>NC_069781.1:182215325-183512468 GCF_027406575.1 Nycticebus coucang | reverse complement strand
CCCTCAAGGGGAGGGGTTTCCTGGGCCACTGCAGGCATCAGAGCTTGACTCAGCACTTTTGAGTCAGGCCCCTGACTTTTGCCTGATGTAAAAATGAAGCTGTGGAGACATGAGGTGGGAGGAATGAGAGGCGTCCTGCAAGTCCCAGGGGCATATTGCCTCGTGGCTGCTCAAGCTTGGCACTGACCGCTCAGCCTGTGGACACTGTCCAGACAGCCACAGAGCTGGAAAACAATGTCTTACCCCTTGCCCTGTGTGTGGGTCCAGGCCTGAGCCAGATGGGCCCTCAAGCACCCAGGCCTTTGTCCCTGAGAAGGGAGACCTTGGTGTGGTCTGTAGGATGTTTAAAAGCCTCTCGAGGGTTTTCAAAGCAAGTTTCACCTGTGATCTCATGGGCTCCTTAACCCTATTTGCCAGAAAGGGGGACCTGAGGCTAGAGACGGCAAAGAACCTATCCCAAGGACGTGGAATTTAGTGGCAGAGCCTGTCCCACATACCCATGAGAACACAGGTGACAACAGTTATTCGATCTTGCCAGGAATGGGTGCCCTGGCTGCTGCAGAGCTGTCTGTGCCAGAACCCCAGACCCAGGAGGTGGGCCTCAGGGAACACTTTAGGACCACAACTGATGCTTACAGACTTTGTCATGTAGCCTGTGAATTCAGGTCTGTGGCTGTAGAGGCACAGGCAGGCCAACAGGCCAACCTCTGTTCCCTCCTCTGCTCCTGCCAGCTGTGTGTCCCTGGGAGGGTCAGAAACCCTCTGAGTCTCTGCTGGCTATTCTGAGAGGTGGCAGTCACCATGCCCACTAGTCTGAAGCCAGAGCCAGCACCCAGAGTCCTTGGTGCTGCTAACCCCACACTGCCTGGCAGTGAGCCAGGGGTCTCCTGCAGCTACAGCAGGCAGGTCTAACAGTGGTGTCCAAGGCAGGAGAGGCGAGTGGTCTGTGGACTGGAAGCTGCAGGGCACCCATCCCAGGGCAGGCTTCCTCTGACCCCGAGGTGCCCCCGTGCCCCTTAAGTACCTGACCAGGACTGAGGCCAAAACCCATTTATTTCCTGGCATCAGGAAAAAAACAAGCAAACACACACGCACACACACACACACACACACACGTGCGCGCAGGCTTTAGAGTGCACAGAGGGTACGGCAGGATGGAGACGGACAGATCTGTGTCCCAAAGCACAGCCCCACTGTCACCAGTAGCTCAGCTCTAGTGGTGACAGGGAGCCCCCCTTGGAAAGCTGCCTGGGTGGGTGTGCTTGTCTGGTGATGGCCAGAGAGTGGTGGTGGGGAGGACAGAGTAGGGACGGAGGGAGGCCTGAGAGGGAGCAACATCCAAGGAGACATTCCAGACGGAGGGTGGTGCATGACTCAGATGCCAGAAGCCCCATGACCCTGCCCATCTTCCACATGGCCCCATTTGAGAGCAAAAAGATGGTGGCAGAATGGGTCCCCCTCCCAAGGGCATCTTACACAGGGACACAGGCACACAGGCCACCACATGCCACCAACACCCGGCTCTCACACCGGCTGCCCGCACAGGCTGGTGTAAGGTGCCTGCCCCTCTGTGAGGCGCTGACTGCCAGCTCCCCCTCTTTGCAGGAAGCCCTCCCTGCATACATAACCATGGCTCCAGCCTTCTGAGCCCTTCCCAGTTCTCCTTGGGGCGTGTGGTCTGTACCCCTGGGAGCCTTCCCCATCTCCTGCCCTGCGTGGAAAAGACACAGGAGAGTAGCTGAGAGCTCCCTGGTTTGAGCCCCAACTCTGCCTCTGAGGCTGGCGAGTCCTTCCCAGGAGATGTTGAAGCTGTGCTGCTGAGGGCCAGGCCTGCCCAGGGTGACCTGCTCCTGCCTCAGGCCCAGCAGCTTTACAGGGGAGAAGGCTGGGCCTCGGGGAGTCTGGAACCCACCTGGCCTGAAATGCACCTCACCCATGCCTGTGCCCCCTGACTAATGGGAGCCCATCTGGGTGTCTGAGGTGCGGTGGATAGTTGGAGGCCTCCGTCTAAATCTTGTCGCTGCCGTCCGTCAGCCATGTGGCCTGGACACCTCCCTGAGCCTCAGTTTCCCCATCTTCCACTATAACCCAGGGAATGTGGGGCCACAGGGAGCTTTTCCCTCCAGACACTCTCGTCTGAGCATCCTTGCCTCAGCCCTGCAGACCTTAAATATGGGAATCCTTCTAATGAAAAGAAAACAGAGGTGGCAGGGAATGGGCTGGCCGCGGTAACCCAAGCCAGCGGCCTGGCGCATGAATGGGGCCTTTCATGGGGCAGCCACAGAGCGAGGGCCTGGGGTGGAGGCGTCCCGGGCTGGGCCCAAGGAATGGCAGTGCCTGGGGCAGGTCCAGGCAGGGGGAGAGGACATGGCCTTCAGCCCTGGCCCGGGGCCCCCTTCTTCCTCTTGGAAACCCCCTCACCCCAAGCCTGGCTGCATGAAGGAGTCAGATGTTTGCTGCCCAAATCGCCACTGTCCTCATTTTTCTCCTATAATTATGTCTCCAAAGGATGACTACAAATTTACATTTTGCCCAGCTCAGTCGTTTATTTGGAGCCGGAGAGGAAGGCCCGGCAGTAAAAGGCGCATTGACTTGTCTCAGTGCTGCGCGGGGTGACTGGGAAGGCGTGCAGGGACAACTGGCCCTTTTAGCTGCCCGTCGTGCCCAGCAATGCCCTCTCCACCACCTGGGCCATGTGAAGGCCGCCCCTCACCAGGCATGAATGGCCTCAGTGTACGCGGGTTTTCTTTTCCATACCTGGCCACCAAATCTTCCAACATTCTTCTAGAAAAAATGTGGCCCATTTCCCTGGGAGCTTTTCCTCTCTAAATTGCTTATCCATGCTGGTCCAGCCCGAACACGAGCCAGCTCATCTTCCCTTCAGCGACATTAAAGAAAAATCAGTTTTCCGTTTTTGCCACCTGCCGCTAGAGCCCAAACAATGGTTCCTTCTGATTTCAGGGGGCACAAAGTTTGGCCATCAGGCGATTTCCTCCTGCAAGTCTTTGAAGAGACATCGATAGGCTGACAGTACAGCTTGGTATTCCTCCTGCAGTCCGGATGTCCCAGGCCACAAGCCAGAGGGCAGTGCAGCCTCATGCCTGCGATAGCGCCTGGTACACAAAAGGGCCCCTATCTGTTCAGCAAATGAACAAAGAGATTTATAAATGGCTGGAAGAAAACCCCAAAGGGCCAGCCAAGATACTGATGAGGGCTCTGCGTAGGTGTGTCAGTGGCTATGCCATAGCACCACTTATGATGATGGGGACAGCCAGAAGGTCCCCTGTGCCTTGGTGATGCTCTGTGTGGGAACTTTACTATTTTACATAGTAACTCACCCAACTCGGGGCCGAGTGGTCCAGATGCTTGCTGAGGGCACATAGTGATATTACTGCTCTGCCTCGTGTTAGCGGGCCTTGGGCAAGTGGCTTTGGCCTCCCTGTGCCTCAGTTTCCCTACCCTTGTGCTTGAAGGGATTAATTACAGCCTGTATCAGGAGTGCAGAGCAGTCCAGGCTGGGTCCTCCTGGGTGCTGACCCTCACTCTCAGCATCTCTCTGAGGGACTCACTTTCTCTTCCACACCTCTCCAGACTTCCACATAGGTCAAGGGTTATATTCTGTGATCAGGAAACCCAGTCTCCAACGTCTGCTGCAGCATCTGGGCTTGTCTTCCCAGGGACTTGCCTCAACTATGTTCACCATCCTGCTGCTTCTGCACGCGCCAGGTGTCTGTGTGGGCAGCAGCCCCTGTGTTTTTTGGAGTCCTGCACGTAAGCATTTCATCACAGACTCTGCCATGCTGAACACTGGCGAGGCATTTATTTAGAGCCTGCATTAGCCACGCAGGGACCTCTGTCACCACGAGGGGCGCTGGCAATCCCCCACACCTGTCGCGCCCAGAGCTCAGCAGCACCTGGCCTGGCCTGGACAGCTTTTTGTTATTGCAACTAGTTGTGTGGCAGTTGCAAAAGTGGGCTAGTGTCAATAATAAAACAGTGTTCTACCCAATGCAAAGATGTCCCAGAGCAGCATGAAAGTCTTTCTAAAACATGAGCTCTATTGTGTCATACACCTGCTTACAAGCCTCACATGGCTCCCTAGTGCCCACAGGATGAATGTACACTCAGCTGGAGACCCAAAGCCCTGCCCCTGCAGGGCCCCTCCTCCCTGCCTCTCCCACTCCACCTCAGGCCATCCTGAGGAGCTCTCATACCTCACTAATTCTGCATTTGATGGTTCTTCTTCTTCAGATAGCACCCACCCCATGTGGTGCTCCATGCATCCCTGTGGGCTGAATCCCACCTTGCCACACACTCTGGTCACCCCCCAGGCTGGAACACTTTGATCTCTGATACTCCAGGGAGCACTGTTAGTGCTTAACCCCGTGTGATCGTGTGACGTGGGCAATGACATGGAGCATCTGAGAACACCGGCACCAGAGAGCCTTCTAGGGATGGTCTGGTCTAGGCTTTTCATTTTCCAGACAAAGAAACCAAGGCCCAGGGAGAGAGCAATGCCATGTGGGGCCCAGACAGGGTGGGACCAGCTCTTCTGAGGGGCTTTGTGCTCTCCATGGCGTCCGTATTTATCTCCCCCCAACAGCCAAGGCTCAACACCCCCATCCAGAGATGCTGGCTTTCCAGGTTCCTTTTGGGATCCAATTCCCAAAACTACACACCCAGGAGATGCTCTGCAGCGTGACTGTGGTCAGTGCAGGAGGCTGGCTCTGCAGACTGCCAGAGGGGTGACTTTGGGCAAGTTGCATTTCCTCTGGGAGCTCCAGTTTTCTCTTTTGAAAAATGGAGGTGACGCATGGAAACCACCTCAAATGGTTGTCAGTGATGCAATGATATATGTACTTACAAGAGTACGTGGCACACAGCCAGCGGATTGCTGTCATTGCTACAATATGACAAAGACGGTAAGAGTGATGGTGATGATGGTGGTAATAGTGGTGATGAGGGTGAAGATGGTGGTGGTGATGATGATGACAATGATGACAGTGAAGATGATGGTGATGAGGGTGGTGATGGTGGTGTTGGTGGGGAAGATGGTGATGATGAGGGTGGTGATGGTGGTGTTGGCGGGGAAGATGGTGATGATGAGGGTGGTGATGGTGGTGTTGGCGGTGAAGATGGTAGTGATGAGGGTGGTGAGGGTGGTGATGACGGGGAAGATGGTGGTGGTGATGGTGATGATGAGGGTGAAGATGGTGGTGATGAGGGTGGTGATGGTGCAGTTGGTGGGGAAGATGGTGGTGATGAGGGTGGTGAGGGTAGTGATGACGGGGAAGATGGTGGTGATGACGGGGAAGATGGTGGTGGTGATGGTGGTGATGAGGGTGAAGATGGTAGTGATGATGATGATGACAATGATGACAGTGAAGATGATGGTGGTGATGAGGGTGGTGATGGTGGGGAAAACGGTGGTGATGACGGGGAAGTTGGTGGTGATGATGATGGTGACAATGATGACAGTGAAGATAATGGTGGTGATGAGGGTGAAGATGATGGTGATGAGGGTGGTGATGGTGGGGAAGATGGGGGTGATGAGGGTGGTGATGGTGGTGATGACGGGGAAGTTGGTGGTGATGATGATGGTGACAATGATGACAGTGAAGATAATGGTGGTGATGAGGGTGAAGATGATGGTGATGAGGGTGGTGATGGTGGGGAAGATGGGGGTGATGAGGGTGGTGATGGTGGTGATGACGGGGAAGATGGTGGTGATGACGGGGAAGATGGTGGTCATGAGGGTGAAGATGGTGGTGATGATGATAGTGACAATGATGACAATGAAGACGATGATGAGGGTGAAGATGATGGTGATGACGGGGAAGATGGTGGTGGTGATGAGGGTGAAGATGGTGGTGATGATGATGGTGACAATGATGACAGTGAAGATGATGGTGGTGATGAGGGTGGTGACGGGGAAGATGGTGGTGGTGACGAGGGTGAAGATGGTGGTGATGATGATAGTGACAATGATGACAGTGAAGAAGAAGATAATGATGAGGGTGAAGATGATGGTGATGATGGGGAAGATGGTGGTGATGATGATGGTGACAATGATGAGGGTGAAGATGGTGGTGATGACGGGGAAGACAGTGGTGGTGATGGTGGTGATGAGGGTGGTAATGGTGATGATGATCACCTCCCAAAAACCCAAATCAAGTATAATAAATGTCTTGATGTCACCAAAAACAAGAACAAAGCTGTGGTGTGGGCTCTGGGTGTCTGGTTAGTCCACTCGATAGTGACGTGACTGAGGAAGAGCTGGAACCAGAAGTGCCAAATCCCCAAACCAGGCCTCTTCTGAGCAGGAGCAGCAGTGAATTTCATCCACAGCATAACTTTCTCACTTAGATCTAGAAGAATTACATTTAAGCTCTGCCTCTGTGAAGCAGACCGGTCCCTTTGAGCAAATCCCCTCACCTCTCAGAACACTGCTTTTCTCAGCTGCCATGTGAGAATTGTGAGACCTGCCTGGCTTCTGCCATGAAGTGGTTATGAGAATTGACAAACCCCTAAGTTAGCAGCTTAACCGGTAACGTTGATTATTCCTCAGGATTCAGCAGAGTCTGGCTGGTATCTGCATTCCTCGGTGGCTGGATGGGGGCTGGGGCGTCTGATGATTGACTTGCTGTCAGCTGGGGGTGGGGTGCCTGGGCCACAGACCTCCCATCCCCCAGGACAAGCACATCAGGTGGGGATTGCAGGGATCCTGAGCACAGCAAGAGCCCAAACCCCCATGAGCAAAGGTTTTCAAGCTTTTTCTACGTGCCTCAGATTTGCTATCGTCCCATTGCCAAAGCCAAATTCAAGGGGTAGAGAGAGAGACTGTGCTCTTGATGGGAGGAGCCCAACGTCACCTTCATAGGAGCTTGGGTGGAGGGCTGAGGGGAATCTGTGGACCCCACTGCTGTGCAGTGCGAGGGCTCACACTGCCTCTGGACGCGTCAGTGTCAGACCCACTGGAGGGCGCTGGGCTAGTTGTCTCATCATGTCTAAGCATCAGTCTGCTGACCTGTGACATGGAGAGGAAGAGGGGACCTTCCTGTGTGAGGTTGGGGCCAGGTAGAAAGTCACCCAGTGCCTGGCACACAGCCAGAGCTTTGTAAATGCTTATACCTGCTACTATTATCAATTGTTGTATTCTTCATGAAGCAAAGAATGTGCTTTTCTTAAAAAAATAGAAAGGGATGGTGATGTCTTCAAAGGGACAGGGCAGCTTTTTAAGTTGACTCCAGAGCAGATACTCCTAGAGCAGCTGAGCTCCCTGCATACTGTTCTCTGTGAGCTGGTAGGGGGCTGAGAGCGCCGGGTGGCTTTCCTTGTGGGCCCTGAGAAAAGGGTGCGCTGGCCGGGGCTGCTGGGAGGGTCTGGGTGCCTCGAGAGCCCAGCTGGCCCTCTGCCATTGGGGTCTTCCATGCTGGACATAGGGGGCATTGTCCTGGAGTCTCAAGGGGAGCCTGGCCCTACCCATGCCTGGATTTCAGACTTCTGGTCTCCAAACTGAGGAGGATAAATTTCTGTTCTCTCTCACCCAGTCTGTGGCATGAATACCCCTAAAGGCTAAGAAATGGGCCGTGACACAAAGAGCCAACACAAGAAAGAACTGTGAGTGGTGAATCACAGTGTCCACTCGCAGACGTGAACGTGACGGGAATGAGATATTTTTCTTTAGTAAATTGTCAGAGATTTAAGGTATACAGATCCTTGATGGTGGCCTGGGTACAGGGCAATAATACACACGCTGCTGTGCTCTAGAATGTGTCTTTGTTCAGCTTTAGCTCACGAATTTGTTCTGTGGAACAAAGAGTGATTTGCGATGGGGCGGTAGCCCCATGACACTGCTTAGGGTACCAAAGTTGGAAGCCATGTATGCAAGTGTCTGCAGGGGAAGGACGGCTTCAACGGGTACACTGTAGCCAGAAAGTGCCGTTAAAGTCACACTTTCATTGACACGGAATACTGTTCCTAATATGCAATGTGCAAAGCTGGTTACAAGAGACTAATTTTATTAAAGGGCAACACAAAGAAGCTTGTACCCTGGAGACAGGTGGGAGGTGCCATCATGAGGTCAGCGGTCGCATCTCTGGACCATAGAATCAAGGGTAATTTTGAAATTTCTGTTTGGGTTCTGCTGTGGTGTCCAAACTTTGTGTAAAGAACAGGTATTATTTTTGAAACAAGAAAACAATGCAATTGAAAACAGTTGGTGGAGGCTATGTGACCAAAGCCATATGCCTGGCCCAGCCGATGGGGAGGTGGGTCCCCAGGAGGTCAGAGTACACAGCTGTGGTGTCCTAGGGCACAGCAGGAGCAGCTGTTGTGACTGCACCACTGCCTCCAGGGGCTGGGGCTGAGGGTCAGGTGGTAGCTTTTCTGCCTGAGCCGTGCTTGGCCCTGTCTTGGGCTCGCCTCCTCTCAGCTCTGCAAAAGCCTGATTTGTCATCTGAGAAACTGGGTGTGGGGACAGCGTTGCTCCTGGACCGGCATGGGCCCGGGTCAGCATTAAACGTTGTTGTGTTCAACTTCAATTCCCATGTCCTCCCCACATGACTTGGGTGCTTCCCGCATAGAGAAGTGGGGAGAGGGGGCCATAGGGACCCCATCCTCTGGGCTGCCTTCATCCTACAAGCCAAGGAGTATGGAGGTGCCCAGGAAGAGACAGATCATTTCAGCCCAGTGTCATTTGCATGCAGTGTCCCAACAGTGATGCCCGGGGGGCAGGGAGATGACCCGAGCTGGGGCTCCTGCCTGGAGCAGTGGTCCCCTAACCCTGAAGCAGACCACTTCTCACCCTCCCCAGAGGAGGAGAACAAGGCAGCCTGGAGTCCTGCTGCTCAGACCTTTGAGGAGAGCAAAGAGCACAGAAAAACAGTGAGCTGACAGCACTGCTGAGGCTACACCCTCCCAGGCCACACCCTCTCAGGCCACACACCCCTGGGCCACGCACTGCCAGGCTACACTTCCTAGGCCACACCCTTCTGGGCCACACTTTGCAGGCCACACCTCCCAGGCCACATCCTCTCAGGCCTCGCTTCCCAGGCACATACCCCTGGGCCACACTTCCCAGACCATGCCCTCCCAGGCCACACCCTCTCAGGCCACACCCCTGGGCTACCCCTCCCAGGCCACGCCTCCCAGGCCACACTTCCTAGGCCACGCCTCCCCAGGCCACACTTCGCAGGCCACACCCTCTCAGGCCACATACCCCTGGGCCATACTTCCTAGGCCACACCCTCCCAGGCCACACTTCTCAGGTCATGCCTCCCAGGCCTCACTTCCCAGGCCACATACCCCTGGGCCATACTTCCTAGGCCACACCCTCCTGGGCCACACTTCCTAGGCCACACCCTCCCAGGCCACGCCCTCCCAGGCTATACACTCTCAGGCCACACCCTCCCAGGCCTCTTTCTCTGCATACCACTTGCTCCCCAGGCCATGCTTTTGCCAGATCATGCTCTTCCCAGGCCACCCTCTCTCTAGCCATGCTCTGTCTAGATCACACTCTCCCAGCCATATTTTCCTTTGGCTGTTTCCTGCCAAAGACTTAGTTCCATCCCTGGAGGAGGAGAGCCCAGATGGTCTCCAGAAGCCCACACAGCATGTCCCTTGCTCCTGGAGCCCCTGGGGATCTCTGCCCTTCCTCAGAGCTGAGGCCTCTGTTGCAGCTCAGGGATCGTGTCCGGCTGCAGGAGGACCCTCCGCGCACTCTCTTGACTCCTTCATCACCCTCCCCTTGGTTCTATTGAGCCTGAGTGGCTCAACCATCTGTCCAGAAAGGCCCAGCACCTGGATGCCAAACTCCCTTCCTGGGCAGAAGTGAGTTCTAAAGTCAGATGAGGGGACAGGCTTGTTTGTGTTTGATATAAGCACTAGATTGTTCTCTGCCCTCGTCAGCTATTATGCAGAGGCAAGTCCTAAAATAATATTGAATTTCCTCTCTCATAATTTGCAGGGAGGATATTCATCTGGAATTAAGCTGGGATGGGGAATGCTTTCATCTGCGGGCACCGGGGGACTTATGTGCCGACTCCCGGCATGGCGGGTAAGAATGCAGGTCTCTGTGTTTGCCACGGGGCTGGTGCCGATGCTGGCCCCGGCTCACCAAGTTCACAGCATGAAGCCTGCTCTGGGAGAAGGACGTTTTTGTTTTTTAATAAATATGTCTCTTCACTGATTGTTCAGAATTCCAGATGGGGCCTGGACCCCAGGGACCGAAGCCAAAGACTGGCTGATACCTGACTATGGCTTGAGCTCCTGAAGGCAACCCTGGGAGGTGGTGGTGCCTGGCACGTAGTGGGTGGCCACTGCACGCTCGGGTGGGCTCCAGCCCAAAGAACACTCACAGAACAACCTTCTGTCTGTGGTCAGGAGCTGCTTTGCTTGGACTTCTAAACGGCTGCTTTAGTTTATCGCAGTGGCTGGGATTCTTGGCTCCGTCTAGAGCCGTTGAGGTTCCCTCTGCCTTCGTTGTTGCCGTGAGTGTGCTGGTGCCTGTGCTTCAGGGAAAGGGGCAGAGGTGGTTCTTCACGGGTGTCCCCATGGGGACAAAGCCAGGCGTCAGGGCCAGTCAGACCACATTCAAATCCCAGGTCCATCGCTTACTAGTTCTGGGCTTAACCTCTCACATACTCATTTCCTCATCTACACAATGGGCTCGGAATACGCACCTTGACGGATCGCTGTGAGGACGCTGGAGGACAGCCCCAACAACTCCTCACAGCCTGCTACTGTTATTAAAATGAAGGTCAGGTGTACAGCTGGAACTTCATACACTAATTTCTTTCAGTTGCTCAAAAAACATTTGCTGAGTACCTAGGCTCCATGACAGGCACTGAGGGTACAGAGAGAGAGGAGGTGTAGATCTCGTTCTTGAGTGAATGAGACGCTAATGGGGATGGTGATGATGATGGCAGTGGTAACTGGACGCTGACGTTGATGACGGCAGTGTTGACCAGGATGGTGAAGACAGAGATCGCGCTCCCTCTGCCGTTGCTCCTGGTGACGATAATGGTGATGGTGACCGTGCTGGTGGTGGATCGGTGGAACATCCTGCCAAGCCCTGCAGAGCAGTGAACTGAAGTGTGTCTGGGTCTGTGGTTCTGTGTCATAAACGAGGCAAACACCAGGTGAAGCTGGGTGACCTATGTCAGAACTCTAACTAGTAGTACTAATCTGTACGAATTAAAATCATTTCAAAACAAATTAAAAAGAATAAAAGGAACGCCACCATCAAACATCTCATGACCTCTAGCTGGATACCTCCTACTGAGGAAGAACTCACCACCTATCACACACAAAACACCAATTCATTCCTCCTGGCCCCCCAGATCTCATCCAACCTGGGCATCCCAAGATAGCTGGGTGTCACCACTTAGCAGCACCTTCTCCCCAATCTTGACCTCTCTAGGTCATGCACCAGGGCACTCTGACACACTCATGAAGACTTGCTGATGGGATGAAGTTCCCACCTAGCCCAGCCCCTCTCCTCTTTAGGGCCCCTTGAGAAAAGCACCACAGCACACAGACTAACCCCGCCAAAGACATTCACATCCTCTTCCCTGCAGCCCATGAGCATACACTCTCACAGTGAAAGGGACTTTGTGGATGTGGTTAAGGATCCCTAAGACAAGAGATGATCCTGGATGACCCGGGGGCCTGATTTAATCCATAGGGTCCTCCAGAGAGGCAGGCAGGAGGTCAGAGTTAGGGAGGGGAACCTGAGAGTGTGGGTCTGCTATTTGGAGGTGGATGGCGTCCTGGAACAGGGTATGTGGTGGCCTCATCTGGGAGCCGAGAAAAGCTGGAGCCTCTAAGGCAGTGGTTCTCAACCTTCCTAATGCTGTGGCCCTTTAATATAATTCCTGTGGGTTGCAACCCACAGGTTGAGAACTGCTGCTAAGGGGAGCCAGCCCTGCTGATATCCGCATCTGAACCCAGTGAGACTCTGAACTCCAGAACTGTAAGAAAATAAAACATTTGTTTTAAGCCACTGCGTTTGTGGTCCTTTTTTTACAGGAACAATAGGAAACTCATACACCAGCTGGGTGGTGATGCTAATACAACACATTGCCTTGAGCCCAACTGCGTGCTGGCTGCCTGTGCTTTATACAGTTACACTTTATTAGTCACAACCAGAACACTGAGGTAGGCAGTGTTACACCATCCTTACCCCATCCCACTGGCAGAAGATGGGGGTTGGCGAGAGGATGATGCTGAGGAACTGAGACCTAGAGGCTTGTGCAGTGTCACCTCCATTGCCCTGATGAGCAGATGGGCCCCCTGGGCCCCTTCACTTGCCCTGACCACAGTAAAGGGCTCAAGGCTGGTAAGGACATCCACCACCACCCTCCACCCTGAGACCCACACTGGCCCGGAGGAGCTGACCTGGGCAGGACACTCTGGAGGTGAGTGGCAGAAATGCTGACCCACAGGGACCAAAATGAGAAAAGGCTCTGCTTGTCTCTCATAGCTGGAAGGTCCAGGCTGTCATCCAAAATTACCTAAGGTATGAAGAATCAGGAAAATATGACACTTTCTCAAGGGCAAAGACAACCCACAGAGACCAGGACTGACATGACCGAGAGGCTGAACTCAGCCGACAGAGATTTTAAAGCAGCTCCCTCAAGAATGTTAAGGGAATTATGCTTACAATAAATAAAAAGACGGAAACCTTTGACATAAAAATAGAAACTGTAGAAAGGAAATAAATGGAAATTCTAGAACCAAAACATAAATTATCTGAAATAAAAAGCTAGATGAGCTCTACCAAAGGGTGGAGATGACAGAAAAAAAAGAAAGAGTGAACTGGAACAAAATCCTCAAAAATGATTTAACCTGAAAGCAGAGATATAAAGATCAAAATTAAAGTTAACAAAAACTTGGCAATCTACAGGATGGCATGAAAAGGTCCATCGTGTGTGCAATTGGATTCTCAAGGGAGAAGGGTGAGAATGGGTGCCCCCCCCCAATTATTTGGACAAAATCGCAGTTGAAATTTTCCCCAATTTGGTGAAGATACGTTTATGGATATAAGTCATTGGATGCCAAGAAAGAGGAATACAAAGAAACTATGCTTAGGCATGTCATAATCAAACTTCTGAAAACTAAAGATAAAGGGAAAATCTTAAAAGCAACCAAAGATAAATGGCACCCAAATCCAGGGGAATAAGGATGTCAATTACCACTGAATTCTCATTAAAAGCATTGGAAGTCAGAGGACAGGAAAACACCTTCAAAAGCACCTTCTTTGCTGAAAGCAAAGCAAAGCAAAACAAAACCAAACCCTGCCAACCCAGAATTTTATGTCCGGCAAAAATATCCTTTAAGAATGAAGGCGAAATGAAGATTGGATAAAAGCAAACTAAGAGAATTTATCAGCAGCTGACCTGTGTTACATGAAATAGTAAATAAAGTTCTATCTGGAAATGATACCAGATAGAAATCCAAGCCTTCTGGAAGGAATAAAACACACCAGTGGTGATAAAGACGCGAGCGGGTAGTGTAAAATGAGAGCACAGCTCTTTCCAGATTCCTGCCGTACCTGGACCTTTGGATGTGTCTAATTCCAATGATAACCTTACCAGGATTTTCCGGTGGAAATCAAAAAACTGGTTCTAAAATTGATAGGGGCATTTGAAGGACCGTGAATATCTAAGACAGCATTGAAAAATAAGAACGGGGTTGAAGAACCAGCTGAATTTTAAGACCCAAACTAAAGCGACAGAAGCCAGATGGCAGGAGCCAAGATCAAGTTCAGTAAGCAGATTGGTGGGCAAGGCTACTTTTTTTTTTTTTTCCAAAAAAAAGTGCACAGCAATCTAATGACAGATATTTCCAACAAAGGATGCTGGTGTGACCAGCTATCTGCATACCCCAAATCAATTCAAGGAGAATCACAGGCCTAAAGCTTTTAAGAGAAAATTTAGGTGAACATCGTCACACCTTGGGGATTGGAGAAAGCTTCTTAGGACATAAAAAGCAATAACTTACGAGAAAACTATAAATCAGATTTCAACAAAATAAAAAACAAGTGCTCGTGAAAGGACTTTTTTAAGACTGGGAAGAGGCCCGCCGTACACTGGAACAAAAGATCTGACAAATGTCTGTCTGAAGAAGAGTGGGGATCCAATTTATGTAAAGGACTGGAACAAAAAAAAATTTTTTTTAAGGGGCAAGTAATTCAAATACATCAGTGAGCATAGGAGAAGGCCCCAGTGTCATGAAGGAAATGCAAAATATGGTTTGGTGTTTTAATTTTCACACCACAGATTCATTTTGCCTATTCTAGATTGTTCTATAAATGGAATCACACTGTGTGTGCCCCCTCTGGGGTGGGGGCAGGTGGGGTACAGATTGGCTGGGAAAGAGCATGAGGGCAGTGTCTGGGGAGATGGGGGTGTTCTGTACTTTCACTGGTTTTGGTGAATATTTGTTGCAATTCATTGAATGCCAAGAAATGGTTCACTTAAGATTTGTGAATTTCATCGCATATGAAGTTTACCTCAAAAGAAAATCAAGAACCAATACATAGACATTGATCTCTAAGTTAACATGCTGAAGTTTCCTGACTACGTGTGCTAATGCATATAACTTAGCTTGAAATGCATCTAAAGATAAGATGGGTTGATGGATCAACAGATGTGGATAGAGACGTGATAGAGCCAGTATATTCAGTGTTAATTGCAGAGTCCAGGAGGTGGGTCTAAAAGTGATCACTGTAGAATTCTTTCAAGCATTCTATATTTTCAAACATTTCATAATCAACGTTAGAAATTAAAAAAAAAAGGAAGAAGAAACCATATGAGCCAGAGAATATATTTGCAATGCTTTTTTTTTCTAAACAAAGGACCGTATCTAGTAAGGATCTTTAAATAATTCTAAAATCAAAAAGGAAAGACGACATCTTAGATAAAACTAGAGCAGACACGTCACAAAAGAGGATTCCCCAATGGACAACAATGTTTGGAAAAGTTGGCAGCCTCTTCAGGCTGCAGTGAGTTATAAATCAAAACACAATAAGAATCTTTCCCATGCAAACTGGAATGACTAAAACGGAAAAAAAAATAATAATAAACCCAGCAAAACAAAGCACAGAAAACCAGACAATGCCAAATGTTGGCTAGGACGCAGCACCACCAGGACACCCAGACACTCATGAACCATGATGGGATGGTGACTTGCCATGAATACTCTGAATGTTTGCCCCCCCAGGGACTGAGTATGCACCCACCAGTGACTCAGTGATCCTAGAGGGAGTCCCACCAAGAATGGGCGGGCACAGTGCACGGCTAAGGCATTGCTGCAGAACGTGCTTAGCCCTGCAGAGCAGAGGGGCCAAGCCTGGGGACATTGTGCACCCACCAGGGGCAGAATGGGAGACAGCAAACACATTCACCCGAGGTGGGGCTGACTCCCAGAGACGCAATGATGGTTAAAAAAGGCCAGACACACGCTCTACTATTTCATGATGAGCCTGACCCGCAGTGAGGGGGAACAGACCAGCAGCTGCTTTGGGGGTTTCTGACTGGAAGGATTCCCGGATGCTGGAATGTCCGGGTTACTTTGCAGAAGCTTGAGTGGGGAAGTTTTCTGTATACAAACGATCCTACGATACTGGAAACACGCCCAGCCTGCAGTGCTCTTGCCCCAGGAACCTCTGCCTGACATGCCCCTGGAGGCCGGGAGTGAGGCCAGGGGGTCAGAGGTCCAAGCCCCCAGGCATTGGGCATCCACCCAGTCTGTTTGCTTAGGTGGCCTCTTCATAATGCCGTGTCTGTTTCTCCCAGGCCTAGCGGAACTCCTGCGCATTGGCTGTGAGCTCCCTCTCTGCTTCAGTTTCCCCTGGGTCACGTGAAAGTTTGGGGCATCCCCAGGGGCTCCTGAAGAAGTGAGAGGGCCTTCTGCCTCCCCCGGATCTGCCCGGCAGACCCCACGTCCTTACGGCGGCTCCCCTGGCCCTCCTATCTGTACTTCTAGGCCTGAGTCACTCCCTTAATGACTAACACAGTTTGGGAAACATTTAAGGCACGCTGCGCATTTTTTTTCTCACTGCATAGGCAATAAAAAGATTAATTGAATCGAGATCTCCCCTAAATACAAATGGGAAATAAAATAACTCTGCACAGCCTCAAAATAAACCTGATGTGCTTCTGAGCTGAGTCGCAGCTAACACAAACCAAACCCGGGCTTTTCCCGTCACCATCCCAGCCATCCCTGCGCTCAGCTAGGGCTGTCATAGCACCACAGCCGCTGGATTGGAGAGAGGCCTCTGGTTGACCTCCCAGCTGAACATCCCCCAGGCACGGGTAGGGGGTTCCCAGGGTTGGGACCCTGTACTTCCCTTGTCTGTTGGGCAGCCTTGTCCCAGGGGTTGTGGGTCAAAACAGGCAGCATCAAGGTGCTTGTGACTTGTGAGGAGAGGGGTGTCAGGCTACAAGGACAGCTGCTCCTCCAGCCTCTGCACACGGCTTGTCACCTCAGTGCACAGGTGGGGACTGAGGCCACCTAAGGGTGTGGTGAGCTCCAGAAGGAACCCAGGTCTGACTCCAGATGCTCCCACACTGCCCTGGGGAGACCACAGCCCACCCCTTTCCTGTCGGGGGGTCGGCCCCATCAGCCCAGGTTGGGGGTGGGTGGGAATTCTGTGGGCATCAGAGGATTCTTCAAGGCCAAGAGAACTGCTGGGCTGGTGTCCTCTGACCTCCGCCATGTCTCCCACAGTCCTGGGGAAAATGTGCAGGCTGACGGGGCTCCTCAACACAGCAGGGGCTGGAAATCCCAGCAGGTGGGGGCAGCTGGAGTAGCCGTGGCCCTGTGCCTGTAGCTGCCCTTCTTGTTATTTCATCTTCAAGGTAGGAACAATGACTTCTGCCTTGGGTCGGTGTGCAGCTTCAAGGTGACAGTGATTCTGTGTGAAGGTCTGGGCCAGTCAGGCAGGGAGGCCCTGCACGCTGACTCTAGTTTCCCTGAGAGCCCTGTCAGGGCCCATGGTCTTTTTTGGTGATTAGTGGACAATGGCAGCTGGACACATCCATTCTCATGACCTCACGAATCAGCCAGAGACCTCCTTCCTCCCCATGCCCTGCCCCCTGTGCTGGCCTGTCCTTGGGTCCCAGAGGCTGTAGGAGAAGTGGGTCCAGGACAGAACCACTAACCCCACCCCCAGAGAGGCAGTCAATCATCAACAAAGGAAGAGGAGAAATGGAATAAAGATTCTTTTTTTTTTCTTTTCTTTTCTTTTTATTGTTAAATCATAGTTGTGTACATTAGTGCAGTCGCCTGCACCCATTCTAAGATGCACCATAGATGTGGCCCCACCCATTACCCTCCCTCCACCAAAACCTCCCCCCTCCCTTCCCCTTCCTTGGCCCTTTCCCCATAGTCTTGTGCTATAGTTGGGTTATAGTCTTCATGTGAAAGCTATAATTTAGCTTCATAGTAGGGCTGAGTACATTGGATACTTTTTCTTCCATTCTTGAGATACTTTGCTAAGAAGAGTATGTTCCAGCTCCATCCATGTAAACATGAAAGAGGTAAAGTCTCCATCTTTCTTTAAGGTTGCATAATATTCCTTGGTACACATGTACCACAATTTGCTAGTCCATTCGTGGGTCTATGGGCACTTGGGCTTCTTCCATGACTTAGCAATTATGAATTGGGCTGCAATAAACATTCTGGTACAGATGTCTTTGTTATATTGTGACTTTTGGTCTTCTGGGTTAAAGATTCTTTTTAATGCTCTAGGCTGCTAAGTTCAGCACTTTAGCCAGAACTTTATCTGAGTGCGCACTCACGGGTCCTTCCCTTCCAAAACTCTGCCTCTTGCACTCTGGCCTCAGCCAAGAATAATGGGAGCAGACGGCACCATTCTCCCGGTCTTTCCAGATGACAGGGCTGCCAGGTTGTCATGGTGAAATTAGGGAGGGAGTCTGTTGAAGCCAGGCCAGGTGGACAGAGGCAAAAGTGCCAGGTCACCTCTATGGGCTCGCAAAGTCATCACCATGCCCCAGTGGGTGCACTGGCCCAGACTCAGCCCTGCTAAAAAACAGACCAATTACTGATAACATCTGCCTTCTTTCCCAGCCTGGGGAGTGTCACCAGTACCAGGAGAACCACAGCTGATGTTTCACCAGAAGGAAGAAGCCTTTGGAAAGGGCCCATGTGCTGCATTATGGTCAGTCCCCAAGGCTCCTGTGGGTTTGTTTTCTGCACAGCACCCTAAACTGTGGCTATGACTATGGCTGTGGCTGAAGGATTCACAGTTCACCCATAGCATCGTCCTAGAACACCAGCCTGGGGTACCCTCTTGCTTTACAACTCGGAGTGACTGTGGTGGGGCCTGGATGTGGCCGTCCGCCCAGAGCTCACACAACAGCAATTGCACCTGCATGATCTAGCCCTGGCCATAGGTGGCTACTTAAGTTTCAGTTAGTTACAGCTAGAAATCTGGTTCTCCAGTCTGACCAGCCACATGCCAAGTGCTCAGAAGCCCTGGGTGGCTGATGGCATCTGGGCTGGGAAGCACCCATGTGGAACAGTTCCATCATCATGGAATGTGCTCTTGGACACACCATGCAACTCTCTTCTCTTGCTCTTGACAGTGGGGAGGATGCAGACCAGCAGTCCAGATGCCTAGGTGGGCGTCTGGCTCTGCCTCCTTGTGCTCTGGGACCTCAGGCCCATGTCTCCTGGAGGACAGGGAACAGCAGGATGCACAGCCTTCTCAGGCCCCTCCAGAACTTGCTGCAGGACTCTGGGCCACACCAGCTGAACCCAAAGTCTGGCAAACAGGACTGCTCCTCAGGGATGTCGGGGCTCCACGCCCAGTGCCTTCTGTCCTGCGGAGACCCTGTGCTGGGAGACAGAGGAAGGGTGGCCGTGTTCTGGGGCTCCCAGTGCATGGGGTTCAGGGCCTGGTAGTTTGTGGAGGAGCTCTAAGTCTGGCCCATTCTCACCTCTGGGATGGGGGGCCCATAGCCATGAAGGCCCCTCCTCAGAACCCAGACTCTTTGGGGAGACCTTCTGGCCATAGCCTTAACCCCTCATGGCTTGGTAGAGAATTGTTCCTCACACAGGTGTGACCACAGGCACAAAGGGGTGTGGTCACTGCCTGAGGGCACCCAGCAAGGCGGTAGAGCCAGTTCAGTCCTAACCTGACCCTCTTGAAACTGACCCTGACACTGTCCAGGCAGCTTAATCCCCTTCTGCAGGGGGCCTACCCTAGATCCTGTGCTACACCCGCTGGCCAAGCCCCCAGCTCTCAAACTCTCAGCTTTGGAGCAGTCTGAGATGGCAGACAGGTTGCAAAGAGTGTGGAGAGCCCCCTGCTGCCCTGTTCCAACGTCCTATGATATTATGGCACGTTAGTGATGACCAGGGAGCAATGCTGATGTCACCACAGCAGCCCACCTGGGGGTTCTGCTCTACTTCCCGGGGGAGACTTGTCCCTGCTGCCCCATGAGTCTGTTCATCTAGTTGGCTCTTGTATTACAGACTTGGGTGATGGTTTCACTCCTGGGCTCACACCCACGCCGGCTCTGTGGCTGCCCATGCCCCTCTGTCCTGGCCCCCTGTCCTGTGAGCTTGGAGCATTTTCTAGCTTCCTGGCACTGACAGCTGGCCTGGGCCTGGTCATTATGTCCTCTGCCCACTTGACAATCAGGCATTCTCCAAGAAGCCCTGGTCCATTCAACTGGACAGTCTTCTGGAAACCAAGATCTGGCCTGGCTTCTCTGGAATCAGTGTCACCAGGCCCAGGCCTCCCACAGACGGAGCCAGGAGCGCACGCACCCTAACCTGGGCAGACACACAGACCAAGGCTGTCACTACTCCCATCCCCCTGTGAATGCAACCAGCTAGACACGAATCCACATGGATGTCACCCACTGACCAGGGACCAGCCATCCTCCAGGCTATGTACTGAGCCCACCAACTGTGAACTGTCCCCCATTCATCCCTATTTTTGGTATGGAGGGTGAGGTGCCACCAGGCGCCAAACCTCAGCTAGCCACAGGCACCCGCCCTCCCTTGGGCGTCTCTGACATCATCTTAACCCTACCCTTAGCGCTGGACGGAGGCCCAGGAGAGCAGGCCCAGGATGGACTACCTGGGATCTAGGACTGCGGGGTGTCAGAGAGAAACCCAGTGGTGCCTGCCTGCTCCCTTTCTGCCAGGACTTGCCCCACACCTGTGGTGTCCTGTAGCTGCATGTAGACAAAAGCTTGCAGGGGTGATGGCAACATGTGGATGGCACTGTCACGTGGAGGTCTTGTCACGTGGAGGCACTGTCACATAGGAAGCACTGTCCCATGGTGGTACTATCACGTGGTGGGACTATGACTCTGTGGCACTGTCGTGTGGTGGCACTGTGATGCTGTGGCATTGTCATGCAGTGGCATCAGGTTATTTTCTTCCCACACTCATTTGCTCCCCACCTGCCCCTGCCACGCAGCAGACGTCATAGTGAAAAGGACAAGCAGGGACAAGCTGCTGCTGGCCAGCCTACAGCACCATTCAAGGCAGGCCTGCCCCCAAGTTGCAGGGGCCCTCTTTCCTGGCAGGCCCTGGTGGGGGACTGAACAGCTCAGTCCTGAGCAGGGCCGTTCTACCTCCCACATCAGTGAGGGGCAGGGGCTGTGAGCAGCAGCTCAGGGTGGTCAGTGGCTTCCAGCCCATGTGCTGCCCCCTGTTCTCCATGGCTATGAAGGGTTCTCAGGCTCTGTCCAGGTGGGTTGGTGGCCACTGCCCTGCAGGGTTGGTATGTTTCCTGACCTGTTAGCTGTTCCCTGAAGCTCTGTGCTCCAGGACCCTGGTCCTCTGTGAAGCATGTACAGGAGACGGGCCTGAATCCCACCCAGTCCTAGTACTGGCTCCCTGGGTGCTATGGGCGAATGTCATGCCACTTTTCTAGCAGTGGGGGTTGGGGATGAGCTGTGGTGGGATGGTGGGAGCCTCCCTGCCTCTGAGCCCCACCTCACCTGCTGCCCTCACCTCTCCAAGGCCTTCCTTGTCCATGCCCAGCTGGAGTCCCACTAGCCTGGGGCCCTGGGGACAAGCCCGTGCATTGTTGGAGCTGCTACCCACGCCTGGAGCCTGAGGTCCCAGTGTTTGCGTCCATAGCCTGGCACTCCCAAGCCCCTCGAAATCCACATGGCAATGCTGAGCCACCCCCACTCAATACCCAAACCTACCTTTTCCCTGGTCCCCCAAGTAGCCAGTGCCCGTGGGTGTGCCTTTGGCCCCTAGCCCATCAAGACCTTACCCAGAGGCCCACCAAGCCCATTGCATCAACATGCCCGGACATACCAGTCAAGGCCGGCTCTTGCTGGGCACCTGGTGATGGCAGTAGCCCCCAAATGCCTGACCCACGTACCCTCAGCCCCTGTGCCCAGCTCCGAGGACACCCTGAGGACCACCAGGCAGGGGCGAAGCTGAAATACCAAGTGCATGCCTCTGAGCTGCCATCCCGGCCCTGTCTGGGCATTGGTCCATGGGGGGCCTAGGGGGTCCTTTCCAACCTAGGTGTCAGCTTTCTGGGGCAAACACACAGTCAACGGCGGGAGGAAGTTAGGATTACGTCAGAGAGCCGGGGAGAGTGGCTTGATCTGGGAAAGCCTGGAGGATAGCCCAGAATAAACCCCCAAAGAGAACAGACCAGAAAGCAGACCCCACGCCCTTTCCTGCTGCATTCTAAGTCTGTTAGAAAGCAATAATATTTTCCTCCTTAAACACATTAACCTCCCAAGCGTCGGGTCACCAGCTCTTCCCTCTGGCTCTCAGCAGCGGAAAGCCCAGGGCAGGCATCTCTCCCTGACTCCATCCTCTGTGTGGTACCCTGGGGTCCCCACAGCCGGAAACGGGGCTGAGGCTGGGAGCCTGCCCACGGCGCCTGCCCTGAGATGGACCCAGGTGTGGCTGTGATGGGGCTGCCCCCAAGGCAAGGGCTCTGCACTGCAGACCCCACACTGTGCACCACCTGGCCTGTGCTGCAGGGCCTGTTACCCAGTGCTGGACTGAGGGCCATGGGCAAGGATAGGTGGCCTCCGCAGCTCTAGTGCCCAGTCTGGAGCCTGCCCACAGGCAAAGGCACAACCTCGATGGCCACTGGGCAAGAAGGTAGCCCCACAGTAGCCCCATGGCTCTCTTCCTGGTCCCTGTGCTCCCTGTGACTTTCTGGTTACTCTTAGGAAAAGATGTCTTAGCTCCCTGGCCTGCATCGAGTCTGCAGTAGAAGAGGGCGTGTTTTAAATATCGGGGCCTCAACCTCTTGTCCTGGGTCCACGGTGGCCACATGGGCATGGGGTGAAAGTGACAGTAGGTGGGTCAGACAGGCCCCCGAGGTGCCTGGGAAGCCCTTGAATTGCCCTGACACCCTCAGCAGAGAGCCAAGGTCCCTGCCTGGTGAGGAGGCCGCCTGCCCGCCTTGTGCGGATGACCCTGTCCTGCCTGGCCCTGTCACCCTGGCCTCCTGCTCTCTGCTATTCACCAGCCCCACTTGGCCCTGGGGAGCTTCTGGTCAGCCCTTCAGTCCCCCTGACGTGTCCCATTCCCCTTGCCTTTGTGTCTGTGGCCCACGCAGGCTTTGGGCAGCATGGTGGTCTCTTTTTCTCTTAGTGGGGCTGTTGGGGGATCAGGGCATGGCAGACGAAAGGGCCCCCTCAGCTGCTCCCTGGGGCTCCCAGAGGCTGCCTTCTCCAGCCCCCCGAGACACTGGCTTGGATAATGTCCGGGTCTGATCGCCTCTTGGCCTCATCCTTCAGAGCCCCTAGAGCTACTGTGTAGGTCCCTGGGCTCATCAGATGTAGGGAACCACTCCGACCTGGGTCTGCATTCTTGCTCTGTCCTGTGTGACCTCAGACAAATTGGTGCCTTTCTGAGCCTCAGTCTCCTCACCTCTAAAACAGGTGTAAGAAAATGCCGGCCGTTCTACAAGGAAGGGGACCCAAGCTCTAAGGCAGCGGTTCTCAACCTGTGGGTCGTGACCTGCAGGAACTGTGTTAAAGGGCCGCAGCATTAGGAAGGTTGAGAACCTCTCTTAGGAGAGCAATGAAGAACCTCAGAAAGGCCAAGGCTCACATTCCTGCAACCTCCTAGCAGTCCCCTGCTGGAAGCCCGCGAGGCTCGAACACACGCGTCCACTGCAAGATTGATTCTGAGAGGGAGAATCATAGTCTGTCCACAGGGTAGGAAACTGTCGTCCCAGAAACAGTCCTGAGAAATCCATATGGAAAAGCCCCAGTCATAATGTTGAGATTCCTGGGGTGAAGTAGGTAAGTCCACACGGCGAGTGCTGCTCACGGGACGTGACCATGTGGCAGAGCAGGTGTTTGACCTACGGGCCACAGCTGAAGCAAGGCACCAAGCCTGGGCCATCAGAGACCCCTTGGGCCCTCACCACAGGGTCTCTGAGCTGCCCTGTCTGACCACCCGATGCTGCATGCTGGAGTGGTCTCAGCCTGCTGCCATCCACCATGATGGGCTGTCTGCCTGTGGAACCGCTTCACAGATGTCACACGGAGCTGGGGGTGGTGCACCCTACGCTGCATGTGCTCTGGCTAGGCATCAGGAGACGTGAGGACACTGGGGTGGGGGCGAGGGGTGAGCCTTACATTCTGTGTTTGACCTGCATTTACGCCACAGCCCCTTCTTGTCCCTCACACCCGGGAACAGGATCACAGTGCCTGTCATTGGCAAGATGACACACCTTCCCAGCACTGGCCACCAAGGAAACACAGCGAAGGAAAAGCTTAGCTGTGCTGCTCACAGGCCAGAACGTTCCCATGAGCATCACCCGCAATGTGCTCAGTGGCGCTGCACTACTGCTCACTCACCCCGTGGCTCTTTCACGCCCCTGTGCACCCTCTGGGACTGGGGCTGAGTAGGCGCAGATGGGTAAAGGGAACTGCTCTGCCTTCAACTGCTGGAGGCTCCAAGGCGGGGTTGCCCCAGAGGATGGGCCTGGCCGGCTCTGCTGCCGGGTATGGGACTCCCTGGCCTGGTGGGGCAGTGGCAGGAAGTTTGAAGAAGCCGCCCCTACGCCTGCAGCTCCCCCCTCTGTGAGAGGAGCTCCTGGAGATGCCTCCTGCCCAGCCCGGCCCTGGGGACTGGGCAGGCTGGCCTGCAAAAGCACTTTGTAAAGTGACTCGGCCAACATCAGGCATCAGCATTAGCAGGATGGCAGACTCGATCTGATGACTTTGCCAGGGCTCAGGCGAGTGGGATCCAGGGCCAGGGAGGAGCTGCCAGGGAGGCAGTTGCCAGCACCACACTCCTGCCTTGAACCTGGATGTGCTCTCGGGCCCCTTGGGGGCCAACACACCTCTGTGACAGTGGCACGTGGTAACATTGCCCTCCCCACACCCTGCAGATCACATCCTTTAACACCCAGGCGGCTGGTCAGGTCCCGGAGGAGGCAGCCGGAAAGATCTCGGCCAGGGGGCTGGAGTCTGGGGTTCCCATCCCACCTGACTGAAGAGCAACCTGCAGGCCTTAGCTTTGGTGGTCTCCCCAATTTGCCTTGCAGACCCGTCCTCTCCCCGCAGTGCCCAGGGTTCACGTCTACCTGGAACCTGGGAATGTGACTGGTTTGGAAATGGGGTCCTGGTGATGTGGCTGAGAAGTTGCCCTGTGGTGGGGTGGTCCTGATCCAATAAGACCAGGATCCTCAGAAGAGGAGGGGATAAGGTGGAGATGCACAGGCCAGACGGCCACTGGCTGAGGGACAGAGACAGGAGCAAGGCGGCCACTGGCTGAGGGACAGAGATAGGAGCAAGGCGGCCACTGGCTGAGGGACGTAGATAGGAGCAAGGCGGCCACTGGTTGCGGGATGGAGACAGGAGCAAGGCGGCCACTGGCTGCGGGACAGAGACAGGAGCATGGTGGCCACTGGCTGAGGGACAGAGATAGGAGCAAGGCAGCCACTGGCTGCAGGATAGAGATAGGAGCAAGGTGGCCACTGGCTGAGGGACAGAGATAGGAGCAAGGCGGCCACTGGATGCGGGACGGAGACAGGAGCAAGGCAGCCACTGGCTGAGGGACAGAGACAGGAGCAAGGTGGCCACTGGCTGAGGGACAGAGATAGGAGCAAGGCTGCCACTGGATGCGGGACGGAGACAGGAGCAAGGCAGCCACTGGCTGAGGGACAGAGACAGGAGCAAGGTGGCCACTGGCTGAGGGACAGAGATAGGAGCAAGGCGGCCACTGGATGCCGGACGGAGACAGGAGCAAGGCAGCCACTGGCTGAGGGACGGAGATAGGAGCAAGGTGGCCACTGGCTGAGGGACAGAGATAGGAGCAAGGCGGCCACTGGATGCCGGACGGAGACAGGAGCAAGGCAGCCACTGGCTGAGGGACGGAGATAGGAGCAAGGTGGCCACTGGCTGCAGGGCGGAGACAGGAGAAAGGTGGCCACTGGCTGAGGGACAGAGACAGGAGCAAGGCGGCCACTGGCTGCGGGACAAAGGGTCCTGGGAGTTCAGATGGGCATTGGGACCCTTTGGCGAGTGTCAGACACCATCTATGTCCAGTGTGCCCACAAGACAGAGGCACAGGCAGGCTGGAGGCTGGGAGACCCCTGTGAACCAGCAGCAGGGGGGGGCTTGGACATGCATCAGCCTAACGTGTGCTGAGCCCAGACACATGAGGACCTGCAGCTGTGACTGCCTCACACCAGTGGCCACGTTTCTTTGCCTCATTCACTTGCTTCTGTGGAACTTTAGCTTCCCACGAAGGTGATGAAGGACCTCTGTTCCAGGATCACCTGCACTATAAGAGAGGACGGGGGGGCCCTTCATGGAAGGGCTACTCTGGGCAGTAGCAGGCGTTGGTGGTGGCACTAAGGTGGACAAGCATACCTGAGATAGACCAGCGGTTCTCAACCTGTGGGTCACGACCCCTTTGGGGTAATTAAATCTCTAAGATATTCACATCCCGATTCATAACAGTAGCAAAATCATAGTTATGAAGTAGCAATGAAAATGATGTTATGGTTGGCGGCTCACCACAACATGAGGAACTGTATTAAAGGGTCACAGCATTAGGAAAGTTGAGAACCACTGAGATAGACCAACACACCTAAGCCCAGCACGCCTGAGACAGACAAACATCATGGGAATGATCTTGTCGTAGCCTTGCCACACCATGAGGTGGGCAAGGTCCTTATCCCCAGTTTGCAGATGGGCAAGTCAGGGCACAGAGATGCCCACTGCTTGTCTGCCTGGTTCACACAACTGCCCAGGCCCCAGGTCATCTCCCTGTGAAGAGGGACCCCTTCCCCATGGTCTGAGGAGAGGATTGGGCAGCCTGGGGTCTGACCCACAGGTTGGACACTGAATCCTGACAGGGAATTTGGGCAGCTGTTTGACCATGGGCCAGACTCAGGGTAGGCAGGAAGAAAGGCTGGAGTTTCCGTCTGAAGCCCAGAGGGAGGCTGAGGGTGTTTTCCAAACCAACATTGGAAGGATTAGCGCCCGGAACAGAGTAGAGAGCCCCCCTCTGAGGGCACTGCCTGACTCTCCACTGTGGCCGGCAGAGAAAGGGCCCCCAGGACGCCTAGTCCCCAGCACCTGTGACTGTGTGACCACACACAGCAAAAGGGACTTTGCAGCAGGGATTCACTGAGGACTTTAGATGGAGAGATGACCCCAGAGCCCCAGGGTGGGCCCAGCGTCACCCTGGAGCCTCACCATGAACAAGAGGCGTGGGAGGTGGCAGGCAGGGGTGAGGTGGGTGGCGGGTGCTGTGCTGCCAATCTTGAGGGTGGCGGGAACAGATCTCCCGGGAGCTTCCAGGAGGAGCATCCCTGGGACACACTGTAGGCATCTGACCTCCATAGAGCGACAGATTTGAGCTGCTCCACACCATTAATCTGGGTTGTTTGTGATGGCAGCCACTGTACACTCATACACTTGCTTGGTTCACGTGGCCAAAGGGAAAGTGAGTGGTCAGTGGGAGGACCTGGCAGGTGGTCAGTGAGGACCATGCAGGTGTCCTTCCTGAAGAAGGCAGGGCCAGCCACATTCAGGTAAGGCCCCCAGCACTCAAGTCTATGCCTCGGTGCCTCCCCTACCGGTGCTTCTCCAGGACGCATAACAAATGTCTTGCTCTTTCTAGAGGAAACTGTATCCGGGGAGAAGCTGGTCTCCAACCGATGGGAGGCACAGGGTGCCCAGGCCCTGGCCCTGGCACACGTGAACCCAGCTCCCCTCTGGCTTGAGCCACAGTCTCCTCTTTTGGTTGTAAGTGGGGTAGCTCTTCTTTCGTGCTTCTTGGAAACTGAGATCATTTTTTTCTGCCAGTGAAAGTTAGGGAAGTGACGTTCCTCCTCAGGTGGTATGAGGGTGTGAGTCCCTGAGCTGAGTGAGGGGCTGTGGTGTGGAAGGGGAGAGGGGGCACCTGCAGGAGATGGAGGTGGTGGTGGTGGGGCCCTCCTGATCTTGTTGGAGCAGCTGGATCAGGCTCTTCCTGAAACCCCATCTTGGCCCAGAAACCCCCGACACTTTATTGCTCCCACCAGGAATAGAACGCCCACAGGCGCTGAAGAGACAGACATAAAACCAGCCCAAGAAATACTCCTCAGAGCACAGGCCCAGGGTGGTAAGGTGGGGAATGGATTTCCTGAAAGAGAGGACTCAATCCTAAAGCAACAATAGACACTGTAGAGCTTAATTAGAGGGAAGAGGAAAAGTTTAAATAAATACTGAGAGGCAGCTGAGAGAGCTGCAGACTTGGGGAGGAGTGGAGTGCTGGAACAAAATGCAGAGAGAAGCAAAATCCTCAAAATCGAGCAATACAACCAACGTTGGAGATTTCAGGCTGAAATTGGAGGCCTGTGTATGCTGTGGGTTCTGGGCTTGGTTGGCCCCTCAGCAGATTCATTGGTTTTCCTTGTTCTAGGGCATGTTGGGGCTAGGTCTCTGCACAGGAAAATCTCCAAGGTTGGATCTCAGCCACCTCAGCTGCTCCCCTCTGGCTGGACCAACTGGCCCTCTGTGCTGGTCTCCCTGGGGAGGCCACAACAGTGTCCATAAAACGAGCAGGTTGAAACAATAGACGTTTATCCTCTCACAGTTCTGGACACGGCAAGTCCTAGGTCGAGGTTGGGGTGAGTGGGTGGTCTCTCCTGTCTCCCTGGTGACCCCAGGTGCTCTTTGCTTGTGGATGTGTCATTCCAGTCTCTGTCTCTGTCACTGCAAGCCTTCTTTCCCATGTATTTTTGTTCTTGAACCTCCTGCCCCCACAGCATTTGTCTGGTGGTTGCTGGCTGTAGGTACACAGAATGGGTTTGTTCTTCTGAAATGGCCCCAAACCTACAACTTGGCTTCAGAACCACATCGAAACCCAACGTCCAACAATGCCTGCAAGGACTTTGCTGATGGCCAGTTCCAGCTGCAAATCTGTGCCCAAGCGTGGAGATATCCAGCCATGAGAGCCAGCGCAGTGGGGGTATGGCACGCACTGACGACCGCGTCAAGGGTTCCCACGGGGTGTTTCCAGGCCTCAGGCACCCATGCCAGCTCCCCACAAAGACTGTGTCATCCTCATGCAATAAGCCACAGCATTCTTGGATGCCATACTGAAACCCGACCCACTTAATACCTAATAGGATAGCGCATCTGGAATGCTGATTTCCAATGAGTCATTTTCCATCCTCAGTCAAAAAAATGCAACTTTGTTTATTTCTGAAAGAGTCCCACAGTGGCTTTACTAATGGCAACTGAACACAAAGGAAGAGGTGACAAGAGACACCGTGACCCACATGCCTGTTCCCGGGCTTCAAATGCCCAGGCCAAGGGAGAGGGCCCGGGACTGAGGGGCTGAGCAGGATTGAGCTCTGCCCTCAGCACAGCAGCCTTGGGCAAGTCACTGCTGCTCTGGGCCTCAGTCTTCCTATGAATGAAGAGGGCCAACATCCTAGGCTTCCAGGACTGTTAGTGTCTCCGTAGAGGGGGAAATGAATAACAATAATGATAAGGGTGGTGATGGTGGTGATGGTGAAGATGATGGTGATGGTGAGGATGATGGTGATGATTAATGATGATCGTGATGGAGGTGGTGGTAGTGACGTAACAACGATGATGGTGATGATAATGATGGTGGTGGTGGTGATGGTGATGATGATGATGGAAGTGGTGGTGGTGATGATAATGTTGGTGGTGATACTAACAATGATGATGCTGCTGCTGATAATGGTGATGGTAGTGGTGGTGATGATAACGGTAGTGATGGTGATGATGATGGTGGTAGTGATAGTAACAATGATGGTGATAATGGTGGTGGTGGTGATGATTATGATGGTGATGGTGATGATGATGATAGAGGTGCTGATGGTGGTGATGATAATGGTGGTAATGATGATGATGGTGGTGGTCGTGATGGTAACGATGATGATGATGATGGTGATAATGGTAGTGATGATGATAATGGTGGTGGTGATAGCAATGATGATGATGATGATAATTGTGATGGCAGAGTGGTGATGATAATGGTAGTGATGGTGATGATGATGATGAAAGTGGTAGTGGTGATGATAATGGTGGTGGTGATGGTAATGATGACGATGACGACGATGATGATAATGGTGATGGCGGTGGTGGTAATGATAATGGTAGTGATGGTCGTGGTGGTGATGATGATGATGATGGAGGTGGTGGTGGTGGCGATGGTGATGATGATGTTGATAGAGGTGGTGGTAGTGGTGATGATTATGTTGGTGGAGATGATAATGGTGGTGGTGATGGTAACGATGATGACAATGATGATGATAATGGTAGTGATGGTGGTGATGATGATGGAGGTGGTGGTGGTGATAATGGTAGTGATGGTGGTGATGATGATGAAGGTGGTGGTGGTGATGATGATGGTGGTCGTGATGGTAACGATGATGATGATAATGATAATGGTAATGGCGGTGGTGGTAATGATAATGGTAGTGATGGTTGTGGTGATGATGATGATGATGATAGAGGTGGTGATGGTGATGATGATGTTGATAGAGGTGGTGGTAGTGGTGATGATTACGTTGGTGGTGATGATAATGGTGGTGGTGATGATTAATGATGATGATGATGATGATAATGGTAGTGATGGTGGTAATGATAATGGTAGTGATGGTGGTGATGATAATGGTGGTGGTGATGGTAACGATGATGATGATAATGATAGTGATGGTGGTGATGATGATGGAGGTGGTGGTGGTGATGATAATGGTGGTGGTGATGGTAACGATGATGATGATAATGATAATGGTGATGGCGGTGGTGGTAATGATAATGGTAGTGATGGTTGTGGTGGTGATGATGATGATGGAGGTGGTGGTGATGATGATGTTGATAGAGGTGGTGGTAGTGGTGATGATTATGTTGGTGGTGATGGTCATGATGATGATGATGATGATAATGGTAGTGATGGTGGTGATGATGATGGAGGTGGTAGTGGTGATGATAATGGTGGTGGTGATGGTAATGACGATGATGATGATGATAATGGTGATGGTGGTGGTGGTAATGATAATGGTAGTGATGGTTGTGGTGATGATGATGATAGAGGTGGTGATGGTGATGATGATGTTGATAGAGGTGGTGGTAGTGGTGATGATTATGTTGGTGGTGATGATAATGGTGGTGGTGATGGTAATGATGATGATGATGATGATAATGGTAGTGATGGTGGTGATGATGATGGAGGTGGTGGTGGTAATGATGATGGTGGTCATGATGGTAACGATGATGGTAATACAACTGCCTACTCCTAAGTGAGCACTCACTATTTTGTAGATGTGCTCTCAGTCTGCACAGTCCATTTGCAACATGGAGAATTCTAGTCCGTCTTAGTGTGTGAGGCTCAGATGAGTGAAGCCAGCCCAGCAGCAAGCAGGTAGTGTGAGACATGGGTGGTCTCACTGTCACTTGGTGTACAGCCTCAGCTCAGGAGATCATGAGAGGGCCAGGAGAGAAACCTCCCCTTCCTTGGGTGTATGAATTCCTGTTCTCCTATCCTGGCTGGGACCTCTGGAAGCAGCAAGCCAGGTGGAAGGTTTCTTCCTGGGCTGCCCTACTGCCCACCCTATGGAAGTCACAGTCCCAGCTGCCAGGAACCAAAGGAATGCAGAGTGAAACTATGAGGCCTCATTTTGTGTTTTTGTTCAAAAATGGGAGCCATTGGTGACATACAGTGCAAATGCAGGTTTGGAGAAGCCTCCCAGGTCTCAGGTGGGCGTCTAACCCAGGCCAGCTTCTCAGAAGGCTCGGCCATAGGCGCCATGACCCAGCAGTGCAGTCCTACCTCTAAGTATGTGCCCTACAGTCCACACGCCAGAAATTCTGGGAAGCACATTCACACATACATGTGCACAAAGGATGTTCACAGCAGCACAGTGCACAGTTTCAAGAAACATCAACGACGTAATGTCCATCGCTGAGGGGTAAAAGAATCATTGTGTCTCCAAGATGAAGAGCTCTCCTTACGTTAGTGAGTAGGCTGAGTCTGGCACACACTGCCAGGGTGTTAAGGGAAAGGAACAGTTTCAGATCTACTTAATAAAGGTGCCAAATATCCATTCATCTGCCAAGGCACAGAAAGTTCTAGAAGGTTACACAGAGTGTTCACAGTAACTACCTCTGCTGAACAGGAGAGGGCTGGGATCTTGACTTTTAATGTGACACGTTCTTGTCTTTTTTTTTTTTTTGCAATTTTTGGCCGGGCTGGGCTTGAACCCGCCACCTCTGGCATATGGGACCGGCGCCCTACTCTTTTGAGTCACAGGTGCTGCCCATGTTCCTGTCATAATTGAAAGTATTATGATGAGATTTTATTGCTGCAGCATTTAGAAATGAATATGCACGTATATATTAAGGGGTGGGGGATGAGGGGTTGGCCAGCGGCAGGGACCTTGCTGTGAATCTAGACAAATGATGCCACTTCTACTCTGGGGTCATCACCCCAATCCCAGGGGAGCCTCAGTGTTGCTGGTCAAGATGCCTTTTCCTGGGCTAGACTTAGAGGGTCAACACAGGCCTGGGCAGAGGCCACCCTACCAGGGCAGACACTCAGGTGGGCCACCCAACCCCCGAGAGCCCTACCCACACCTACGCACTGCCGCACACTCCTGGGAAGAGCCAGCCTCTCCTTGCGGAGTGAGTTGAGTGCCTGGTGAGCTGCCCAGTGTTAGCCTCCCTGGGTCCCTCTCCCGCCACCCTTGTGATTTCCATGATAGTCTTATATTTCTGCCTAGTGGGGGCAAGTGGGCCTGAAAAATGGGCCAAAGCTGAGGGAGGAGCTGAGTTTAGTGTGGACAAGGTAGCCTCTGAGCCCAGGAGACCAAGTGCAGGCTGTGCTAGAGAGAGGGTCGCCCAAGATCCTGGGATGGGAGCAGGCTAGGGAGGCAGGAAGGAGGCTTTGCAGGAGCCAGGGCACCGACCTCTTATACCTGGCCAGTCAGGGAGCGACATGCCCTGGGCCCACCTCGCGGGCCTTGGAATCTCCTTGTCAGCTTGTGACCAGATCTGCCACAGCCCTTTGAAAAGAAAGCTGCCAGGTAATAAACCAGAGTAACAGCCCTGCTGGGACCTGGGCAGCTGCAGGCTGCTTGGCCAGTGCTGTCATCGCCAGGGGTGGCTCTGGGTCTCCCTCAAGTGCCTGACACTGCAGGGTGCTGCCTCCTAGGAGGGAGGATCAGAGTCTGTCCTGGGGAGCCTTCCTTGAGGGGAGGTTGCCCAGTTCAGTGCTTGAGGCCACTGTGGGGGGTGGGGGGGAGGTGCCACACTCCAGCCATGTGCCCAGTGCCCTGTTGGCATCTTCAGAGAGCGCTGCACAGACCTGGCCCCACTGGCCTCTGATGGGGATGGGCTTACTGCAGTCCTCCTCTGGGGACCTGGGGCTGTAGCTATACCCCCAAACAGTACCCATGCAGCACTACGCCTGGACCTCTCCTGCTGGTGGGCAGGGCCATTTATCCGAGAAAATGAAAAGGCACCGACTTGATCTGGAGTAGAAATCTCTAAATGCTTTGAATTCCCTCCTTCTAGCAGAATTCCTAGTTCTTTAGCCAAAAAAACAGATTCATGGGAGGGCCTGACCTCCACTGTCACCTGGCCTGGAAGCTCCTTGATGGGAAGCAGAGGGGCGGCACCTGCCAGTTGCAGGCGCAGACAGAAACCAGGGCGCCGGGAGAGTCCTGCGCTCACCCTGTGCACATTCTTAGATTTTAAAGATCACCTAAGAAATACTAAGATGTGGAACAAGAAAAGTCAAAACTGCAGACACGGATGCTGCGCCCTGAGATGGAGACTTGGTTAATAGTGTGGGGCTGAAAATGAGTCTTACTTTAGTCTTTAGAATTCTCAAAAACCTTTCCCGAATGCTAAGTACAAAAGTAATATGTGCTTACTGAGAATGATTCAGGAAGAAAGGTGCTGGCTTGGGCTGTCACCGCTGAGCACTGGAGGGACCCAGTGTCTGGAAGCCAGGGCTGGAGTGGTGGCCCCAGTCTGTGGCCTCAGTCTGTGGCACTGACCTGCCAGAGCTGTGCAGGGAGGAAGTTTTAACCTTTAAATTTGGGGAATTTTGTTTTTCATGGAGATATAGCTCACATACCATGAGATTCTTCCTTTAAAAGTGCTCAGCCCAGCAGTTTTTAGTGTATTTGCAAAGCTGTGCAACCGTCACCAAGTAACTCCAGAACTTGTCATCACCTCCAAAGAAGCCCCCGACTGGCCAATCCATTCTCCCCAACTCTGCCCAGGCCCTGCAACCATGAATCTGCCTTCTGTCTCATGGCTATGCCCTCCCTGGAAATTCTGTGTGGCTGAACAGTACAACACGCAGCCTCCCCTGTGCACAGTGTGTGCCGGCACGGCCCCGCCGCCTGTGGCTGTGTGACTTTCTACAGCAGGGGTGAGCTGCAGTTTGTCTCTCTGTCTGCCCCAGATTGCTTGAGGGTCATCCCTCTCGCTGGCTGATGACGATTCTTGGGGGCAGCCTGGGTGAGGTTTCAGCTTTTCTCCTAGCTTGGGCTTCACGCCCTCTTTAAGGACCCAGGAAATTTTAAGCCCAGATATTGCCAAGAGCTTTTCCCTTGACACCCCAGAGCAGCTGACAGACGGATGTTTTCAGCAAGAGCACATTCCCAGCGGGGGTGACCAACCTTCCCCGTTTGCCAGGACCACAGGGTTCTTAGGACATAGGCCCTCCAGGGACGGGATGGATGGCAGGGCTGCTGCCCCCACCACCGGGCAGGGAGACCCCTGAGGGAGCTGGGGATGGCCCCAACATGTCACCCTCGCTCTTCTGGCCTAGGCCCTTGAGGGGGACCCAGCTGAGGTCTCTTGAGAAGGCTTCCTGCCATGTGGCCCAGTGGTCAGTGGGGGCATTAGGTTTCCCCCACGTTCATGCCCCTTCTTTTTTTTTTTTTTTTTTTGTAGCGACAGAGTCTCACTGTACCACCCTCGGTAGAGTGCCGTGGCGTCACACGGCTCACAGCAACCTCTAACTCTTGGGCTTACGCGATTCTCTTGCCTCAGCCTCCCAAGCAGCTGGGACTACAGGCGAACCCCTTCTTATCAGCTGCTGCACCCACACCCATGTTGGTGTTGACACAGGCCTTTCCCTCTAGCGGGGCTTCCGTGGGTTCTGGAAAGGTGAGGAGACTGTAGACCCTCTGGTCTCGCTCCTTCCCTGGGCCCCCTGCCCAGGTGACAGGTGGCATTTCTGCCCAGCTCATGTGGCTTCAGTGACTCCTGCTGCTGGAGTGATGGTTAACACACAGATCCCTGGGCCCCTTCCCATGAGCAGGGCCCAGGAACTTGATTTTTACAAAAATCACAGAACATTTACAGTCAAGTGGTCTCTGGGTTTCCTGTCAAGGGCTCCAGTGACAGGGAGAGTCAGGGCCTGTGGGCAGCATCTCAGGCCATGCAAACTAGCCTTACCCTCCCACCGTCTTGGCTGCCACTGCCTCTCAGCTGCCTCTGCCTCCCAGGCTGCGTCACCATCACCTACTGCTCTGCCACTCTCCAGTGTCCAGATTTTGTGCCTGTTGGGAACAGCCACCCTGGCAGGCACCCCCAGCACCTCACCCTGTCCCCTGCACCCCTGGTATGCCACAGAGCGAAGCCAGGGATGAGAAAATCAGAGCATCAGGGAAGGTCCAGGGTCCTGGAACCCATGGGGATCCATGCCAGCCCAGGGTCCTCTGAGTGGATGACTCTGCGGACAGACGGGTTGCTGCTCTCACGTTGGGGCTGCTGTGGCTTGTGTTTGTGAGCTAAAATAAAATCTCAAGTCTCCCCAGCTACTGAATGGGACCCCTCTTGGCTAATGGGACTACAGAAATACCCTACAACTGAGTTTTTGGCCCTGAGAAGGGAGGTCAGACATGTCTTCGCATGCCCCCTCCCTTCCGGGAGAGGTCCCTGTGGGTGACTGACAGGCCCAGGGCCAGGCAGGGCAGGGCTTGAGCCGTGAGCCACACCCACAGGCCCTCAGGTCACTCAGCAGCTAGACCATGTGAGCAAGCCTGGGCAGTGCCCTGCCTCAGTTGGATCAGCAGACTTCCTCATCTCCACTAAAGCCTTCTGAGCCTTTCGATGAAGCTTCATTTCTTTAACCAATTACCAATCACCTATAAGCCCCCACTTGGAAATGTCCCATCTTTTCAGGCAAACCAGCCTATGCCATACTGATCTACGACTTTACCTATAATCTCTGTTTCTTAGAGATGTGTAGAACCAAACTGTGGCCCAGCCACAGTGAGCCCACGTGCTCAAGGCCTCTTGAGTGTGGGTCTGGGTCATGGTCTTTATATTGGGCTAGCACAAACCTCCTCAAATTATTTTACAGAGTTTGGGTTCTTTTCTGCTGACATGTCCCAGCAGCAGAGCTTCTACTGATGGGTGCAGCCAGGCGCTGGGCAGAGACTGCAGTGGCATTTTCTGGGGGACCTCCCAGCAGCATCGGGCAGAGGCTCTGCTATAGTCCCCCGTGGGAGGAAGGGAGGCTCTGAGTGCTCACAGACTTGGCTGAGGTCAAGTGGTCGGCAGCAGAGCGAGAATTGTATACTTTTAAAAACATTTTAAATGAAGCTTAAAACCAGACCTTTGTGCCCGTAGGAGAGAGCACAGATAGAAGGGCTTGGTGCATGCCCTGTATACACACCTGCGCCCCACATGTGGGTGGGCTCCTCACCAGCCAGGGCCCTGGGGCAGCTGTGCCGGCCCTTTGTGTCTGTGACAGTCACTGCTGTGGTGGTGGGTGCACTAACTCCTGTGTGATTCCTGCATGGGACCCGTGCAGCCTGCTGTGGTGGTGGGTGCACTAACTCCTGTGTGATTCCTGCATGGGACCCGTGCAGCCTGCTGTGGACGTGGACAACAGGACAGCTTGAGCCTGGGGGTGAGGGAAGGGCTGGTCCTGGGCACCTGGGGGCATCGAGGAGAGACGTGTGTTCTCCAGGGAGGTACTGCATCCATCCCCCTGGGCTGAGCCTGGGAACACACATGGGCAGTGAGCTCCAGCTTCAGGGTAGCTAGCACCAGCAGGCGTCAGAGCACAACCTCAAGCCCAGCACAGGCAGGGAGCCAGGCCTGCCCTGTCAGCCGGTGGACAGAGGCAGGAGGAAGGAGGCTGGAATGCAGGGGCCGCAGTGCAGTGACTCAAGGTCTTGAGTCATGGGGGCCAGGGTCACTCTGCTGCTGGGAGGACACAACACAGAGCCTCTGCCCGGCAGGGTGAGATGATGGCGCAGCCTGCCCCCAGGGACCCTGGGACAGCAGACGTGAGGGTTCTCAGTGTACACGTGGCCCATCAGCCTGGGATGGGACCGTCCATGTACCCAGTGACCCTGGGACTACAGATGTGAGGGTACTCAGTGCACACATGTCCAGTCAGCCTGGTACGGGGCCGTCCACGTACCCAGTGACACTGGGACTGCAGATGTGAGGGTTCTCAGCGCACACATGGCCGGTCAGCCTAGGACAGGGCTGTCCACATACCCTGAAGGACACACTCACACCCCCATGTCCTGTGCATTGTAAGAAGCTGAATAGACAGGAAGGTGGGACAGGAGCACCAGGCCTCGGAAGGCAGAGGGACCCTTTGGTGTGGGAAGACCTATGATTTAGGACACAGGGCCCTACTCACTCCTAAGACGGGCTGCAGTAGGGACCCTGGGCCTTGCTTCAGTGAGAGCCCCATTTCCGCAGATGGAGCCGATTTGACTTCCAGAGTGACAGTCTCTGGGACCTGGCAAGTAGGATGCTGGGCATGGACTAAGGATGCCGGCCAGCACAGAGACAGGATCATGGAGCTGTTCTCATGGGAGTTGGTTCATTGGCCTCAAACCAAAGACCAAGGCAGGGGACAGAGAGAGACAGAGAGACAAAAAGAAAGATATAGAGAGATAAAGAAAGACAGAGACGGAGAAAAAGGTACGAGAGACAGAGACAGATATATAGAGAGATACAGAGAGATAGATGGTGGGGACAGGATTGGGGGTGGGACTGGAGGGGTGTCCTTGGACCCAGGGTGCTGGGTGGGTGCCAGCTACTTCCCAGTGCTCAGAGACAGTGCAGATGGGGTGATGGGGCTCAGTCAGGAAAGAACTTGGGGTCACAGCTGGCCCTGGAGGATAGCCCACCTTGCTGGAGGCCCAGTAACCCCCCCAACTGGGATTATCTGTCTAAGGTGCTTTCCTCAGCAATATTGAGGCAGACCTCAAATCCAAGGCCTCTGGAGCCCCGGGAGGAGGAGTGAGGGGCTGGAGGCTGGCCCCCGGGAATGCCTCCTGCCCCTCGAGAGGCCCTGCTGTCCTGGGAGGGGAGCGCAGGCTGAGTGATAATATGGTTCTGGGCCTCTGGGGACTATGGTGGCCTGCGGGGCCTGTTCCCACACCTCATGTCCCTCGACAAGCAAGTGCCCCATGGTCTGCACAGCACTGGGCCCAGCTGGCACCAGAAGGTACAAAGCCTCTAAGCCCCTCGAGCTGGGGCACAGGTTGCAGATGGGTCTGGAAGCGGTGTGGAGCCTCTCCCACGGCCCTGACCCAACGCTGCATCCTCAGGGGATAGGCGCTTAGGGGCCTGGCACTGCACCATTCAGTGAGGCCCCCGGCTATCTCTGTGGAGCCCTGCAGAGCTGCGCGTATCTGATGACAGGTGATCCCTGAGCCCGTGCCCAGTGGTGCCCAGGGGATACCCAGCAGAGGGCAGCTATGACAGATCACTCAGGATTGCTGCTCCCACTTCACAAAGGAGGGAGACTGAGGCCCCTGGGCTGTAGCATGGTGCACATGATGATAGCTGGCAACCAGCAGACAGGCATGGTAGGGCGGAGTCAGGCCCGGGGCACCATGAGGGCACTCTTCTCCATCCCTCGGGGAATGGCCTCAGCCAGGCACTGTCACGCTCCCCTTTATGGAGGAGGTCTTCCAGCCTCCGGGGTCACACACCACCTAAAGTTGTTTGGGGATCCCCACCCCCGGGCCAAGACCATCAACAGTCCTGCCTGTCACATATTCTCCTGGGGGTGGACAGGGGATGGGGCCTGGTGGTCACTCTGCTGAACTTCACACTCTTCCCAAGGTCACTGGAGCTCAGGGAGAGAGGGCAGTTACTCAGGGCCCAAAGTGTCTGGGATGTTTGTTCTGGCCACTTCACATAAAATGTCCTCGTAAACTGGCACCCTCCTCCAGTGTAACTGACTGTACTGGCTACCACTCCTGCCATCTGGGACCAGAGCCACAAAATACTGTTTGATATTGAGAAAACTGCAATCGGCATCCCCGTTAATGAGGGCAGCTGCAATGGTTCTTGCCAAGATGCCATCAGGATTAATATGCCTGGAATAATTATGCGACAGGCTCGGAGGGTGGGGCCCTGTGAATCCACGCAAACAGGGGAGTGGTCCCTCGCACCAAGGCCGGCCTCGCATGCCATGTCTCATGTGAGTGGGACAGGCACAGCTGTGGCCACACCAGCCCCAAAGCAGCCTTGGGCCTTAGGCCAGTTGCTTCCCCTCCAGGCCTCAGTTTTCTGAGAAAAGGTGAGGTGGACGGATCCAATATTCCAGCTCTAACATGTGGTGGCCTCTGTGCAGGGAGTTGCCATGGAAGGGGCGTGTGGAGGACCAGGAGTGACCCATGAGGCTTCTTGATGCACCGTCCTGTTCTGCTGTGTTCTGTAGGCCCGTTCCACCCAGGTGCCCAGGGTGATCTGGTCAGCTGTGTGCCATGTGGCCAGGCAGCAGTGCCTGGTGATTCAAATACCTGGGGGTGTTGCCAAGAAGGTGGGTAGGTCTGGCCAGCTTCTGTAGCCACTGCCCTTAAGTAAAGCAGATGACCCTTGATCACCTGGCAGCCTCAGCCAATGAGATGGAGGCCTTAAGAGCCAAGTTTGAGGTTTCCTGAGGACGAAGGGCTTGGCCTCAAGACTGCAGCATCACCTGCTGCTGGCGCTTTCCACCTGCCCACCTCACAGGACCCAGGCGGGGAACCCCCACGGCTGCCCACCTGGAGCCTCCTCTTGGACAGAGCCTGGATAGTAGGAAATTGGTCCTTGTATGGACACGTGCTTAATCCACTTCCCTCCAAACTGCTTTCTTCCCATCCAGTGGTTTCCACTAGTCTGGGTCCACACATCCCCCTAGTAAATGTGGGTATGAATGCATGAAGCCGTCAGGATCTCCAGCCAATATGTTCAAATTCAAGACTGTCATATCCCAGTAAAGAATCTCATGGTCACCACTTTAAAATGACCATAAAAATGCAGGGCATAACTATTAACAATAATTATTACCATTAGACTAAATATAGTCCATCATGAGGACAAAAGAATCACAGCAGAAACATTCTGAAAATGACATCGTAAACCATTAATCTCCCTTGGTGAATACAAACTTGATCCAGTAAGTGACTTACTAACTGCACCATGCACAGACTTCCTTAACCCCTTTTCAGATGACCACTTGCTGCTCTCTCGGGGGCTGACCTGGCCACGTGTGGAAATACTACCCTGTCGGGCACGGAGGTGGCTCTGCTCTTCACCACATGGAAATACTGCCCTGTTGGGCATACATGTGGCTCTGCTCTTCACCACATTAAATGCTTTTTGGAACATCTTCCAGTAATTGTTACTTTTTATTTATTTATTTTTTATTTTTTTTTTAGTCTCACCATGTTACTCTCGGTAGAGTGCTATGGTGTCACAGCTCACAGCAACCTCAAACTCTTGGGCTTAAGCGATTCTCTTGCCTCAGCCTCCCAAGTAGCTGGGACCACAGGAGCCTGCCACAATGCCCGGCTATTTTTGTTGTTGTTGTTGCAGTTGTCATTGTTGTTTTAGCTGGCCCAGGCCCGGGCCCGGTTCGAACCCCCCGGGTGTAGGTGGCCGGAGCCCTACCCACTGAGCTACGGGCACTGCCCAATTGTTACTTTGTAGCAATAAAGGTAAAAGACCAGAGATGATACCCCTGTCTTTAAGAATTTTTGCAGTTTCCTTGCTGATCAAGCCAGAGGCTGGTTGGATTTCTCTGAGGGATCTTCCATCTCCAACCGTTGGTTCTACCACACACACAAACTTTGGACCTTGGAATATCAACACTGAACCCTCAGCAGCTCCGAGAGAGCCTTGGACTGTCTGGCAGGGACAGAAATTCCAGAGGATGCTCAGAGGCCTTTGAGCCTCCCCGGAGCCAGGGCTTTGTGATGGCCAGGCCTCTCTGAGCATTGCACACCCCTGCCCTGGGTGGGTCACTCAGGGGATCCTCTAGCCCACGTTTGGGTGGGTTTAGAGAGAATGTGCAATCACATGGTGTTTCTGTCTCCCACAGCCCAGAAAGGCACCACCCTGGCAGGGACCACAGCCCCTGGTAGACACCAAGTGGACGCTGCTGCCCCACATGCCTAAGAGCCCCTCAGACGAGGGAGTTTCTGATGTGCACCCAGGGGAGCAAGTGTGGGTCAGGCGGTTTCCAGGTCAGCTGCGCACATCCTGTCCAGGAGGCCCTGCCCCGTGAGGCCCGGGCCTCCTGCTCCCTCCCTGGACGTTCCCAGGAAAATTCCCCAGTCCTGAAGAGGAAGAGCTGCCTTTAGCGCCATCAGGGTCCCATGTGCATATTGTTTAGCGGTCACTGGTGAGGATAGAAATTTCAGAAAGGTAGCTGTCCAGGTCCCGGTGTGGCTACAGGCACCCCTCTCAGAGGTGAGGCTGAGGGGCCACTGGCCCCCAGCAAGGGTTACAGGGCAGCATTGCCTGGATCCCCATAGGAGTGAGGGTCTACCTGCCTCTGCACACCCACAAGACAGAAGCTCTCAGCCAGAGGGAGGTCAGCATGCTGGACATCCTGGCCCTCTGTCCATCTGCCTCTGAGGAGCCTGAACACCAAATCCAGGATCCCAGTGTCAACAGCAGGACACAGCAGGCATCTGCCCATGACCTGGTGGCCATGAACGGCCCCTGCCCCAGCCTGGGAGTTCCAGAGTCTCAGCTGGCTGAACGCACCGGCCACTTCATCTGGATCTGGCCCTTACGTAATAAAACCTTCAGTATTTCCCGCTGTCTGGACTCCCAAACAAAAACAACTTTATCTCTGGGTTTCTCAGCAGACATCTGAAGACGCAGCACGACCTCAGCGAGGACAAGGATCATGTGAGAAGGTGGCTGCCTCCCACCCTGAGATGACTAATGCAACCATGTCATCTTGGACACACCGGACTCTCCCCTCAGCGCTGAACTCTGGGTCTGGCGGCCAGTCCTCCTGCAGCCCCATCCCTCACACGCTCTCTGAGGGAACACTGCCTTCCCTCTCCTGAGTGCTGCAGACACTGTCCTGCTCTGTCACTACACAGATGGGGACATAGCCCCAGGTGTGTGTGACCAGCCGGCATGCTCGGTTCATGAGCAACGAAACCCAAGAGGGTCCCCTCGCCATCTATCGGCAGAGGCCACTGCTTCCCCTGACTTGCTGGAGGGCTTGGGAAAATAACCACCAGATCCCGTGACTCAATCCACAGACCAGCGCCAGTGGAGCGGCTGCCACCAGGACGGGGCTCCTCCCTGCTCAGCCCAGTGGGCACAGAGCGTTGAGCAGAGGGGATGCAATGGCCATGTGCCCAAGAGGAGGCTGGGCCACAGGGTGCTGAGCTTCAAAGGGGAGCAGTTTTTGAGTAGAACAGGCCCAGCAAGTCAGGGCTTTGCCATTTACAGCCAACCCTAAGAGCAGCTTTGCCTCCACAAAAAGCCCCCAGAAGACCAACAGCCCCTTCTGCCCTGGGAGGGTCACTCAGGGGTACCTCTAGCCCACGTTTGGCTGGGTTTGGAGAAAATGTGCAATCACAGTGCAGGGGTGGGGGCCTGCGCACGGATCTGGGGATGGAAAGGCTGAGAGGGTGGAGTGGCTGCTCCCATCCAAGCCAGAGAGAGCAGTGCTGGGCCCCAAAGGGTTTGTGCCAGGCAGGCACTCACAACTGAGGGACTGCAGGTCTGGGACAGGTGTGGGGGAGAGAGGTGGCAGACAGCCCTAGGTCTTATTAAACTGGGCTCATCTCCGTCCCAGAGAGGACGAGGGTGCTGTGTTCAGAGCTTGCCTTGGCCGAGCATCTCAGGAAGCAGGAGGCAATGGGGTACAGATGGGCTTTGAGAGATAAAGGGGGGAATTTCTGGAAGGTTCCAGTGAGTTCCTCAGGCCCGATGGTGAGTCTGGGAGTGTCTGTGGTGATTTCCTCTGGGGTAAGAGGCAGCTGTCACTGGGAACTGAGCCGGAAAACAGAGACATCAGCTGAGGGCGGGAGAGGCAGCCCCAGGAAGACAGGCACAGGTGGCCAGTAGGCCTGTTCCTTGACCCCAGCATGATGTCCCCCAACCCCGAGTCAAGGGGGTGGGTGACCTCTGCACCAGGGCAAGGCAGTTCCGAGGAGAGACCCCCATTGTGTGCCTCCCTTTGCTCAAAAGGATGTAAAACTCTTCCAACCCTTCCCCAGCCGCCTTCTGGGGGCTCCACCCTGTGCCCTCTGGCATACAAAGGTGAAACTGAAAAGGGTGGGGGGACACAGACACACAGGCCCTCCAGTACCACGTTCCATACATAGGGGAAGGGTCAGGTAGGTACAATGGACACCCATGTTGGGGACAGGACAGAGAGAACACCTGTACTGGGCATTGATGTATGAGTAGGAGTTCATCAGGTTGGAGAGGCTGCTTGGGAACTGCTCTTCCTGCCCAGCAGGAAGGGCCAGGGCAGCACGTGAATACAAGGGCTTCCATCAAACGAGGTGGGCAGCTGTTCATGCGTCCTGAGCGAGGGATGGTCTACGTGGCCACTCTCCTTAAGTCTCCATCCTGTTGGCCTATTGCTCAGGGGAGTGTCATCATTCCAGCTTTATTTCTTGGGGATAAGCACTGCCCCCAACAGCCTGGTGGGTGAGGGAGGTGCTCAGCCCAGGAGCTCTGAGTCTGAGTTTGGCAGTGCGAGGGATTTGGAATTTTTCCAGAGAGGGTCTCCAGCGCGCAGCACAGTGGGACCATGTGCATGCTCTGTGCTCACAGGCCGAGCAGCAGCCAGCCCGGCCTGCGGGTGGGGCGTCCGGCTCAGCTCTGACCACCTCATGGACAACCCCTGAAAAAAGCATCACACCCTGTGTCCCAGGGGCAGGAAGTGGAAGGAGCTGTGCAAAGTTGGGTCAGGTGCAAAGCTGGCGTCCAGGCCAGTGTGCTACTCTGTACCAACCTGAAGGTGGCAGATACTGGTAGGGTTACCAGGGCTGGCAACTGCAATCATGCTCTGCCAAGATTAAAAGATGTGTCCAGATTCCTGCCCCCGCCACTTCCTGCTCTGATTCAGGATGGCAGTGTGTTCATAAAATAAAACAAAATCTGCCCTGGGGATCCCAGCAGGAAAGACAGATCTGGTGGAAGGTGCCACCTGCTGCTCTGGGTTGGGGAGGAAGGCGGAGAGGTGGGTGTTCATCCATCTGTCCTCTGGGGCCTACGGCCCCGGGAACCATGTGCTCAGCCTGAGTAGCCCAGGTGGCGCCTGCAGCACTGCAGGTGCTGCTCATGGCTGGCAGCCATGTCAGTCCGGGTCTCTACACAACTCCAGGCTTCCTCTGGAATGTCCGGAGCAGGTGGCCTGGGATGTAAGGCTGTGTGTTTGGAGGCTGCAGCCCCTGGCCCATGACTCAGCAGCAGGGGAGGGCCTGGTGGGCCAGCTTCTGTTGCTTCCTCTGCCCAGCACTCCGACCTGGGCCTCTAAGCACCCAGCCCGGGCTCTGCCCTTGGCTTGGAGACTGATACCCTGGGCCAGGAACAGAGAGTTGCCCCATGGGCCGGGGTATGCAGGATCTGCTCTGAGGGAGAGGGGCCTTTCTCTCTCTGTCCTCAGCACCCAGCTGTATACTCGGCATCCTGAACCAGGACAGCTGTCCTCTTCTGGGGCCAAAGGAAGCTTAAAGAGCTCTGGGCCCTGCCTCCTCCATGAGGCCGCTCCCTACTCCCCTGGTTGTTGAAGGGATTTGGGGGGTGGGCTGGTGAGCAGCAGAGTCCATCGGGCCTGGTATGCATGTATGGCTGGCACTGGCAGGAAGGACAGTGGTCACCTCTGCTGCATTGGGGGCCATCACCGTGCCAGCCAAGCTCAAGGGACCCAGGGGGTACGAATGCTCTGACCACATGGCCTCTTGTGCCCATTACACAAGGAAATCAAGCCTTAGAGAGCTCATCTGACTTTCCACAAGCCCAGCCTGTGGGCAGGACCTCCCTGCCTCCAGTCCTCACCAAAATCAAATCTAGTGTCAGGAAGAAAGAACAGGAATGTGCCCAGGTCAGGACCAGGAGGGTCTTTCCTCAGCACAGTTAACACAGATGGTCCAAAGGAGCATCATCGTAACAGCAAGCTTTAAAATCATTCCCACGGGAGTGGAAACAAGATAGACACATTCACTAGGGCTGGACATGTTTTGGAGGTAGGAACTGATGCAATTAGACTAGAGAGAGAAATACGAGGCATGAAAATTGAAAAAGCCGAGAAAATGATCAACATTTATAGTTGATGTGATACGTGTATATACCACATCTCTGGAAAAATCAAGAGAATAAAGACTTTGGTAAGATGATTAGCTAGAGTAGGAACTTTTAAATATCACCAGCTTTGCCAGGGTGGACATAAAGTTTGTGCACAATTTAAATTTACAACTATATTAAATTGCACATGAACTTTATGTCTATGCTGTATAAATAGCTAGAAAATACAATAAAATATCAAATTTATGATGGCAATAAAAAAGATACCTGGGAAAAGACTTAAGAAATGCACATGATCTACATGAAGGCATTGTCAGCATTTTGGGGGAAGACGTTTTTCTGGACACCTTTTGGTCCCAGGCATTTATTTTCTTAACCACATATATACTCTGCCCTTACTAAGGAAATGTGTATGGGGCCTAGCCACTCAGCTTTCTCCTCTCCAGTGGGGACAGTGCACCCACCTGTGAGACTCTGAGGATTACTACGCTGAGCTCCAACAGAGCACCTGGCGTCCCTGAGCTCAGAGGGAAAAGACAGACAGGGTGTAGAATGCACCATGCTGGTCAGGGGGGCTCTGTCACTGATCCTCTGACCCAGGAAGGAATTTCCTGCATGTGGGCCAGATCTGACTCTTTAAAGTACATCCTCAATGTCAAGTGACATGACCCCAGGAGAAGGTGGAGTGGCCTCTGGCACCAGATCATGCACCTCATGGGGTGTTTCAGCCTTGATGAGATGATACTGGGACGTCTTTACTGTGACCCCAAGCACAGGACCAAGGGCCTTAGAGACCAGGGGTAAAGGGCAGTGAATTCCACACACAGACAGGCACCAGCAGGGGAAGCCTCCTAAACTTCTCTCCCTCCCAAAAGCAGCTCTGAGGAGTCACCAGGGAGCCGACCAGCACGAGTCATCATCTGTCCCCTCCCCCTCAAATTGCCAACACCCACAGTGGTACACAGCACCTCACAACCCCAAATCCCCCACGGCTGCAGACACGCTGTGGAGCTGTCCTGTCACTGTCGACAGAGTGTCAGCTGGAGTCCTCTGAACAGCAAATGTGAGCACAGGACCAGGAGAGGGTCCATGAGGGCCAAACCTGGGAGAAAGTGGGGCAGGAGCTGGGGTTGGGAGGGATGCAGACAGGGGCAAGTCTGAGCCCCATGCGGTAGGGGAGAGGGGGGTGGTGTGAGAAGCTCCTTGTGCCACAGCTAGTCAGGGCAACTGGGGGCCTAGGAGCCAAGTCACACGCCACTCAGGAGCAGCTTGCCACAGAGTCAGGACGGCCTCAGCACAGGGACAGAGGTGGGCTTGGAGCACAGAGGCTGGGCTGCCCTGTCTGAGGGGGCAGTTTCATGGCCTGGAGAGCATCTCTCTTGTGGTCGAAGAAAACCTCCAATTTCATGCCTTGGGGGGTTCCTGGAAACCACCGTGTTCTGCACATTATGGAGCTCACTTGGGGGTCTGCTCACAGTCCCAATCTGCACCCAGCTGGGTGGGTTTCATCTGTACCAGCACTGCCAGCAGGGAGCGGCCGGGTCCCGCCCCTGTAGACGCACCATCCAGCTGGGGCTGGGGGACATGATTGCACTGCCAGAAGCTCTGCAGAAAACACAAGCGGAAGCACAAGAGGCGGGTGGCGGGAGATGGAGATGGTGTAACTGCCCACTGTCAGCAGGCCCCTAAAAACACCTCCCAAGGCATCAGATAGTTTTAAAATCTCATCCCTAATTCAGTGCAATCCCTACCATAATCCCAGCTAGTTTTCTTGTCAAAATTGCCAAGTAGACCCTGAAATTCATATGGAAATGTAAGAGACCAAGAATAAACAATCTCGAAAAAGAACAAAATTGCAAGGCTTGAACGTCCTGATCTCAAAACCGACGACAGTGCTGTAGGAGTCCAGGCAGCATGAGGCTGGCACGAGGAAAGATGCATGGGTCAGCGGGATGAAATCAGAGCAGGAGGCTGCAAACAAACCCTATGCTTACAGTCCATCTATTTTCAACAAGGGCACCACGGCAGCTCGAGCAGAGGGAGCAACCTTTACAAGAGATGGTGCCGGGCCAAGTGGGGATCTACTCACAAGACCCAACTCACACTGCAAATACTAACTCCAAAAGGATCTGCAACCTGGGTATAAGGGTCGAAATCATAAACCTCTTAGAAGAAAACATTGGAATAAGCCTTTGTGACCTTGGGTTAGGCAACAAATTCTTTCTTTCTTTTTTTTTTTTTTTTATTAAATCATAGCTGTGTACATTAATGTGATCATGGGGCACCATACCCTGGTTTCATAGACTGTTTGACACATTTTCATCACACCGGTTAACATAGCCTTCCTGGCATTTTCTTAGTTATTGTGCTAAGACTTTTACATTCCACATTTACTAAGTTTTACATATATCCTTATAAGCTGCACCACAGGTGTAATCCTACCAATCACCCTCCCTCTGCCCACCTCCCCCCTCCCTCCCCTCCCTCCCCTCCCTTTCCCCCTTCCCCATATTCTTAGGTTATAACTGGGTTATATCTTTCATGTGAAAGCCATAAATTAGTTTCATAGTAGGGCTGAGTACATCGGATACTTTTTCTTTCATTCTTGAGATACTTTACTGAGAAGAATATGTTCTAGCTCCATCCATATAAACATGAAAGAGGTAAAGTCTCCATCTTTCGGCAACAATTTCTTAGATATGACACCAAAAGCACAAACAACAGCCAAAATAGAAACACGGGACTCCTGAAAAATAAAGTGCTTGTGCTACAAATAATGCCCTCAGGAAAGTGAAAATGGGGCTGGGGGCAGTGGCGTACTCCTGTAATCCCAGCACTCTGGGAGGCCAAGGTGGGAAAATCCCTTGTGCTCAGGAGTTCGAGTCCAGCCTGAACCAGAGTGAGACCCTGTCTCTAAAAACGAAGCTGGGCATTGTGGCCGGCACCTGTAGTCTCAGCTACTTGGGAGGCAGAGGCAGGCGGATGGCTTAAGCCCAAGAGTTTGAGGTTGCTGTAAGCTATGACTCCACAGCAGGGTAACAGAGTGAGACTGTCTTGAAAAAAAAGAAAGTGAAAAGGTGAGCCACAGAATGGGAGAAAACTTTCACAAACCACAATGAGGGTACATTTTGGAGGGATGAAAACACTCTGAAATGAGATGTGGTCATGGTCGCACAACTCTGTGAATGTACTGAAAATGCTGAATTGTACACTTTATTTATATATTTATTTTTTGAGACAGAGTCTCACTATGTTGCCATGGGTAGATTACCGTGGCATCACAGCTTACGGAAACCTCAAACTCCTGGGCTTAAGCAATTCTCTTTCCTCAGCCTCCTGAGTAGCTGGGACTCCAGGTGCCCATCACAGTGCCCGCTATTTTACTTTTTTGCTGTTGTTGCAGTTGTCATTGTTGTTTGGTAGACCTGGGCCGGGTTCAAACCCGCCAGCCTCAGTGCATGTGGTCATTGCCCTAGCCACTGAGCTACAGGGGCCAAGCCTGAATTAAAAGACTGAGTTTTATGGCATATGAGTTATATCTAAATACAGATGTTATTAAAGAACGCACTGTCTCCTCCCACCGCCCACCCTCTGGTTGTAGCAGGGACGGAGTAGGACAGGATGAAGCCAGAGCCTGTCAGAACCCATTTCTGGAGCACAGATCCTAGTGTTGCTCTGGATCGTGGGGTCACCCTTTCCGGGCCTGGCTTAGAGATGTCAGAGTTGGGTTCCAGTGGCGTCCTGCCTGCAGACAGTTGAGCAGCGCAGCAGTCTCGAGCCTTGGCTGCATGGTTCATGCAATTCTCAGCTCCCAGAATCCCAGGGTGTCACAAAGACCAAGCAGGACACTGTGTGTTCAACCCCTTGTACCCTCAAACCCATGAGCGAGCTTAACCCATGGAGATCAGCTCAACTGTGAAAGAGCAAGGGTATAGCTCCAGCCCACTCACAAGGGAGGGACCCGGGCAAAGGCCCCGCTCCTTAGGTTCCGTATCTGAAAAGGAGACGTGGGCAGCAACTACCACGCAGGGGTGGGGCACTTGGAAGCACGTGTGGCACCACACCTGGAGGTCAGCGATGATAGACAGGAGGCCGATTCTGGACATTTTGCCATTGCAAGACCCAGCTCTGTGCCGTCCTTAAGCCCATAGCAGATCTAGGAAGAACTTAGGACTCTGGCATCTGCAGAACCCTGCAGAGAGTCATAGCCAGGTGTCTGATATCTGTATTCCCATGGGCATAAGTGCATGGGGTGTGCACAGGCTTGTGGGAGTGTGTGTGAATGTGCATGGGCTTGGGAGAGTGTGTGTGTGTACAGGGTGTGTGTGTGTGTGTGTGTGTGAATGAGCACAGGGCTTGTGGGAGTGCATGTGAGTGTGCACGGGCTTGGAGAGTGTGTGGGGTGTGCACATGCTTGAGGAAGTGTGTGTGAGTGTGCATGGGTTTGGAGGAGCACGTGAGAGTGTGCACACACACGCTTTCCCTACACATGCAGATGTCCCTTTTGTGTCGCTATCCTATGCCAGGCATGGACCTCGGGCCTCAGAGGACTGAGAGCTTTTGCGCCAGGGTGTCGGCAGCCGAGATGCCCCCTGCCCCGCACTCACTCAATGTAAGCATCTCAGACTGTCCTGTCCCCAGCTTGGCCCATGCTGCTCTGGTGCCCAGCAGGCCCTAAGTCATCCAGCCACTCCGGGGCTTTCCCACATGGAACATGGTTGTGGCTTTAAGGGCCCAGGATTCAGAACCTCAGGTGGGTCAGCCCAACCCAGCACCCCCACTCCCACAGGAGCAGCAAGGCCACGGCCAGCCGCCAGGGCATGCCCAGGTTACTATGGTTCCCCTCAGCCAGATGAGACAATGCAAATTCCTCAGGGAAGCAGTCAAAAGCTATAATCTGATTTTGCAACATCCAGGAGCAGATGCTCTTTGGGAGAAATAAAACACTAACAAGAGGGAAGGAATGTGCTGGGCTGGCGCACGCCTCCTTACGTTCCTTCGCTCCCAGAGTTTTGAGGTTGGAGCAAGCTATGGGGACCAGAAGCCGCTGGCACAGCCCTCGGCACACACATTCCTGAGCTGGGGGACTATGGGAACACGCTGGCCCTGATGCCTGCTGGGGGACAGTGACTCAGTCACCGTCAGTCAGATGCCTCCCCGCAGCTCTCCCCTCTGTCGGCGAGGGAGGTCTGGACAGATTCCTCTGTGCTGGTCCTTCTCAGTTTCCCATTTCCAGACAGCCCCGGGCTGCTGCCCTGGCCTGCAAACCGGCCAGCCGTGATGTAGGAGGAGCCTGAGGCATGAGTGGGGACCCGGGCGCATTCCATCACCCTTGCATCACTGGTGTGGGAGGCCGGGCCACGGCGCTGGGCTATCGGGCATCTGTGACCTCCAGATAAGATAAACAGCTGTAAATCCACGGTCTCACTTCCCAGGCCTCTCCCCACACCCTCAGAACGAGCCTTCTTCCTGTGTGAAGATCCCAAACTTCTCTCAAAGGTCAGCACAACCTCTTCCCAGAACAGGCCTCCCTGGATCCTGCTGTGGTCTGCACAACAATGCAAGAGTTGTGGTGATGCCATTACCCTGAGAGCTGCCCCCGCCCTGGGTCAGCAGCTCCAGCAAGGGCTTCTCCCAGGAGGAAGCCAGGAGTCCTCAGCCATTGCCAGCAGCTTTCCTAAGAGTCAGGGTGCTGGGGGTATAGCTGTGTGGCAGCCTGTGGCAGATGTGCACTCAATGCCCATCTGTACAGCATCCCGACTGGGAGCTGGTTCTTGTCCCCCGTCTCTGGGTGAGGAACCAGCTATCTTATGGGAGGCTCAAGATGTGATGAGGGAGCTGAGCTCCTTAAGAACAGGATGCTCAGCCTGCCTGTAAGGGGCTTCCAGCCTGGCCAGGACAACTAGTCAGAAAGAAAACAGGTGAACAGAGCAGGAGCCCCAAGTTCCCTGGAAGAACCAGTGGGTGCTGGGCCTGTGCCCCGTGGAGCCCCTCCCAACCCTCCATTCTAAGAGCCAGAAGCACACACAGAACGTTCCTCCAGCAGTAAGGTTCTATAGAGGGCAGGGCCAAGGTGGCTGCTGCAGGCTGGGCAGGGGCTCAAAGGAGGGGCTGGGGGCCTCTGGAAAGCAGGCACATGGGGGTGGTCAGAGATTCCAGGTCTGGACAGCTGCCGTGGAGAAGATGGCCATTAAACAAGGCACATACATGGCAGGACTGTCATGCCTCCAGACCTCCACCAACGCTGCCTGATAGAACTTAGGTGAGGACGCAGAGGACGGTGTGAGTTCTTAACTGCATTTAAATGGAACTTGTCCCACGTGGTTGGTGGCTGGACAGTGCAGCTCTGGGCCACTTGGATGACAGGCTGCGCACACCAAATTCTCAGACACAATTTCACATTTTTTCATCAGGCCTGGAGCTCACAGTGGGGAAGGACACAAGGGGGAGGACACTGTGGCTTGACAGATAGAGACCAAGGGAGCAGAGAACTCATCTTTTCAACCTTCGGGCTTCATTTTCACCCCAAGGGGCCCATCGTTGAAGGGCGAACACCACTGAGGCTGGCACTGTGTACTCTGGGGCAGGAGTGCTCAGGGAACGGGAGGCTGGCACTGAGGGACTACCACCCACCCCACATAGGCTGGGTCTCCTGCAGTGGTCAGTGTCCTGGCATCACTGCCAAACCTCCCCTAGGGCTGGTCCCTCCCTTTCTCTGTATGCAGGAAGCTCTGGAGGATGGGTCTAGCTGCTTCCCCTTCAGCCAGCACCTGCTGTGCACCTGTCCCAGCCACAGCCCTGCTGTCAGGGAGCTCACGGTCAAGAGCTTCCCCAAAGGGGCTGCCATGAGGTAGAAGATGGATCATCCCCCCAAGCAGAATGCCTGGGTGGACCTCACAAGGGTTGGCTGGGTGGACCCTACAAGGAAGTGGATCTTGGCTTCAAAGATGGAAGGAATTTCCCGCAGACATGCACGGCTATGAGCTCTGACTGGGGAGGTGCCCCACGGTCTGGAGAGGCACTTAGGAGGGTGGAGAGAGGAAGGTGGGGGCTGCGACCTTCCGAGCGCCGCTTCCTCCACTTCCCGGGGCCAAATCTGTTTAGCACACAACCAAGACATCAGGAATGTGTAAATCTGAACTAGCAAGACCCGTGTCCATCTACTGCCTGTGCTTCCTTAGGATTTTAATACAAAAAGTTAAAAACAACTGGAGACATTTCTGGGTTTTGCCTTCCTCAGACCCAGCCAGGGCTGTCCAGACCTGTGGCTGCCTCCAACCTTGCTGCACACTGAGTGGGTGACGCAGAGAGCAGATGGCTCCTCGTGGGACTTGGTGGATGAAGTGGCAATTTAGCAGACTTGGCAGGCAACACTGATGCAGGACAAGGCAGCCACCACCACCTGCGGATGGAGGAACCAGCTTGCTGGAAGGGAGAGATGCTGGGCCTTGCTGTCTCCTCCACCCCTCACTTCTGACTGGTGGATTTCCTGTCAGTTTCCAAGGCCTGAGAGTTCATTGGACATCTGGCTGTAACTGACAGGACTCAGCTCTAGCAGAACAACCCCCCCCCCCCCAACACACACACACTATATAAACCCCTGAGCAGAGAGCTCAAGGACAGACCTCAAAGGGAGCAGGAGAGCTTGTTCTCCTCCTGGGTTCTCTCTGCCAGGAGGTTTGATTTTTGTACTTGTTGTAATTTTTGTTTCTGTTAGCAAATCCTGACTTACCACTGATTCTGTGGTCCGTTGATTTATTCTTCAAATTGCCGAGACCAAGAACCTGAAATTCTGGTATCAACACCACAACACAGGGCAGCCTTGTGACAGTCACTCCTGTGTGGTGTGGCTCCCAGTGGAAGGTGGCCTCTGGGAGTGGACAGTTGGCTCAGTGGCCCTTCTTCAAAGCCACCAATGAGAGGGACCAGTGTGGGAAGCCGAGTGCTCCGAACCTGGTGTCCCAGGTGCATCCCCACTGGGCTCTGGAAGGGATGAGGAGGGTGGAGACTTGTTTGTGATTGCGGTTTAAAGGGCTTTACCATTTATACACTGAAAAGATGCAGAAGGACTTGACTTCTGGTGGCAGGACCCAGGGGAAAATTGCAGTAATTGTGGTCCCCTGCTGGGACATGAAGATATGTGGGGGCAAGCAGACTTTGGGGAGCCTCCTTCTCCAACAGAGGCAGAGGTTCATGGTGGCAGCTGTCACCTCCCAGGGACCTGTGGGCCAGAACAAGATTGGCCACTGCAGTGAGCTTGGTAATGTCCCCCTGAAATCAGGGCCTAATCCCTAAAAACTGAATGTGACCTTGTTTGGAGAAGGTAGGTGATGCAGAGAAGGGTTGGAGTTGGGCAGGTTGCCTGGGGTTATCCAGTGGACCCTGACTGCAATCATGGGATGGAGAGCTGACACAGGAGGGGCCATGTGGGGATGGGGCTGCGTGAGGACGGCGGGGGTGGGGGGAGACAGAGAACTGGAGGTGTCGGCCCTGAGACTGGAGCAGCCTCAGCCAGGGACGCGTCAGCCTGGGAGGCCAGAGGAGGCAGGAAGGAGCTACCCTCAGAGGGAGGAGGCTCTGCTGACACCCTGATTTTTCTAGCCCCCGGGCTGTGAGAGGATAAATCCCTGTGGTCTAAAGCCCCATGTGTGGCCCTTTGCTGAGACACTGGGAGGCTCAGATGGGCCTGCTCTCTGGGTTCCAGGCACCCTCCGCACCCTGTGGTGTGGGTGGAAAGGGCAGAGCAGGGGGAAGGGGCCGCACGTGGTGGCTGTTTCCTCACTTCCATCTTGCCCTTGCCAACATCATAGCGGAGGCAGGGTTGGGCCGGAACCCAGCCTGAGCCCTGTGCCCAGAATCTTCTCCCTCTTTACCCCAGGCCTCCCTGCTCTTTCCACACAGAGCCGGGAGCACAGGGGTGCCTGAGTGTGTGGGGAGGCACAGGGGATGCAGTGAATAGGCCCCCTGACTGGTTTCACGGCACCCTCAGGTGAAGTACATCCATCCTGCTGTGATGCCACTGCTGGGGGGCTCTCGTGAGGAAGACGCTCCTGTGCCCCTTAGCAGGAGCTCAGGGAGGACTGGGGAGGGGTTGCCTGGCAGAAAGCAGGCAGCTCAGCTGGGCACTCAAGCACAAAGGACATGGTGCCTGGGCAAGGCTTGTGTGTATGGGGATGGGGGGGACGGTGGTGCACAGACACACATGGACAGGGTGTCGACCTCGGTGGCCCAGGCAGCCAAGGCTGAGGTCATGGAGCTAGGGATGGCAGAGTGTGCAGCCAACTGGTCTCCCTGCCCCTCCACACAGCGGCCCAATGTCTAAGCTGGTGCTCGCCACTTCAAGACCCTTGATGCCCTCACACCCCCATGTTGGAGTGGAGTGCTGCCTCCCTGGCTTTCTCATCCTCACATCGGATGAGCAGTTGAGTCTCCCTCTGTGGGTGGCAGGGTCACTCCCCGGGCTTCCTGGTACTGGGACCCCCACCTAACCCGGGTTTCCGCCCATTACCCGCCATCCCTTTGTTCCCTGCTCATCTCTAGTGTTTACTGTTGAAACCCGGGCTGGGGACGCACCTGGGAGCGGAGCCTCTGTGTTCCAGGACTCCACATAGTGTTTGGCATAAAACAGGCGCTGGTCTCTACTTTAGGGATGAGTAAATGCAGGGACAAATGAGTGGGGACTAGGGGAACAAGGCAAGAGGACACTTAGAGGCATCGTCTGTGCCCAGGACTCCTCTGCAGTGACTGTATCAGCACCCTGGGAGGTGACAGCCACGGGGCAGAGCCCTCATGGTGGGGGGTCAGTGCCCTCATGAGGGGTCTCAGAACACCACCCTCTGTCCATACATGAAGATGCAGCAGGAGGCACCATCACAGCCTGGAAGATGCCCTGCAGTCCGCGAGCCTGTTGCAGCCTGACCTCTCCTGGGAAATTGTCTGCTGTAGGCAGAGATCTGCCGTGGGGGCCTCAGAGGGCACGGCCAGGCAGCCACTTCCCGGCCTTCTCAGCAATATCCTCCGTGGAGCAGAGGGCCTGGGGGACAGGCTTGTTGAGAGCAGGCACTCGCCAGGGCCAGCCACCAGCTGCTGCTCCTATTCACACACGTTTGCAGCAGCCGAGGGACTGCAGCGTTGCCGGCACCAGCTGCCTCCCACATTTCTAGGGACGACGGAACACAGCTTGCAAGACACATACAGGCATGACCCAAGCACAGATGTGACAGATGGTTGCATAAGGGACACCTCTGCTGGATCTCTTCCAGAAACACTATTCCTCTAGAGCTCCACCATCTTCACCATGGGGCACACTGGGGGGCAAACGGCTTGATCCCGGCCGGACCTGGGGCCTGCCTGCCTGGGCCAAGTATGTCCACTAGGAGTGCAGGGCACAGTAGTCAGGGCTTTCAGGCAGCCATGCTCATCACAACCACAAACCCAGAACCATCACACCCCCCTGGGTCATGCTTGATGGTCAGTCATTCTTCAGTCGTTACAAAGACTTGGATTCACCACTTAAATGGTTCCAGTCCCCTCCGATGCTCCTCATCGTGCTCACACTCATTCCCTTGATATGTGTCCAGTAACACTGGTCCACAAAGACAGCTAAAACCCAGGCAGAGGGGTCTCAAAGCCCGAGAGGAAGCAGGTATGTTATTTTTAGTGTCTGGCCTCAAGGATGCTTTGGGAAAAGTGGCTGTGTCCTCCTGGGGACGGCTTTCTGGATGGGGTGCCTTCGTTCTTCAAAGAACGCGCTATCTGGTTGTATCTTCTTGTCTGTGTTCTTGAGAAGACTGGGAGCTCTGGAGGGTAGAGACCGTGAACTTAGCGCAGTGCTGGGCAGAAAACGCATGGTGGATGTTGAGAGGGTTTGCAAAATTATGTGGAAGACCAAGTAACCATGGTTACATGCCCTGAACCACTGGGGAAATCAAGAAGCATGAGCAAGTTTGTGCAGAAGGAAGGAGGGAGGGACGCTCAGCTTTGTCTTAGGAGCCCCAAGGACAGACACCAGACGGCAGGAGCGCATCACGGGCAGTGGCTGGTGTGGCACACAGAGGGTCTGCATGGGTGATTCTGATGGGTATTTCAGTCTAAGGAGAGTTTGAACTGATTTGCATTACTGGCCCACCATGTTCCAGATATGAGTAGCTTTTGGCCATAAGGGAATTTGGGCCCAGGGTTTCCTGGGAGACCATGGGTAGATACTGCCCATGTCATATACCTGTGGCCAGGGCGCCCCGAGTGAGACTCCAAGCTGGGGAAAAGAGCACACACATCTCTCTTGCTTCAGAGTAAGCCCCCAGAGGCTTCTTGTATGCATCCCTTCTACCTGGATCACCTGTCTCCCACTTAACCTGGCTCCTGCCTTGGGACCAAGACCAAAGGCTCAGAGAAGCCTTCCCTGGCCCAGAGTTCTCACTCATAGCCCTTGTCTCCAAACACCATCCTGATCGGACATCGGAGAATCTACTTGAAGTTTCATAATCTACTCAGTGCTGGAAGAGCAAAGAAGGGCTCCTAGAAGAGGAGGTATTTAAGTGGAGACGGAAGCAACACACCTTATGAAGCTTTGAGGGGAGTATTTTAGAATAAATGGTCAGTTCAGAGCTTCAGAGTTGGAGAAATGCCTAGACAAAGGCTGGAAGTTTGATGGGTGATGCATAATTATTTCCCTAGTTAGCGAATAAGTCCCCTCCTTCATCCTTCCATCCATCAATCCACCCACCCGTCCACCTCTCCATCCATCTATCCACCTCTCCATCCATCCATCTCTCCATCTATCCATCCACCTCATCCATACACCTCTCCATCTATCCATCCACCCATCCATACACCTCATCCATATGCCTCTCCATCTATCCATCCACCTCATCCATACACCTCTCCATCTATCCATCCACCCATCCATCCACCTCTCCATCTATCCATCCACCCATCCATACACCTCTCCATCTATCCATCCACCTCATCCATACACCTCTCCATCTATCCATCCACTCATCCATCCACCTCATCCATACACCTCTCCATCTATCCATCCACACATCCATACACCTCTCCATCTATCCATCCACCTCATCCATACACCTCTCCATCTATCCATCCACTCATCCATCCACCTCATCCATACACCTCTCCATCTATCCATCCACCTCATCCATACACCTCTCCATCTATCCATCCACCCATCCATCCATCTCTCCATCTATCCATCCACCCATCCATACACCTCTCCATCTATCCATCCACCTCATCCATACACCTCTCCATCTATCCATCCACTCATCCATCCACCTCATCCATACACCTCTCCATCTATCCATCCACCTCATCCATACACCTCTCCATCTATCCATCCACCCATCCATCCACTTCTCCATCTATCCATCCACTCATCCATCCACCTCATCCATACACCTCTCCATCTATCCATCCACCTCATCCATACACCTCTCCATCTATCCATCCACCCATCCATCCACTTCTCCATCTATCCATCCACTCATCCATCCACCTCATCCATACACCTCTCCATCTCTCCATCCACCTCATCCATACACCTCTCCATCTATCCATACACCCATCCATCCACTTCTCCATCTATCCATCCACCCATCCATACACCTCTCCATCTATCCATCCACCTCATCCATACACCTCTCCATCTATCCATCCACCTCATCCATACACCTCTCCATCTATCCATCCACCTCATCCATACACCTCTCCATCTATCCATCCACCCATCCATCCACCTCTCTATCTATCTATCCACCCATCCATACACCTCTCCATCTATCCATCCACCCATCCATACACCTCTCCATCTATCCATCCACCCATCCATACACCTATCCATTCATCCACCCATCTATCCATCCATAATCTATCTACCCAACCACTCACTCACTCACCAACTTTGCCTACCATCCATCCATCCATTCACCTACCCATACATCCATTCACACATCCACTCATCCACCCACCCATTGATCTATCATCAGTGGATTGATTCATAGTTAATGCATTGATACATTCATCCACCCATCAATTCATCCCTCTATCCACTTTCCACTCATCTATACACCAATCTACCCATTCATCCATCTACTCTTTGATCCATCAATCAATTGATCAGTCTATTCACCCACCCACAGGCCTCAGTCAGTGCAGAAGAATGGAAGGGAGTGGATTTATGTCTCTAGCTGCGGGTCCTTTCCATCAGTCTCCATCTTCCTAAGTGAAGGACAAGAAAGACCCCAGCCTCTGCCCAAGGGTGTTTAGACCTGAAACTGTTGGTTTTGTGCTTGTCCAAGAGACTGTCTTGTGGAACAATGTTGGACAAAGGATCTGGGACGGGGGGTTTAAAGTTTATAGTGATTTGGTTAAATATGAAATTCTGCTAGACAAAAAAGTTTTATAACACAGGCTGTAGGCAGCTGGTATGTGGAAAAGTGACTTAGGGCAGGGGTTGAAAGCCCCCGGCAAGTGGCAGGTTCAGTCTCCCTATGTGCAGCAGGGGCTGAGGTTTCCAGCCAAGGGCACAGAGACTGGGTGGCTGCTGCCATCTCCCAGTTCCAGCCCCACACTTGATGCCCCTTTCTTCCCTAAGCCCTGTGGGACACCATCCATCCCCACATCTTCCAGGGTAGCCTTGTTTGTCCCTGCAGTGTTTCCCAGGTAAGTGCCTTCACAAGTGCTAGCTCTGGGCTGCTCCAGCCCTGGTGCATTGGGTAAGGCTGAGCCTGCAGATGGGAAGTTACTAGTCTAGGGTTATGCCAGGGACTTGTGCTCAGACCCTGCCCCTAGGGACGCCCCTCCCTGGTCGGAGACATGTGGTCCATGCTGCTGGGTCCCAAGCACCAATTACTTCCTGATCAAAGCACCACTGGTATCGTGCATACCAACCGCTCTGTGCCCATGGCAGCTGCCCGGCCACCACAGGCTCATACAGGGTCCCTACTCCGGCTCCACTTCCACACTGGGATGTTCTCTCTGCTCCATCCCTCCAGCCTCCCATGCCACCCATTTGCCCTTAAGCCCATATCCAGTCCACATTCTCTAAGCTCCTGGGGCCACAGGAGCTGCCTCACACCTCCTGGGTCAAGAGTGACCCTATCCAACCCCAGGCAGTGCCCAAGTCAGTGGAGAACACAAGATTAAGCTCCCACCCTGGGAACAGCAGGCAGAGGAGCTGGGTGAAGGTCCCCAAGGAGAGATCATCCTGGAAATGGGGTTGGCATGGCATCCATGAGGTCATCTGCAGTCAAGGTCACGAGCAGCTGGGTGCCTCCTGGGTGCTACTTCACTCACTCATTCACATGTCCACTCGCTTTCTCAGCGACATGTACTAAAAGCCATGGTGGGCAAATCCCTGCGGTAATCACAAAGTGAGCAAGGCTGGACCTGATGCATCTGCTGTGGCTTCAGCTAGTGATGGGTGGCTTCAGCTATTGGTAATTGCACTTATTGCAGAACATGCAAATGATGAAATTGTATATAAAGGACAGAGCCCCGGAGTTTTTAGCAGTCCCTAAGAAGGGGAACTAACATCTTGAAAGTGACGCGGAGGAGGCTCTCTGAATGGGATCTTGCCAGTGGATCTGTGGAACTGAACTGGCCCTGAAATGCCATGGCCCCAGCACTGCCAGAGGTAACAAATCTGTGCAAGGAAGGAGACGTTGCCCACCACACTGGAAGTAGACTGTTGAAAGAACTGCCAACACCCACTCCTTTCCTGCCAAAAATGTGTCTTTTTCTGCCCCTTTATGGACACTGCTTATGAGGAAGTGGGAAGTCCAAGAGACAACTTTGAGATCAAGGGCACAGGAAATTTGGCCTTTCATCTGAAAATCCATCAGCTGCAGAGGAAATCCCTGGCTGGGCAAAGCCTCCGCAGTGGCGCGGCATGCACGCCAGCTCCTGCTACTGTGAAGGAGCCACGGCCACAGCTCCCATCACTGAGGGACTTGCTCTCGCAGACGAGACAACCCACAGGCAGCTGCTGCAGTGTCCACAGCTGCTGCCTCAAGGGAGTGGCGTTTCAGTTGTGACTTAAGAACAGTTTTCCCCTGCAATGCAATGTCCAGACAGAGTCTGTCTCCTGTGTCCTCTGACACAGCCCCAGGCTCCAGACACTCAGTGTCTATCGGGCTAAAGGACAGAATGAATTTTCTTGGCCAATGAAAACTACTTCCTGGGTAGGCAGCATTGCAAGGGATTCCCTCCCCACTATATAAAACATGTGAGAGATGTGCTTTGGGTCATTGCATGTCAGTCTGTGAGTCTTACTAGGCACATCTTCCAGCTTGTGCATCGCTGACACCCATCACCAGAGTCTTAGGACCCACAGATGGAGAGAGCGCCAGAAGGCACCTGCCCGTGTGCACCTCCTGCCAGAGTCAGACTGCCTGGGGCAAGTCTCTGGCTTTACCACACACCGCCACTTCACCTCTGTCTTAGCTTCTTCATTTGTAACATGAGTAAAATAGCACTCATCCCTCATAGCAAGGAGGTCAGCATTAAATGTGTCAATTCAGGTAAAGTTTGCAGAATATTTACTTAGCAGAGAACACACATTCAACAACTGGTGGTCACTGATTAGTGTCATTGTGTATTATTACTTTCATTGTGATCATGATCACCATCATCACCATCATAATTGCCACCATCAAGATCACGATCACCATCATCACCATGATCATCACCATCACAATCACCACCACCATCTCCATCATCACCACGATCACCATTATCACCATCATCACCACTACCATCACCTTGATCATTATTATCACAATCATCATCACCATCTCCATCATCATCACCACCATCTCCATCATCACCATGATCATCATCACCACAATCACCACCACCATCTCCATCATCACCACCACCATCTCCATCACCACTATCACCACCATCACTATGATCACCACCATCATCTCCATCATCACCACCACCATCACCTCGATCATCATCATCACCACAATCACCACCATTATCTCCATCATCATCACCACCATCTCCATCATCACCACCATCTCCATCATCGCCACCATCACCATCATCACCACCACCACCATCTCCATCATCACCACCACCATCTCCATCATCACCACCATCACCATCATCACTACCACCATCTCCATCATCATCACCACCATCTCCATCATCACCACCACCATCTCCATCATCATCACCACCACCATCTCCATCATCGCCACGATCTCCATCATCACCACCATCTCCATCATCATCACCACCATCTCCATCATCGCCACCATCACCATCATCATCACCATCTCCATCATCGCCACCATCACCATCATCACCACCATCTTCATCACTACCACCACCATCTCCATCATCACCACCATCATCTCTGTCATCACCACCATCTCCATCATCACCACCACCATCTCCATCATCATCACCACCATCTCCATCATCACCACCACCATCATCACCACCATCTCCATCATCACCACCACCATCATCACCACCACCATCTCCATCATCACCACCATCACCATCATCACCACCATCTTCATCACCACCACCATCTCCGTCATCACCACCACCATCTCCATCATCGCCACCATCACCATCATCACCACCATCTTCATCACCACCACCACCATCTCCATCATCATCACCACCATCTCCGTCATCACCACCACCATCATCATCACCACGATCTCCATCATCACCATGATCTCCATCATCACCACCATCACCATTATCACCGCCATCAACATCATCATTGTCTCCACCATCACAACTATCACCATCGTCACCACCACACCACTATCACATTTATAATTGCCATCATCACCATCACCACTATAATAATTACCACCACCATCGCCATCGTCATCATTGCAGAGTCACTATGAACACTGGACTTACAGAGAGTCCATCTCATGTTGTTTCTCATTAAATGACTTTTTGAGACTATTGTCCTTAGGGCTTTGATTACAAATGCTCTCCTCTTCCTGTAACACAGGTCACAGGCCTTTCTTTACTTGTATTAGTCACTTCTTCCTACTAAGATTCCTTTTGTTCATAACTTTTGTCATAGGAAGAGAGAGCCTAGCAGTCTGAGACCTGAGTTGCATCCTTGCTGGGCATGTGGGTGTCACTGTCCCATGTACATGACAGGGGTTGCACAGGAAGGTTCTGGGGTCCCTCCAGCTCCAATATGCTTGGCTTCTCCTTCATGAAAGAGCTTGAGCCGGACTGAGTTGGATTCATGGTGAATCCTCTAATACACATAATAGGTGCTCATGAAATGACTGTTGAATTAGCACATAAACATGAGGAGTATAAAAGCCAAAAGAGTGACACGGTGAGTATTATAAGGGTTGGGAGAAAGAAGGAACTCTCGGCTGAGTTGAGCCTTAGCAACTGATAGAGGTTTGCATGAGTGGAGAGGGATGAAACAGAGAGAACAAAGGTACAGGGGCTGAATCACAAATAGGCCCCCCGCCAAGGGGCCTGCGTGATGGAGCAGCATAAACAGCTGTGGACATGTGCAAGTCCTCAACCAGGTCGGTCCCTAGCACACGCTCCCAGGAAGCTCCTGGGGATGCACTCCAGTGGGAGACACGAATCTGGGAAGCAGGAGACCCAGCACAAGGGCAAGGCACAGGTACTCCTCAGGAAGACGGAGGTAAGAGACAACTGGATGCTGACTGACCACAGGGTGAGGCAACATCCAGTTTTGACTGGAGCCATGAAACAGACAGCAGGTCTGGAGTGTCTGAAAGCCCCGGAGGAGTTGCACAACTGGAGAGCATCTGGGGTCAGAGTGACAAGTGCACAGGAAGAACAGCCAGCCAACGACACTCTCCAGTTGCTGAGACAAAACATCACTAAAGAAAAGGGGATCACAGCACACAGGGCTTGGCTAGAAGCTGCAACCCTGTCACCATAAAGTCAGCATCGACTATGGACGATGGCAGGGCACGGTGGTCTAGTCCAGGGAGCAAACTCAGAATGTTCAAAACAGGACTTCAGGAAACAGCAAGTGCCAGTGTCCACAGTGACCCAAGTTGAGCCGAGTTACACTGAGGGACAGAAACGGAACTGGCAAGGTCCTGTTGCTCGTAACCAGCCTTCTAGAACTGTTTGACATTTTAAGTGATGTGTATTTATAATTGTGATGAAAAGGTCAACTACATAAAAAATGAGGTACAGTTTTACTGACACAAGTCGCTGAAGCCCAAAGAGTTTGAGATTGCTGTGAGCTTTGATGCCACGGCACTCTACCGAGGGTGACAAAGTAAGACTCTGTTTCAATTAAAAAACAACAACAAAAAAACCGACAAGTCACTGAAGGAAATGAAGCTGGGGGCTTGGCAGGTGCTGCAAGGTGACCACCTGGTGCTGAGGGCACCCCCTGGTGGTGCCTGGAAGTGGTGCAGCCCCTGAGGCAGCCCTGTGCTGGGCCAGCTGTGCGGGGACACCCTGGTTACCCAGCGTGCTCTGCACACATACTCCCAGAGAAGCCCCTGCCCTGCATGTCAGGACATGTGGGATGTTCACTGCAGCTGCATTGCTCACAGCAAGACCCTGGAGGCTCCCATGTCCACTGGCAGGAGCATGGGCCAGATAGACAGTGGTATAAGGGAATGTGACACGGCAGTGAGGGCCTGCGACGCTTGGCTATGGACCGCGACCCAGATGCACCTTACAAACAGCATGTTCACGGAACAACGTACCTGCAGGATGACACCACGTTCATAACATTCAAAACCCAACAAGAGAAATTCCAGTGTTTAGAAACACATACGCAGGGCAAAGCTGTAAGGAAAAGCATGGGAGGGAGAAAACCGTGCCGCGAGGACTCCAATGCACTGCTGCGCTCAGAAGACCACCCCACTCCCCACCACTGCCTCCTGTCCTTGTGTCCCAGAGCTTAGCTTCTGGGGGCTGTGGGCCTTGGGGACATCATCTGCCCTGAGAGATGCAGTTATAAGACACAGAGGCCGGTGGGGGCCTGGGCAGGGCCCTGGGGGAAGCATCTGTTCTGCTCTGGGGGCCACAGAAAGGTGTTTTTCCATTCCTCCCCAAAACTCACCACTGCTTTCAATCAGCCCCCACTGAGTGACGGCACCTCACTGGTATTGAGATTAATGCTCCCATCCTCTGCGTTTCCTCCCACACCTGCCCTGAGGAAGCTCTGGCAGGGCCCAGCCTGGGGCAGGGGCACTAGGAAGGAGGGCACGGGCTGTGTCCCTCCTGATGGCAGGCGGCTCAGATTGAAGCCAGAGGCCAGGAGCCTGCTCTGGCCACCGGCTCCTGAAGACAGGGATGAGGGTGTCAATACCTGTCAGTGTCTTTGATGGGAGAAGCATGTACTGGGAATTCACAGCAGACAGGCAGGTGCAGAAAGCCCAGTGGCCACCTGGATAATTAGTCCTCTAGTGATGGCAGGTGTCAGCAACCTGACAAGAGCTCCAAGGAGCACATGGTCAGCCGTTGTTGAATCCTGTGAGCATTCTGTGGGGAAAAGGCTGAGGTTTCTGAGGGGAGCAGCAGGAAGGACCTGTCACTTAGAGGAGCTGGTCTGCCCCAGTTGTGTTTCCTCAGGGACATCTATAAACTCCTATGGTCACATTGCCCATCTGGAGCACAGGCCTGGCCAACATGGACAGGCTGTGGCCTCTCTCTGCTCTGGGCAGAGCCAGCCCCCACCTCACCCACTTTGCTAACACTGATCAGCCAGTCACCTGCTGACAGCATGGCCAGTTCTGCACAGGCTGGAGTTTGGTGGCAGATACTGAATGTGTTGGGGGCGTAGGCTGCCATCTCCCCTCAACTCAATGGTGCTGCCCTGGTGTAGAAGAGACCATCTGGGTGGGAGGGTGGGGACTGGCCAGTGGGATATGGCACTCAGGCTGGGGCAGGGGCATGAGCAGGGGCGCTGGCCTGGCAGCCAGGTCCACAGAGGTGATTCTTGGCAGATCCCAGCCACTCTGGGTCATGCCCTTGTCCCTGTCTGCAGATGGGCAGCCACACTTCATCCAAGTCAGAGAACAGAAGACACCTCTGCTGGCCTGGGTGCAGCTGAGGGGTGGACAGGGGAGGGACATGTGCACCCCATGTCACAGAGCTTTGCAGCCATGGCGGTGCAAGAACCAGGACAATGGGTTCCTCTCCCCACTTCGCAGATGGGAACACTGAGGGAGCTCAGTGATCAGCTCAGAGTCTCCAACCACACTACCCGGCTCTGAGATGTGCTCTACCACCGTGACCCACATGTGGTTCCTGCATCCAGGCTCATCCAGCCCAGAGGTACCCGGGTTTTTCGAGGACACTGGGAGGAACAGAGGCCCCCTGACTCACAGGGAGGCCGAGAGCACTGCGTCCTTCCCAGCAAGGCCTCCCTCTACCCTCCCTGGTGGAGCTGGAGGAGCCTTCTGGGAGGGCCCAGGATTGGCTCCGGCCCCACCCTCATTCTTGGAGCCTCTTCCTCTGTCACTATTCTCCTCTTGGGGAGGATGTAGGGTCCTGGAGCCAAACTGGGGGAGGGGGGTTGGTGGAGCCTGCAGCTGGAGAAGCCGATGACTCACCCGCACGAGACACTTGGGAGGCAGCCAGTCCAATGGGCAGCTCTGCGTCCCTCAGCTAAAAACCAAACAGCGCCCCAGCCTGAGGTGTCCCCTAATAGGGACAAAAGCCACATGGCGGCCACTGAAACTTGATGTGTGCCTACCCTACTACTTGACCCTCCAGCCCACGCATTGGGCAGGTTCTCCAGGGAGGGAACCTCCACAGGAGGGCGAGAGGCTGCCTTGGTCAGTATGGGACGAGAGGGGAAGGACAGGGAGAGGACATAGCACACAGCCAGACCAAGCTGGGCCCCTTTGCCATGGGAGTCCCCAAACCCCCAGAGAGGGAGCATCTCAGACACCCCATGTGCTGGGCACGAGGAAGGTGGCCAGGCCACTCAGGGCTGCAACCAATGTGGGGTCTCAAGGCCCAGCAGGTGCAGGTGAACGAGTGCTCAGAATGGGGCTCCAGGTCCGAGGGCTGTGCGGGTTTAGGGTGGGGCGAGGCCAACAGGCCAGACACAGTCACATGGACTCTGGCCAGGGCAGAGGAAGGACACCAGGGACTTGAGGGTAGAGGAGGAGGTTAGGGCAGGAAAGATGGGGCTTGAATGTAGGGGCTGAAGCACATAGAGGGGTGACCAGCCAGAGGCAGGGAAGGGACCATGCAGCGTCCCCTCCCTCTGATGGGAGGGGAAGGACAAGCTTCCCTGGAAGCGGAGGGATCCAAGTACCCCAGAGCTCTGTGGATTCAAGGAAAACAGCCCAGTGAGCCCTTCCACGCAGAGGGGCATAATGCAAACTGGTTAAAGGTGCTTGGTCCTAACAGGCTTGATTTTTCCCTTCTGTTTTTGAAGACCAGGTTTTCTCATGTGTCCCAGGGCCTCAACCTTATTTCCAAATGTCTCTAATGAAATGTGCTGGATCAAGAACTAACCCGGCCCCACTCAGGCGGGTCAGAGCCCGGCACGAGTCTCTCGTGCGGGTCAGACTGCTGCGCAGTGCAGACCAGCCAGCGTTTTATAGCACTTTGAATGGTTCCCAAGCTAAGCTTCTGGGAGCCCCCATGTAAGCACTTAGGCCTTTGTTTACGAGGATCTTTGATCAGCTGAGAATGTTTAGATCTCACTGAAGCATCTCTGTCCTGCCCACACTGCCCCTCCAAGATCTGTGCTGGCAGGAAAACGGCTGGCCTGTCCTTGGTCCTTGGGTCCCTGGTCCCCAGTTCCCCAGAGAGGACCCCCAATGGGGGAGGAGGGGTCCTGCCCTTGGCCAAATATCACAGCTGCTCTCTAGAACTCCTAAAACAGCGTAGGAGGGTCTTTCTCCAGCTACGAGGAACCTTGTAGCCATTATACCTTTAAAGTGCAGCTCAGGATAGGGGCTGCCCCCCAAAGGCCCTGACACCTGCCCAGTCACTTGGTCTTGGGGTAGCTGCCCCAGATGGTCCTGCTGCTCCCCTAAAAGTACTGCAGCTGGCAACCCACTGCCCCAGCTCCCCTGAGCACTGTTGTGAGGTTCCCTTCACCACCAGGAGCATGCCAGCCCCATGTTGCTGTACACCTTTTGTTTCTGGTATAAATGCCTGTTTCTGGGACAGGAAAGGCCTCTTCCCTCTGACCACCCCCCTCACCCTCCCACTAGCCCCCTCAACAAGGTAGGTGCAGCCTGGTACAGGAATCACCTGAAGTTCCCAAAAGAGTATTGTGGTGGCTGTCATATGTGGCTGGACACCGGCACAGCACACAGTCACCCAGCCTGTGACCACACACCAGCCTGGCATGCGGGCTGGACACCAGCACAGCACACGGTCACCCAGCCTGTGACCATACACCAGCCTGGCATGCGGGCTGGACACCAGCACAGCACACGGTCACCCCGCCTGTGACCACACTCCAGTCTGGCATGTGAGCTGGGATGTGGCATCCAGGTGAGAGGCCTCGTCCTGCACACGGAACAAGATTGACCTGTGACTGTGAGGTCCACACTCTGTTCAGAGCCCCTCAGTCTCCCCTCCTGCCCTTCCTCTGTCCCGGGATCCCGCTCTGCATTTAGTGGCCGTGTTTCGTCAGGCTTCTCTGGCTGCGACAGTTTCTCTGCTACTCCTTGCCTTGGTGGTGGTGGCGGTTCTGAGGAGACAGGTTCCAAGAGAGCACCGCTCCCTCCCTCGGGGCTCTCAGCCTGGGGAGGCGGGTCTGGTAGGATCACCCAGAAGGGAGGCGTTGTTCTCAGTCCTGCCATCCACACAGCTGGTCACTGCAGAATTATTCCTTGCTCTCCGGTCCATGCTCTGCTCCAGAGGACGGCACCTGGGCAGCACGTGTCACAGGGCCTTGAGGTGGAGCATCAACAGACATATTTGGAATTCTGCTGGAGGCTTGGCCCCACCTCACCTGCCTTAGTATGCAATCACGCATTTATGGTACCACTGCTCTGTGCCGGAGTCGGACATCAGCTGGGCTTCTCAAAACACCCAAGGGTCCGTGGCCGGGTTCCCAGCTTAGGTCGTGACAGCGACTCTCCCTGGGGGCCGGCGTGGCAGGTGGAGGACACTGGGGAGGGCGGAGGGGCAGCGGAGCGCTGCACAGCCTGCAAGGTCGCAGAGCGAGAAGGAGAGAGGGAGTGAGGAGTGAGTGAGTGACAGAGGGGAATGCTGGGAGGTGGCCGGGCGGCACTGCACCACAGTGATGGGGGCGCGTGTAGAGGCAGGGAGCCTCCCCAGCTGCTGTGGGCCTGGATGGTCAGGGCCGTTCCAAGAGTGTTTCCTCACAGAGGGTGTGGAGGAGGCACAGCGGGTGCGTCTCCTGTTTCTCCTGAGCCATGACTGGAAATAGCTGCAGTTGTGTACCTCAGACGGTCATAGTCAAGCTGTTTACTATCCTCTGGACACTTCCAAGGGCACAGGGATTGGGCATGGAACAGGGGCTGCCCTGAGGGCATGAAGGAAACCAGCTGAGGACCCATCTGGGCGCCCTGGGGAGGGCAGGCCTGCCTGGGGCTGAGAGGAAACCCCCTGGGTTCCTCCTCACAATGCAGGCGGCCACAGGCTGAACTCCTGAGGCACCCTTACACCGTCTTCTGCTGGTGGGAATGACCTTTTGCTTAAAGAGAAGGAGATGAACATACTGTTCTCTGGTCCTTTACTGGGTCAGGTGATGTGCTGTGCCCATACACTCCTCAGGGAGGCAGGTTCAAATCCTGGTGTCACTGTCACTTGCTGTGTGTGGGCTTTGGTTCCCTGAGTGTGAACAGGTGTGAAAGGAACACCTGTGCCACAGGGCTGTCCCAAGAACCACCGCAGAGCTGTCCAGTGTCACCCAGCGCAGGCCCTGTGGGCTGGGATAGTTCACTGTATTCATCACTGGTCATCCCTGAATCAGGCACTGGGCTCATCATCCCCCACCACCCCGCCATGGCCAGCCCTACCATCATCACTCAAATTCTTCCATCTCCACGTTCTTAAAAGCAAGAGTGTTTTCTTGCCCAATCCATGATGCTTAGCATCCCAGGTGCCGGATCAACCCTCTGAAAGTCTGCCCTCAGATGTTACCGCCTCAAACTTCAAGCCTAGATCCTGAATGAACTTGGAGTCCTTTAGGGCTGGACGTACTCTGAGTCCAGGGGAGCGGTCTGTGCATTGAGCTGCGCCGTGTTGTGGGAGTGATCCCTCCCCTCCTAGGAAACTTCCCCGAGCAAACTCCTCAAACGCTATCCCAGTGGTCTGGAACCCCTTTCTCTGTAACCCAACAATTCAGAGATTATAACAATGGACTCCCAAAGTTAGAACAGGGTGGCTGCCCCCCAATCCACACACACACAAATCACCTGGCCCCATTACACTTGTCTCCCATCACTTTTTCTTCAAATTGTCAGTGCCTGTTTTCACTGGTCTGTACCAGATTCTACTAAAACAACCTCTGGTTGGAGCAAAATTGTACATTAGACTACAAGTGTTTCCTCGTGTTCCATAGAGAACACCAGGGTCCTTGCTGCACTGGAGATGGTCAGAGGATGAGGCGTGAAAGGGAAGCTTCCAAGACGTCTGTCCTGTACTCAAGGGAGCAAGAGCCAAGATTCCAGCGCCTCCCACCTACGTCACAAAACCTGATTAAAAATGGATCACACACCTACATGTAAAGTGCAAGACTATAAAACTCCTCGAAGATAACACAGGAGAAAACTTAGACGACTGAGAGTTTCACAATGAATTTTTACATACGACACCCAAGGCATGACCCTTGAAAGAAAAAATGGATGCGCTGGACTTCATTAAAATGGAAAACTTCAGTGTGAGACACTGTCAAGAGAATGATAATGACTAATTCTCACATAAATTGGATTTGGTTTTGACTAAAGTATATTACTTAAACATTAATTTTTGCTTCAACTTGTTAATATGTTGTTTAGGATACAGGATACTGCATCCTCATTTATAAGTGGATTACGTTTGTAATTTCCCCTTTATAAAAATATGTTTTTTCCAATTTTAATATCAGGTGTATCCAGATTAAGTAGAATGATTTTGGAGTATTTCTTCTTTTTCTATAAGATTTGGCATGCTGATTTTTGAAATTATCTTTTATTTTTATTTATAAATATTAGTTGTCTATCCTTTGGGAAAAAAAATAATCAGAAGAAGTTAATTGATGACTCCATACTGAACCTCAGCGTCAAAGCATTCTATAATAGACATACTCTTATTTGACAATGTGAATGCTACTTTCTTTGCATTACAAGTATTATTATGGCTTAATACTTCGTTGCAGCAATCATCTGATTTCTTTTCTGGATGTATTTGTCTTCATTTGTTCTTTGCCTGGTTTTTGTTTCTGGTCCCTATCTTAAACACTGTTATTGTTGTTAAACGTTGAACCTTTTTAATTTTGTGAAGGCAAAAAATGGAAGCCTAATGAACACATGTATATGTGAAAATAAAAGAGAGAGAGGGAAGGGAAATACTTTTGAAACACATCTGTGCATATCTGATGAAGGACTGTTTCCTGAAATATACAAAGAAGACCAAAAATCACATCATAACAAAGATATTTGTACCAGAATGTTTATTGCAGCCCAATTCATAATTGCTAAGTCATGGAAGAAGCCCAGGTGCCCATTGATCCACGAATGGATTAATAAATTGTGGTACATGTACACCATGGAATATTATGCAGCCTTAAAGAAAGATGGAGACTTTACCTCTTTCATGTTTACGTGGATGGAGCTGGAACATATTCTTCTTAGTAAAGTATCTCAAGAATGGGAGAGAAAGTACCCAATGTACTCAGCCCTACTATGAGACTAATTTAGGGTTTTCACATGAAACCTATAACCCAGTTACAACCTAAGAATAGGGGGAAGGGGGAAAGGGAGGGGAGGGAGGGGGACGTGGGTAGAGGGAAGGGGATTGGTGGGATTACACCAGCGGCGCATCTTACAAGGGTATATGTGAAACTTGGTAAACGGTCTGTGAAGCTAGTGAATGATGCCCCATGATCATATCATGTACATAGCTATGATTTAATAAAAAAAAAAAAGAACTCTTACAACTCGCGATTTAAAAAAGTGGGCTAAAGACCTTGATTGACGCCTCACCTAAGAAATATCAGATGACATCACAAGAATGGAGAAGCATGAATCCTATGTACTCAATTTTGATATGAGGACAATTAATGACAATTATGGTTATGGGGGGGGCACAGAAAGAGGGAAGGAGGGAGGGGGTTGAGGCCTTGGTGTGTGTCACACTTTATGGGGGCAAGACATGATTGCAAGAGGGACTTTACCTAACAATTGCAATCAGTGTAACCTGGCTTATTGTACCCTCAATGAATCCCCAACAATAAAAAAGAAAAAAAAATATTTAGGAAAAAAAAAAAAAGAAATATCAGATGACAAACGCACCCATATAAAGAAGCTCCACCTGAAATGCAAATTAAGACAATGGGATCCCAGGACACACCCATCAGAAGGCACTGGCAACACCGGATGCTGGTGAGCACGTGGAGGAACAGGACCTCTCGGTCACTGCTGGTGGGACCGCAAACGGTGCAGCCACTTGGGAAGACCGCTGGGCGGTTTCCTTCAAAAGCAAACATATTCTTACCTTATAATCCAGGAATCATGCATTTAGGCATTTACCCAAAGGAGCTGAAAATGCACAGTACACATAAAAGCCTGCACACCACGTTTACGGCACCTTTATTCACAATTGCCAAAACTCAGGAGGTGTCCTTCAGTATACGGAGTGGATAATAAACGGTGGTCCATCCAGACGATGGAATAGATCAGGACTAAAAAGAAAGGAGCTATCAAGCTCTGAAGGGGCATGAAGGAACCGTAAATGCATCTCACTAAGTGAAGGAAGCTAGTCTTTGAAAGCTGCATACACATGATTCCATGCTTGATAAATGTTTGAGGAATGAATGTGAGGACCCTGCAGCATCTATAGCTGTATCTGCACATTGGCAAGAGCAACTCACAACTCCAGGGTGAGTGACAATTTGTCTTAAACTACTAGGGGCCAACTCCAGTGTGAGTGACAACGTGACTTAAGTTACTTGGGGTCAATGTCCAATTTTTTTTTTTTTACTTCTCTCCCCTATCAGACCCTAAAAACCTTGAGACCACAGTCTTATGTAAAATATACAACCATTATATGTATATTTTAAAAAGAAGCTGCTGAAAAATTCTATACTGAATATGACAAAACATTATTGAGAGACATTAAAAAAGACCTAAAAAAAATTGAGTGGCATACCATGTTCATGGAGTCAAAAACTCAATGCCATTGTGATGTCAATCTTCCCTAAATTTACCTACAGATTCAAAGCATTCTCATTCAAAATACCAGCAGACTTTTTTTTTTAGAAGTTGATAAGTTGTATCTAAAAGTTATATGGAGATGTAAAGTGCCTAGAATATCCAAGCAATCTTTAAAAAGAATAAAATTGGAGGAGTTACACTCTCTGACTTCAAGACTTACCATAACACTAATCAAGGAAGTATTGTATTGGAGTATGGACAGATAGCTCAGTAAAATCAGAATAGAAAATCTGGAAATAAACTACACATATGCAACCAATTGGTTTTTAATAAAGATGTCATGGAAATCCAATAGGAAAAGGGAAGATGTTTCAATAAATGGTGCTCAGACAATTGGATCCAAATGGAAGAAAGTAAACTTCTATCTTTCCCTCAATCTGTACTCAAAATTTATTAATTTACAACATATGGTAGCCCTAAATATAAAGCCTAGAACAATGATATTTATGGAAGACAATATTGGGAATATCGTCACGACGTTGGGATAAGCAAGCATGTATCAACAGAAACCAAAAAGTACTCATCGCGAAATTAAAAAGTTAAATTTGGCCTTATCAAAATTAATAATTTATGCTCTTTAAATGACACCCTTAGGAAATTATAAAAGCCACAAACCAGGAGAAAATATCCACAATGTGCATTTGGCAAGTAACTGATAAACAAATCGTATAAAGAACTCCTGCAGATCAGCCAGTGAGAACAAGACAAGCTGCCGTTAAAAATGGACAAAAGATTTGAACAGAACCTTTACCAGAAAATAAACAAATGGCCACTAACCTCAGTAAAAGGTGCTCACTCGTCACTAGGGAACTATCAGTGCAGATCTCACAATGTGCTACCACCTCATGCCTGCTAAAATAGTTGGAAAAAAAAAAAAATTTAGAGCCAAGTCACAATGTTGGCAGTGAACTGGAACAACCAGATCCTTTACTCATTTTCAGTGGGTCACTTTGGAAATCTCTATGGTAGTTTCTAATACAGTAAAGTATCATTTACTCAAAGGCCTACATTTCTCATCTCTAGGTATAACCATAAAAAGGCAAAAAACATGTCACAGGAAGCCATCTATGAGAATGCTGATAGGAAATGTGTTCAACGGTCAAAGCCCACGCACCCATTAAACAAGTAAACTGGGATATATTCATATGGAAGCATCAATTGCTCAGCAATAAAAAGGACTGAGCTGTGAAATACACAACAGTATCAACTAATCTCAGATGCCCCATGGAGCAGAGACTGGGCAGGTATAGGTAAGCACACATACCCTGTGTGATTCCCCTACGTGAAGTTCAAGAACAGGCAAAACTAACAGGTTACAGAAATCAGAGAGCGGCTGCCTCTGGGGGATGTTGGTGGAGTTGACTAGAAAGGAGAGTGAGGGATGTTCTGGGGTGAAAAATGTTCTTATCTTCATCAGAGAGTTGAACCCACGAGGCATACATTTGTGCAAATTCATCAAATCCCACACTTAAGATAATGTGCTTTTTACTCTGTGTAAGTCATACTTCAATAATTGCACGCACACACACGCACATAAATGCATGCTTTATTCCAACAAACACACACACACACACACACACACATAAATGCATGCTTTATTCCAACAAACACACACACACACACACACACATAAATGCATGCTTTATTCCAACAAAGTGACAGCCTATATGGATATCAGCATACTGAACCACTCCAAACACTTGATAACCACTCCAAATCCAAAAACTTGATAAAACGTAAACATCAAATTTTGTAGACAGACTAAAACTGGGGGAGGCCAGAGAGAGTGCCTGTCAAACGCCTGCTGGTAGTGGCAGGGATTACGAGTTTGCAGCTTTCTGGCTTGGCAGCTGGCCTTGGTGGTGGAAAATCATGATGGAAAATCACAGCCTGATGGGCTCATGGTGCCAGGGATGAGAGTCAGGGCTGCCAAAGTGGCTGGGAACATAACGGGGGAAATCCTGGCAGCAATAAAAGTGTACAAGGAGCAAAACCCCATCTTGGAGGGTAAGCATGGCCCTAATCCCCGGCTGATGTGCAGATGCAGGGGACATCCCAGGCAGCCTGTGAAAAGGCAAGGACCAGAGCGGAGCCTGTTCTTGAAAGGCAGAGCTGCACAGGACAAAGTCAAAGTGTTGCTGCCTTGTCTTCTGAGTGTGTTCCCAGCTGTGTGCAGCTGGACAGAAGCTTCTGGCCTTATGAGACTGAAGGGGACAGAGCCCAAAGCTGGCGGAACACTGGAAATTAAAGGATAAGTGCCAGAAACAAGGAAGCCACTGAGAGAGTGAGACCCCAAATCTGAGCACAACCTCAGGCTAAATCTTTGGCTGACTGCCACAGTGTACAATACAAGGAAATCTCCAAGAACCAGGCTTTAAAAAGCAGCCATAAGAGAAGCCATAAGAACAGATCAGAGACACAGCTGCTTGCACAGGGATGGCAAGTTTTGCAGTTAAAGTCTAGGCATGTGAACATCCACTAGAATAAAACTGTAGCAATCTTCAGAAGAACATAACAGATTCCAGAGCTGCTGCAATGTATCATCTATAATGTCCAAAAATTAAATGACATTCAACAAGACAGGAACGTGTGAGCCATGCCCAGGAACAAAGGGGGCCAACAGAAAGTGACTCCTAGTTGATCCAGATAATGGATTCAACAAAGATTTCAGATGAGATGTCATCAATACACGCAAAGAACTGAAGGAAAATGTGCTGTCCTCTCCTCCTCAGGGGCTTCCGTCTCAGGTGGAGGGTCTCTAGTAAGACAGCTTAGGAAACACTGGGGGGACTGTGAGAAGTCAGGTTCCACCATGCCCTACCTGGATGGTGTGATTGCAGGACCTTTCTGGTCCTACAGAAAGGGATGACCACAGGAGGGGTGGGTGTCTGCTGACCAGGCGTTAGAGCCGGGCTGAGGAGACTAAAGGGAAGAGCACCCGTGTTTGTGGGGATCCCCTATGTAGTTCTCTTGCATCCAGCCACTGCTGCCCGGGGGTTGGCTAGGTCCACAGAGGTTGGCCTTCCCAGTGTGTTCTTACCCTGGCCCTCAGCCTTAGGCCCTACACACAAGGCCTAATGCATGGAATGTGAGAGAGAACCAATCCACATATGTCGTGGGGTGAGCTCCGCACTTGTGTACTCATCTACGATGTACCTCTATGCTCTGCCCGCTTGCCCTAGAATGGTGGTCCCTGGACCCACAATATCAGCTCCCTGACACATGCTGGAAACATAAATTCTTGGGTTTCACTTTGGCCTAAGAATCAAAAACACTGGGGCAGTACTGACCATCCATTTTTTTTCACTATGAGTCTCACTACGTCACCCTCGGTACTGTGCTGTGGCATCACAGCTCACAGCAACCCCAAACTCTTGGGCTTAAGCAATTGTCTTGCCTCAGCCTCTCAAGTAGCTGGGACTACAGGCGCCCGCCACGACGCCCAGCTATTTTTTGGTTGTAGTTGTCATTGTTTGGCAGGCCGGGGCCAGGTTCGAGCCCTGGTGTATGTGGCTGGCACACTAGCCGCTGAGCTGCAGGCGCCAAGCCTGACCGCATGTGTTTTAACAAGCACTCTGAGCTCTAGTGTGAGCACCACTGCTGGGACGCCCTCTTCCTGTGCCCACTTTTGCCTCACTGATGCCTACTTGCTCCTCCACACCCCGCACCTCCAGGAAGCCTTTCTTGCCTTGCTCCACGATGGAGCTCCTCATGCCCTAGCCCCCACTGTGACATCAACACAGCCCTGCTATCCCAGGAGTAAAGTCTCTGAAGATGGACCTGGTCCCTGGCACAGCAGGTGCACAACAAATGTTAAATAAATGAATGAAGGAGTGAAGGCACACAGACTTTACCAGCCTTTTCTGGGGTGACCTGGGTCACAAATACGGACAAAGTGATACTTCTGCCCTCAGATGGCTCAGTCCATCACAAGAAGAGGGAAATAAATGAATATGGCTCCCTTGGGGCCATAGCAGATGGCTACAGGGTGGGCACCCTTAGAGCACCAGCTGACCCTTCTATGTTCGTGACCTTTGTGCAGTGCCAAGCGGGCTTTTCTCACTGCCCTTGTCAGATGAGCCAAAGCCTTCATTCTGGCTGCTGGGCCAGGCTGGAGGGGCCCAGGGGCTGTGCGGCTGCTGCCCCTGGGCTGGCCAGGCTGCCTTTGTCATCAGGGCATACAGCAGGCACGCGCCTTGTCTGAAACTTCAGTCGTGCCTCCTGGCTGGGCTTTGTTCTGCAGTCTGGTGGCTGCATGGAGAGTCCCCAGAGCAGCTCTGATCCAGAGTAAACAAACCCTGCCTGCCACAGTGATCTGAAGAAATGGCCTAAAAATAGGCCAGGGAGGCTTGACTCATTTGAGCTCTGCAGGCAAGGGGAGAGGGGCACTAGGGGACGAGAATTCCCCTCCTCAGGACTGAGTTACTGGGGCCTGTGGAGGAGGAGGGTGGCTCTCACGCGGTGACTCATCTGGGAACGCGGGGCGGTGGCTGCTGCCTGTCAGCCTGTGGCTCCTCCTGGGCAGCTGACCTCCGGCCTCAGAACTTGTCTCTAGGACACACAGAGGGGATGACAGCCGTGAACTCCAGCTGTTCATGTGCCTCACAGGGGCTGTAGGAGGACACAGCCCAGGAGCTGACACACACACACACCCCCCACCGCTCTGGAGCCAGACTCCAATGAGCAGCAGACCACGGGCAGTGCTCCTGCCTCCATGGCCTGCTGAGACTGAGTCATGGTCTTGCCGCTACTTAATCATCCTCATGTCCAAGTGTTCTTGCTGTGTCTGCCCCATGTCCCTCCTGGTGCAGTGAGCTGCACTGTGCACCCAGGACTATGCCTCTGCTGGTCCAAGACAGACTCCAGGAAGGGCTTGGCTCTCTCTGCACATACCTCTGCCCTCCCCTCCCTCACAGCAATGGGACCCCCCACAAGGCCATAGGTATCTCAAGGAGACCAAACGCCTCTGCCCCCCTGGTGTGCTTCTGCTGCTCAGGAGTGCCAGGACCATGGACTTCTGCAAGGCTCTTTGAGGGGTTCGTGTCTTCTTTTTAGCAGGGACAGAGGGTCTCTTCTTATCATTCATAGTCATTTCCAGGTCACCCAGGGAACATTTATTTCTCTGCTTTCTTAAATCATGGACTTTCTGAGTCATGCCACTGGTCCTACAACATGCCCTACTTGTCACAGTTAGGCGACTGTCCATCCACCTATCCACTCATCCACCCCCCATACACCCATTCACCCACCCATCCATCCACTCATCCATCCACCCATTCATCCATCATTCTAAATGTACACATGTGCATCTACCCATCTACTCACTTGTCCATCCATAAATTCATCTATCATCCACTGATCCAGTCATCCATCCACCTACTCATTCATCATCCCACCCCCTGCTGTCCATCTGTCAACATGTCTATGCCACCATCCATTCCCCCAACTACCCATCCATCTATCCATTTGTCTACTCACACATCCATCTACCCACTCATCCATCCATCCATCCATCCATCCATCCATCCATCCATCCATCCATCCATCCATCCATCCACCCATCCACCCACCCACTGATCCATCCATCCATCCACCTACCCATCAATCCATCCATCCATCCATCCATCCATCCATCCATCCATCCATCCATCCATCCATCCATCCACCTACCCATCCATCCATCCATCCATCCATCCATCCATCCATCCATCCATCCATCCACCTACCCATCAATCCATCCATCTACCCACCTGGTGTGCTTCTGCTACTCATCTCATTCAACCTCATATGCCTGGTGCAGGTGTAGGCAGTGGTCAAAGTAACAAAGTGTGCTGGATGCGACCGATCCACCCACCTACCCAGTCCACACATCCACCCATCCATTCATCTACCTACCCACCCATCCACCCATCCATTCATCTACCTACCCACCCATCCACCCATCCAACACATATGAAGTATTACTTGGCTACTGTGTATACCTGCACAGGGCACATGAGGTTGAATGAGATGCTATCCTCCCTCTGCTCACTGGGGAATACAGGTGTTGAGATGTGCCCCCTCTCCTTGACAAGTGCAATAGGGGAGTTCCATCAGCAATGACTGCAGGGCAGGGCCAAGGACCAAGGGCCAAGTGTGAACACAATTGATGGACCCACTGTGCCCCGAGGATTTGAGCAAACTTCCAGAAGGGGCTGTGTGATGTGCATCTTTCATCTCAAACTGAGGTCAGAAGCCATTTGCACATGAGGACCAGGTCCTACTGGTGTGGACACAGCAGAGCTCAGCAGGACAGCTGTATATGAGTGAACAGTCTTACACATGAGTGTTCTCAGGCCATGAATAGACCCCAACGCACTGGGGTCCATGGTGCCAGGGGTGCCATGGGGTGGTCATGTGAGGAGCCAACAAGCCAGCTCCTGCCAGCTCACTGTTCCCTGCCTCTGAGAGCCTCCCCCTGACCCTGGGCCATGGCCTGCAGGGACAGAGCACCTGCCTAGTAGGATGTGGACAGCCAGGCTGCTGGGCAGCAAGCAGGGGCATTCAGGCTGGTAAACATGCCAGGGCTCCCCCGGGAACTCAAGAGCTGGCTCATAAGGCCTCTTTGTTCCTTTTGTTTTTGCTCTTCTCATAAAAGATGTTCCTTGACTCATGGTTTTTTGACTAGTTCCTTCTGCAGCTTAAGAAAGCAAGAATGAATAGTTGCTCTGGGTTTTTGCTTCTTGGGTTTTTTTTTTTCTTTCATGACAGGAATGTGTAAACACTCTGGGTTTTTAAGGATGGAAATCCAAGACACCTCATGCTTTCAGGAACAGCTGGCACCTTGGCCTGTGGGAATCAGGATGATGCTCTCAGATGCCTGACTCGAACTCCCTCCCCATCTGTCTGTGATGGGCTGAACTGCGTCCCCCCACCAAGTCCAGTGTTGAAGTCCTCACCCCATACCTAAGAATGTGACCATACTACAGACAGGGCAGTACAGGGGTCACCAGTGACATGAGGTGATAAGGGTGGGCCTGACTCAGTCTGCCTGGTGTCCCAACAAGAAGAGGTTAGGACACAGACCCAGGCCGAGGAAAGACCAGGTGAGGATGCAGGGGAAGATGGCCGTCCGCAAGTCCAGGCGAGAGGCCTCCAGAGAGACAAGCCCATCAAGTTCCTTGACCTTGGCCCTCCGGTCTGCAGGACTACGAGAAGACGCACTTCTGTCCACTACAGAGATAGGGCCGCTGTGCTTCCCCGGCCCCAGTGTGGCCTGCAGGTTCCTCACCCTTGACTGGCTCCCAGTGGCCTCCATCCACACAGGACCTCAGGATTGCAGGCAGGGAGGCCTGTGCGGGCCATCAGGGGCATGTGAGCTCCTCAGGGAGCAATCTCCCACTCCATCACAACTGTTAGAGGAATGACTTGAATCTATCCTATCTCTCCTCAAGTGAGTCATCTGTGACTGTCAGGACAGCAACAACTGGGAACAGACTGCTTGCAACATGCCCATGTTGTCAGGGACAGGCGGGGCAGGGTGCCCCCAGATCATCAGGGCAGCCGGCAGAGGGGTGACCAGGCTCCATGATAGCTCAGACACACAGGCAGACCCACCCCTCCACTGCCTGGGGGCTGGGGCAAGGTCCAGCCACCGCTTGCCCTGCAAGGATCGTGATGCCTGCCTGTGGGCACCTTCAAGCCTGGAGCGATGCAAAGGTGAGTGCCTCTGCACCTGCGTCCAACGTTAAGGGGCCACGGTTGAAATTCACACTCGGACCCAGCCCCAGCAGGGCCCATTCTGAGTCTTGTCCAGAGTAAAGCAGCAGATTAAAGCATCCTGGCGTTCCAGGGCCTTTTGTATGAGTAACTTTCACCAGTCAACGCTGAGAACGTTAGAAATCTACTTCACCTCCTTTGTAACTGAATAAGGGGGAAAATTAAAACAACCACCTCTCAGCCCACCCTCCCCAACTCACAAACCTGACTGTAAAATGAACAGGACATGGCAGGACCCGTGGACAGCCTGAGGGAGGGGACTCACCAGCTGACCCCATCCCCTCCAGCCTTATTATGGCAGACATGGCCAGCCTGCCCCAGAACGTGGCTATAACCAGCGAGTCCCAGTCACTCATCTTACTGTGAATCAGCCACGGTCAGAGGGAATGTGATTAACCCACCTCTCTCACTACCGAGTGAGGCTGGGCCGTGTCTCCTGAAGCCTGGCAGGGGACCATGGCCCAGAACGGGTGATGTGGGATCCACACAGGTATGAACAGGAACTTACACACCTGTTTCTTGGGCCACTGCTCGTGTTTCCTGCCTAAGGACAGCAGCTCCTGGCTGTTCCGGCAGGAACGGCTGCCCTATAGCTGGGGTTGGGGTGCCTGCTGGGGCAACCTAAAGACAAGGTCCACTCAGAGCTACTCTTGGCAGGAGGTGAGCCTGAAGACCTGAACTATTAAAAGCAACAAGAAATGGGTGGGGAAGCCCCAAATTCCAAGGCAGGGAGGGCCACATAGAGATAGCAGGGCCTGAGGAGAGACTCTGGGGCCTCAGTGTCCAAGCAGGGCCTGCTCCTACACTTGTGGGTCCTGTGCACAGAGCTTAAGAAGGTCAAGAGGTATTCGCTAAGTGCTAAGCCCCTTGGGTCCTCCTGAGTGGTTCCCAGGCGGCTGCAGGTACGTCAAAACACCAGTGCCCCACAGGACTCCCACACCCTGCTGGACCTGTGGGCTGGGTGGATGTTGCTGTGCAAGGGGTGGGTGGGAGGCTTCATAGGCATCTTCTCAGGGTGATACCTGAGTGCCTAGAAGTGAGGGAGGAAGGGCCAGTGTGAGTGACTGAGCAGCTCCCGTATTTCTCACCCTCCCAGAGCCCAGAGAATGTGTATTCCTGCTTCACGCCTTCCACAGAGTCGTTTGGCATCTATGCACTCGGCTCCCCCATGTCCAGGCCTTACTGATAAGAGTAAGGCTCTGCTTAGGGTCCTATGGGGTCCGTGTGGCTACAGGTCACAGGACGGGCCAACACCAGCCATGAAGCTGTGGTCTGGTAGGACAAGAACACTGTGTCTAGCCTGCTCCTCTGGAGACACTCTGGCCTCCTCTGGAAGTTGTCAAGCTCCAGGAGAGAGTGCTTAGCTCCCCCACAGGCTGTACCCATGCCTGGCCCTTTGGGGGCCCAGTGGACCCCTGGGCTGTGCCATGGGTGGGTCTAGTGCTCACTGCCGGGTGTGACGCTGTCCCAGCCCAGCTCTGACTTAGGCACCCTCCCGGTTCTGACCTAGGCTTTCCCCTTTAGTGCTGCTCTGAGCAGAAGGCCTTGCTGCCCTAAGCCCACAGCTTCTGGCCCTCGGGAAGGTAGAGGCTGACCCCCATCCTCTGTCTCACATTGAACATTGAGGGTACCCACATCTCTTGGCTCATGGGAGGGGGAGGCCAGAACCCCACTCGGTGCAGGGCTCTGGGCTTTGCTGGACATCGTGGTGATCTCAGGAGAACCAAGGCTCTGAGACTGCAGCCTGTGCTCACAGGGTTTCTCCTCTGGGTCTAGAAGGACGTGGCCCCTCTGGATGACCCAGCATCCTCAGCCCACACAAAAGCCAGTGAGCTCATTCGGATAGGAAAAAGATAATTTCATATTTTAAAAAAGCACTTAAGCAGCAAAAGTCCCTGTGGAAACCACATGTGGAAAACCTACTTACAAAGGAACCAAATCCCCAAATCAAGGTTCAAGTTGCAGAATGGGACAGTGGGCTGAGCCAACAGGGCACCAGGGCTGGGCGTCCTCCAACCACTGGGAAGGCACAGCCCCCACCACCATGCCAGACAGGCAAGGGGGTTCTGGCCAGCACTAAGTCTCCCACTTCCCTGTTGGGGTTTTGGAAAAGTTCCATGTCCAGAGCCCAGCTGAAAGGAGTTCTGCCTGCCCGACAGCTGGGCACACTCACTGGGTGAGAATGTGGGCAAGTCACCAATCTAAGGTCAAGACATCTTTTGTTCCCAGCAGGTCCTAAAGTCTGATCCAAGTCTCATCAAAACTGAACCCTTTCTGAGCCCTTTCAAGTCCCACTGCTGTGTATTTGGTGACACATGCACAGGCCCTGCCCTCCCTCAGAAACCTCTGGAATGAGGCTCCCAGTGTCTCCCTCCTGCTGTGAAAGGCCCACCCAAGATGGCCGGACCAACTTTCCAAAATGAATAGCAAAGCAATCCCGCAACTCAAGCCAGGGAGACAGCAACGACATCCAGGTACACAGGTGACCACAAGACTTTGGGGTACAGGCAGGGGAAGAAAAGGGAGCTAATGAACCATGGCTCGATGGGGTCACCCTGTGCTGCGGGTCAGTGACCTTCTCCTGAGACAACCAGCGGAAACTGGACAGAGTACAGAGAATCCCCGGGGCAGCCTTTCCATCAGCCCTGCGAGGGGCTGGACAACCACAGGGCTACAGCCCGACACTCTGGCCCTTCCTCCCCACGCAGGAGACCTGGCTTGTTCAGTCTCCAGCCACATACAGGACCTTGGTCCCCACACAGGAGCCTGGTCCATGAAAGGCTGGGAAGGGTAGGCAGAGGAGGGAGGGATGAAGGTCACAGGTGGCCGAGACCCAGCCATCCCGTGCCTGGTGGGAGGAGGACCACACGCCTTGCCCACCTCCCTGCTCCTGGCTGGCACAGACCCTACAAGGTTCGGGCATGCGGATGTGATGTGCTCAGAACCCCAAGAAGGAGGCCCCGAAGGCCAAATGTTCTCGGCCTCCAGAGACGACAAACACAGTGACTGTGTCCAAGGATACATGAGCTTCAATCTGGGCAATTTTGCCAAATGAGCCTGACCCAGCTGCCTTGCCTACCAGGCCACCAAGCGACGTTGCTGACCAGCCCCCACACCACAAGTCCAAGTGCCCATCTACCCAGGTCCCCAGGCGCCCACGGCCATGCTTGTGTGTCTTACACTAAAAATAAAAGGCGCTTATAACATCTAATACAGCCAAGCCTCCCAAGAGCTGTATGATAAGTGTTTTCTGGGTCAATGTCAACTATTGAAACAATTCATAAGGGAAAAAAGCAAGACCCAGAGTAAATATAGAATATGAATAACAGTTGTCTCCGATTGTCTGTCTGCCCCTTTTTATCTACTTTTACGTGTTTTCCAAATTTCTCATAATGAGAACCTATTACAAAAAAGCAGAAGTTGCCAGACTTAGAAATTTCAGGGTGAGCCTCCAGAACAAGCTACAGGGAAGTCTTCTCCCCAAGAGAAAGGACTTCTCCACCTGAACCAGTCACCCTCACTGGGGGGTCAGATCACTGCCGAGCGCCCTCTGCCCTGACAGAGGACACTGCAGGGCACTGCCCAGGAGTGCTGGGTGACCCTGTGGGCAGGTGCTGACACCCCACTTCACACACAGGGAAGTCAAGGCCCCAGGACTCACAGCTCCAGGGCCCAGACAGACGCTGGCACCACGTAGGTGCTGTGTGGAGCTGTGAGCGCATCTGATGTAACCCTCAGTCCAGCCCCAGCTTGCTCCCATCTGGCACCTGTACTTGTCCCATGCCCAGTCTGTGATGGGTTGCACCTGTGATGCCCTGGGTCTCGTGCTATGCTGGGCCTGGCAGGAGCATCCACAAGGCTCCTCGTGAAGGCCTGCCCAGCCATGGAGATCCCCCATGGAGCGTTTTCCAAATTCTCCGTGTCCCTGAATGACTCTGCCCCACCTGCCCCACAAGCCCTGGAACGCCAGAGTGTGGGAGCACCCATTACTCTGCCTGGACCACGTGGTCAGCCACAAGTCCTTGCTGAGTGTGTGAGTGTGTGAGTACACAAGGACATCCAGGGTGCTGTGCCCGTCCCTGTGTCTGAGACCAGGTGGACAGGAAGGACGCCTTCAGTCCACTCATGAGAACTGGCCCTGCGAGGTTGCACTCCTGCCAGGCTGGCAGCTGACCTCAACGCCCAGCCATGCCTATTGCACCCCCAGCCCCTGAGGACCACACTGCAAGCCTTGGGGTCTGCCCCCACTGTTTGGTCAGGAAAAATGGGAGAGGGAGCCAAGAGGAAAATGCCAGCTGGACAGTCGCAGGACAGTGGTGACAGCCAAGCTCCATCCAGAGAGACTGGCAGAGCTCATGGGCTGGGTCTATCAGTAAAAGCCTGGCTTGAGGTCCAGCCCAGACACCCTCACTGTGTGTCCTTGGCCACAGCCTCAGCCTCTCTGCATCTAGGCTCTTCCTGGTCAGGGGAACAAATGCTGTTTATACCACCACACCCAGACCACACCCAGGCCACAGCTAGGCCAAGCCCAGGCCATACCAGGCCAGATCTAGGCCACACCCAGGCCACAGCTAGGCCAGCCCAGGCCATACCAGGCCAGATCTAGGCCACACCCAGGCCACAGCTAGGCCAGCCCAGGCCATACCAGGCCAGATCTAGGCCACACCCAGGCCACATCTAGGCCAGCCCAGGCCATACCAGGCCACATCCAGGTCACATCCAAGTCACACCCAGGCCACATCCAGGCCAGCCCAGACCACACCCAGACCACACCCAGGCCACATCTAGGCCAGCCCAGGCTATATCCAGGCCATATCTAGGCCCACGCCTAGGCCACATTCAGGCCAGCCCAGGCCACGCCCAGGCCACAATCAGGCCATAACCAGGTCACATCCAGGCCACACCCAGGCCACACCAAGGAGACATTCAGGCCACGCCCAGGCCATAATCAGGCCATAACCAGGCCACATCCAGGCCACACCCAGGCCACACCAAGGAGACATTCAGGCCACACCCAGGCCAGCCCAGGCCACACTGAGGCCACGCCCAGATCAGCCCAAGCTGCACAGGCCACACCCAGGTCATAACCAGGCCATGCCCAGACCACATCCAGGCTATATCTTGGTCACACCCAGGCTGTGCCCAGGCCATATCCAGGCCACACTCAGACCACACCCAAGACATCCCAGGCTCTGAGTGCCCAAGCGTTTGCCCGGTGCCATGCAGCAAAAGCCAGGCGCTTCCTCCAGCGCACTTTACACACAGGAGACCCTGCTTCACACGACATCCGTGTTAAGAGTGATATAAAAAAACAGGAAAGAACAACTCACCGCTTGCAGGGCTCCACAGTGCCGGGTCCTGACAGTCTGTGGCTGGCTAACAATGCTCCTCGCCCTGCTGGCCTGGAGTCGGGGGACAGCGGCAGGCTGGTGGGGTGCCAGGCCTGGGACCGCCGTCACACGGCGTGTCATCACACGTGCTTTCTTCCTTCCACAGTATGTTTCCTTCTTTTTTTCCAATTCCCTCCTCTGCGCCCTTCAGATACCTGTGCAGGGAAGCAACAAGCACCTTTTGCATTCCCTCTTGTTTTCAAGCATAGAAAAATAAACATTGCTCTTTCATATGGAAGAAGATGATGCTCTCGAAAATGACAGGGCAGACAGGGAAAATCATGCCCAGGCCGGCGTTCATCCTTTCACTCACGAGTTCACGCACAAGCACCCACTCACCCCCCGGTGTGTGGGACCCAGCTGAGCGTGAGGTCCAGCACCAACCTTGTCTGGGCTCTGGCCCTTTTCTAACCAGGACGTGAAGGCTGTGTCGCAGATGTTCAGTTTACGCGCCTCCCCGCCTAGTGACACTTGAACTGTCTCCAGCCCTCCCTATTATAAATACCACTGCTGTGGGCACCTTCACGCATGTTCTACCTTTGTGTGGGAGGCTTTAAACAACTGGTTCCAACCTCCTTACACATCAGTAGGTGCTGAGCAGTAGGTCGGCTGCTGATTCTTTGCAAAAGAAAGTCAGATGTAGGCTACAGGCTATTCAGAGGTCAGGGAGCCACCTGGTGAGTGTGCAGCCTCTGCTGAGGGACATTGCTGTGCCCCACACAGAATGACAGGATTTCGGCTACCATGGGAGTGTGTGCACAGGTGAGGATGAAGCACGTTCTCCCTTAGTCAGGGAGTGTGACGTCATGGGCTGAATGGTGGCCCCCAGATGCATGCCTGTGCCTGAGAGCCTGCGGGAGGGGCCTTGTCTGGAGGAAGGGTCTTGGTGCCACAGTTAAGGGTATGAGATGAGACGACTGGTGGTTAGAGTGGACTCTAAATTAAATAACAGATGTCCTCAGAAGAGAAGGCTGTGAGACAGCATCAGCAGAGGTTGGCCATGTGGCCACCAGCCCAGGAACGCTCAGAGGCCCCCGAGGGCCCTGAGGCCAGGACAGAGGCCTGGATCAACAGCCACCCCAGAGGGAACCAGATTAAGAATTCCAGCCTCTCTGTTGCTTTAAGTCCCTCGTTTGTGGCCTTTAGTTACAGGTGCCTTTGAAAGCAAATGACCAGGCCTCTGACTGACCTCAGGGCCCACCCTGGAGGAGCAAACAGGCCCTTTCTCTGGCACAGTCTGGGGGAAGTGTTCAGAAGGTTTCCCGTCCCTCCAGAGACCACCACATTGCTGCTGTTTTGCAAGTCTGTATCTTGGCTCCACAAACTCCTCAGGGAAGTGTCCATGGGCTGGGAGGGCCTTTGCTGGGCTGGGGAGGAAACACAGTGGCCAAACATGATAGCAGCCCGTGGAGAGCGTTTTACAAGTGGCAAAGCATTTCCGCTGAATTATCTCACTCGGGCCTTGAGGACCGTGGGAAGCTGGACTTACAGATCTGCTGATGGGGACCTGAGGCCAGCAGGGACACCACTCTGCACCCAAGTCAGCCCTGAGCTGTCCCTCCTCACTTTTCTGTGAGTCCTGCTTTATGCTAAGTGGAACAGCCCCAGGCCGTGTCACCTTGTTTAAGTGTCTCCAGGGCTTTCCACTCAGCACGGAGCAGGGAACAGCAGGCGGGGCAGTTGGAACCAAGCCCCAGACTAAAGCCTCCATTCATGTTCTGACTGACCTCCCTCCTGGGCCATCTGGGAACCAGGGCCCAGCACAGGCAGGACGGAGACCCTGGGAGGACCAGGGAGGCACCACAGGGCCTGTGGGAGTCAGTGTTGGGGTTTGAGGGGACCAAGCAGGAGCGAGGCCTGAGCAGATGCTGCAAAGAGGCAAAAGCTGGTTTGGGAGCTGCCCAGGGTGTGGGGTGTGCTCCCAGCCTGTGGTCACACCAAGGTCCGTGCTGGGCAGGGGCTCAGAGCTTGGGCCCTGGAGCCACCAGACCCGATTCTAGTTCTGGCCTCAAAGCCAGCAGATCCACTTCCAGGTCTGGTCCTGAAGCCAGAAGATCCAGTTCCAATTCTGGTCTCAGAGCCAGCAGACCTGGTTACAATTCTGGCCCTGTTCCATAAAGTAACATGATCTCTCCCCCACTGTCCCTTCCTTATCTGAGATGAGATCGTGAGAGGAACCACATCTTGATTGTTATAAGGATTAAGTGAGATGAGCCACATGAGTCAATTAGCTCTAGGGGTGCAGTGGGCACTGGATGAGAACACCCAATCCGCTCAGCTCTGTTGTGCGTCACCCTGTGGCATTCTGGCACCTGGCTGCCATCTGCTCCCAGCACACTCCTTGAGATGAGAGAGCTCCCAGCATTGTTCTCTTACACTGGGGAATCTGAGGATGACTGCTCTCATTTCCTGTTAAATAATCCCCCAATCATCTCAGCAAAACTTGAGATCTCCAATAGTTTTCTCACTTACAAGCAACACTCCAGGCTTTACAGCAGGGTGGGCACAGGACAGACAAATGGCCAATAAACACAAGAAAAAAATGCTCATTATCCCTAACCACCAGAGAAATGCAAATCAAAACTACTATGAGACGTCGCCTAACCCCAGGGAGAACGGCCCACATCACACGGTCCCAAAGCAGCAGATGTGTAGAGGGAAGGAACCGCTTACACATGGTTGGTGGGACTGCAAACTAGCACAGCCTCTGGGCAGAGCTTAAAGTGTACCTCCCATTTGATCCTGCAATGCCATTACTAGGTATGTACCCCAAAGAAAAAAGTCACATTACCATAAAGACATTTGCACTCAGATGTTTACAGCAGCCCCATTCACACTCATGAAGATGCAGAACTAACCCAAGTGCCCCTCAACTCATGAATGGATTAATCAACTGTGTACACCATGGAGTGCTCTTCAGTCATGAAAAGCTGAAGATTTTGTATCTTTTCTAACAACCTGGAAGGGGTTGAGAACATTCTCCTAAGCCAAGTATCACAAGAATGTAATTAATACTAAATTGAAAGAGTGGCGGATTAACAAGTACAGGCCCACTGGAGAGAAAAACGCAATTAAATTGATGTGGGAGAACGGGAAGGGGTTCACTAAGTTTTCACCCAACAGGCAGAGCACACAGGTAGGCGGAGCAATTCCAGGAGAAGGCCGCGAGCACAACCAGGGCTTTGTCTGACAAATGCAAACCACATAACCTAATCGTATGCACCCTCCTATTAGTCTGAAAATACAAAAAAATAAAGAAATCAAACAGGAAGTAAATACGTAGACAAAGACAGGTGAATATTGGCGCACAAAGTAATGACAGGAACAGATTGTGGGGTTTAAAGTGTACGTAGACTTAAAACGCACGACATAAGAACACAGGAGCGGTCGGGTGCAGAAGGAAGAGTTAAGAGTCTGGTATTATCCGGGAGTAGTAAAGGCAGTAATTCATGGTGAATTAAAAAGTACTTCTTTTAATCTCTAAGGTAACCACTAAAAGACTAGTAAAAGTTCATAGAGGGAAATAATGGAACAATAAAACGTTTTTATGGATCCAAAAAAAATAAAGCAAGACACGAGAGAAGAGAATGTAAAAGAGATGGGTCCAGTAGAAAACAAAGTATGGTAGATAAAAATGCAAATATAATGTCCAGGCACAGTGGCTCATGCCTGTGATCCCAGCACTCCAAGAGGCCGAGATGGGAGGATCACTTGAACTCACGGGTTTGAGGCCAGCCTGAGCAAGAGCGAGACCCCCGTCTCTAAAAATAGCCGGGCATTGTGGTGGGCACCTGTAGTCCCAGCTACTTGGGAGGCTGAGGCGGCAGAATCGCTTGAGCCCAAGAGTTTGAGGTTACTGTGAGCTGTGATGCCACAGCACTCTACTCAGGGCGACAGAGTGAGACTCTGTCTCCCCCCACCAATATATACGTATATAAATGGCCTTTACACATATGAAAAGCTGTGTAACATCACTCATCACAGAAACGTAAGTCAGACCTACCCTGTGATAGCATCCTTGCCTGCCAGATTAGAACAACCCAGAAGCATCATTGCTAACACCTTCACTACTAGAATTTACTCTGACGACATATAATAGTATGAAAATACCTTGAAGGTGATTCCTTACAACATTGCTTTTAATTGCAAAATATTGTAAACGGCCACGGTGCCCACAGATTGGAGCGAGGCTGAATTAACTACAGTCCATCCACACAACTGAGTCCATCCACACAACAGAGACATCCTCTAGGGCAGCGGTTCTCAACCTCTGGGTTGCGACCCCTTTGGGGGTTGAACGACCCTTTCACAGGGGTTGCCTAAATACATCCTGCATATCAGACATTTACATTACGATTCATAACAGTAGCAAAATTACAGTTACGAAGTAGCGATGAAAATACTTTTATGGTCGGGGGTCACCACAACGTGAGGAACTGTATTAAAGGGTCTCAGCATTAGGAAGGTTGAGAATCACTGCACTATGGGACTCAGACGGGGTCATCTGCAGGATATGTTATTAAACGGGAAAAATGTAAACAACAATCTTTAATATGCTATATTCTGAGTTAAAAAAAAAAAAGAGGAAGTAAAGAAAAAATACACGCTTATTTCTGCAAAAAGAAATACAGGAGGAATAGTCCAGAGGCTGATAAGACTGTTTACCCCTGTGGGTGAGATAGCAGACTGAAGGGATGACAGTTCTCTGAATCCACTTCCGTGTGGGCTTTGTTCCGTGGAACCATGCTAATATTTTACATGCTCAAAAGAAAAAGAGAGAGGGGAGTGACTCTCGTTGGATCACAGACAGAAACAAAGGGACTTCACATAAACAACGCTGGGGGCGGGAGAAAACTCAGCTGAGTGATTTTGGAGAACAGCATTTTGATGAAAGACAAAAAGAAATGTAAGAAATATTAAACTCTGGTTCGTAGATTTGTTTTCTACAGTACTGTGGGTTAGCAATTCTGAAACTATTTTCTGTTTATTCTAGGATTGAGCAGATAAGTAAATAGATGAAGGATCTGGGAGCCAGGTTTGTTACTGTTGGAGGGGTCACAGCATACACAGGGGAAAGCAGAACGCACAAGTGCTTTGGTTGGGAACCGGCGTCCGTCCGTGGGACTCTCGGCTGGTGGTCTCACATATCACTGTGTGTACACAGACCACAGACGTCACAGACAGGGACGAGCATCTCGTCTGTGTCTTCCCTTCTTCCCCCTTCGCCTTCCTTTGTTCCTCTCTTTCTTCCCTCCTTCCTTTATATTTCTCTGCAGAAGCCCCCGAGAAGCCCACCAGAACTAGGCAGCATGGTAGCACCAGCATCCTGGTTTCCAGATGCTGTCATAAAAATGAGGCTTCTCGAAAAAACTGCCCCATTTCAGGGCTGTGGCAGGGAAAGCAGAGAGGAGCTTGGAGCATCTTTCTCTGCAGGAAGGAAAATACGGGCTCCCAGAAGAGGCAGAGCCACAGGGGGGACACAGGGTCATTTTGCAGGGGGTCTGACTGGCCAAACCTGGGACAGTCTGGGTGTCAAGATCATAACAACGGAAATGGGACATAACCCATGAGATACAGCAAGCCGTGAGTCCACACACAAAGACAGAGACTCACAAACACAGAGTGGGGAGAGAGAAAGTCTCTGTCTTATGGCAGGATGCCCGCTGATACTTGAGAAGAATTAGGGAACTGAACAGCCACGACTTAGTCACCACAGAACATGATGAAGTGGAGGATATTTAAAGCAGTTCACAAAATACTTATAAAGCAGCAATGGCAGGCTGAGAACAGCCCCCAGAGACATGACCATGCTCTGACCCCCCAGCCTGGAAATGCTGTGGTGCAACCTCAGGGTCCTGAGATGAGGAGGGGACAGCAGCCAGGGGCATCTGATACAGGAGAGGTGGGGAGACGGGACAGAAGTCACCCAGGTGTCCATACCTGGTGTGACTCTGGGGAACATGGTGAAGATGGGCGTTCATGGGCACCCCTGAGTACTCACCTCCCCCAAACTCTCCCTCACACGGCCGAGTACTGACCTCACCCCAACCCCATCTGGGAAACTGGGCTTATCTTTGAGGAGGAGGACCCTTGGGACCCTGTGATTCGCGCGGTTAGAACTCTCTGAGACAGTCAGATCCTAGAGGAGCGTCCTAGAAACTCCTGGCTTCATTTTAATCTAATGTCCCTGCTGAGGACACTCCCACTGGCACCCTGACAGTTGATAATCCCCATGGTAAGGGCTGGGAGAGACCAGTTGTGGAGAAGGTGGTGTTCCTGATCTGAGAAATTTTCACCCATTTCCAGAAAACACATGCTGCTTCTACCCTCTGTTTTTTATTCCCACCTCTTCATTAAAGAAATGTCACAGCCGAACCCCCACCGCTCACAGGATGAGAAGTGGATTGGGGGTCTACTCCTCAGACAGCAGAGTAAGGACCGCCTGCTTCACGTTCTCTTTCAGTTTTCTACATTAGCTTTGCAACACCTCTGGGAGAAAACCACTTAGCTTGGTACCAGTGTGACCAGTGAGGCAGACATCGAAATGCCTCAGCCACAGTGGAGGAAGCCAGTGGCTGCCAAAACTGGAAGGGGCCAGAACACTCCCTCTCACCCCCAGAACAAATGTGGCTCTACCAACCCTTAGTTAAGCCTGACTGAGACCAATTTTGAACTTCTGGCCTCTCGAATTGTCACAGGATAAGTTTTTGCCCCAGTTTTAGCCCCTCAGGCTAGATGCTTTGTTATTGCACCAGTCATCTCAAGGTGGGGACCAGGTCTCGTGGCATGAGGGACACCTGTCACCTTCCTACCAGAGAGGCCCAGCCAGGACCACGTCCCCAGGAACCCCAGCCAGGCCCACACAGAGGGACGTCCCAAAGAACCACCGGCTGTGCCCTGTAAATCCATGGGGTGGGGGGTGGGGGGTGGAAAGGAACGCTAAAGGGAACCTGAGAGTCGTGGCAAATACACTCAGCTCTGCACATGGCTGGACCAGGAGCTAGGTTGTTTTGGTTTTGTTTTTCCGTAAAGCACAAGATTGGGCTGAGAGGCAGAATTTGACCACGGTCTGTAGAGTTGATAATAGTGTGATCATGTCAAGGTCCCAATTTCACAAACTGAGCTGTGGCTATGGACAAGCATTTACCTGTTCTTCGGAAGCATTTGGTGAGTGAAAACAAAATGAGTAAAAGTCCCAGGTGTGCCTCCCAGACCTGCCCCTACTGGGCTTTGTTCAGGCCACACAACTGTTCAACCAGCACCCAGGGAGGGACATCACTGATCACCCGTCTCGAGGTCTCCACCAGAACAGCAAAGGACACTGTCTGGGGAAGCTGAGCCAGCCCAAGCCGCTGGGCCTCAGGGAGGGAGCCGGTTTCTTTCCTTCCTAGGATCGGGCTTCAAAACACAGCAACAGTCAGAGCAAGGCCTGGACCTTCAGCCATCAGCACTGCTGTTGAGGAAAAACAAAACTTGCCCGGCTGGACTCGTGGGTGTTGCCACTGGACACAGCTCAGCTTTTCCTAAAGCTGCTGCCCAGCACAGTCAGAGACCACGGAAAACCCTGGGGGCCAGCATAGCACTCCCTGCTCTGACAACCAGAAACTGCCCCTCTCCTTTGGGGCTGCAGGACTGGGAACCCCCTGCCACCCTGGGTGCAGACTCGGGGTCACACTTTAGACCTGGGCCAGGCCCACCCTCCCTCCAGAACCCTCTGCCGATCTCCAGTGCTCCATCTCCCTCGGAACACTTCCCAGGCTGGCCTCGCTGCCGACTTTCCTTGGTTGTCAGAACTTTCCACGTCCGTGTTAAATCTATCATTTTGTTGGCCTGTGAGAGGCCCTGACACACATCGCTTCTCCCCCCCAGCTGCTCAGAGAACCCAGTTTGCTCCCCATAGAAAATGTCTGAGCAGACGGCACGTCCCTGCACCTCATCACTCTGCTCCGGTGAGGGAGGCAGGTTACTCACCGTGCCGTGCTCCACTGCTGCTGTTTGTGGGGCTGGCCCTGGGCGTTTTCTCCACTTGTGCATATTTTTATAGAGAATTCGAGCATTACTCCAAGGTCTCTTATTGCATCTTTAGGATTGCCACATTGGCACTCAGCCCATTAAGCTGAATGTTAAGAATAAAATTATGAGGTTGATGTTAGCCTTTTAATGATGTTTGGAAACAGGATTAGAATCGTGAAAACATGGCCGAGCGGGAAACGCTGCCTGGAACAGAGTTCTGAACACTGTTCTACCCCGTGCCCCTGTGCCCTTCAGGAGACCTCGAGTTCTCTGTCCCTTAGGGGGGCTCCTGATACCCCTGTCAAGCAAACAGGAAGACAGTTAGGTGACCCTCATATGCAGATTTTCCATTGGGAAACCTCCACTGCGGTTTGAGGTTATGTATTCGGATATTATTTTCCTCATTCACCATTTATTTTCTTAAAATAATCAGCTCCTGCGGATTCTTGTGGCAAGAGCTTCCAGTAACGTCTGGGACAAAATCAGGGTGCTGGGAAGGGTGCATGTTTTCAGTAAGGAAACTTCACAAAAGGAAGGCTTGAAACATTAAAATAATACATGGCAGGTCTCTGCTCCCTCCACAATGCTTTTAATGTACTCGACTGATTTTTACATTATAAATACGAGAACTGGCATGCCTGGGTTTCTGTTGGACGTCCAGAGCACTTCACTCTCCAACTTCCTAGACTCTGGGAGTCCAGTTGCCAGCACCCAAATTGGAACTTTTAGAGCAAACTACTCAATTTTCCACGTCTGGATGGGTCCAAGTCTCCAGAGTGACAGTGAAAAGCTGCAGACTGCTCAGCACAAACACAACCAAAGCCCCACCCACAACCCTTCAGCTTCCAGAAGGTCAAATCATTTGAGTCAGAAGCGAGGACACCTTGGCCGTCCCCAAATCACCTCCCACTCTGCTCTGCGTGCACCTTGCATTCAATTACCTCTCAAAAGGGCAAGCCTGGGGTGGTTTCCAACCATCTTAAAAAGTGTCTCTTCAGGCTTGGCGCCTGTGGCTCAAGTGGCTAAGGCGCCAGCCACATACACCTGAGCTGGAGGGTTCGAATCCAGCCCAGGCCCGCCAAACAACAATGACGGCTGCAACCAAAAAATAGCCAGGCATTGTGGTGGGTGCCTGTAGTCTGCAGCTGAGGCAGGAGAATCGCTTGAGCCCAGGAGTTGGAGGTTGCTGTGAGCTGTGATGCCACCGCACTCTACCCAGGGCGACAGCTTGAGGCTCTGTCTCAAAAAAAAAAAAAAAGTGTCTCTTCAAAAAGTATCCAATGTACTCAGCCCTACCATGAAACTAATTTATGGCTTTCACATGAAAACTATAACCCAGTTATAACCTAAGAATAGGGGGAAGGGGGAGAGGGAGGGGAGGGAGGGGGAGGATGGGTGGAGGGAGGGTGATTGGTGGGATTACACCTACGGTGCATCTTACAAGGGTATATGTGAAACTTAGTAAATATAGAATATAAATATCTTAACATAATAACTAAGAAAATGCCAGGAAGGCTATGTTAACCAGTGTGATAAAAATGTGTCCAACGGTCTGTAAAACCAGTGTATGGTGCCCCATGATCACATTAATGTACATGGCTATGATTTACTAAAAAAATAAATAAAATAAAAAGTGTCTCCTCCTGCTGCCTATTGGAGAAAGCCCCAGAAGCTTAAAGCTGGATATTTTTTCCCCTTTTCTCCACCCTCCTCCCTCTGGACAGTTTTCTACAAAAAGAGAAGAGCAGGGCCTAGCAATGCCATTCAAGTGGTCTGAAGCACAAGGATGAAGCAAAGTGGAGAGGCTCTGCAGCACCGCCCGGGTGGGGCTCACCCACGTCATCCACGCACCCACTCCTTTGGACTGGTGCTGGAGTCAGGGAGTAAGGCAGGTCGACCCTTCAGCACTCAGCCCAGTACCCTTGGTAGCAGACAAGGTGCTGCTACCTTGGTGGTGGAGGAGGATGGAGGGGGTAACCCACGCTAAGATCCCAGGGCCCCTAGACTGGGGTCTCTACCATGTCCCGGGCCACAGCCCTATGGAGATGGGGACTCCCCCACACCTAGGAGCTGTTCACAGTCTGCTCGAGCACCTGGGAAGTTTGTAGCCCCCACAGTCATGTCCTTCTGCACCCCAGCCCTCCCTGGTGCCAAGGGTCCCCCTCCTGGCTTCAACTTGCAGCACCAGCTCTGTCCCCCAGATCTGACACCCTCCCTGTGTGTGACACTGAGAACGCTAAACGCTCTACTCAGATTTGGGTGGGGGCTGCCTGCCCTGCATCCTGGCTCTGTCATAGTAAACACGACAGGTATGCCAAGGGCACACATCCCAGGACCCTGCCACACCCCCGGCTCTCAGAGCCCCCAGGTGGCCTTCACCTGACCAGGGCTATACTAGGCCTGGACTGTCCACCCAGAGCCCTTTCACCCACCTCATGCTGCCCCAGGGTCACCTCTGTTCGCTCAGTGCCAGCCCTGAGTAGATGCCCAAGAGGTGCCATTGGAGGCCTGAGGATACCGCTGAGCTGGAGGCCACAAGGGCCCAGAGCCGTCCTCTGTCATCAGGGGCCCTCTCAAAACTGTACACACAGTCAAGTTTTCCAAATTTCTCTTCCAGGACCACCAAGTCTACTCTGCGCCCCAGAGCCATAGTTTCTAAGAGGAACAACCTGCACTAGATGTGCCCTGTGTATTACCAAAGCACCTGCCTGACCGCGTCCATCTGGGGAAAGTGAGGAGCTGAGACAGGAGGCCTCTGGCAGGCACCCCGGGGATGCATGGGTGTCTCCTGCCCACCTCGTCCACTGTGCAGGAGTGCTGCGGACAGGGGAAGCTGCCCACTCACAGGGGCACCTGGGACAGTGACACAAGGACCCAGTGCTGCCAACCCAGAGTCCTGAGCCCGGATCCACCATAGTCCCCTGTGACCTCAGGTGGGTTCCTGGGCTGTTGGTGCCTTGAGAGCAGCTGCCTCGTGTTCCTGTTCCGTGAGGAACAAAGTGTTAGTTAGATTCTTCTCCTGACAAATAGTGGGATGACGGCCAGCACGCATTGGTAGACATGAAGTCTCAGGCACCAGCAGACATCAACTCCCCAGACTTCAGGCCCAGCCCCTGTGGTTAGCATGGACCTGGGTGGCCCTGGAGATGCAGATACTCCTGGGGGAGCATTTGAGGCCTTCACCAGAGACCTAGAGTTAGAGGGGTCCTCCTCCACAGAAGGGAGGGGAGGAGGTCCTGGGCCCAGCAGGTGCTCGGCAGTGACAGGCACGTGGGGTCTGGGTGGGCGAGGGTCCTCTGGGCACTGGCCCACCTGACAGGGTCTCACGTTCGGCCAACCTGGCCACCTCGCCTGCATGCACAGGGGCCCACAACGGTGGGCAGGGCTGGAAGTCCCCAAGGCCAAAGTCGTGCATCTGGTCCCAGCATCTGGAGCGTGACCCGGAGGGCAGGGGCACCCTGTGGGAGAGCAGTAAAGAATTATGGCCATGCCCATAAGTTGCTCCCAGGCAGACGGCCCTCAGGAGACTTGGAAACATGTCCTGTTTATTGGAATTCCTCTGCAGCGTCACATTTTATTTGTTTTCTCTTCTAGTGGTGGTCTTGACGTGAGACCAGGCAAAGGGAGTCGCTGCTGGTCACTGCTCCAGGTGCCCACCCGGCTGTGGGTCGGCATGCAGCCCCAGGGCCTCCCAGATGGACCAAGGACAGAGGGTATGGTGACACCACACCTTTAGGCCTTCCCCCCAGCGCCTCCAGGAGTCCTCCCATAATCACACTGGGGACCGAGAGGGTATGGTGACACCACACCTTCGGGTGTCGCCCCCGCACCTCCACGTGTGCTCCCGTAATCTCGCTGGAGGGTGGGGCTCTGTCGTTCTGGGAAGTGCTCTTCCCTCTAAACCAGCCTCCATGGCTGGCGACAGAGTCAGACTCACCCCCAAGGCCTTCAGTCCCCTCTGAAACGTGGCTTCTGAGGGAAGGCTCCATCCCAGCAGCCCTGGTGGTTTCTGGACGTGAAAGGTGTCCCCTCACTCAGGCAGCAGCAGGAGGCAGGCACAGGCTGGTACTTCCCTGCTTCACCTGCGGGCTCCTGCTCAGTCTCTGACCTCTCACCTCCCTGATGCCCCCCAAGGGTTGGCAGTGCTACCTCTGCCTATCCATCCCCACTGCAGTTCACTCACTGGCTGTGTGTGTTCTCCCGCCCCTCCATCAGCCCCCACCACCGGATGGGAACCACAAGAGCCTGTGCGTGCTGGCAGTGACTGCTGAGCCCTGGCCGGCTGTCCTGTCTGACACCTGCTCTGTGGCAGCTGGGTGCCTCCTCTGAGCATGCCTTGCATGACTAAAGGGCACCAGTGAGCCTCCATTTGCTCTGACGTGCTCCTGTGTCCTCGAGGACGCAGCATCCCTAGGCTCTGACGTGTTCCTGTGTCCTCAGGGACGCAGCATCCCTAGGCTCTGACGTGTTCCTGTGTCCTCAGGGACACAGCACTCCCCAAGCTCTGACGTGTTCCTGTATCCTCACGGACACAGCGTCTCCAGGCTCTGACATGTTCCTGTGTCCTCACGGATGCAGTGTCCCCAGGCAAGCCACGAGATCCTCTGGGAGCTTGCGCCCATCTGCAGCTCTTGGTCCCAGGAGCCACAAGTTTCCAGGGATGCTGGTACCAGTGGCACTGGGAGGTATGTCCAGGGGTTGTTTCAACCATGAATTCATGGCATCCCCGTGCCTGCCCTTGGGACTGCAGACAAGCTGACCTGGAAACGCCTACAGCCTCCTCTCGGGAAACCAGCCAAGTCCACACTGCAGCCTGGGCTCTCCTGCCAGTGACACTGGAATGGGAGGGACTTTAGGGGGGAGTCAAGGGGCCTCAGGTCATATCCTACCCCAAAGGAACACCGTGGGCCGGGGTGCCCCAATCCGGGTCACAGAGAGAACCCTAGAGGCTGCAATGTTCCAGTCTCGCCCTGGTGTCCTGCTGGCCAGTGTCCACTGAGCCTGAGCCCCATGTGACATCTCATCACCACTGTGTTTGTGCTACATGGCGTCCCCAAGAGGCCAGCATAGCAAATGTCCCTATTTTTAATAAACTGAGACTTGGTGAAGGCCTGGGATCCAACCAGAGCCACAGAACCACTGAACAACAAACTCAGATTTCACAGCCCTGGCCAACGGATTAAAGCCCTGATTAAAAACTGCCCTGCAGGTGGCTTCCTGGGCACCTTCTCACTGTGTCCTCACGGGGTGGAGAGAGTGAGTTCCAGGTAGGGGCCACCCTCATGGCCTCATCTAAACCTGATTACCTGCCAGAGGCCCTGTCTCTAGATCCTGTCACACTAGGGTGAGGGCTTGATCACATACATTTGGGGGACCCGGGGTCAGCCCAGAGCAGGTGACCCCAAGAAAACATGTGAGCTGGCCTTCCCAGTGACTCGCCAGAGCCCTCACCATGGTCCTCTCAACATAACTCTTTTTTCCTATTTGCCCATTTTCTGTGACAGCAGGATTTGTTTACTATTTGGTTTTAAATCCTCAGCGGGACCTAGTACCATGTCTTGGTATGGGGAGTGTGGGGAATGAATGAATGACATTTGAATGAGCTCCCTCAATCGGTTCCCAGGGAGAAGCCAGGGGGCTCCCCTATGCCCAGGTCCTGTCCTCCTGCCCCCGCTGCTGCGTTTCTCCTGCTCTGGTCCAGCTTCTCCCCTGCCTGTTCCCAGTCTCCGCCGCAGTGAAGGGAGAGAAACGACGTGTGCAAGGTGTTCTGTGAGAGCCCTCGATGTGCCTGGTCAACGGAGCTGCCCCAGCCCAGGGGGGTGGGCAATATCATCACTGTCCCCATGTGCCAGGAGTCAGTCGAGGCTTCATGCCAGCAAAGGGCACCCGGTAGACTTAAATCCTGGCCTTCAGACCCCACGGCCAGTGTCCACCCACCTCCAGGTTGCTGTCTGGTCTATACCCCAGCCCCAGTGCCAGCTGGAGCTACAGGTGCCTTCTCTCTCCTGCCAGAAGCGGATTCCTTCAGAACAGGAGAAGAGAGACAAACCGAGTTTGGCCACATCGCCTGAGCAGAGCAATCGACACAAGCCCATGGGAAGCCCCACATCGCAGCTCCGATCCACGTGGCCCTGTGTAGCATCCAACAAGCATCAAGATGAGCGCACGGGGTAGGAAAGCAGTGGCAGCGGCGGCAGCAGCAGGGCGTGGGGCTGGGCCGCTTCTCTGGGGTCGGCTTTCCTCTGGTGGTGACTACTTCTGTACCTTTTTCTATAGTGACAATCGGCGTGGGGACAGCATTTCTACAGCCCCTGGCGTATAGCAGGAGCACAATAAATGTTGACTATGTAAACAAATGCGTACACCCAGGGCTATTCCAGAGAGGAGGCCCCAGGGACATCCAAGTGTCCACACGCCCAGCACACCTTCCTGAGCCCACTCAGAAGTCACCACGAGAGACCCCATCTGCCCCCGACCCTCACTCCCCACTACTGTGTGGGGACAGGCATCCTAGCGTCAACATCTTTATCCCTCCAGCTCCCCTCTCTGGTGCTTTTACGAGACATGCGTTTGGGGGTTTGCTGTTGTGGAAATGACAGTTCCTCACTTGGGAAGGCCCAGTGAAGGTGGAATTGAACCTGAGGCCTGATTTTACAGAGAAGTGTCTGCTGAGGCTGCGTGTCCCCGAGCTCTGGGGGCTACGCAGATGGCTGCTACCTAAGCAGTGCCCTTCGGGTGCTTTTTTTTTTTTTTTTTTGAGGACATTTATTTAATTAGATTAGCTTTTTTTTTTTTTGTAGAGACAGAGCCTCAAGCTGTCACTCTGGGTAGAGTGCTGTGACATCACAGCTCACAGCAACCTCCAGCTCCTAGGCTCAAGTGATCCTCTTGCCTCCATCTCCCAAGTAGCTGGGACTATAGGCGCCCGCCACAATGCCTGGCTATTTTTTGGTCAGCTGTCATTGTTGTTTGGTGGGCCCAGGCTGGATTTGAACCCACCAGCTCAGGTGTATGTGGCTGGCACCTTAGCCGCTTGAGCCATAGGCACCAAGCCTAATTAGATTAGCTTTACAAGCAACTTGAGAGCTATTTCATAATGAAACACCACGTTTCAAACTACATGACTTTATAGTCTATCTGTATATGCATCCTGAAATTCTTTGGCTGCTATTGATAAAGATCTGTATTTTATAGCTGGTTAATGTGTTGTATAAAAACAGCATTATGGAGCTTTATCTTTAACCAGATTAAACACATACAGGCCACAAATAGTTTTAAATTTTGTTTTAAATAGAGTCCTGCTTGGTGACAAGTTAATGATGCCACTAGCATGAAATAAACAGATTTTAAATGGATATTAAAGAAATGGCTATCCCTATTTCTTGATCTTTCACAATGATTCCCAAAAATGTATATAAACTTTTCCCAAAAATACACAAGTTTTAAGACCTATCTGGCAAGCGTAACCCACAAATAGTAGAATCGGATACTTTGTACAATTGTAGAGGTACACATTTGAATGACAACAGGGGCTCCCAAATTTAAAGGCTGTTGCTGTATATCTTGACAATCAAACCTCCCACCAATGTAAGACAATTTCTGCTAACACTAAACATGACAGTGCTTTTGAGTTGTGGCCTAATGCTGTGCACCATACTGTAAACCACAAGGCAAAGACAATTTGCACTCCCAAGCTCCTTCAGGTACTTTTAATAAGATGCTCTCCCTTCTTGGAGAACATTCTACACACAAGGTCTGGGACAGAAGGATCTTCTTTTTCAAAAGGGAAAAATGAGGCAACAGTCAGCTTATGGCGCCTTCATTCCCACACATGTCTGCAGGGCGTCCTATGTGCAGAAGTTCTTACTGACATAGAAGACAGAACACATGGGGGGCGTTCCCAGCACCAGGGAGCTCAGAATCCAAGTCAGCGCTCCTCAAACCCTAACACACAAAGGTGACACCTAGGAGTCTTGTTAAAATGAGGGCAGAGGGTCTGAGTTTCCATACTGAAGCTACTGGACTGGGACAATGGTGCCAGCAGCACGAGGGCCCATCCTAGGCCTCCTCAATCAGAACCCCAGGGATCCAGGCAGAAGCAGACTCAGAGTCCTTCCATGCAGCAGCCCAGGCTCTCAGGACAACAGATATTCAGCAGACAGAGGATGTGACAGACACCTCCATAACAGATCCACTAAGTTGCCTGGAAGCTCAGGAGAGGAAGCGGCTAGTGGTGTTCTGGGGTGGAGGGAGGATGGGGGTGTCACGGAGGAGGTGGGATAAGGACTGGGCACTGGGAGGATGGCACCCGCAGGGGTCATAGCAGAAGTGGGAGCAGGGAGGTGGGAAGGCTCATGGTTTGCTTGGAAACAGCCTGTGTGAATCAGCTTAGGGCCAGGACCCGAATTCCAGAGTGGAAATGGGGTCACGGAAGGAGGGCTGCTGAGCAGGATCCAGAAGGCTCACAGGAGAGGCAGAGCCTGAGGCTTCACGGGGGTCCTGGACCCAGAGAGAAGAGGCCCAGGCTTGGCCCCTGCCCACCTCCTTGCCCGTCTCCTCAGGCCCTGTCCTGAGACCTTGCTGGCGAAGAGAGAGACAGGTGGTAACACGGAAGGAGGGGAGAGAAGATGGCCACGATTTGAGAGGCTCCAAGAGAAACACACAGAGCAGGGAACGAAGTTGAGATCTGTTACGTTGAGCATGGGAAAAAATTAGCATTAGGCACTGCATTTTAATAAAGCATTTCTATCTGGTTTTGATTTCACAGATGTAAAAAAAAAAAAAATGCAGGCAATCTGGAATTAAGTTGGACTACTTCAAACTGTTTCTATGAACCACATTTGGGATTCTTTCTGCATTTCTAAGATTCAATTTACAGAGATTTCTTCAAGTCAAAAAAAAAAAAAAAGAAGAAGAAGAAAGGCAAAAAGAACCTAAATAAACTCTGGGAGGGAACGTCGTCTGGGTTGGGGTCTGGTGGGGTGTCCCAGTGCGCGCCCTCACGTCACTGTCATTACAGACACTAGAAACGCTACTCTGAAGGGACATTCAGGAGACATTCCCTCCTGTATTCAATACAATCTGCCTTTTAGTCAGAGAGAATATGGCTATTAATAGGACATGTGTGTCCTCATGTTGAAGATGTCACACCCAGTAGGTGCCGCCCGGGACCTGAGCCCAAGGGTGTGGGGTGTCTGCTGGGCCACACTGGGCAGAGAAGAGCTGTCAGCATCTTCACCCAACCACACCCTCTCAGGGCTCACCCCAGGACCTTGTGTGGGGCCCTCAGCGAGACCTGACCTGCAGGCCAGACTCCCACCCCTACCCCGAGCTCTCCACCTCTGCCCCACCGGCTGGGCTGCCAGAGCCTTCTCTGTCCAGTGTCCCATGTGTCCCTGTGTCTTGTAGGCGCCACCTCCTCTGGGGTCAAACCCAGCTTCCTCGAATGCTTTGGTGGCCGCGAGCCCCTGCCTAGCCAGAACCCTGGAGCCCTCCCAAGAATCGTGTTTATTTTACTTTGCCTACATGTTTCCAACACAGAGGAGCTTAAACTCATGCGGCTCTTATGCCCTGGACTGTACATGCCAGGAGCCTGCGTGCCACTGCGAGTGCCACGTGATTGCCTCTGAGAGGACAGGGCCTGCGTGATCTGGGGAGACCCTTGCTGCCACCTACTTCTTAGACATTATCTCTGACTCTGCCCCAAGGGCCCTCATCAGGGAGGCGGCAGCCCAGGGCCTGGAGCTGCACTGCAGGCTTGGCGGGAGCCGGCGGCTGAGGTTGGCTGTCCAGCACATGACAGAGGAAGGGGCCTGGCCCACCCTCTCCGCACATCATAAGCCCACGCTGGGCTGGAGCCAGAGCCCCACGGCCATGGCGCCCGCCTAGGTCGGCCTGGCCTTCTGCTGGGGAGGAACAGCTCTTGTTTCCAGAGGCTTCTGGCAACAAGTGTAGTCTCCCATTATTGGCTGATTTAAAAGGAAAGGGGGGGAAAGGCCAAATGCAAATGCCATTAGCATAACCTAATCTAGACCCCGTGACACATGCACGGTCCCTGAACATGGAGAGGGACCAGCCTAGGCTCTGAGCATCTCCTCCCAGAAGAAAGGCCCGGGGGTCTGCTCCACTGCCATGCAGCCCCCTCCCGCACACCCTTCCATCTGACAGTCTTTAGTAATACTAATAATGAAAGAGAAGACCACCTCATGTTGGCAGAGGGGGTCATCTGTGTGTGTACCTACATCTGTGTACATGTGTGGGGTGTGCACACACTCTCAGCACAAGCCCAGCCCGAGACAGGTGGGAACCATGGGCCAGTGGGAGGAGTGTTCCCTAAACAACCACAGGCTGGCAGGAGGGAGTGTCCCCTGAACAACCACAGACTGGCTGGAGGGGTGGCCCTTGAATAAACACGGGCCAGTAGGAGGAACATCCCCTGAACAAGACGGGCCAGCGGGAGGAGGCCCTGAACAAAGCCCCCGCTGCACTGGCAGCTACGGGAATCTGCCTCAGGCTCCCGAGCATCCTGCGCTTCCCAGCACAGTGTGTAATGATGGCTCCCAAATTCCATCTGTTGGTGGAGTTGTCCTTCATAGCAGGTGGTTTTGCTTTGTGCATGCAGTGGCACTTAATTACACATCTAGAGGTGACTGCCACCTGAGACAGGGACGTGGGAGGGGCTGCAGCGTCCACATTTGGGCCCCGGGGGCGGGCTGTGTCTCCAGAGTGAGAAGACGCAAATGAACCCAATGCCAGAAGCAGAGGAAATTAAGAGAGTGTGATCAAGAAAACTCAGGTTTTCCTTCCAGTCTCTTGGAAAATACTTTCTCAACACCTGAGTCTTTGGGGGTGTGTGTGGCAGAAACATTATGCTCAGTAGCTAATTCCTTCTACCTCTGAGGGGTCTGGCGGCAGCAGAATGGCAGGGCCCTCCTTCCCCAACAATGACAGGTCACCCCAGTGTGGCCTGGGGCGACTGGGATGGGAAGCGGCCTTTCCTAATATCCAGCTATGTTAAGAGCACTACAGCCAGCCATAGCCATGTGTGGCTCAGGGCGGGAAAGAGGGTCCCCACTCCTGATGCAAGGTGGCTCTGTTCTCTGCGCTAGGGATGGAGTAGATCCCAGCCTGGACGGGGGCGACACACACCATCCTGGGGCCTCTGTTTCTCCTGCCCCTTCTCAAAACAGGGTTGTTGCAGACTCAGGCCTGCCGGGGTCAGCGCCACTGCTGTGTCGGACACCTTTTATCCCTCTGTCTCCAGCCTGAGCTCTTTTGATCCTTTCTTCTCCCTGACTCCAGAGACCACTGAGCCCTTCCCTTGTTGCTGCCCTTGACCAAGTGGCATGTCAGTGTCCCATCCTATTTCCCTGACGTCACCCTGGTGGACAAAGAGCCCGGCTGCAGAGTGTGGGGAGGAGGGCAGCATCTCTGGAAGATTACAGTTAAACAGCGGACAAGGGCTTTGAGCAACAAAGTCAGAAGAACAAACACTCACACAGTCAGCTCCTCCCCAGGGCGGGCAATTTCCTGAGCCCAAGGCCTCCAGTGAAAGTCAGACTCTGACTTTTGGTGCCTCTGTGTAAACTCCAGGTCAGGGCCGAGAGCTGGGAGAGGGCAGGTGGGAAGGAAGCGAGTCCCTGGGCAAGGGGGGCAGGGGGCTGACGGCCAGGGGGCAAGACTGGCCCCTCCAGCCTCCCTGTACCCAGCCAGCTCATGCTCCCGTTTTCCAGGTATCTGGAGAGGTTTGGAGACTGGCCATCCTGTGTGTGATAAATTCCGGGAGGGCCCAGAAGGGCTCCGATGCACCAACACAGGACCTGGGGGACAGTCCTAGCCCCAGAGAGCCAGCCCATGTCAGGCTGTGGAGACGCTGTGAGTCTCTCTCTCCCAGAAGACACCCTGGGTGTGCCTGAGCACCAGTGTCCCCTGAGGAAGAGTGCAAACTTGGCCAGCTCAGGCTGTGGCTGGTGCCCGAAAAACACTCAAGTCAGCTCTGCCCTGACCCCAAGCACTTCCCACATCTGCACCCCTGCCACAGCCCTCCACGGAGCCCACCTCCCAGCCTGCTCCTGCCCAGAGCACCCCCCTCATCTACACCTGGGACTGACCCCTCCAGGGGACACACTTCCTGTCCCACTCCCAGATAAGGTGGGCACCAGGGTGGGTTTCCTCCCCACACGGCCGGGTCCCCTGCAGGCTGCTTTTTAGGGTTCAGGCTTACTGAGGTCTACTCTCTACCTAGGGATAGGCACCCTGTCAGGTGTAAAACCCACAACTTTCATGCTTAGAGTGGGCATCCTGCCTTGATGGAGACGGACGCATTCTGCCCGCGCCCTCAGTCTCCTTCCCAGTCACCCCCTGACACCACCTCTCCCTTCTCTGCCCCTGGTTTCTCCTTCTCCTGAATGTCCCATAAGTAGAGTCCTCACAGCTCTGACAGCCTGGCTTCTCCCACCTGATGTAATGCACTGGAGATGTGCAGGGTGGTGTCAGCTCCTGCCCTCTGCTGCATTCCACCAAGGGATGGTCCAGTTGGTTCCTGCGCTCACTGGCTGATGGTACCAGCTCCTTCTAGTCAGGGACTATCACAGCAGAGCTCCTAAGAACCCCCACCTTCAGGCTGTGTGGGATGTGCGTTTTATTTCTCCTGGGAGAAGGATCACTGGACCCCACTTGAGAAACTCAGCTGCCCCCAAAGTGGCTGCATCACCCCTCACCCCACTACAGGAGCCTCCGGGGCAACCCGTCTTCACCGGTGCTTGGCATTGGTCTTCACCTTTTTTTTTCCCTTTTATTTTGGCCATTCTAGTAAATGCGTAGCAGTAATTCACAGCAGTTTTAATTTTACTTTCCCTAATGACTAGTGACATCTGGCATCTTTGTGTGTGTTATTTCATTTTTATTTTAGATGTTTTATCTTCTTTTAAGGGGAGTATTTATTGTCTTAGCATCGAGTTGGAAGAGTCACGGACGGTAGGTTCAAGTCCAGCATCAGACCTGTGTCTTGTGAGCCCTTTCTCCTGGTTGACAGCTTGCCTTTTCATATTAAGTCTTCAAAGAGCAAAATCTTCCAATTTTGATAAAGTTCAATTTATCAATTTTATTTCTTTTACAGTCATGCTTTTGTATCCTAAGAATCTTTGCCTCACAAGTTATCACAGAGATTATTTTGTGTTGTCTTTTAGAGGTTTTATAGTTTTAAATTTTACCTCTAAGTCTAGGGCCATTGTTAGATTTTGTATTTAGTTCAAGATCTGGGTCAAGTTCATTTTTTTCTCTTTGCAGACTAATGTGTGGCTGTTTCAGAGCCGATTGTTGAGAAGAGGATCTTTGTTCCATCTAGCCATGTGGCCTGGGTGTCTTTCCGCCTCTGTTCTGTTCTGTGAATCCGATTGTCTGTCTCACTGTTCCCACGTCTGTCTCACACGCTGTAAACCACACAAATCATCATTACCATTTCTGTCCCAGATGTTCAATTATCTTTTGCTTGTTTGTCTGAGATCTTTATTAAGATACAAGTCGCATCTGTAAAGTCACCCATTTCACATCAGATCCATAGCCCAAAGGTTCAAAATCACACACAGGGCTTGTCAGAAGCAGAATGTGCCCACCTGGGGCTCTGACTCAGCGGGTCTGGGCTGAGGCTGGAGGGTCTGAGTTTATAGCGAGTTCCTGGGTGTCGTTGCTGTCATAGGCCCAGGACCGTGCCACGAGGGTCGCTGATAAACAACACTTCAGACTGGGATTGCCCACCTCGCCCACAAAGCCACACGTCCGCAGTGGGAGGGTGGGCGGGGGTGTGCTGGGGTCCACAGGAAAGGTCCTCAGGGCCTAATTAATTGTCTAACTTCACGGCTCTGCAGAAACATGAAACCTGTTGCTGGAGGAGAAGGGGCGTCCCCCATCCAGGTGACGGTGACCCCCTTCGGCCGAGGCCATCGCGGTTCTAACTCAGTGATGTTCCTGAATGACAGCAGACGTGCCTCTTCCCTCCCCCAGGTGTGGTGTCTCCTCTCCGGGCAACCCCAGTGTGTGGGAGACCCAAGTCCAGACCAAATACTAGTGGGGCTGTGAATATTTCTTTTACAAAATATTACCCACATTTCCTGTTTTGCCAGCACAGCAAAGTTAAACTTCCTCTAAAAACAAACTTCTGGGTGTATAAAATCAAGCAAGAGGTCATCCACGCTCTGCCCTTCTCTGGCAAACTCGCACCAAGGTGGTGAGAAGCAGGCGACCTGTTCCTGTGTGCACACCGCTGCCCTTGGGAGGGCCTGGGCCCCTGTGCCCAGCCCACCACCTGCAGCTGCCCTTCCTCCCACCCTACCCACAGCCCCTTCCCAGAGAGTGCCCCCTGCCTTCTCCTCCAGCTCCCTTGGTCCATGCTGGACGCGTCCTCCCACCACGTCCACCAGGCTGCCCTCCCACATCCACTTCTGCATTAAAGGCCATGGCAGAGGGAGGGGCCTGATCAACAGAATAAGCAGATTAAAGTCCCCAGACTCCTGCAAAAGCGAGTCCAGCCCTGACCTTGCTCTTGCCTGAGAGTCACACTGAGGAGCTTCCAGAAGCCAGACTGCCAGGGGCAGTGCCGTCTCCAAGGCCAGCCAGGCTGTGTGGAGGGTTCTCCCTTTACTATGGCAGAAAAGCCAGCTCAGCCTCGGCTGCGCCTGGTCTTGGCAGGGGGAGCAAAAGCAGGGTCTAACCACATGGACAGCACGTCCCCGGGGCCGAGCTTAGGGTGGGACAGCCCTTACAGGGAGCTGACACTGATTTCTTTCCCAGTAACCTTAGAACATGTCGCTTCATATACAACTAATATTCCAACTTGGATGGACTCACATGGAAGGAAAAACAAGTTCATTTGCCAATGGGGAGGAGGTTGGGGGGAGGGAGCATCTTGGGAGACATGGAGCGGCCCCGGCAAGTCACAGGGAGTGGACACCTTCAGCCCTGAACAAACAGCATTTTAACTTGCTGTGGCCAGCCTGTTGCTCCGTCTGTGCTCCAGGCTGGGCACACTGTGTGTGCAGCGTGGAGCCTGAGCTCCTGTTAGGGTGCTTAGTCCGCCTCAGGTCTCTCATTCTCTCTCTCCCTGACCAACTGCCCCCCTCCTCCCTTCTACCCAAATGAGTGAAAGAGTGAATTAGTCTGGAAATGTTTCTGATTCAATAAAACATTATCACCTGTCACTCACAGAAGCACGGGAACGCCCTCTGGTCTGCTCTGCGGTTTCTACGAGCTCAGGACAGCTCATGCTGTTCCAAGCTGAGAGCTGCCTAGCCATGTGCCACACAGACAACCTACGCCCTGCTGCCAGCACTCCCCAGGCCGTGCGGAAGAATCTGTCACCTCAGCACCCACGCATCACATATGTGTTCCATGGGGCATCTACTGTTGAGTTGCCTCATTTTTCAAAGCTCCCGTTTATCCAAACTTACTACAGAGCAGATGAGTAAGCAAGACCGTTTGCTGGGCATCTCATGGACGCCTGGGCTGTATGTGGACTGACAGGTCATGGGACGACCTGCCCCTGGCAGCTCGGCAACCCGCCAAGGACAAGTGTGTAGCAATAATGGTAATGCATTTTCGGTGGCTATCATTTTGAGGGCTGAGATCAAGACTATGTGGAGCAGGGCCTACCTGGGATTTCGTGGGAGAGAGGTGGCGCTGCCGTCACCTCCACTGCCCAGTTCCTTGGTGCAGAAGGCTGTGATGGGGTCTGAGAGGCAGGCTAGCTGCACTCCTGGCACTGCAGAACAAACCTCCTTCCTCGACGCCTCTGAGAGTGTGACCGCAGCTCTTGGACAGGTCTGCTTCCTCATGTTCTCTCTACAACATCTCTGGGTAAACGTCCTCAGAGAGGGAGAGCGACACCAGCCATTCACGCTGGCGTCTTCCAGGGCAAAAGTGTCCCAGGATGGCATGGGTGAGGCCCTGTGTGTTGACAGATGTGAGGCAGAAACCACAGGAGCCCAGCCACCGAAGTGTCTGACAAGCTACGGGTGGTGCGGGGTGCCAGGCAGCCCTGTCCCCAGCTCAGACTCACTGGCTCTGAGGGCAGGGGGAGCTGCTGGCGGAGCTGCTGGCGAAGCCGGGAGGAAGCAGGACGTGCAGAGACAACAGGGGCTCGTCTTCAAATTCTAGCTCCACTGCCTGGGAGCCACACTCTGCGCGCTCTTGGAGAGCTCTGCTGACCTCTGCGTGCCCGTTTCCGGGATTTAGGATGAATGATTACCCCCACTCTACAGCTGTTATTAGATCAAGCCGCGTCACCAAACTCTGAGCTCAAAGGAATCAGAGAAACTGATTTTCTCTGTGGTGTTTCTGTTTTCTGTTGCGCCAGCTTCTTTCTCCCCACCCCTCCCGGCTTGCTGAGTTTGATTCGCCTTCTTTCTCTGCTTCTCAAGGTGGCAGTTTATCTGAGACCTTTCTTCTGTTCCAATGTAAGTACTTAATGCTATAAATCTTCTTCTTGCTACTTTAACAGCGTCTGGTCCTTGGAAGGGCCACATTTCCATTTTCATACAGTTTCGAGTACTTTCTAATTTCCCAGTAATTTCTTCTTTGACCCACGAGTTATTTAGAAGTGTTTTAAGTTTAAATATTTAGGAAGTTTTCAGATATCTATTATTGGTGTCTAGTTAAATAAAATCACTTTGTGGTCATAAAACATATTTTGTGTGACTTTAACCTTCTTAAATTTGTTGGGAGATACAGTGTCCCCAAAGTCCACTGTAACGTCACCAAACATAGGGAAACTGGGACATTGGAGCTAAATGTACCTTCATTTACAAAATTTTACAAAATATTTACAAAATATTGTCCGTGTGTCAGCCACCTCTTTATAAAATTTTGTAATGAATAGTTGTAAATAATATACATTTGTCTAGTTTCCGAGTTTCCCTGTGTATGGTGACTGTAGGGGTGACTGTTGGGACACCCTGTATCTTATGTCAGGAATATAGTCCACCTTGCTGAATGCTCTGTGTTCATTCTACAGAGAGTAAGGCAGCATTTTCTCTAAGTGCCAATTAATTAAAGTTCACTGACGATGTTGTTCAAGCCTCCCATGTGTTACTGGCTTTCTCTGCCGTTGCTCTGTTGCAGCTGAAGGAGGATTGTGTAGGCTTTCTGATGTGTCTCCGTTCCAAGGCCACGGTTCCATTTATTTACTTATTTATTTATTTATTTATTTATTTATTTATTTTTTGCAGTTTTTGGCCAGGGCTGGGTTTGAACCTGCCATCTCCAGCATATGGGGCTGGGGCCCTACCCCTTTAAGCCACAGGCGCTACCCAGTTCTCTTTATTTTTAATCAAATCCTAATTGGGAAGCTATTGTGAGGGGACCTGGCAGATACAATCAAAGTCCAGAATTAGTCCTCCTTAAGTGATGGGGACTTTCCAGGGGGTGGGGTTGACTTAACCGGTCCGGAGGGAAAGAAGAAATTCCTCCGGTGAACACAGTGCTGATTGGTGTCTGGGCTGCACCTGCCTGTCGTCAGATCCGCTTACCTGGCCCCTACAATTACACAGTCAGTCTCACACAGCTGACCCTCACACAAAGCAGGGGTCAGGGCTGCTGACCTCTGTGCCGTCGAAAATGTGTGCACAACTTTTAACTCTCTCAAAACGTAACTCCCGATAGCTTGCTGTTGACCAGAAGCTTCACCATTGACAGCACACTTTGTAAATATGTGTATTACACTCTTTGCTTACAATAAAGTAAACTAGAGACAATACACTATTACAATCATAGAAAGAGAAAAGATATTTACTGTTCCTTAAGGGGAGGGGGGGATGGTCTTGAGGTCTCGGGGTGGCAGAGGAGGAAGAAAACCCACAAGTAAGGGGGCCCGAGAGTTAAAACCTCTGATGGTCAAGGGTCAACTATAGACAGAGAGAGAGAGGCAGGTACAGGTGGATACAGAACAGAAATGGATATAAGTAGCTACAGATGATAGAAGTAGAGGTAGGTCTACATATAGACAGGGGTGGATAATCACAGCTTGAGATAGGTAAATGGACAGATACCCATGTAGACAGACAGATCTGAGGACTCCTCTGGTTATACTCTGAATGGTACTGGGGTGTTAGACTCAGACCCTACCATACTTGGGCTTCCAGCTATAATTCTAAATTTCTTTCTTTTTCCTTTCAATTCTAGCAGGCATTGTTTCATGTGTTTTGAAGCTGTTATCAGGGATCTATATGCATGGGATTTTGTGTCGTCTTAATGAATTGACCCCGTCATTATGAGGCGTCCCTCTCTATCCCTGCGAGTGTGTTTTGCTACGCCATCTGCTCCGTCTGCTGTTTGTGGAGCTGGTCCCTCCTCTTCCTCCACTGACGAGCATCAACACCATGCATTTTTTCACTCTTACTTTTAACCTATTTCTGCCTTTCTATTGAAAGTGTGTTTCTCACAGGCAGCATATATTTGGGTCGTCTTTCTTTATTCTCTTTTATAATCTACCTTAATTTGGGGCATTTGACAATTCACGTTTTATGCGATTATCAATAAGGCTCAATCTCTCCTCTTGCTGTTTGTTTTCTGTTTGTCCACATGTCCGTCACTCCCTTGCTCCTTTTTTCCGCACCTGTTAGAGCCCTCGAGGGTCTTCTTTTACTGATTCACTTTGTCTCTACTATTGGCTTATTAGCTATACCTTAACGTTTTATTTTTATAAGACGTTCCAGAGTTTATAATATGCATTTTTAACTTATCACAGCGTACTTTCAAATGATATTATTTCACTCCGCATGTCTCTCATATTTTTTTTCTGTACATAGTGTATCTTTTCCTATCTGGCTGCTTCTAAGATTTCTCTTTATCCCTGGTTTTCAGGAATGTGTTTATAATATGCCTGTATGTGCCTTTCTGAATGATTATTCTATAGCAGTTTATTGAGCTTCTCGGACCTGTGGATTTACAGTTTCCATCAAATTTAGAAAACTTTTAAGCCATTATTTCTTCAAAACATTTTCTGTCCCTGCCTCCCTCTCTCCTTTTTCTAGAACTCCAATTATACATGCGCCAGATGCCTTAATATTATCCCAAAGGTCACTGGTGCCCTGTTATATATATATATAGAGAGAGATAAATAGATAGTTTTTTTTTTTTTTTTTTTTTGCAGTTTTTGCAGTTTTTGGCCGGGGCTGGGTTTGAACCTGCCACCTCCAGCATATGGGGCCAGCGCCCTACCCCTTTGAGCCACAGGTGCCACCTGCCCTGTTATATTTTTTAGGTTTTTTTCTCTGCTTTGACTTGAACAGTTTCCATAGCTACAGTTACAAGGTTCACAGCTTCCATAGCTACAGTTTCCATAGCTACAGTTACAAGGTTCACAGCTTCCCACTCTGTGATCTTTCCTTCTACAATGTTCTTTTCTTCTGTGAAACCCATCCAGTATATTTTAAATTTCAGATATTAAATTTTTACCTCTGAAGCTTAATTTGTGACTTTTTTATGTGTTTCCTTACATGATTTCCTTCTGGGATGTGTGGAACGCATTTTTAATCTCTGAGCATCCTTGTCTGTAGAATCCATCATCCACCACTTCTGATTGGTTGACTCCCACGCCCACGTGGGAGGAAAGTTTTAACTTTCTTCACGTCTGGTTATTTTTGATTAAGTGCCAGACATTGTGAATAGTGATCATTGTTGATTTCTGGCTTTTGTTGTACTCCTTTAAATAGTGTTGGATTTTATTCTAGTGTGCAGTTATTTGGAATCAGTGAGATCCGTGTGAGGCTTGCTTTCAAATGTCGTTAGGGTGGGTCTAGAACAGCCTTAGGCTAAAGCTAATTTACCACCATTACTCAGACGATAGTCCTCCGAGGATTCTGCCCTGCGTATTATATGCCCTTTCCACCCCAGCTGGTGGGAACCAAAGTGTGCCCTGTCCTTGGAGCTCCAAGTGCTGTTCTACCTGGTCCCTGGGGACTCTTTCCCCAGCCTTCAGCAGCTTCTTCACACACTTAGACCTGGGCTCAGCCAGAACCCTGGAGGCCTCTCTGTGGACCTCTCGGGCCTGTCTCAGCACCTTTCATCTGTCCAGTTCTCTACCCTCTGGCTTTTGAGAATTTGCCCTCCCCGGACTCCAGCTTCTCTCTCTTCTGCTCAGCATGACGGCTGCCTCTGTTTCACCCCCACCCCCACCCCTCTGCAATGAGCTTGCAGCCACGGGACATGCATGTCTCTTTTCTCAGGAATCTCCATCTTGTTCTATCTGTTGTCCAGTGTCTGAAAACTGCACTTGGTACATTTCACCCAGTTTTCCGGTAATTTATAGCAGGTAGATAAGACCCATTTCTGTTACTCCATTTTGGCTAGAACCAGATGCCGAAATAATCAATAAAATTTTCAGAAGAGCTTTTTTGACTAATGTTTGATAATTTTTTATTTCCACATTTTAAATATAAACCCTAGGGCGGTGCCTGTGGCTCAAAGGGGTAGGGTGCCAGCCCCATGTGCTGGAGGTGGCGGGTTCAAACCCAGCCCAGGCTAAAAACTGCAAAAAATAAATAAATAAATATATATATATATATACCCTAAAAATACATTACTGTCTACTATCAGTAGCATTTCATCAAAGAACAGGAAGGAGAGAACCCCAGAGGGCACCTTTCCTGAGGCAGCTGCGGGTCCTATCCGCAGCCCACAGCTCTTTGCCACTTGCTGACTTAACCACAAAATGTGCGCATTGGTCTGAGGCTGGTATTTAGGACAGCTACTGATTAGAGGCAATGGAGACACAGTGCCTGGCAGGAGCAGCTAAGAATGCTGTTGCTGTTTGCAGGTGTGTGTGTCTGAAGCTGAGAATGTGGAAGCTGGCACCTGGGGAACCCTCTTCTCTTAGTAGCTCCTTCCTCCCCAACTCTCTTGCTTTAAGAGGGGTCTTCAAGGGCAGTGGGGCAGGCTGTGGTCCTAGGGCCACAGTCTCCAAGACATCCGCATATCTCTGGTGTTCCCAGGTGGGCCCTTCACGCCCATCATCACATCTACGTGTCAGAGTGACCCTAAGCAGAGGAGCAGGTGGGACACTGCTGCTACTTCGGGTTTCCCAGCACCACCCATTTGTGCTCTACCCTCGTGACTTCTGCCTCATCTCTACAATGCCTACCTTGTTCTCTACTTAACACAATTCTTTAAAATCAACCCATTTCTTAAATGTAAATAAATATATTTTTTATAGACATGATGTCACTAAAATATTGGTCTCCTAGAGATGGGGCGGACCATAAAAATAAACACTGCCATGACATGTTGGTTGGTGATGACAAAAGTGGGTAAGGGATCAGCCAAGGTGGTGTCAGAGGAGGTGGCCTGGGGAGAGCCAGGGAGGGAGACCCAGAGGGCGGGAGGGGCTGGGCAGGCTGGACGGGAGGCAGGGGACAGGGGGCAGGGGGTAGAGGGCAGCCTGGGTCTCTCCCTGTAACCCGCTGCTGAAGGGCTGAACATGGTGTGGGAGGGGTCCAGGTGACTGCAAGGACCTTGGCCTGAGAACGTGGAAACATGAGTGGGCCACAATGGTTAGGGGGCTGATAGGAGAAGCAGGGCAGCGTGGTCACGGAGGTGGGGAATGGGGGTGGGCAGCTATGCTCACCGTTCTCTGCAAAGATCATCCCCTATGAATTAGCCTCCTCCCCTCACCTCAGGAAACAGCGTGTGAAGGTTTGCGGCTACCTGCAGAGGCTGTGGCTGTGTGGTTGATCGCCTTCTTGTTATTCATCTGCTGTGATGGCAGCAGAGGGGGGAGGAAGGAATGAGGGAATGTGCTGGATCCACCGGCAAAATGTGGCATGGGCGATGCTAAGCCCCCTGGCCCGCTGCTTAGGAGAAAGCTTGGAGGCAAGAGCTGCAGGTGCAGGGTCCCTGCCTTCTAGATGTCAACCACGGCACCAGCTCCTCTTCAGCTGTGCCCAGGTCAGGCCCAGACATGCAACTACTCAAGGGCAAGGCTGGGCCACGAACACCTGTGCTGAGAAAGCTGGGCTGGGCCTGTCTGCTCCAGTGGGTTAGGGGACAGGTCTGCAGACAAGGACACCCCAGGAGACACTTCCACCTGACACTTCCCCTCTGATGCCTTGCAGGGGCAGGGGAGGTACACGGGTCACAGCTGAGGAGCCTGCACCCGGGAGGTGGGGACAGGGTGTCTCCCACCCCAGCCCAAGCCTGCCCCTGGGGAAAGCCATAAGGACATGACCCTGCCACACTATTCCTAGGAAAGTCGTCCTGCGGTGGCCACAGGACTGTGAGGCACTATCCCAGCTGCGCCTCGGACTCAGCCCCACGACAGCCCAGGAGCATCATCATTCTAAACAGTAGCTAGGGGTGTGGAGAGGGTGGGGAGCAGATCAGCTCAACCCTGGAGAAGTCGCCTGGAGGCCCTGCAGCCACCCCACCAGCGTGTCTGTGCAGAGGACGGGAGCCCAGCACACCCCACCAGCGTGTCTGTGCAGAGGACGGGGGCCCAGCACACCCCACCAGCGTGTCTGTGCAGAGGACGGGGGCCCAGCACACCCCACCAGCGTGTCTGTGCAGAGGACGGGGGCCCAGCACACCCCACCAGCGTGTCTGTGCAGAGGACGGGGGCCCAGCACACCCCACCAACGTGTCTGTGCAGAGGACGGGGGCCCAGCACACCCCACCAACGTGTCTGTGCAGAGGACGGGAGCCCAGCACACCCCACCAGCGTGTCTGTGCAGAGGACGGGAGCCCAGCACCACGGCGCTGTCTGTTCTCCCATATTCACCACAGCAGTGTTCATACCAGCCCAGACATGGATTACCAGGGCATGTGTTCAAGCAAAATGGTACACAGACTCAGGAAAGAAGGGACCTTCAACTGTGGCAACTCAGAGGAACCTAGAGGACGCCCTGCTGAGTGACGTGGCACAGAGAGACAAGTGCCACAATCTCGCTGATAAAAAGGGGACACAGAGAATAGCAAGAGGCTGTGGAGCTCGTGCAGAGGGAGGGGCACATCCCTCAGGATCAGACTGTCAGTCACAGACGACTGTGGCTAATGGCACCGTGTCACACACCTGAGCGCTGTGGGGACAGCAGGTCTCATGCTCGTACCACACACGAGGCAGCTGTGTGAGGAGATGGACGCACTGGTGGTGGTGATCAAGGCACTGTGAACACCAACTGAGTCTATATCCAAGTGCACCCTGCACGGGTTAAGCACACACAACTTCTGTCATTTACCCTTTAGATAAAGCTGGAAAGAAAACCAGTTGTAGAAAGCAAGGCCGAGAGTTAGGGTAGGGCCAAGGCCACAGGCAGCTGAGTCCAGGAGTAGGTCCAGCCTTTGCTCCCGGCACCACACCTGCCATCAGTGCGTCCTACACACACCTGGAGGGTGAGCAACACTATGGGTCCTCCGGGACGTGTGACTCGAGGTGACAAGGAGGCACCAGGGAGACCCCAGGAGGGTTGTCACCACAGGTGGTGGCTGGTGTGCGCTGCGCTGGGACGGTGGTGCCCCAACATGGCAGAGGGTTGGGCAGTGTCCCCTGAGGGAAGCCCATGTGCCTACCCCCTAGGGCTGGCACGGCACACAGAGGGCAGAGGCTCACAGCAGCCCTGGGCCCAACCGCCTAGAACTGGACTCAGTCCTAACATCCTTCCACAAGGAGCGCTCGCTCTCAGGAATCAAAGAGAAGTCGGTGGTGGCACGCACAACCTGGACTGTCGCACCCTAGGTGATCTCATTTCAATGTCACTCTGGAGCAGGTGACACTGATTCCCAGTGACAGGATCGGAGGGTACAGGGGAGGGACTGACCACAAAGGCACCAGGAAACTTGGAGGAGATGACAGGGCTCCCCCTGTGTCTTGATTTTGATGTTGGTTATAAAACCGCATATGCTTCTCAAAACTCTAAGAACAGAGTGATTAACTGGCTGAATTTTACAGACATAGCTCATGGTCCAATAAACCCGAGCTCAACCATGTCTCTTCCCTTCCTGCCATAGCGAGCCAAGGTCTTCTCATCATGCCCAGTGGAGGCAAACTCCTCTCTGTGGCATCACAGGTGGCCTCTGAGATGAGTGTCACTCGCACCCCTGCAGCCCTGGGCTTCTTAAGACCCTGCACATTCTTTCCAGAGCCTGAATGTCTCCCCTGACCCCCCACACCTCTGCACCATCCTGCTCCTCATCACTGTGACCAGACCCTTAGCTGCCCATCCACCCACAACCCCCTGGCCCTCGGGGTCCATCTGCTCCATGGATGGCTCCACCCAGTCCCTTGCTGTTCACTGAGACACATCCTGCTCGAGATGAATGAATGAATGGGTGGTACACAAACAAATTCCGCAGAAGAAAAGGGACACAGGGACTGACGGCTCCAGCCCTCATTCTGTGGTAAGAGAAGAGGAGCTGTTAGCAGGAAGTTACTTGGCCTGCTACCCCTGGCCCCCAGGACAGGTGACAGGGAGCACCAGGGGTTTCCTCGTGCAAGGCCTGTGGTCAGCCTAAAACTGTGAGGGGAGAGAAACAGTTAAAAACTCCGCCTGGATTGCAGCATCTTTCTCAACTGGCCAGCACGTCTCCGCCTAAATTCAGCAGGGTGTGCCCAGCCAAGAGCAGTGCCCACTCAGAAGTCTGAATTTTGGAGCAGACTTGTGTCTTTTGAAGTTGAGATTCTGTTAACACTTGGCTTGGAGCTAGAGGGTTGGTAAGAGACTTATAAAAAAGATTTGAAAGGCTACCCCGGCGCCAATTAGCTCTTACAAAACTGTGTTTTGATGAGTAAAGTGCAAATGAGCCAGCGACACATGGCTTACATTTCCCTGAAACACACGCGGGCTTCACAATAAGGGGGGGGTCCACGGATGCGCGGCGGGCTGGGCCAGACTCTGCGCTCTGGGAGGGGCATGTCGTTTCAGGCGTGAAAACACTGCTGAATTCCTCCTCCTCAAAGCAAACGCTGTTCTTATTAAAAATTCATCAGACCGTCACTGTTCATAGGCAGCCGCCCAGGGAGGGGTGCAAGGGCCTCTTCTGTCCAAGAGCGTCTTGGGGGTGGGGGGGGACTGTGCCAGGCAATGCCCTCCACACCCCCAGCCTCCTAACATTGGGTCATCACTCCAAGCTGGAACAAGGACCTCCTTCCGGAGGGTCTGGGGTCTGCCCCCTCCCCAGAAGCTGCCTTCCCACATGCTTCACCAGGCCCAAGGTGGGATCTCAACTTGGAAGCACCCAACAGATTTGGGGTTAATTTCACGTGTGAGCTCAGCCGTGGGCCGGCTATCTGGTCAAACACCAGTCTGGACCAGGCCCTGGAGGTGTTTGGTGGCTGTGGTTAATTTCCTCCACCAGCTGGCTTGAGTAAAGGTGGTTGTCCCTGTGGGGCCATCCAGTGGGCTACAGGCCTTGAGGACAGAAGCCGAGGTGTCCAGAAAATTCTGGGTAATTCTACCCTGGGGCACAGCAACCACCACCCATGTCTCCAGCCTGTATGCCCACAGATTTTTGGACTTGCTCCCCTTAATTGCAGGAGGCACTTCCTCAGATCCTGCATAGACACAGCTCTGTACGTTCAGTGTTACCTGTGTGGTGAATGAGATGTATACTTCTGTCTACTTACGAGTACTCTGCACGCCCGGCGACCCTGACACTGTGATAAGGGAGCTCCACCAGCCGCTGGGCCTTGGCTTTGGAGAGCTCCTCGCTGGGGGATTGACTGGGGTTTAAAACACAGACTGATTTACATGAAGTTCTGGAACTGACAAACTAATCTTTGATGAGAAGAAACAAGGATAGCGGCTGCCTTAGGAGTAGAGACAGACCCACGCCCGACAGGTGTTTGCGTGTGCTGATGCCAGAGAGTGCCACGCGTGAGGCTTGTGTGTCTTGGTGCCTGGGTGTTTATATAAAAACACCACAAACATTGAACTCTAGTTACGCAGCTCATAGCAGAGAGTTTAGGGCGAACAGTGCTGACGGCTATGGGCATTCTCTGGATGTCCAAGAGGCGCCGGTGGGCGGAGCAGGTGGACCAAGGTGGTCATATGCGCAGCTCTGTGTCTGTGGGGCGTCCAGGCGCAGCCGTGGGGCATCCACAGCAAGACAGTTTTGACTTTGCTGCATGTCTGAACTTTTTATGACAAGATGCTGGAGAAGAGGCAGATGCAGGCTCGGCCCTGTGCTGACACCTGACTCAGCCACGGGGCCTTTGGCTAAAAATCAGCAATGACCGCACCACTCCCAGGGCTGTGTGAGGGGCAACAAGTTCAAAATCATCATTCAGCCCTAAAAAGGAAGGAGACCCCAACACCTGCCGCCATGTGGATGAACCTCAAGGACGTGGTGCAGTTGAGCGAGGCGGTCACAGGACAGATGCTGGGGGATTTCTCAGAGGGCCCAGAGTCCACGGACTCAAGGGATGGTGGTGGTGCAGGTGGGGCTGGGGGTGTGGTTGGGCTGGGGGGGCGCTTGTGTGGTGCACGGGATGGGGTGCGGGGTCTGGGGGGCGCTTGTGTGGGGCCCGGAAGCGAGTATTAGTCCAGAGGCACAGGCTGGGTTTAGGGAGATGAGAATGCGCTGGAGACCCTAGAGGCAATGGCTGTGCACCTCCGGGAATGTGCCGATCTCCCCGTCCATGCACTTGTGTCCAGTGTTGTACATATTTTACCTCCATTAAAAAATTGGGAAAAACAAAATGCTAGCGTGCTGGGACCAGGAAGCTGAGGCTGAGTGTCTCCACGGACAGCTGAACCCCAACTCCTGGGCCTGCAGGAGGTCAAGCCCCGAGTGGGTCCTCCCGAAATGGTGGGGGCCGGGGACAGTCCCCAGCAGCAACACCCCCTGCGATGGCCTCTGTGAGCCCCGACACCCCGAGGGCTGCAAGACACATCACGGCCACCAAGGGCTGGGGGCTTCCCCCCACCCCAGAGGTGCCCCAGGTGGGCAGGACCTCAGCGGAACTGCCCAGCACCCTGAACGTGACCCACACAAACACTTCCTGCTGGTTTTATAGACTTATGATGCTTGACCTAGAGTAGGCACTGAGTATTTTTTTTGAATAGCTGAATTGAGTGAAATAATTATATAAAAATGATTAAGATACTATTTGTACCCTTAAGGGGCAGAAAGGATAAATAAACAGTGTCTGTACCCCAGATGGATGTGCCACCGCGGGGCGTCAGGGCCACAGCAGACATGTCCAGCAAACTCGGACTCTGGGAGAGCCAAGGACCCCTAAGGGCGATTGCTAAGACATGTATTTTTTTGGAAATACCTATTCAGTGTCTGACATTTTTATTTATTTCCTACTTGTGGGCCTACAAAATAGTTCTATTTATAACTCACTAAAAACAATTTCAAAAATTAAAGCATCCATCTGTATATTAAAGTAAACTTGTAAACAACTTCCTTGTATTGACTCTCTAGACTTTTAAAAAGCAAGTAGTCATTTTTGCTCCATATTTACAAACTTTGTTTTTCCAGTGTATCTGGCTCTAAACATTAGGTCACTGGCTTTTTCTTTTTTTTTTTTTGAAGAATTTTTTTGTCATCATATATTCTATTTTTTCATAAAATATCCCCCAATTTTCCTCAACATTATATTTTATTGCTAAAAAATTCAAAAATGTTGGTGCCGTCGATGCCTCTGCTCTGTAAAGCATAGTATTTCATGAGAGGTCCCCACGGCTGTGCAGGGCCAGTTCCGCTCAACTGAGGATTTTCTCTGCTCTCTCTTGTTCCTGTGGAGATAGGAGGCCATCTCGGCCTGGCTACTTGCAAGGTGCTACCTTCGTCTCCACCCAGAGAACTTTTCATCAACAAATACTTTGCAAGCCGAAATTCGTCTGGTAAGGTTATGATTCTTTTGAATGGTTCACTAAATTTAAATGCTTCGAAATCTCAGGCTGTCTCAACAACATTCCATTTGAGCACAGAATATAAATATATCCAATTAAAAAATATGGACCTCATCAGAAGATTCTTGCTCAATCCAGGACATTCCTCAGTGAAACCGTAACATCGCACATGAAGTCCCACAAAGTCAGCCCATCGGCTTCTGTCATCTGAAGGGCTCCACTCATCCCCTGCTTTTGCAGGGAAACATTTCACCATTTTTCTTCATGATTTTTTTGGCAATAATTGCCCTTTGTGAAAGCTTCTCATACTGAAGTTTTCTGGCACGACCTTCCTTGAATAAGTAGGTTTCTAGTGAAGTTTGTATAAAATGCAACCCTGTCTTAGAGGGCTCCTTTATAGAATTTCCACACCCTAACCGGTGGCAACAGAGACTGCCGTGGTGACGTTTGAGTCTGCGTTTCTGTTCCCCGCTGGTTTATCCCTCAAACTGTGTTTTAGTCAGTCTCTTTGCAGTTGTACATTTTGACAGCCTCAGCTGCTACTCAGATTGGGTAGCAGTGCCATGGTGCCATCATCGCCTGCTGGGAACATCACCCACTCTGCGCACATTCCTGCCTCATGGATTGTCTTGATTTAGTGAAAATGACATTTTTACTGTGCTGTTGTGCTCCATCAAAATTTGTATTTGTGTTACCCTTACACAGATAAATCACTGTACCTTCAATGTTGAACTTTTTGACTGAATGAACAAATACTTTTTTATTTCCTGAGCTTCTTGGTGCTCCTGCCTGTTGGTGGCCCTGTGCTCTCTGTAGCTGACTGGGTGAAAAATGGCACGATGTTTATGGACCACAGGCCGGCAGGGCAGCAGGCCCCAGGCCTCTCCCACCAGCTGTGGCAGGAGACATGGCTGTTTCCAGCCCTTGCTTCGGTGCCGCTGTGCCTAATGCCCCAAGAGGAAGACTTGACTCATGTTGGTCTGGAAAAGCTGAGGAAGGGACACGAGGTGACCGACTATCTCCCAGGCCTCACGAGCCCTCTGTTCACTGCCCACATGCTCCGTGATCACTTAGAAAAGGGCACAACAAAGCCTGAAGCTCAAAGTCAGAGTGTGTAAGCCAAGGGCTCCCAGCACATGTCAACGCAATGAAGAACAGAGATATCGCATTAAAAAACAGAAAGTCTAGGACAAATGCCCGACCTACAGAGAAAACCAGCATCACTTGCCGTAAATGGAAGGTGACCTTAAAAACAGATTCATTAAAAGACTTACTAGAGTCTAGCAAGATTCTCTTGCCACCAAAGTCTCTAGGCCTGATGTTTGCTGACTCTTTGCTTAAAAGGGAGATGAGCAAGTGGAGGAGATGGCTAGTTAACACCACACTGAGTCTCCATCCTGGACACAGTTGCAGGATTAAGAAGAAATGAGACAGGAGCCCCTTTCCATGGACAGGGGTCAGCACGACGGGGTGATAAACAGGTAAATTATTGATTTGGGACCTGGGGACACCAACAGAATTCACACTTAAGGAAATGGTGTCAAAAGAGGGAAAACAAGCTATCCAGGGTCACCCAGGCAGCCTTGGGGCCTAAATGCAGCTGCCTCCCTCAGACGGCCCCTAAGGTGGGAAGAGGCACCTGCTGTGTGAGACTCACCACTGGGCCTGGGCTGTCAAGTCACAGCCTTGACCCTGCTGTCCCTGGGAGGACATCTCTGCTTCGTGAGACAGACAGCCTTGCCCCCAGGAGCGCTGGCCTGAGCATCTGTGCAGACAAAAACTGCCATTGCACAACAGGAAGCACAAAACATCCCCTAGAATATGGCAAATGATTTTAAATTATAGGAAGAATGCTAGGGTAAATATTTAGAGGTTTTGATGAAATGCAGCTCTATTTCTAAAGAAAACAAAAAAGTTAGAAAAAGAGGAACAACTGTTGTTTTCCCTTTGAGAAGCAGAATGGGACGCCAGGACATGGGGAGAAGCCGTTCCTTCCAACCCCCTCCCCAGGCCACCCATACCAGCTCCTCTGTGTCCACCTGTTCAGTCCTGTCCAAGAACACTCAAGCGGCTCTGTGCACTACATGGGCCCAGAGCAACAGAGCTGTGGCCTATCCCCCAGGACTCGGAGAGGAGAGCAGATGTGGGCGAATGTGACAATGAGGACTATGCCCAAGATCATGCTCCTGGAGTGCCTGGCACTGTGTGGATACAGCAGGTCCCTAACACTCGAGAGCGGCCGTGAGCCTCCATCCAGGAGGAGGCATGCCCTCACGGCGGCTCCACGGGCACCTGGAGCCAATGAGAAACCCCGGGGCAAAGTGGCCTCTCTAGAAACAACTGTTTGGGGCTGTGTTTCCTCCAGGCTTTGTTACCAAGGACATTTCGTTCCAAATCCCTATCCCTCACCTGAGATCATCATCCATCTTCATGAAGAGGCAGAGTAATTATTTCCATCCCCCCGGCCAGGTTGGCTGTTCGCGGGCCAGGCTGTTGGCATGGCGATGAGACATCACTGGGAGAAGTCAGGCAGCTGCCCACATGCCCCAGTCCAGGCCCCGCTGTCCCCGCCCCCTCCCAGCTTGTGCCTCAGCAGCGTTGCACGCTCTTCCAGGAGAGGATGCCCAGGGTCCCCCACCTCACTTCTGTTATCACCCAACACACCGAGTGTCCACTGTGTGCCAGCCCATGCCTAAGAGGCTCCTGCTCTGAGTTACTAACCCTTGTAATATCAATGCAATGCATGTATTAACTTTTATCCTGATTTTCAAGATGAAAATCTCATGCTTCGACCTCTCATATGTTGGATCAATTGATTCCCAACAAACGTGCCAAGACCATTAGATGCAGAAAGGGTCGTCTTCAATAAATAGTGCTGGAACAGTGGGGTATCCACACACGGGAGAATGAGCTGAATCCCTACCTCACACCACCCACAAGATGAACTCAGAATAGATTAAGGGTGAATGCAGAATCATTCATCTGTATGGTGAACTACAGAAGCCATATCAGAAAAAAAAGGTGTAAACCTCTGTGACCTGGGATTAGGCAATGGTTTTTATTTTATATGATATAAAAATAGACAAATTATACCAAAATTAAAACTCTTGTGCCAAGGACACAATCAAAAAGTGAAAAGAGTGGGACATGGTGGCTCACACCTATAATTTAAGAACTCTGGGAGGCTGAGGCAGGAGGATCACTGGAGCTTAGAAGTTTTTAGAGCAGTCGGATCAAAAGTGAGGCCCCATCTCTACTAAAAATAGAAAAACTAGCCAGGTATTGTGGCAGGTGCCTGTAGACCCAGCTACTTGGGAGGCTCAGGCAGGAGGATCACGTGAGCCCAGGAGTTTGAGGCTGCTGTGAGCTGTGATGACACCAAGGCACTCTATCCAGAGCGACAGAGCAAGAAAGATTCTCTCTCCAAAAGAAGACACATCCCATGGAAGAAAATACTTGCCATTCGTCTTTCTGACCGTTAACTTAGGTCTAGAATACATGAAGAATTCCTGCAACCCAGTAATAAAGACAACCTAAGGGGCAAAATATCTAAATAGACATTTCACCAAAGAAGACACACAAATGGCCACTAAGAATGTGAAAAGCAGCTTAGCATCATTAGCTATGCCGGAAATGCAAATCAAAACCATCAGGAGGCTTGGCGCCCCTAGCTCAGTGGTTAGGGCGCCAGCCACATACACTGGGGCTCGCAGGTTCAAACCCAGCCTGGACCTGCTAAACAACAATGACAATTACAACAACAACAAAAAAATAGCCGGGCGTGGTGGTGGGCACCTATAGTCCCAGCTACTTGGGATGGTGAGGCAAGAGACTCGCGTAAGCCCAAGAGTTTGATTTGAGGTTGCTGTGAGCTGTGACATCACAGCACTCTACCCAGGGTGACATAGTGAGGCTCTGTCTCAAAAAAAACCCAACAAACAAAAAAACCCACCAGGAGACAGCACCTCATACCACTGGGATGGCTGTAAGCAAAATGCAGACAATGAAGGTCGTCAAAGATGTGGAGAAACGGAACCCTCCTGCGTGGTTGGCAGGAGTGCCGAGGGGCGCAGCTGTGGAAATAGTCTGATGGCTCCTTGAATGGTAAGTCACCCTGTGACCCAGCAATTCGCTCACCAGGACATACACAAGAGAATCGAAAACACGCCCAAACAAAAGGTGTGCACCGATGTTTGTAGCAGCGTTATTCATAATAGCTAAAAACTGGAAACCACCAAATCAACAAACCATGGTCTGTCTCCCCGGCAGGCTGTCCTCCTGCCACAAAGCAGAGTGAAGCCCTTAAGCCTGCTATGACACAAAGCACCTTGAAAACATCATGCTGAGTGACAGAAGCTGTCATAAAGTCCACGCGTTGTGTGGTACATGTATCCAAAATGTCCGTGACAGTGAAATCCACGGAGACAGGAGGGGACCTCCTGGGTGTGAAGGCGGGGGTGCTGAGACTGCTCAGCAGATACAGAGCTTCTCAGGGTGATGAATATGTTCCAGAATGGATTGTGGTGATGGCTACACAACTCTCTGCATGTAACTAATTGTCACAAACTTGTGCAAATAGGTGAATTGCAGGGTACGAAATTTATGTCTCAAAAAAGCTGTTATAACCAGTGGAGGCTCGGCATGGGATGCAAGGGCCTCATCCCACAAACAGCCGTGCAGGACTTGAACTCAGGCCCTGTGTTGATGCTCACAGCTGTGTCCCCTGAACTTCCACCTTCCCAGCTGGTTTCCTCAGCTCCTATCTCCTCTCCGATGACCTGGCTTCTGCCACAGGGAACAGGTTTGCAGGCAGCAAGCAGGTGGTGTCCGTGGGTCCTGTGAGTGATGGGGAATCTCAGGTGAGAAGCTGCACTGGGACCAGATTCACAGGTGCCGCATCCATGGCTGAGTGCACGTCAAACTGCCTTGAGAGCTCTCGCCAGCTGGTCCTGGGCTGTGGGGCAAGTGGCCACTGTGGTGAGGAACAGGTGTGACAGAAGACCCGGTGGCAGCGCTCACTCATCCACCTGCGGAGTCACTGGTTCATTCGGCAGGCAGACCTGTCCTAGGGACAGGAACGTGACCGGCAGACAAAACACAGGTCAGCCGCACAGAACTATGGCGATGACCCAACCAGCTCTGGCAAGCAAGGGCAGGGGAAGCCAACCCTCTCGGAGCCCGACGCTGCTGAGAAGGTGTTGGGTCAGACAACTGCAAGGCTGAGAAAACACAGAGACTTGGTGACGGGGAAGCAGCTGTGACTGTTGGTTGTGCTTCCTATTTCCTGGCAGAAGCGAAGTGGGAGTCAGGCTCTGAAACACCTGAACAATCACTCAGGAATTGGTGGCAGGCTTTTCATCAGCTTCCCAGGGACCAGGCAGCAGAGGAGGCAGGCACCCTGAGGCCCGTCCTTCCCGCAGGCCTGTCCTCTGCTTCTCTCTGCAGGGACGCACCTGTCCGTGAGTGAATCACTCGGGGAAGCTCAGGAGTTGTCACTGCAGCCAGGCAGTTCCAGGCCCCTACCTGGGCACACACATCTTGGCCCTGGGGCTGGGACAGGTGGCCCTGACAGCACACTTCCGTCCTCTCTCAGCAGAGTACAGCTGGGATGTGGCTCATGACACTGTCTACCTAATGGTGGCTCCTACGTTTGCACAGCGACATTCAAGCACACAGGGGTTTGGACACAGCGATCACGGTCCCAGAGACATGGGGGTGCAGAGGCCTGGACACAGCATCGTCTGAGACAGCAAACTCAGAACCAGCATCCTAGGAAATCCTTAATTCATTGTGTCTGATCCTCACCATGGGGTGCAATGCAGCCATTCAAAAGAACTGGGGCACTATATTTATTAACACGGGTGAGGGCGTGAGGTTGGAACAGTGGTATGGCCCACGTGTACAGGTGTTCCTGTCTCCAGCATCTGCACCACCACGTGGGAAGGCAACGGGGCAGGAGAGGGAGCCCCAAAAAGAGATGCCACTTCCCTGAGCTCTGCTCTTTACGCCTTTAAGAAGGCCCTCTGATGTCACACCCGTAGAGTAGAATGTCTTGGTTCCTGCCAAATCATCTCTCCTTCCACAGACAAGAACACACCAGTTTCAGTCTTCCCAAGCATGTGGGCAGGGCAGAGTTGAAACCGAGACATTTTGTAAGGACATTTGGGCCAGCCGGAAGCCTGGGCACAGGGCCATCATGTGCCATGATGGAGACTCCCCAGGGAGTCAGGGAACCTGGAAATGCAAACTCTTACCAGCTGTAGGCGGACTGAGTCCCTCGGGGTCATTTGTGGAGGCCCCCACGTGTCAGTGGTGAAAGGCAGCCCCTTTAAGGCAGGGATTAAGGTTTAAATGAGGCCACGAGGGCGGCCCTGATCCCATAGGACAGTGTCTTCACAAGAACAGGAGGGGACACCAGCGATGTCCATCTCTCCCCACCACATGTACACAGAGGGGACGTGAGGACACAGGGCAAAGCTGACCTTGTTGGCTCCTGGATGGTGGGCGTGGAGCCTCCAGAACCTCTTGTGCACCCACAGCCTCTGGCTCTTTGGCATCTGGGCGGAGACCTTGTGGACAGTGGCTGTGACCTGCATCCTGTGCTACTCACACCCCAGAAAAACAAAGGTCAACCTCGTCCAGTGAGGGAGGACGCATCTTTCTACACATTGTGGAAAACCTCCAGGGTAAACACTACCTTCTTTCCCCATTCATTCTTTTCTTTCAAAACACAGGTGGCCTTACCGATCTGAGATGTTTGCACTGGGAGAAGCCTCAGGGACCCTCTAGAACAGCCTCCCAGGGCACACAGAAGTGGGGCAGCTGGGGCAGGTGCCCAGTGTGGGGCCCTGCCTCCACCGGTGCCCCACGAAGTGGGAGGGACACCAGGGGATTCCCCCAGTGTGAATGGAGCCCATGCTCTGCACACAGCCACTCTGGCCCACCTGCCTGATCCAAGGGCGGGGTGGAAGGACCCAGACTGTGCAGAGATGGTCCCCCCATCTGGCCACACTCAGGCCATCCATGCCGACCCCCAGCGGTCTGCCTGGGACATCACCAGCTTCAGGACAAAGAACCTGATAGTGCAGGTTCCCCACAGTAGGAGGGACCCCCGACACTGTGCCCTCACCCCTGGCATAAGACCTTAACACAGAGGCAGATGCCAGCCTGAGCAGGGGCTGAGGGTACACACAGCCTGAGCCTTTGCAGCATGTCAGATGGAGGAAATGGCATTTGGAGCAAATCCCCATGACAGAAACTTGCCCCAGATCCAAAGCCATTAACGAAAATGCAAATGGTTTAAGTCTGCTGAACCACCAGGCCAGTCTGTGGGAGACACGTAGCAAACCGCCACGGTAACGGCCTCCTTGCCAGATCTGTGCACGGGCCTTTCAGATCTCAGAATTCCCAGAAAGCAATAGCTTCTCTGGAAATGAAGTCGTTTTCAAGGGAGGGGAGGGATTTACCCATTGCCAAGTACTCTTACATTAAAAAAAAATCTAGAGACCCTGGTAGGGTTCATGGTTTTCTCCAATTAGCACAGACATCGGGATAAAATGTTTTGGGGCTCCCTACAAACCGTTTGACTCCACTGGGGCTGGCACAGGACGGTCCAGGAGAAGACCCAGCTGGGGACGGATTCCGCAGAGAGGTATTTAGCGGGCTAGGCAGGGGGCAGCCAAAATCCACAGCTGCCGAGGCCCTGGCCCCGCCAGCACCACAGAGGGAGAGGCAGCTGCAGCCCCTCGACAAAACCCTGTGTAGGAATGTCAGAAACCCAGTGGGAACTGGACAGTGTGCCCGCGGCCCATCCACGGTGGCCGCGGCTTTTCCGACGCCAAAGCCCAGCTCACGGGGTTGTGCGTGGCTGCGAGCAAAGCAGCCTGGTGCAGAATCTCAGCCAAATGGTAATTTTTTCAACACATTTAAAATGAAATCTTCCTTTTGCTGTAGTTCTCAGAATTGTTTTTCCATCGACAGTCTGAGACGCCAGCCTTCCTCCACCCGTGGCCTCGCCCCTGCCAGTCTCCCCACAGCCAGCTCCCTGTTGGGTTCACCCCTGCCCTCACTGGCCCCCAAGAGCTGGAGCAGCAGTTTTCATTTTTACTGTATGAGAGGAGGGAGGGAACCTACTGCTGAAACCCATCCTCAACAGAAGTAGTTATTCACCGAGAAAGCATTTTCTGAGTTTCCACGTTCCCAGGATGTTGTCACTTGAAGCAGCTCTCGCAGCTCTGGTTGTGATTAATGACTGGACATTCAGACTAAGGACTCTTAGAGATTACTCGATGATACTTCCTCCCAAGCCCCAGGCTTGGTTTCTTGTGTCTGGCAGTTTGCGACTCAGATGTAGCCAGAGCGAGGTCAAGGGTAGAGAATGTTCACCAACAGCCAACTGAAGGTACACACAAGGTTTTGTTTTTAAAGGATGATCACAGCACTGAAATTCTGTGCCTGCCAATCCACATGGAAGAAGCTTGAAGGAGAGACGTGATCCACACATCCAGAGCCAGTGACCACGGCAGACACACTGCTGACCGCAGCTCCGCCAGGGCCCCATCGGAGCCTGGAGCATCTGCCGGCTTTTCTACAGCAGGTCTCACACGAGCACTGCAGAGGGAATTTGGTCAGAATTGGGAGAGTCTGTGCCATTGGAGACACACGCATTTCCCAATATCTGATCCCCTCTGCCCTCCAGTGTCCATAGTTAAGTTGTTGCCAAGTAACTGAATAAATTGAGGTGACTGACCACTGGTCCAGGCTGACCATGACTCCCTGGACCAGTGCGGTCTGGTGTCCCGTCTGACAGCCAGATCTGGGTGAAGCATGCCCGCTCAGCCTGGCATCCGGGATTGCCCCAGGTGGCCCTGTGTTTCTGTGACCAGCACCCCATTTCCAGGGAATAAACTTACTTTGCAGAGGGGGCTCGCTGCCCCTGGGACTTCCTGTGCAGCTCTGGAATTCTAGAAGGCTGCACCCTCCAGTGTTGCCTGGAAGGACACTGGTCCAGGAATACCATGTCATTAATGAGTCATAAAATACACATAAGCACTTTCCTCCTGGACTTTTCAGGGCTTCACGTTTAAATCCTGCAGCTCTGACCACCTCCCAGGGCCTGAGAAATCTGGACCCTTTGCCTGTGCCCTCAGTTTCCCCCAGTACATCATCTCCAAACTTGGAGATAAGTTACTACACAGAGAATTCCAGAGCTTGCCTCCCAGAATCCCACAGCCCTTCTGCAGCGTGGCCATGTTCACATTCTTACCTGAAAGTCACTATAGAAAAATTAGGACCTTCCATACCCCCACCCCAGAACAGCCTCCTCTAAGCCTGAAAACAGGGAGCTCCAGGATGGCCCCGTCCAGGTTTTAACAGTGTCCTGTTCATGTGGCATTTACAGCAATCTGGGCAGGGACTTTCACTGTGGTCAGGAGACCACCTGCAGCCCAGGCGCCTGGGCCCCATTCCAGACTTTGTGAGCCAAACTTGGGGAGGAGGGCCCCCCAGATCATTCTTGTACCCATTTAAATGTAAAAACAGCTCAGAGGGTCAATCTTTCTTTTACCCAAGTGCTATGGATCACCCTTCAAAATATTGATTTGCAAACCAAAAGAACAGCTCTAATTGAATTCCAGAGAGGAAAATGGCTTTAAATGTATTTTCACAGCACGTTTTATAATATTTCAAGTCCACAGAGCTCCAGACTGTAATAGCCCTTTTTAAAAGGTGTTAATCCAAGAGTGACCCAAAGCTGTAGTTTATCAAGACAATGTACAGAAGCAACAGGATTTCCAGGGGAGACCAGTAAAACCCAGGGCCCCTGCTTTAAAGTCTAAGAAAGGAACACTGGGCTTTACCCCTGACCACTCAGGGAGCTGGTCCAAATCTGGACCCCGGCAGCAAGACCTAGCCTGTTACAAACCCAGCCAGGACCACCTGCGGGTGGAGGCCACTCGGTCAGAATTCCTCCACGGGAGTGTTGCCACCACACTGTGAAAGATGCCAGGCCCCTCAGGCCCAGGAGCTGGTCTCCCCTGGCACCGGCCTGCAGGAGGGGGACACGGGGTTGAAGTCAGCCTCAAGGGTGCGGCTGCCAGAACCACCACACCTAGGGGCAGCCAACCATCAGGGTCGTGGCCCAGGTGGGCAGCTCGTCAAGGAGGGGCCGTTTTCCTTGTCTAACCAGACCCAGTGAACAGCGGGCCAAGGCCTCTCCCCAGGGCAGGTTGAGGGAGGATGAAACCCAGGAAGGGGGTCTGAACCTGTGGACAGAGGCTGGCTGGGCCAGGCAATCTGTGGCTGCCCACACATCCCAGGGCAGCTCTAGAAAGTGTCACTCCCAGGCAGCCCCAGGTAACCTGCACTCAGAGGATGGGGAAGGGCACGATTCAAACAAGTCCCTTCCATGAGAGTCCCCAAGAAGATCAACAGTTCACTGACAGTTCACGACCTTCTTTCATCCCTTGGATAAATGATTTTTGAATGCAGCCATGAGCCCTGCCTGACAGACAAGGGCACATGAAGTCATCAAAGCAGAGGATGGCAGTCCCTTCCAGATCTTGAGAACAGGGGCATGTGAGGAGGGCGTTGAAGGATAGTTCACGGGGTGCAAAGGAGTTCAGGGACCTAGCCCACACCTGTTTCCTGAAGATGCACCTGAGACCAAAAGAGGGAAAGGGCCCGATCTGCCAGGGCCAAGCCGGGGACTGGAAGAGGAGTTGATGAGCGTTTGGGGGGGGGGGGGGCAGTTCTTCAGATCCAAGACCACCTGACAAAGTGGGACTTTTGGATTGAGGACAAGACACACCAGGTCATGCTAAACCCCATTCCCACCCAAATACTGCCCTGCACAGGTGGGAGCAGAGAGCACCATCTGCCAGGAGATGGGCATGCCAGCCCAACAGATAAGGGACGGTGGCCTGGCTCAGTCTTTTCTATGAAAAGGAGCTGTGGCAACCTCTCCTCGCCCAGCCTTGCCTAGCAGGTGCCAGTCCAGTTATCTCTGGCTGAGCGGTGGCCAGAGAGCCGTGGGAAGATCTGCTATGTGGCTGCACATGCCTCTTTCCAGGAACAACAGAGAGAGCTGGGCCTGGCTGCCGTCCTTCAGGAGGAACAGTCCAGACTCTTCCTCCTCTGGTGACGAGGAGCAGTGGGTCCAAACCCGATGGCCAATGTGATACCGGGAAAGCCTCGTGTGACCTTGGAGAAAAGATTCATTCTCCATGAGCTCAGCCTCCATCTCCACAATGACAGATGAATCACGTCCAGCTCCTCCTGGCTCCGCCAGGGACAAGGAAGATTTGATTTAATAAGCTGAGCAAGTGCAGAGGAATCCGGGAAGGGCTCAACCTCGCTCTCCAGAGACACGCCACTGCAGCCTGTCTCCCCCCACCTGTCTGATCCCCGGGCACTTGGGGACGCTGAGCGTGTCCCCACAGGGGAACTCCCTGCTCCATGCCTGACACAAACTCATGGCCCAGTGAGAGCAGCCCAGCCCCCCAGGGCAGGGTGACTGCCCACCAAGGCAAGATCCAAGGGGCCAGCAGAGGGAGAGGGAGCAGCCCACTCGAAGCCTGGACTGGCTGACACAGCTCTGGTAGGGCCATGCCTGGGCCGGGACCCTGGCAACCTGGGGCCAGGGAAGGGGACAGTGTAGGCTCTGAAGAGCTGCGGTGCAAAGACACACTGGGCCAGGCTAGGCCCTTCTGGCCACTTTTGCCCAACAGGAAACAGCCCCGTCCCTTACCCATTGTAAGGACCAGAGACAGGTGTGGGCTGGGAAGTTCCCGGGAAACCTCTGAGGGCAGCCCCAGGCGGGAAGGACATCTGGGCCTCCGCCTCAGAGGGAGGTGAGCTGGGATGGGTCCTGGGAGAGCCCTTCGGAAGGACGAATGGTGTAGAAAGAGAAGCGACAGCTAGTTACACTCAAGAAAGAAAGGAATCGAGATGGCTGCAGCTGCGGGGCCAGCGCTGAGCTCATCCCCCCGGCACCCACATTTATCATGTGGAATGTTCTGTGTGTGGTCTGTGGGAGGCAGGACAGCCCGTGACAGTGGGCAGGCTGGTTAGATGTCCACCCTGCTCACAGTCCAGTGCTTCCAGCCAGCGGGACCTAGTGACCCCATGGCCACACACGCCCCTGTGACCTCATGCACCCAGTTCTAGGCCAGACGAGCCCCCACCACGAGATCAAGTTCCATCTCAATTTCACTGCTGACCCTAGGCACCTACAGCAGCACCCACATTTCCCGCAGCCACCATGACAAGTGACCACAACCTTGTGTCTTAACACACGCTCATCGTTCTGGGGTCAGAGGCCTAACACGGGTCTCACTGGGCTAAAGTCAAGGTGTGGGCAGGGCGGATCCCTTCTGGAGGATCTAGGAGACTCATTTCCTGCCTTCTCCACCTTCCAGAGGTTTCTACGTCCCGTGCCCGGCCCTAGCAGCCTCTCTGTGGCCTTAGCCTCAGTGGCCATCTCGTCCCCTCCAGTCCTCCACCTCTCCCTCCCAAGGACCCTGTTTGGAGATAATCCAGGGTAACCACCCATCCCAAGATCTCCATCACACCAGCAAAGTGTCTTTGCTGAGGCCTGTCTCCGGGGCTGTTCTAGCCACCACTCCTGGCCTCAGGACAGTTTCTCTGAGCATGGGCCTGCCCTGGGGACTCAGCACATCGGACCCACAGCCAAGGCCCCACTGTCTCCCATCTGTGTGGAAGGTGGGTGGAGCCGCCCCTTGTCCTCTGTGGAAGGTGGAGCACTAAGAACACCATCTCCACAAGGGACAGCATCAGAGGCGCATCCTTGTTCCTAAGGGAGAGGCCAGCTGTCCCTCCCTGTCCTCCTACCCTGTGTCTCTGCTCCAGCCTCTTCTGCCAGGTTCTTCCCCAGGGGCCCAGGGAGCTGGAGTGGATGGCTGTATGTCATACTTGGGAGGAAGCAAGAACCAGGTTTGCAGGGCAGAAGGCCCTGCCCGCTGCTGCCACAAGACACCACAACTCAATTCTCATGACCAGGTGGGGTCGAGTCAAGTCACAGCTGCCTTGGTGGCCTCTGGACCACAGTAGCACCACCCACCAGGGGTGCTCTTCAGTCTCCCAAGCACCTTCCCCAGAGGGCTGGGTGGAGAGGCCCTAGGATTGGGAGTGAGGGGTGCAAAGTCCCCGCCATGTGCTGCCCTTGCTGGTGGGCCCCCAGGTGATTCAGGGGCCAGCAGAAGCAGTTGTGATTTAGACATCTGGAAGACCAGCCCCTGTAACATTAGTGACCTCAGTGGCCATCCCAGTACCACTCGCGCCCAGAGGCAAAGCTAGAACTGAGGGTCTCGGCACTTGCTCTAAGATACGTGTCTAGGATTGGCCACCAATTAGCCCAGTGGGAAGGGGAGAAGGGAGCGGAGAGCCCAAGGGCAGTAAGCTCCTTGGGGCCCAGAGCATAGGTACATTCACGGTGTATACAGGTTTGACATGTCACCAAATAGTCTTTTAAATCCTAGTTTGTTTCACTGCAAAGCCATGCTGTTCCCTGGACATGATTCATCACTCCTCCCTCCCACCCCCCTGACCAAGTTCACTTAAGGTTTACAAAAAGCCAACTTAACTTGCCCTGAGATGAGAAACTCTGGCTCAAAACAGAGACGCATCCAGAAAATTATACGAAATCAGCCTCAGAGCCCAAGATGCTGGACTTATTTCATTATTAGTGGTTGTAAGACAGGACAGAGCTCTGCCCTCTCATTAGGATTCAGCATTTCGCTGGCCAGAGCTGTGATCTCAGAGGACTCAGAAGACACGTGCCTTAAAGAGTCTTTGGGATTGAAGACAAAAATCAACCTAAAACATCTCACGTGCAGCATCTGCAGCACCTATGATCCCACGCATCCCTAAAACCCGAGACAGAAAACACACCTCAAATAGCAAGAGCACTGGGACTGCCTCAGGCGGCTGGACGTGGGGGCAGAGGGCACTGCGCTCCGTCCCCGCTCCAGAGTGGGGGCAGCTGGCACTGGCTATACGCAGCCCTTTATCTCCTCTCTGTCTCTCACAGGACATCAGAGAGCTGTGCTGACGCCAAGCAAATATTTAGCAATATTTTATCTACTCACAGCGTCTCGTGGCCAGAGCACTGTGCATGGTTACCGACACAGTCAACAAACAGACACACCACAGCTGGCAGCACAGCACGGCCCCCCCAGGGGACAGGACCCCTGTCCTGGACCACCCCAGAGAGCTTGCGGGCTGTGATGGTGTGTGTCCCTGGAGTATCCAGGCACTGGGGGGTCTGGGTCAGAGCTCATAGGGAGCCCAAGAGTCCAGCCTCTGCCACCGCATAGGTGCCCAAGCCCAGAACCACCAGCTGAGCTGTGTGCCCACCCATCATGGTGTCTGCACACTGGTGATCATCCATCCTGCTCTAACTTCCAAAATCCAGCAGGTTTGGGACTTTTGTGGGGACCACAGAACTTAGATTCCACACTAGAAACCAAATTTAAAGTGAAAAAGCAACACTTCCCTCACCCCCTGCTTAATATCATACTAAAGTGTAAATGACTGACAGGAGACTGCCCTGAGTCCAACAGGTAAATTGTGAGCTTCTTTCTGTTAAAACCTTCAAGGGCTCCCCCCACCCCCTGCTTTGTCCCTGCCTCCACTCTGCACTGCCCTCCTGTTTTCAGAGCAGAAATGCTCCCACCTCCTCCCTCCACACAGCCTGTGCCTCTGCTGAGCCTCTCCCTCCCCACGGACCACTCCCACAGGCTGGACCAGGCACGCCTGTGCTGTGCTCTGCTCTGCCTGCCAGACGTGTCCGCACACCACACTCCTCCGGCTGTGAGCCCTTCTCCACCCCCAGTTCCACCAGCAGATGGGCTCTGCTTCCCACCCTGTGCCGCGTTTCTGGCCTGGTACATCTGACACTGGGGAGAGGTTTGCAGCAGAGGGAAGGGGGCCAGGGCTGTTGGTGGCCTCGAGAAGGACAATTTACACACAAGGTTAACAGCTAGCTCCCTGCTAGACACACAGGTGAAGGCTCTGAAGGACCTGGTGCTGTGACCTTGGCAGGACACTGTGAGGGGGGTAACCTCAAGGGGTGGGGGGGGCGATGTCCCAGCTAGAACATCTCCCTCAGGGCGAGGGCTTGTGTTGGGGTTTCCTTAATTAGAGCAAAGGCGTTTGGTGTCCCTGACGAGCTGTCCTTGGTCACCAGCTGTCAGCGAGAAGAAGGCAACGTTCCCTCCCATCTGGACACTGTCAGTGCTGGGCCTGGCCCATCCCCTCAGCCGCCTCCTCACTGGGGTGGGACTCATCAGCTGTGGAGCTACATTCCGGTGTGAGTCGGGTTGGGGCACACGGAGCAGGGAGGAGTGGAGGCCTGGAGGGGCGGGTGCCCCTAGGGACATGCAGTTTGGGGGCGACCCCGTGGGAGCAGCCCCTGCCTCCTGCCCCACAGCTCCAGCATCCAGCACCTGGGTCTGCCTCGGGCATCCACATATCACTCTCAGCAGCAGCTTGTTCAGACCAGGAACACCTGAGCTCGCCAGGCACGTGACCTGTGCTCATGCTGCTACCTGGGGCAGGGACTGTTAAATCCCTATTTTACACACTGGAAACTGAGGCGGGGTTGACAGAGCATGTTGCCCATGGCCCCGAGACAGAGGGGGTCCCAGGCAGACAGCCAGTGTGTACCCACCCCGAGCCCGCACCTTCTGCCCCCTTCCCGCCTCTATGTGGCCGCTCTAAAGATGCAGGTTCGGCAAATGTTCCCAGTGCCCACTAGGTGCCAGATGCCCTGTCTTCTCATCCTAATCACAAGCCCGCGAGCTGGGGCTCATCACCACCCACCTGGAGGAAGGAGGCTGCTCCTCGGCCTCATGCCAGCAGCTCTGGCTCTGCCCCAGGGGCTGCTTGGCTGGAGCTCACAGGCCGTGGGCAGGAGGCTAAAGATGCCCTACATTCCACCCTCGTGACCCATGCTGGTCCTAAACTGCATCCAGGAGGGGTCGTGGTCACACCCACGTTAACCCCCAGCCTGAGGGACCCCGGGAACTAACGAAGCTCAGCCCGGCTTTGGCAGCTGGCTGGGCTGGCGTGTCTGCTGGGACTTACCAGCATCCCCCTCGGAGCAGGTGGATTCTTCTATGTTTATACTGCAGAATAAACAGATATTCCTGATCAAAGGCTTTCTGGGCCTGGAGACGATCACCAGAAGTGTTTTCCTGACGGCAGTCACGCTGAGTGCACCAGCACGTGTTTGAGCTCAGAGACTGTCTCTCAGAAAGGAGCAAAAATCCACACATTTTCAGGGCAGGTGCTGCCATGCTCTAATAATTAAAAAGAGCCCAGCTGGTGAGAATCAGAGCCTACCCGGCCGGCACACCAGGCACACAGTGGTCACAGCAGCAGGCAAGCGTCTGCTCCATCCTGTAACGGGGACGCAGGCTTGGCCCAGCAAGGTGGGCCATTGGGGGTGCAACCCAGGCAGAGGAGCAGGACCAAACCCTCCCTGGAGATGGCAGGCCCTGCCATGTCTCTGGGCATCTGGGACAACGGAGTGCCACAAATGCTGTGCCTAGCCCAGCTCGGTCTCCATGCTCCTTTTCCCACCAAAGCCGCAAGCCAGGGCTGCATGTTGGTGCTGCTCTCGGGACCCTGATCACATCCTTCCTCAGGCACCAGGAGCCCCTCGTCTCTTCCCTCCGCAGCTGTAAAGAACTCTCCCCTAAAGACAGCCTGACCACTTGGGCATCTTTTCCTCTGGCAGGGAGCTACCTCATGGTACACAGCACAGTTATACAGCCTCATGGTTGTATGCATGCATGGTTATATTGCATAGTTACATGCACTCGTGGTTGTGTGGGTGCATAGTTACATGTGTGCATGCATGCATAGTTAATGTGCACACACGGTTGTATGTGTGCATATGTGTGAGCAGTTACATGCACACATGGTTGTATGTGTGCACAGCCTTATGCACACGTAGCTGTAGGCAGGTATAGTTACACACATGTCTGCCCACAGGTGCGGAGCTCATGGGGTGCAGAGGACAGGCCGTGTCTTCACATCCTCCCCTCCCAGGCTCCAGGCTGAGCCTCACCGGGTCATCTCTCAGGTGCACTTATTTTAACTCAGCAAAATCCTGAGCACCTGCCAGCGTCCTGCTCTTTGTACTCAGCACATGAGACCCGTTCATCCTCTCCACAGGGGAAACACAGCGGGTAGAACAGCTGCCCAGGGGACCAGCTCATGACACCATCTGTGGATTAGACGAGCAGTGATGACCCGTTTATCACTCAGGTCCCCGCCTCCTCTTTGAGTTATTAGCAAAACCCCAACTGGCCTCAGGGCCCATGTGCAGGGCATACATCCCGGCAGGTGCTCCACCCAGGCTGCACCATTTGTTTACCAAATGTTCAACCCTGCCTGCTGCAGCCTGTGCGGACCTGGCCTCGGGGCCACGCTGGAGACAGCTCTGCCCTGGGCCCCCACAAGGCTCTAGGACAGCTGCCTGCCTGGCAAACATCTCTGCTGTATCTCAGAGGTCTGAGTTTGGAAAATGATAATCAGAGTGGCAAGAAGGACTTCTTACAAGTCGGAGGAGGCTGTGTGTAGGGAGGAGGAAGGGCAGGGGCTGGGTGGGAGAGAGCAGCAGCATCCACGCCTCTGGGCAGAGCAGCGCTGCAGTGACCGTGACTCGCACCTCATAACACCTCTGTGCTGCCGGCCAGCTGCACTTGCTGTGGCCAAGGGATTGCAAGGTGCACATCTGGGGGCCAGGGTTCAGCCAAACACACACAGTAAAACCTGCCCCAACTACACGGGGAGATCCCAGACACCGACCTGTGTGCTGTCGATGGCTGGTCCCAGTGCCCACCAGTGCTCAGTGAGTGGAGTGCTGCGCCCCACAGCGGTGACAGGCCACACTGGGACACAGCCAGCACCCTGAGCTCCCACCCCTCCCGTTCCTGGGATCGATCACCCGCCCTGTCCCTGCACTGATGCCTCCCTGTCTACTGCAGTGATGCCCTCCCATCTACCCTGTCCACCCACACTGACACCCACCCTGTTCACTGCCCTGTCCACCCACACTGACACCGCCCTGTCCACCCCACCCCCACTGACACCCGCCCTGTCCACCCACACTGACACCTGCCCTGTCTACTACCCTGTCCACCTGCACTGATGCTGGCCCTGACGAGCCGGCCAACTAGTCTCCAATATTCCTGGCAGGAGCTTCCCAGTGGGCCTGGGACTCCAAACATTGAGCAACAGAGCAACGCAGATGGCAAATGACATGTGCCAAAGAAGATTCTGCAGCAGAGACTGCACTGCGGCTGGGCAGCCATTCAGAGAGAGAGCAGGGAGGAAAAGGGACCCAGGAGACCTGCCCCACAGAGTGACCAGCCAGGCGGGCAGATTTAGCAAGCAGGGCCCACAAGCCACTGCCTCCTGTGCGGACACAGAGGGACTAGACAGACTCCCCCTCCGGAGTGAGATCCCTGGTCACTGTGTCTCAAAACAAGACAGAGACCCTGAGAAGAAGGGACCCACATCAGGAGGGAGATGGCAGCAGGCACACGGGGAAGGCAGCGTCCCCAGCGTCACAAGAGTGCTCACAAGTCACTGAGGAAGACAGGCAGCCTTCACAAAACCAAGAAAGAGCCCCTCGCCCACCCCCACCCCCGGCAATCTGCCAGAGGAATAATGCAGATGGCTGTCCACGCCACCTCACGGCCAGTTACACGCTTGCTGACCCGAGGGCTGAGCAGCCCCAGGAATTCACAGGGTGGTGATGCCCCAAATCGGAGTGAGAGGGGACAGGCACCCTCACAAAGGGTTGCAAAAATGGAAATTGGCACAGACTTTCAGGATTTACTTGGATTATCTGTCCAAATTTTAAGTTGTGCTTGCCATAATTCCACTTCCAGGCACCTGTCCTAAAGAATCAACAGGATATATGTGTACAGACGGATAAATAAAGATGCTTTGTAGTAGAGAAAAGACTGACACAAAAGAGCCAAGCCCATCCATAAGGGTCTACTAAACACACAGCCCCTCGGCCTTTCTCACTGTGCCCCCAGCTCCAGAAAGGCCTGGCTACACCATGGCCCTCGTGCTGTCCAAAGAGGAACAGAGTGTCGTTATATCCCAGCACAGGATGGCCATGGCCCAGGAGTGACAGGATGACCTTCATCCCAGGTCCTCTAACCACATGGGTCACACTGCATGGGCCAGGTGTCCAGGAGTGAGCAGTGGAGGCGACAGTGACCACAGACCTGAAGGTTGGGGCGACGCAAGGACAGAGGGGCCACTGGGTTCCTGAGCACCTGCTGCTAAAAACTCCTCCTGGTTCTGGGCAGGGTGGGCCGTGGGCCGTGTCATTATCTCAAAGGAAATGAGAGTCAGCTGAAGTCATCGGCAAGGCTGGGCCATGGATGGTGGTTTCCAAAACATGTGGACGAGAGCGATCATGAAGGTCCCAGCTCCAACCCGTGATTTGAAGCAGATGGAGGCTGGGAGTATCGTCCTGCAGACAGGCTTCCCACGGGCCGGGCACACCGCCTCATTCCCAGCAACCCAGCACAAGCCACTCCCAGCCGGCAAGGAGGCAGGGGACCCGTCACAGGCATGTGGGCAGCTGGGGCCCAAGCCACCCACCAGGAAGGGGCTGACCATCTGGAGGGCACAGTGGTGAGCTTGAGGCTGGGGCTGCATCCGCAGGACCCCAGGCCTGGCGGCAGGGCCCTGCCTCGTGCCCACGTCCGGATGTTCCTGTTCTGCGTCAGCACCTGCTGTTCCTGCCACACGTGCTTCCCCCAAACTGCACGGAGCTCTCCGCGCCTCCCAGGCAAGTGCCAAGTTAGCAGAACACTCAAGCCCAAGGGCCATTTGGTGTGTTTTTTGGAATTGTGGAAACTGAAACCAGATCTCCTCCCCTGCCCACGTGTCAGAAGACTCAGGAAGGGGCAGTTTTAGCCAGTGGTGATCGTGCCCCAATGGGGCTCCTGGGGGTTGGACAACATACAGCCTTCGTTTTGTTTGCCTTCTTCTGTTTCTCTTTTTTTCCAGCAGTCTCTAGCTGAGAAAGGTGTCACTCTGAAACTTACTCCACAGGGTGACCGCACATCAGCTCTCCCCGTACAGGAGGACTCCACACAGGACAGCTCCCACCACTGAGGTAACATTTGTTTGGGAAACACTGGTTGGTTCTGTGGCAGCTGACTGAGTGGGAATGACTTACTAGGAGTTGAACACAATTGGGAATCCACGTTCGCCTTTGTGTGATCTCATCCGCCAGGGACATCAGGTGACCACAGCCGCTGCCACCAGCCACACTACATGGGAACACAGGAGACGCACCCTGCCCTGGGCACCTGGGGTCATTGCCTCAGCCCTGGCTGACCCTCCTCTGCCTCCTGGATGTCAATTCATCAGCCATGACCTCCAGGCCACCTCCCGGAGAAACTCCTGGCATTTTCAGGTTCTGCACTTATTTTAGAGGTTACGCATCTCCCAACCACGTGACACGGGACTCTTACTAGACTCCTATCATTTTTTAATATGTTCCTAATGACGTTTTGGAGTATGATACCCCTAACCCCAGTTTCCCACAAGCCCCATGCTTTGCATAATTCTGCACATGGGGTGGTTTTTCAGAAACACAGAACTGACCACACACACCGTGCACGGCCTGTGCATTTTCCAGAGAACATTCGTGCACACAGCAAGTCCCCAGGAGCCTTTGGGGCCCAAGTCCTGCTCCTCGGTCCCTGCTTCTGAGGGAGGGTGGGATAGCTCCCGCCTCCAGAGCACAGGCTGTGCTGTCCGTGACCCCCAGGCCAGTGCCAGGGTGTGACCTACACTCTCACCTGAGTCCTTTTAGTTCAGACATAGAAACATATTTATATTTGTTTTAATTTTGCTTAATTTCAGCTGGCTTTCACTCAGCTTAGTTTGAAGTTTTATTTTTTTTTCCTTTCTTCCTTTAGAGATTCTCTTGCCCTCTGCCTCACAAGTAGCTGGGACTACAGGCGCCTGCCACAACGCCCAGCTTTTTTTTTTTTTGGTAGAGATGGGGTCATGCTCACTCCAGCTCTTGCTGGTCTCGAACCTCTGAGCTCAGGCAATCCACCCGCTTCAGCCTCCCACAGCGCTAGGACTACAGAGGTGTGAGCCACCGCGCCCGACCCATAGAAACATTTTTCACTAAAGAGAAAGGTACAAAACTTTCTCCTGCTGCAGAATAGGGTTTGGGTTACAAATAAAAAGAATTTAGTCCAAAACTGGTACATTTTGGAAGCCAAAAATCAAAGCATGTCAGGAGCCCTGACAGCTGGTTAAGCAACTGCTTCAATTTAACAAAAACAGACTTATCACCTGCTGAACTTGAAGCACCACTGAAAGAGAGCAGGACTCTAGACGGAAACATTTGTATAAATCAATACAACAGCACAGCCCATAATAATAGCAGCATTGTGGTGCAAGGTCCCCAGCACGCCCAAGGGCTCTGCATTCTCTACATCACTTCCCCACACAAGCTGAGCTGCCTCAGAAGGGGCAGGTGTGAGCAAGGGGAGAGGTCTGTCTGCCTGGAACTCCACACATTGGCCACTGCCCCTGGCCCAGGGGGAACAGAAACCCCTGAAAGGCTCTGGCAGGGGCCCTGCTCCCACGTGGCTGCTTCAGGGAATGGGTGGGTGGAGTGGGAGGCCCTGCCCTGCTGGGAAGTGTCTCTGGCTGGCTGGGAGGCGGGGAGCACGGTGTGTCCTCTGCTTAGCAGCTGAGGTCCATCCAGGTGGAGAGACCTCTAGAGTGACCTGCAAGCTGGGGCCTGAGCGCCCTGACCCTCGATGGCGCTACACTAATCAAGACAGCGCATTAGTGTGGACACAGACATATAGGTCAACAAGAGGAAGCCCAGAAACAGACCCACAAAATGGTCCGTTCTCCAAGTGCCAGAGTAGTGCCGACACAATTGCACGTATGGAAAAAATACGTTGCTAGCAGCACACACACAGACTGTCTTGAAGTGGATCGTGGGTCTAAGTGTGAACGCATCATCTAGAAAACTTCTGAAAGAAAATGGGAAACATCATTCATGACCTTAGTAAGTAGACAAATATTTCTGGGCAAAAAAAACACAAGTAGCATGAACCATAAAAGCAGTTTGATGAATTGAACATCAAAAACTTGTATTCTTTAAAATCTATGATTAAGAAAATATAAAAGCAAGCCACAGATGAGAAGAGAAAATTTACAAAGCACATACCTGTTACAGGACGTGCAACCAGCCACATTCAAATGCTTATAACCCCCACTAAAAAACAGCTAAAATATTTGAATTGACACTTCCCCCAAGATTGCAAATAGGTGAATGAAAAGATGCCCAAATCATTAGTCACTAGAAAAATAAAAATCACCAGGACAACCGGGATATGCTGCCACTGCACAGCTGTCAGGATGGAGTGGTCACTGCGGCAGGGCTCACAGCCCAGCAGACACAGGTGGCCCAGCAAGGCCACCTTGAGGTACCCGCCCAGGAGAAACACAAGCCCACACCGACACCAAGACAGGAGTGTTAAAGCCTGTGATGGCTTTTTCCTAACAGCCCCAAACTGGAAATGACCCAGATGCCTGTCAGTAGGTGAAGATGGGAATAAACTGCGGGACAGCCCCATCAAGGACGGCCCAGCCTCTGACAGACACCACCTGGATAGCCTCGATGTAGTTACACAGGGTGAGTGGAGAAGACAGAGCAGCACATGCTGGTGACCCCACCTGCAAAGACACTCTATGAGAGACCCTCTGACCTGCAGCGGGAGGAAGCAGGCATAGACAACGGGGGCTTCTCAGGACGTGGGGTTGACTACACAGTGCATAGACGTGTCTGGACTCCCAGCACATGTGATTCAAATGGTTAAAAGTATTCAACATTAAAAAATAAAACAAAAGGGCAGTCAAAAGGCGGGCAGTTTGAACTTCCAATATCACAGGTGCAGTGGACATAGTGGACAAACCCGCATGCTCCCAAGAGTGCTAAATGCAGTTTGCCTTTATGGAGGGTGCCGGTTCTGTGGAGCATGAGCTTCTGGATTTAGTGATTGTCGCAGCCGAGTGGCAGAGCATGCCTCCACACCACCAGTTTCATTTCTGTGGGAGTTCAGAAAAGGCAGGAGATGGCTTTGATGGAAACGACAGAGATCCACCACCCTGCACATTACCAAGAGCTTCTGCTCCAAGGGCCAGTGGACTCATAAAGAAGCAGCCTCTTGTGACAATCCCAGTTGTGAAGAGGGGTGGAGCAGCAGCCAGCCTGGCATGTTGGCACCTGCAACATTACATCAGAACTGTGCGATGTGGCCCCGCAGCTCTTCTGCCAGTGAGGGATTAGAAGGGCTGGACTTAAAGGTTATGGACAGCAGACAAGATAGTTTATTGTTCCTGAGGTCAGGGAATAAACTACAGATATGCTTAAGTATTTATGGAATTTCACTTACTCAACTCTTGCAGAGGCCCAGATTTAAGTATGTAGGCCAGGATCATGATGTTATGGCCAGACTCACAGGCTACCCGGCCAAAGCCAAATTCCCTTCAAGGTCAATTTTGTTCTTTTGCTAATAATGTCACTCTGAGTGTTAAGTGCATCTGCCTGTCCAGTGGCCGTAATTAATACTGAGATTTCAGCCCATGATGGGGCACTGCCTGCCTTGGCTTAGTTTCTGTTCAACTTTGAGCAAATTTCTTAAATTCTCTGAGCCTATTTCTTGTTTGTTTTTTACCTTGCATTTTTATAATAGAGTTAATCTCTTAGAGGGTATAGACAAGGATCTGAGTCAATGTAAGGAAAGCACTCAGTACAGGACCTACTGACCAGTACACAGCAGGCACTCAGTATACATCACAAAAGTGAGGCAGAGCACTCAGCATAGTACCCAGGGTGTGATCTGTAAGTACTTAGCACAGTACCCAGGGAATAGTACGCAAACAGTCAGCAAAGTACCCAGTGTGTGATACATGAGCACTTAGAGCAGTACTTAGCACGTGGTATGTGAGCACTCAGCACAGTACCCAGCATGTGGTATGTGAGCACTTGGCACAATACCCAGGGCCTGGTACGTGAGCACTCAGCACAGTACCCAGAGTGTGGTATATGAGCACTCAGCATAGTACCCAGTATGTGGTATGTGAGCACTCAGCACAGTACCCAGGGTGTGCTATGTGAGCACTAAGCAAAGTACCCAGTATATAGTACATGAGCACTCAGCACAGTACCCAGGGCATGGTGCGTGGGGACAAGGGAGCTGCGGAGGCAACCTGCTCCGGGCCCTCTGGCTCCCTTTAAAGATTGTCCCTGTTCTCAAAAATGATTCCACCAGGTGCAGTGGCTCACTCTGGGAGGCTGAGGTGGGTGGATTGCCTGAGCTCACAAGTTCGAGACCAGCCTGAGCCAGAGTGAGACCTTCTTTCTAAAAAATAGCTGGGTGTTGTGGTGGGCACCAGTAGTCCCAGCTACTTGGAGTCTGAGGCAAGAGAACTGCTTAAGCCTAAGAGTCTGAGGTTGTTGTAAGCTATGACGCCATGGCACTCTACCCAAGGTTAGCAGTGAGACTCTGTCTCCAAAAAAAAAAAAAATGATTCTCGGTCAGTTATGCAGAGAAGGTTGCAACATGCCTCACCACTTCCCAAGGGAATATCCACGCACCCTGGGACCAGCACATTCCTGCAGTCCCAGCTCAGAGTTCCCACTTGCCCCAGCAGACAGGGGCCTCTTAGCTTCCCCCACCTGTCTTCCAGGGGGAGAGCGCCTCCCATGCAGCCTGTGTGGCCACAGCAGGCAAGCGCAGCAACATTGAGACCCCGTGGGCCCATTCTCATGTGGGCACCTGTCGTCCCACTGAACAACCCGTTACTAGCAGTGTCAGAACAGGGGCCAGACATCGTAACTCTTCCTCAACACCATTTCTCTGACCTGTTCCCAGTTAACAAGACCGGGGTGCAGGGAACCCCTTCTCCATTGGCCCCCAATCCAGGGACAGCAGAGTGAGGACAGGAAGCAGCTGCCGAGGGCTGGGGGCCGCCTAGCAGGGACCAAGTCTCCTTCTGTGCCCTCTGCAAACCACATCCAGGCCACTGGCAAGTCTTGTTGACTGCTGTACCTGGAGGGAGGGATTCTGATGAAAACGTCAGGATGTGGATGCCTTCAGTGATTGGACTGGAAAGGAAACTGGTGACCCTAGAAGAATGTGGAGCCAGTCCCAGAAGTGCAGAGCTCCTGTCATTAGGAACGTTTAATGATGACAGATGTGTGGTACAGTGGGACCTCAGAGATGCAGCACAGGCTGGCGCTGTGCTTCTGGGCCGAGGGCTCTGGCTGCGGAGGGTGGGAACAAAACCAGGGAAAGAGTAAAACCCAGAAGAGGTCAGAGGGCAAATTTTAGGCCAGGTTCCACGAGCCAGCAGCTGACCGTGAGACTTCTACACTCATGAAAAAGCCTCTAGGAAACGCGTTGTCACTCACCGTCTCTTTCTAACCTGTGGACAGCTCCTCAAAGTTTGAAGAAATTGTATGACCCCTCCAGGACTGGCAAAATAAGCTTAAGAGTTACAAGTCAGCGGAAAAAAATCTCCCAATGCTTTGAAATGGGTGAAAAACCAGCAACTCTGCCTTTCATCATCTGGGTGCTATTTTGCAACTGTGTGAATCATGGGAAAGAGACTGTAATGCATGTTTTTGTCCTAGAACAGCAGACAACAGTGTGTGCGGAATGAGCATGCTGACAGCAGCCTCTGTGGGCTCAGCCGTGCCCCTTGCTGCCCCCTGCGTGGCTGATTCTCTTTGCAGCCCTGGAGACCTGACTGGCTCCTGCATTAGTTAAGGAGCTAAATAAAATCTTTGACGTGTATGCATTTTGGATTCATGTGAGTCAGGCGTTTGTATTTTTTTTCATAATTTCATATTATATTCTCAATGCTTTCAAAGCCCAGCAGTGATTTTTTAAAAGAAATTAAACATGCTTTTACTGAATTTTTAAAAATCTATACGATTCAAGCTAATGAAATATTTTATCATACATAATAAAAGTGGTGCTTAAAAAAAAACATAAAAACATTTCCAGGCCCAGATGTCTGTAGGAGTATGTGAGGAATGGATTCCACTCAAATATAATAATCGATGCTCCCCTGAATGAAACCGTAAATCCACCTCACTCCTATGGGATCAAACCCGCCACCCTTGGTGTATGTGGCTGGTGCCATAACCACTGTGCTCCCGGGGCCAAGCCAGGCTTTTGTATTTTAATAGGATCCTTTTACATAGGGGATCTGTGCCAGTAAAGGTCAGGGTGGGGACTGAGCCCAACTCAGCCACCCTGAGGAGCAGCTGTCTGTTGGCTCCTAGTCCTCAGTCGCAGAGGCGAGAACTGCAGTCCCGGGCGTGGAGAGTAAGCAGAAGACCACACCAGCCTCACACCACATGCCTCAGAGCAGTGCCCTGAACAGACCTAGAGAAGCCGAAAATCCATATTGAAACCCTGCAAAGGGCGCCAGCAGACTCAGAAACCTTTGAAAGCTTTAAGGCAAAATTTCAGTCTCAAGATGCAGGGGGTGCATCAACCAACTGAATACAGGGAACATTCCATCCGTGGGCGGGTGAGTAGGAGGGGGTCTCCAGAGACCACAGGAATCCAACCACCTCAGCAGCCACCCTGCCCCCAGCCCTTTGTTCAGAGCTTGGGCAGACCCTGGAAGCCCGGAGAGGAACTCAGGTGAGCCCTGTCTTTCCCACGCTGAAGCCCCTCCCCACGCCGGGAGGACCGGACCGTGAGGGAGCAAACCCCACAAGAATAACGGGAACGCCTCCCGGTGTGACGATGACATTTCCTCCCTCTCCCACCACCCGAAAACCCTGCACCCCCTCCCCTGGGTCAGGGGATCTGCCCGGTGCCCCCCACCTGCAGAAGTTCCCTGCCATGGAGCCCCTACAGTTCTCAGGGAGTTGTTTGTTACTCACCGGGCAAGCAAACCCTAATGTTTTGGGCAAAAGATGTGACTGCTTAGAAAAAAGATTAAAATTCTGTGGTTGTGTGACCACAGCTGTGTGGAGTCTGGGTCTCTTCCTTGGTTATTTCCTAGTGGCCAGGATACAGGTTAAAATTAAAGCAATTAAAGCTGGGAAGATACGTGAGGATGTTTCTGTCAATAATGGCAGCATCTGCACGGTGGCCACACGATTGTGATGTGATGTGTGTCTACACCTGCACCTGAGGCCATCACAGCTCTGCCCTCTCTGTCTAGCACACAGGTCCTCCCCTGCAGCACCCAGCAGTTGAGCCCAGAAGCCCCAGCACACAGTGGCCACACACCCTGCCATGCTCACACGACCAAATCTCCAGAGGATGACATGTGTCTCAGAACATGTCCCTGTCGCTGCACAGGGTACAACATTCCCCCCAAGGTCAGTCTCTTGGTATCCAGACACCCGAATCACTGCTCAAGTTAAATAAGATCAAAGGGATGGAATAAGAATCTGGTCGTTTTTTCCTTTGGTTTCTCTCCTTTTTGAAAAAGGAAACTTTCAGTTTTTAAATAATTATAGATTCATAGCAAACTGCAGAGAAATGTACAGGGAGGTCTGATCCTCTTGCGTGATGTCAGCGTGCGTCGTTGACACAGCAACACCAGGCAGCCCATGGGCACGGCCACGGAGCCAGCTCAGCACCCACGCATATCACCGGCACCTGCATCTATATCTGCACCTGTGTCTACACTCCCACCTGCACCTGCACCTGTTTCTGCACCTGCACCTACACCTGCACCCGTACCTGCACCTGTTTCTGCACCTGTGTCTACACCCACACCTGCACCTGTTAATGCACCTGCACCTGCACCAGTATCTGCACCTGTATCTACACCCACACCTGCACTTGCACCAGCACCTGCACCTGTATCTGCACCTGTGTCTACACTCCCACCTGCACCTGCACCTGTTTCTGCATCTGTGTCTACACTGCCACCTGCACCTGCACCTGCACATGCACCTGTTTCTGCACCTACACCTGTACCTGCACCTGCACCTGTTTCTGCACCTGTGTCTACACCCACACCTGCACCTGTTAATGCACCTGCACCTGCACCTGTATCTGCACCTGTGTCTATACTCCCACCTGCACCTACACCTGTTAATGCACCTGCACCTGCACCTGTATCTGCACCTGTGTCTACACTCCCACCTGTACCTGCACCTGTTTCTGCACCTGCACTTTTTTCTGAACCTGTACCTGTATCTGCATGTGCACCTGACCTTTTGTCTGCACCTGCACCTGGGCATCAAACTGGTGGCATTGGTGGGATTGAGCAGGAGGAACGAAGACCCCCCAGGGGGCCCCCATGCCTCTGGGGTGACCACTTGTGGTCCGTTTGGGACAGGCTAGACTCGATCTGCGACATGCCATTTATCTGGAGACCTCGCTAGGTGCTCAGCATCGTCACAGACACCAGCCTCCATGCAGAGAAAGCTGAGCCCCTATATGCATACTTGTCCCCAGGCCCCAGAAAGAATGAGCTGTGATGAGCCACATTTCAAAGCAGGTCCCTAAACCCCCGGGTCCTTGCGCCCGCAAGATGGTGGCTCATCCCTGCTGAACATTGGTTGTGGTCAGGGTCACCACCAGAGTTGGGGGATTCACTGGCTGGAAAAGCCACCCCTCTGGCCAGGCCACCACAGAAGCAGATTTGATTCAAATACCTCCTCAGGAGGCCTCCCAAGCAGAGGGTGGAGTCACCACTCAGCACTGCAGGAAGTAGTTTAGTGCAGGTGGTTCGAGACCAGGACAATGGAGTGTGGCGAGTCTCAGTGACAAGTCACACAAACTTGTGTGACTCCTCTCTCATCCGGAAGGCCAGGGGTCCAGGATCTCATGGGATAAAAGCAGGTGTCTGCAGGACTGACACAGGGGAGGGTCCTTCCCGCTTCTTCCGGTGTCTAGAGGACACTGTGGGCCTGTCTCTGTTAGCACACGGCCGCTTCTGCCTCCTGCTCCAAAGGACCCTCATCTTTACACTGGGTCCACTGGGTCATCCAGCAGACTGTCCCTATCTCGTGACCTTAAGCACATCTGCAGTGCTTTGACACATACGGTAACAATCGCAGGTCCGGGGGTCACTGGGACATCTTTGGGGGCCCTTGTTCAGCTCACCAGAGAGCTCAGTGGAAGACAGGCCTGACACAGAGCCTGCTCGCTGGGCAAACCAAATGTGCAGCACTCTGCTGGGACTGGCACTACCTGGTCATCACTGCTACTCTGGGCCGCAGCAAAGCCAAGCTGGCTGGCTCTGGTTTCAGAGGGTCTGTTTCTACCAAAACTTGCCACAGGGAGGCTGGTGAGGCCGCCTGCCCTGGAAGCACTTGGTGGGGACACAGGCTTTGGTTAACCCCTGTGGCCAGGGCAGCAGTGGAAGGTGGGGGCCAAACTGAGTTCTGCCTGTGCCACACACAAGGCTGGCGGCCATGGAGCATCCGCCCAGGGGGCACCCAACCCAGCCTGCTCACCTGCAATGCCATTCACTCGGGACCAAGAATAGCCAGGGGCCAGTCCAGCCTGTTCTGCCGTGCAGGCAAGGGCGAGCAAGGGAATGTCTGTCAAGGTGACAAATGGCAGATGCAGTGTCCGAGGCAACGTCAGTGGAGAAGAGCTTCCCGGCTGGCTGGACAGAAGGGCAGCTGCCTGGCTGCTATTCTCTCTGGACACACTTGCTAACTGATTGTTTTTTAAAAAGGAAATCTGACCTTCCAAAAGAAAGGAATTAGGCAGTGGGGTGGGGGTGCTAAATTAATAAGGTAACACTGGAAGAAAGTTCTAGAACGCGAGGTATGTGGGGGCTCTTCCCTGTTGGGCCGCCAGTCCCAAGTGGGGGAGGGCAGCACACTCAGTGCACTCAGGATGGACAGAAATGCCTCCGGGAGCCCCTCTGCCAAGTTCCCTGCATTAGTTACAAGCCGACAGGCAGGATGAGGAGGAGGAAGAGGAGGCCTCTGCTGCCCTGCAGCACGTGGGCTCAGGGAGGCAGGCGCGTGGGTGGAGGCTGGAGCACAGAGTTGGCAGGGTGCCACACCCTCTCCCTCCGCAGGACTGGTACCTGAGAAGGAAACGCATTGTGCTAGCCCAAATGTTGTCACAGGTGACGAGGCAGCAGGTCCTCGATTACTCAGAGAGGACGTCCTTGCGGGCCCCTAAAGCAGACTGCTGCTTGTGCCAAGACCCCCTGCCCAGGCACCCATGGGGCCTCTTGGGAAGGGCCTAGGTCCTGGGACCCACCCTCCTGTCCACACACAGTCAGTGTGGTGCTCATTCCCCAGCGTCCAGCCTGACTCTGCGGCCCAGGGACTGCTCCTTCCCCCACAAGCTGTACCAGACACCACCACATAGCACGTGTGTTGTTCACCCAAACCCAGCCAGGGCAGGCATAATTAATCAACCACCAAAACGCTGACAAGTCTCCAGAATCCTCTAGGACTAAATGCTCCCAGTCTTGGGGCACATCCATCTGACCCAACGCTGGTTGCCTAACTCTGCCTGAGATGACCACATCTGCCGTCAAATATACACCTCACCAGGATTTGAGAATGTCCTCCAGGGCCTCAGGAACACATTCAGGGGGCACTGATAGTTTTAAGAATGAAAATTTCTCTTAATCTCCTAGTGAGGTCTCTAGGAGAGTACCCCACATGGTGAGGCCCAAGGGGACCCGGCTGGGCATCCTGGCTGTCCTAGGAGGAGAGCCAGGGGCTAGAGTGAGTGTTTTCAGGACACAGGGACAACAGATGTAGGCTTATAAAGAGCAGAGGGACACCAGCGTGCTGGACGGGCCAGGGCTGGGAGAGCCAGACCCTCCTAACAGCAGTGATGGCAGTGGGAGGGACATGGTTATGTGGATGGCCCGAGAACACGGCGCTGAGAGAACAGCCGCCCCCAGGGCCCACTTGGGAACCATGCATGGGGACATCTGGGACAGAAGGCAGAAGAGAGGCTGCAAGAGCTGGAGAGATGGGGGGTCTCTTGGGGGTGATAGAAAGGTGCCAAGGCTGATGATGATAATGGGTACACAGCGCTGTAAAAACACACTACAAACCACAGAGTTGTCTTTAAATGGGTAAACTGTGTAGTGTGTGATTATATCTCAATAAATCTCGTCTTTTTTTTTTTTTTTTTCCCAGATACCATCTGGGCAACAGATGATTTCACGGGACAGAGCTGGGTCACAGGCAAACCTCAGCAGCTTCCTGGCCAGGTGGCCTTGGCAAGTGTCTCAACCTCCCTCAGGTCCAATTTCTTTGGCCATAAAGAGAGACTAACATTGTTTGCCTTGCTGGGATGCTTGGGGCTCCGGCAAGGAGTGAAAACCGCCCACCAAGCAGCAGCTGGCCTCTGCCAGGGGCCTGAAAGGCAGCCCTGGAGCTTGTCAGCCATGCAGAAACCCAGGGGGGCTGAGCAGATGGCTTGTGACTCCTGCCATTCCACACCCTGGCAGTGAGCAGGCATCCCTCGGCTCCCTCGGGTAAGGACAAATGCAGCAAAAGTGGGACCAGCAGGCCCATCTCTTCCTCCCTCCCTCTGCCCACCAGGGATGGTGGTGGGGGCTTTGGGGAGGATGAGAAAGGAGTGCCCCAGACCCAGGCAGTGAGGAGCCCCAGCTTAAGGTCTCTGAGATGGTCCTGAGGGAAGGAGACTAGAGGCATTTCCGGGCTGGCCGCTTGGACAAGGGAGGGGCTCCATCTGCGTGGGGTGAAGGGCAGAGATATCGAGGCACCGACTTCCTCCTCCCACCTCCACCTGAGGGAACCCCCCAGCTCCAGGGGCTACGGTGAGGACAGCTTCAGCAGCTGACAACTGTCCCCTCCTCAGGGTTGAAGGGTCACAGGAGCCGTATAAAACACACACCAAACATCAATTCTAGTCTGAAAAGTTGCGGGAGAACAGTTCTCATTTCTGGAGCATCTCTGAACACTCACCCAGGATACATTTCAAGAGAAACCCAAGCCATGAGCACGTGCTTTCTGCAACGCACTGTGGTGTGAGGTTGATGGCCACCAAACCAAGACCACACACACACAAGGGCCCTGCAGCCCCATGGGATGAGGGACCCCGCTCGCTGCCCCCAGGGCAGTTTCTGACCTCCGACAGCCTAACTGGACACCGGATCTGGGAGGAGCCTCTCTTTGGAGCCCACGGCAGGGAGACCAGGGCAGCACCTGATGCCTCAGGGGTCGGCATCTGGACACCCTGACCGTGGCCAGGACAGACCCGACTGCAGCCGATGGGTGGTGGGGAAGCTCTGTGTCCCTAAGCCACCCACACACAAGACCCTCAGAGTCTGTAACAGCAAAAAGCCACCGACCCACTCTCTCCCATTGTGCTTAGGCACAAGAAACTGCCCTGCCTGTGGGAACTGCTCACCAGTGTTTCAGATCACACTCGACCCCTTCTCAGACCACAGACGCTTGGGGAGAGACGTGGCTTTGGAGCAGCCCTTGTTGAGGCTCAACCATGTTTCCTGCCTGCTCCAGGCTCCAGTCCCCTGCAAGAGCCGCCATCGCCAGCCCAGGCTCACCCCGATCACCGTGACCAAGCCAAGAAGCACCCATGGCAGCCCCCCGCAAGGGCTTCCTGGGGTGCCTGCCTGTTATGGGGACCTTAAGGGAGTTTCAGGAAGTTCATGTTTGGAAACTGCGATTGTCACTCCCGTTCAAGGCCTGACTTTATAATGGGAAACAGACACCACACAGGCCCCAGGAAGGGCCTGCTGGAAATGTGCTCAGATAAAAAGCTCGTATCAAGGCCAGTTCTCACAAGACCGTGAGGGCAGCTTACCACGGATTGTAGGGGACTGCAGCCGCCTGTCCCAAACCTCAGCCCTCCCCAGGGGGTTTGGGCACCCAGCCCTCCAGCCTCTACACTTTGTTTAAAAATTAAAAAGCTGTAATGAGATGCACATTTGACAAAACGTATAACTAATCGAGTTTGTCCGTGGCACAGCCCAGCCTGGGGACTGAGAGATAAGCCCGTCACCTGGAACACATTACAGAGAAGAGAACAACATCAGCTGATAGGAAACGTTAGTGGAGGAGGATGCCCAGAACCACCTCTGATCAAAGGCGCAGACAGACTCTGCCCCCAGCAGACGAACGCGCCTTCACACTCTGGCATTCGGCTCCGCACTTCCAACTTTCAACAGGAAAACAAAGTGCTTCGTTTCTCCTTAAAGATGCTCCCAGACCGGGTGTTCACAGGACTTGATTGCAAGTCCGGGTGCCCTAATTATAATACTGGTGACCCCAACAGTGTCCAATCCAAAGTCTTAATGGAGGCGATTCGTCTGACGCCCCCTGTCCCCGCTGCTACTCCTAGCAGCTGCGGATGCCGCACTTACCCTGCAGCCAGCGGTGGCCTGTTGTCACGCACCCTTCCTGTGTGACGTGTGGCTGCCCAGGGACTGACCTGCACCCAGCTCCACATCCCAGGTGCCCGCGGTGGCTGCAGTTCGGGGTCTGCATGTCCTTACGCCGGCTGGCTCTGGGTTGGGAAGTTTCAAGTTCCAGGCAGTCGTCTGGATTCCCTCTCTCCACACACTTAACCCTACTTTGCCTGGCTAAGAAGATCTGGACAAAATCAATCTTCTTTGTCGAGGGATGCTGCCGGCACCCCGTGAGGCCTGACCCCCCCACCCCTGGGCATGCACCCCTTTGCTCCACCCTTTCTGCTCAAGTGAAAACAAGGTTCAGGAAGACACAGTATTCAGTACATGGGTTTTTCTCAACTCACAGGGCTTTTTCTTCCCTAGACAACACAGGGGTGCACCTGCTACAGGGTCTGGGCGGGGGCTTCCCTGGGAAAGGTGAAGGTTTAGATCCTCCTTCAGCTCAGGGAGGTTGGTGGGTGCTGGTTGGGTGGAGCTCCAGCCTCTCCTCAATTTGCTTTGGGGACCTCCAGCCAGCCTCAACACTCAGTTGTAAAGTGGAAACAGCCTACCTGCTCAAAATCCCGATGAAGCTACTGAGGCAGCAGAGTGTAGGGCTGGTGAGTCCTGGCCATTAGACTCTTAAGGTCATTGGTTCTCATGAGTCTAATCACGGCCACCCCAGAAGTACCCGCTGACCTGGGGGACACACTGGCGGATGCAGGAGGGTGACCCAAGTGATCTTCAAGGGCTAAGCACACAGAACATGCCTTTCCGTCATGCCAGGACGCAGAGTCCCAAGGTGAAGTTCTGTGTTTTTGACATTTTCTGCAATGACCATGTATTACTTTTATAATCAGAAAAAAAGATGCTTATTTTAAAAAATTAAAATCCCAATCCTGATCCTTTCCTGTTTTTTGTTATCAGTTCTTCCTTTGAAATTGTTCTGGTTGTTTCTACTTTTTCTCTTTCAACTGTTACCTTCTAGTCCAGGTGAGAATTTCAGCTCCCCGACATCCAACAGTGGCCTAGCAGCTGCCGCCCCACCTGCCCCTGGGGCAGACTGTGCCTGTGAGGTGTGGACGGCCAGGCTTCAGGAGGGGTGTCCTCATTGTGATGGCTGAAAAGTGGCAATGGTGGCCCCCAAACCCATAGTCCTTGGGCCTATATCCCTCACTCCTATGCAGAAACTGTCTCTCACTTCCAGGAAGCTTCTAGAAAGTGACTCGGTGCCATGGCTGCAACTCGGACTCCCTTCCTGCCGGCTGGTGCGCCCTCACTGACAGGCTCTGCAAAGCCCCAGAGCTCTCAGACACACAGTCCATTCCTTCTTGGGGGCCAGAGCCACATGTGGCCAGACATGTGTACTGAGGGGCTTATAGGTGACACTTGCACACAGCACTTAGACTCTCTCCTATTTTTAAAATTGAGGTGAAATTCACTTAACATAAAATCAATACTTTAAAGTATAATTCAGTAACGATTAGCACACATAGCCCTATACCTCTATTTAGTTCCAAAGCATTTGCACCCCCAAACGAGACCACGTAGCTTGGTGACACAGCCTCCCCTGGACAGCAGCCTGTCAGCTTCCAGCCAGCTGCTTCACACATCCGTGAAGCCTGATTCCCCCGTGCCTACCCTGAGTAGCTGACCTACAGGTGGAGGCCACGGCGCATTGGTTAAGTTTCTAGTTAAAGACAAGCTGGGCTTCCTGCATTCTGCAACATTGTACTAGAACTTCCTGGGTGGCGCCTGTGGCTCAGTTGGTAGGGCGCCGGCCCCATATACCGAGGGTGGAGGGTTCAAGCCCAGCCCCAGCTGAACTGCAACCAAAAAATAGCTGGGCGTTGTGGCGGGCGCCTGTAGTCCCAGCTGCTTGGGAGGCCGAGGCAAGAGAATCGCTTAAGCCCAGGAGTTGGAGGTTGCTGTGAGCTGTGTGATGCCACGGCACTCTACTGAGAGGGCCATAAAGTGAGACTCTGTCTCTACAAAAAAAAAAAAAAAAAGAACTTCCTGTAGCAAAATGTGGTCAAACAGAAGCCTTTTCAGGTTAGACCACTGTTTCCCAAAAAACAATTCCCAAGGTTGTAAACTGGCTGAACCTGTTGCATTCTATTTTTTAACCAAGAATCCTATTTCATAAATAAGACTTGAAAAAAATTACAAGCATAAAGGTGGTAGATTTAAACCAAATGATTTAAACCTGGGCTGCACATTGGAATGCCCTGGGGATGGGAGGGTGCTCAACTCCAGCCACTCCAGAACAAAGCAGCAGGGCCTCCTGGGGTGGCATCGGGAGCTCCCAGGTCCCAGAGGTTGCCACCGCCTGGTGAGGGGATACTATGGCTTAGGCACAGTACTCGGGGCAGACAGAGCCACCCCTGGGACAGTGGGAGGAGTTGAGAGATGGCAAGGTGGGGTCGATATGTGAGACCGAGGCAGGCACTGCGGGACCCTGCACAGCTCCGTCTGGGAAGTCACACGGTCGGTTCTGCCCACTCCATGGTCACACGGACCAGCCCTGACTGAATGTGGGAAGGCGAGGAGCACCAGAAGGCGTGGGGCAGAAGGGTGTTCACAGAGGCCAACACCACACCCCTGTCCCAGAGAGAGATCGGGGACAGGCCAGAGAGATTCTAGTTACTCAACCTGAGAATGACCAGACAGGACAGTCAGGCCAACCTCAGGGAGGCCAATGAAGGTGGAATTCACTGTCCCACAACATGGGATGGTCCCGGACAGTGTACAGATTGAAGCCGCAGCCCTCCAGGGTCTGGGCCACATCCCCTAACTGCCCATCAGTGAGGTGGAGGCGATGGTGAGCCTCCCCCTCCCCCATCTGTCCGACTTGACAATCTAAGGCACAAACAGAAAGTACAGGCAGTGCTGGCCTCAGATGGGGCTGCCTGAGGGCCAGAAGCACGTCCTGCCTACAGGACACCCCTAATGTGTCAGCTGCGTGACAGTGGCCCACGAGTGCTCTGGCCTTGTCACAGAGCTGAGCGGAGCTATTTCCTTTGCCCCCGCCCCTCACCTCCAAGGGCATCTCAGTGGGCCCCGTGTGCAGGAGGCTGAGCCCCCACTGGGCACTGCACACTCGCCCAGCCCAGGGGGGCACATGCTGGAGAGGACCTTACACGTGGACAGGGCAGGTGAGGAAGGATACTGGGCCTCAGCATCTAAACAGGGCCCTAAGCAGGCAGCCCTCCACCTTGCCCACTCAGATGGCTAACACATGGGGCCCTGACGTCGCAAAGCCAGGTGGACAGGGCACTCCCTCCCTCCTGGGGAGGGAGCTTTGGTGCTTTCCGCCTTCACTTCCTGCTCACTCTGGCACTCAGAGACCTGGGACCTGCCAGGAGCTCCCCAACCCCAGCTGTAACAGCCAAGATACCTCTAGACGCTGACCTGCTGACCCATGTCCCTGGGTTGGGGGCAGCATCCATCCTCTTCTCTCCTCTGTCAGCCGTGGAGCAGGGAAACAAGCTCAGTCCCAGAGCACCCGCAGCCTCCAAGGCCCAGGCCCGGCAGGACTGAGCAGCATGAGAACAAAGCTGACTTTGCTGCAGGCCTGTGGTGGCAAAACCCACAGAGAGACCTCTCCATGCAGCAGTCCCCATGCTGAGCTCATTCCTGAAAACCCTGTCACAGAGCAAAGGTCAGAAGGGGCCTGGAGCTGTGGTGCTTTGCTGCTATGTCCATCTGGGGGACGCTCGGGGCTTCCGGAGTGCCGGCCTCCAGGCCTACGGCCAGCAAGGAGCCCTGGGGGCGGAAAGGGCCTGAGACTCCACAGAAAGGCCCTGCCCTGCGCCCACTCAGCCTGGCCGCCAGCCCGAGGCCCTGTGTGGTCACACCCGGAGGTCTTCACAGGCGGGTGGTGAGGGAGCCGCGAGGACGGCCAGCACAGGCAACTGCCAGGCAGAGGCACCATGTGGCCATGGAGCCAGCACCTGCACCTGCCCTTCCCTCTGGCCCTCGCCGCAGTGAGGACTCTTGTGCCCAGAACCTCGTTGCCCAAGAAATCAGGGAATTAGTGACAAGATTAAGGAACCCAGGTTTTGTGGGCTCCAAGAAAGGAGCCCCAGTTAGGGTTCTGCCTGGCACCAGAGCACTGGCTGTCCACTCCCAGGCTAGAGGGGGCCCCCCTCCCTAGTCTTCTAGGAGCTGTTTTTGCAGCCAGAGGGTGAGTGACGCCTGTACTGGAAGGGCCGCCGACCCCGCGTCACAACTCAGAGAACCCTGACACACTGTCCGGCTCAGCTGCCCTTGCCAGGGTCCAGACTGGCTACAGCCACTGGGGAAGGGGAGAGGGAGGCAGAGGGCCCACAGACTCTGTGGGCTTTGAGCCTTTCTCACTTGCCTGCTGGAAGGGACGTGGGGCAGGAGGAACAGAACGCAGGGGTTGTCTTTGATGCTGCGGGGTCAGGGACCAGGAGCCCGATCCTACCTCTGAAATCTGCAGAAAGGAAGCAGCTTTGAGCACAGATGAGGTTTCCCTGGGACCCCATGGCTCCTACCCCAAACCAGGCTCCAGCCTTGTTGGCACAGCCCAGTTTCCTACTGCTTTGGAAAATATCTCCTCCACCTGGCACTGTAGGGTGAGGCTTCCTTCCTCCAAGCTCCTGGCCTGATCCCCCCACCCTCTGTGGGAAGCTTCTGGCCTCTCCAGAAGCCTCCAGGGACTCCCACAAAACCAGGGTCTGTCCTGAGGGGTGGCTCTGGGGCACAGCAACACCCAGGAAGCTGAGTCTGAGCTGATCAACGTACCCAAGGCCAGCGGTGCTAGGGCCTGGATGGCAGGACAGGCCTCGTCCTGCTCAGCCATATAGAGCATGGTCAGGTGGAAGGCCTGTCCCTTTCACCTCCTCACAGCAGCCGCAGAAAGGTCCTTTTGGTTTCCAAATGGCTTCTGTCCTGAGCTGCAGGCTCCTGTCACCCACCTTCCTCACACAGACTGGACAGCAGTGTCTGCACCAAGGTCATTGACTAGGGACTCCCCAGGCTGGGGCCTTGCAGGACGGCAGGGGGTAGACCCTTCTGGAAAGGCCCAGACCCGACAAGGTGAGGGGGTGCAGTTTGGTTCAGCCAGCATCCACTCTAGGTGTGAGTGCGCAGGTATGTGCATGTGCACACGTGTGCATGCCTGAGGAACAGGACACCTTTACGGAAAATTAAGTAAGAGATGTTCCTCTGGAGGCCCTGGCTCTCCTGGGCACACTGAGACCAGACTGTGGAGGCTGCAGGGGCTGTGCGTCCACCAGATGGACTCTGCAGCTTGGCTGGTGAACATGCTGAGAGGAGACACCAGCCTGCTGGTCAGGTTTGTGGGACAAGGGGTAGTGTGGAGGCCCCGTGCTGTGTGACTCTGCACATGTTGCCTGACTTCTCTGTGCATTGAACTCCTCGCTCCATTGTTTAGAATGGGGGTGATTCTCAGGAGTCCACACCCAGGGTTCCGGGGAGATGAACATGGGCTTAGCAAAGTGGCTGAGAGCAGCTCCCACCCTGAAGTCCCACACCCTGCACCTCACAGAGCAGGTGGGTCCAGCTTTGCTCTGACCACAACTGCTGGGTTTGGGCCCCAGAAGAAGTCCCCTTCTTTCAGGGGAAAATAGCCAGTGTTGGGGCCACGGAGGCCTAGCAGAGATCTCTGGTTAGCCAGTGCAGGACTTGGGGACACATCGGTGGAAACACTGCTCCTAGCAGGGAGGTGGCTACCCCTGGGCCCCCTGCAAATGCTCAATCAGCCGCCCCCCAGCAACCCCAACACCCCCTCAAACAGGCATGGGATTGGAGCAGTCCAGCGAGGTAAGCGTCCCCTAGTGGTGGAGCCAGAACCCGAGGATAGCCCGCAGCAGGGGGTCAACTTCTTTCTCCTTCCAGGATTAACTTTTTTGGCCAAGCCAGATTCCAAAAGTGAAACTGCAGCTGAAAAGAATTTTTTTCTTTTACAGACAAAATGAATGATGGTGTAAGAGACTTTCTCAGCTGGAGAACTGTCCCTCCTGTTCTCAGTGGCTCAGAGGGAAACCCACTTGGGCTTCTTAATAAAACAGCACCGGGCGGTGTTTGTGGCTCAAAGGAGTAGGGAGCCGGCCCGCATGCTGGAGGTGGTGGCAGATTCAAACCCAGCCCCAGGCCAAAAAAAAAAAAAAAAGCTTGGTGACTGCAGGGGACAGTGGCTCCCGCAGGGCAGGGAGGTAGCAGACTGTGGGCAGAGCCTGAGTCCTGTCCTAGCTCCAGATGACAAAACTGTCACTTTGGGGGCTGTTGTGACTGCAAGAGACCCCCAGCCCAGGCCCCAGGTGGCCATGTGTGCTAGCAGACATGTGTACCCTGCTGTTTCTGGCCCAGCAAACCCACCCACCCTGTCTGGAGGCGGCCCTGCACTGGGCATCTCGGGATCGGCCCTGGCCTCCAGTGTCCTACACAGGGCTGGCCACCCTCTGCTCTATTGCTGCACCAAAGTTTAAAGTAAGGACAATTTCTCTCCCCACCTTATCCTTTTCCTGGTCGGATAACTGGTCTGGGTCACCCTCGTTGAAGCCGCCATTGTGGTCCACCTGTCACACACAGGCCTGCCTGGCTGAGAGCCTCCTTGTGTGCCAGACGTGTGACGGTCAAGTGTGAGCCCAGGGCTGCCGTGCACCTGCACATCCTGCTAGCCAGGCAACCTGCCCCCTTCTGCCATGCAGGGCAGGGCCAAGATACCCACAGCCCCTCGCTGCTCCCTCTGGCTGGGTCGACCCCGCTCTGTCAACACCCGCCACCTCATGCTCTTCTTCCCACAGCCCTGCTTGCTGTGGGAGCCTGGCAGACTGGCCCCTGTCATGAGCCAGTGATGGTGGCCCGTGGGGGGCAGGGGAGGCAGCGAGTGAGCTGGCTTGTGGAGCTTCTGTGACTTCTGCAATTGGTGAGAGGGAAGCCTCGCTTATGGGCAGGACAGGAGGTGCAGTAATGAAAGGCCTGGGCAGAACTCAGGGTCCCTTGAGAGTTGTGTGTGTCCTGCAGGTGCAGGGTAGGTGATGATGGGCGTTTCCCTGTGTTAGGAGTGGGGCAAGGCGGGCAGCCGTGGATGTGGCCCAGCCTGTGCACCTACACGTGGGCAAGTCACCCTGATTTGGGTTCATTTCCCCTTCAGCAAAGTTAGATTATTCCCTGTGAAACACCTGCAGCATTTGTGGGATTCATTTCTTGATACTTTAACACTCCAAGGTTCTTTTAATGGTGGCTTTTTGGAGTTTCATTTTTAATGGACTGCTGATGGGAGATAAAAACATAAAAAATTTTATTTGAGCCCCAAAACCTTGTGGAGGTTTCTTACTATTTCTAATAATTTATCTTCAGAATCATTTTGGATTTTATCTTTGGAAACTGTTTGGGGTTTTCTAGAACATGATGACATTGTCTGCCAAGTCTGACAGTGCCCTCTCCTCCTGTCTGGGAGGCGAGGTGCCGGCCCCATGGCCTCCCCCGGACTCGCTCTGATGTCAGGGACGTACTAGAGCCGCTGGGCTTTGTGGAGGCCCCTTCAGGGAGTTCCCTTCTGCTTCAGGAATGCGAATAGATTATTTTCCCTAACGTTTTGAATGGTTGCTGAATTTTATCAAAAGCTGTCTCTACGGCTGCTCAGATGATCATGTGACTTTTTTCCTCCTTTAATCTGTGTGTTGAGTTACACTGAATGACATTCTTCGGTCAAACCAAGCTGCACCCATGGGCTAAAAGCAATGTGGTCACGGTGAAAATCTAAAGGATTTAGCGCATACTGTAAATCATTATAAATAATGAAAGGTCTCCACGGTGAGGGTATTAGATACAAAATAAAACATGAAACCAATAGCACTTCTAGCAGCAACAGTTAGAAGAAATTCTCTGTACACTGCTACATTTGACTGGCTGATATTTTGCTCAGAGCTTATCACTGTGTACGATGCGCTGTAGTTTTCTTTCTCGGCTGATCTGTTCTGGTTCTGTTGGAGAATGTTCCACCACTTTCTATCTTTGGAAGAGTTTGTGAAAAAACAGACTAACTTCCTTGAGCATTTGGTAGAACGCGCTTCCCTTTGGGAATCCTCTATTTTTGTGTTCACCAGTCACCTCCTCAGAACGTCTGCTCTGCTGTGAGAACTGCACACTGAACTCCTTCTTGTCATCATTCTATTTTCTACTTGCAGAACTGCCGTTTGGTACTTTATAAAAGGTTCCAGCTCCTTGTGTGAACTCTCCCTTTTTCTCTCTGAAAACGGTAAGCAGATGAGATTGGAAGCACTCAGGGTGGTGGCCGTGTGTACACGTGTATGCCAGGCGGTTGGACCCCTGAACCACCCTGACTTCACCCCGATGCAACGTACACATGTAACAAAATCACACATGCACCCCATATGTTTATACAAATAAAAAGTAAATAATATAAAGCAAAACAAGGTAAATGTACACAGGCTTTCCAAAAAAACAGGAAGCTATAAGCAGAGCTGTGTCGAGTGTGGGGTGCACCCGGCCTCTGTGCAGCCCAGGGCTGTGTCCGAGTGTGGGGTGCGCCCGGCGTCTATGCAGCCCAGGGCTGTGTCTGAGTGTGGGGTGCGCCCGGCGTCTGTGCAACCCAGGGCTGTGTCTGAGTGTGGGGTGCGCCCGGCATCTGTGCAGCCCCGGGGCTGTGTCTGAGTGTGGGGTGCGCCCGGCATCTGTGCAGCCCAGGGCTGTGTCTGAGTGTGGGGTGTGCCCGGCGTCTGTGCAGCCCCAGGGCTGTGTCTGAGTGTGGGGTGCGCCCGGCGTCTGTGCAGCCCAGGGCTGTGCTGAGTGTGGGGTGTGCCTGGCGTCTGTGCAGCCCAGGGCTGTGCCGTGTGGGGTGCGCCTGGCGTCAGTGCAGCCCCAGGGCTGTGTCCGAGTGTGGGGTGCACCCGGCGTCTGTGCAGCCGTGGGGTGCGCCTGGCGTCTGTGCAGCCCGAGACCTGCTTCTGTTGCCTGTTGCGATTGCAGGCTCTTATCTGCTGCTGTCTCTCCTTTGACTAATCGTTTCTGATTATGTCCTGGATACTGTATTTGCAAAACTGCTCATGGATCTAACTGGATACTATCTTCCTGGCTGGGGACCAGACTTTGCCTCAGCCTGACAGCTGAGGACATGAGCCACCCAAGACCATTGTCAGTGACCAAGACAACATGAGCAGCAGCCCTGACAGGCCTGGGGGAAGCCCTCCTGGGACCTAAAACAAGGGAAGGGAGCCCTGGGGCCTCTGCAGTCCTGGTCCCAGTGTCCATCTACCCAGCTGTTGGGTCAGCAGCTGTCCCAGGAGGAAAGCAACCCCAAGAGCCACCCAATGCCGGGAGCCCTCTCCTTGTGTGGACCCTTGACCAGGAACCCTGTGTGCTCCGTGAGGCTCCCAGGACTCCAAGCACATTCTGCGTGTTTTAGCTCTTCTGCTGTCTTTGTGAGCGGCCTCTGTACCACGCTGGGCCAGCTCCTTTCTTGGCTTCCTGTGCACCAACTGTCTGAATGTTCTGACTATAACTCCCCTCCACTACTTTGAAAGCTGCATACCCAGGTGTGGACATCTTCCTGAGCATCCCCCTTGCCCTGTGCTAATTATTTCTCTCTCAGCCCTGTGGACACTTTTCTTTCCTCAGTCATCGCCTCTGCCCTCCCATCTGGGTCACATCCCTTCTGCCTAAAGTACAGTCTTTCAAAGCGTCCTTTGGTGCAGGTCTGCTGGTACCCAACTTTTGTCTTTGTGGTTTTGAATTTTTTTAAATTAAAGGCTGACATTGGAAACTGTGAACATAGCACGCCTTCCCACAGAGGCACCCACAGTGAGATCCCCAACACCAGCCTCCCAGGAGTCCTGGTGAGGGTGACAGTCCTGGGAGGGTGACAGTCCCTTCCTGTCACCATAACTCTCCTCCACAGAGAGTTTCTAACCCAGTGATGACTGTTTTGAGACAGGCACAGATGGAATGAGTGTGCTGGTTTTTGTTCCACCTTGAGTCCTGGTGACCTCAGAGGTGGTAATCCCTGCCTTTTCGGTGCTGCTAACACCCCATGGGATCAGCAGCACCCGACTGGTGACGGTGTCTGAGGGCCTCCCATCTCAGGCTGACCATGGGCTGCTGTGGCCATCCTAGCACATCTGAAGCCCCCTTGCCAGACACCCACTGGACACTCCCAGGGGACTGGGGTGTCGGGGTGCCTGTGTTTGCTTTAGTTGAAGGCACTGCACCACCCTCTGCTGTGGGCTTACCAATTGCCACTGTGCCCGGGGTGTGGAAGGCCGGTGGCTCATATTCCTCCTAGTGTTAGTCTTTTAAAACTCAAGAACTATGGAGGCCTCTTGTGGCAGGTTTAATTTCAGGCTGAGCAATTTTCACATGTTTACTCATTTGGAGATCTTCTCGTACTAGGTGTCTGTTCAGATCTTTTGCCCTTTTTCTTTTTGGTAAGGCGGGGGAGGAAGGAAAAAAGAAAGGAGGGAAGGGAAGGGAGTGAGGGATGGAAGGAAAGAAGAAGGGAGGGAGGAAGTAAAGGAGGGAAGAAGGGAGGGAAGGAATCCTTATTTCTGAGACCAACTAGGAGGCCGTGTCCACTCTCTCTCCCTCTCCTCCACTGGCCGTCCAGCTGCACCCCCATGCATGGTCCATTTTCAGAGTGGACCAGCCGTCCTTCTCATGACCTGATAGATTCTTTATCCGTCCTGGATACAAGTCCTGTACTGGCAAGGGATGATACATTTCTCCTCCCACTCTGTGCCTTGATCTTTTCTTCCCAATTTGAACTCTCGTTGGTCAACCTTTTCCTGTAGAGTATTTTTGAGTCCAGCTTAAGACACTTTTGCTTACCATGAGGTCACAGGGTTCTTCTCTTTTGCTGCCTCCTACAAGTTCTCTCAAATTTCTTGCACAACTGATTTCGTGAAGCATGAGACTGGTCAGTTGTTTTCCATAAACACCCAAGAGGCGCAGTGTGGCTTGTGGATGGCAGCGACTCTCTCTGACCCCCCAGGCATGGCTGCTCCTGGATGCCTCATCCTGCTGCACCGCCCTGTCCACCGCCTCACCCGGTGGTCACGCTCACGGCCTCCAAAGCTGTTCTTCAAGGCTCCCTTTGCTGTTCTTTGGTCTTCTGCATTTTAAAATACATTCTAGAACAAGCACATCAATGTCACAAAAATCTGTGCTTGGATTTGGTTGACATTGCACTGAATTTACCAGTTGGGGAAGAACGGCTGCCTGTACAATGTTGAGACTCCCAGACCTTTTGAAAGTTTCCTCACTTTGCTTCAAGAATATGTTAGAGCTTTGTGCCCCAGACAGCTTTTGTTAACTTCTACTTTTGTTGAAGTTTCTTAGCGTCTGTAATAAGTAACATTCGTAAGTGATCACAGCTGTTCCCGGCACTTAGGACTACAGTTGATTCCTGCATTATCGGTCACATGGGCAGCAACCTCAATTCACTCACTGGTCTGCTGATGGGCTTCTTTGAATGTCTCTTCACGTGCAGCCACTGACAGGTACCGACGGCTTCGTGCCTGGCTTTCAAGCCTTTTCATCTCCATCTCCCGCCTCAGCGCGTGGTTTCTGCTGCTCGGAGTGGAGCATTGCTGGCCCTCCCGTCTCTCCCTGCACAGGTAACTGGGCTGTTCTCAGGAGATTTCTGATAGACACCTTGGATCGTTTTAAGCAAGTTCCTTTCTATCCTTAGTTTGCTAAGTGTCTCTTAATTATGAATAAGTTCTGCATTTAAGATAACCATGTGTTCTCTTTGGTTAATGTGGTGAATTATATAGACCCATTTTTTGACTATTACATTAGCCTTGCTTTTCTGAGCCCAACCCAGCGTGGTGAGGATATTATCGCCACTCAGAATCATTGAGCCCACCTCGTTCATACTCAGTTTAGGATTGCTTGGGATATCTGAGAGAAATGCTGGCCTGGTTTTTTTTTTTTTTTCTTTTTAATTGAGTACATAATAGCTGTGTATCTTTATAGAGTATATATGATGTTTTGATTTTTCTTTCCTTTTTTGAAACATCCTTGTTGGGTTTTGGTGTTAAGGTTATGCTGCCTCAAAACTCAGAAAACAACAACATGGTGGGGGGCGGCGCCTGTGGCTCAGTGAGTAGGGCACCGCCCCGTACACCGGAGGTGGCGGGTTCAAGACCAGCCTTGGCCAAAAACTGCAAAAAAAAAAAAAGGAACTTTTTCTCTCTCTTTTTTTTTTTTTTTTTTTGCTTCTCTGGAAGAGTTTATAAAAGACTATCCTTCTTAAACATTTGGAAACACTTAAGAGAAGGGCTGGGCCTTTCTTTGTGATAAGACTTTAGATTATAGATAAGATTTGGTAAAAACAGAAGGTATTAAGACGTTCCATTTCACCTTGTGGCAGTTCTCCTCCTAGCTTGTCCTCCCGGCTCCCTGGCCAGCTGACTCCGCACTCATGTTCACAACTATTTTCTCTGCCTTTTAAAAAGTTGTTAAATGTGAAGGCATGCGCCTTGGATCCGACGTCCTCCGGGGACGCCAGAGCTGACCCTCCCAGAGCATCTTTGTCATTCCAGCGTGGCCTGTGTGCTATAGCGAGGTTCCCTTCTGAGAGCTCCGACGACGCTGAGGCAGGACTCCAGCACCGTGGGGACTCCTCCCACTGAGGCAGCTGCTGGCCGCGAGGTGGCTCCTGAGCGGCCCGGGCTGAGAGCAGGTGCACTGAGGACACCCGCCTGTGCCAGAGACGAAGTGCTGGCTGTCCACAAGCCTCAGAGGAAAGGACATCAAAGCCGCTGTGGTCATAAATACATTTTATTTCATAGAAATGCATAATTACAGTGTTTGAGAACATTTGCCCCTAGAAAAGTAGGTCAGCAGTATCTCCGCCAGCTTCTTTTGCAAACACCTATTTTCATGACACTGAACAGGGCACACAGCAAAAGGCTTCTGCTACGCCACTGAGTATTTTTTCTTTTTCTTTTTTTTTTTTATCAATTTTCTTTTTTGTTATAAACACCATAGCAAATTAAAAAAAGCTATTTAAACAGAAAAATATCATAGTTCTTGATTTCCCACGTGTAACAACACGCTCCACACCTCCCCTCGTCCTCCAGACACCAACAGGTGGACTCAAAAGAAAGGGGGCCTTCTGGAAGGGCACCGCGGCTGGTTGTTATCGTTTTAGTTTATTAGGACACTTCCCCTGCAGAAGAGGCGGCTTTCAGACGTACTCAACAGAGCGCGCAGCCGCCGCCGGTCCGGGAGCCAGCGCAGCAGGGCATGGGGACCAAGTTGTCAGCTACAGCTGGCGCTGGGCTGGGCAATCTCTGCAGCGAGGCCCGTCCGCCTCACTGGATCTGGATGGCTCCGTGCTCTAGCTGCATCTCGGGCTGTAAGGTGGGCTGCAGGGTATCCGCTGTCTGCAATGGGGAGAAGAGGGCTTCTCTAGAAAAACGCCTGCCACTGCATGGCCAGGCCCCCGACTGTCACAGAGCAGCCAGGACTTTCATGCACAGGGCAGGAAACACAGAGCTCGGCTGTGGCGAGGGCCGTGGCTCCACCTGGCTTGATACAGAACATGGGGGTGAGGCGGGCAGGGGCAGGTCCGGCAAACCCAGTCCCCCGTGAATGTGACCCCCTCAGCCAGCACAGCTGTTTCCTATGTCTATCCCTGCTCCTTTGACTCATCAGGAGTAACCCGGAGGGGTTAACAACACACTCTTAACCTAACAGACTGACCTAGACTTTCAGTTACCATTTGCCTTTCTATAAAAACGATTTTGGTAAGTATTTTGGGGTTCAGTGACTTTTGTTCTCATAGATATAAGTTCTAATCAATAAATTACAGATATTATAGGAACCTTAACAGATTCACAGCTTTAATTGATGACAAGTTAAAGGGAAAAATATCTAATTTCAGAATCAGTCCCTGATCACCTGGTCTCACCGTCAAGAACATGCCCTGATGGGGGTGGCGATCTGGGGGCTTCTGCCCAAACTCCCCAAGAGGCTTAGTGGGAAGAGTCACGTGGGCCACAGGAGGAAGCGGGGAGCCCACAGTGGGGCCTCCAAGAAGGCAGAAGTCCTCCCTGGGGCTGCCCCAGAGGTGGGACCCTCGACTGAAAGCAGCTCATGCTCAGGTCAAGGGGGGCCCGGGGCCCCCAATGCCCAGAGCTGGCTCTGAGGAGCGGGAGAGAGGGCAGAACATCATTTTCACCTCTGCATTTACAAACACTTCCACAAGACAGAGTAACTCAAGAACCTGTTGAAACTTGAAATTGGGTTGGATCCACCTTCTCACTTCCGTATTTTCAGGTACTTATAAAAAACATGATCCTTAAACGAGCGTCTATGTCCACATCACGGGTCTTATAATGGTAATTCACCAAGCGAGGTATCAGCATCAGCCAAGGCAGGAGGAGGGTCCTGTGCTTGGCCACGGCATGCAAGTCTAGAGGGGACAGGGCACTCACCTGTGCCCCGGCCGTGTGGTCACTCACCGGCGCCAGTTGCACGTACTGGACCTGGATGTCACTGGCCTGGAGAGGTGACCCGTCCACTCCTGCTGCAGTAGGGTCCGAGGAGGCCACGGCTATCAGCTGGGCCCCCTGCAACACCTGGAGAGACAAACCCAAGGGCGACTCTGCTCAGTCACCAGCTGGTGGCACCAGGAAAGCAGTGAACACCCCATGGTCTCCTGAGCAACATCCAGAAGACAGTGCCAGACCCATATTGAGGAGGCAGATCCACCGTGTCTCCCCGTCACTGCAGAGCAGCACCTGACATGAGGTGTGAGGACGAGAGTCACCAGACAGCAGTTAAAACCAGAAAGGGGGGCGGGGGTGGGTGGGAATGGGAAGGAGCGGGGGAGGGGGAGGAGGAAGGGAGGGAACTCTATCACTCATGAATTTGTACAAGTGGCGTTTCAGGCAGATTCAGAACTCAACAAAACACCTGCCTGGTACCCTCTACCCCCAAATGCCCAAGCTGCTGTGATAAGCCTGGCTGATGGCTGTGAACTCTAGCTGACCAACGGCTGTCAGTAACCTCCACTGGCAGATCACAGGGCCTTGCACAGCCACTGACACAGCTGCGTCCCACTCCCTGGAAGACCCACAAGGCTCCCAATGAACAGGAGACAGGGAACATGAACAGCGCTCCCTGCTTTGACAAGGCTTATAATAAACAGGCACATTAGCGCTGCAGACACAGTTTGGCACTTTTGTGGAAAAAAAAAAGAAAACAAGGGTTCAGTGTCGCGTAAGGCTTTTGAGAAGTCATCAGCAAAACCTTCTAGTTCCCTCCCTCGGTTTATGGGGTAGGATTTTCTACTTCCGCTTCAGAACGGAGTTTTTCCAGCCAATGTAGCTTTGCTTTATTTTAACCTAAGCTCAGTTTAAACTGAGACTGAGTTTTAGGAAAGTTGAGGACATGCATCTCCAAAAGCAGAGGCTGGAGGCACAGATCTGGCTAAGAGTTGGTTCCTTCCAGCACCTTCTGATTTCTGGGGGAGACCAGGCTGCTTTGCCTAACCCCAGGCCCACAGCATCCCAGGGGCAGAGCACCTTCTGAGTCTGAAAGCCAAGGGGCAGGGCCCCTCTATGGGCACTATGGGGCCAGGATGCCATGGAGAGAAACACCACCAAACTCTGAGTTTTGATCAAAGGAAAATCACTGACTACTGCTAACATCAACCTCAGGGGTGAGGCACGTTCCCTGAATGCTCACTTCCTGTTAATCAATCTGTGATATTAAGTAGTTCTGTGAGTCATGAATTTTATCTGGATTTATAAAGCCCTGTATGCATCCTGCTAGGACCCTCATACGTGGGAAGCATTTCATGAGGGAACGCTCTTTTCAGTGTCCCTGACACCTCATGGCTCTCAAAGTCCCGCCCATCCTGCTCATAGTCACACTCATGCTGCACCTGCCACAGCAGGGGACCTACAGCCGCAAGGGTCCTATGAGGGACAGAGCTTGCAAAAGGCTGTGGCCAGCAGGAGGAAGGTGGCAGCATGTTCTCTGGCAGACGGGGCCACTCTGCCAGGGACACCAAGAGCCAGGCAGGATCGCTGCCTGGCATCTGGGCCTGCAGGTGGTGCCCAGGAGGCAAACTGGCAGGAGGACGAGGCCACAGGCGGGAGGGACAGCAAGGCTCAAGGGTGCTCAGAGCCAGGAGTGGGGCCGTAGAGACACAGGGGACGCAGTGACACAGGAGATCTGGCGGCACAGGTGCACTTCAGGGGCTGACAGCCTGTCCACACTGCCCACAAGGCCAAGGGCTTAAAGTGGGCCTGGTCTCCTGCCCTTTGCCTCAATTGTTTCAGCCTCAGTGGACAATTCACATTTTGCCATCAATTTTTAGAACAAAAGGTGGCAGGACATTCTTGCCTGCTGCTCCTTTGTGGCTTCAGAGCACCTGTCAGCACGGTGCACGTTCTAATTCCAGTAGCCATGCCTGGCACAGGAGCTGCCCCAAGGGTGCCCACGTCCTAAGCCCCAGGCCCTGACGATGGGCAGCTTTATCTGGGCAGAGGGACCTCAACTGTGACAAAACTGACATCCCACACTATCCGTATGGGCCTAGTGTCACCACTGGGGCCTGCGGCAGCTGAGACTCCCCCAGCTGCACAGCCAGAGACAGGATGTGAAAAGGACAGACCTTTCCCAGCCTTCGAAGACAGAGGGGACAGAACGCAAAGAAGGAGCTCTGGAGGCCCCGAAAGAACCAGCCCTGGGAGACCTATTTAGTGTGGGGTCCTTGGTTGGGGGTAGGGTTAGTGGCAGCCACAGGAACCACCTACAGCCACCCAGCCAGGTCCCTAAATGGCTCTTCATTAAAACACAAAACTCCTGGGCCAGGTGCGTGGCTCACGCCTGGGATCCCAGCACTCTGGGAGGCTGAGGTGGGTGGATTGCTTGAGGTCAGGAATTGGAAACCAGCCTGAGCTAGAGTGAGACCCCCTCTCTAAAACTAGCTGGGCATGGTGGCAGGCACCTGTGATCCCAGCTGCTTGGGAGGCTGAGGCAAGAGAATCACTTGAGCTGACGAGTCTGAGGTTGCTGTGAGCTATGACGCCATAGCACTCTACCCAGGGTGACAGAGTGAGACTCTGTCTCAAAAAAATAAAAATAATAGAAACACAAAACTCTCAAATGAACAAAAATAACAGAAGAAACACAAGTCCTGATAGCCTTTGCCTGGCTTTGCCATTTAAACCATCTGTGCTGAGGGAGCTGAAAGGTCTTACAGGATGGGAGGGGAGATGAATCTCCTCTGCTGCCCACGGTCCCTGCCCTGGCACTGAATTCCCAGCAAATCAGATGCCTTCCTGGCCAGCGGCTGGAGGTCAGCACTATCCCAGAGAGCCGCAGCTGTAGCTCCATAGGGCAGCACCAGCCCCCACACCTGTGAAGGCCTCTGCTGACATTACCCTGGGCCCTGCAAAAGCTTCATTTTTCAAATAAGCAAAACATGTCCCAGGAGGGCCCTCTGGGCTTCCCCAATGCAGGTCACATGAAGCCACCCAGGGCCCCGGCCTGGGATGTCCTCTGCTCAGCAAACTCCCCAAGTGGGAGACAGTGAAGTGGATGGCCACCAGCCTGGCTCTCCAAGCCTGCAGGATGCTGTGCTGCGTCCTGACACATCTCAGGAGAACTGTCCCATCTCAGGGAAGGTTGTTTTTTTTTTTATTTTTGGCACAAAGAGCAAAAATGCCAAAAGCCCCAAAGTAACTTGCCAAGTTGCCTGAAACCTGAGTAAACTCAATGGATTTATCTGTTCTAAAAACAAGAGCCACCATCACAAACCTCCATGCTCCGCCAGTACTAGGAAGAACAGCAGGAAAACAGGCCCGTCATCCGTGACCACTGGTGACTACTGGCAGGGGAGGAAGGACGCACGCCTGGGTGGGAACAGCACCCAACCCTCTGCCCCCCCCCCCCAACGCGCCCTTCCTGGCCCCAGCACCCATCTCTGGAGGGAGCCGGCCACACGGGCTGTCCACCCATAGTCCCCCCAGACCACAGTCGGGGGAGGGTGCAGCGTTTCCAGCTGGCTCCCTCCTGAAGGTCCAGCGCTGCTCCTGCCTCTGTGCTAGTTCAGTGGAAGTGGCAACAGGACCCAGACAGACTTAGCGGAGGTGCAGGAGGACGCTGGGCACCCTGGGGCGTCACATGCAAAGAAGGAAAGAGGGACGTGTCCCCCTGTGGCTGAGCACACAGCTCTGGGCTCTACTTGCAGGAGGCTTGGACCAGGAATTCTAGGGGAAAGCTTAAGAGATTCAAGTAAAGTTTTTAAAAGAAAATGTAAAGTTAAGAGTCTCTAAGAATTAAGGAGACACCTCAGTAAAGGCGTGAGACATCTATCTGTCAGGATGTCCTTCTTGTCACGCAGGACACGCCCCTTCCTTGGGTTTGGAGCAAGGCTGAGCTTGCGGACATGTCCAGAAGAGCCAGGGAGCCTCCGTGAAGCTTGGCAAAAAACCCCAGTTCCTAAAAGCACCCACAGAAAAGCCTCCTGAGACTACGAGAAGTCACCCAGAGGTTCTGTCACTCAAAATGCCACTTCAAATCAGAGGCAGCACTGACCACCCAGCAAGAATTCCATACACTTCCAGAGGTCGCGCAAACGCACCCAGGTACTGTTGTGAGGCATCAATTCAGCTCCACGCAGACAGAAGAGACTGTGAACACAGCGGGTGCCTGATGCAGCGACAAACTCGCAAGAGCCAAGAGCACCACACCCTTGCGCCCCCATCACCTTCGCCACCTCTCCTCCCCACAGTGACCCCTTTCCAGAACTAAACTCACACATTTGTGAAGGGCCCCATTCACAGAGCACCTCGGGGTGCGAACGGGACCCTGATGCGCTGCTCACAGGAGTCTGGTTCTAAGAACTGGGCCACTTTGAGTGTCCCCTGGCTGCAGCCCGGCACGTGCTGTGGGTTGGGAGCAGGTATGGGGCTGGAGGGTGGGAGCTAGGGGACCCAAAGCCCAGGAGCGAGCAAGGGAGATACCAGAGAGCGGTGAGCTCAGCCTCACCTGTGCTTCCAGGGCGTTTAACCCGCCAGGAAGGACTGGCCAGGACACTGTGAGGAGCCCTGTCCCACCAGCACCCTGAGCCTCAGGTCCCCACCAGTCGCCTGGCCGCCTCCATTGAAGGGGCTGAGGGTGGGGCCTCCCTCCCCAGCATGAGGGCAAGGGGCAGGGGACACATAATTGGCTCCCCAGCCAGGAACACGCCAGGGAGGTGGGCTCAGTCGCAGCCTCAGGCTGAGCAGCCCCTTGGCTGCACATTTCCCCCACCAGGGCTGCTGCTGCCGCCTCCTGGGCCCAGACCCCTGTTCCCTGCCCTGCACCTGCCTTCACAATGGTGTGTGTACAAATCGTTGCCTGCATTTCTTGTGGTGTGTGAATGTGTGGCCGTGTGGGGACCAGCTCACGGAAGGACATGCCGCACTCAGCAGGCCGACCCCACGGAAGACTACCTGCCTACTTCCCAGCCTTGGGCACCTCACCACTTCCTGAAATCCATAGTAGATAGAGATACAATCTGTTGATTCAGACTTGACTTTAAAATGGTAATGAGGAAATGCATGGAGGCCTGATCTTTAATGCAGAGGCTCCCTCCACCCTGCGGAACACTGTGGCTCCAGGGTTAGAAGTCAACTCTGCTGCCAGTGGGACAGGGCACGGCACCTGAGCCCGCCTCCTGTCCTGAAATGAACAAGAAGTCTGGGGCACACCGTGGAGGGTGCAGTGCATGGGACGGACCCCCACTTCTCCTCAGTCATGAACTTTTCACTCTTCTTCCTTCTCCCTGCTTATGTCTGGAGCAGAGCCCCGACCGGAGGTCTCTCCACACAGGCTCTGGAATGCAGACACAGCCAAGTGAATGCAGAGCCTACCCTGCCTCCCAGGACGCAGTGGGGCCTCAGCTCCAGCTGGCCCTGGAGAAAGACAGCACACCCTTGCCTGGTGTGGGCACCTGCTGTCTTCCCAGCTCCCTCTGGAGGGCCTCCTCCACACACCGGGGGCAACGGCAATAGCGCCCGTTATCTGCAGACTAGAAGATAATGGTCTCCCCCAAAGACCAAGCGGGGAGTGTGTGAGCAGAGGTGGCCTGGGGACCCGCCTACACATCTGCTCTGGGGGTGCACCCTTGGATTTCCTCCGGTTCCTGCCAACTCCCAAACTCAGTCTAACACCCACTCAGACACAGCAAAACTGGTGCAAAGCCTGAAACACATGCAAGAAGCCCAAGAACGTTTCAGCACCATCTAGATATAAAATTCTGAATCCAACCAAGCATCCGCCCAGACTGGGGAAGGAGGCCGAGGCGCTAATCCGTAGGCTTGCTGGGGGAGCTGACGATGAGTGAACATGGGGCACAGTCCTTTTACCAGGGTGACCTGCTCACATCACAACGTCAATTCAGAGCTACTTCCTCATAACAGAAAAATAAAGTGCTCAGAGAAAGACTCTCATTCCAGCAACACCGCCAAACTACCAACACCAACCTAAAATTCTTTTCATATGTTGACAGAGCAAATGCCAAAAAGCCACATTGTCATTCTTTTTTTTTTTTTGCAGTTTTTGGCCGGGCCTGGGTTTGAACCCGCCACCTCCAGTATTTGGGGCCAGTGCCCTACTCCTTTGAGCCACAGGCGCCACCCACACAGAGTCATTCTTAAGTCTTTACATCCACTGACAGGAATACAAGTACGTTTCCCTGAATTCCATTTTTAATGCTTTCCTCAACTGAGTCGCCCAGTGGAGGGTGGTAGAGTGGCCGGCGGAGGCGAGCTCTCCCAGGTCTAGGACTGGACATTTCTGCAGACCTCCCACCCAGCATAGCACCTTTCCCTGGGCCTACAAGCTTCATCTCAAAGCCAACAGCATGGGCCAACAGTTAGAGCCAGATTCACAGCTCAGAGATGGCGAGATGCCCCCAGGGCCGGCGGCCAGTGCCACGAGCAGCAATTTCTGAGCATAAACCTCAGACACAACTGGGAAGGAAGTTAAGACAAAATCTAAAAAATTGGTTAGGTTTTGCAAACGGAAGTCTGGAGATTCCAGTCATGCCATCATCGCACACCCACTAATTCTACCTCAACCTTCCAGCTGACTGGGGTTGGGGGCAGGGGCAAGGTGACGTAATACACCCACCATCGGGTTCAGAACCCTTGGTGCCCTCTTAGGGACTTTCTTCCTCCTCTGCCCTGGCCCCACCCACCTCACGCCCCACCTCCACTGGCCTATAGGTGGCAGGAGGTGGGTGGGAGTGGCCAGGGCAGAGGAGGAAGAAAGGGGAAGATTCACCTTAAGGACACATGTCCCAGCCTCCTAGGGCCACAGCACTGTTCAGATGTCCCCAGGGAAGGATGTGGACAGGGAGCTGACCAGTCAACCTCGAGGGCTGAGACCCCACACACACACACAACTTGGCATAGGAGGGGCGCCCTGTCTGCATGGCAGTGTCCTGCTGGCTCCAAGGACTTCCTTAATTTGGAAAACTTACTGCACAGTATAAAAATGATTGCTGTGTTCGACATGAAAGAAAGAATTCTAAAATGAAGCGCTCTGACTTCCTGTCAAGCGCAGGCTCCAATGAGCGAGCAGTGTGCACAGTTATGTCCCCCTTGCTGTGGTGGGGAAAATGACTTTTAAAGGAAGGGTGCCCCAACTCCCACCTGCCCACCCTCTAAAGGTGACAAGCAGCTTCAGCCAGGCTGAGAGGCTACGAGAGGCATCTGTGCTGGAGCTGTGCCAGCAGGCCATACTCTGCAGTCCCCACGCCTTCACACATACAGCTGCCGCGTTCACACTGACAGGCATCTCTTCTGAGACACTGGTGGACATCTGCATGTGCCTGGACATGCCTGGGCCTCACTGCAGCACCACATGGCCTGGGGGCTAAGCAGAGATGCTGCGAGGAGGGCTGACCACACCCTCAGTATCTGAAACCCATCATGCTGATCTCAGAGCTGCCTCATGGGCCTCTCAGGACGTCCTTGAGCTCCCAGCCCAGTGGACTCCACTACCTTGGCTCAAACCGCATTCTGACTGAGCTGCCCTCGAAGTGCAGGCAAAAGGGTCCCAGGCCTGTGCAGGAGGAGCAGTGGAAGGTGCCAGGCCTTACGTACACGTGTCCCCACAAGGCAGCTCACAACACCCAGAGCTGCACCACATACATCCTCTGATAATTGGCTGCTCCACACCCCAAGCTCACCCCACGTTTCAGCGGGAAACATTCTGCTAAAGATGGGGGGGGGGTGTCCTGTGGGGTGAACCATGTCTCTTGAAATCCCAACAGCCTCCAGCACCTGTCAATGTGACTTGATTTGGGAAAAGTATGCAGACGCAAGTTGAGTCTCCCTGTAAGAGGGAGCCCTGAACACAGAGGAGCCATGTGACGGGCGGGGTGGGGGGCTGGAGCAAAGCAACCACAACGAGGACCACCCAGGACCACTGGAAGGAGCAGGAAGGACCCCCACTAGAGGAGGGCAACAGCCTGTGCACACCTGTGGGAGAAAGAATTCCTGGTTTTTGTTTGTTTGTTTTTTAGAGACAGAGTCTCACTTTGTCGCCCTCGGTAGAGTACTGTGGCATCACAGCTCACAGCAACATCCAGCTCTTGGACTTAGGCAATACTCTTGCCTTAGTCTCCTGCGTAGCTGGGACTACAGGCACCTGCCACAACGCCTGGCTATTTTTTTTTGTTACAGTTTGGCCGGGGCTGGGTTCGAACCCATCACCCTTGGTATATGGGGCTGGTGCCCCACTCACTGAGCCACAGGCACTGCCCAAATTCTTGTTGTTTTAAAGCCTCCCTGTGGGGATTGATTTTTGGAGTCATGGCCCAGAAACAGGCTTCCCACATCTAGATCCTGGGCTGGAATGTTGCAACCTCACGCCCTGTGGCCACCTGGTCAACACTCTCAGCTGCGAAAGCTTCTGGCCCCTGCATCTCCATGAGCACAGGCTGCTCCCACAGGTCCCGGGTATGGCGGGAGGCACAGATGGTGGCTCCTCACTCCTTGGGGATGCAGTAAGCCCCGCTGGTTGGCTGAGGAAGTTAGTGTAACCCCAGGACCCTCCACCATGCAGCCCTTGAGTACTCCCAGGGACTCAGCCTACAGGGAGGACATCGGTCACCTGGTCAGGGCCACCCAGAGTCCAATGAACAGGGGTTCTCTCCAGGAGGTTTCCACTCTGCTGTATGCTGTGCTGGGCTGCTCAGCAGCACTCCAGATACCACAGCAGGATGGCCTAGGGCTCACAAGCCACCACCGAGAGTCACTCTCTCCTACCAGGGGCAGGTCCTCTGTGCGCTAGGGCCGTACCTGCTCCTTCTGACAGGGAGTCCAGCACATGTCTTGCTTTGCCCAGCAGAGGGCCCTGAGCTGAACTCAGTGCTCTGTACCTATCCTCAACTTCCCAAATCTTTCCAGAAATAGACTGCGACAAGAGACAGGTACACATCACCTGCCCTCTGGCTGAGTGGGAGAGGCAGTCCTGAGGAATAGAAGTTCAAGAATTCTGTAATTAGCAGACGGGCCCGGCTTGGGGCAAGAGCAGCCAAGTAACCCACGTGCCGTGCCCCAGGAGCCCACTGAGCACAGCCGTGCCCCACAGCCCTGCTGCATGAGGTTGCCGTCCCCGTCCACCCTCCACAGGAACCTTGGCCAGCATGCCCAGGCTCGCCTGCTCCCTTTGCTCCAGAGAAGGAGGCTGCCCCCACCGCAGCCTTTAGGGAGCTGACTACACATTCGAGGTACCCCCATGGCCGGTTCCTGAGGCTTGGCAGGGACTACAAGACACTAAGGCCCTGAGAGGGTTGCAGAGCTGGCCAGGCCAGAGCCAGGTACTTTCACCTTTGCTGCCCATCCTTAGGGCCCCACAGGTGACCCAAAGGCTTACGCATCCCGTCAAGTGGGGACACCGAGCACCTTGCTGGGTGGCTTACGGGCATACCCCACACCCACACAGGGAAGCCTGAAGAAAACCAGCATGGCGGGGTTCACAATGGTGTGGACGATTGGTGTGAGGCCTTAGGGCAGGGGGAACCAGGAGCACAGCATGTGGGAAGGCCTCAGGAATGAGGCCTAGAGGGCAGGGTGACAAGAGGAAGTCCTGGGCAATGGCCTGCCATGGGCCAGGCAGAGGTGTGTCAGAGTCCACGTGTATAGCACAACCTTCCTGGGCAGTGTCCCCACTGGATGTCAGGCCCAAGTCAAACGCCGGTGGCTGGCATCTCAGGATCACATGGATAATACCTGCATCCTAATTGTCAGAAGAGACGCCACAAGGTCATTCAGCCTACACATGAGCAAGTCAGGCCCTGGAGCCCAGACCATGAGGAAGACAAGAGCAGGTCTACCCAGGACCAGCAGGGCTCTGGGCCCCAGCTCAGGGCCACCCAGCATGCACATGGCTGGCCCCACATGGCACTGGGTACCTGACACAGTCCTCACCCTGTTTATTATTACCCATCCCACTGTTGCCAGTGATGCAATGGCGCCCAGAGCTGGACTTATTTGTCCGAGATGACGCAGCCAGTAAAAATAAAATGCAACAGACAAGGCTTTGAGGGCAGCTTGCCCATGCTCATCCCCAGGCCGCCCCCACCATACCACTGCCTGGAGTGGCCAAGGTCCATTCCTCGTCCATGATGGATTTGTTAGAAAATGGGGAAAGAATGACGCCACAGCACTCCTGCCACTAAGAAACGCCGGCAGCGTCTTTTCTCTTTTGACTTAAAAACAAATTTCCTTTCAAATGATAAAAAAAAATATTTTGCCTGGATTCTTCCTTCACAGCTTGTCACGCGGCCGTCACGCAGTCTGTTCTGCTGACATGTCTGTCCCCTGGATGCCTGCTGGCCACCTGCCACTACCCCACACTGTCCTTCAGCAGCTCTGGGGCTGCGGGGCAGCACAGGTGCTGAGTGTCCCCAGCAGCAGCCCCCCAAGGTCCTGCTCACGTTGTCAGGCAGCCTGTGAGGTGCTGGTTTCCCCCTGCATTAGCATTTTAACCAGGCACCTAGTTCAGTATCAGATCTAAAATTTCTAGATGAAAGATTCCTTGTAAATACACAATGGATGTAACAGTCACTTGGCACTTTGCTCTCAGAGTGAGTTTTTTAAAAAGTGGAAAATCATACAACACTCAAAATAGTCCCTCCTCCTCTGACAGTTCAAGGGCACAGCACAGCAACTCATCAGGCCGCGGGTCCACACAGCCTGTGTCCCACATGTCAGGACGAGGCAGCTGCACCTCTCCAGCCCTCTAGCTGTCAGGCCGGCGGCTCCTCTCACACTCTCCACTTCCTCACTGCCCAGTGCCTGGCCAGAGCACCAGGACAGGGTCCAGCAAACCTCTGCGCCACCTCTTGGCCTGGCTGAGGTCAGATGGCTCTGCACACATGGCAGCTCCCGCCAGCGTCCAGCATCCAGCGTCCAGCAGCTGCTGTCTGACACTGCAGGCATGGAGAACATTCTCCAGATTTTATACAACTCGGGCCACTCAGAGCTCCTAAATTTTTCACCAGGGAAAATGCAGGATCTGACAGAATATGGATTCGATGCCTTGCCTATCTCCTCTCTCTGACTATGAAGAGGTGAAACACCTGGAGACAACCCAGAGGCTCCAGGGCGTCTTCTTCGAGCACTTCACCTTCCACCCTCCTTTGTGCTGCCAAATGCCAGAAATTCAGAAATTATACTACTGCTACCAGGGTGAGGACAAGGCCTCCTTTGGCCAGCATCACTCTGATGGCCTTCCTGGATAGAGCCCTTGGGGAAAAAGCTGCTCCCCACCTTGTCACCCAAGGGACAGACACACAGCCCAGTACCGGACCCAGCAGAATGAGTCCACCCTCCCACTGACACAGGAAGAACAGACACCTTCAACAGAGGCGACAGAAAAGCTCCTGAGCAGCCCGAAGATAGATCAGAACCCCGTCTACAGAGGATGCTCCAGCCCTTGTGCCCCATGACAGGGCAGCCTGCGATTGCTCAGCAGTCGTGAGTCTCAGCTGTGTGGCTGAGGACTGTAAATGAACACAGAACTATGTGTCTGCACGACTGAGAATTAGTGGACACACATTATGTTTTTAAATGGCTTGAAAAAGGAGAGTGTTTCAAGTGTCTTCAGTCTGTGCATCTTACAATTAACTGAGCACTAATTTGGAATCATTACGCTTACATTTATTCACTCAGCAAATACCCCTGAGAGCTGATGGGTGCTGCACACACTGCACGGAGTATTCAGCATCATGAAAACTCCCACCCAGCCTTCCCACCCATTCCCTGATGACGATGATGATGATACTGAGCAGCAACGTCCACCACCCGCCCGGCCAGTCTCGGGGTCACTGAGGGACACACAGGGGACAGGGACAGGGAGAAGGAGGCCGGGGCCAGGGGCTCCAGCTTCAGCTAATGTGAGCCCCCTTCAAAGCCACCATTGTTCCCACTAACTAAAATACTGAAAATGTAAATTGGAGCAATCGTTGGATCCAAGTTCTCTCGCTAAAAAACTTACAATATCCTTCCCAGCCAGAAACTCCGTCCAGCTTTTCCTGGGCCCTTGCCTGACTTGAAAGACTCTTCTGTGCTACAACTACTGGACAGCAAAATTCAATAGGGACAGAAATGATAGCCAAAAAAACAACACACCTATTTCACCGACCACTCACCACTCCAGCCTGCAACCGCCCTCCCTGCTGCCCCAGAAGCTGCAGCACACTAGGACCCTGGGCACCCAGACCCACCCAGACTGAACAGCTGCCTCACGCAGCTTACACAGGGCCACAGAGGGCCCCGAGGGGCCAGAGCCGGGGCAGGAAATGCCTCAGCCCCTCTGCCCAGCCAGGCCTCGGCCTCCTCAGGCAGGGCGAGGGACCCTCAGAGATGCTGCCGGGTGGGACTGGGCCTGCCCTGGATGCGGAGACCCACCGGCAGCTCTGTGGCCTTTCCCAGGGTGTTTTTTGGGACTAGTCAACACGGAACTCACTCTACTTCTGACCTTTTGTGGCTTCAATTACATTTTCCACCATTTCTGGTAGGGAAGGCTTTTCCATAAGGGATTAATTCCCTGAGCCACCCAGAGTCTCCAAAGTCTGTCTGTGTGTTGGTGTGTGATGCCGGGGCATGTTTCCCTGATGGAAACATTTCTATTGTGGGCATGCAGTCTGTGAAGGTGAGGCGACCCTCCTCCTGGGACAAACCGTTCAAAATGGCCTGACGCCTCCTAGAAATACAAGAGGCCATTTTTCCACTAGAGATAAAGACACACACAGCCTCTTCTCACCCTTTCCAAAAACCCTTAACGTCTAAAATGTTGGCTGTTTCCCATCTCCTCTGATCTTTTTCCCAGCTGGTTTAGAAGGCCTCATTTCAGGGAAAAGAGTCTGAAGCTACTGAAATTTACTCTTCAGCAAAGTATAAGAAGAGATGCTGGTGCCAAACAGGGCAGAGAAGTTTAAAAGCTTCAAGAATGTGAACCCTGCCAGCAGCTGGACACTGGTAAAGTTATTTCAGAAATACACAGTGACAGTGGCCCAGGCCAGTCACTGTTCTGTTCAACTTTGCTTAATTCATATGCAGCGTGTGTGTGTGTATTCATGTGCTCATTTTTTTTTTTTAGAAACAGAGTCTCACTTTGTCGCCCTCAGTAGAGTGCCGTGATGTCACAGCTCACAGCAACCTCCAACTCCTGGGCTTAAGTGATTCTCTTGTCTCAGTCTCCTGAGTAGCTGGGACTACAGGCGCCCGCCACAACACCCGGCTATTTGTTGTTGTTGCTATTGTTATTAATACAGTTTGGCTGGGGCCAGGTTTGAACCCCCCACCCTTGGTATATGGAGCTGGTGCCCTGCCCACTGAGCCACAGGCACCGCCCTGTTCATGTGTTCATATGTGAATGTGAGTTTATTAGTGATGGGTTTACCAGACCACACACAAAAAACTCCAGTTTCAAGTGATTTGATGTAAGCTTTTCTCATATACATCTTAGATGACGTTAGCTACAACTATTAAAAAATATACTATCTGTATCAAAACACACATGTACTTGAAATAGCACTAAATATTAATTATTTCATGATTTGTGATCTAAGCAGCAGGATCAAATCTCAAGCCTTTAAAGATTTCCTATGTGGCTAATAATCTTCCAAATACAGAGAAATAATTGACCCAGGTTTGAACATTTCAACAGATATATCACCATGGAGCAATTGACTCCGACTGTACTAAATCCGAACTCTGTGCTGTAGGCCCCTACCTGGGAACCGCCCAGCGCCACTCCCAGTTTGCTGCTCAGGGCATGTGTTATAAGGCAGAGGTAGCACCCATGTACTCACCCCGATTTTTCGTAGCTTTAGCGACCTCACCCTTCACAAAAACGCCTGTGCACTAGCACTGTCAGCCAGCCCCACAGGGCCATCTACTTTCTAGGACATCTGCTAACAGGAAAAACAGTAACTGCAAAAAACAAATGCTGCTTCTCACCCTTAAGAATGTCCTCTTTTTGCTGGAATGCAACGGCCAGCACTTCCCCCCTCCTTCCTGCAAAGTCCTCCAGCATTCCCAGGAGCAAGGGACAGCCTTGGTAGGCAGTTATGTGACCTACATCTAGACTCCCTGGGCCCTGCCAGAAGGACATTTCAGGAAAAGGACAGACACTGTACATACTGGGACGCAGGCACAAGTCACTGGAATATGAGAGTTGCTGCCAAAACATATTCTGAATTGCATTATTCTTAATGCACAAAAACCAGGCCAAATTCTAATCCTGTGTTATTAATTTAAGAGTCTCTAAGAAATGCCCTGCCAAGGCCCAGCGTCCACGTCACTTCACAAGTGTTTTCTGGGTGTAAAAGGCAAGGCTGAGAAAATACGTGTCACCAGACCTGGCTGAGAGGGCTGTGTTCTGCTGACTCGGAGCCAAACTTGGCTTCCGGGCTCGGGGAAGGAGTGAGACTCACGCCTGCCTGAAGTGCGGGAAAAGGTGCCTCAACTGAGGATTTGCTTCTGCTCAGCAGATATCTGGTCAGAAATGGGACTGGCAGCTTTCTCCCAGTAGAGAGGACATGGGACGTCAGTCCCACTGCAGTCCTGCTCAGGCGATGCGCCCACTCCACCCAGATACTCAGCAGCCCTGTGAACGCCACCCTGAGGTTTTAAATAGCGCACATATAACGCTGCACACCACCCACATTTCACCATTCACAGCTCCCTGACGTCACGAGAATGTGTTTGTTTACACTCAGCATTTCTGTGATGAGTGATTTCACTGCACTCTGAAGAGCTGCATTTCTAACCAACTGTTTCTGCAGTGCTGAGACTCAGACGATCTGCTTTCTTTAGAAGGCCCTGGTGATAATTTAGCATGGAAGGGAATGTTTCCTAATTAATTAACTAATGCTTTAAGTATTTAGCTCTTTGAATTGTATCTCTGATAATCACACACACTCTCTGGAGATAACACTTCAGGGGCCCCGAGGACTGCAGTCCAGTGACATCTCTTTCTGAGTGTCCAAAGCAGAAACTCCTTTCTTCTGACCTCAGCCTGCTCTTGTCCACTGTCCCTGGAGCGCCCCCCTGAGTACTGGTGCACGTACAGCCCCTGCAAGGTGACCTCACACCCTGGTGGGCGCTGGAATGCCTTGTGCTCTTGTGAAGCTCTGTGACCGTCTGGCAGGTACTGCACCCACCACCCACCACCCACCCCCGACTAGTGAAGAGGTCACCAAAGCACAGACTAAGTCGTGTCCCCAAGACAATAGGGTAGCTGCTCAGAGCCCAGCTGTGACCCTCCCTCCGACCCAGGTCTCTCCCAAAAGATCTGCCACCTACAAGCTGGCCTCATCTGTGGTACTCGGGGCCCGTCGGGCCACTGGGACCACTTCTGTGACAGCAGTGAGTGGTTCAGATGATCCAGAGGCTCTGTGCGAAAAGGCTCTTCCCTTGCCAGAAGCTCTGACATCCCCAGGCACAGACCAGCTGTGACTGAAACCTGCCAAGAGCAAGGCCCCTTTGCTCCCCAGACCTCCCTGAGAGAAGGCGTTAAACACACTCATAGTGCAGCAGTCGAGGGGCAGGGCAGGCGCAGGGGCAGGGAAACTGCATGCTGTTGCTACAGTGACAGACATAATCTTGATTTGCATAACCTGGATTAAAAGCTGAGATGTAAGCTGAACATTAATTTTTTTTTTTTTTTAAACAGAGCCTCAAGCTGTTGCCCTGGGTAGAGTGCCATGGCATCATAACTCATAGCAACCTTAAACTCATGGGCTTAAGAGATTCTCTTGCCTCAGCCTCCCAAGAAGCTGGGACTACAGGCTCACGCCACAAAGCCCAGCTATTTTTTGGTTGTAGTTGTCATTGTTCTTTGGTGGGCCGGGGCTGAATTTGAACCCACCAGCTCTGGTGTATGTGGCTGGCACCTTAGCCACTTGAGCTATAGGTTCCAAACCAAAAAATAATTTTTAACTAAATGTTTATAATTATTTTTTTCTTAGCGTGATATAATTTTTTCAGAAGAAAAAATCATTATATAAACTCCATTAAAAAAATACATACCAATACTCAAGTGTTCAACTCATGAGTTAAATACATATATAACCATGTATCTTACAAAACTTTATAGGAAAACCAATGTCTCATCAACATACTGTTATTTCTAAAGCTCTTTTCCTTTTTTTTAAATTCAATAAAAACCCTCAACAAACTAGGCTTAGAAGATCACACCTCAAAATGGTTAACAGTTGAGTGTGAGAAGCCCTCAGCCAGCGTCACCCTGAATGAGACCCACCCCAGGACAGCATGAGGCTCCCACTCTCCACACTGCTCCCACACCCTGGAGGCCTAGCCAGCGCAATTGAGCAAACGAAAGAGAGAACGGGCATCCAGAAAAAAGTCAAATTGTCTGCTTACTGGCAGTATGATCTTATCCCTAGAAAACCCTAGACTCTTCCTAGAGACTCCTGGATTTCATAACCTCAGTGAAGTCTCAGGTCATAAACATCTGTGCACGTGAGGCACCAGCTTGTACACCAGCTGTGCAGGGGGGACCGGGATGGGGCCGAACAGAGCCGGTGCTCCTCAGCCAGCCTGTCAGCACCCACAAAGTGAGTGGGAACTCAGCTCCTCTCGAAACCTGTTCTGTTGCCCAAACGTCTGGCCAATCTGGAAGATGAAGCTGCCGTGAGCGGCAGGAATGAGACCCGGACAGAGGGTGACACATGAGGAGATGTTCCCCAAGTGGAAAACAAGAAAAGGATCCGCTAAGTGGACTCACCAGGGAAGGGCACGCCATGTGACCACACATTGCTCGTCTAAATTGGAAGGCAGAGCCAGACACTGAGACCCTGCCTGTTGCCGTCAGCATTAGCATTGGCCCTTACTCAGGCTCCGTCTTTGATTAGAGGTCCCGCAAAGATGACCAATAATGGGAACCAGGAGGTGGAAAGAAAGTACAAGATTTCATGTGGGGAAAAAAAAATCAGACGGTTTATAAATTATTACTTGTTTAGCATAAAAAGTGATATGCATGGCAGCTTTACTCTACAGTGAGGCTGCTTGAAGGGTGGACCACTTGAGGAGCCCCAGGGAGCAGTGGGCCTCGGGTCTGCCCATAGGGAGTGCAGGACAGGTGACATCAGGACAAGTCTCCTTTGAAGGATTCAGGCAGTGGCTCTTCTGGCATCAGTCCTGAGTATCCTGAATTCAGACCTGAGCTGGAGCCTGGGCACTGCCACGCCTGCTCACAAAAGCTAAGACTGCCCCCATGCCAGGGCTGCGCAGCCCTGTCCACACCACAAACGTTACCCTAATATAGTGTAAAAACCTGGCTACATCTTTAAAATTCCAAGGGGATTTTGCTCAGAAATAGAGACAGAAACACAGAGAATGTCAATGGTGACATACTCTTATTTTTCTCATGAGTTAAAGTGAAGCAGTATTTTAACTATGATAAAATTTCACGACCAGCATAAACACAAACCACCAAAAACCAAGATGAACCCCTCACAGGGAGGAGGCCCTGTGCAGGGCTGGCCACAGCACGTCACCGACCCCAGAGCTCCCTGAACCCCATGTTCCTGTGGCTTTGGTGCTCTTCCCAAGAAGTTATTTTATGTTTATACATAAACAACACTGCAGGACCATGATTAGAACCTCATGTTTATCCTTAAGATGAAATTTAGAGACTAAGGAACTCCAATTTAAGCAAATCTGGAGGGTCTGTAGCCTTCCTCCCAACATGTGTCCTAGGGGCCAGAAGAGCAAGGGGCATGTCTGCCCTTTCACTCCCCTGATGCTGTGAGTCATTGTCCCGGCTCTATGGCAGCAGATCCCAGCAGGGCCTTGGCTGACGGCAACGGGGACGCACATTCAGCTTTCAAAGGAGAATGTGCACATAGCCTTGAAAGAGGAGTGCTCGGGCCTGCTAGTCAGACTCCCAACACCACAAGTCATGTCTCACAAACGGGAGGATCATCGTGAGACCTGATCGTGTGAGGTGATAACCTCTTTAGTAGAAACTGTCTTAGAGAGGACACAAAGATAGAAATCCACAAAACCACTGGCAATTTCACCTTCTCCTGGACAGCAAACCCCCAAGGACCCACGTGGCTGGACACCACTTGGTGAAGACGGTTCCCACCAGTGTGCCTGATCTGGGTTCTTCTCGTCTCAATTTAGAAGATAGGCAGGTGGTTTGAGTCTGACAGTGACACACGGGAGCAAACCTACCTTGTTCGAACATACCACTACCAAAGCACACGCAAGTGTTGACAACATTCACGTGAACATACAGAAAATGAAGAAAAATGGGGGTGTGGGGGGGTCTTCCATAGTTGAAGCCTCAAAGCAGCAAACGTAGATCCCACCCTGTTCCCCTTCCCTCCCCCCCCGCCCACCGTGAAGCCCCCTCCGGCCCCCTCCCAAGAGCCCGTTGGAGGAGTCAGACTGAGCACTCACCTGCCCGTCCTGCCCAACATGGTGGATCTGGAGGTTGCCCTGCAGAGGGGTAAGAGGAGGAGACGGTCAGGGACTGGCATGCTGGGACACTCAGAGAGACACCAGGGCACCGCGCCACTGCGGACAGCAACAGAAACTCCCACCAGAACTTGGCCCCTCAACAAAATATTTAGGCTCAGTTCTAGAGGCAGCTTTTTCTTAAAAAGACAAACAAAGCAACTCAAAAGACCACTGTACCCATCATTCCTTACACCCTGACCCCAAATGAAAATGTCTACATTTTTTACTTTTTATTTGAAACAATTTTAGATTCACAAGAAAAACACGGAGCAGGACAGAGGGGTGCTGTGCTCACTGCCCAGCTCCCTGGGACGGCTCTCAAAGCCACCTGCAGCGTCACCACCCAGACACAGATGGGACACAAGGCAACCGACCCACTAGGTCAGGAGCCTGGAGGATCTCTCCTGGTGGAAATTCACTGTCACTTGTTGTGAAAAAGAACTGTTAAGTCTGGCAGACTGCTGAAAGTCTCCCCACAGCTCTTTTCATTCAAGCAAAACAACTATTTGCAATTTGCCCTAATTTATTGTGTTCATTTCTAATAAAAACAAAGACTGAATTATATATATACAAGATGCTTTAAAAACTTAAAAATAAAAAATTGAAATTCAAGAAGTAGTGTAAAGATTTAGCATAAATAATGAAAAGCAAATGTGTGCTGACTTTTCCTTTGACTCTATGTCAATTTTCCTTCATTTCAAATGACTACACGCAAATCAAGAATTCTGACTACAGATGCATGACCTCCACTGGCCAGTGTGACCCGCCAGCACCCACACTCTGGGGCTGACCTCTGAGGACACTCTGCTCTCCCAGTAATGTTATATCCATTAGATAGCAGCGAGGTTGCAATTAGAATATGAAAAATATTCTATGAAATTACAATTAGAATATACGAAAACTTTTCAAAAAGTGGTTCTGAAAGCCAGCACCACCACTGGACTGGTTAAACACTTCCTTTGAGAGGATCCCAAGAGGCTCTATGACAGCACACGAGGTTCCCCTCTCTCAGCCTCCACACCCAGGGCAGGGGAAGCCTGGGGTCTCTGCAACAGACACTGAAAATCCAGCAAAAGCTGGTGGCACTGTCACCACCTGGAAACGGGTATGGCCATCACCTTCCAGAGCTCTGAGGGAGTCGTACCTACACACTGTATCCTGAAGCACAACCCATGAGCACTGCCTAGTGGCCACGGACAAGATCCAGCGAGGCCACTGTCCAGCACCTGCTGCCGCTGCCTGTGCTGTGGGAACAGCCAATGGGGACTCTTCCCCACCTCCCATGGAGACGCCCGCCCTGAGGGGCTCACAGGAGGGCAGGTGTGACCAGCAGCCCTCCATCTCCGACAACGTCACATGCTGCAGTTCATACTGATGGGTGTGTGGCCAACCCCGGGGCCACATGTGCAGTCTCATGCACATGCTTACAGCATCTGTGTAGTGGGAAGGACTTGCTATGCTCTGTCCTCATCATTGATTAAAATTAATAATAAAAAAAAGAAATAATCAAGTTCTGACACCTGAAGCCTGGCTCTCAGGAACTTGAAATAGTGAGACAATCCCAGGGACAGCAGGTGTGTTGAAAGCTGTGACTGGTGCTGGGCCTTGCGTGTCTCAACCCACAGGGTCCCCACGTCCCATGGGATGGGCATTAGTCCCAGAGCGCTGAAGAGGCAGCTGGGGTTGGCAGAGGTTAGGGGAGTGTGTAAGGCCACCGGTGCAGACCACACCTCTGCCACAAGGGTCCACCCCAGGTGGGAACTGCAGGGTCAGACAGGGAGAGAAGGGTGTTTGGAGGGCACCTCCAACCAGGAGCAGAAAACTCAACACAGAGTCTTTACCAAGAAAAACTGGCGAGAGGCTATGGAGTCAAGAGCTTGGGACAGGGAGAGCAGCGAGGCTGCAGGACTCGGGGGCTGGGCATATGTGCCCTAGGAGGTGGGAGTGCTGAGACCACAGTCAGTGTGACATCCCTGAGGACTCTCAGCTGCCCACCATGCTGGGACACGCGACGGGGCACTCACCTCGCTGTCCTGCGTGATCTGCACCTGCTCCCCCTGAGGCACCTGGGCGATGTGGAGGTGGCCCTGTGGGATCCGCAGCGAGAAGACAAAAAGGAGCATCAGAAGGCAATCAGAGCAGACGCAGACAACAGACACTCTGGGGCACTGGTCTCCATTATCTGCTCTCAGAGCACGTGATGCAGGCACAGCAGACGCGGTGACATCACCTGTGCCCCCTCTACACGGGGACATTCCAAGAACCCCTAACCAGCAGGCACTGATCACTGCGCAGACGCTGCCTTTCCCACACTGCTTACTGTGCAGCTTTTACGGCTGGTAAATGGTTTACTTCTGGAATTTTCCCTCCGACATTTTCAGGCCACACTTCACCCTGGGTACCTAAAACCTTGAAATGGGAAACAGGGTGGGAGCTACCTGTACGTATACAGAATATTCTACAGTAATTATTTTTTTTTATTTTTTGGCCGGGGCTGGGTTTGAACCCGCCACCTCTAGCATATGGGGCCAGCGCCCTACTCCTGTGAGCCACAGGCACAGCCCGGTAATTCTTAAAGGAAAAATAGGTCCCAGGAAAATTGGTTAAATCTTTAAATGTACTAAACGCGTAAGTTTAAGAATGTGAATGACATAGATAAAAAAGGGGAAACAAAATGAGAATTACAGTTTTGTTTTTTTTTTTAAATTATACTTTCAATTCAGGGGGACTAGAAACCTGGTAGAATTCCCAGGGAGAGTCTCCGGGGACCCAGGCAAGGTGGAAAGGCCCCCAGCAGCGTGAGGCTGGGGTCAGCATGTGGGTGTCCACACTGACCACAGTCAGGCAGCTCTCCCACTCGAGGAAACACTCACATGACCACTGAAATAGCTGAAGCAAACACCAATAAATGTTCAGGGGGAAAAAAGAAATCAAAGAACCCAGTTGAAACATTTATGTTTATGGATATCGGCAGACAAATAATTCCTATTAAACCTTCACCTAGCTGACTGAAATACTTATTACCTTATTTGAAACTCTCAGATAAAATAGATCTTAGAAAGAAGTCCTGGTGACTGTTCTATGTAAAGCCCACAGCAAAGTTATCTACCCTGGAATTCTCTCCAAGAGCGTCCCTGGTAACCAGATGGGGGCAACTGGCTCTGTGGACAGCAGCGGCCAAGCCGGTCAGCCTGAGAAAGCCCCAGAGAGCCTCGGGCTCGGCGAGGGAGCGGCCACGCCCCTCCACAGAGAAGGGTCTGGTCAGGAGAACGCCCAGGCGACTGCAGGCGCAGTGACAAGTGCCACTTCACAGGCCCAGAGGCGTCTGGCGCCATAAAAACACCAGCAACGTCCCGGGAACGCCTAAGTTTCTGGCTCCGCCCTCCTACGCTGGTGAGGTGCACGCGCGTCATCCCACGGTCCACGTGCTGCAGGCCGGGTCCCCCGGCCGCTCCCCAGATGTGATCGAGAGGGGTACATACTACTTGCACCTGCCCGTCCTCTCCGATCTGGTGAATCTGCACCTGCTGCGCGTTGGCCAGGGTGTAGTGCAGGGCCTGCGGCTGCTGCGGGAGCTCACTGGCGGGGGGCGGCGTGCTCAGCATCGGCTCTGCGGGCGGTGGGAGAGCACGTCAGGACCCAGCCCGGGAGGAACACACCGGCTGCTCCCCAGGCCCTGAGCCCGTCCTCTCCCCATGCCCCAGGCCCACCAGGCCCCCAAGCCTGCCCCCCCCCACACACACACTGTCCCCATCCCGCCCACCGTCAGAGCCCAGCCCCTACAGGACAGGGGAAGGGACACTGCACTCCTGGACTGGAACCATTAACAGATTTCTGACACAGACACCAGGGGCTCTACAGGACCCAGGGAGGGAGCCACGCTCCTCTAACTATGGACTTAGGGACCAGTGTCAAGTTGTTCATGTTTGCTCTCCTCCAGACATGAAAAACTGGAAGCAGTTTCAGACCCGCAGTGAGCAGTGATTGTCCCTAGGTAACCAAACCAACAGGGGAACAGTGCCATCCACCCACTGGGAGATTCATTTCCAAAAGATCTTACTTTCTACCTTTAATCAAAATGAGACAAGTATGTTTTGAGGTAGTGTACATTAATTTTAATAGTAATGATATCTCAATCACATTGCCCTGAACACTTAGAACATCAACAGTTCAGAAAAAACAATTAATTTTCAATGTGTTCCTAATTTTAGTTGCAGGTAATGATGATGAGTCATCAACAAAAGAATTTAAAAAAAAAAAAAAAAAAAAAGAATTTTTAAGCATAAAAATATATTGTCCACTTTGGGAGGCCAAAGAGTCCAAAACCAGCCTGGGCAGTATAGCAAGACCCCACCTTTACAAATAGTTAAAAGATTAGCTGGGTGTGGTGGCACACATCTGTAGTTCCAGCTACTGAGGATACTGAGGTGAGAGGATCACATGAGTTCAGGAATTTGAGATTGCAGGGAGCTATGATGCACTGCACTCTAGCCCAGGCAGCAGAGTGAGACCCCTGTACCCCCAACTCTCCCCAAATATATATGTATGTGTGTGTGTGTGTGTGTGTGTGTGTGTGGAGAGAGAGAGAGAGTATTAAGATGAAGTCCTGTGAAGAAATCAGAATATTTATATGAATGAGGCTGAGCATAGTGGCTTACACCTGTAAACCTAGAACTTTGGGAAGCTGAGGCTGGAGGATCACTTGAGCTCAGAAGTTTGATCATGATTCTATACTCCAGCTTGGGACACAGAACAAGACCCTGTATCCAAGAAAATTAAAAATTAAAAATTAAAAAAAATTTAATGAAAGGAAGAAAAATGAAAGCTACAAAATTTCTAATTGTTAAATGTAAGCTTTCTGGGTATTTCTTTCCTTTTTTTTTTTAAAGACAGAGTCTCACTTTGTTACCCTGGGTAAAGCGCTCTGGCGTCATAGCTCACAGCGACCTCAAACTCTTGGGCTAAAGCCATCCTTCTGCCTAAGCCTCCTGGGTAGCTGGGACTACAGGTGACCACTACAATGCCTGGCTACCTTTTTTTTTTTTTTTTTTTTTTTTAAGAGACAGCATCTTGCTCTTGCACAGGCTTGTCTGGAACTCCTGAACTTAGCCAATCCACCAGCCTCCCAGAGTGCTGGGATCACAGGCAGGAGCCAGGCCTTTTCATGTTTTTTTAAAAAGCTAGTAAGTATCAAACTGCTATGGTGTGAAGATTCCACTGAACACGTTTTTAAAGTAGTATAACAAAAAAAAAAAATGTTAAAAATGTTTCAAGCAATATGCTTGAAATTACATCCTTTTCAATTACTTCAAACTACACTGAAAATTTGGGGGTATTAATTTTTTAAAATGTCCGCTTAAAAATATGCAAGGAATGGCTTGGCGCCTGTAGCACAATGGTTATGGTGCCAGAGCCACATACACCAGTGCCAGCAGATTCAAATCCAGCCCAGGCCGCCAAACAACAATGACAACTGCAACCAAAAAACAGCCTGGCGTTGTGGTGGGCACCTGAGGCAAGAGAATCGCTTAACCCCATGAGTTTGAGGTTGCTGTGAGCTGTGATGCCAGAGCACTCTACCCAGGGCGACATAGTGTCTCTCTCTCTCTCTATACACACACACACACACACACACACACACACACACACACACGGAAGAATATACATTTTCAAGCTTCATTAGAAGGGCATGTAAATGAGGCCAGGCACGGTGGCTCACGCCTGTAGTCCCAGCTACTTGGGAGGCTGAGACAAGAGGATTGCTTGAACCCAAGAGTTCGAGGTTGCTGTGAGCTGTGATGCCACAGCACTCTACCCAGCGTGACAAAGTAAGACTGTCTCTAAAAAAATAAAGGAGCATGTAAACAAAGTATTAAAGGCCACTCTGCCTGCTAATAAGAACCATATAAACAGATTCCCAAGTGATCTATTTTCTAATGTTAATAAAAATCAACTGATTTTGACAGTTCTAACATTGTTCGAAAATACAACCCATAGGAATGGCAGTCCCTAGGGCTCTAAAAAAAAAAAACAAAACACTGACGATGTGATTTGTAGGTATGATACACATGGTTTCCAAATGTGAGCCTGGAATTATGGACATTACCACTTGTTCAATAGCTTGCTACAAAGTGTCCAATGTGAAGATGAATTCCAGACCACACTTCACAATCTGTGCTGATAGTAAAGTCTAGTGCAGAATACTGCATCGGTTACTCGGCCACGGTCAAGAACAGTCCAAGAGCCACGCAAGCTACTAGAGATGGGGTGCCTACCCTGACGTAAGTTCGGGGGGAGCCCCAACAAGGCCGGGGGCCACCCCGTCCACTGGAAGGCAGAGGGGCAGAGACCCAGCCCAGTTGGCCCTGCTCTCCCAGCTTCCTGAGGTCGCACCACAGGAAGACGTGTGAGCAGCAGTTGCAGAGCACTGGCTCTCCGTGACCCTCACACGCTGGCCACTGCACAAACCGCCCACCTAAGGGCTTCAACTCACCCACGAGACTTACGGGGGAAAAGGCTGAATTATATTTTAAACAATAAAATCCAGCCATCTTACACTCAAGCACATACATAATTTTGCACAGTGTTGGGCCGGACAGGAGGGTACGATATTGCTGATTTTATACTCCGATCTTTAAAATCCCTTGAAACTCCTGCTTTTATGGTTTGTACTTAGCTGGCCGTGCTAATTCAACTAAGCACACTAGCTCAGCTCAGAGCCTCATTCGCAGCATTTAAGTTCCTGTCTGTCTGCTGACAACTGGGAAGTAAACAAGACAACCCGAGCTGGGGTCACTGCCAATTCCAAATGACACAATTCTGGTTTAATTACATTTCACTGGAACATTTCTGTCACCAAAACTGCTTAAAAATCACATCAGCTTTGTTAGGACAAGAGTAGTGGTGAAAAGAACATGACAAATCCCCGGAGTCCCTTCACCTGACGTCTGCTTCACTGCATCTAATTCAGCCAATGTAAAGTAGTTTAAGACAGAGAACATTTACCTCAACTGAGGTTTACAAAGTGGTAGGAAAACCAGCTCCAGACCCGCGTGCGGGCTCCCCGAGGACCCAAAGGGAGGCGCGTGTCTCAGTTTCCGGCGGTGACATGACACTGGACACAAAGCTCAGAACCTCAGCCCTGTTTCTTCCCAAAGCCACAGGAATTCAGCTATGCTGCCCACCCTCCCGGGGTATCTGCAAAGCCTTGCTTTAAACCTGACCCTCACTCCTAGACAGGCCTGTTTGTGCTCACGCCCACGCAACCACCTGGGGCACAGTACATCTTCTGACCCCCAGTGAGGGCCCATCACGCGGGAAGAACAATGAGACGCTGCCCCCACCTCACCCCACGGCCGGGACAGGACATGCTGCGGAAACAGCCCATTCTTCAGGCAGTGAAAGGCTACGCTGGACTCCACCTGGGCGGCTGAAACCTCAGGGTTTCTCAGTCCACGCAGGGGCCCACCCCAGGCACCCAGGCACTGAAGACGTGGTGCAGGTGGGGACTGTTCACAACCCACAAGACACCAGCAGCACCTGCACCACAAATCCACAGCATCTCAGAAGAATCCTGACATGTTTATAAACAAACAAAATATACTAAAGAAATCCAACTATTATTAAACTGAACTTTGCCATTCAATTGAAAGACAGACTCAGAACTAGAAGAGAAACCAGCCGTGAGCAGGTAAATGTGAAAATAACGCTAAACCACAAGCCACATGAAGACAGAGAAGCACCAGAGCTGGGGCTAAGAAGCATCTCCATCTCCAACAACAAAGTTGGGAGTGGCCCATGGCCGTCCCGGGACCTCCCATTCAGTTAACACCTCCACCCTCAGAAGGTCTGGGCTGGCAGTGTCAGCACCATGCAGGTGCTCATTAGAAACGTGGGGTTTCAGGCCGCTCCCCAAATACTCTAAACAGAATCTGAATTTGCACTTCCAAGGGGGTCCACCTGCTTGAAGACGCTCTCTTCTATGCTATCTCCAGCCAAGAGACCCTGACTGTGCCCCAGCACCCCCAGAGACGAGGATACGCCCGTGGATGGGAAGAGCCATGCGCTCAGCAATGCTTCTGTGTTCATTCAGAACATACAGAGAGAGCTAACCTACGCATGCAGACCCCAGGAAGAAAACCACAGATAGGCTGTGTCTACCTTCTGTCCTGAACCTTCTGTCCCTGCCCCCACCCTCTGAGGACCCCCAAAGCCAGTCTACTTTTCTACTGATGTACCACGTCCTCAGGCATTTACTGGATTGTAACCAGACTTGGGGGAATTCGAATTTCTAGCCATTGCCTCTGACCAGTCCCACACAGGCAATGGTTTCAAGTCCCACAACCACCATAAAAGCCTGTCTCTGAACATTCCTTTAAGTGGCTCCAAAATGTCACCACAAGTCAGCCATGCACAGAGCTGGGCATTGAGGGCCTCCACGACTAAAGCCCCTGTGACGCCCTGGACTGCGACAGCAATGGCTCTAGTGTGTGGGCCTACAGCCCATCTTCCATGTCTGCGCCTCACAGACCCTCTGAGGCTGCATTTGCAGCTGTGAAATTTCCTCGCATTATCTGTACGCCTTCTAGAGCTTTTAGTACCCTAATGATGTAGCCCATTATGTCCAACAGTGGTCAAGCCGTATAGTGAGAGCTTTTTGCTCACTGAAGTCCCTGGCAAGAAACGGACTTACGTTGAGACTCCCCACTGGACTCCATTTCCATGGCCACAGGCTGCTGTGCATACGGTGCCCAGCAAGTGCACAGGACCCACCCCAGGACCACCTACCACCCTCTGAATTCCCAAGGCAGCTTTCCTGATCTCGGGCCAGACTCCCAAGAGCTTCTTCAACACATGCCACTCGAGAGAGCACAGCCTTAGGGGCACGACTTGGGTGGCCAGCTGCAGCCAGCAGCTCCCACCTTCAGAGCCCTGGCAACGGCCAGGGCTGAGTGTCTGATAACTACCAAAACAACTGAGAAAGCTGCTTCCTGAAGCAGGCTCAGGACACGGAGAGCACTCCAGGAGATCTGTTTTGTAGCTTGCAAGGCTTCCAGAACAAAGAGCTCTGGCCGACAAAGACCCCACTCAGAAGAGCTGGCCCTGCCCATAGCTGCCCCTGGGTCCTGACCCCAGCCCCAGCCAGAGCTCAAGTTCCGGAGCCATTGCCAAGGGAGCTACTGTGGGAGTTTAAAAAGATTGTTTTAACTCAAATATTTATTCAAATATTTTGAGATGTCTTGGGTGAAAGGCGACATAAAGTCACATTGTCATTCCCAGTAAAAATTTTCCCAGGGAAAAACAATCCTTTCAGCAATGCCAGAGAGGTAACTCTAAGAGGACTGTTTTTCCCCATTATCTTGTGGACTAGTCTGAGGCCAAAAATTCAAAACGAGAATAAAAAGTAGGAAAATTTAGAATCTACTCCAACCCTTCATCTGTGGTCACCATGCAAATTCCAGTAACACAATAATGCTATTATTACTGGATTACACTGGGAAGGTGAAGGAGCTCCATGCTCAGAAGCGACCAGACGATAGGGGAAGAGGTGAGTTGTGCTTCATGCACACCTGTCCAGCACCTCACCAAGCCGCTCTGTGCCTCAGGCTTACTAGGAAATCTCCAGGGTGGCCTAGTGGGGCAGGCTGAGCCTCAACCTTGCAGGACAGAGGTTTTCTCCCTGTAAGGTGAAGTTTTCTCCCCGTAAGAGGAGCACACAGAATGAAGCCTCCCCTCACTGGGTCCCAAGTGGTCCCTGTAGATTCTGAGAGCCAGGCTGGCCTCACTCTGGACCATGCCCCTGAGAGCTCGGCCACGCAGGCTGCACTCAAGCTGGAGGAGAGGGGGGCCCGGCCCTCACAAGGCGCAGCCGTACCTGAGGCACTGTAGGAAGAGGAGGATGGCGTTCTCCGTGAGAAGCTCTTGACTGCCAGGCTCTGGCCCCGCTGTTTCCGCCGCCACGCCGTCCGACACTTGGAGTCAATGCTCTGCTTGATCCGATACCAGTCGGATTCTGTGATTCCGAATTTATAAAAAAGGTGGCCTACAAGAACACATCAAAACAGCAGCTATGAGATAAAGACCTGCTCGGGCTCAGCTGACAGAAGCAACTTGGACACGAAACAGGTACTGCTGGGGCCGCAACTGCAAGCCTGACCCCTGACTCCTTGCCCCTTGCAAAGGATCCAGAAAACCACATGTCCCAAGCAAGATCAGTTGTAACTACTAAAATATAGTAGTCACACACATTCTTCCTATATAGGTCGCATAACTCCGCTGGTCAACAGGAAAATAAATGGATAGATTCAAAATTGCAAAAACAGAAAGATTAAGCTGAAAAACTTCCTGTTTTGACTACTAGGGGTACAGAGTTTGGACCATCTGCTGAGAGTTAAATTACTGCCCAAGCCATGAAAATCCGTTCTTATTGAGACCAAAATACTAGAAATAATCAAAACAGAGGAAGTGTTTGTTTTAACTACTATATTAAGTACCAAAAGTATCCTGGACTCTGGAAAGACACTCCTTGACGTTTTCTGTGAGCACATCTTAAGGCCTATCTGGCTGTGAACAGATTGACAGCCAGAGAGCTCGAACTCCAGATAAAAGGAAGCCAGGCTATGGGGCAGGACCTACAGGCTCAGGAAGAGCAACAGCACAGAGCCGGTGCATGCTCATGAGCAAGAGGAAATGCTAAACAAACAGCAGCTCTGCCTTCCAAGGTTCTCCAGGCCATCTCTAAAGCGATCACACAACTATCATTCCATAAACATCACTGGCCCATTGCCATGTGCTGGGACAGCCCTTGACATCTGGGTCAGCTGTCAACTCAGGGGGAGGAGAGCCCAGCTGCCCAGCAGCTCACACAGAACCCCACCTACCCTGGGGTCTTCCAGACAGGAAAGGAAACCGCAATCACACAGGTCAATAAGCACCTCCTAGTCTCACACCTCTCAGCACAAGGAAAAACACTTGTAAATACCCCTAGGGATTAATGAAATTGTACAAAATTTTAAAACTTGTTAGTAATGGAAAAGAACATATAATGTATATGCACTGTGTAAACACGCATTTTCATAATTATATATGCTCCACACATTATATATAAGTGTATTATATATAAATAACACATGGATTTCTTGTAGGAATATAAGTAATGAGCAAAAATATTAGCATTTCAGTTTGACTTTGTAACATTCAATTTGCCAGCTCAAATCCTGGCTCCTATCACACCCCACACAGTGGCACATGACCCTTCTGTAAGTTCTCCAGAGACCTTGACTCACAGCAGCTCGGGGCTCCATCTGACAGCAAGGGCTCCCTGACAGCTGCCAAGGGACACCAGCCGACGGACCAGCAGCAAAGCGTCTCCTACTCAAGGAGCTGTGGATTTGGGAGGGAAGGTCCAACAGGGTCTGGACACGGCACAGGAATCACACTCTGCCTCCAGAGACCTGCCGTCAGTCCACCGGCTCTGACTCCTGACCTCCATGCACTCCTGACCTCCCCCAGCTTTGCAAGAAGCTTTCTAGACCTTTTCTTATAGCACCGAGTAACCTCAGCTTGACAAGTGGGGTAGAAAAAAATCTTAACAATGGTAGACCAAAAGATTACCTTGACTCTAACTGCCATTTTACACTTGTAGGGGAATTTCTCTCTTATGTTACTTGGCAGACATTAAAAAAAAAAAAAAAAAAAAGACTCATGACACAAGAATGTCATTACCCTCACTTCAGTTTTGAGGCAAAAGCCATAGAAAGAAGTGATTTGCACACATTGGGTCAGCAGCAGGGGAAGAGGAGGCCATGCTCTGCAGGCCTCAACAGCACCCTGCCAGCCCCAACAAGGCAAATACGGATGCCCCCAGGTCGTAAGCTGGGGGAGGGTCATGGTTTCCTTTAGCCTGAGCACGCTAGACCCTCTGGGCAGGAGGTGTGCTGTTACTTTGACAGTGACATTTGCAGCATTTTCCAGGACACAAAGAACAGACGCCACCCAGCGTCTGGTAGTCGAGGCACATGATGAGGCATCTGTCGCATCTGGGCAGCAAACCGCCCCATCTTGCATTAGTCCACCTGCAGCAGGCCTGTCCCCACGACCTCCACCAGAGGCCCTGGCAGCAGCAAGAGTCGAGACCACACCGCACTCCCCCTCTTCCCGGCAGGCCACCTGGCAGCGCCCCATCACTCTGAACTTTACAGTCTCCAGAGCCCTGTGACTGGCACCAGTGGTTCAAATCACAAAACCAGGTCCCTGGCTCTCATCTACGGGCCTCTCAGAGAGCTGTGTGAGGTGCTGTGGGAAGCAGAGATGATGAAGGCGAAGCCGCGTCCCGGTGGGTGGCAGGAGGCTTATCAGTCAGGAGGGATGAGAACACTGCCCCTGCCAATGTAATCTCCAGTTCACAGCGCAAAGCAGAAGAGGAGTGCCAACAATTTATTTCTTGAAATTACAGACTTGACTTGATAGCGCAAGCCTGGAAAAGCAGAAGGAATCCATGACTCTGCCCAAGGGAGGTGGCAGGTCTGATCACTCCCAGATCAGTGTGATCACTCCGGGCGCCCCACACCCAAAGCCTCCCCACATCCCAGCCACCTCAGCCATGTTCTCAGTATCCAGGTCACCTGCCAAGGAGGGGCCTCCAGCCGCTCTCCGCTCTCCATGGGTGCCTTCTCTGTCCTGAGCCCGAGCTGACTAGAGCTTCCTCCCAGTCTCCAAACTAGCACACTCAGTGTCCCTACAGACACACACCTGCTCCTGGCACTGTCTGCAATCTGCCCTTAGGGGCACAGGTAACGCAGCCTCACCCCGTCACCCCACGGAGACGTGGATTAGAGACAGCACTGATTATTGATCCCACGTCCCGCGTACTGTGTTGAACAACGTCTCCATTCGTGTCCTTTCTAGGACCTCAGACGTGAACTTACTTGGGGCCCTTACAGATGTAATAAGCAGTTTAAGACAAGGTGACACTAGAGTACAATGGGCTCTACATCTAGGGACCGGGTCCCTAATAAGGAAAGGGGGACACAGCCTAGACACAGGGACAGTGGAGACAGAGTCAGAGTGACAAAGCCACAGGCAAAGGACAAAGACTGAGCAGCCAGCCATCCCCAAAAGCTGGGAGGAGGAGAAACCTTCAGAGGACGCGAGGCCCTGCCAACACTTGACCCCAGCACCCGGGAGAGAACTGAAGCCACCTGGGCCCCAGGTGCCTGACGGGGCAGCCTGATGACGGGCCAAGAACCACACCTGGGCTCACAGAGATGTGGGAAGGAAGCTGCAGATCCACACACTGCTTTCTGCTGGGAAATGCCACCCGTGCTGGGTGGGAGGATTTAAAAAGAGCCGATGGTGGTTGTCTTTGAATGTGTGACTCCCTGACTGCCGGGGCCTCGGGGCCTCTGACTCACATCAGCACTCTGCACTGGTGTCTGCAGAGATCTGGGGCGACCTGCTCTGATGTGCATTTTCACTCCGCTTCCAGTAACTCACAAATTAGCGACGTCCTCTACCACCTGGCTCAAGGAAAGGCTTACATGATGATCCATTAGTAAAACTGAGAACTAAGCCTGCATTCTCCATTCAAACGGGGGTGGGGGTGGGGGGGCACTTGTATTCTTAGATCATATTTCTATGACAATGTTCCAAGGTTTTTTATGTTACAATAATGTGCTACTTTTGCATAGCACACCCCAACGATTTGGTTAGCTGTCGAAATTTTAGGGCAGGAATGTTAATCCTTGGGAACTCTAAGAAAGCCAACACGCAGAAAAACGGATTGCTCTGCTTCCCCCTCCTTTTCAATAAAATTGCTCCTTCATTTTGAGAAAGTGGTACTTAGAAATATTACCTCTGTATGTTTCAAACTACAGATCTTCTTTTCTATAAAAAGTAAAAAACTATTTCTGCTGACCAATGGAAAGGAAGAATGGAAATCCTGTCCCTGAGGGCGGCGCCTGTGGCTCAGTCGGTAAGGCGCCGGCCCCATATGCCGAGGGTGGCGGGTTCAAACCCAGCCCCGGCCAAACTGCAACCAAAAAATAGCCGGGCGTTGTGGCGGGCACCTGTAGTCCCAGCTACTCAGGAGGCTGAGGCAAGAGAATCGCTTAAGCCCAGGAGTTGGAGGTTGCTGTGAGGTGTGTGATGCCACGGCACTCTACCCGAGGGCGGTACAGTGAGACTCTGTCTCTACAAAAAAAAAAAGGAAATCCTGTCCCTGGGGAGTGCTCAGGTCGCAGACAGCTGGGAGCTCTCGGGGTGGCAGAGGCAGGGCCATGTGGCAGAGGCCGCTCTCACCGCTGACCAAGCTGAGGCCTAGGCAGTCTGGTCCCCACGTTGGTTTGGTTCAGTTTGCTCTTTGTCAACAATCAGCAATAGGACTAAACTGGGCCAAAGGGAGAAAAGGCAAACGAATACTCCAGGTGAACACGAGCACCAGAACTTCAGCCTCCACAAGGCTTCGCTGACATAGGTGCACCTAGACTGGGAAGGCGGGAAGGAGTCTCTGCCTGTGTCACCCACACCCTCAGAAGGGCCTGGTGAGGTGGCAGGCAGGCCTTGCTTCACTCCCTCCCAGCTGTCCTGTACGGTGCTCTCCATCTAAAACCCAAGCACGGGGCACAGGGCGCGCATCAAGGGCTGGCCCAGGGCCCAGAGTGGGCACCTGCCCAGAGGCCCACGCTCCTCCCCAGGGGAGGAGCAGTACAGGGAGGCTCTGGTGTTGAAAAGGCTCCAAGATGCCGCCCATCTGGAGGAGGCAGGGCAGACCCCCCTCCCTGGCCCTGGGCCCCACACTGTCTAAATGCAGGGCAGGCCCCAGAGCAGCCCCCAACACAGGAAGGCCCAGAACACCCACCCATCGGAAACCATGGCAGGCAGAGACATGGTCCTTGGGTGCTCCCTGCCCTGCAGGCCCCCTGGAACTGCCTACGCGGCGCTCTGTTCCTCAAGGACACAGCAGCCACATCCACACCATGGCCGCCCACCGTCTGCGGTGACAGAGCCTTATAGTAGTACACAGCACAGCCAGGCCCAGCTCCTTGTCACTCCTTGCCGGTGACTCTGAGCACCCAGGGTCTCAACCCAGGATCAGGGTGGGTGCCACCAGCTCAGAGCCACAGTTTGGGTCTGGGAGACAGTCTGATGCCCCCCACCCCACCCCCAGACAGTGGCTTTACCTGTGCTAACAGTGGGCCATGTGGGCTGCATGTCAGGGGCACATCACACTCCCATGGGGATGCCGGAGGATGAGCACAGTGTCTCAGATTTCTGAGATACTTATTAATTGTGAAGTTACATACAGAGATGTCCAACCCGTGGCCCACGGGCGGCAGACTGCTTCTGCCCAGCAGTGGTGTCAGGTACCGTGGAAAGTTCAGCTTTCGTCAGTGTCCATATTTAACATGTGGCCTGAGAAGACTCTTATTCTTCCAAGGTGCAGAAAAGGGCCAGACAGCCTGACGTGTGACAGATACACCCACGCAGAGTCGGGAGTTCCTCTGAGAAAGCCCGCAGGTTCCCGGCCCACGTGACACACCCTGGCTGCCGGCACAAAGCGCTGTCTCCACCCGCAGGAATCCTCAGGGGCCCACCCACAGGCTGCGCCAGAACCCTCACAATCCCTGCCACATGGCCTTCAACATAAACACAACTTTTCTGCTGTACTTCAGAAGTTTATGATAGTGCATTAGTCACCTGAGACAAATGGGCTGTCTACCAGGGCACGCAGCAGCGTCAGTGAGCTTCCAAGAGCCTGTTAGGCCAAGACTCCCTGATGTTTGCAGAATCCCCAGCCCCTCTACATGGCACTGTTCACAGGCCGACTGTTCTGAATGCCAGCCCGGCCCACAGTCCTGCCTAGCACTCTGCTCGGAAGCCCAGCCCTCACAGGGCACCTCCACAGTGCCCACCACAAGAGCACGGATAGACAGCCGTCCCACAGGAGCTCTCAAACAGCGCTGCTCCCAGAGGAAATACAGCACTGGCAGGATGCCCACTGCAGGGGACAGTGCTCTGAGCTTGCCTGGGAGCGCAAGGAGTCAGGCCTAGGGTGCAGAGTGTGCAGATAGCCTGGTTAGCCTCAGATTCTGCAATCAGCACAGCCAACAACCTGGGCCGCCCTGGAGGATGCCCCTGAAGTCAGTGGACCCCAAGGAGACAGTGGCCCCAGAAGCCAGGCTGGACACTCCTCTTCAGCCTCCTGACAGTTAGAATTCATCACAGCTGAGAGGGACAGACGTCCAGGGCCTGCCCCTGCTCTGTCCCACGTAGCACCTTCCACCACCCTGCACCCTGCTGTGCCCCATCCCCTCTCCAGAAGATCCTCTATGCCCCACTTACACAACAGATCGCAACCTATGCCCAGACACTTTTATTCCAGATCAGGTCGAACACCCTTCTCCACACCTGCCACCACCCTGTCAACCCCTAGGGCAGTGGTTCTCAACCTGCCTAATGCCATGGCCCTTTAATACAGTTCCTAAGGGAAGGACCCCTCCCCTGAAATGCCTCCTCTCAGAACACATGCCACTGGCCCCTGCAGGGCCCCCTCCCGTCCATCCAGGTTGCCCTCTTTGCTACCACAGCTGCTCATGTATGTCTCGGCCCTGGGGTTGCTGCCCTGTCTGGGCATCCCAACAGCACTCATTATGTGGTCCCCCAAATACTGCACACGCTGCTCATTGCCAAGCAGCCCCATGATTTTGTCTGTTTGGTTTTTTGAGACAAAGTCTCACTCTGTTGCCCTGGTAGAGTGCCATGGCATTATAGCTCGTAGCAACCTCCCAACTCTTGGGCTCAAGCGATCCTCTTGCCTCAGTTTTTCTATTTTTAGTAGAGACAGGGTCTCACTTTTGCTCAGTCTGGTCTCCAACTCATGAGCTCAAGCAATCCACCTGCCTCAGCTTCCCAGAGTGCTAGGATTACAGGCATGAGCCACGGCCCCCAGCCACGGCCCCATGTTTTAAGGCTGGAAGCCCATCACGTGGTCACATGCACCCATTCAAGCAGGGCCCATGTCCTGGGAGGGCCTGGCACGCCACCTTCTAAAGCAGGGCTGCCACCTGCCTTTGAAGGCACACAGTCACTACTGTAGGCTTACACCTGTATGTGGCTGCCTCCGAGCTGAACAGGTTGCCCACAGGCCTTAAATAACTACTATGCAGCCTTGAGGAAAAGCCCAGGCCCTGCTCTGAACCTGCCCTGCAACCCTCTGTGTGTCCACAGGCTCCTCTGCTTCCTGTCTGATCAGCCAGCATCTGCTGCCCACATGGGTGGTCTTCCAGTGAGTCAGTGACACCAGGGTCCAGTGACACTCAGGTGCCCACTGAGTTAGACAGCAGTGGCACAAAGCCTGGGGCAAGCCTCAGGACAAGCCCCAGTGTGTCAGGAAGACAAGTCACCACCTCACTCCTGTGTGAGCAGTCACTGCCTCAGATTCTGCAATCAGTACAACACCTTCGATCTTAGCCAAAGGTCAGCGTAAGCAGCCATATGAAAAGAGTCCCACCATTTTTGTAATTAGCTTTTGGAAAAGTTAGCCTTTGTTTTTCTCTTAATACTAACAGGAAAGTTCACAGGTCAGTGATAGGGAACTTTACCAGGACAGCCCAGGCCCCTCCTAGTGGACCGAGGACACTGCTCCCCCATTTGCTGAATTGGATTTCACATGGGACTGCAGCAACCCCCTCAGAGCTGGGCCTCCTGGCACGCTACTGAAGCCCTGTGCTGGGGTCTCCTGCCTTTGTTCCCTCTATCTCACATCTCACTAGAAGCCACGTCAAATGACTTCTGGAACAAGGCAGAACCCTTGGAACGAACATCCCAGCATGCGAGGGCCAGGCCAGAGCATGCAGAGGTGTGCACAAGCCTGCGTCCACTCCAGAGTTGCCAGCAGGGTAACGTGGTGATGACCTCCTCAAAGTACTGCTCCTCAAAGAGGAGGAAAACTCCCATGTTGGGTGTTGGGGTTTCTGGGGAGCCTTCCTGCTTCCCTTACACATGGCATGGCGGCCAAGGCCGAGCCCTCTCTGGAAGGAAGAGGCAGGCGGCACACTGCTCACTCCCTGGGGAAGCCCAAGTGAGTCTGGACAAGGGCTCCAGGCATAGGACTGGGAAGAGCCTGCCCCTTCTCCCCCTTCCCCTCCTGCTCCAGAGCAGCCTAGGATGTGAGGGTCAGTTTCTGAAGTCCCTGGAGAAACACGTCCACAGTCTTTCTCATCTGCAGGACACCAGACAACAGGGGCCATGGGGAAGGCTCAACTCCGAGCCCCCACTGCCCGTGTCTGGCATGACCACTGAGGCCAGCATCCCCCTGACAGTGAGGATGGGGCCCCGGCCCCACCCACGGCTCACCCACCCGCTCCAGGCCCGTGAGGACGCAGGGCCCACACTTACAGCGGATGCCGTAGATGGTGAGAGGGTCCAGCTGCTTCTTGCCATGCTTGCCCTGGCCCGAGAGGTTGGACACAGCCTGCACCTCGCGGTGGAAGAGGTAGTCCAGCAGGGTCAGTGCCATCTTCTCGGCCGTACGGCAGTTGGTGCTGATGTGCAGCATATCGGAGGGGATGATGGCGCAGCGCACCCGCATCTCGGGGTTGTTCTCGTCGCCCAGCCACGTCCCATTGGGGTAGTCCTCTGGAGGGGAGAGAGCCACGGGTACAGTCAGACGCTCAGCTCAGACACCCTTCCCAGGTGGCCCCACAGCATGGGAGCAGCCCTGACCAGACATGAGGAAGCCCTACAGGGTCGACCACTGACGAAGACCAGACACAATCCTGTTGCTCCACAACAGCCAGCCCAGATTGCTCTCAGGCTGCGCAGAAAGCTGAGTGTGGCCACTGTGCTGTGCAGACGCCTGGTCCTGCACTCGAGGCCAGCCCCACCCGCGAGCTTGGCCAGTGCTTGGGGCATCTGCACAGCTGGGGGCGTCCATAGCTGAGCCCATCTGGGGCCTCCTGCAGCTCTCACGGCCTGACCAGGTACAGCCACCAGAGTGTGCCCAGGGGTGGGATCCTCTGTGGTGCTGGGGAAGCCACCAGATGAGAGCAGGGGCACAGGCCCAAGTTCATCCTCCAACCTGGAAGAGGCAACATCAAATCCTCTAGTCCCAACACCGGATTCTCTTCATAGCCCCTACAGGCTAAAGAACTTTAAAAAGAAAAAGTTTAAGAACTGCGTTTGTTTCAAGCTTTGTCTGCATCTGGAGGGGAATCAGCAGCAGCTCGCCTGGCACACCTGTCTCCAGGGTGATGGAGAGCAGTGGCCATCCCTATCCCTGGAGGGTCCCACACACTGACATAAGGCCACCTGTGGGCTCCACACAACCCAAATGAGACCAAGGAGCCCTCTGGTCATCCTCTGCAGGACAGAGGGTGGGCTGGGTGTGGCAGGGGCCTGTTGACCTCCAAGGGCCTCTGTGCCCCTGACCACCGAGTCCCACCCACCTCCATGCTCTGGACTTTTCTTCCTGTCACCCTTTCCTGTTTGGGGGCCTTGCCTCTCCTTTCTCACAGCTCACCAGTGACCCTGGGAAACACCTGCTCTGACTGCCTTTCCTCCTCGTGTGGCCAAGACGCCCTTCCTTGCCACACACACACCACTTGTGGTTTTACATTTTTCCATATCCCAAAGGCTGCTAATAACGGGAGGACACCAAGTCACGTGTCCAGAGCAGGTGTGCAGGAGGTGGGGGAGACGCAGGGGCGGGGCCTCTGGGACTCCAGACCAGGGAGGCCACGTGTCCCCCCCCCCCCCCCCGCTGCTGTGAGACTCCCAAGGGCCTGCTGACCTCCTGCATCACTGGACATGCCTGCTGTCCTCAGCACTGACTCTTCTCCGGACCTCCCCACTCTGTGCCCAGCTGCCAGCCATTTCCCACAGAGAGAGATACTAAGATGGCAGCCCCAGCACGAGCAGCCACACTTGCCAGGTCCCCGGTGCCCCCTGTCTAGCCTTTGCCTCTGGTTTTCTCAACAGCAAACGCTTAGACACGGTGTTCAAGTGTGGGAAGCCCTGGCGCTGCCTCCACCCTCAGTGGGGCGCAGGGCTGACCTGTGGGAAGCAGGGGAGGAGAGAAGGGCCAGGCACCCAGGCAGGGTGGGACCGCCCCCTGCTGCTGGGAGTGCCGCCTGCAAGCCCCACACCCTCCCGGCTCCCTGTAAGGCCAAGGGAAGGGTGCCTCCCAGCAGGCAGGCACTCTAGGCTTCTAAGCTGGACTCCATGAGTGATCTGGCCTCTCTCAACCTAGACAGTCTCTCTGGGTCATCCTGAGGTTGACCACGTACAGTGACTCAGCAAACATCACCTTCAGAAAGCCTTCCCATCAGGCAGAAGAAAGCTCCATTATGATCAGAAACCAAGAGAATTTGCACTGCTTAGAAACTCAGCGGCTTCCCAATCTCCCTGACCCTAAAGTGGGACCAGTTGAAGGTGCACTTGAGGAGGGTCCCCTCCCCGGCGCACCGCCCTGTGTGAGTAAGGAGGTCTCAGCAAGGTCATAGGGCAGGGAAGAGTGGAGCTGACCCAGAAGCAGGTGCTCTGGACCACCACAGTCCTGCCTGCTAGAGAAGGCAGCATGTAACCACCACTGACCGGTCGCACTTATCCCCAGACTCGGAACATGGCACCCAGCACAATGAAGTCACATCAAGTTAGCTCCCCCTTAGCCTCAGCCAGTGCTGGGCAAGGTTCTGGAGAACAGTCACAGACATGAGCTGGTATCAGGCTAGATTTTCCATCCACACCAAAAATGAATTTTCATCTGGCTTTTATAAGGGCTTTCTCAAACTGTGAATCTCAAAAGCAAAATAGTTCACAGAAGGAAAGAAAGGGTTCCAACAGTGAACAGTGACACAGAATAAATCTACATAGACAGAACTTGCCAGACAAGCGAGCAAAGGTCACAGCCGCATGGCCTTTCCGGCTGCCGTACTACACACACATCATGGCTCAAAGGCTTCCAGTGCCAGGACATGGGGTAATCGTTACTGCCAAAAACTCATTTCTTCCACCTAACTTAGAGAATAAGAACAAAATCTTTCATTGTTGAGTTATTCCAGGATCCTGGGACAGAAACACCTGTAAAAATAAAGCTGCACGTGTCTCAGTGTGCCCACTCTGGTCACCTGCTGGCTAAACATCTAGAAGTCATGTGTAGAGATTCAAAGCCTTCAGCCCCACCATGTGCCGTGGGCACTCAATGAATATACGGGATGGGGAGGGGCCAGAAAGATTAGCGGGGTAGGGGTACCCACCTCACAAGCCTTGTGCCTGGAGGGCAGCTGTGAAAACCAGGTGGCCTCCCCAAGGTCCTTTCTGTAAAATCAGAGGTTTCATAATTATGTGACATGGAGTTTGAGAATTTTAGAATTCTGTAACACTGACATTTCACAAACTACAAAGGACAGAAACTACTAGAGATGATACATTGTATCATTTTCTGCTTTGTTTGGCTTTGGTTTGGGGGTGGGCTATTTTAGATCAGTAATTCTATTATAAAGACTTTACCTGTGATGCTCAAACTTTTTTTTTTTTTTGAGACAGAGTCTTACTCTGTCACCCTGGCATCATAGCTCACAGCAACCTTAAATTCTTGGGCTCAAGCAATCCTCTTGCCTCACCCTCCTGAGCAGCTAGGACTACAGATGCCCGCCACAACACCAGGCTAGTTTTTCATTTTTAGCAGGCACGGGGTCTCACTCTTGCTTAGGCTGATCTCAAACTCCTGAGCTCAGCAATCCACCAGCCTCAGCCTCCCAGAGTGCTAGGATTACAGGTGTAAGCCACCACGCCTGGCCTCAAACATTTCTTAAATGGAAAGAAAACTATTTGCCGGGCGCGGTGGCTCACGCCTATAATCCCAGCACTGTGGGAGGCTGAGGGGGGAGAATCGCTTAAGCTCAGGAGTTTGAGACTCGCCTGAGTGACAGTGAGACCCCGACTCATGAAAAAAATGGAAAAACCCAGCCGGGCGCCGAGGCGGCGAGTGCCTGTAATCCCAGCGGCTTTCGGAGGCTGAGGCAGCGGGGTGCCTGCAGCCCCAGTCTGAGGTTGTGGTGAGCTACCATGCCCACTGCACTCTGCTCAGGGGCATAGGGTGGGACCCTGTCTCAACAAAAAAAAAGAAAAAGAAAAGAAAACTATTTAATCATTAGTACAAAAGATCCTGTGATTCTGGGGTTGTACAGTCATTCCAGCTACCTGTCCACACTCTCCACAGCTGAGCTGCCTCCAAGGACAGTGTGAGCAGAGGAGACAAGGTCAAACAACCAACCAGCCGTACCACAGCCCAGAACTCACCTCCTGCCCAGCCTCCTCCCTCCACCACCCTGCATGCAGGGAGACAGTGGTCAAGTTCAGATCATGTGCACAAATCTGACGGCGGGGGGGTGGCTCGGCTCCTCCCACTGACCATTCTCACAGACGACCTGCAGCCTCACCACCCTCCTCATGTCAGTCCCCCCATAAGTCATCCCACTAACTGGGCGGTGCAACATTCATGAGATCAGTTCCTGATAAAAATTCAATCATGACTGAGGTATAATCCTTCCCCATTAAAATTAAGTGCCTGACATTTTGTATGTGCAATTTATGAAGTTTTGTAAGGATTACCAAATGTATGCACAGCAAGGATTCTAAACCCTTTGTCAAGAATTGTAACTACATCCCTTCATTCATTCAGAGACCCCAAGCTAGGTTCCTTCCGGTCACTTACTCCTCTAACTCGGTTGGCAGCTTAATCATGGAGTGAAGGGTTCCCACACCTTCTAGTCCCTGACACAGACGAGAACACTGAGACCCAAACCCACCAACAGAGGCTAGAAGTGAGTCTGCAGTTCCCTGCACCCAGCCAGGGGTCATGGTTATTCAAATGCAGCTTATGTCAGAACAAACAATTATCTAAGTAAAACTTTAGCATAAAATGATACAGTACCTTTGCAGTACAGTGAATTGATTCCAAATTTGATATAAAACAGCATGTCTATTCAAACAAGCTGTTTGGAATTTTTAAGAAATGACCATCTTGAAATCTGTGTTCCTCTAAACTTCAGGCACTTAAATGCTGACATAAAAAGGTAAGCATCTATGTCCCCTTGCAGCCCAGGGCATGCGGAATAGGAATCTAAAATAATGGAACGTGAAAACTAGCCACCACCTCCACCACCTCCCCCATCAATGCCTCCTCTGCAGAGCCCTGCCCGCTCCAACTTCTCCCCAGCCCAGCAAGTGTTCCAGGCTCGTTCTGGGAAGGCCACAGCAGGAACACCCTATGTCCCACCCTCAGTGTTTCCTAAATCCCACAGAAACGTCTAGCAGGTGACACCACCCCAGAGCGACAGTGAATCAGACACCTGAGACATCAGTGGGTCCACTACCTTTCCAACGTTTACATGTACAGCAATCACTTAAAGATGGCCTTGTTTGTCTCCATATAATCTTCACCAAACCACTGTGTCAAAAGAACATGGCACAGACATTTCAGGACATCAACATTCTGCTGAGATATACATTCCCAAGGGCAGCACCAGTGAGACAGATTTATTATTAAAATATTTTCTCCTGGGCGGTGCCTGTGGCTCAGTTAGTAAGGCGCCAGCCCCATATACCGAGGGTGACGGGTTCAAACCCGGCCCCGGCCAAATTGCAACCAGAAAATAGCCAGGCGTTGTGGCGGGCGCCTGTAGTCCCAGCTACTCGGGAGGCTGAGGCAAGAGAATCACTTAAGCCCAGGAGTTGGAGGTTGTGTGAGGCCACGGCACTCTACCGAGGGCAGTAAAGTGAGACTCTGTCTCTACAAAAAAAAAATAAAATAAAATATTTTCTCCTAATGGAATGAGAAAACGGCTCTGAATTATGACCGCTCCTTCAAAATAAAGTAAAATTTAATTTTGGAAAGTTTCTCCAATTTTCCCTGATTCCAACAACCTGTATTGTATGTTAAAGTCACATTTGGTGGAAACGATCAGTTTTAAAAGTGGTTATAGAATTTCACTCAAAGCCATTGCTACAGAAGGATGTCTTACACAGGAGCATCACTTATGTTTGAGGAACTGAAAATCGTGTACAGAACGTTCTGTGTGGCCGGCTTCTCCCTCCTTTCCCTGGGACGCCGCCCACTCTCTCCGCCTTTTCTTTCATCCCATCTTCTCTTCTCTCACTCGTGCTCTCTGCTCCTCTCTCTCTCTCTTTCTCATCTCTTCCCTTTCTCTAGTATAAAATAAACTTACACTTTTACGTTCTAAAAAAAAAATGTGTATTTCTCCATGTAGATATTAATACTAAGTAAGCTCCAAATCTGAGTCCTTTTGGTAAGTTCGTTGTAGGGCCAGCCCGCTGTTTCTACCAACTGAAATATATTTCACATTAATCATATCACATTAGGAAACAAATTTTATTTATTTATTTTTTATTGTTGGGGATTCATTGAGGGTACAATAAGCCAGGTTACATTGATTGCGATTGTTAGGCAAAGTCCCTCTTGCAATCATGTCTTAGGAAACAAATTTTAAAACATTTAAAAATTTTAAGGCTTGGGCAGTACCTGTGGCTCAAAGGAGTAGGGCGCCGGCCCCATATACCACAGGTAGTGGGTTCAAACCCAGCCCCAGCCAAAAACTGCAAAAAAAAAAAATATTAAGGCTTAAAAACTTAATTTGCAAAAATTTGTAAAAATATGTACACCATGGAATATTATGCAGCCTTAAATAAAGATGGAGACTTTACCTCTTTCATGTTTATATGGATGGAGCTGGAACATATTCTTCTTAGTAAAGTATCTCAAGAATGGAAGAAAAAGTATCCCATGTACTCAGCCCAACTATGAAACTAATTTATGGCTTTCACATGAAAGCTATAACCCAGTTATAACCTAAGAATAGGGGGAAGGAGGGAAGGAAGGGGAGGGAGGGGGGAGAGGGGCGGAGGGAGGGTGATTGGTGGGATTACACCTGTGGTGCATCTTACACCGCTACATGTGAAACTTAGTAAATGTAGAATGCAAATGTCTTAAAACAATAACTAAGAAAATGCCAGGAAGGCTATGTTAACCAGTGTGATAAAAATGTGTCAAATGGTCTATAAAACCAGTGTATGGTGCCCCATGATGACATTAATGTACACAGCTATGATTTAATAATAAAAAATAAATAAATAAACATCCTGCTGAGCAATGAGGGACATTTAATAAAGAATTACCTAAAAAAAAAAAAAACTTCATTTGTAAAAATAAAATTAAAAATCAAAATTTTTTCTTTTTTTTTTTTAGAGACAGTCTCAGTTTATCGCCCTCAGTCTAGTGCCGTGACGTCACAGCTCACAGCAACCTCCAACTCCTAGGCTTAGGTGATTCTCTTGCCTCAGCCTCCCGAGTAGTTGGAACCACAGGCGCCCACCACAATGCCCAGCTATTTTTTGTTGTTGTTGTTGCGGTTTGGCCAAGCTGGGTTCCAACCTGCCACCCTCAGTATACGGGGCCAGCGCCCTACCCACTGAGCCACAGGCAGCACCCTAAAAATTTAAATTTTTATTCTTGATGTTTTGTAAGACCTGATTCCCCCAAATTACCAAGATTTTTGTTCTTTAGTTCAGCCGTCCCCAACCTTTTTGCCAGTCAGGACTGGTTCCATGGAAGACGATTTTTCTGCAGACTGGGGGCAGAGGGATATGGTTTGGGGATGACTCAAGCACATCATATTTACTGTGCATGATATTGCTATTACTATTACATTGGAATATATAATGAAATAATTATATAACTTGGGCGGCGCCTATGGCTCAGTCGGGAAGGCGCCAGCCCCATATACCGAGGGTGGCGGGTTCAAACCCGGCCCCGGCTGAACTGCAACCAAAAAATAGCTGGGCGTTGTGGCGGGAGCCTGTAGTTCCAGCTACTTGGGAGGCTGAGGCAAGAGAATCACTTAAGCCCAGGAGTTGGAGGTTGCTGTGAGCTGTGTGATGCCATGGCACTCTACCGAGGGCCATAAAGTGAGACTCTGTCTCTACAAAAAAAAGAAAGAAATAATTATACAACTCACCATACTGCAGAAACAGTGGGTGTTTTCCTGTAACTAAATGGTCCCAGCACTGGCATCACAGCCTCAGATCCACCTGAGACCACCAGGCATTATTCTCTTGAGGAGCAGTAGCCCAGATCCTCACCCCACCCAACCCAACCCCTTGCAGCTCACAGCAGGCTTCAGGCTCCTTGAGAATCTAATGCAGGGGTCCTCAAACTACAGCCCATGGGCCACAAGCGGCACACCGAGGCCACTGATCCGGCCCTCCAGGTGTTTTTGCCACCGCTGCCTGTCCTGCTACAGTGCGCATCTGTGGAATGTGCGCGGCACTCTCCGACTCCCCTCCTCTCTGTCTCTCGACGCCTCCTCTCAGTCTCAGGACTAACTGGTGCACACTTGCATCACTTGTTACAACTAGCAGTGACAAATATGGCACCGGACATTGACCATCTCATTTGCCAAAAGCATGCCCATAGTCCCCATTGAAATACTGGTAAGTTTGTTGATTTAACTTTAGTTGTTCTTCATTTTAAATATTGTATTTGTTCCCGTTTTTTTTTTTTTTTAATTCAAAATAAGACATGTGCAATGTGCATAGGAATTTGTTCATAGTCTTTTTTTTTTTTAACTATAGTCCGGCCCTCCAACAGTCTGAGGGACAGTGAACTGGCCCCCTGTTTAAAAAGTTTGAGGACCCCTGATCTAATGCCTGGCTGCTGACCTGACAGGAGGTGGAGCTCAGGTGATGCGAGCGATGGGGAGTGGCTGTGAATGCAGATAGGCTCTGCTAGCTGCCACTCACCTCCTGCTGTGTGGCCCACCCCCAACAGGCCACCACCAGTTACCATCCTTGGCCCAGTGGTTGGGGACTACAGCTTTAGTTGACACTGTTTATCTACATACCTATTTGCCTATATATTTTATTTATCCATCTACTTATTTGTTTATACTTAAGACAGAGTCTGTCTTGAATTCCTGGGCCCAAGCCTCCTCCTGCCTCAGTCACCCAAGTAGCTGGGCCTACAGACATGCACCACCACACAGCTAATTTTTTTATTTCTTAAAAGATGGGGTCTCACTATGCTGTTCAGGCTGGTCTCGAACTCCTGTTCTCAAGGGATCCTACTGCTTCGGCTTCCCAGAGTGCTAAGATTATAAGTGGGAGCCACTGGGCTGGGCCCTAGCTCACAGCTTAATCCAAACATCAGGCCTAAAATGGGTAGCCCGATCTACGTGGGTATTCACACAAAATCCACGTAGAAGAAGAGTAAGAATAATTAGTCTTCATGAAATATTATAATGTGACTTTCATTCAGTTTCCATGCAAATGAAATCAGTTGCATTTCTCCTTTCCTTAAATTTAATGTGTAAAAAACCAGTTGCCTTGACCTTGCAATTCATACATCATACACGAAAGCCTCTGTGTAAACATTCACAGCAACATTATTTATAAGATCCAAAAAGTGGCAATAGCCCAAATGCCCATGAACTGATGACTGGGTAAACAAAGCGCAGTCCACCCACACAACGGGGTGTTTGGCCACAGAAGGAAGCTGACTTATGGTAGAATCTATGTGACATCTTTGGACCCCATCCCTACGAAATGTCCCCAGTGGGAAAATCCAGAGACGGCAGATCAGTGGGTCCTGGGGCTGGGGGAGTGAAGGAGGGAGGGGTGATGGCTGCTAATGGAGACAGGACTTCTATTTTATAAATATAACACAGAGGTGATGGCTCCATAATGCTGTGAATACACTAAAACCACTGAAATGAAGACTTTCAGATGGTCAGTCTCAGGGCATGTAAGTGAGATCTCGATTTCAAACTGTCTCCCTGCCTCTGTCTTCACTGTTCTGCCATTTGTATTAGAGGTAAAAGCAATTTTTGGGAAAAACATTGTTTTCAATGTTTCAGATATAGTAATGACTTTAACTTTGTTCAGTAGAAAATTCTACATCACGTTTTTAGGAAGAGGCTGGGCGTGGTGGCTCACGCCTATAATCCCAGCACTCTGGGAGGCCAAGGTGGGAAGATCACTTGAGGTCAGGAGTTTGAGACCAGCCTGAGCAAGAGCGAGACCCTCATCTCTACTAAAAATAGAAAAACTAGCTAGGTGCTGTAGTGGGCACCTACAGTCTAAGCTACTTGGGAGGCTGAGGCAGAAAGATCGCTTGAGCCCAGGAGTTTGAGGTTGTTGTGAGCTAGGACACCACGGCAGGGTGTCACCTCTATGCAGGGTGACAAAGTGAGACTGTCTCAAAAAAAAGTCTTGAGGAAAAATGAACAACTCAGATGTAGAAGCAGAAAAACCTCAAGTTCTTATTAGTAAACAACATACAGGCTTTGGGACTCCATGACACAAAGCTGAATCTGCTGAGTTGATCTCTCTCTCCCCACATGGCAGTGACTGTGGTAACTGGCCTAAGGTAGTCCCAAGGGACACACTGAGGCCCTAGGACAAGGCTGACCACAGGCAAGGGCCAGACGAGAAGTCCCTTCAGACCATTATGGGAGAAAGGAAGGAAATCTTAGCACTCTGGGAAGCTGAAGGTCCCCCCCCAGGGGACCCCTAGAAGCTCCCCCCTCCCCCCAGAGTCCACCTATGGGCTGACACCTGCTCGCTTCCTTCAGGTGGGAGAGGCAGAGCTGCTGGGGCCAGGGGCCTGATTTAAACTGTGTCCTCTGACCCAGCAACCCACCTGACAGCTACTTCCAGACATCAATCAGAGAGATGAGAGAAGGAGCATCAAAGACAGTGAGTCAACCACTAGGTAAAAATGACGCAAGGTTACAGCTGTCCATTCCTAGACGTTGATTAAATAAAAAGTATTGGAAACAGATTGTGCAAATCTGTCTTGACATGGAAAGGTTGTTGCCATGGGAGGGAAACTGAGTTCTGATTATAAGGTACCCAGACAAAAAGCCCAGAAGGCTTAGAGATCTCTGAACAGTGAACTACAAATTATTTTCCCTTTCTTCATCATTGTTACATTGGCTTGTTTTAAAAAGCAACAAATATATGTAACATTTCTAAAAAGCAAAGAAGGAAAAAAACTTGGCCCTGTTGCTGCTCAGCCAAGGGAAGATAAACTCTCTCGGGCTCACCTTCTGAGTTCAGGGTGATCAGGGTGACGTTGTTCCCAATGCTCTGGCTCCCAGACTGTCCGCAGTTGGAGATGGAGTCGCTGGCCTCTGACCCACTCTCCCCATCCTCATGGTGGCTGTCTTCTTGGCCCGGCACCTTCACCACGATGGTGTTCTGCCGCCGCCCAGGAACAGCGCTGCACGGGACAAAACACAACAACCTGCCATCGTGAGAGCAGCACAGCAGACAGCAAGGTCAGGGCGGCCTCGCGGGGAAGCTCCCCTTTGCCTGGTCTATCACGGACCCTGACTATGCCTGGACCAGTGGATCACAGTCTTCCAGACAGCTCTTTCTACGAAGATTACTGGCAATATAACAGTAGAAAATGGTCTGGGGGGTGGAAGAAACTACATAAAATGAAACTTAAACATTTAAAGAAAATATTCCCATCACAAAAGTAAAATCGTAACTCACTGTGACTCAGGCCTAGAATGCTGCTTTCTGATTTCAGAGGCTGTTATCCCACCAAATGCTGCACTTGAATAGAAGTCACTTTCATGCCTATGTTAAGGAAGACTTGATGAAGAGCAAGTGTGCCTAGAGACCGGACCATCACCCGTGCTGTCAAGACTCCTGCAGACGTCCTGCCTCCAGAAACACTCCCAACTATTCCCACAGACAAAAACACTCAGGTGGCCTTTAAAAGACAGCCAAGAATCCACAGGGGCCACTCTCCTCACAAGAGCTCCTGGCGAGGAACATCAAAACACTGCCGGCAAAACGGGAGCACAAGGTCAGCCCCAGAACACGCCCAGAAAACACACTTGGAGACTTGTAACCTGCCTTTTTAAGGACCCTTTGAACCTCCTTAACCAAGGCCTGCTACACACTGAGGGGAAATAGCAAAATTCCTCTTTATGCAAAGTCACAACAAGGTGTCTACAATGCTGGTCACACCCAGAGGAGGCTCACTCTGTACTTCCTGGACTTGATTCTAGAGAACTATCTGGGTTGAACTTGCCCCTAAACACTCAGTCTGCCCACTGACCTCAGTGTGGGCCCCGAGAGAGGCAGGACAGACGGACCTCAGCTTCTTACCGGGCAGCACACCCTCAGGCTGCCCACCCCCCACCTGTTGCCTCCCCCCACATAGCCAGCCCTGGTACCCACAACTACCAGCCCAGAAAACTGAACTAAGACAACAGGGAAACCAGACAAAGCTGGAGGAGGGATAATCCACAGGAAAAACGAAGAAAAAAGCAAAACAGAACTGCAAAGACTCGATGGGAAGCAAAGAGCACCACCATCCTCACAGGAGAGTGTCCCTGGGCAGAAGCCCTCCCCACAGCCCTCACCCTCACACCAGGTGCTGACCCTTCTCCTGTCCACCCATTTCTAGTCAAGATTCCGTTCACAATGTCTCAAAAGGAGTAAGAAAAAAAGCCATAAACTCAGCACACTTAATTCCTGCGAAGGCAGACAGGGTGTCTGCTCACCTGGAGCTCTGCACAGACAGACAGGCCAAGTGAGCTGGAGGACACACCCTTACCAGCTGCTGTGAAGTCACAGTGACCTCTCTCCAAAACTCTGAGAGCACAAGACACAGAGTCCCCACAAGGCACTGCCCTCTCTGCAGCCACACACCAGGGCAAGGGTCTCTGCGGCACCCGGCCCTCTCCAAGCACTCCACAGGCCCTCCCACCCCGACCTTGGGAAACTAGTGTAGTGCCCACCAGGCCCAGCCATGACCAGAGCTGAGCCACGTGCTCGACTGTGCCCTAACTCAGGGAGTTGACTCATTCCCATGGGGCACATCACAGTGGTGGGGAAAGGTGAGGGTGGTGCCGTGCTACTGACTTGCTAATGACATTTTCCAGGGAATCCGGTGCCCTGTTGCTCAAAGGGTCGTCCATCTTGGCTACAATGGCGTTCTGCCGATCACTGTTGAGTATTACTGTGGTCTGGGGGACGACGCTATGGAACAAAAGAATCACAAAAAAAAAAAAAAAAAAAAGAAGACCTTAAAACAACAACATTCATTGAGTGCATGCGAGTAATTCAATACAGTCAAGCCCCCGTGACCTGCAGTAGGGGCAGTGGCCCCAAACAGAAACCCTCACTCTGTGCTAGGACGGACATACGGGGAACGGGGCCTTAACAATTTGACTTTCATACTGGTGGTGTTCTGGGCCTCATGGCTGGATGACACAGGACAGCCAAGCTCAGGCTGTTTAAACACGTGACAGAGAACAGATGGAAATACCACGTGTCATCACCCTGCAAGGCCAGGTGGCCTTGGAGGCCACCCATCTACTGAAGGCCAGCTTGCTGCTTTTGCTCACCCCACTGCCCCCCTCACCCCCGCCCCGTGGAAGATATAAACTCTCCTAATCACATACTGACATCATTCCAGAACACAGACATCTGGAAGGAAAGGGGAAATGTGACCCAGGTCCACAGTAAAGTGGCTCAACCACAACCAGACGGCCTCGGAGTTTGGCTTGGAAGAAAAATGACTCTACAAAAGAAGAGGCCACAGCCAGCACCGTCAGAGCCGGCAGCACCCGGGGTCGTGCTGGTGTGCGCCAATGGGGAGAGGCCACACCTAGCACCCAGGCATGCGCTGGTGTGCGCCAACGGGGACAGCTGACACGGCTCCACTCGAGGCATTTACTCATGCGTCTTTCCCAGTCATTAATTTTTAACCTTAGCAGCACTTTGTAGTTGCAAGTCTTTAACGCACAGCTTGCTATGAAAGGCCAAGGGCAGGAAGAACTGCCCTTGAGATATAAGATGGAGTGTCTGGAAGTAAAACACCACTTGATTCCACGCTGCAAAGCCCAGTTCAGGGAAGGCTGCCGTCTGTGATTCCCACACATGAAGATCCAGCCTGGTGTCCAGGCCATACGCCTGTAATTGCCTGCCAGACACAGAGCGTGGACCTCTACAGTGAGGCCCAGCCAGCTGCACCGCGCCCCAAAGGCACCTTTTCCCCAGTTGTCCTACTTGTCTTTGGTGACACCCAAAGGAGCCACCAAGCCCTGACAAATTACCCCCAGGCACCCAGGCAACTTTCGGTGGTTACTGCAGCCACTTCAGCCACTTCAGCCACTTCTGGGCTGTGACACTCTCAAGCTTCTCACATATGCAAAAGAGGAAACCAGAAGGGTCTACATTTCCTGAGGCTATTCCACAGAAGGCTAGTGTCCCCAGGCTCACACACACACAACTCCCTGTCTGTCTCTATCAGAGACTAAGTAAGGGCACCTGCTGTTCACAAAGGCCATTAGCAAATTAAAGATCTAAAAAGAAATTGTAACATAGTAACATTCATCCATGCCACCATCTGGAGAGGTCGTTTGACTAATTAGCCTTTGTTTCTTGAAGATTTCTATGAAGATGAAAGCACCATGTTCTGAGGCACCAGCTTCCTGGTGGAGTAACGCACCCCCAGGAGCGCCCCAGAGGGTTTCTGCATCACTCCCAGCCACTGTGTCCAGAAGGAACTGCTTCCTGAAAGTGGTCTTCCCCCAGAAAGCTCCTTGATGCATTTGTTCCCCTTCACAAAGTCTTTTTCCCACTTAAAGGAAAAAAAAATTACCTGTGACTCAGAGTACCCTGCAGTTCACTGGCCACCCACGACAAGACCCGGGACCCAAGAGCAAACGAAGGGTCTGGGGACACTGGCCTAGCACGGCAGACTGACCAGGCGACCCTCGGTGAATGGGTGGGTTTATGGTCCTTTGCTTTCAACAAAACTCATGGAAGGATCTAGTTGAATTTTTAGCTCACAGATCATCAGAAATAATTTCTGATGACAGACCATTACGATTTTTAGCACGTAACTCAAGGAGTTGGAGGGCTCCTTCCTCTCTCATGTTACTGATGTGAACAAAGTCTCTCAGGGTTTAGAACTGTAACAACCCAAACCAGAACTAAGACCCATGCTGAATCCTGCCTTATAAGCAACCAATCACAACCATCCAGGGACTCACAAATTAAGTCTCATCTCCTCGAAAATATATTCACGGCCAGGGACAGTGGCTGACACTTGAACAAGCCAAGGCAGGAGGACTGCTTGAGCCTAGCATGGCAACAAAGCAAGACCCACAGCAGGTGCAGCGACCCACACCTATAGTCTCAGCTACTCTGGGGGCAGAGCCCAGGAGTCTGAGTCTGCAGGAAGATATGCTCACACCACCAGGCTTCAGCCTGGGAGACAAAGTGAGACCTGGTCTCCAAAAAAAAGAAAAAAAAATTATATTAGCAATGTTTTATTACTCAGAATTAGTTATAAGAGGGTAATACATTTATGTTGCTTTCTTCAGCTACATACTATTAATTTTTTAATCCCAGGCCCTTATGGTCACAGGACATAAAGGTTTTCAGCTTCAACCTGCATCCCTATTTCTGCTATAGAGAGCATGACAGCCTAGGTAATAGGATAAAGTTACATGAACTGAAAGCTCAGCACACAAAAGGAACGATGTAAAATGTGACTGCCAAAAGCTGACTTGTGAGATGTTTAAAATGCACAGTGGCGTTTATATTACAAGGGAAACATTTAAGAGAATAAATCCGTGTTGTTTTTAAATATCAGTATTACAGTGTGCCAGAAATAACACCCTTACAGCGAATGCAATTTATTTCAACCTCAAATTGTACAAAAGAATATTTAGTTTCTCAAAGACTATGGAACATCTCTTTCACATTAAGAATGAAGCAGTTGTCTAAGGTCAGTTAGAGCAAAGTACGATATTACGTGGCACAGTACAAACAAACACAGGTGCAGGTGCACGAAAGCACATCTGGAAAGACTGTCAAGAAACTGGGATGGGAAGTCACAGAGCAGCTTTCCCTTTCCCACATTATTTGAATTTTCTGAACATGCTGGCATTTTCTGTCTGTGTCACGAGTGTGTCACTCCTGGCCACCCATCCCACTCTGTGGGATGTGCATGGCCTGGGCTGAGTTATCCCTGGACACCAGATCACTCAACGGGGCACTGCCAGGAGACTAAGGGTCCTAATTAATCCAATTTATGTTCATCAAAAGAGAGGTGCCTTCGGTGACCTGACCTTCTCAGCAAGCCCTTTATATGGCCCCTGCTCTCCCAGGCCTGGGGGCTTCCACACAGCACCTACCCGCCAGGGCCCAGCCTGTCTGCTGCCCCCGCTCCCCCTTCCTGACCATTGCCTCATACATTTCACTTGTGCTCAGTGGCCCTACAAGCATGGGAGCCAGTCCCCTGGGGCACCCCTTCAGGCACTCTCATAGGCACACACATAGCACCTCCAACTGGCTCTGCTTCTCTGGTTGAACTCTGAGTCCTACGTTTTAAAATAATCATGGATTCACAGGAAGTTATAAAACTAGTCCCAGGAACCCATCACCAGACTGCCCCATGGTGACATCCCTCGAAGCCTATGGTATAGAACGTGCAAGACAGGGGCACTGGGACAGACTGTGGTCACAGCCTGGCAGAGCTCACCAGCATCAGTGCGTGAGTCTGTACACGTGTGTGTGTGTGCACATGTGTGTGCAACTGCAGGTGTGTGTGCACATGTGTGGGCACGTGGCTCCCTAAACCCACTGCCCTGAGATACAGAACTGGTCTGCCCCCAGAAGCCCTGGAGCTGCCTTCTCAGTCACACCTACTTGCCCTCCCTGGCTGCAAAATCCCCAGACATCCCACCTGCGCAGTCACAGCACCTGACCTTTGCACTCAGCAGAACCCCTGAGATCCACCAAAGAGGTAGCCTGTCACAGCTCACTCCTGCCTGCCACTGGGCGGGCTCTGTGGCAGGGGCACTGGCTCGTTGACCACTTGTCCGCTGACGGGCACCCGGGTAGTCACAGTCCTGGCTGCTACAGACAGAGCTGCCATTAACATTAGTGTGCAGGCCTCGGGGGAACGCAGATTTTCAGTTCTCTGAGACTAACACCCAAGACAACTGCCGGGCCACCTGGCTTTGTAAGACACCCTCTGCCACTGTCCAAGGCAGCTGTGCTACTTTCTGTCCCATCCGAAACAGACACAGGGTCCAGCTTCTGACACCCTGCCAGCACTGGCACCAGAGTGCAGCCCAGTCTCAGTGTGGCTGTAACTGGTGCCCCCCTGCCGGCTGAGGACGCACAGCCACCTCCCGCCTGCATCTCCCACCTCACACCCCGCGGTGAGACTGCTCTCCTGGGCTCGGCCTGTGCACCGGCTGGACCACTCATGCTTCGCTGTAGAGTTCTGGTTATTCTAGATGTTCACCCTTGTTGGACGTGTGCTCAGCAAACATTCTCTCCCAGTCTGTACTCCATCCTCTTCACAGGCCTCTCCCAAAGCAGAAGCTGGGAACTGCCATCAAGTACCACAGGCTCATGTCCCCGATTATCCTTTCAGGGTCAAATCTAAGATTCTTTGCCTAAACCAAAGTCCCCAAAATCTTCTGTGTTTCCCTGTGAAAGTTTGACAGTCTCACATTTTACACTTAAATCTTGACCCCAATTAGATTCTGTATGGGATATGAGGCTCCGGCCAGGCCCGTGACCGTGGTCTTCCTGGGGACATCTGGGTGCTGTGGCATCACTGCGCAGAGGGTGCCCCCCCCACCGTGTTTTTGTCAGAAGTCTGCGCGACGTGCCTCTGTGGGTGTGCCTCTAGGTCCTCTGTCATGTTCCAACGACCAGACACGTATCCCCCATCACTTGGGTTTTTAAATTATTTTTTAAGTTTTCTATCATAATCATTCCCCGGCTCACAGAAGTCTCACGGGCACTGGACTTCCTCTCAGCAAACAGCCGTTGCTCGTAACCTACAGAACCACAACCATGACTGCGAAGCCCCTTAGCATAAGGTTACAGGGACCTCAGAGTTACTTGGAAGCGGCGTGAGAGACAGAGCCACAGCCTTCCTCGTGCTGCCCGTGTACAGAGAGGCCAATGAGCTGCCCAAGGACACATGGCCAGTGAGCGGCAAGTTAGATTTGAGCCCAGCGTCCTCCTGGGACAGACAGAGCCGACAAACTTACAAGCCAGAGTCCACGGGGCCCACTCCTCACACTTGCATCTCCTGCGAGGCCAGGGCCCGACCCCAAGGAGAGCTTGGACCTTTTTTTTTAAAAAAAAAAACAATTCCCTGGGCGGCGCCTGTGGCTCAAGGAGTAGGGTGCTGGTCCCATATGCCGGAGGTGGTGGGTTCAAACCCAGCCCCGGCCAAAAAAAAAAAAAAAACAATTCCCCCAGGCAATTTGTGATGGGCACCCCTGGCTTGAAAAATAAGCCAGTAACAGGATTACACACAAGCTCACACCGTAAGAGGCCCAGACGCTCTGACCGCCTTTCCCCTCACAGGGCCTTCGACTTGTCACACAGGTTAACTCAGTGTCTCCGTTCTGTGTGGCCTTCTCTGCGCAGAGCAGTTCCTCCGTGTTGTGCGAGGCAGCCTCCCACGTGCAGGGCAGGGACTCCGAGAGTCAGCCTCGTGCTTGAGCTGACTGTCCCAGGCTTCGCCATCTCATACTGTTGAGCTGCTCCACCAGGGCCGGGCCCTAAGAACACAGTGCCCAGACACAGCCTAGAAAGCTCCCTTCCACCAGAGAGTGTAGACACCACACCAAGGAGGGCCTGACCCGGGGGCTGCTATTGTGAGCACCAGGCAACAGTGAACGGCAGGAATCAGTGTCACTAATTTTCAAAACCTCACAGGGACGCTGAGGCTCAAGATCCTTGCATACCTCACACGCATGGCCTTGGTCACCACCATCCTCGCCTACCCTCACCCCCATTTCGGTGATAAAGGCCCTTCCTGCCCTCACTCCATCATCGCAATGCGGTACCGGTGTCCAACTCCAAGCACCTCCATGCCCATCACCTCTGGTCAGGAAAGCAATGGTCCGTTTACTACTGGCAGCCTTGCCCTCTTGGGGTCTGAGAGTCTCACTTGTTTTCCTGACGGATCTTCAGCAAAGTATCCTCAGATTCAGGACAGTCGTGGCACATGTCTCCCCAATAACGCGTCCTTCCACCTGTCCTCCGGCTCTGGGCCAGCCCTGGTGTAGCCACAGCCCCCAGCCTGGACTCTAGCTCTGCTGGCCTGCCTGTGGCCCCCACAAGTGAAATGCCCAGAGCACAACAAGAGAGCCACCAAAAGGAGACACAATACATCACAGAAAACGTCGGTTTAAACTACTCTCGCAAGTTTGGGTTTGCCATGTTTTAACTACAAAAGGAAAACTAAAAATAAGTTGCTTTATACCAGAGAACTTAGAAAACCACACCATAGTCAACTGCAGACAAGGACACGGGGCAGGGCAGAGGAGGGCGGGCAGCCCCAGGACTAGGTCCAGCCGGCAGCACTCGAAGGGCCAGACATCTGGCCGGAGCCAGCAAGTAATATATACAGACCCTGGAGCAAGAGAGAATAGGACCCAGCGAAACACACTCAGAGGGTCCCAGGCCCTCAGCCTGCTGCAGGACAGAGCTGCAGCTGGTGGGTCTGCACAGACGTACAGACACCACAGAAGCTCTGATGCAGAACCTGCTTTACAAAAGCCTGTGAAGACGGCAGGGCCCCTTGACTGCATCCTGAGCGCGTGTGTGCACGTGCCCCTGCCCTCCTGCTGGGGACTGAGACCAAGGACCCGAGAACCATAGCTGTAGAGAGTCAACATCTGAGCCATCTCCAGCTAACGGACAGGGGCAGCCGGTAACACCATGTTGTTTCACGTTTAAGGCTGTTGCCAGGCTCAGGGCTGACTGACAGGGCTGCTGGGTGGGCGAAGCCGGAATGATTTGAACAACAAAACAAAGCACTGTGGGACTCTCAGCCAAAGCATAAAGCACACATTGGACACCCCCCCCAACTCGTGACAGGGGAGAGGGCCATCCCCCTCTGCACGTCCCCAGCTGCCGACCCTACCCAGGAGCACCCTCAGGACAGGGCAAGAGCTCTTTCCCTGTGGAAAAAGCTCAAGAGCCTGGGGTCGGCACCAGCACCCCAGCTCAAAACTGTATGAGGAGAGGGCTGCCTTGCCCCTAGGGTCCTCCCCCAAACCCCCACCCAGGCCAATCAGGAGGAAAGCAAGGGACAAATCCCAGCAGATGCTACAAGCATCTAACCAGCATCCTAAGAAAGTCACCAAATACAAGGGCAGTTGAGAAAGTGTCACAGATCTGAGGAGCCTGGGGAGACAAGCCCCGTGGATCCACACATTTAAAATCAGACACCACAACAATACTACCAAGAATCATTTTGAGAAGTCCCAGGATTCTGAGGAAAGGAAATCCCTTGAGAAACACAAATTAAACAACACCAACTCAAGAAGTTCTACATTCACTAAAGTTCTAGAGTAATTGAACTCATGATAAAAACCTAGGCCCAAATGGCTTCGTGGGCAAATTCTATCAAATATTTAAGGAAGAAATAAAACTAATGCTACAGAAATACTTAGACAATAAAAGGCAACTTTCTAGCTCATTTTTTGAGGTCAGCATCATCCTGATAACAGATAAGGACACACCCAAGAGGAAAATTCCAAAGTGATCTGCTCCATGAACACAGATGCAAAAACTCACAACTAAACACTAGCAAATCAACCCACTAGCATATAAAAAGGGCAATACACTGTGATCAATTAGGTTTAATTATAACAGAAATGCAAGGTTGGTTGAACATTCAAAGTCAGCATAAATAACTACAACAGAATCAAGAAGGAAGCCAAACGATCTTCCCAAGCAGATATATGAAATGCATGTGAAATTCACGATAAAAAGGCTCGGGAAATAAGGAACAGAAGGGAACTTCTTCAACCTAATAAAAAGCATCGATGAAAAATTCACAGCTCACATCATACACAACGGTGAGAGACCAGGTGCTTTCACTCCGAGAAGGAACTGAAATGGGTCACAGCCAGCACAGAGAAGTGAGAGAAGGGGTGAAAACCTGATAGGAAATCAGACTCTCCTTATTTAAAGACAACATAGCTATGCATATTTTCTAAAATTCTGCAGAAAAGCTACTAAAACAAGTGAATTCAGAAATGATGCAGAGTAAAGGTCAGCAGAGAAAAGTCCACCACCTTCCTACAGGACGTGACTCCCCGCGGGGACTGACACTTAGGGCACCTGCTGTGTGCTGCCGCAAGTGAGTGTGAAGCACTAGCAGACGAGCTGACCGAGTGTACAAAGGGGCTGCATCCTGCACAGCTCGACACCCTGCCAGGGGAGAGGACTGTGCTGCACAGAGAGGCTCCCCGCTCCCAGATCAGAGCACTCTGGGCTGCGGAGACAGCAGTTCCTCCCAAGCTGATCTGCATTCAGCACAAAACCATCAGAGAGTTATTAGTAATCCTGAAACTAGAGAATTATTCCAAATTATCAGGATGTGTGTGATCTATTAGAACACTGAAACGTGTTTCTTATCAGCTTTGGCTCTCAGACTGCATCTCTGAATCATCAGATGGTGTCAGTGACTCCTTACACTGTGTGTAAAGTGCTCTCCAGTTAGTGCCCCACCCTGACATGCACGGGGGGGTCACAATTAGGTCACAAACGGTGCACAGCTGTGTGAGATGGTGCAGCAAAACCACATGTATACAAAGTTAAATGAAGGCTACCAACAATCAACATGAGATGAGAAAGTTAAACGAGCCCATTTTGGCTGAGACAGAAGCATATCTTCACGATTCAAATATTCCTACCTAGAGTTTATCACATTTTAAAGCCTATGAACATCAGCGACCCCAAACCAGAAGCACAATGAACACTGGGTCCCCCAGGTCACGATGCCTCGTGCCCACATACCAAGTGGAGAGGCTCAGAACAAGGCCTGTCTCTGCCAAAGATCTCTGGGGGCTACGAAAAATCAGAATAGCCTCTCCATAAACATCCATCTACATTTAAAAGAAAAGACCCTCTAGGAAATAAAATACAAGGCTTAAGCCATTTCTTGATCAAACATTTCAAATCTGTGGGTTAACAGTTTTGAGGGAAAGAAGGAAACCAACTTCCTCCTCCATAAATCATCTGTGACTCATCTCTCTGAAAGAGGAACTTCACAAGACAGCACTTTTCCTTTTTTTTTTATTTTTGAGATAAGAGTCTCACTATGTCACCCTTGATAGAGTGCCGTGGCATCACAGCCCACAGCAACCTCAAACTCTTGAGCTCAAGCAATTCTCCTGCCTTAGCCTCCCAAGTAGCTGGGACTACAGGCGCCCACCACAATGCCCGGCTATTTTTTTGTTGCAGTTGTCATTGTTGTTTAGCTGGGCCAGGTTTAAACCCACCAGCCTCGGTGTATGTGGCTGGCACCATAACCACTGTACTATAGGCACCGAACCCACTTTCATTTTTCATTTTGAAAACTAGTATTATAAAGAAGCCTCTGATTTCTTACAATTGCTATAAAATTGTAGAAACATCCTAAAGCTTTTAAACATTTTTAAGCTTTTAAAATAAAAATCTGTTGTTTTTATTTTTTTATTTTTTTTTTTTTGGCCGGGGCTGGGTTTGAACCCGCCACCTCCGGCATATGGGACCGGCGCCCTACCCGCTGAGCCACAGGCGCCGCCCAAAAATCTGTTGTTTTTAAAAATAAGAAACACCAGGGCAGCGCCTGTGGCTCTAAGGGGTAGGGTGCCGGCCCCATATGCCAGAGGTGGCGGGTTCAAACCCAGCCCCGGCCAAAAACTGCAAAAAATAAAATAAAATAAGAAACACCAGCATTTTCCTTGTTAGTGGATATACTCAGTTAATGAAAACAAAGTGGAAACACCTGGCTCTGGAGGTGCTCTCTGCCTATGGGTAGTCGGCTGGACAAACAGACGCCTCCTGCCAGCCACTCCGGCCACCACACTCTGCTACATCCTACTTAGGCTGTTGTCTCCGTGTCTATCTTCAAAGAAGAGTAACAGAAGGATTTCTGTGTTTCCTGCACAACCTGTTCACACCTCAACCCTCAGAGGCCTGCCCTCACTGCAGTCCCCACAGGTGGCCCAGCATTCACAGACGACCTCACAGCTCGACACGGGTGCCTCAGCATCCACCAGACAGGGTCTCCTCCCGACATCTTTAAAGTTAAACCCTCAAGTCACTACACCTAAAATTACAATCAAGCAAAACCTAAACGTACCGCCCTCCTGTAGGAAGGAGAAAAGCACCAACCTAAAAGAACTAACGCCCAGTTCTCTAGTCCCCAAGCAGATGCCGTGGGAGGAAACCCACTCACAGAATCTCACCAACATTTTAATCACAATGATTTAACTTCAGCTGCAAAGAAAAAGGGATTTATTTTTTCTTTTATTTCTCTTGAATTTATTTAAAGAATTTCATCCAAGTATAGAACCTGAAAATCTAAATACAAAATACCGAGTGCGCTGGCAGTCCTCCACTGCCTTCTGTGACCCCAGGAGTGAAGAATGAAAAAGCCAGTCTCGGCACTGACCCAGTGGCACAAGTTGACGGTTTTAATTAGAAAGAGCTGACAGGTGGGCACATCTCCAGGTGCAGGACAGCCTCTGCCATGTATCCTTGGGAACAGGAAGGACGCGGAGGTCAGGGGCTGGTCTCTGTGGAGCCTCCGCGCAGCTGACAGCCCTCAGGTGACTGCTCTACAATTCACAGCCAGGGAAGAATAAGCCTGGGGATCTTTTAAGAGCGTATGATTTGGATATAAGACAATCTGTAACCTACTTCTAAAACTTTATTTGCAATATCTGAGGCCGAAACTAAATCACAGAAGCACTGACTCCCCACTCAGAGCGCCAACCTGTCTGAACCTTTCTGGGGAGATGCTCCCTTTTCTGTGTTCTCTGCTCACATTTCAGGCACTTACCACTCACTCACATGTGTTTACATATCAGCAACTGTCTAATTTAAATAAACATACCTTTCCTTGATATTCTGGGATTAAGTACTTTGTCACCAATTCTCCCCACAATTTCTTATAACAGCTTTCAACTGTTGCCAATTCTTATTTCTCCTTTTCAGAATGTATATGGAAAGAAATGACAGATTTGCACCATTCTTGAGTCATTCAAATATATTTAAAACCTTGTTATGAGAAAATATATATTTAAAACTATGAGAAAATGGAGAAATTTTTCTTCCTTCTATTAATCTCACCTTAATTTTTATAAGCAAAGCTTTATTAGTAATATTGATAAATTCCATCTAATACACAACAAACAATCTATAATAGGTTGATTTTTTACTTTGTCAGTATGATTCTCCAAAACCATAAAAACTAATTTGGGTTAACAAGATTATATATCTGGATCAATATTTTAAAACTTCACATTTATTTCACCATTTGTTAACACAGAAAAAACGAAGGCAGATGTCTAGGTGGTGAGACCTCCGTCCAGTGGAGGGAAGTCTGAGAGGCCTTTTGACCACATGAGTTCTCATGACAGGGACATGTAGCCCTGCAATCCTGCAGACAGTGATGGGTGGTGGCACCCCCAGCCTGCAGATGTGACATCCAAATGAGCGGCTCTGTCATTGTCAGACAGTTTGAAAACCAAAGGAACATGTTACTGCAACACACTCAGCCTAAACGCTGCCACACTCTGTCCCCAGCCCACCTGCCAGCTTCTGTGATGATCAGAGGCAGAAGCCTGGCGTGAAGGCAGCCCCAGCGCAGCCCCACGTCCTCCTCTGGCCACCCTCTCTTTAAAGAAGAGGAAGCTGACACCCCAGACTGAAGCAATGCAGGACCCGCCAAGTCACCAACAGAGCCAGCCAGGGGACTGAGACACCCTCCAGCCTCAGGACCTCCCCGTGCAGGGGGAGTTCCCAGCAGGCTGTTCCCTAGGCCCAAACCACACTGGAGCCCCCTCTTCTTTCTCTGGCAATGAAACTGTCACAAACCATCAAACAGATTTTGACCTGCTCCATTTCCGACCTGGGCCGGTTCACCCCTCCTTAGGCAACCTGGTGGTCCCCCACTCCCGGGAGGTCACCATATTGATGCCGAACTTAGTGCGGACACCCGATCGGCATAGTGCACTACAGCCCAGAACTCCTGGACTCAAGCAATCCTCCTGTCTCAGCCTCCGAGTAGCTGGGACTACAGGCATGCACCACCGCGCCCGACCATCAAACAGATTTTGTCAACACTTTCCCTACCTCACAGAGATGGCCAATGACAAATGATAGATGGCCATCCTCAGGCATGCAGAGCTGGGGCCGGGGGGTGCAGGAAGGGTCATGCATCTTTTCCTTTTATGCCTTAGAGCAAGCAAGGGTTCTCAAGGGAGAGCCCCAGGGGGAAACACGTGGTTGTCCTTGTTCAGAGACACCAGTGGAGCCCAGTGGGCACAGGCAGTACAGGCTGGTGCATCCTTCATCCCAGGAGTCAGCCTGGCCCAACAAACATCTTCCTGCACAACCTCCAATGTCCCAGACAGTCCTGAGGGGAATACGTGTTTCTAACTCTCTGAACCCGGAATCTTACTGCACATAGCCCAGTACACAGAGCCCTTCATCACCTTCAGTATGACTGGAGTTCTCCAGGGTTTCAACTGTTACATAAGTCTGGAAAAACCAGACTTTGCTTTATTTGAAACTTCCTTAGGAATCATGCATCTCCATGTAATAGTCCGTCACCAGCTGGTGTCTGGATCCCGTGTGGTGCCCTCCTGGGCACCAGGGGCACCTGGCTCGTCCCTGCCGACCCGTGGCACCTCGCACGTGTGCCCCGTGACCCCGTGCAAGGCAGTGGGGCAGTCTATTAATAATTTTAAGTTATTAATTATTAGTTAATTTTAAAGGGGCACTGCCAAAAAACAAAATTACCCTAAAAAAAAAAAAAAAAAGGCAATGGGTCTGACAGGTTTGCACACTGCTGAGAGCCCAACGGGCTCCTACATAGAGAGCAGGACCCCTACACGCATGCGGAAGGCCACTGCCGACCACGTGAACACACACAGACAGGACCCCACACGTCTGCTGTGGGGGGAGGGAGTGCACTGCTGACCACGTGAACACAGCACAAGGCTGTCCCAGGAAGCACTGGGACAGCCCACCTCCCCACTGGGAACCGGCACCCTGCCAGATTTCAACACTGCCGGGTACAGCCTTGGGAGGGGCCTGGGCACTTCGGAGAGTTAAAGAAGGCGCTTGTGATTGCATCGGCACAGCAGGCATCACCTGGGCTGTCCCAGACAAACTAGGACAGGTAGTCACCATGATATTGGGTCACACTGGTGAACATTCCAACACCAACCTGCAAAGGAACCCTCTGCCCCATTCCGTATTCCCTAGTGAAGTCCACAAAGCCCCCAGCCACCAGCGCAACAGGCGGGTAGCACTCAGCAGCTTCCTCAGATGGCAGTGGCCAGGCCACAGGGCCCCTCCCACAGTGGGAGCGTGCTGTGGCTCCCACTCCTGGGCACTCCCTGCCTCCTGCTGCCCACCTCACTCCCACAGACACACAGGGCAGGAGACGGCAGTCAGCCGACAGCCTCTGTGAAAAGGCTCCAGGCTCTCAGCAAACACAAAGGCACACACAGCCACTGCCACAGCAGGGCTTCTCCAGGGCCAGTTGTGGGTAAGGCAAGAAGGCCAGGAGGACAGAAGGTGACTGTGCCCAGCCTGGGCTTCAGCTGACCCAGGAGCTGGAGGAGCCAACACAGTGCCTCAGATAAGCAATGTCTGAGCTGGTCAAGCCACTCAAAGCACACACAGACCACTGCACACCTCTCTAAGCCTGGACGCTAAAAAATGAGCACAATAAAAACTGCAGACTTAAATGGAAAGTTTGATACACTCAAGTGAAATTCATAAACACCACATATGAAGAAAATCTATACCTAGGGCCAGACAGAAGTAGAGAGAGAAAAGCAGCAGAAGTGCATCTTCCCAGATCTGGTGGGTTAGTTCCAAAGAAAAGATGCCTCAGTCTGGTTCATGTCAAGGAAAATGTGAGAATGACTCCACGGTGCGCTGGCACCACGTCATGTGTTCAGTTCTGATCTAAGTAAAACCAGCGCCCTGAGATAGCCGAGGCCAAGGCCCCGGTGTCACAGCGGGTTAAGGGACTGGGGCTGGCGGGCGGATGCGGGGATGACCACCGCCAGCTCTGTCCTTACCATCGCACTTTGTTGCACGTCTGGGTCGCACCGAGAGGGGAGCCTGCCACCATGGGGACCTGGATGGGGCTGTGCTGCTTGTTTGTGACCAGATCCAGCTTCTCTTCTAATGATTTACAAGTAGCCTCCAGAGCCTGGAGCTTGGCCTCAATGCTATCCAGTCGCAAGCAGATCGTCTGGTTAATGGAATATAGGAATGACTGTAAATGAAAAAAAGGAGAACGTTAGAAGGAATACCTGGAACTCTAGGTACTTTCTAATTTTAGTTGTATTTACTCCAACAGAACAATACCTACATGTGACTAGCTCTTTAGTTATAAGCCAGAAATATTTGCATAAACAAATTCACAGTTTAAATACAAGTCACATTTTGTACTGAAAATGTGACTACTTTATCAAGGTTTTACCTGTATGCAGGTGTGATTTTTAGTTAAGTCCATGGAATAAAAAACTTACATCATCTTCCATGTGACAGCATATTAATCAGTAAATTTACACATAGAACTAGTCAAATCCTTCTGACAATGAAAACAGATCACACTAACAGCAAAACAGCCTAAATCCCATACTGGCCATGCAGTTCTCATCACAGACCACCCACATGTATTCCAGGCCTCCACCACCCAGTCCCCCAGAGCTCCTGAACAGCAAGCCTGCCACCTAGCGGCGAGCGGCATCACATCTGGTGACTCGCTGAGTGGGTCCCAGGTCCTGACCCCAGTAACCAAAGTGAAGAGTGGTGCGCAGGGCTCAGCACAGGCCACAGGATTAGGCCGAGCCATGAACTTGCAGGCAAGGGCTCTGCTCCCCTCCCTGCTTCCTGCTACATGCAGGGATCAGTGCTGTGGATCCCACCAGTAGACAGACGACTTCCAGTGCTGGGGAGCAGGTCAGGAAGGCACCTCCTACCCTACTGGGCAGTAGGCAAGGCCGGCCTGACTCCAGAGTCAGTATTTGAAGACAGCAAGAACATGTGTCTCCTCCTTCTTGGCCCTTGACTTAGACAGTACAACGCCCAAGGTGGACACATCAGAAGGAAGGAGGCAGGCCCAGGAAATCGAACGTGGCCCATGGGAGCTACCACGAGCTGGCTGTGGTTACAGCCTGCCTGCCCTCCTGATCGTTAGGGAGGCACAGAACACCCAGACTGTGGCATTGCCAGGCACCCTGCCACACAGTCGGCATCACAATCTCGGTGTCGAAGGGAATGCTCTTCCTGCGTACTCAGCAGGCTGAGCTGGCCTCGAGAGGATACGTGTCTGTCTGCCTTCTTGGTGAACAGAGCAGAGGGGCTGCAAGGTGGCAAAGGAAACCCGCACTCTGCCAAACACCCCATACTGGCCGCGGACGACCCCTCCTCCTGGCCAGGCTCTTCCCGAGAGAGGAACACACAAAGTGAGGGCTGACTACTCTCCGTCAGGAGGCACATGCCCAGTGATCGGTGGACTCATACCCACAGCTGGTCTGCAGAAAGGTAGGGTCCACACTGCAGCTGGACATGCTCACCTGGGGAAGCCTGAATTTTTTTTTCTAACTTGAAAACGTCATTTCATTTGGCTCTTGAATTCTTTAAATGCAGTAAGCAACATTATTTTAATTCTGAATGAGAAATAATCCTGTCTGAGTTCAACTTGCCATTGGACTCAGGGCCCGCTCTCATTTGGGACAATCCATTGACTTATTTACATCTCCAAACACCCTTTTCCCAATAAGGCCACCTTTACTGTGGGTGAAAATTACTATGATACATTAATAAAAACAACTCACCAAAGAAATTATTAATGAAGAAGAAAGAGAGTTAGGAGTAAACATTTTTAAAACGTGTACACATAGTGTTCAAGCCAAAGCGCGGTTTCCACTTTCTACATTTCTGTGTTGTTTATAACAAATGCCCATCTTGTGTGATAAAATCATAACTGCATTTCATTTTAAGATATGATAGTGTGCTGTTAACTAATGCAACCGCTTTCCATCTATCCTTTGGTCTGAAATAGAAATTTTAGTGAGAAAATAGTAGTTTCAAGTCACCCATGCATGTTCACACGGCTTCTCTCTGTTGACGAAATGAATTGACTATTTCTAAGCAGACAGTCTCTATATAAATAGAGGAATTACATGAAAAGGACTTTGATTTTCATTTGTGTTACTCTCATAAACTTCTCACATGTACTGATATTTACCTCTACGCCTCTAACAATATTGCAATCAAACAAGCAAAATCTATGATACAAGAATGATTGACTGACTGAGTGGTGGTCTCTAAGAACCCCGTCTAGGAAACTGTAGAATTCAGGTGACTTACAATTCATCACTAGTGGAAAACACAGCCATAGTAACCTCATTTTCCTGCTGTGCCAAATAGGCCTGCAAAGATTCTGGGGGCACCAGAAGGGGCCTCACTGCTGCCCACAAACTCAATCTAAACCATGTTTATTCTTCATTCTCTTCAAAGGGATTATGCTCTTACATAATAAGTTGACTGCTTTTTTTTTTTTTGGTCTTTGGCCGGGGCTAGGTTTGAACCCGCCACCTCCGGCATATGGGACCGGCGCCCTACTCCTTGAGCCACAGGCGCCGCCCAATAAGTTGACTGCTGATTCCCAAAAATGACATGTCCACGCCCTAACCCAGCCTAGAACTTATAAAATGTGGCCTTATTGGGGAGAAAGGTGTTTGGAGATATAAATAAGTCAAAGGATCATCCAATGAGGGTCCAACTGCAAGTCCTCACAAGAGATAGGGAAGCTGGGCCCAGGGGCTCACACCTGCAGCTCTAGCACTCTAGGAGGCTGAAGCAAGAAGTCTGCCCGAGCTCAGGAGCTCAAGGCTGTATTGAGCTGTGAGTGCACCACTACACTCCAGCTTGGGTGACAGAGACAGACCCTGTCTGTGGGTAGGGAGAGAGAAGGGGAAAAAAAAGAGACAGGAGGAGGCAGCCATGTGAGGATGAGACAAGGCCTGAAGCACCACAACCACAAAGGCTGGAGGGACAGGAAGGACCCTCCTCCAGGACCTTTGCGGGAGCATGGCCCTACTGTCACCTTGATTTCAGACCTCTGACCTCCAGAACCGAGAGAGTAAATTTTTGTTTTAAGCCACCCCATTCACATGCCCCACACAGCCTGAGACCTCTAAGCCTACCTTTATGGAGGGATCCTGGCAGTTGATCTCCAGCCGCTGGCGCTTTAGAGTGGGCTCATCTTCATCAGTCACCACGTGGTTCTCCAGAACAACTGAAACCAGTGACAGAGACAAAAACTGGACCTTTCTCAGAAAAGCCTTACAGGATCCTTTGAACATTAGCCTGCAGACAGCACTGACACCTTAAGGTGAAACGGGAAATGGCACAATCTACCACATTTTCTGCCTTTTCATAGTTTAAACTCAAAATTCTCTCAAAGGGCTAGGGCGCTGGTCCCATATGCCAGAGGTGGTGGGTTCAAACCCAGCCCTGGCCAAAAACCACACACAAAAAAAAAATAAATAAATAAACTCAAAATTCTCAGCCAGGCAGAAAGTAGGATAGCTCCTTAATCCCAAGAAAAGCCAAGACAGCAGATAAATTATTTCCCTGACGGCAGCTGAATCCATCCGAACACCAGAACTGCAGCCTTCTTGCTCCCTGTGCTAGGGCTGCCCGCTTGATTTTAGCACGATAAACACACCAATAAAAATGATTTCCTCCCGGGCGGCGCCTGTGGCTCAAAGAAGTAGGGCGCTGGCTCCATATGCCAGAAATGGCGGGTTCAAACCCAGCCCGGCCAAAAACAGCAAAAAAAAAAAAAAAATTTCCTCCCAACTTTAAAATAAAGTCTTGTCTGTTGGATACCTCATTTCAAAGTCAAAACTAATTTCAGAACATTCCACTTTTGTAGGTGTGATGACCACAACATTCTCAAACTGGACATACTAAGTTGAACAGATGCAGCCACAGCCAGGTAACCACACTCCAGCAGCAACTTCGGGGATCTGCAGGGCTCCCCGAGGATGGGCTCCTCGGCCCAGATCCACAGCCTGCCACAATATGGCCCCGACTGCCTTCTTTTGTCTAAAACTGACTGCAAAAACAACATTAAAGATAACCACAAAATCAAAGACAAAATTGTCCACAATCTCCCCATCTCTGCAAATCACATCTCTACTTGCTGTGGCACCAGCTTCTCTTCCCTGTACCTAGTTGATCTTTACAAATTTACATATTTGCAATTACAGATAGAATGTTATATTTCTGCTAAATATTATACCAAGAGTATTTTTCCATTTTGCTACAGTGTTTTCTTCTCATCTCCTTACCTGAAATAACCTCTTTCCACATGCTGGCACATTGAGTACAGTGACATCTGTGTGGGGAGGGGCTGACATCTGTGGGGAGGGGCTGACATCTGTGGGGAGGGGCTGACATCTGTGGGGAGGGGCTGACATCTGTGGGGAAGGGCTGACATCTGTGTGGGAGGGGCTGACATCTGTGGGGAAGGGCTGACATCTGTGGGGAAGGGCTGACATCTGTGGGGAAGGGCTGACATCTGTGGGGAGGGGCTGACATCTGTGGGGAGGGGTTGACATCTGTGGGGAAGGGCTGACATCTGTGTGGGAAGGGCTGACATCTGTGGGGAGGGGCTGACATCTGTGGGGAAGGGCTGACATCTGTGGGGAAGGGCTGACATCTGTGGGGAAGGGCTGACATCTGTGGGGAGGGGCTGACATCTGTGGGGAGGGGCTGACATCTGTGGGGAAGGGCTGACATCTGTGTGGGAGGGGCTGACATCTGTGGGGAGGGGCTGACATCTGTGGGGAGGGGCTGACATCTGTGTGGGAGGGCTGACATCTGTGGGGAAGGGCTGACATCTGTGGGGAAGGGTTGACATCTGTGGGGAAGGGCTGACATCTGTGGGGAGGGGCTGACATCTGTGGGGAGGGGCTGACATCTGTGTGGGAGGGGCTGACATCTGTGGGGAGGGGCTGACATCTGTGGGGAGGGCTGACATCTGTGTGGGAGGGCTGACATCTGTGGGGAAGGGCTGACATCTGTGGGGAAGGGCTGACATCTGTGGGGAAGGGCTGACATCTGTGGGGAAGGGTTGACATCTGTGGGGAGGGGCTGACATCTGTGGGGAGGGGCTGACATCTGTGGGGAAGGGCTGACATCTGTGGGGAGGGGCTGACATCTGTGGGGAGGGGCTGACATCTGTGGGGAGGGGCTGACATCTGTGTGGGAGGGGCTGACATCTGTGGGGAGGGGCTGACATCTGTGTGGGAGGGGCTGACATCTGTGGGGAGGGGCTGACATCTGTGGGGAGGGCTGACATCTGTGTGGGAGGGCTGACATCTGTGGGGAAGGGCTGACATCTGTGGGGAAGGGCTGACATCTGTGGGGAAGGGCTGACATCTGTGGGGAGGTGCTGACATCTGTGGGGAAGGGCTGACATCTGTGGGGAGGGGCTGACATCTGTGGGGAAGGGCTGACATCTGTGGGGAAGGGCTGACATCTGTGGGGAGGGGCTGACATCTGTGGGGAAGGGCTGACATCTGTGGGGAGGGGCTGACATCTGTGTGGGAGGGGCTGACATCTGTGGGGAGGGGCTGACATCTGTGGGGAGGGCTGACATCTGTGTGGGAGGGCTGACATCTGTGGGGAAGGGCTGACATCTGTGGGGAAGGGCTGACATCTGTGGGGAAGGGTTGACATCTGTGGGGAGGGGCTGACATCTCTGGGGAAGGGCTGACATCTGTGGGGAGGGGCTGACATCTGTGGGGAGGGGCTGACATCTGTGGGGAAGGGCTGACATCTGTGGGGAAGGGTTGACATCTGTGGGGAGGGGCTGACATCTCTGGGGAAGGGCTGACATCTCTGGGGAGGGGCTGACATCTGTGGGGAGGGGCTGACATCTGTGGGGAAGGGCTGACATCTGTGTGGAGGGGCTGACATCTGTGTGGAGGGGCTGACATCTCTGGGGAAGGGCTGACATCTCTGGGGAGGGGCTGACATCTGTGGGGAGGGGCTGACATCTGTGGGGAGGGGCTGACATCTGTGGGGAAGGGCTGACATCTGTGGGGAAGGGCTGACATCTGTGGGGAGGGGCTGACATCTCTGGGGAAGGGCTGACATCTCTGGGGAGGGGCTGACATCTGTGGGGAGGGGCTGACATCTGTGGGGAAGGGCTGACATCTGTGTGGAGGGGCTGACATCTGTGGGGAGGGGCTGACATCTGTGGGGAGGGGCTGACATCTGTGGGGAGGGGCTGACATCTGTGGGGAAGGGCTGACATCTGTGGGGAGGGGCTGACATCTGTGGGGAAGGGCTGACATCTGTGGGGAAGGGCTGACATCTGTGGGGAAGGGCTGACATCTGTGGGGAGGGGCTGACATCTGTGGGGAAGGGCTGACATCTGTGGGGAGGGGCTGACATCTGTGTGGAAGGGCTGACATCTGTGGGGAGGGGCTGACATCTGTGGGGAAGGGCTGACATCTGTGGGGAGGGGCTGACATCTGTGGGGAAGGGCTGACATGTGGGGGGACTGACATCTGATGGGGGGCTGACATCTGTGGGGGGGCTAACATCTGTGTGGGAGGGGCTGACATCTGTGTGGGAGGGGCTGACATCTGTGGGGGTTGACATCTGATGGGGGGTTGACATCTGTGGGGAGGGGCTGACATCTGTGTGGGAGGGGCTGACATCTGTGGGGGCTGACATCTGTGTGGGAGGGGCTGACATCTGTGGGGGCTGACATCTGATGGGGGGTTGACATCTGTGGGGAGGGGCTGACTTCTGTGGGGAAGGGCTGACATCTGTGGGGAAGGGCTGACTTCTGTGTGGAGGGGCTGACATTTGTGTGGGAGGGGCTGATATGTTGGGAGGGGCTGCATCTGTGTGGGAGGGGCTATTTGTGGGGGTGAAGGGCTAACATCTGTGTGGGAGGGGCTGACATCTGTGGGAAGGGCTGACATCTGTGTGGGAGGGGCTATTTGGGGGGGAAGGGCTGACATCTGTGTGGGAGGGGCTGACATCTGTGGGAAGGGCTGACATCTGTGTGGGAGGGGCTATTTGTGGGGGGGAAGGGCTGACATCTGTGGGGAGAGGATGATATCTATGGGGAGGGGCTGACTTCTGTGAGGAGGGGCAGTGGCATCTCCTCAGTAGCTTTGTCCGCACCCCCCTTCCCGCAGGATCAATGTGGGAGCCCTCTGAGTTAATGTGTTTGCTATGGTTGTCATGTTTCTCTATGTCACCCAGTCTAGCCTCAAACTCCTGGGCTTGAGGGATCCCCCCACCTGGGCTTCTCAGGTAGCTGGGAGGATCCACGTTAACAGAATCAACACACTTTTTATCGGGAACACCAGTTTGCCAATCACTCTACAGAAATTAGTGCAGCATGTGAGAAAATATATCACCTATGTGTGCATATATAACACACACACACACACAAAGCGTGTTCACTGTAGCACATTTGGTAGGAAAAAATCAGAAATCCGAACGTTCACCAACAGGGAATAACTTTGGCGTACCATCCATCATGCTTTCCAGCAAGCCCCACGCTATAGCCATGCAGGACGAACCATGTGCCAGGCCACGCCTGCCTCCTACAAGCAGCAGTGGGGCAGCCAGGACCCTTCCTTCTTGGCACTTCACCACACTTTGTGCACATGCATTACTTTTAGACAAAAGACCTGTTTATTTAAAAGCCATGGCAATCAACCTGAATGCTAGGCCAGATGAAAGTTACAATCTTCCATGTGTTCAAACAAGCCAGCACAGCCACATGGGAACAGAACACCCTGGAGCAACGCACCGACAGTGTAAAAGCAGCTGCCCCACAACCATGGGAGGTATTTCTTTCTTCTACTTTGTTGACTGTACTGTTAGATTTTATAACATTCCTAAACCAACTATGAAGCAAAGTGCACGGTGCCCCATGGTGTGTGTCAAGGGTCAGTGTCCCCCTAGGCCAGAAACTGCTCTGTGTCCCAGCAGGCGGGTTTGTAACAAACATCGAGAAACCGTGGTTCCCAGGCATTTAAGGAACAGATGGCACAAAATAAAGGTTAGAAATGATTCCTTTTTGGACAATAGTCTATAAAAAGATAATTTATTTAGGAAGTAGTCTGCTGGAATTTTAATAGTTCTAAAACTGCTTAAATGTATCAGAACATTTTTCTTCCATAACAACACAGTGTGTGCTTTCTTAAAAAATGTCACTCGCCTTCTAAAATACAAACACATATTTTTTTAAATTGTTATACACAGTGATGGTGCCTTTTATAAACAAATTAGAAGCAAAATAAGGTAGGAACTGACTGAAGAACAGCATTCCTGAAACATTCCCTTCATATCTGTGACTGTTCACTTCATTATAGAATCAGGCCTGTTACTCTCCCCTTCCACACCACAGCTACTTTCCACGTGTGGTGGTCTCAATCAACATGTCACACAAACAAGACATCATGCTTTTGTATGTGGTTTCTGAAATTTCTCTTTCCATTCTAACATTCCTGAAAGAATAACCACCTCACCAAAATGCTCAGTGACTTAACGGTGTGCACGTGTCATTGCAAACTTAACAGCACTATAAGACCCGTAAAACTTTAGGGCAAAAGAACCAAAATCTTTTTAAAATAATAAGTGTAACCATTAACCAGGTATTTTCTTAGATAAAATTCCTGAAATTTAGATTTCATTTCTGCAGGGTCTCCTTTAAACAAATACTTCAGTAATATTTCAAAGTAGATTTGTGCCTTTAACATCACTGAAAAAAATTATCAGCCTTAGTAAAAGTGGAGAAAAAAAAACTTAATTCTCAGCCACTATTGATGGAAGAATAAATTAATAAAACACTTCCGGAAAACATCAATGTCTTATCAAAATTTTAAGCACACACAGCAATTCTACTTCTGGGAACTTACCCTGTAGAAATATTTGCCAAGATATATATGCAAGGATCTTTCCTATGGGGTTATATATGAAGAAAAGCACCACAAACTGTGAAAATGGTCATCTAAAGGGGAAGAGCTCAACTAGTCAGGGTATACCCATCGGTGGAACACGACATAATTGCCGAGAATGTAGCTCACACATGGACACGGGGAGATTCCCATGATCCACTGCAATGTCAAGATGACCACAGGGCCACAGTGGGAAGGCAGGCTGCAGGCCTGGGAGCAGCAGGGCTCTGCAGTGGGTGTGCCTGCAGGTCCATGCGTCAGAAAGGGGGGCAGCCCTCCAGGACTGCGGGAGGCGGGGGCACGACCGCGTTCACACCTCTCAGATTTGAACTTTGCAAACAGAGCATGCATCACCTTTTCTTCTGTGAAATTTAAAGAAAACTATGGAGTTGTTTTGGGGTTTTAAAGAAGAAAAAGAATAATGTTTCACCTACTGTCCCACAGCTCTGTACCTGGGTGGTCAGGGCTCAGGTCTTCCACTGCAATCTGAACCACGTCCGCCAGGTCGTGCTCCGACATCATCCAGAGCGGGAGGGAGTGGCAGTACCCACACCGTCCACCTGACAGCAGGGCTGGGCTCCGTCACCTGCAGATAGAAACCAAGAAACAGGAGAGGGAGATGAGTGACCAGGACACAGAATGACATGAGCTCTTGATGCCGACCGCATGTGCCCACGTGAGATGACACAGGTGTCTGTGGGTCTTCCTGTCCTGACCACTGACAGGTGGGCATCCACTGAGAAACGACAGACAGTTCACAAGTGTCACTACTTCCTTCCTTAAATACTGAACCATGCCCTGACCCTCCCTATCCATTCAACTCTTTTTTTTTTTTTGTAGAGACAGAGTCTCACTGTACCACCCTCGGGTAGAGTGCCGTGGCATCACACGGCTCACAGCAACCTCTAACTCTTGGGCTTACGCGATTCTCTTGCCTCAGCCTCCCAAGCAGCTGGGACTACAGGCGCCCGCCACAATGCCCGGCTATTTTTTGGTTGCAGTTTGGCCGGGGCTGGGTTTGAACCTGCCACCCTCGGCATATGGGGCCGGCACCCTACTCACTGAGCCACAGGCACCGCCCCATATCCATTCAACTCTTGAGGGCACCTCCAAAGCTACCCCGTAAAACGGGCTTGGAAACATTGCCCCAGACCAAAAGACTCCAGTGGCCCCAACCTCCTGCAGCAAGTCCTGGGTCTCCTGCTCCCTGGGGAGTCCCAGTCTCTGACCTCCTGCAGCAAGTCCTGGGTCTCCTGCTCCCTGGGGAGTCCCAGTCTCTGACCTCCTGCAGCAAGTCCTGGGTCTCCTGCTCCCTGGGGAGTCCCAGTCTCTGACCTCCTGCAGGAAGTCCTGGGTCTCCTGCTCCCTGAGGAGTCCAGTCTCTGACCTCCTGCAGCAAGTCCTGGGGTCTCCTGCTCCCTGAGGAGTCCCCATTTCCACTGTGCTCACCACACCCTAGAAATCCCAGACGCATCCCCCTGCTACCTCCACAGCAGCACAGCATCCCTCCTCTCAAACTCTTCCCCAGCAGACCTGCCCTGGGCCACACCTCATGCTCCATTTCTGCTGTTCTACAGCCCATGTGGCCTGGTAGCTCCCCTACTTGGCCTTCCACACTCTTTCAGGGTCAGCCCTGAACGGCAGCACTACCCCAACACTGAGGCCACTACACTACACTGCCCACCGCTGTGCTATCCAGGGCAGGGCTGTCCCTGAGCCCAGCACAGGATCTAGAACACAGTGACTTTCTTCCAGCTCCTGGGACACTTTGATTAGGCATCGAGACCTTATTTCCAAAATAAAAGTAAGGCTGCACCATTCCGACGATGATCTACTGCGCCCAGACCTAAACAGTTGTCTTGGAGAATTTAGTAGTACCACCGTATTTTTATCATTACACCTTATTTTAATTATTTATAAATAAATTTTACAAAACAAATTATTTGTCTTTTCCAAACCGTATGATACACTCCTAGAGGGCGGAAACCACACCCATGGCTCTCTGCAGCCCAAACCTCCGCTTGGTGAGACCTCCCTGGCGGCCCTCAACACACGTCCACGGCAGGGGAAAAGGAATTCTCAGGTCATGTAGTTTTAACTATGAGTCTCCTGACAACTCTGTTAATAGATAAGTTCCAACAAGCATAAAACTGAATTAACAGACTTCACGGTGTTCTCAAACCCTATCAACAGTGTGGTCTCCCCTTTCCTTTGTCTAGATTCAAATTCTACAGTCACACAATAGCAGTTCCAGAATTCCAGAATTTGGCAAAGCAGGAGCCATGTGCATGGTTTTCAAGAAATACCAAGGTATGCACAAAATATTTCCGTGTTAAGATATACAGGACTATCAGTAACATGGGAGCAAAAAGGAAATTACTGCTCACTTTTCACTTATCATACAGCAGAAGCTCATAAGATGACCATCCAAGGGACTGTACACACTGGTCAACACGCAGAGGTGGTCAGCACAAGTAACGAGGCCTACGTACATGTGGTGCATGTCTGGCCTATGAGAATGAATGAGGTCAACTTGAGGAGGGGTCAGCATGGGCAGGGGGCAGGCATGGGGAGGGGCTGCCACAGGGAGGGGGTCAGTGCGGGGAGGCTCTACTATATTTACATTTTTATCCTGTGCATTTACTACCTTTTCAAAAATTAAAAAACACACTTTAAAAAAATGATGAGGTGAGTGAACATAGAGGTGTGAACTCTGGGGAAAGCCACCTGAGGGAGCACCAGGGATGGAGCCGGCAGAAGCTGCACGGGCTGCTGCCGCAGAGCCCACCAAGCCTGATGAGGGTGACAGGCCCTTTCAGCACAGCTTCCCTGCTGGGCAGTCTGAAGATCAAAACCACATATGACATGAACTCAGTCTTCTTTTTTCCAAATTAAGAGCCAGAAGCAAAGATTATGAAGAGGATAAGCCAGACTTCTAAGGAAAGCAGAAGTGCTCAGATAATACCACCCACCCAACCTCTGCCTTGGTGGATTTAAAACATTTTAGGGTCACAGACTGCTTTCAGAATCTTAAAAAATTAAAAAGCCCATAGACCCTTATCCAGGAAAATACACAGACAGCTCCAGAAGCACCACTGATACCAGAGACCACTGGCCGCCTATCCAGGGCCTGTCCTCCCAAGGCGCAGGACACGTGGCCCACCAGCCTCTCAGGAAGCAGCTACGAGACAGTGCTAAAGTGGTGTGTGGCAGCTCCGAGAACCTCCTGGAGAGGCGGGCTGCATGCCCTCCCACTGGAGGACGGGGCAGGGGCCAAGGAAGCCCTACCAGGAAGGGGGTCCCAGACCCCCTCCCACAGAACTGCCACACTGGTCCAGGCTACCTGCCTCAGACCTCCTCACAGGAAAGGAAAATAATCGGCCACCTGGTTTAAAACGACATTCTGGAGTCTGCGGCACACAGCCAGCCTGAACCTGAGGATCAGCCAGCATCTGCCGGCTCCAGGGGGAACACCTGCCTCTCACAAGGGCTGATGGAAACCACTCCTGAATGCTCGATTCAAGTGTTTTCCTAGTTTCTGAAAGCTAAGAGTGGCTTAAGTAAATGCTCCAAACTCACCACAAAATCCCGAATCCCAACCTCGTCCAAATCAGGACACTAAGCGTTATCCAAGTTGTTTACTCAAAAATCACTCTGTTGCCAGGGTAAAGAGTCATTTAAAATTCTGCTAAAAGTAAAGGTCTCAATAGAAAAAAATCAGGGCAACCAGCCCAAGAAAACTGGAACAGAGAGATGCATGTGGTTGCTATTCTGGCAAACTGAATTTGCCATTTCTCAGAAGTCCTGGGGATGGTCCAGTCTTAATATAATAAAACAGCTGGAATGAGACTAATATTCAATAAAGTCTCTTCCTGCAACTGCCACTAAAACTCAAAGCTCCACCACGTGTATGACAGGGGCCTCTTCCGGGGCGCAAAGGAAGAAAAGCGCCTACCGACCGGAGTGGTGACCCGATCGCTCACCAGCAAGGCAGGCACTAGTCCATACACACCCGCACTGTGAGCAGAGGCCACAGGAGCTATGCTGACACTGCTGCACTCCAGCCTCGAAGCCCCCACAGAGCCTGTGGCCGTAAGGATTGTCCCTGTCAACACTTACCATGTTTGAAATTCTAACAGAAAATATTCGAATGTTTATTAATTCATTTTTAAATTACACACATCAACACATGACATATTAACAGTCTATCTGAGTCTTTTTCATGCTGCTAACAGAAGCCCGCAGACAGGTAATTCATAAAGAAACACATCTCCTCCAGTTGGGAAGGCTGGGGCGTCCAGGGAGCAGGGCGCCATCTGGTGGGGGCCTTCTTGCTGGTCCATGAGACACGGCTCTCACGATGACCCTGTAATCCATTAATCTACGCATGGGTTAATCCATTCAAGAGGGCACAGCTCATGACTCAATCACCTAGTAAAGGTCCCTCACCTTAAGACTGTTCCACTGGGGATTAAGTTTCAATGTGAGTTTCAAAAGGGACAAACATTCAAAACACAGCACATACACTTTTTTTATAAAAAACAATGATAGTTTCCAAAATAACAACAATGAATCCTGAGTGAGAAGAGGGACATTATTTTACATTTTAATCAAATCTCTGACATCAGGCTTAATGAAAGTGGCTAGCCGGGATGGTCTGCTTCCAGACAACTGTGCCGGCCCTGCTGGGTGCACGGGAGTGAGGCCCAGCCTCCAGGGGTGCAGGTCGGAAGGAGGAGGGTCCTGCAGCCTCCTCAGGCAATGGTGGGTCCCTTCCTTGGTGTGACACTGAAACACAGCATTTTGTTTTCCTTAAAGGCAGCTACAACCTGGGATATGAAATCACATCAGTGAACTTTGTGTGCTTTGCTGCTTTAAAATCCATTAGTCCATCTTGCACTTTAAATGCATCTTTTACCCAGGCACAATCCTGCACTGAATTTGGAAAATACTGGTTCACTGGACTATGCGGATTTTTCCAAATGTTGTTCATTATATAATGTCGAAATCATGGTGCCCTCTAATGTTGGCACTGACACCCTCTTTATTGGGAACTGTCGGAGACAAGCTTTCCAAAATTCCAACTTCTCTTGACAGCTCAGATTTCATCACGGGCAACAAATGACCTGCTCTGTTCATTTGGTAAGTAATACCAATAATTTATCAATTATTCTTTTATAGTACCCCATGAAAAAAGCACCTAGTTCAGCCAGCAAATGAAACAGCCTTCTAGCCTTGAAACAAAGTGGAGTGCTCCCCGGTCCTTCTAGTCCCCTCACGCAGAGTATGAGGAGAGATCTGCTCATGGGGAGATTTAACTAAACGAGTGATTTTTGCAGCCTGGCAATGAAGGATGCAACTACACAGAAACACTTTGGGGCCTGGGCCTTGACTCACACTAACGTGAACTTTAGATGACTCCACTATAAAACTTAAGCCATAAACACAATTAAAAGCCACTTTTACCTGATGTACGAACTGCCAAACACAATTATTAATATGCTATATAAGCTTAGTATATGTTACAATAAAAAATATGATTTTTATGTAAATAAAACTCATACTTTACTTCTTCCCTGGTAGCTACTAAATTGCTTATACTGTGAAGTATTTATTCAGATGCCACAAAACAGTTCATCTGCCAAAACTGCGGGTGTGACAGTGTGTGACTGACTGGACGTGACATCATGTACCCGGCTGTGGGCGCTAACCTTCCTTCTTGGTTCTGCAAGGAGCTCTGCGAGGGCTCCGCGTGTGCCCTCGGCGCACTCACCACACACTGCTCACCAGGCCTGACATCACACAGCAGCCACGTTCTGGGGGAGCGGGGCCCTGAGTGGCCACCCACACATAGAAGCACAAGTGTCTGGCACAGAAGTGACTAAGAGGCCAGGCCGGACCCAAGGAGACTAAGGAGGTGGTGTGGCAGGGGCCTTGAAGAATTCCAGAAGACATAAGACATGTAAATGTGGACGGTGCCTTCAGCGGCACTGAGTGGCTGCCCATTCAGCTCGCCCTTGTGCTCAGGACAGGAGGTGCCCAGCACTGGGCAGAAACAGGCAGACCTCTGCCACTCACACGCACGTCTGCAGAGCAGCAGGCCCAGAGGGCTGTGAACCCAGGTGAAGAGCAGGCACTGGGTGTGGGTGTTCTTCCTGCTGCTTCTCTCGGGCTGTGATGAGGCAGCAGCACAGAAATCACTGGCTTAGGGAAACACACTCTGTGAACAAGTGGCAGGCGCCCAAAACTGCGGAGCGGCACAGCTTCGTGCAGGCATCATTACTAGGATGGGCCGTGGGATGCTCCTTTCCCTGTTAACTGGCCTCAAGGACACTGCCTGGGAACACGTCCCCCCTGCAGTCCTTCCTTAGCTCTCCCTTCCCGCCACCCCTGCCACCCTTCAGTATCCCACGTCACCAATCTCAGGGCCCCCACACTGACACCCTTCTCTGCTGCACACTTCATCACCCAGTAACCGGCCCCTCACCGAGTCCCTGGTGCCAACTGCTCCAAAGGGAGGCAGCATCCCTCTGCGACACACCACGCTGTCTGGCAGGCCGCTCGCTCCTTCATCCCTCTGCGCTCCACGTCCCCTCCCAAAACCACACATGGCTTTGGCAGGATGCCAATCCCAGCAATCTGCCCCCTTGATGTGCTCCCAGGTGTGTTTCTTGGGAGGATCTCCCTCCTCTAGGGGCTCTCTACTCACCGCATCACCCAAACTTGCTGGCCAGGAGTCAAGCCACTCTAGCAACCTTGTTTGATGCCTTCGAGCCACAGACTCACTCCACGAGGGTAACCCGTCCTACTCTCTTAAGCCTCCATAATCATCACAACAGTAAGAGCAGCTCACTGCGCACCAAGCTCTTGGATGAGCCGTCTAGGATATCTCGTTTAAGCCTTTCAGTAACCTTGGGAGCCTACAGGTGAGGATAGTGAGGCTCGGAGGTCAGCAGACTGACCGGAGGCCACTAAGAGCCTGGAAGCCCACCTGGGACGTGCTGAAGACTCATTGCAACCACTGCCCCACAGCCCTCAGAGCCCAGCCCTCCAGCGCCAGTCCTGGGCCCAGTCCACTCTGGCCCTGGCTTGTCTTCCTCACTGTCCAACACAAGCCTCTGACCGAGGCCGCCCATCCACACTTGCCGGGGCCAGGCCCAGTCCCCAAACACTCCTTTACTTGCAAATTTATGTTTACTGACGTCAGAGCAGTGAGGAGATGGGGGGGCATGGAGCACTGCACCAAGTGCCTGGGGCACCCGCCCTTCTCTTCTTCCCCAGGAGGTGGCCTATGCCACGCAGGCTCCTCCCCAATCACCCCCCTGTTTATTTCTGCAAAACCCGAGAGGACACGTCCACTACCTGGGGTAAGGACACAGGACACTCAAGGTCCTTACCTCCTCTATCCACCTCAAAATTTCACACAAACCAAAGCAAATGAGCATGTGCCAACATTTTAAGGAAATTTGTAATACAAACAAACAAAAAAACATGAATATAAAAGAAAATTAACTCCCAACTGGAATGATCAGAATGAGCAATAGCAGCAGCAGCCAACACAGATCAGGGCAGATGGGCAGCAACCTGGATGTGCCTCCACCACCGCAACATGCCAACTGCTCGGCTGGGACCAGGCAGCAGCACAGGTGACAGGGACCCAGCTGACCTGGCCTGCAGCAGAGAGAGGCTTAGGAGGCCCAAAGGAGTCCAGGCACAGACTGGAAAAGCCCATCACAGGTGGAGGGATCCGCACGCGGCCCTTGAGCAGCGCCCCGTGGGGCAAGTGCATCCCACTCCAGCTGCTGTCCCAGGAGGCAGGGACCCAAGGTTAGAACCCCGGTGCTAGACAGTGCCCTGACAGTCCTATGCAAGGCCATAATAGTCAGTGTACAAAGTATGCCCATGGGAAAAATATCCAGATTGGAAGCTGCCCTTGGACCCCAATCTAGATCAGATCTGACATCAATGAAAAGTTCAAGCAGAGCATGTAAATATGAAAGACATTTCTAAAGCTAGCTGCACTAATAAGTTGTCTCAGTGAAACAGGGACACTTTCTTACTACTATTTAAGAAAACCAGGAAGGTTCAGGCATGGTGGCTCATGTCTATAATCCCAGGACTCTGGGATGCCAAGGCAGGAGGATCGCTTGAGCCCAGGAGTTTGAGTGCCATGTGATGACACCATGGCCCTCTAGCCTGGACGACAGAGGAAGACACCATCTCCATAAAAAAATGAAATAAAGAGGGCTGGGCGCAGTAGCTCATGCCTATAATCACAGTACCCTGAGAGAATGAGAAGGGTGGACTGCCAGAGTTCACAAGGTTGAGACCAGCCTGAGCAAGAGCAAGACCCCGTCTCTAAAAAAATAGCCAGGCATTATGGTGGGCACCTGTAGTCCCAGCTCCTCAGGAGGCTGAGGCAAGAGAATCGCCTAAGCCCAGGAGTTGGAGGTTGCTGTATGTAAGCTGTGACACCACGGCACTCTACCAAAGGCAACATAGTGAGACTGTCTCAAAACAAAAAAACAAACAAACAAACAAACACACTTTACTTGAACTAAAGAAATATGACTCATACAATACTTTACCTGCCTCTGGCAGCACTGCCATGAGGTGTCACACAGACGGCACCTCATCCCTCACACCAGGTCACACCCAAGGGGTCAGGAGGCGCTTCTCTGAGACAGAGCCAGCAAGGCCGAGAGGGGCAGAAGAGAAGTTTCCACCTGCAAAGCCAGACTTCTAGGGTGTACGTTTAACCTAGTAACCCAAAATGTTTAGATCATCTTGATAAGTAAATAGTCCATACCTGAACAGGAGACACCTGGCCCTGCAAAATGCGTTTGCTGGAGTGAGATCAGACCACCTCACCCAGCAGATGATCCACACCAAGCTGGGTCCATTTCTGGCCTGTTTTAATCACCAGTGCTGTGGTCACATTCACAAAAACACTCAGGCACTCTGCCTCTGGATTTTACTGATTCAAGGTCTTTCCCAAATAGAATGGCAAAAGGAAATGGTTATTCAAAGTGGTTTTTGTCAAAAATAAATTTGTAGGCTTTTGACTCTACTAAATTTGTAGTTTTCATGGAGCATGATGCCCAGTCTATCATTGTCCAGATCACAGCAAATAGTCATGGGCAGGGGTCCTCAAACTACAGCCCGAAGGCCACATGCAGCATGTGATTATATTTGTTCCCGTTTTGTTTTTTTACTTCAAAATAACATAAGTACAGTGTGTATAGGAATTTGTTCATAGTTTTTTTTTTTTTAAACTATAGTCCGGGCCTCCAACAGTCTGAGGGACAGTGAACTGGCCCCCTGTTTAAAAAGTTTGAGGACCCCTGATCATGGGGAAAGATGCTGCTGCCAAATTTCATAAAAGGGCCCTCTTTCCTTCTGCAATAAAGAATGTTAGTGGAATAATTAGTAAAATCAAAATAAGATTTGCTTAAATACACACATCAATGATAAATCGATGAGAGAATACTGTTGTTTTTAGGAAAAAGGCACTGGGGGTGGGGTGGGGGGAGGGTTTCCTCCAAAGAATGGCAATGATACATCTGCCCATCTACAGATGACTGCCAATGCTGATTATCCTCTGAAAGGCTGCTGCTGACATCCTCAAGCAGATCTTCCCCAGATAAAAGTTTCTACACCCTCAGTGCCTTCACCAGATCAATGAGATGGCACAGTGGATTCCTCCAGACGGCCCCAACTCCCACATTGCAGCTCAGCACCTGACAGCCACACGTACACTGGGGACAGCAGAGACCTGGAGAGGGCGGTGAGCAGGGCTAAAGCACTCCTCACGGTCCTAGAATGTCACTCATCCCCAACCTTGATCTCTGTCCAACTGGAGGCAACACTTCCAGCCCGGAGCACAGGACTATCACACCACAGAACCCCAGCGGAGGTGCCAGCTGTCCCCACTCTGCCCCCAGCAGGGCCCAGCAGTGGTGACAGAGACCAAAAAGCCACAACTTTTTCTTCTTACTGGCCCTTCACACAATTTTTCCACTAACCCAGGTGTGCACTGATATCAGTGCATCATCAGAATCTTCAAACCACTTCAAATGAAGGTTAACGACATCAGGCTCCCTTACCAGAGGACAGTCACCCTGAATGTGCAGATGCTGCCTGCAGGGTGGGCTGGGCGGGCTGCTCCTTCTCCACCCCGGTCAGCAGTGGACAGTGGGTCAGGAGAAATCCCAACCAGGCACGGAAGCAGCTTTGAAGCGAGTGCAGGGAGGAAGCCGGGGCAAGTCTGCTCTCACTGCCTGCACCTTCCACCTGTCTCCTCCTTGGTGTAGCACGACTGTATTTTATGTACAAATTTAAAATAACACAACACATCACCAATACAAAATAAATATTAGGCACTCACTTTGCAAAAAGTGGAATTATCTGAGTTGAGCAAATAAATCTTAAAAATCTGGGAAATGCTGCCTTTCAAAGCTGGGAGGCTGGCTGCCACCAGCTGTGCCGCCCACTGTGCTGCCCACTGTCTGCGACCGATGCTGAGCCGGCACACAGGACCCCACTGCTGCCCACTGTGCTCCCCATTGTCTGTGGCCAACGCTGAGCCGACACATAGGACCCCACTGCTGCCCACTGTGCTCCCCACTGTCTGCAGCCAACAAGGAGCCCACACACAGGACCCTGCTGCTGCCCACTGTGCTCCCCATTGTCTGTGGCCAACGCTGAGCCGACACATAGGACCCCACTGCTGCCCACTGTGCTCCCCACTGTCTGCAGCCAACAAGGAGCCCACACACAGGACCCCACTGCTGCCCACTGTGCTCCCCACTGTCTGCAGCCAACAAGGAGCCCACACACAGGACCCTGCTGCTGCCCACTGTGCTCCCCATTGTCTGTGGCCAACGCTGAGCCGACACATAGGACCCCACTGCTGCCCACTGTGCTCCCCACTGTCTGCAGCCAACAAGGAGCCCACACACAGGACCCCACTGCTGCCCACTGTGCTCCCCACTGTCTGCAGCCAACAAGGAGCCCACACACAGGACCCCACTGCTGCCCACTGTGCTCCCCACTGTCTGCAGCCAACAAGGAGCCCACACACAGGACCCCGCTGCTGCCCACTGTGCTCCCCACTGTCTGCAGCCAACAAGGAGCCCACACACAGGACCCCGCTGCTGCCCACTGTGCTCCCCACTGTCTGCAGCCAACAAGGAGCCCACACACAGGACCCCGCTGCTGCCCACTGTGCTCCCCATTGTCTGTGGCCAACGCTGAGCCGACACATAGGACCCCACTGCTGCCCACTGTGCTCCCCACTGTCTGCAGTCAATGCGGAGCCAGCACACAGGATCCCACCGCTGCCCAATGTCTGCAGCCAACAAGGACTCAGCACACAGGACTCCGCTGCTGCCCACTGTGCTGCCCACTGTCTGCAGCTGACGCTGAGCCAGCACACAGGACCCCGCTGCTGCCCACTGTGCTGCCCACTGTCTGCAGCTGACGCTGAGCCAGCACACAGTACCCCACTGCTGCCCACTGTCTGCAGCCAATGCTGAGCCGGCACACAGGACCCCACTGCTGCCCACTGTCTGCAGCCGATGCTGAGCCGGCACACAGGACCGCACTGCTGCCCACTGTGCTGCCCACCGTCTGTGGCTGATGCTGAGCCGGCACACAGGTTCAGTCTTGCTGCATGTGGAGAGTGAACCACTCAATGTCCTGGGGATGCATTCCAGAAAACGTAGCCCACATGGTGGTGGCCTGGCAGGTGGCACTCTGCTCCCAAGGCCCATCCCTGGCTCCCACCATTCAAAAAGTTCCAGAGGGAAGCAGGGCCATCCCCACCAGGCCACCCAGTGCTCATGGGACTTGGAGGGCTGTGCTTCATAGTGACAGCAGGGATGGGGCCTCTCCCTCCCTGCATTATTTGGTAAGGCTAACATAGAGGCTGTGGGTTTTTGTCACACTTGAGGAAAATTTATTTCATACCATCAGCAAGGAAATACCAACAGCACACACACCATGTTTTCGCTTCTAGTTTTATCCAAACCCATTTCTAATTTCAGAAAAGTTAAGCTTGGGTTCAAGCTATCTGATGACCTTCCATCTTGAGGAAAAAGCAGAAAGAGGCCACAACAGCATTCCTGCTGCACAGAACCTAAGTCGTTATTACCAAGAGGGAGATCAGCGCAGAGCTGTCATGGGGCCTGTGTGTTTGCTCAGAACCTTCCTGGGTTTCCTGACCAGGCTTCCCAGCCCCTCCCAAGGGCTCTCAAATCTTCCGAAACAGCTACTGAGCAGCTGAGAGGAGCCAGGCCAGACGGCTCCCACACTCAACCCTCCACCATCTGAATTTTCAGTGATGTGATCACTGATTATTCTCATCTCTTCACCCAGTCTGGCCTCTTCTGCTCCATTTTATTCCTGCATAAATCATGCACTTTGCTCAAATGACCTGCGGGTCCCCTTCCCGGGCAGCCCACCACAAAGCCCCTTTCCAGCACTATGTTTCTCACATGGAGGCAACTCTCGGTATCCATCTGCCTCACAGTGGACAGTCAAACAGGACAGTCCTGCAGTGCAGCTCCAGGAGACTCCAGTGTTCAGGTGTCCTATCTGCTGTGGCTTAGGAAGTTCACATTTCCGTCTTGTTTTAAGTCAAGACATCACCTGCACCCAGCAATGGGGGCCCCAGGCATTGATCCCAAGCCCCACCAAGTGACCTATTTCTGGGCACTGCCATGAGGTGTCACACGGACAGCACTTCATCCTTCACAACAGGAGTCACGCCCACAGGGTACCAGGGTGCTTCTCTACTCCCTGAGACAGAGCTGGCAGGGCTGAGTGGGACAAAAGTGAGGTCTGCAGCTGCATGAGGCAGTGGGAAACTAAGGCTTAGTGGGCTTCAGGGTAGAAGGCTCTGCCCACCTGGAAGACTGCACACTGCTCCCTCGTCCATTGTAACTGTGTGACCCGTCCGTACCTGTCCCAAAGTCCCTAAAGGCCCTCCCCCTCTCAGAAGCAGAAATGCCTCAGCAGGTTCAGAGAAGTCCTATGAGCCATTTGTACAAGTGAGGAGAAAACAATAAAGTTCTTTATTTACATCAGGCATGGGAGGATGTTTTAGAGTTTTTATCTGGGACATTCCCATTGAGACCCTCAATATATCCCACCTCCCCAGGCTTTTTTCTAAAATGAGCAAGTTTTTCCCTAGATTAATGCAGCTGGAGTAGCCTGTAAGTTGCATGGACTCTCCAACGCCAGCCTTTTGTTCTCACAGTTCCTTCTAACTGCACGAGTCAAGTTCTCAGGATTTGTATCACATAGACAAAGATGATGAGAGAACCGAGGGCTGATAAGCTATGCCAGGTGGTATCGGAGGATCCCTAACACACCCCAACCTGTGACATGAGCCTGTGGCCCAGCTTCCCTTGCACACAATTCCACAACCCCCACACACGCGGCCCACGCACAGAGTATTAGAGCACAAGCACCCTTCTTGCGGCACGCAGAGTCTGAGTCTCCCTGGCTGGCGAGTCTGGCACACTCGGGAACATTGGTCAGGACGCTTAGACTGCGCTTCTGGACACACCACCATAGAAGTGATGTAGCCTCAACATATCTCACAGGGGTACCTGTGATGAGTATCTTATTACTGGTGATGTGACTTTGCTTGCTTGCTTGCTTCAGGTAGTGCCTGCTGGGTTTTTCCCTGTGTGATTTATAAAGCTTTGGGGGAAGATACTCTGGGACTGTATTACTATTATTGCAAGACTTAAGAGACCCAGCAGCAAACCGAGGTGTCGAGCTGGGAACACCAAGAGGACAAAAGCAGGGAAATGGAAGTTCAAATAAGGAGATTTAGTTAACGGTGCTGTGCCCATGTTTGAATTTCTGGTTTTTACAGGGATCTTTGGTGGTGTAAGGCATCCACACTGTAGGCATGCCTACCCTCTGGCATGGTGGACTGCCTCCCCGGCACACCCACCCAGTGAGAAGTTAACTCAAGTCCATAATCAGGGTCTCTGCCACCACATGTGTCTGACTGGCCCTGCCCAGCTGAGCCTGGCACCTCGCCAAGGCTACAGAGCCAGAACCACCTGCCAGCACTCAACTCAGAGGCAGCCATGGCAACGATGACTTGGCACCCGTCACCAAGGCCATAAGGAAGCAAAAGAGTGTCGGGGACAACAGGCTTTGGGAATTCCCACTCAGGTGAGTGGCCACACAGGTGATCTCCCCCTACCCCATTAAAATTTTTAATAGAGTACGGTAAGCCCCCAAGAAAGATAATAGAAGCAGGCAAAGAACTTCACCAATTTCTGACAGTTGGAAAAGATCCAATCAGGGTAAAGGGAGGCAGCCTGAAGCACCCGGAAGCTGGGCTCTCTCCCAGTATGGGGGCCCAAACTCGGTCCCTGCACAAAAGAGCTGGCTCTGCCACAGCCCCTACAGAAAGACAAGGGAGTAACCCAAGTAACAGGGTCTCCCTTAAAGAAAGTGAGCAGCCCTGAGAAAATCTCTGCAATTTGGCATTGCAGGTCCCACAGTGGCAAGTTCCCGATCCCTTGAGGGGACTCTGCACTGCTCAAAACCAGCCCCGTAGACCCAGGCTCTCAGCCAGCTCCTGCCTTAGACAGCAAACTATCAGTATTTGAGGAGCACTGGCCAGACCAAGTAACTGACATCTAAGAAACAGTGGCACACCATAGGAACACATCAGCACAAAAGGGAACTGAGAAGAATTCCTATTAGTCTCCTAGGAGCCGAGAAGACAAGGCATTCAGAAACAATAAGCTGCTATGAAAAAGCAACAGGACAAACGTGTCTTGGAATTAAAAATTTAAACTCAAGGGCGGCGCCTGTGGCTCAGTGAGCAGGGCGCCAGCCCCATATACCGATGGTGGTGGGTTCAAACCCAGCCCCGGCCAAACTGCACCAACAACAGAAAAATAGCCGGGCGCTGTGGCAGGCACCTGTAGTCCCAGCTACTGGGGAGGCTGAGGCAAGAGAATCGCCTAAACCCAGGAGCTGGTGGTTGCTGTGAGGTGTGATGTCATGGCACTCTACCAAGGGTGACAAGGTGAGACTCTGTCTCTAAAAAATAAATAATAAAAATAAAAATTTAAACTCAAAATAGGATCAGAAGACACACTGAAGCCCTCTCCCAGAAATGAGATGAAGCTGACGCAGCAGGAGAATAAAGCTGAGACCCCGGGGTCAGTCCAGCTGCCCAGGACAAACAGCAACTGCTGAGGGAGGGGGCACACACCTGCCGGCCAGGAGTCCCTGGGGCTGCGAGAGAGCACATGCCACATGCTGCAGCACACTAAAATGTCATAGCGGCAGAGGACCACCCAGAAAACTTCCAGGAAGAGAAAAGGCTACCCAAAAGGAGAATGCCTGGCAGAGGTTCTCACCAAAATGAAGAAAGCCAAAATTAAAACGAGGGGTCACCATCAAACCCAGGCAGACAGAAAATCAAGCACTAGGACACCTGCGCAGGCTACGCATCATCAGCCGGGGTCAGAAGGCAGGAGGTGGGAGGGACGTGACACCACTCTGAGAATGTAGAACAACAGAGTCAAGTAGTACAAAGTGCAAAGGCAAAAAGGACACCCAGCCCACAACTTAGCGGCTGAGAACAGAAGAGAGGGGACAGGCCGGGGCAGAACCCTGTCCTAACAGACCAGGTGAGCCTGAGTGACAGTAGAGCTGTGGCCTGGAAGAACCACCTCAGAGGAGGGGACTGAGGGGCGGGACAGGGGACCACTGCTTTCCATGGTCTTTCAGTGATACTTGCTATTTTGATTAAAATATTAAAAACCTGTATTTTAAGCGTGGGGTTCAGACAGACTGAATCAAACCCTGGCTGTGTGTCCATGGGCCTTGTCACCTTATCTACAGGATAGGGGCAGTCCCCCCTCACCACTGCCAGGAGGAACGCTGGGAATGTCAGCACGGGACATGCGCCATACATGACAGCTCTTTTCAAAAAATTAAAGTCACTGGTTATAGAATCCAACATCTCAAGAACGTATTATTTTAATTGCAAGGCAAGGGTCAGCGGAACTTCAGGGCAGTTCTGACGTGGTCCCTCACCACTGGATTTCTGCACCGACGACGTACTACTAGCTGAGTGTTCTCTGGAGCCTACTCAGACCACTGATGGACCCCTCGAAGTCACTCTCCCGTTCACCGGCGTCGCAGCTGCGCCCTTCCCTAGGAAGCCTGCTCCATGCGCGGTCACTCCCGTGGAGTAAGCTGTCCTCTCTGACAGGGGCGCCCGGCCCTGCGTGGAAGGGACTGCGAGCGGCTATCCTGAAAGCCCATTCGCGCCACCTGTTCCCTGTCTCTCCGGAACGTTTACTTCCCCGGCACCCAGGCCACCTCCAACTCCGCGGTGGAACCCTCAGCCCCTACGCAGCAGCGTCTGCGCTACGCTCGCACTGCAGGCACGGGCGTCCTCTACTCTGCGCCCGTGCCTGCCTGTTCCTGGGGGAACAACAGCCACAGGTCTGAGGACCGTCACAGCAATGGCAGAAGCGTCCTGGGTGCGCAACAGGGGCCGGCTCGCCAGGGCCGGCGGAGGGAACAGTCCGGCCCGCGCCCTCCTTCGCGGTGCCGGGATACCGAGGCCGCGGCTGCATGCTCCGGCCACCGAGCTGCGTCGCCGCCAATAACTCAGGAGGCGCAAGAGGACGCCCATCGAGTCCACGGTCCGGCTGGCAGCAAACAGCCCTAGGGGCGACTCAGCGGCACGCGGCAGGGCAGGGGGTCCCCCAGCCGTCCCTGGGGCAGCGCCGCCCCGATGGCCAGCCGGGGCGCACGCGGGCCCGACGCTCCCAGCCCCGACGCGGGAGGCCGGCCGGGCCAACCGACGCCGCACTGGGGCCGGCGGCGGGGCCGACTCGCGCGCGCGGGGCCCCAAGAGACGAGGCCCTGCCGAGCCGCCCGTGCGCGGTCCCCGGGGGCCCGAGTCCGGCACCGGGGCTCGGCGGCGACGGGGCTCGGCGCGCCGGGCTGGACGGTGGACAGGGGCGGGGACAGCGGCCGGGCGAGCGGAGGCCGCAGGGAGGAGGGGAGATCTCGCTCTCGCTCTCGCTCTCGCCCCGCGGGAAGGGGGAGGTGGAGACGCGACCGACTGCGGGAGCTGCAATTACCGTGTGGGCTGCGGAATTCTCGTGGTGTTTGTCGGGGAGATGCGATAATGGCGTCCGTCCTCGCGAGAGAAGCCGCCGCTCTGCGCAGGCGCTGCGAGCACCTCCCCTCGGCGCGCTACCCCCGACCTCCGCGCATGCTCGCTGGGGGCGGGGCGCAGGGCGCGGGAGGCAGGGCGGGGCCCGAGGCCTGCTGCTCGTGCTCCCGCCCTCTCCGACTCTCGGCGAGCATGCGCGGGCGCTCTGCTCCGGAGCTGGAGTGCTGTCTTCCCTAGGCTCTTACATCCGCATAGACGCCCAGGCTCCTTGCCAGCCCAGGAGAAATGGCTCCGGAGGACCGATTGAGGAAACCTACATTATCTTTGAGATGGAATGACGAGGAAGTCTTTCGCCTCGCGACTACAAGTCCCAGAACGCCCTGCGCAGATTGTGCGCGGAGCACTGTGGGATTTGCAGTCCTGTCATCTCTACCGTGCCTGCTGGGACTTGTAGTCTCTCTAAACTCGGGCCTCCCGTCTCGTCGCCCCTCCAGGGGATGCTGGGACTTGTAGTCAGGGTGACTCAGGTAGCCTGTGTTCGCGCCGCCGGTCGTACCTGCTACTGCTGCGGGGCCGGCTCTGCGGTTCCGGAAACTCCCAGAACTTCCGTGAAGAAATCGGTGGTGCTGCTGGTCCGCAGGGTCCGTGCGGAACCCCGAGTGCGCCCGCGCGGTGCTGGCGTTTGTGCCCTGAACTGTATAGGAGGTGGGCGACAGGTGTGTCCCCTGTGGAACACCTGGTACATTACGGTGGCGTGGACAGCTGGTAACATGCGTGTGCACGTGCTGTGTTCCGTGTTGGCGCGGGCGGGAAGGAAGCCCAGCCGTGGGCAGTCCCGGCTGGGCTGTGGACAGTCCATCGCAGGCCGCGCCAGACAGGCATCGGTGGAGACTGAAGTCTGCCCACCTCAAAGGTGGGGACGATGTCCAGGGCGACTGGAACCGCCAGGCGGGGTTCGGACCCCAGAAGAGCGTGGCCAGTGTCTTGTCCACTCCCGCCGAGAGAAAGGGCCGGACGTCAATACAAAAATCCCCTCAGAACCGCGGGCAGGAATCGTAGTGGGGAGCAGTGCCTGCTGTGCCCACCCGGCCCCAGAAACTGACCGAGCCCCAAACTCCTGGCATGGATGCCTGAATGTGACCAGAAAAGGGACATTCAGGGCGATGGTTTTCTTTTTTTTTTTTTTTTTGTGGTTTTTGGCCGGGGCTGGGTTTGAACCCGCCACCTCCGGCATATGGGACCGGCACCCTACTCACTGAGCCACAAGCCCCGCCCCAGGGCGATGGTTTTCGCATTGTTTACAAACCTCACAAAGCTTCGAGTGCACCTTGCACCTTGCCCCTCATCCCAGGGCCCTGCAGTTCCTGCTCCAAGACGGCCTGAAGGAACAAACACACGAATGAGTGGATGAAACCATGCGGCAGACACAGGCCTCCCTGAGCTTACTTTTCATCTCCACTGAACTATTGCACAGGATCCAATTTCTATACTGTCCGATGCAACTATCGTCGCTATTAAGTTTGCCCACCATGTTTGTAATTTTTGGACTGTGTTACCCTTAAAATCATTGTAACCCTCGAACTGTAGTTTCTTTGAGACACTTGAGTATAAAGACAAAGGTCTCTTTGAGATACTTTCCTTAAGCATAAAGAAAGTAAACACTGATTTGCAAAACCATAGCAAAGATCTCAGGACATGTCCTTGGTGCCTAGTGGAAAAGATCTGGAGATTAGGGAGGTCTAAAGGACTATTCCCGCAAGGCTTAGGAACTTTTCTCCGAGGAAACAAAGTAAATGAGCTACATTGCAGTTTGGACCCATTAGTTTTTCCAGGAAAAATGACCTGCCGTTCCAGGTCCTAGGACCATTTTGGGGGTCATGGTCTTCCACGTTCCCCAATGAGTTTGAGTTCCATATACTTTCCAATGGGCGTACAACTTGAAATAGCAATGTGTAAATTTCTAGTCGAAAAGAACTACTTCTGAAAAAAATGGTGTGAGAGTACAGGGGATTCCGTTTGTGAGTATGGATAACTTGTGTGCAGTTACTTTGAAATATTCTCAAAATAAGCACAGGAAAAAAAAACACAGAAGTACTCTTGGAGGCCTAACAGGTGCATACCAGTGGGGGGATTTCAGAGATAATCACGATATGATATTCTGTCTGGAGTATAGAAAATAAATTGGGGAGGAAATGAAGTGTCCTATGGGGATTTGGGCGAGCAGCTGATGAGGCTGTGGCAGGGCTCTGGTAAGAGAGATGGGGGCTTGGAGCAGGGAGAGCACAGTATGGACAGGGGTGTTGATATTTGGATAGATTGGAATGATCCCAAGGGGTGAAAACTTACAGGACTTGGCTGCCCCCATGGGGCCAGAGAGGAAAAACACAGGGAAACGCTGAAGCTGGGACACTCTTCCTTTCCTGTGCATGTACGGCAGCTCCTCGCTCCCCAGCTTTGGGGCTGTAGGACTGAGTCACACCATCTGCTTCCCAGGTTCTGGGACTCAGGCCTGGGCTGGGCTGAGCTGCACCTGCGGCAGGCAGACGGCCTATTATGGGACTTGTCAGCCTCCATGATCATCTGGGCCGATTCCCCTGTGTATTTCCTCCCATACTTCTTATCTCCCATCCAAGTACTAACCAGGCCCGACCCTGCTTAGCTTCCGAGATCAGACGAGATTGGGCACGTTCAGGGTGGTATGGCCGTAGACCCATATGTCTATCCATGTGTGTATCTCTCCATATGTGCTATTGGTCTGTCTCCGGAGACCCCAGTCAGATATGCTGGGCTGGGAAGACTTTCTAACTAAAGCAAAGCCTTGACATGAAGGCCCCAGACCCACAGCCCCTGCATCCATGTGTTCTGCCTGAAAGGGACAAGCTGAACATGGCAGAGTAGCCAAGGACGTCCCCCAAGAGCCCATAGATGGTCAGCTGACCAGAGAGACATTGTTGGGAGAGACCTGTGACTCACGCGGGGCCCAGGAGAGCATGGGGTGGGGGGTTACACAGTCCACAGTCGTGGCACTGCTGTTCTCGGGTCTTCACTTGAGTCCACTCACTAAACCACAACAGCTCTGCCGAGTGCCTTTGTCCCCACTTCACAGATGGGAAAACTGAGGCAAAAGTCAAAGGTGAATGCATGAGTCTGGCTCCCCAAGAGTGGGTGTGTTTCCAAAGTGACTCACGGGCAGAAAAGCACATGGAATCCAGACGTGGTTCTTATTACCTGAAACTAAGGCAGCTGTTGGAGCCATGGGTCAAAGCTGCAGGTGACATTATGCATGCGACTCCACAAGTTCTGGGACCCCAGGAGCCCACAGGTGGACTGAGGCTTCAGCATGTGTGTTCTGTCATTTTCCCAGATCTGAGATTCTAGGATTCTGTGATCAGGTGTGATATCCCCACCCTCTAAAAAATGGCAACTGTAAACCAAAATAATAAAATTACAAACTTGTCCATCCCAATCATCTAGGGCCCAGTTCTCAGGAAAAGGTATCTGGGGAAAAACTGCCGTACCATGTGGGGAGGGTTTCTTGGCATCTGCAGATATTGCAGAGGTTTGGAAGGGCGACCATCTCACTGTCCAAATGCAGACACTTCTGTGTATAAAAGAGCATGCTTAATATTTATGCCAAGACAATAGGCATAAGCCAGGAGTGTCTCAGGCCACAGGCCATAAATCCAGGTCAAATCATCAAATCACGCCTTTCTTTGGAGAGTGAGGACCCCAGCATCGCCGGGAGCCCTGGGCGTGCAGCTGCCTGCTGCCCACCCTAGCCCCCAGTACTGTGGCAGCTCCTGTCCTTGCACCTTGGAGCCACTGTTTCTTTCTCGTGTCTGTGCCTGGCCTTGAGCATCCCACAGCTCCAAGCCATAGGGTCAACACCACGAGAGCGGGTACTTTGCCCTCTCCCAGTCCCCTCTGGTGTTCTCCCTGCAGCTCCCAGCTGGCTCTCTGTAAAGTGTTTCTGACTCATGGGCAGATTCTCCCCACTGTTTACCAGATCAAAGCACAGTGACCTGATCGCCGTGTCTCCAGTGAAGGCCACTTGTCTCCACGCACCCACCTGTCGGCCAGACCAAACATCATCCAGCAAGTTGGGATGGGCATGGGCTAAACTTTAACCCAGGCTCAGGGTCTGGGTGAGTCTCCACAAAAAGCAGCGGGTACCCCCCACTCCTCAGTGGCTGTGAGTAACGTGAGCACAGAGAGTGCAAACGGCCACCTGCTCTTGATTGGGGTCCACAGAACAGACCCAAGATGCTGGCGAGGAGCCATCGGCAAGCCTTTGGTTTCTCACTCCTGGTCAAGCAGGTGTGGGGGCCTCTGCGGCCACAGCGTCTGTGTTCTCAGCACTCCCGTGCACTCCCTTGTAAGTGGATCGTCAAGTTTCCCAGGGTGCGTTTGACATGTCTACCTGTGTGGGGCCTTTGGAGATGACATAGTCCACAGCCAGACTTCCACTCCTCTGTTTGCATTTGGCGACCTTGGGTGTCCTTGGGCGAATCATTTAAGCTCAGTTTCATAAGGTGGGCAGGAGGGTGAGATGCTCAGGACACACAGGTAGTAGGTGCCCCACCAAGAGATCCGTCAGAGATCCATGACCTGTTGTCCTGGTGGGCCGAGCTACGAGGGTCACAATTCCTCTGATGCCCCTTCAGCAGGGAACATTCCCAGGCCATCATGTAACAAGTAGATCATTGGGCCAGTCCACCAGGAGACTGCACCAGCTTTAGCCTAATGCTCTTTCTGGGCATCAGACTCCCCTCTATGAACTAAGGGGCTGTATCCAGGGCTGCTGAGCCCAGGGCTCCACCTCAGAAGTCCCATACCTTCCTTCTGGCAGCTAAAAGACAAGGGGCTTCGAAGCCAAACCCCAGATATGGGTGCTGGTGCCACTGTCTGGGGGAGGGGGAAAAGGGGAGGCTCATGCAGGTCACCTCACCTCCCTGAGGTTCTGTTTCCTCATCTATAAACTGGGGGTGGCATTGTCTCCCAGGACTCGGAGAAAGTATGATGTGTGCAGACTCAACGTGGTGGTCCACACCAGCTCTGTCCAGGTCCCTGCCCCTAGGACAGGGGTCCTCAAACTATGGCCCGCAGGCCACATGTGGCGGTGTGATTGTATTTGTTCCCATTTTGTTTTTTTACTTCAAAATAAGATATGTGCAGTGTGCATAGGAATTTGTTCATAGTTTTTTGGTTTTTTTTTAACTATAGTCAAGCCCTCCAACAGTCTGAGGGACAGTGAACTGGCTCCCTGTTTTAAAAGTTTGAGGACCCTGCCCTAGGAACTCCGGGCTATGGAGTGGGGAGCAGAGCTGTGGGGCATGCTGGAGCCCTGGGTGGCTGCCCTGAGGCTCAGGGAGCCAAGTCATTTCAGTTCCACAATGAAGGGAAAATATTCCACCCAATAGGCGAGACTCAAGCTTCCTAACAAAGGGTCCTCTCTGTTGGTATTTACTCATCGGTATCCCACAGAATGATTCATTTAGGAAAAAAATTGGTGTGAGAGTGACTGAAAATCACTGGTAGTTTGATCTTGAGAGAAAAGCCATATGGTTACAAGATGTTCAGAAATCATTTTAGGAATCATTTTAGTTACACATTCTCTCTTCGTGTTTCAGCGGGTGCCAGGGCCGCCTCTTAGCAATGAAGAGCGTCTGTTCCTAAGTCTGTGACCCACGACATCACATTGCTAACTCAAAATCAGCCATGGTGGGAGTATTTACACCAGTTTCATTAGCAAACACTGGAAATCCAAGGTTTTAATTCCCTAGGAGAACCTCTAATTACACATTTACCAGCACATTCTTAAACAATTTTTTTTTTTTTGGCAGTTTTTGGCCGAGGCCAGGTTTGAACCCACCACCTCTGGTATATGGGGCCGGTGCCCTACTCATTGAGCCACAGGCGCCGCCCATTCTTAAACAATTTAATACGCATTTCGTGCTCACATGTCCTGGATTTGGCTTGCCCCGGCTGAGCTGGGCTCAGCTGGATTCCCTGCTGCGGGACAGGGCCAGGCCTGCTCAACACGTCTCCATCTTCTGGTGACCAGCAGCTGCCTGCAGAAGTCCTTCTCATGACAAAGGGCAAGTGTTGAGAGGGCCAGTCCCCCGGTAGGCCATCAAAGCCTCTGCTCACTCATAACCTGCTAACATCCCGATTATCAAAGCAGGGCACGGGTGGCCAAGCCCAGGGACCCCCCGCAGAGATTGAGGGGAAGTAGGAGAAGGTTGCTGGAGGATAATTAAAGCTGGAGGACAAGAGCAAGTTGAGGGAAGGGGGTTCTCCCAGATGGCACCCACGTGGGTTCGAGCTCCCTGGGGTGGGGACCCAGCTTGTAGCTCCAGACCATGTCCACTGTACTTGAGCCAGGGTTCCCCCTGCAGGAGAAGCTCCACAGGAGTTTGCTGAATGATTGAGAAGGAGGATAATATTCTACTTTCATAACTTCCCATCAGAGACCTGCTTTTGTTAGCACATGACTTCCCTTGCCGTGCACAAAGTGAGTGAACACTGTTCTTGGGGCCTATTCAGTACTCACACAACATCACATCTTTGCTGGAGCAATGAGCCGCATCCACGCACGTGGTGGCAGACACGGTGCTCGACACAGATGTCTCACTGTTGGTGGCAGCTCAGCAAATCACTCTCCCTACCCTCGCATCTGTGTGCATTGGGGAGGTCATGTCTCCTGTTGATGAGGGCCTCCTCTGTGGCCCCAGCTGCTCCAAGTTCCATCTATTTTTTTTTAATTAAGTTTATTTATTTTTGTATTTTTGTTGTTGTTGTTGTTGTTGTTGCAGTTTGGCCAGGGCTGGATTCGAACTTGCCACCCTCGGTATATGGGGCTGGCACCCCACTCTCTGAGCCACAGGCACCCAAGTTCCATCTAAATTCAGGTCTGTGCAGTGTTTTGAACTCCCGTTGCCAGACGGGGGCAGGGCAGGACGTGACAGAGTCTGTCCAGTGTGCTAAATCTCACTTCTCAGTGGATGTCAAGATTTGTGCTGGCCGGAGAGACTCTTCTGAGAAAACGATGGAAGCCCAGGGCTGCTGATGTAGTTATGAGTTAGGTGAAAGCTGGAAGAAAGGACATGTGGCAGAAGACCCTGTTGGGGCTGCAGGCCAGTTACACCAGCCCCCAAATCTAACTCCCCCACACCGAGGGGGAAGCCTGGGCTGTATCCAGGATGTGTGTGAGAATGCATTAGGGCCAGCCATTTCCCCACGCAGACCTGGCATTGTTTTAGGGCCCGTAATGCGTTCTGCTGGACAGAAGTGTCCTGGCCAGGCTGTAGGGCAGGGGGGCTGATGTGCATCCGGGTCTGTGTCATGTACAGGAAGGCGTTGCAGGAGTGTCTCAGGTGCAAACTAGCTTATCTGTTCAGCAAACCTGATTTGTCTTACACCACTATTCTCATTCCTACAGATGAAGAAACTGAGGCTGAGGACAACCTGCCCAGTAATTCCAATAGTGAGTGGGGAGAGCTGGGCATTGAGCCTACAAACATGACTTTCTCCCTGCACAATGTTTTCATTTGTTTGTCACCCTCACTCTGTCACCCTTGGTAGAGTGCTGTGGTGTCATAGTTCACAGTAATCTCAAAATCCTGGGCTCAAGCAATTCTCCTGCCTCAGCCGCCCAAATAGCTGGGACTACAGGCGCCCACCACAACACCCAGCTAATTTTTCTATTTTTAGTAGGGACAGAGTCTCCCTCTTGCTCAGGCTGGTCTCTAACTCCTGAGCTTAAGGGATCTTCCTGGCTCAGCCTCCCAGAGTGCTGGGGTTATAGGTGTGAGTCACTGTGCCCAGCCCCCTTTGCGTAATGTTTAAAACTTTAAAAAAAGAAAATCACCTGGCAACAAATATTGGGAGACTGGCTGTGAAAATCTGTACCTTAACGTTTCTAGAAAATTTTGCAATCTGGCCATACAGACCCCTGGAGGTGCCCCGCTGGCTTCCAGCCAGGGGCTCAGGGCGGGGATCCATGGCCCATGGCAGCCCTGCCTCCCTCGGCAACTTGTCCACTTGAGTAGGGAAGCCAGACACATGGGTCTAATCATAGGTTTTCTGGCCTTGGGAGACCACTGGGGAAAGGTTTAGGGGTATCCTCTCCCTGGAGACCTGAGCAACAGCTGAGAGCCCCAGGAAGCCGCAGTGGGAGATTCCAGGAGATGGGCTCTGAGCTCAGACCCTGTGGCTGACTCACTAGAGATGCTGGGAAAATGACTCAGCTCCTGGCCCTCTATCCCACAGCAGGGATTATTCATTCAACAAACATCTGTTGCATCAGACATTGTTTAAGCACATACACAGGTGAGCAAAACTCCTGCTTCAGTTTGAGGGAGACGGACAGCAAAGCACAGCAAGTCCAGGATAAGAAAAAGCAAGAAAGAAAATTAAAACACGCAAACAACCCACTGCTGACCATCACCATTATTTCCTGCAAGAAAGAACCTTTTTAACACTAAAAGGTAGAAAAGATGTGATTGTGGAATAAACATTCTGTGATTCTGCAATCTTTTTTTCATTTTAAAATGTATTATACGTCATGCTACTGACCTTTGATGGTTTACTTATTAAATAACAGCTCCTAAAAAAAATTCTCAAGTTCGTTAGAGAAGAAAACACAATCATGTGTTAGCCATTAGCCTCTCGGGGTGGGAGAGAACTTCCACAGGCCTGTAAATCTTTCTCCATGTGTGCCAGAATTAGGGTGTATGCCCTTTGACCCAGCAATTCTGTGGTTAGTTCACAAGAAAGAGAATAATCCAGATAAGAATACAGAAAGTAATAGAAACTTCATCACAGCTTTGTTTAAAACTGGGGAATAAGGGCAGCGCCTGTGGCTCAAAGGGGTAAGGCGCTGGCCCCATATGCCGGAGCTGGCGGGTTCAAACCCAACCCCAGCCAAAAACTGCAATAAAAAAAAAAAAAAAAAAAAAACCTGGGGAATAAAATGGAAATAATCTAAATAACACTAATGAGTTAATTTTAACAATGGTGATGTAACTACATGGAAAACATACCACCATTAAAAAGAATTGTATTTTTTTCCACTGACAAAATGATCTCACGTTGTTAAGTGACAAGATAGTATATAGACTAGGATCCTTGTTCATTTAAGAAGACCCCAGATCTGCTCGGCACCCATAGCACAGTGGTTATGTCACCAGCCACATACACCAGGCTCGCCAAACAACAATGACAACTGCAACAAAAAATAGCTGGGCGTTGTGGCGGGGCCTGTAGTCCCAGCTACTTGGGAGGCTGAGACAAGAGAATCACTTAAGCCTAAGAGTTTGAGGTTGCTGTGAGCTGTGACGCCACAGCACCCCACGCAGGGCAACAAAGTGAGACTCTGTCTCAAGAAAAGAAAAAAGAAAACCCCAGATCCCTCCTGTGCAAGGTGTTTGCCCAGAGCTGCCTGGGCAGACATCCCGGTGCAGGCCACTGCTACTTCCCCTGTAAACCTCTCTGCACTTTCTGAAAGGTTTTTCTTAGTAAACCCTTACTTTAAAAGCCACACTCAAAACATTTTGAAAAGACTCTCAGGGGGAGGGGGCAGAGGCCTACTTGGATTCGCTCTCTTGCAGTCGGAGTTTTACTTCCTCCATGTGGATAGAGAAGACAGGAGTGTCTCCCATATCACTGGGGCAAGATTCCTGCCACTGGCAAGGGAGGTGACAAGCCTTCCCGAGGATAGTAGTCACTCTGTTCTGCCCACCTTCCCGCCAGCCTACCTCCTGCCCTCTCTGGGGCCGCGTTGTGTGACAATGACCACACAGACTCAAAAGGCCACCAGCAGGCGGTGGAGGGGGGCACTGCTCTGGGTGAGAAGGGAAGTCCGAGTCTTGGAGTGGTCCAGAGAGGAGGGAGCAGCACACATGAGAATGCAGGATTCGGCTTGGCCCGGCTCCACACTGACCCTGTTTCCCTAACCTGGTTCCTGAGGGGTCTCATGTGGCCGTGTCTCTTCCTCTGTCTGCCTGCAGTGCACCCCCTCTGGACAGGCCTGGTCCCCATGTCTGGGGGCACCCAGCAATCTCCAATCAACATTCAGGGGAAGGACAGTGTCTACGACCCTCTGCTGAAGCCTCTCCAAGTGTCCTACACCCCGGCATCCTGCCTCTACGTCTGGAACACCGGCTACTTCTTCCAGGTGGAATTCGACACCACCGAGGGGTCAGGTGAGCCGGGGTGGTTTGAGGCCTTTCTGTTCTCCTGTCAAACCCAGGAGTGGGACCATGGACTTAGCAGAGAGGTGGGCAGAGATGCTGTCTGGATGCAGAGGACAGAGACCCTCTCACTGAACGCCAGGACAGAGCAAAGGTTCACAGGGGACAGGAGCATGGCACTCACTTTAAAGGTGACAATTCCCTCACCTGCCACCTGTGTCACACAGACTTACAGAGCAAAAGTAGGCCCTTCCCTCAAAGGTCTATGCTCTAGGCTGGGGAACATGAAGCAGATGGGGCAGAGGCTGGGAGAGGGTGGCAGCTGTAACCCCCATGCTGGGCTGGAAGGAAATCAGGCTCATGGCAGGGCGTCGGGAGCCTAGTTTTTATTCAGGGTTAGGTGACCACAGGAGTTGTGAGAAGTGACCTGGCCATGAGCACCGACTATGGAGGGGTGGGCATCAGGGACGAGAGAGAGGGCCGGGTGGAGGTGCGGGGCAGGGGCGGTGCTGGAAGGACAGTGTCCCGGGAGGTGCCAAGAGAGGTCCCAAGAGCTACAAGACCTCAAACCCTCAACAGTAATCCTCCACATCAGGTGGCTGCTCCGTTGGGACTGGGAAGCTCCTCTCTATCTCCATGTTACTCACAGTTGTCACAGAGGTGGCACCAAGAGGTGCCATTGTGGCCTTGCTTGTGCTGACACTGACGCGTACCAGGCATAGGGTTCCTCCATGAAGAGCCCCATTAGAACTCTGGGTGCTAAGTCAGGTGTGCTGCCCTAGCAGACAACAGGTGCCATCACACCTGCTGCTAGAGTGATTAGGTGTGTCCTGTGTGGCTGCACTGGGGAGGACTTGGAGCCCCAGCCTGGTTGGCTCTAGGCTCTGCCCTGAGCCTTTCCTCTTGCTGATGCCACTTTGCGTCCTTTTGTTGTAACAAAGCTTATCAGTGAGGGTGATGATATGCCAGCCCTGCCAGTCCTCCCAGCGAGTCACCAGGCCTAGGGGCCCCAGCGCAGCTGCAGTCCCTCTCTGGCCAGCCACCACACCCTCCATGTGCCCGGTGACCTCCCATGAAGACATAAACTCCACCCCAGCAGGTCTTTGTCTTTCTGGCTATTTTACAGCAGGCATCACAGGTGCTCGGTAAATTGATGGAAAAATAAAGAGTTCAAGGATCAAATGAGCCTCCATTTCTTCCCAGGGCTGAGGAGAGAAGGGGTGCCCTCTTCCAAGGCTGTAGGGGAGGAAGGGAGGCCACCCCGGGCCAGCGCCCAGCACTGTGTCTGCCAGATAAGCACCTAGTGTGCCTGTCAGTGCCTGCTTGGCCGCTGACCCTGGGTCCACACCACCTGCCTATCAATGCAGGGCAGCCAGCAGAGAACTTGCTTCCACACCTGCCTTTGCATCTGCCCCACAAGCAAGTGTCAAGGCACAGGCCACCTCTCTGAACCCCAAACACACACCTGGAGCTTTCCAGTGCTCCCACCTTTGCCGGAAGGTCTGCCTAGCGTGTCCAGGCTTTCTCAGGATACCTGTGCTTTCCTTTCTACCACAAAAGACTGCACACTCCTAGAAATTCTCCACCACCCCCACAGGGCCCTCCAGAGCAGGCACTGTGAGTCCTGACCACATGTGCACGCCTTCCCAGGGCCCAGGCAGAGGGACCCAACAGCACATGGTGGCCCAGCCGGAGCCTGCTCCCACCTCCAATGGACAATCATCAGGGCAGAGCACAGACAGGTCCTCTGCCTATGCAGTGTCTCACCCAGCCCATGGCTCAGCCCTTCCAGGCATCTCCTTCCTCCTCTCAAGGGTGAGAAGCAGCCACATTTCCCCAGCAGAGGCCTGTGCCCAGTCCCTCTCATGGCTGATTGTGGTCAGGCCTCATGGTAACCCTGAGGGACCCGTCTCACATAGGGTTTGCTGAATGCCAGTGACAGAAACTCCCAGTCTGGCCAACATAAGCAAAATGGAACTTCATGGATGGACAGAACCAGCTCAGAAAAGGGAAAGGTGGGCAAACCAGACCTTGGGCACCAGCAGGACAGGGCCAGCCTCAGGGGTCTGGGGAGCAGCAATTTGCGCATTTATTTATTTGTTTGCAACCTCTTTCTTGCCCTTGTTGATCTGTTTCAAGTACAAATGCCCAAGAAACAACTGAAATTGGCTTTTCCATTTTCATGTGGTTAGATTATTTTAAAAACTCTTACACAGCCACTTAAAAAATGAGTAAAAAATAATAATTCTTGCAGGTTTAATTGTGTGGGCTGATAGTTGTGTGACTATGTTAATAATTTGAGAAAAACGCCTATCACAGACATAGGTGAGTTAGTAGGGAATTCACACTCCTGTATAATCTTCGTGTGCAGTTTTGGGTCTTATTGACGATTCTATAACAGATTTGTTTTCCTTTAAGTCATAGAGTACGAAAAACTTTGAAGGTTCTTTTGGACTTTTGTATGTTTATAGTTAAGACACATTTTACAAAATAATTCAAATCCCCAAGACAAAGGGGCTAGTGGACACTGGGCACCCTAGCCTAATATTCCCACCAGGACCACAGCCGTGAGTGAGGAAGGGGTGGGCCCATGGGAAATCTGATTCCATTCCTAGAAGGACTCCAGGCCCGACAGACAGACCTGTTAAAGCGCCATCAAGCAGTGACAGCGGCTGTCACGGCACAGAACCTCACTTGAGGGAAGAAGAATCAGAGGCTCAAGGTTGTGTGAACACAGGTGGAGGCATCAGCTTCCGCCCCAACTCCTGGAGGTTGTAAGGCCCACCTACTGGCCCCCTCTCCTCACCAAGGGGTACACTGCACACACTTGGGCACTCCTATTATGGTCATGTGGCACACAAACCCATCTCACAGATGAGAAATTGGCCTCAGAGAGCATATTGGCCTTAGACCTCAGAGCCCACATTACAGGGTCCTCAGCTCTCCCAGGAAGGGATTTTGGGGAGTGTGTGCACCCCAACATCCACAAGCCATGCTCATGGTGGGCCCCAGGAGAGCCTGCAGCCAGCTCAGGGCCCAGCCAGCCTGCATTTCCCTATGGGGGCATGGAAGCTGGGGCCAGTGAGGCCTACATGGGGTTCCCCAGCCTCACCCACAGGGCAAGAAGCAGCCCACTTGCCCACAAGGCCTGGGGCAGTGATAGGTCTGCCATGCTTTCAGGGCACCCTTGCTGCCTTGTTTTTTTGTTTTACTGGTTTACAGCATGTGTGTGCCTTGGAATCTACAAGTTTCTGTATCCCATGGCCATTTGAGCTCAGATTTTAGGCTGGAAAACAAGACCACAAGTCGAAGCCTCCTTTCCGTCAAGTCTGTCAGCTTGCTTATCTGTCTGGCCAGCACACCGTCCTCCTTCTGGGGACACCCCTCCCATTTCACTGAGGATCTGCCCCTCCCCAGCGGACAGCACTTAATACACTAACCCCCACCAGGGGCGGGCCCGGGCAGGCCCCCATGGGTCGTGGGACACACACCCTGCACTCCTGGGGAAGATATGACTCTGCAGAGGTCAGATGCAGGGCTCCTGTCCCTGTCCCGTCTCCTTCCGGTTGTCGCTCAGCGCCGTCCTCATCATCGCCATCCCAGCACCCAGGTTTCCCTCTGCCCCGCCAGGGTGGTGCTGAGCGCGCCACTCCCGAAAGTGGGCGTTGCCGCTCGGGACCGCCCCTCCCCTGGCGGCAGTGATTGGCCCAGGGATGAGCCAGTGAGTCAAGCCTGACCAATGAGAGCCGAAGTGTTATTTCTGGGTGCTATATTAAGAGTGTCTTTTTCTCCATCGAGTCTCCTCTGAGCCTGCCTGAGAAGGGTCCCCAACAGGGAAGTAAAACCAGGGCGGCGAGAACGGGAGGCCCCCGCCAATGCTCAGTTCATGCTGCTGCCCTGCCCGAGGCCAATCAACCCCTGGACTAACAAACCTTTTTTGTTGTTGTTAAATTAATTGGATTTAAATTTCTGTCACTTGGTTCCAAGAGTCCTGAGTACAAGCAGACAAGTAAACAGTGACTAGGTTGAGAGAAAATAAACAGAAGGGGAGGAGTGGAGAGTCCCCAGGATTGGGCCTATCACACTTCTCAATAGTGGAGTGGCTGGAGGCCCCTGGGGAGGGGAAATTGGCCGAGGTCCACTCTACGTGGCCCCTGCAGATTGTTGTGCGTTATGACTCAGACTTGTTCTCAGAGAAGTTCCGCCTGGTTGAACTTTCAAAAGGGTCTCCTGGAGGAATGGCCCTCCCAAGTCTGTGTCCAGTGGAGTGCTGGCCAGGGGAGAGCAGCAGGCTTTCTGGGCATGATCTGTAGTGTCTGCCACTTTCCATGGTGTAAAGACTCTCAAAGGCCAAGTTTAAGCTTTCAAAGTGAAGTCACCAATGAGGGAGCTGGAAAGAGATTTGCACAGAGGCTCCCCAGAGTGGGTCCCAGCCAGCCCCCGGCCCTGTGTCCCTGCCCTCCTCCCTCTCATCTCTGCAACCTCCAATCTCACTTCTGCTCAAAGTGAGGAATTCACTGTATGCCTCAAGCTTTCTTTGGGTGCACACATGGCAGAATCCCAACCCAAACCGACTCAGACAAAGAGGAAGGAGGTTTGTTGGCTCAGATCCTAACACGTCCAGGGTATGGCTGGGTCCTGGGGTACACACCCCTGAGCAAGGTGCGGATCAGAGTGGAGGAAAGAGACTTCCCAAAGGGACATGGGGGGTGTCCTACTCCCAGCAGTGAGAACAGGGGAGTGGAGGGAACAGCGGGACACGGACCCCTGGGCTCTCAGCCTTGCTATTGCCCTGAGCAGACCGTGGCTGTCCCTGACTTGGTTGCTTTAACATCCAAGGCTCCTGCCTGCTATTTGTAGCCAGGCCTTTGCCATCTGACCTGGCCCTGACCCCCTTCTGTCTTCCCCAACTTCCTGTCTGGTTCAAAGGGACTCACCCCACCCAGCCACAGACTGAAAGAATTATCTGGGTATCTCTCCCTGGCCATATAAATTAGTAGGATAATTCCTCCCATGGCTCATGTCCGCGCGGGCCAATCTGGTTTTACTTTATTTATCATTTTCCCAAAGACCCAGCTTCCTTTCGTTTCTCTCCTACTCAGCTGCACATGACTCTGCCTTCCCACCCCCCCATCACTACAGCTTGTTTTTCCAGCGTCTTTCCCCACTTTCAGATTTTCTGTCCCCTTTGTTCACCTCTGATGGGAATTAGGAGCAAAGAGAACAGAACACACAGGTGAAGGACTGGCGGGGGAAACTTCCAGGCAGAAAATGGGAATAATGAGACTCTCCCATGCATTTCAGATACATTTATCTTCCTGGACAGAAGGAAAGGAAATGCCTTGTGAGCAACAAAGGGAGTGAGCAAAGGAGGCGCTGGGTGTAGAGGTGGTTCTGTGTAATGGCTCATGTCTGGGCCACACTGACCAGTGCGCACCAAAATCCCAGAGAGAGACAAAGCTGGAGGCCCTGGACACCCTGTCCATGTGGATGCTGCTGGCATTTCTCTGGGAGGTGAAGGATGCCAGCACTTAGAGATGAAGCGGCCAAGGGCAAGGGATAGCAGGGGCGGGGCAGGGGCTGGCTCTGTGCAACCTGCATGCGCCGCCATGGCAGGTCATCTGTGTCCTTAAGGGCAAGTACAAGAGGGTCCAGCATAGGGGTGAGGGCCTGGGCTCTGGGCCCAGAGAGAGCAGGCTGTGCGTCTCCATTCTTCTGCTCACAGGGGGACGGCAAGAGCAAGTCAGCTGAGCTCTCTGACCCTCAGTCTCCTCCTCTGATCACTGACCATCTGACACCGGCCCCACCAGGTTGTGGGAGGGCCCATGCAAAGTGCTTGGCCCTGAGCTGGGAAGAGTTGATTGCAGGATACACAACAGCTTCGCAACCGCGCTTCCTTCAAAATATAATAATCCCAGCAACGCTCTGGCAGTGTGCACTTGGTGATGTCCCCACCAGAGGACGTGTAAAGAAGAAGGAGCAGCTGCTGCTCTCTGGCTATGGGGGACTTGATGTGTCTGCCCTATCTCCCCAACCAGCTAAGGAAGGAGAAACGGGAGCTCCAGGCCAGTGACACGATTGTCACTCATATGCAGACTTCCTAAATGGCACTCATAGGCAAGGACAGTGACGGGCAGCTAGGGTGCCAGACGCTTGCTAACGCCCTTCCAGCACTGAGCTGAACTTTAAGTGGTGTAAATTTGTAAAGTGGGTCTTTCTGTCCTCTAAGCACCAGGAGCCCCTGACACGCTCTGCTCCTGCAAGCCCAAGTCCCAGGGTGCCATTCACCAACACAGAATGGGCTGCCAGCACAGCGCCGCATACAGTACAAGCTCAATGTGCGCTTGGTCCTAGAGGGAGTAAACGACCAGACCACTGTGGTCTTGTGGTTTCCTGGCTTTGCTTCTGTCCGTTGAGGATCTTCAGCTGCAAGGCAAAGAAACAGACTCCAACAACATAAGTCAAAAGGGGAGATGTCCAGAGAAATGGAGGACCTTCACCTGGACAGGTGGCTGGAGGCACGGCAGGACCACTGCATCAAAGACTCCTTCACCATCTCTCTGAACCCTGAACCAGCCCAGGCAACATCCACGTCCCAGGGGAGACTTCTGTTGACCAGGCAAGGCCAGGTGCTGTCCCCAAGTGAAAGGAGACAGCTTGGGACTTGTTAGCCTCTCTGATGGGGCATGAATTGGTATTTCCAAGAAAAACACAATGAAAGAAGGGAATTCCTCAGAAGGAAATTCCAGCACTACCTGCAGGGCTGTGCTAGGGAAGTACGTTGTAAGCATCTCTGTATTTGATCCTTGCCGTGTTCCCAGCAAGCGGGCGTCGTTACCTTTGTACCAATGTCTAGTCTGAGCTGCAGAGAGCTAAAGCAACTGTGCAAAGCCGCTCCATGTGAAGCCAGGATGTGGAGGCAGCCTGCTGCCCAAACCACAGCCAGTGTGCAGTGAGCTCAGGTTGAAGTCCCAGGGAACGACCTGGTTCCCTCATTTCTGAGCCTTGGCAGTGGGGCTCGAGGGAGGGGCTCAGCAGGGGCACTTACCAGCCACAAGCTGCAGCTCCTACCTGCCTGGAAAAAGTTACAAAGACTTTCATGGTTGGGGAACACATAGAACCCTTCGCCCTGTGCTTCGGAGGAATAATTGTGCTTTGCAGTATTAGTTAAATCCCAGAGCGGCACCAAGAACAGGCTGATCCTTTGTGACATCGTGTTATTTGCAGTTTCAACTAATTAAAACATCTCAAACTTCTCCAGTACTAATTTTAAGCCTTAGGACAACTCAAGCCTGCCAAAGGCCTGCTTATCTTGGTAAAAGCTGCGAACTGCAAATAGACGTCTACTGACCATGTCTGCTATAATCCACAGACATTCTTAACCAGGCCAGCACATCATGTCAGCTGTGAACGTCACCTGTTGTGGAGTTTCAGGATCTGGCACTTGCTAATGCAATTGTCTGGTTGTGCCTCAACAAGCCAGCTCATGTCCACCTGCCAGAAAACACTGGGCGGTGGGTGGCTGCCACCACTCGGTGGACAAACCCTGCCTACAACAGGAGCTGGAGGTTGTGAATTGGGTTTGCCTTTGTTTTAATTAAAGAGAGTTACTGTGACACTGTGTTGTCATTATGAAAAGTCATTTTGAAATGACTGTATCTGGGTCTGCAGCTTTAACTTTCCTGGCAAATAAGTAGCAGAATTTGGCCAGAGCCCTGCTCTGAGAGCTGAGGACATGACCGTTATGCCCAGGTTGGGGTCGCCAGGCAACCCACTTCTCTGCGCCTCATTTTCCTCCTCTCAAAGCTATGCATAGGGTGACTGTGAAGAACTGATCCCACAGGGTCATTGCTATGCCAGCAGAGGGCAGGAGCCCAGTGAGTGCTGGCCTGCAAGCCTGCTGCCCTCACACCTGGTGTCCCCCACCATGAGCCTCTGAACTCGGCTCAGACTCTGGGCCCAGCCCCTGTCATCCCGCAGTGCTGTCTGCAGAAAGAGTTCAAGGCACGACTCCCTAGTCTGTAAATGAATGCCCTTGAACTTTTGCTGGCTCTACTAGTCAGGCCTAATTTTGGAATTTGCAGTGAGATTACAAATTTACAATGAGATTTGTCTGTTTCAACTTGAAAGAGGCTCAGTATGTGGCGCTCTGACACCTGATTTGATTTGATCCGAAAGAGGCTCCTGCTGGCACTTTTGAATTAAAGGGCTGTGCTTTTTAGCATGCCGGCCTCACAGAGCCTGTTGTGTCTCCACATATTTGCCACCATGGGTCCCTCAAGCCCAGCCCAAGCCAGACTGCAGCCGCTGCGCCCAGAAGCCCAGCTAGACTGGCCTTCCTATCCACTTGTGCTCCAGGAGAGTGAGGTTTGGGCTCTCCCTTTATTTTTCTTGCATATTACAAAGCTTGTGAGACATGCTAAACTTTGGGGGCCGTTCCGTGAGCTTGCTTGGTTCCCAGCCCCAGATAGCTGCTGTTCCAAGCAGGTCCCTCATTCAGATATGAATGACCAGGCATCTGAACCAGCCTGGGACGGAACTGTGTGTCCTGAAGGCCCCACTGAAAAGGAACATTCTCTCCACAGTGGGCAAGCACCCCGACGCAAAAGGGCTGCTTATCTCTGAGTCCCTGTGTCTACTGCATCAGACAAGCAAGGAGCCCAGTGGGCCAGTGGCTGCTTCAGGAGAGAATTCTGGGGACAGTTTTGTGTCAGGGAAGAGTTGGGCATAGAGCTCCCTGGGCTCTGGTCCTGCTCGGGGTGGGGCCATGGGAAAACTGTGCAGGCTCCAGGCTGGGCTCAGCTCTTCACCTGCCAGAGGAAAGGGTGCTCTGAGGTCCCTCAGCTCGACCGGCTCCCATTCTCACTGCTTGGTGTTTGGCAACTGTTTTCTGCAACGTTTCTGCTGGCAGAGGTCTGGCTGACACCCAGCCGGTGACGGATTTATGCCTTCTGCAGTTGGCATTGTTGTTCCCAGAGACCCTGTCTATCGGCCTGCATAGACTCACAGGATGCTCAAGCTGAGACCACAAGGAACATTTAGTTTGAAATTATTTTTAAATATATAGAGTTGCTGAATCCCTGAAAGGTTAAGGGATGCATAATTCTCGTTGTCATCATCTGACACCTTACAAAATGCTTTTCCTATCCTCATCTAACTTGACGCTGCCAGCTCTCCTCACTTTACGGGTGGAGGCTTAGGCTCAGAGAGACTCAGCTATCTGCCCATGATCACACAGCAATTTAGAGGCAGAGCTAAGCTGCAAATGCAGTCCCTTAAATGTTCTGTGGACTTTCCTAGAAATCCCCAACCAGCTCCCAGGCTGCATGGAAAGACGGAATTCCACTGTGCTGCACAGGCCTGCTTACTGATTAAGCGATTAGCTGAACAAATCAATGAACTGACTAATCTCATTTCTTCATTTCTTCATTCATCCGGCAAGGACTCCTGGGGCACCAAGGGCCCGTTTCTGCACCACTAAGTGCTGCAGATACAGTGATAAGCCGACAGAAATGGTCCCTGCCCTGGGAACATGACTGGATGGTGCTTAACTCAGAGCCTTTTAAATTGTGTCTGCCAGATTGTGTCCAGTCTGATTAGTCTGTGGCCTGAATGACACAGCCATCACTCCTGCCTCGTAGGCACGGCGTTCTAGAAGGGATGACAGAGACACACATGGATGAGTGTGCTGTGAGTGACACCTCAGCTCACTCCCAGGTCACTGATGGATGCATTTTGGCACCAGTGGGGCTGGTCAGTGACACAGCCCCCTTTTCCACCTCGGGTATCAGATGCCAGGTAGAAGCAAGCACAGAGCTCGCTACACCAGAGATCTGCAGTCCTGTTAGTTCCTTAGATCAGTGGTTCTCAACCTGTGAGTCATGACCCCTTTGGGAGTCAAACGACCCTTTCACAGGGGTCACCTAAGACCATCTTGCATATCAGATATTTATATTACGATTCATAACAATGACAAAATTACAGTTATGAAGTAGCAAGGAAAATAATTTTATGGTTGGGGGTCACTACAACGTGAGGAACGGTATTAAAGGGTTGCGACATTAGGAAGGATGAGAACCACTATCTTAGATGATCCAGGTTTCGGTGTCAAACCTGGATTCGAATCCTGGTTCCCATGGCTGTGTCTCAGGGATGACCGGTAACCTATGTAACCTCTCCTAATAAATTAAACACAACACAAAACCTCAAAGGCTGATCGGTGTGCATATCCTTAAAAGAAAGAATCGCCCCTCTTGTATTTTTAGCCCTAGAGAATCACCATGAAAGTCCTGTGGTCTAGCCCCAGCTGGAAGGCGCCCTGCCTTGCCTCGGCTTCCTCACCTATACAACGGCTCCTTCCTGCTCGCAGCCAGTAGAACGAGGCTCTGTTGCTTATAATGCTTTTGTGTGCTTGTTGAGAGAAGGGGTATTTCTGAGTATTATTAAAAATTGAGATATAATTCATCTGTGTGAGTGTCCTAAAGTCCTTGAATTTTAAGACCAGACTGGTCCCTGATGATCTTCCAGACCAACATCCTCATCTTCCAGTGAAGAAAAGTGGTGAGAGGCCTGTGGCTTGGTCATGGCCTGTCTGGTCCCCAGACATGCCGGGAGCTGGGTCTGTTCTCTGCTCTGGAGGTCAGGGCCTCCAGCTGCAAGAGATGTTTGTACAGGAAAAGCCACATCAGGCACAACGTTAGATTCTCCATGATGCTCATCATGAGGGGCCTCCCCCCGTGGGTGGGGGAGCATGAGGCCACCCCTCAAATGCCCCACAGAGGTTGGGGGCCTTCCCGGCTGGTTGTAGCCTGGAAGCACCTTGGGCGCAGTTCCCTGGGAAGCAGTGACTACCCACATTCACACACCAGGAGCCCTAGATGGGTTCTACCAGACACAGCCAGAGACCTGAGAAGCCACAGGCCACCAGCAGCCTGTCCCAGGAGTGCCCCGCAGTGCAGAGTCCCTGGTTCTAACTGGGCCTTGTGCAGCCAGAGTCTCTGAGAGGTGCCTGGTGGTGTGTGGGTAACCATGGGGCTACTGGGGGCCTGTTCCTGCAGAGGGCTCGGGCCTGGTAGGGAGCGCTTGTTTCCAAGGAGAGTGTTCCTGATGACTTAGGAGCACACAGATAAAACCAGGCACACAGTGGGTCCAGACAAGAGAGCAGACCTGGTGGGAAAGGTGGCGAGTGCTCATTCTGTGTCATTCCACAAAGTTAATTGGTGAAAGGATTTAGGTAGGTTGTTTTTTTTTTGCTGTTTTTCAATTCAAAACACATTTTTTTTAAAAATCACACCTAACTTCTTGAGCAAGGTATCTTGTTTTTAATTAAAGAAAAGTCTGGAAATCTTGTGGAACTGGTCCTCGGAACATGGGGTGGCCATGGCTGCAGGTAGGGAGCTGGGCCCCCACCACCACATAGGGACAGCACTCAGAACCTACGCCTACTCCAGCACGTGCCGGGAGCCTGTGGTGGGCACTGGGCCAAGCTGGGTGCTGGGGACAGAGCGGGACAGGCACTGATCTCCCTTCACAGGGCTGGACTAGAGTCTGTCGTTCCAGCCATACATCTGTCTCTCTTGAGTGAAATCATGTAGCCCAAATGTAGACAGAGCCACACCTTGGCTCAACAGAGAGGCCCCAGCAGCACAACCATCTTCCTGCCTTCACTTCTAGGGATTAGCGGCGGGCCCTTGGAAAGCCACTACAGGCTACAGCATTTCCACTTCCACTGGGGAGCAGAAAACGAGTGGGGCTCGGAGCACACGGTGGACGGCCAGGTGTACCCAGCAGAGGTTCGTAGATGTCCCCCACAGCGCTCTCTGTCCCAGGCCCTTCTGGGGAGACGAATTGTCCCCGTTGCTCAGGAGTGAACCAGAGCAGTTGGCCACCCTGCCCACCTACTCACGCCACTGAGAGGAAGGTGGTGTGGACACTCTGATTTAACTGAGGACAAGACTGAGGTTCTGAGTGGTTGTGTGACTTGCTAAAGTCACACAGCTGGGAACCGGGAACAGTGCCTGGGCTCTTCAGCAGCAGCGTCTAACATGGCTGTGTGCTTGCAGCAGCACACACTGGCAGCTCTCCTGGGGATCTAAAGTCCTGACAGCAGAGATAGAGTTTTGTTTGTTTGTTTGTTTTTGAGACAGAGCCTTTAGCTGTCGCCCTGGGTGGAGTGCTGTGACATCACAGCTCACAGCAACCTGCAACTCCTAGGCTCAAGCGATTCTCTGGCCTCCACCTCCCAAGTAGCTGGGACTACAGGCACCCACCACAACGCCCGGCTATTTTTTGGTTGTAGTTGTCATTGTTTGGTGGGCCGGGGCTGGATTCGAACCTGCCAGCTCTGGTGTATGTGGTTGGCGCCTTAGCCGCTTGAGCTACAGGCGCCGAGCCAGAGCTCAACTTCTTAAAGGAAAGTCATAGTTTCAACATTCTGAAACGGGAATCAGTAGAGAAAATGAGTAGGGATAAACAGTAGGAGTCAGCTTTGGTAGTTATGTGGGGTGATGAGTGACGCCTGCTAGAATTTCTCCAGAGTTTTATTATAAATTGTTTCCAACATGCAAAAACTTGGGCAGAACTGTACAGCGAGAATCCACAAGGTTGCCACGGCTGTGCTGTGATTATCATTTGCCATAATCACTTCATCACAGTTCCGTTAACCCACCAACCCACCTGACTTTGTGAGGCCTTTGGAGTTATGGACTGTTTTATAATTTTGTCGTCATGAACATGATACTATAGTGTTTTGTGGCTTTCAGGTGGGTTCCTTCTGTTTTTTTATTTTTATTTATTTATTTATTTATTTTTGTAGAGACAGAGTCTCACTTTATAGCCCTCGGCAGAGTGCCGTGGCCTCACACAGCTCACAGCAACCTCCAACTCCTGGGCTTCAGCGATTCTCCTGCCTCAGCCTCCAGAGTAGCTGGGACTACAGGCGCCTGCCACAACGCCCGGCTATTTCTTCTGTTTTTTTATAATTTATTTTTTTTGAAGTTTTTTTTTTTTTTTTTGGTCGGGGCTATGTTTGAACCCACCACCTCTGGTATATGGGGCCGGCGCCCTACTCCTTTGAGCCACAGACGCCACCTATCCTTCTGTTTTTTTAGAGACAGGGTCTCGCTTTGTCACCCAGGCTGGAGTGCAGGGACACCATCATAGCTCACTGCAGCTAAACTCCTGGGCTCAGGGATCTCCCGAGTAGCTGGGACTACAAACAGGCACACACCACCACATCCAGCGAGTTTGTTATACATTTTTGTAAAGACAAGGTCTCACTATGTTGCCCAGGCTGATCTCAAACTCTTAGCCTCAGGTGACCATCCTGCCTCAGCCTCCCAAAGTGCTGGGATTGTAGGTGTGGGCCTCTGTGCCCAGAAATGCTATAGTTAAAATAGAACTAGAGTCCACCCAAACCAAAAAGGTGGGGGAAACCCCAAAAATGAAAATCAGTCACACTCAGGGGTGACATTTGGGAACATTTTATAACCAGGGAGTTATAGTTATATACACATATTTATAAATAGTTACAAAACCAATGTTATGCTGCCTTCAAACATGCCTCTCTCATTTACACCTTTTATCTTAGTAACTCCGTATCTGCAGCTTCATTTTTAATAAATAGAGATTTTCTTTTTTTTTTTTTTTTTTGTAGAGACAGAGTCTCACTGTACCGCCCTCGGGTAGAGTGCCATGGCGTCACACGGCTCACAGCAACCTCCAACTCCTGGGCTGAAGCAATTCTCTTGCCTCAGCCTCCGGAGTAGCTGGGACTACAGGCGCCCGCCACAACGCCTGGCTATTTTTTGGTTGCAGTTTGGCTGGGGCTGGGTTTGAACCCGCCACCCTCGGCATATGGGGCCGGCGCCCTACTCACTGAGCCACAGGCGCCGCCCATAAATAGAGATTTTCACAGAGAAAAGTGGCTGCAGTTTATTCCTGGGTCCCTGACTTCCTGGCAGAGCCTCTGCAGCCATCCCCGGGGGCGGAGTTAGAAGGAAGCTATAGCCTCTTCTGTAGACTCAGGGTTCTCAGTGCAGCCTCTAGGTGAGTAACAGGTGGATAGAGAGAGGCCAAACCCCCTCGATGCACGTGGCTGAGGTCACTTAGACTGGCTGGTGGTGAGGTGCTACACTGCACTCACTGCCCCTATAGCCTCTGCAGGGCCCTTGTCCCAAAGTCCTAGCAGGGTGAGGGCCTGCTGACAAGAAGTTAAAGGCATGCTACACCATGTCCACGTGGACCTGATCGTTGGTCCCCCTTTAGCAGACCCTCCAGCACAACCCCATGTGCTTAGAAGGAACTGTGTAGAGCCTAGGCTGCTTCTGGGAGAGTGCCCCCACGCCCCAGAATGCCCGGGACAATGGTCCTGCTTCCTGCTCCCCAGGGACTCAGACAGCCCTCTCCCCAGCCAGCTCTGATCTGAGTTTGGACTGAAGATCTCGCTTTCAGAACCGAGGACAGAAGGAGGGGTGTAAATAAAGACGCCAATGAAGTTCAAGGTCAGGCGCCAGATCTAGGAAAATATGCAAAATTTGGGACACACGCTAAAAGATATTCATTGCTCATCTAAATTCAAATTTATTTATTGTGTGTGTGTGTATCTATTTTAGAAGTCTGCCAGATGCCAGGCTCCAGGGTTTTGTTTTGTTTTGTTTTGAGACAGAGTTTCACTTTGTTGCCCTAGGTATAGTTCTGTGGCATCATAATTCACAGCAACCTCAAACTCTTGGGCTCAAGTGATTCCCTTGCCTCCAAGTAGTGGAGAATACAGGCACTCACCACAATGCCTGGCTATTTTTAGAGATGGGATCTCGCTCTTGCTCTAGCTGGTCTCAAACTCCTGAGCTCAGGCAATCCACCCACCTCAGCTAAGATTACAGGTATGAGCCACTGCGCTCAGCCTTATTTACATTTTTACTTTGAGACAGAGTCTCACTCTGTTGCCCAGGCTAGAATACCATAATGTCAGCCTAGCTCACAGCAACCTCAAACTCTTGGACTCAGTCAATCCTCCTGCCTCAGTCTCCAGAGTAGCTGGGACTACTGGTGCCCACTACCATGCACAGCTAATTTTTCTATTTTTAGTAGAGACAGGGTCTTACTCATGCTCAGGCTTGAACTCTTGAGCTCAAGGGATCCTCCTGCCTTGGTCTCCCAGAGTGCTGGGATTACAGGTGTGAGCCACTACACTATCCCTGATATTCAAATTTAACTGAGAGTCTTGTCTTTTATCTGGTAATCTTTGTTGAACAGTGACTAAGAAGTAGCAAATAACCAAACCACTGATTTCTATAATATTTTTTTTTTTTTTTTTTGTAGAGACAGTCTCACTTTATGGCCCTCAGTAGAGTGCCGTGGCCTCACACAGTTCACAGCAACCTCCAACTCCTGGGCTTAAGCGATTCTCTTGCCTCAGCCTCCCGAGTAGCTGGGACTACAGGCGCCCGCCACAACGCCCGGCTATTTTTTGGTTGCAGTTTGGCCGGGGCTGGGTTTGAACCCGCCACCCTCGGTACATGGGGCCGGCGCCCTACCGACTGAGACACAGGAGCCGCCTGATTTCTATAATATTTTATAAAGTTAAAACAATCCCCTCCTTTCCCTCCTGCCGGGAAGGCTGAGGTGCTTCCTCCCAGCTGTCTTGTGGAGTATCTGGGAGCTGCTGGCCGTGTGTGGAGTGTGAACACCAGGCTGCAGGAACTTAATTCACTGAAATCATTAAGTGGACATCAGGTCTGCCATACAGAACAGGAAGTGACTGTTTCGTTCTTGCTGCGTCATAATCAACTTAAACTCTTTCTATTGTGTTTCAGCTGCATTTAGTGCACTGGAATTCTGTGAAATACCGAAATTACAGGGAAGCTGTAACCGGCGAGAATGGCTTGGCCGTGATAGGCGTGTTTTTAAAGGTACTTACCTGCGGGGGTGTGGCGCTCCGAGTGCAGATAGGCGCTCACCCTAAGAAGGCAGAGAGTGTGCACTGGGAGTTGTGGGGACATCCTGCCTGCAGCCCTGCAGGGTAATGTATTGTGTGTCTGTGCTGTGCAGCTGGGAGCCCCTCACCAGGCCCTGCAGAAGTTGGTGGACATCTTGCCGGAAATAAAGCATAAGGTGAGTTGTGTATGTTGAAATCAGCATAATTTGACAGGCAAATTTGTGTAGAGCAATGACCCATTTGCAAGGAAAACTAAACAGCTTAGCGGAAAGAGCACTGTGGAGGGAAGGCGATTCCAGTCCCCCAGTGGGATTCCAGGGGCCCGATTCCAGCCATGCCCACCCCAGGCTCACGAGGCCTTCCCACAGGAAACCCTCCTCAGTAAAAGAAGGATGATGAACTCAATTGGGGTTTCCCAAAATTCAGCCAATCAGGTGGCATCTTGAAGGTTTTTGCCATATCTGCTTGTCACCGGGACTACTTTGAATTGATAAGGCTTGTCCCAACAATGTCATCCACTAGTGATAGAGTTTGTCTTTTTTTTTTTTTTGTAGAGACAGAGTCTCACTTTACCGCCCTCAGTAGAGTGCCATGATGTCACAGGACTCACAGCAACCTCTAGCTCTTGGGCTTCAGCCAATCTCCTGCCTCAGCCTCCTGAGCAGCTGGGACTACAGGCGCCCGCCACAACGCCCGGCTATTTTTTGGTTGCAGTTCAGCCGGGGCTGGGTTTGAACCCGCCACCCTCGGTATATGGGGGCCGGCGCCCTACTCACTGAGCCACAGGCACCACCCTAGAGTTTGTCTTAAAACAGAAGGAAAGCAACACCTATTAACAGTCGCGAATGTCGACAATGAACTACCCAGCACACACTCAGGGTGAAAACAAGGCCATCCCTGTCTAAGGGGAAAGAGAGAAAGCTGCCCAACCCAGCCGGCAGGCCTGAGGCAGGCCCAGGGCAGGGCTGAGGACCCAGCCAGCAGACCCATGACAGGGCCAGGACAGGGCTGAGGACCCAGCCAGCAGACCCGTGGCAGGGCCAGGACAGGGCTGAGGACCCAGCCAGAAGACCCATGACAGGGCCAGGGCAGGGCTGAGGACCCAGCCAGCAGACCCATGACAGGGCCAGGGCAGGGCTGAGGACCCAGCCAGCAGACCCGTGGCAGAGCCAGGGCAGGGCTGAGGACCCAGCCAGCAGACCCGTGGCAGGGCTGCGGATCTCTGGAAGTTTTACCACACTGGGCATAGCTCACAAAGATGACAAGCATAACAATGTCACTTTTCTCCAAAATCAGCCAAGAAAGGACTTTGATGCAGAAATTGAAGTTCCAAAGAAAATTCGTTTATTTATTCAGCACTAAACAAAAGCTTTCCCAGGCAGTAGGAGCCCCGGTGATCCTTAGATGTGAGGACGGATGAGGCTGCAACCTATCTTAACAATGGCACGAGGTGGTCCAGATGAAAGCAGGGGCCAGCCCTTCCTCGGCATCCTCACGTTTGATCTGTGCCTCTGTCCCTCTTGATGCTGGCCCCTGTTGGCCTCTGGGGACTGAAACCCGACCGCCCCTGCTGCTCTGTCCTCCACCTCAGGAGCTCATCAAGGCCAGGGTGTGAGGACCCACGCCCGCCTCTGCCCTGGAGCTGGTCCACAGCCAGAGTAAACCTGGGGGTCCTGTGGCGGGCAGGAGGGGAAGGCGCCGGCTGTGTGCGGCTGTTCGCTCAGGAACCTGCTCTCTTTCTAGAGGGCTTTGGAGCATGCCTCCCTGTTGGCCGACTCAGAGATTTCTGGGCAAACCACAGGGGAGAAACATGTCAGGAGTGAGGGAAACAGCCTGGGTTGTTCTCCCATCCTGACAATGTTCCCGGGGCTACTGAGGAAGAAGAGAGTTAGACTCCTGGGAGATGAAGGCCCACCCAGGAGGGCAAAAGTCTGTGCCTCAAAGACCAGGCTGTGGGAAGGGACCTGAATGCCCCATTGTCCAGTGTTCTCCGTCTAGACCTTCTGGGAGAATCTCAGAGCATCAGAGGCTCTCAGCCAGACTCCTGGGGTTCAGAGCCCTGAGCCAACACTTTTAAGTCATGTGACTCTAAACCTCAACGTCCTCATCTGTGAAACTACAGCACTATGATCAAGGTTAAGATGGGATAACACCTTGTCTGATCCTCAGTAAAATGCTCAGACGAGGCTGGACACAGTGGCTCACACCTGTAATCCCAGCACCTGTAATCCCAGCACTCCCAGCGAGGTGGGAGGATTGCCTGAGCTCAGAAGTCAGAGACCAGCCTGAGCAAGAGTAAGACCCTGTCTCTACTAAAAATAGAAAAAACAAGCTGGATGTTGTGGTGGGCACCTATAGTCCCTGCTACTTGGGAGGCTGAGGCAAGAGTTTGGGGTGCTGTGAGCTATGATGCCATGGCACTCCAGCCCAGGAAACAGAGCAAGACTCTGTCTCTGTTTAAAAAAAAAAAAGGCAAAAAACCATTCAGATGGGTCCTAACTCCCTCACAGGAGAGCAGAGCAGAGTAAGATGGGGTGGTGACAGCAGAAGGTGCCGGGATGTGTGGCCTTAGCTTTAGGTCCAGCTCTGCCACTGGCCCCTGAGGACTCAGCACAACCCTCTCCCCAGGGACTGGCCCTCCCAGCATCAGCCTCAGGGCTCCTTCCCTGGTCTCCACACAGAGCAATAAACTGCCTGGACCCAGGGCATGGAAGGCACAGTCACTTATTACCACCTGCCCTCCTGGCTCCTGCTGGCCTAGGCTTGGCTGGGACCCTCCAGGGCGTCTCTCCCCACTTCTGCGTGGCCTCCCCATGTCTGGCGCCTAGTGGCACGTGAGGCTCCACAGGCTCATTTTCCAAGAAAGAGCCAGCTGGGCTCAAAGTCCCTTTCACACCCTGTCCCAGAGTCACAAAGCATCGCTTTTGCTATTATCTATCCCCACCCTAGCCATCTGCCACTGCCCAGCTTAAAGTGACATCACATCACTCATACCTCATTAGGACGGTGGCAGGGAAATTACAGCACTCCACAGAGATCACCCCACTTCATCTCCAGACCGCTGTGAGGGCAGGTCTGTGACCTTTCAGACTCGTGCACACAGGGAGATCAAAGCTTGGAGAGGGGAAGAAGGACCTGCCCTGGGGCATGAAGCCAGCAGGTAAAGAGCCAGGATTTGTGTTGGTTTCATTTTTTTTAGGGATGAGGTCTCACTCTGTCACTTGGGCTAGAGTGCAGTGGCCTTATCATAGCTCACTGCAGCCTCCTGGGCTCAAGTTATCCTCCTGCCTGAGCCTCCTGTGTAGGTAGAAGTACAGGCACCCACCACCATGCTCAGCTAATTTCAAAAATATTTTTTTGTAGAAATGGGGTCTCACTGTGCTGTCCAGGCTGTTCTCGAACTCCTGGCCTTAAGCCATCCTTCCGCCTCAGCCTCACTGCTTGGTGTGAGCCGCTGTGCCCCACCAAGAGCCAGGTTTTGACACAGAGAGCTTTAGGCACCCACTTGAACTCCCACTATTGAGGCTCCGACATGGAGTCAAAACCCACGGCCTGAGCTCCCAAGCTCCTACTGGGGTGACCTGCACCTGTCCAAGCTTCCTGCAGCTTAGTGGGAAACACATTTCCACATCTGTAACAAAAACAAACTAGGCACTGCCTGGAATCCTGGACTGCCCCATCCAGCCCCCAGCTGCCCAGTTGAATGCAGCAGCTCTCACGCCCTCCCGTCTGCCCGGCCCATCCCGCTGCTGCCGCTATAGATGTTGGCTCAGTTCCCGTCATTCTTGTGTAGCCCAGTGTGGCCCCCTGACCTGGGCAAACCTCAGGAATGAGACCCCAGGCTTCACCTTTGACCCCTCTCCACAGCCAGAACTTCGGGGAAACCTGTCCACTGTGGGTGCCCCCCACACACCTGGGTAGGCTGCAAGCCCAAGCTGCGGGGGCCGCCCGGGTCCCTGCCTTGCCAGGACTCAAGGCCACAGGGCAATTGGCCACTTTGCCGGTTGAGAAGAGCCCAGGGGGTCCAGGAAGATCTAGGGGGTGGCTGCATGCCTGCACGTGGTCTCTTCCCATTTGGTGGCAACAGTGGCAGACCCTCCCATCATGTCACCATGTCCCCCACCATGGGGACTGAGGCTCTGAGAGGACATGGCAGGAGCAGAGCTAGCTTTGTGGGTTGTATTTAAGGAAAAGGAGACAGAACTAGGAGTGAGGAAGCAGGTCTGGGGCTCTAAGACCCAGTTTGCTAAGTCACTGGGGTCAGCCACCCCTCCCCCATCCCTTTCCTCCAGGAGCCACAGTTTGTGATGCAGTTATAACTGTCCCAGGGCCCCAGGATCTGGGGGGACATTTCTGCACCCATAGCATTATAAGCCCCTGTGTGTGCTGCGCCCACCACCTGGGACATGCAGACGAACCCCCGCCCTGAATGGTCCACGCAGGGCCCTTATTGGAGCTAACTAACTTCTGGGGCCCCCATCCTCAGCAGCCCCGGTGGCCTCTGCCCCAGAACTCAACCTGTTCTCCCACTTTGACTCTGCTTTGCTGAGTTGCAGGGGGCCCCAGAAGCCACCTGGGCTCCTTCAGACATGGGGTACACACGCAGAGAAGCAGGGACACTCACAGCAGCAGACGAGCAGAGCAGGCACCTGCTCACAAGGAGCCCACCGTCCCCCTCAGGTTGAGGACGGGATAGTCTAAGCCACACCGTGTACTCACCAGTGACACAGCCCTTTGCTGACCACACAGGCAGGAAGGGCCCCCCAAGAGGGCGCAGCTTTCTGTGACCACACAGTGCTCTGAACCTTCATGCATCATGTGGATGGGACACAGAGTTCCTGGGGACAGTGCTGGACACACACAGATGTCCTCTACTTGGCCAAAGACCGGACAGCTTACTGGAAAATGAGTGGCCTGAGCAGAGGTTGGGACTCCACTGCTCCTCTCACTCCTGCAGCCTTGGGGGGCACCATGCCAGGAAACATGCCCCACTCCAGAGCACCTGCATTCTGCTCATCTAATGATGGGCTTTGGGCAGGTCGTTCACAATCGTCTTACCTTGTCCATCAGAAAAGAGGGAGCCTCTGCAGTGCTCTGCTCCGCAGCCTCCCACAGATGCCCCTCCCTGCCAGGCCTTCGGGACCACGCTTTTTTAATTCATTATTTACTGTCTGGGATCACCTCCCAGACCACCCCTTTTGCCCCCCCATTTCCGATGCCACTCGCCTACTCTTTCTCCATCACACTCCTCACAGCGTAAACTGTTGGGCACTTTGCCCATCTCCTTTGCATGCTGCCCGGGCCCTCCCGTGAAGGCTGGAGGTTCCGGGTACTCTGTTCTCCCCACATCTTGGTCCAGGGCAGGGCAAGGGCGCCGGAACTGCCCCACTACAGTGGCGAATGAGTGCTGAGCAGTGAGTGACTGAAGGCCGAATCCCACTGCCTTCCCTGTCCTCCTATAGGGCAGGGGAACAGCAAATGCTGCCGAGCAGGGACTCGCCACGTGGGCTTGAGTGGCCGAGGTTGCCGTGACCGAGATCCATTATCAAGTGTCCATCCCACCTGTTCCCTGTATGAAGGGAGATCCCGGCTGAAAGTCGGGGTGTCCTCCCAAACTCCTACTCTACCCCATCTCTCCATCAGCGTGAGTGTGAGACAGGTGTAGCTGTCTTAAAAGTGTGATGTTTTCTGGCACAGCCACTATGGACTACAGGCACTGCTTCCTGAAACAGTAAAAAAAATACCAAATTTGATGGGCTTGAAAAAATATTACTATTATCTGACTCAGCAGTTCCACTTCCTGGTGTATATGACAAAAAACTGGGGAAAGGGTCTCAAGGAAACATTTGCACAATTACGCTGGCAGCAGCATTATTCACGGCAGCCGAAAGGTGGAAGTGACCCAGGTGGCAGAACGTGACTCAGACTTTAAGGGAAGGAAACTCTGACATGGCCACAGCACAGAAATTACGTGATCCCACCCACATGAGGCAGGCCCCGTGTGTGTCAGATTCAGACAGACTGTGGAATGGTGGTGCCGGGCAGGGAGGGGACGTGGGGGGTCAGGGGAGTGAGCGTTTCATGGGGACAAGGTTTCAGTTTCGGATGATGAAAAGTTCTGGTGATAGACGGCGGCCATGGTCGTAGAACTGTGTAAATGTACTTAATGTGACTGAACTGTGCACTTAAGTAGGATTAAGATGGTAAATGTTATGTATATTTTAACACAATAGAAAGTAGAATATTTTTACAGCCAGAAATTAAGGACTTTAAAAGGAAAAAATACGCATATTTGGTGAGAATTCCTACTCTGTATGCAAGGGTCACATTTTCTAGTTTTTGCTTCCAAACGGGACCACATGGCATCACAACCGTCATCTGGGGAAGATGTTCCCTTCACTGCTGTGAAGGCCACAGACAGAAATAACCTGACAGCCCTGGTGTCCTGTTCCCTCCTGAGAACTGACAGCCTGTGGTTCTCGGTTTCTCAGGACGCTCGGGTGGCCGTGGGCCCCTTCGACCCCTCCTGTCTGCTACCCACCTGCCAGGACTACTGGACATACGCCGGCTCCCTCACCACTCCCCCGCTGGCCGAGTCTGTCACCTGGATCATCCAGAAACAGCCCATTGAAGTGGCACCCAGCCAGGTAACCGGAGAGCAGGGCTTAGTTGGGGATGTTCCTCTCGTCTGGCATCTTCACTGACATACTGGGACAGAGCATCACGGAGTTTTATTCTTTGGTGCATTTCAGATGCTCCTGCACAAGAAGGGTTTTCCAGTTGAAATAAGAGTTTGTTATGCTGGGCGCAGTGGCTCAGCCTGTAATCCCAGCACTCTGGGAGGTCAAGGAGGGTGGATTGCCTGAGCTCAGGAGTTCAAGACCAGCCTGAGCAAGAGCAAGACCCCATCTCTAAAAAAAAAATAGCTGGGTGTTGTGGAGGGCACCTGTAGTCCCAGCTACTCGGGAGGCTGAGGCAGGAGGATCACTTGAGCCCAAGAGTTTGAGGTTGCTGTGAGCTAGGATATCATGGCACTCTACCCCAGGATGACAGAGTGTGACTCTGTTTCAAAAATAAAATAGTAAAGAAAAATATTGGAGCTGATTCTGGGAACATCAGTGTGGGACACAGTGGCGTGGCAGCTCCATGTCCTCTCCCAGGGCTCACGTGCCCAGGACGCTCACGTGAGGTGGACATTATCTCAATTCTGGATTTAAACATGTGAGTCACCCTCATGGAGTTCATAAGTTTATTTTGAGAACAAGTGAGTGAGATGACACAGAAAAAACAGCCTTTTAGTTCTTTGAGTGCAAAGTAGATTCAAATGTTACTTTCACATGTATACTATATGTATTAATATTTCCCACTGTGTGGCAAATAGCTCCAAACTATAGTGGCTTAAGAAAGCAATACTCATTTCTTTTTTCTGGGAAGTCCCTCTGGGAGAGGGGCTGGGTGGTTTCTGACTTCAGATCTTTTACAGAGCTGTGGTCAGACGTCAGCTGGGTGCCGCGGTTATCCGAGAGCCTGACTGGGGAGGGAGGCTCCATTCCCAGTGTCGGCCCTCCCGAGCGGGCGGCAGGTCAGTGCTGGCCATCAGCTGGGGCCTCGGTTCCTCTCTATATGAGCCTCTCCACGGGAGGCTCAAACACCCCCACAGCCTGGAGGCTGGCCTGCCTCCCTGTACACAGACCAAGGTGGCAGATGCAATGCTTTTACGACCTGGCCTTGGCAATCACACTGTCCTTGCCTCCATATTTACTGGTCACACAGAGCTGTCCTGATTCAGTTTGGGAGAGGACTGTTGAGGCACAGGGTACACCCAGGCCCGGTCACTCCACACCTGCCCCAGGTTCACGCTGGCTGCCCTCTCTTCCAGCTCTCAGCATTTCGCAGGCTCCTGTTTTCTGCAGTTGGTGAAAAAGAGAAAATGATGGTGAACAACTACCGTCCTCTGCAACCCCTGCTGAACCGGAAGGTCTGTGCGTCCTTCCCAGCCGCCACGGAAGGTCCACATGAGTAGGCAGGACTAGCTTTGAGAAGAAGAAATGTTTCTGTTTCACAGTCTGACAGCATGTGACTTTTGAAATTAAAAGGAGATTGTTGTTTTAGTTGATGTACTTTTCAGTTGCAAGTAAAAGAAGTCACTTCAAAGAAACTTCATAATACTGGGATGCAGGGGTGTGTCACGGGACCCAGCCAGGGCATGGGATGCAGGGGTGTGTCACGGGACCCAGCCGGGGCATGGGATGCAGGGGTGTGTCACAGGACCCAGCAGGGGCATGGGATGCAGGGGTGTGTCACGGGACCCCAGCCGGGCCATGGGATGCAGGGGTGTGTCACGGGACCCCAGCAGGAGCATGGGATGCAGGGGTGTGTCACAGGACCCCATCAGGAGCAGGGGATGCAGGGGTGTGTCACGGGACCCCAGCCGGGGCATGGGATGCAGGGGTGTGTCACGGGACCCCAGCCGGGGCATGGGATGCAGGGGTGTGTCACGGGACCCAGCAGGGGCATGGGATGCAGGGGTGTGTCACGGGACCCCATCAGGAGCATGGGATGCAGGGGTGTGTCACGGGACCCCAGCCGGGGCATGGGATGCAGGGGTATGTCAAGGGACTCAGCAGGGGCATGGGATGCAGGGGTGTGTCACGGGACCCCAGCAGGAGCATGGCATGCAGGGGTGTGTCACAGGACCCCAGCCGGGGCATGGCAGCCTTGGGGACAAGCCACCACTAACCGAGGTCGTCACACTCGGCCCCAGCTCCACTTTCTTCTGTCCACACAGGTGTCCTGCCTCTCCATGCCTTTAGCCACCTCACAGTTCCCGGCCAGCACTGAGGCAGGAACTGGCATCCTTCGGTCCACATTTCAAACCCCAAGGTGCATCAGTGTCCCAGGGCTGCTGAAGCAAAGTGCTACAAATTCGAAGGCTTAAAACAAGAAATTGGCTCTCCAGTGTCCCAGGAAACCAGAGCTGAAATCCACGTGTCAGCAGGCTGGCTCCCCACGGGCTCTGGGGGAGGGTCCTTGTCCCTGCCTTTCCAGCTTCTGAGGACATTGGCCCAACCTGGATAATCTAGGGGCTCTCCCCATCTCAGGACCCTCAGCTTAATCACACCTGGAAAGTTCCTTTGCCATGTGAAGTCACATAGCCACAGGGTTAGGGTTAGGGTTAGGATGTGGCCATCTGGAGGACCACTAACTGTGAGTGTCCCGGCAAAGAGGAAGGAGGGAGTGAGGTGAGAGGGCCTTGGGGTGCCCCTGGGCAGGGCTGGGGCAAAAAGTCCCATGCCCATACTCAGCACCTGTGCTACGATGCTTCTCAGGACCATCCATGCCCTTGAACTTGGTTCAGAGCTTGGTCTCACAGCACTGAGGAAGGCCAGGAGGCCATCAGCTGACTCAGGCCCCTTGAAAACCCACATTGGAAACTCCACCCAGCATCGTCCATGCCATCAGCTGGGGAGGAGGGAAACGTCGCCTTTTGTTGGGATCACTACCTCTCCCACCACTGGGAGAGGTGACTCTCAGTTCTTGGACCTTGCCCTGGTTTTTATGCCTTTGGCTTCCACACTGAGTATCCCTATGAAGGTCACCTCAGGCACCCTCTGGCTTGGATGACTTGTCCTGTTCCGAGAGGGCAGAGCTCCAGGCCCTGCACCCTCCTACCTCCTTTCCCTCCCTGCAGGTGTCTCAAGCCCCCTGGGGCACCCAGCGAATCTGCCTCCTCACGGAATATCTCCGAGGCTGTCTATCACTGAAACTGGAGTACAACAGGCATCCAATAAATGCATACATGTTGCATATAAAAAATGACATGAGTGCGTACATAGACAATCCACAGAGAAGTTACTGGAATAAGTGAATTTAGCAAGGCCAATATAAAACTGATACACAGAAGTCAGTTGTGGGGGGTGCGGCGGCTCACTCCTGTGATCCCAGCACTCTGGGAGGCCAAGAAGGGAGGATCACTTGAGCTCATGAGTTCAAGATCAGCCTGGGCAGCGCCTGTGGTTCAGTGAGCAGGGTGCCGGCCCCATATACCGAGGGTGGCGGGTTCAAACCCAGCCCCGGCCAAACTGCAACAAAAAAAATAGCCGGGCGTTGTGGCGGGCGCCTGTAGTCCCAGCTGCTCGGGAGGCTGAGGCAGGAGAATTGCCTAAGCCCAGGAGTTGGAGGTTGCTGTGAGCTGTGTGATGCCATGGCACTCTACCGAAGGCAATAAAGTGAAACTGTCTCTGCAAAAAAAAAAAAAAAAAAAGATCAGCCTGAGCAAGAGTGAGACCCCCCATCTCTACTAAAATAGAAAAATCTGGTGGTGCCCATAGCTCAGTGGTTAGGGCACTGGCCACATACACTGAGACAGGCGGTTGTCCCAGCTACTTGGGAGGCTGAGACAAGAGAATCACTTAAGCCCAAGAGTTTGAGGTTGCTCTGAGCTGTGATGCCACAGCACTCTATCAAGGTCAATGTAGTAAGACTCTGTCTCAAAAAAAAAAAGAGAGGGCGGCGCCTGTGGCTCAAGGAGTAGGGCGCTGGTCCCATATGCCGGAGGTGGCGGGTTCAAACCCAGCCCCGGCCAAAAAAAAACCAAAAAAAAAAAAAGAGAGAGAAAGAAAGAAAAGAAAAAAATTATCCTAGGGTGGCACCTGTAGCTCAGTGGGTAGGGTGCCAGCCATATACACGGGAGCTGGCGGGTTCGAACCCAGCCCAGGCCTGCTAAAACAACAATGACAACTGCAACAAAAAACAGCCAGGCATTGTGGCAGGCCCCTGTAGTACCAGCTACTTGGGAGGCTGAGACGAGAGAATCGCTTAAGCCCAAGCATTTGAGGTTGCTGTGAGCTGTGACACCACAGCACTGTACCCAGGTGACAGCTTGAGACTCGTCTCAAAAAAAGGAAAGGAAAGGAAGAAAGGAAGAAAGAAAGAAAGAAAGAAAAATTTAGCCTAGTGTGGTAGCAGGTGCCTGTAGTCCCAGCTACTCAGGAGGCTGAGGCAGGAAAGATCACTTGAGACTATGAGTTTAAGGTTGCTGTGAGCTGTGGCACCATGGCACTCTAGCTCAGTGACAAAGCAACACCCAGTCTCAAAAGCAAAAAATACATTAATTTAATTAAGCAAAACAAGTTCTGTGAAATTGCACTGGCTTTTTTTTTTTTTTTTTTGTAGAGACATAGTCTCACTGTACCACCCTTGGTAGAGTGCTGTGGTGTCACACGGCTCACAGCAACCTCTAACTCTTGGGCTTACACGATTCTCTTGCCTCAGCCTCCCAAGCAGCTGGGACTATAGGCACCCGCCACAACGCCCGGCTATTTTTTTTGTTGCAGTTTGGCCGGGGCTGGGTTTGAACCTGCCACCCTCAGCATATGGGGCCGGCGCCCTACTCACTGAGCCACAGGCGCCACCCTGCACTGGCTTTTAATGGGAAAACCAAGGCTCCCTTGAGAAGCTGGTCATTTGCTGGTGACCGTCCCCAGCTAAGGGACAAGCAGCGTTTTGCTGCTGCACATGCTGACTTGTTCAAGCAGTAAAGGGGAAACCACAGCATCAGAGAAGTAGAGAAAAGCCCTGAGCTTTCAAACGCAGCCCAGACACTCATTCCTCTGCCCGGCAGTGGGCACAGCAGCCAGACAGTGATGGAAACTGCTACCTGACAGAGGCGCCTGCCCGGACCTTGGGGGTCCGTGAGAATTGCTCTCTGAGTTGACACAGAAGGAATGAGGCACCTGGTGGGTGGGTCCCCAAGTGTAGAGTGGGCAGAGCAGGCCCACAGCAGTTCTCCACCTGACATCCATTTCCATGGAGAGGTGGGGACAGAAACAGGCCCCGGATTCAGAGGGGCCTCGTGGGCCCTGGAGGGAAGATGGATGGCAGTGGCCTGGGCTCCGCCAACCACACAGCTCAGTCATGTCCACCAGGAGTAACGAGCGGAGCTGGGAGTGACCTGCCGTCCTCATGTGAATGTGGGGATGCCCTCTGAGTGCACACACGTCTTTGTCTCCTGAAAAAATGTTGTCAGTTATTTTTAAAAAGAGACCACGATACTCACGGGAAGTGGACCCAGCCTGGACACCTTGCTATGAAACCACAAACACTCCAACAGGAAAAAACCTCAAAGCAAGAGTACAAAAAAACAAACAGAAAGAGCCCCCCACCCTGAACAGCCACCAGGCGGGTGCTCAAGGCCTGTGGATCTTTGGGGTCGGGCTCTCATTGTGTCCTGGCTACAGCTGACAATTGTACTATAGAATTCCTGGCCCAACTTTTAAGGTTCCAGGCTTCCTCCCTTTGCTTTTATGTTATTTTCTCAATGTCTAAAGATGTAGGTGTGGGACAACTGTTCCCGTCTCTGGCAGGCAGCCACGCCTCCTCCTGCCCTCCTGACACGTCCTCCCCCACACCAGAGAACCAAGCCTGTTCCCAGCAGGCCACCCGTGACTCAGTGCTCTCAATGCTGCCTCTAAGGACAAAGTCCACAATTCACACTCATCCCCACTCCCCAGCTGTGCTTCCAGGACACAGGCTCCTGGGCCCCCGTGCCCGCTCCATCCACCTGCCTGGAGTCAGTCACCTGGAGCTCCCAGCACTGTGTCTGGGGACCTCTTCCTCTGGGACTGGCACCTTCTGCCAAAAGATGGGCTGCCCTCTCACTGCCGTGTTCTCAGCTTAGCGCACATCAACCCCCTCTTGGTGAAGGGCTTCTCTCCCCACCCCGTAGCAAAGCCAGACTCAGGGGTCCCCCTCAGATCTTCCTTACCCCTCACTCCCCGAATCCAAGGCATCAGCGACCATCTTGGTGGCCATGCCCAAACTATCACACGTCTGGAATCGCTCCAGTTCTCTGGTGCCTCCGTAGCAGCTTCCTTCCCAACCTCTCTTCCTGTTCCCGCCAAACCCATTCTTAACAGTGGATCTTTCTCGAGAAACATACCCCTGGCCAATTTGCTTCACTGTTCAAATGAGGCTTCTTGTGATACTTGGAACTAAACATGAGCTTTGCCGTGAGGTCGGCACCCCCCCCCCACGTGAACTGAGTGTGGGTGTCACTCCTCACATATTCAGCAACCTCCCAGCCACCTGCCTGAGCACAAGCTTCCTGTGTCCCCTGCCCTGTCGTCCTGGGCACGTGGCACTGAACGTGGCCCTCCCGGGTGTTTGCCCATCTCCTCTCTGGAGTGCACAGCCCTGAGGGTGGGATCCTTACTTGCTCTTCTCCCACTCCCAGAATTAGTGCACGCTCAGCTGTGCCCCACCCGTGGGGCTCAGGCACAACCGGACGTCCTCATGTCATGCACACTGTCACCACGAGCCCTCAGGTGCCTGCCATCCCCAGTCCAGCTCACCGGGTCATACCCAGGCTGGCTTACAATGCTGAGGCCACACAGTGGAGATGGCCTGGGTGCCACATCCCGGGAAATGTTAAAATGTATGTCAACAGGAAAAAAAGAGCTTCTGTTTCCGCCATACTCAAGATATGTTCATTGTCAACAGCACTAAAGATTAGGCTGTGCGTTTTTCAAGGTTGTGATTAGTCCCTTCATCAGAATTTCCTGCGTCAGCTTGGGAATCTTTTTTAGTAGTACTAAAATGTTCTTGAACTTGGAGAGTCATCTTTAAGCAAAGTGAAATGTGCTGATCCTTTTCACTGAATTCTGGAAATTCAGAGAGGGCTGCCTACACTGGTGTAGGTTCTTGGACACAAATCAGAGGTGTGGACCCCAAACAACAGGCATCCTGCCCAGGTGGGCCTCACCTGTCCCATATCTCCATGACGTAACCCTTTGCTTCATTCCATAATTAAACACGACTTCACTCCAGCTCATCACCAACAGCTGTTTACAGAGTACTCCCTCCTGTCCACTCAGGAGGAGTGCAAGGCCAGTTGGGACACATCAGTAAGCAGAACAATACAGACCCAGGCCTGGTCCTGGTGGAGGTTATGTCCATGGGGGACAGGGGACGGCAGAGACCCTGCAGAGGTGATGAGCAAGTATAAAACAGGCCAGACGTGGCCAGAGGAGAAGTTCACACCCGAGCAGGCCTGGTCCTGCCCCACCTGGAAGGCCGGTTTCTGGAGGTTACCGTCACACTGGTAGCAGCATGGGGCAGAAGTCTTCTTTGTGGGCTCCTACAACCAACCGGGCTTGCTGTCTCTGACTGAGTGGAGTCCCTCGGCCGGCGCCACCTCAATCAGCCAGTGGCAGAGGCAGAGTCTGAACTCGGGACCACCTGACCCAAGGCCTGCACTCTTTTTATGTTCTTGACATAAAATTCACAAAATTTAAATTAATGGTTGGCCATTTAAAAGTGTACAAATTCAGTAGCATATCAGGCAACTAGCCCCACTGTCTCCTTCCAAGACATTTTCATTATCCCAAAGAGAAACCCCAGGCCCTCCCCAGCCCTGACAGCCACGAGTCCACTGTCCATCCCTGTGGATCTGTCCACATTGGACACATGAGGAGTCATGGAACCACACAGTGTGTGGCCTCATGTCTGGCTCCTGTCACTCAGCATGGCAGATTCCAGCTCCCTCTGTGCTGTAGCCGTTGTCACCCCTTTGTCACACCCCCCATGTGGCTCGGCCAAAGTCTGCCGGCACCGGCATCTGCTCATCGCTGATCCTGTTCATGCCATTGATGCCGCAGCACTTTGATGGCAGAACGCCATTCTGAGAGCAGCCACAAGGCTACAGGTGGAGACAAAGCTGGGATGTGGGGCACAGCCCCCTCCACCCCCACGGTGGCCTGCCAGCCATCAGCCCAGCGCCTCAAACACAGGCAAACATATCTTACCTAGATGAACCCAAGAAAAAAACCTCACCCTCTAATCTCTACTTCTGTTGTTCAGCAATTCCAGGGCTTTGCCTTTATCTGCAGTTATGGACATCATTTACTGTCCCCCCACGGGGACATCAGAAGCCTGGGTGAGCTTGTTGAGTGCGTGCACAGGAGCTGCAGGTTTCTGTGAAGGAAAGGCAGGGCTCTGTGCTCTCCACACAGATGGTGGACGATTCCAGTGAAGAGGCAACAAAGTTTGCAAGGAGCCACCAGGAGCAGCAGAAATAAAGTTCTCTCTTGATGAGAAGTATCCACGTGCGTGGTAACTTGGTGCCTGGGAAAGGCCTGTGTGGCCGTGGCACAGCGCTGTGACTACAGGCTAGCCCTGGGCCTGTGGCTGTGCTTGGCCACTTACTGAACTGCTTTATTTCTCCAGCCATAAATAGGGACTACCGGTGGCTATTGTTGCAAAATTGAATGGCTTCCATAAGGAATTTTCCAGGCCTGGCCCAGGACAGACACTCACAGCCCAGTTACCCAACACACACCTGCTTGGAAACAGGAGGGAATATTGCTAAGGCAGCCCTGCCTTCCAGGGCACAACAGCAGGAAAAAAAACTGCTGAGCACAATAAAAGCAAAGTTTTCAAAAACAAATCTCCGGGAGAAGAAAGGACACTTGCTACCTTAAAGAGCAGACACCTCTCTCTGCCACGGACACACAAGGCAGGCAGCTGGGACGGGCCTGACATCCGGTAGGGCTGATCAGGTGGTGATCTTCCAGGAAAATGAATGATTTCAAAGGAGAGCTGGGATGTGGCCGGGCCTTCATGCCTGCATGTTGCTGAGTAGTGAAAACTGGGCCCTGGCACAGCAAGAAGACGCCTCAGAGTTAGTGACAAAGGATGGCCCGTTTCCTCCTGCTCAGAGAGGTCAGTTGTGGGCAGCAGGACAAACTCCCTGGCCAGCTACTGTGTTTGCCCAGGTCCAACCTATTTCCTCTCCCCAGACTGGCCCTAGGGCCTCTGAGACCCTTGATCAGGCAACAGCAGCTTCCTAAAGGAGCTGTCATCCACAGAGATGCACCTGAAACATGGCAGTGGCAGGCTCTGGGCACTACCCTCCAGGGTGGCTCAGGCCACTCCTGCCTTTCCCAGGTGACCTGGGGAAACGCGTCCCCCAGAAAAAGAGGCCTTGAGACCATTCACCCCTGCCTGCCTGAGGGACAGATTGCTTGTGGCCCCCACACAGCATCTTTCTCAGATCTCAAAAAACAGATGTGGGGCCTCATCTCAGCCACAGCCTCCTGACAGTCACCCCATTTTCCCACCATCGGTGTATCACAGCCATGCCAGTGATTTTTAACCGTGACTTCTGCTGTGTTTCACCACATAGCAGCGTTTGCCAAAGCACATACTCTGGACAGTTCCTTCACTTCCAATATTTGCTGTTCTTTTTTTATTATTATTACATTGGGGATTCATTGAGGGTACAAGAAACCAGGTCACACTGATTGCATCTGTTAGGTAAAGTCCCTCTTATACCGCTGTTCTTTTTTTAAAGTTGTAATAAATAAACAACCATTTAGCCATAATTCAGCACATAACCTTATTGCACTAGGTCCCAGAAGTGGTCACTGGGTTAAAGGGATGCAATGTAAAGGCTTTTAGAAATCCCCGAATTTCTCTCCACGGAATCTATGCTCCCCACCAGTGCAAGTGAGAACAAGTGACACAACTTTTAATGAACCTCTGACCGACGGCTAGGCAGGTGCGCACGCCTGTGCGCGGGTCCTTCCACCAGAGGGCGTGCTTTGCTAAGATTCCAGAGTCAGTTTTCTGGGAAGCTCTCAGACAGCATCAGGGCAGTCTGGGACACACACAGGCCAAAGAGAATTTGCAGGAAAAAATTAGGTTATCATCATATGAAGACCAAGTAAAACCCAATAGCAGGCAGCACAGCCTTGGGACTTGAAAACACTCTTTGGGTGCTGTCACCCTTTCTTCTCCAGCTCTCCATGCTCCCCAGGAGCCCACCCGGAGGGACCCACGTTGTGCCCACTCCAGGCCCTTTATGCAGGTGTGCCTCGGCCACAGAGAGCTGACCTGGGCCTGCCTGGTCCCTGTGACCTGCTCTCTTGGCCCCTTGCAGTGTCCTTGGCTTATCCCGGTTATAATTTTACATTTCCCTGTACAGTTGTTGGTCACTGTCCTTGAATAAGGTGGCAGAATGACTTAAAGTATCACATGAGTTTGGGGCCAAAAAAGGCGGTTTCTAGTCCACTTACTGTCGGATGAGTTATACAACCTGAGAAGACTTCATCTCCTCATCTACCAAATGGCTCTAGGAAGTGGCTCCCAGCCTGGCAAGGAGCTGCGGGCTGGGCTAGAGCTAGGGCTTAGGAAGGGCTGTTTGCCCAGCCACAGGGGAGTGGTCTCCAGGCAGGCAGCACCTTGCGCGGGCACCGGGAACCAAAGAGAGGAGAGAGCTCTTTTTCCCTCTTAAGCCACCACTGCAGATGATGTGGTGCAAATTAATAGTCACGGATTTTTCAGATTTTTTTGTGTGTTGTTCATCGCAGTTTGGTTACTATAGATGAAAGACTGACGTGTGTGTGTGTATGGGGGGGTGTCCAGAGCAACAAGGCTCCACATTCCTCAGCAGACACCCCGAGGGGAGCTCCGAGGAGAGTCTGGACATTCCTGGCTGCAGCTGGCGGTCCAAGGATGACTCGGGTGTCTGACCTCCTTCCACTGCAGTTACTCATCAGAATTCTGCGGATTTTGGAGGCAACATTTCCCCTTCCTGAGACCCTTTAGGTCAGGTGCCAAGGAGGCAAGGGCATGGGAGAGGGATCCCCTGATAGGCTCTTCCCCTGCTCCCTGTCCATCAGTCCATGGTCCAGGGTTTATGATTGTTTCTGCCTGTCTCTGACCAGGTTCTCAGGCTCTGGTGTTCCCCAAGGGCCCCTTCCCCCTGAAGCCTGCCTCTTAACTCCCCAGTTAGATATGGAGGTGGGGGTTCTCATTCTTGCTTCCTCTGGGGAAACCTTCCATTTCCTTGAAGTAACTGAGCTCGTGCAGACTTCTGGTTTCCCTAAGCCTGTGCTACTGCTGCTCAAAGATGCGTGCCCCAGATCATTTGGCAAGCTTCTCCTGGGATAAAATGGGAATTTCTGAACACGGCCGTGGGCTCAGGCCAAGGCTCTTCCCTCCTCTGGCTTGGCTCACGGGCCCTGAGGTTTAACTCCCTACACCCAGCGGGACCACCTGCTCCCTGCCGGCCATTGTAGCATACCTCCTAGGTTCCCAGGGTGTGCAGACTAGGGCTAGGGTCGGGAGTGGTCCCCCCTTTGGTCCCCCCACCCAGGAGCCTGGGCGGGCTACCTTCGGAGCAGGGGTGGGCAACTCAAACCCCACCCTTCCCCCCACCCCGCCTCGCCTCGCCTCACCCTGCCCTTGGGCACCGCACGCTCCCAAGCCGGACCCGAGTACACAGAGGAAAAGAAGGCAGGGGCAGGGCCTGGATCTCCGGGAGAGCCCTAGAGTTCCGCGCCCGCGCGCCACTTGCTGCCAGCCGGGAGGAGGGGCTCGGCGCGGCGCGGGAGGCGGTGGGCGGGGCTCTGCCGGCGGCGGGGCGGGGCCTCGGGCGGCGGGCGGTTGCAGATAAAAGGTGGAGTCGGGGCGGGCCGGGCGTTAACGCAGCGGCGGGCGACGTGGTGTGTCCTCTTTGCCGGTATCTGCGCCGGGCGCGCCTCGTGTCTCAGCCCTGGCGGCCGGCGCGGCGGGCATGGCGGGCGCGGGCCCGAAACGGCGCGCGCTGGCGACCCCGGCGGCCGAGGAGGAGGAGCGGCAGGCGCGAGAGAAGATGCTGGCGGCGCAGCGCGCGGACGGGGCGGCCCCGGGGGGCGAGGGCGAGGGCGTGACCCTGCAGCGCAACATCACGCTGCTCAACGGCGTGGCCATCATCGTGGGCACCATCATCGGCTCCGGCATCTTCGTGACGCCCACGGGGGTGCTCAAGGAGGCGGGCTCGCCGGGGCTGGCGCTGGTGGTGTGGGCCGTGTGCGGGGTCTTCTCCATCGTGGGCGCGCTCTGTTACGCCGAGCTGGGCACCACCATCTCCAAGTCGGGCGGCGACTACGCCTACATGCTGGAGGTCTACGGCTCGCTGCCCGCCTTCCTCAAGCTCTGGATCGAGCTGCTCATCATCCGGCCCTCCTCGCAGTACATCGTGGCGCTGGTCTTCGCCACCTACCTGCTCAAGCCGGTCTTCCCCACCTGCCCGGTGCCCGAGGAGGCCGCCAAGCTCGTGGCCTGCCTCTGCGTGTGTGAGTACCGGGCGCGGGAAGGGGGGGCGTGGTCCTTGGGTTCCCCAGTTCCACGTCCCTGGACCGTCCCCCGCGGTTCTAAGTCACTGGCCTCAACCCAGTTTCATTCATTGGTTTACGCCCCTCTAGGCAGCTCAGGGAGTACCCCAGGGAGAAGACGTCAGGGTCCCTGCCCTGACCCTCACACTCCGTGGGCAGTCCTCTGCCTTGGCCCTTGCAGAGCAATATTGCCAGCCTCTTGCTTGGCGCCCACGTGGAGTGACCTAGCAAGCAACTCGGTTTCCTGTTTGAGTGTAATAGCTGACGAGCTGACAAGGGGGAAATTGCAGCTAGGGGGAAAAAAGTCATTCATTCTTTTCTGCTTCCCAAACCGGCTTGTCGGCAATCGGAGCAGGCTGACTCACAGGAGTACTGTAGTAATAACATTGCATTTGGGCAGTGAGTGCTGCCCCCTCAGCCTAAGCAGCGGTGTTGAACTCGCCACAGGTTGCCCAATGGTAGTAAGAGAGGGGAGCTTGCTGCAGATTCTGTGTGTGTGTGTTGGGGGCACAAGGGCTGGGGGGGTCCTGAGTTGTGTTGAGAAATAGCCAATTGGGCATAGTCCTAATTTGGTGGGCACAGTGCTAGTGTGTTCACCATGCCAGAGAGAACTGCTGCTTTGCAAAACAGTTTTCTTGTGGCATTCCAGGGGGGATAAATACTTTATACCAAATGCCACGTGGTTTTTACAATTTTATTTATTTATTTTGGTGCTTGGCAGTTTTCAAGTTCATCCTGTGGCCTTGGAAATGTCCTTCTGTTTTCAAAGTTTATGATGGAGCCCTAGCCATGCAAAACTTAAATTTATTTATTTGCAATTAGAGCTGCCAGCTGATGTGAGGTTTGGCCTGGGACTCCACTGTGCGTACAGATAGATACAGGGCTAAGAGGGCTGATTTTGTAGTTCTGGGCATGATCACGAAACCCAGGGGACTGTGTACTTCCTTGGACTGGCTTGTGAATGGCAGTCCCCTTTGGGGCTCTTGGCATTTCTGAGCTTGTGTGTGCCACACTGTGCATTTCAGGGTTAGGCCTGTTGGTACTTGGAGGCATGGTCCAAAAATGAGAGCACTTGGGGGGCAAAACTCAACAGGGTTCTGTGTGGCTGCCTGCGATCAGGAGCTTTCCTGAGGCTCTAAGCAGAGTAACCACACTGCCTTGAAGGGGAACATCGTTTGCCCTTTTAGGGAATCTTGGTGATAGGCATCTCGGCTTTTAAAAAGCTTTGGTCCGGTTCTAGGAATAGTCATAGCAGTAGTTGCTCTGCCTACAGCCAGGAGTTGGGAAAACCAGGAGCTTTGGGTTGGGCATTGGAGACGCAGATTTCAGGGATGATGTACAAGGCCCCTGAAGCCAAAAGATGAGCCTCTGGGAGAGAGGTTACTTTGTTCACCTGTGTTTTTTTTTTTTTTGTTGTTGTTGTTTGTTTTGTTTTATTGAGACAAAGTCTCACTTTATCACCTCAGTGGAGTGCTGTGGCCTTAGCTCACAGCAACCTCAAAATCTTGGGCTCAAGCGATTCTCTTGCCTCAGCCTCCCAAGTAGCTGGGACTACAGGTGCCCGTCACAACGCCTGGGTATTTTTAGAGATGGGGTCTTGCTCTTGCTCAGGCTGGTCTCGAACCCATGAGCCCAGACAATCCACCTGGCTTGACCTCCCAAAGTGCTAGGGTTACAGGTGTGAGCCCCTGCGCCCGGCTGTTTACCTGCTTTGTCATTAGGAGAGCTGGGCTTGTCCATCTTTCACCATTTCTGGGTCCTGCTTGCTGTTCTGGCCTGGCATGTAAGGAGGTGGATAACGTCTTTGAAGGTGGAAGCTCATCTTTAAAAACGAGTCCCTGGGTACTGGGCCTCCTGACTCTCCTGCTGCCATGGAGAAGAAGGCCTGGGAAATGCTACTTTGGCCCACAGGAAGGAGATGTAGGGTGAGGGTATTCTAATTTTCTTTTTCTAATAAAGCAACAAGTCATACAAGAATGCATTACCATTTAAAAAATTCAAACCAGGCCAAAAAAAAAAAAAAATTCAAACCAGGCTTGGCGCTATAGCTCAAGCGGCTAAGGCGCCAGCCACATACACTAGAGCTGGCAGATTCGAATTCAGCCCAGGCCTGCCAAAACACAATGACAACTACAACCAAAAAATAGCCGGGTGTTGTGGTGGGCACCTGTAGTCCCAGCTACTTGGGAGGTTGAGGCAAGGGAATCGCTTAAGCCCAGAAATTAGAGGTTGCTGTGAGCTGTGATGCTACCGCACTCTACCCAGGGTGAAAGCTTGAGGCTGTGTCTTAGGGGGAAAAAAAATTCAAACCATATCGATGTGTATCCAGTAAAACATGAGATCCACATTCCTTGTACTGTACCCCCCAGGCCTCCAGGTTCCCGTGGCTAAGTGTGCACCTCCAGAGCCTTCTCCAATACACGTGGACAGTCAGCTTAGTCCTGTAAAATATCAGTGGGATCGTGAAGTACAACTTGTTCTTCCTTTGTGTTTGAGGCTGTGTCAGTGTACAGAGTGCACCGCCAGCCTTTGGTGTGCGTGGGGGGCACTAGTCATGTGTTCTCAGCCATTCATGGTTGTCCTCTGACCTCCTCTGTGTGTGCACGGGAGTGTGGGGAGTCTAGTCTAGGGCCTGTGGGTAAGATAAGAAGAGGCTGCTGGAGAGAGGGAGGTGGGCTTGTGTGTGGCCAAGGGAGGTGTCGCTCACAGGTTGCTCAGACTTGAGTCTGAGAAGGGTGGTGGACATCCTGGGTTGGAGAGACCCCTCCCCTAGTAGGAGGGATCTGAGAAGTCCTACAGCAGGTGCAGGCCGCATCACAGGTGGATGGAGACGGCTGTATTCTGGGGCGGGAGGGGCACTCCAGGTGTGCCTTGGACACCAACCTAAAGCTTGCAGGCAATTTTCTCTAGACAGTGAAAAGCCACAGAAACAGTTGTGGATTTTTATTTATATAAATATTATATATACTTTTTTTTTTGAGACAAGAGTCTCACTGTTGCCCTGAGGCTAGAGTGCCAACGTGTCATAACTCGTAGCAACTTCAAAACTTTCAAACTCCTGGACTCCAGCAATCCTCCTGCCTCAGCCTCCCCAGTAGCTGGGACTATGGGCACCCACCACTATGTCTGGCTGGTATTTTTTCTTTTCTTTTCTTTTTTTTTTTTTTTTTTTTTTTTTTGTGGCTGGGGCTGGGTTTGAACCCACCACCTCCAGCATATGGGACTGGTGCCCTATCCCTTTGAGCCACAGGCACCACCCCATTTTTTCTTTTCTTTTTTTTTTTAGAGTCTCACTCTGTCACTCTGGGTAGAGCACTGTGGCATCATTGTAGCTCAAAGCAACCTTAAACCTCTTAGCTCAAGAGATCCTCTTGCCTCAGTTTTTCTATTTTGTTTAGTAGGGACCGGGTCTCACTCTTGGTCAGGATGGTCTCAACTCCTGAGCTCAAGTGATTCTCCTGTCTCAGCCTCTCAGAGTGCTGGGGTTACAGGTGCGTGCCACCTCACCTGGCTCTAGTTGTGTTTTTAATGTCCACACCTTAAAGCTGGGTTCCAGAGTCCCTTTTCAGGAAGAGAAAGCCTGCTCCGTGCCCATTCCGCTTTGGGCCTGGTCCCACGGAAGGCGAGGCGCCATGCCATGGCTCTCAGGTCTGTCCCTGAGCTCATGTACCCCTGAGACTGCCCTGGGAGCGGGCCCCTGACATCACTAAAACTGGATTTGAGAGCAGACTTCTTATTTTGCTAGTGATCTTTCATTCCCCAGACCCTTCCCACAGGTTTCTTTCTTCTGCCTGCATCACACTGGAAGGGTTTGGACTCACTCAGAGCAGCACTGCTGGCGGGAAACGTGGGGAAACCCTTCCCTCCAGGTCTGGCCTTGGGAGGTGGGGGAGGAAGTCAGGCATGGGACAGAGGAGCTCCACTGGAAACCTCTTTCTTGATGGCCCTGTGAAATCAGCATGAGAATAGGCTCCTGTGGGCTATTTACTGCTTCCTAAAAACATGGTTGTGGGGGTGGTGCCTGTGGCTCAAGGAGTAGGGTGCCAGCCCCATATACCGGAGGTGGTGGGTTCAAACCCTGCCCTGGCCAAAAAAATCTGTAACAACAACAAAAAAAGTGGTTGTGTTTACATGAAATTCAAGCGATGCTGGATTTACCTCATCGGCAGAAGTCGAAGGCTGGAGTCGAGATTCTCATTGGGCCTAGGATTGACAGTTTATCTGACCTCCCCAGACCACAGCTTTCTCTCCAGAGTGAGCACAGCAGCTGGGGAGGGGTTCACGGTAATGTTGGGCAGGCAGCATGGCCAGCCCGGGGCGTGGTCTCACTAAGTGGAGCTCTCATAGTTTGGAAAGCCAGCCGTGGTCACCTCTCTTTCTGCCACTGAAGGAGACTCACCCAGGCCCACAGGGTCAGGGAAGAAACCTGCTGGCGGCTGAAGACATGGCTGGCCTCTCATGGGAGGCAGTGGCCAGCTTACGTGGCCCCCTGGAGCCAGTCCGTGCACCTGCCTGGCTCCCATTCAGTGGGTCTGCTGGGCAGAGGGTGGGGACTGTGGCCTGAGGTGAAAAGTCACCTCATCGGGAGCAACCCAGGTTGTTTCTAGGAAACCACTGGGGCCTTCCCAGCTCACTTCCAAACCCACTTCTTACGGCAAAACGGAATCCATGCCAGCCGTGCTTGGCGGCTGTCTGACGAGTCTGGCTTCGCATGCAACATGCATGGCACTCGGGCCATAGGCACTTTTTTTGGTTGTTTGTTTGTTTGTTTGTTTTGAGACAGAGTCTCACTTTGTCTCTTTGGGTAGAGTGCTATAGCATCCATAGCTCAGAGCAACCTCAAACTCCTAGGCTCATGCGATCCTCTTGCCTCAGCTTCCAGAGTAGCTGTGGCTACAGGTGCCACCACAACACCTGGCTAGTTTGTTTTGTTTTGTTTTAGAAACAGTGTTGCTCTTGCTCAGACTGGTCTTGAACTCCCGGGCTCCAAGCAGTCCACCCGCCTCAGCCTCCCGGAGTGCTGGGATTACAGGCGTGAGCCACTGTGCCTGGCCTACGTGGCATTTTTGTGCACACGGCCTTCCTCTCCTGTTCGCCCTAGGGCTGGCCCTCTAGTAAGGAGGACGGAGAGCAAGAATGAAAAGAGAGAGAAAAGCTGGTGGGGAATGCCAGGGATGTGACCTCCAGGGCACGCGATTCAGCAGGGGCCGTGGGCTCTGGGGGGCACTTGAGGGCTCAGTGGGGGTTGCTGTGCCTGAGGGGTAGGTTTTGGTGGGTGGCTAGAAGGTAGTTCATTAGCTGGGTACTGAGGGGGGAAGGTGGTAGGCCTCGCCCCCAAAGTCTTCCAGCCTCCTGGCCTTCCCGTCCACCCTGAGGTGTCCATTACTGTCTCCAGCTCCTGTGTAAAGCCCAGACCCAGTCCAGGATTCAGGGCCCCTCGCTGAGCCAGGCACCACGTCTGAGTGGCTGGTGGACCCTGGAATCCAAGCTGTGAGCTCCGCGCAGACGGCAGCCGAGTGATTAGCGTTGAAATCCGACTTTCCCAGCCAGACATGAAAGTGCTGCTGCCGCCTGAGCAGGTCATGCCGAGTCACGGGACTTGGGGCTGAGGCCTGTGGGGAAGTTCACAGAAGTGCATGGCCCCACGGCAGACGGGGGATAGCAATGGGCATTTCTGACCCTTTTTTCCTGGGTCACAGACCCTTTGATAATTCAGTACTGTGTGCAGAATCTCTGAAGTGTGTGCCAGGTGCCTGCACATGATAGTGGACACTCGGGCCCCAGGAGAGTGGTGCCTCCAGCAGGACACATCTTTGAACCCACATCTCTCGTCACAGTCCTTGAACCCTAGTCTGAAGTTCCCCATTTCACAGATGGGTAAACTGAGGCAGGAGTAAGCCAGGAGCCTGTTACCGCCATGCTGACCACCATTTGTCATCAGGCATGTGGACCCATGTGAATTTTGGGAGAGTGGCAGGTGCTAGGGGCCTGGAGTAGTGTCCCTCACCATGTCCAGGCAGCCCAGTTGGCCAGGGCAAGGGCACAGGAGGATCAGAGGTTCAGGATGGCTCCTCTCCCTGACTGAGGGGCCCTGCATTTCTTATGGGAAGCCCCAGGGAGCCAGGAAGCCTTTCAACTGTTGTCTTCACTTTGCAAACCAGCTTTTGGGGTGGGTTGGAGGACCCCACTCCCGCCCCTGCACGCTCCCCTCCCTTCTCTGTCCCCTCTCCTGTGGGGCTTCCCAGAGCGCCCGTCCAGGCTGGGCACTGTCTGCAAGACACGCCAAGTATCCTACACATCCAGCAGCCCTTCCTCTGTTCTAGCAGCATCCTGACCCCCTGCGCAGGAAGGTGGGCTCTCTCGGGTAGCCTCAGCCACCGTGTGCAATAGGGAGCTGGTAGGGCGGGGGCCACCGGGAATCCATCTCAGACCTGCCCGCCAGAGCCGGACATGGTTCTGGGGCGTTGCCCATGTGTCTTCTGCGCTGGGATTCACCCACTATGTGAAGAATTTGCACTGACTTCCATCTGGGCTCTTGGAGTATAGTACATACAGCCCGAACCGTGCTGAGTCACCCTGTCCTTGGTGTGGGCCAGCAGCTGTCACTGTGAGACCGTATCGGGTGTAACCTGCTCACACTGGAGCTAAGACAGAACCGAGGCCACAGAGACCCTGTGGCCAGTGCAGTGCGCTGTCCCTGTCTTCCAGAGCTGTCCACAGCTAGTGTGGGGCTCTGCCCTGGGCTCACAGGGCTTCCTGGCTGTGCCATAGGTCAGGCTGCAGAGATGGAGGGTGTCCCTGTCACAGACTGGCAGCCTGAGGCAGCTGGGAGAACCCAGAGCCACTGTAAAAGGCCTGAGCAGACCAGCTCTGTCCCTTAAGATCTGTGAGTAGCCTGAGCTCTGTGACCTGGAGACAGGTGCTTGTCCTCTCTGGGCCTGTGTTTCAGATCTGGCAGCCCAGGGGTGGCAGTGTCCAGCAGTCAGTCAGGGGTAAGGTAGGGGAGGAGGGGCTGCCAGAATCCGATACCGCCGACAGGGCAGGCAAGCCTGAAGAGGGGAGCAGTTGGCAGGAAGGCAGCAGGAGCCACCTGGGGCCCCAGCACAGCTGCATCCTGGCCGCCTCAGCCTGGCCCCTCTCAGAGGCTAGAGCTGCCTGGAGCCCAGGACTTCTGTCTGCCGTGGCAGAGCCTGACCAGGATTGGGGGCAGGCCCCAGATTCCGTATTTTTAGCAGCTGTGCACGGACTAAGTCAGAGCAAGCACCTGGTCGGGAGCTCGTCGTGCGCATTTGTTTCTACTTGGCACTTGGCTGGACTGATCTGCCCAGGGCTGGGCCATGAGCTGCTCATGAGCAGAGTCCCTCGAAGCTCAGGGACAGCCAGGGTTGGAAACCCCAGTCAAACAGCCTGTGCACAGGTAGGTTTAGGAGACCTGGGTGTCCTCACTGCACTCCCAGGACCTGTTGTGTGACCTTCAACAAGTGGGACAGCCTCTCTAGGCTGCATTTACTCCAACTCCAAGTGAGGGTGTTCAACGGGATGCAGTAAGTTCCTTCCAGCCCTAAGATACTGTCACTGAAGCGAGTTTCCTGTCCTTTTTCTTGTTAGCGTGACTGTCGGAGGTAAAGAGGGTTTGGAGTAGGCGGGGGTTTCCAGGCACAGGTGCAAAGGTTCTGCATTCGGCCAGCAAGGGGCCTCCTTATCACGTGTACGCAGCTTCATCTGCCCTCCCCAGATGTTCCCACTGCAGTGACCAGGCAGATTGATGACACTTCTCCAGGTGCCATAAGCCACGTTCACACATTCCTCTGCACTATAGCAGGCAGCAGTGTTTCTGCCAGGGGAGGAAGAGAGGAAGCAATACTCAGTCCTATTCATAACTTGCTCAGGGTTGGAGCCACCATGGCCTGGTTTCAGGTCATGAGGTGGGGGCTCTCCTTCCTGTCTTCCCATTTCTTGGAACTGGGACCCCCAGGAAACCTTCTTCACCAGGACACTTGTATCAGAAGAATCCAATAAAATGGGAAGTTGCTCTTGGTGGGTTCTGCTAGTACACCCCAAGACTTGGATGTGTACTAGATTTCAGGGTATACAAAATCTGTGTCTGTTTTAGCCTGTTTTGAAATGAATGTGACAGCGCCATTCTTGGTAGCTGCTGACACCTCTGCCCTGGCCAGTGAGAGCTGTGTGTGGTCAGGCGTAGCTCAGCCATCTCTAAGAATGGAAAAAGTGTGGCAGCATGTGTTCGAGGCCTGATTGCAGGGAACTGAAAAGTGTGGTGCCTGCCCATTAGTAATTTGTGCAGAGAGCCAGTGAGTCGCCACAAGTGAAGAGGGCGGGCACCAGGCTTGGGTGCCTCTGTGCGGACGGGGCTTCCACGGCTGTGCATCCTCTGCAGAGACCTTGGTGTCAGGACTGGATGTGTTCCCTTTGCTTCCAGGGAGCCCTCAGGTCCCATCCAGGCAGCTCCCTGCCCCTGGATTTGCATCGTGTTTCTCTGGTTTTCAAGGCTCTGAGCTCTCTTGGTGGGAAGCAGTGGAGTGGGCAGGGAGGGATGTCAGGTCCAGTGTTCCCACCCTGCCTAGAGGTGAGGTCGCCCTTGCAGAGTTGGGACAGGAGTCACTGGGTCAAATGTACTTGTTGGCTGGAGCCCAGTATAGGTGAATTCTACATCGGGAAGTCACCCTAGCTCTCAAGTGGGGTCCGTGGGCCACCAGCTCCCATATCCCTGGGAACCTGCAAGAAACACAGATTTGCAGCCCACCCTGACCCACCTGATCAGAAGCTCTGTGGTGTCCCAGGTTGATTGATCCCTGGGGTGTGTCCTGGAGGAAGTGTGGGACCCTATCTGTTGCCAGTGGGGACAAGAGAGTTGGAGGCAGAAGATGAGCCAGTGCAGAATGTGGGGTCACACCCAGCCCAGAGGATGTTTGGGCTTCAGGGGGCCAGGGAGGAAGGCACTGATTTTGATGAGCCCATGTGCATCGGGCACCCATGAAATTTGGGGTCCCTTCGTGTGCTGGATGGACTTAGGTGAAGTTGTCCTCAGGAGCCTTGGTCAGCTGCAGATAGTGCAATGCCGAGTGTCCTGCTGGACGAGTGCCGGCTAGGCTGGCTGCCTAGGCTGGGTCTCAGGCCAGCTGTGGTGGCAGTGGTCAGCTGCTGCCACGCCACCAGGGAGCCTCTCAAAGCTTTTGAAATCAGGGTGTTCTGTGAGTGCTTTCAGGTGCTTCAATAAAGGGCCGACCCTGTGGAGCTGGTCCACAGCTGCCATGCACAGATGGGGCTAGGCTGTCAGAAACTCACCAGGCAAATGAGTTTGTTTTATCCAGAACTGCTCATAGCACGGCTGCTCCTTGGCAGGCCTGGAGACAGGACAGAGGAAGTGGCTGGAGGGCATCTCTTGTTCCAGGAAGCTCAGCAGGCTCAGTCCCCCGGGGTACACCCAGCAGGGTGGCTGGCACTGGGCCAGAGTGTGAAGGGACACAAGGCTGCATCTCGGACACCAGCCTGGGTCCTGCTGTGGCAGTGCACCCCCTGCACACAGCACTCCCACTCTCCTGAGCACCAAGGCCAGAGGTCAGGTGTGCAGAACCACGGTTCCGCCCATCAGGAGGGAGGGGTCTCCCGGGGAGAGGAAGTCATCTGCGCCTTCTCCACATTTGTTACTGGAAAGAATAGGCATTAGTAGTATGGGGAAGTGCCTTGGGCCTGCAGGGTCCCTGTCAGCCATGGCCAATGGGTCGTACCCTTGCTGTCTGTGGACACAGGTAGGGATCTTTTCTGTGGCTTTGCTCCATGTCCTGAACTGAATGTGCTCACCACATGCCCCTCCGCACCTCTCTGTCCTGGGGCTCGCTCTTGTTTAAGACAGTGTGGGGCTCGGCGCCCATAGCATAGTGGTTGTGGCGCCAGCCACATACACCAAGGTTGGCGGATTCGAATCTGGCCCCGAACCTGGCCCGGGCCAGCTAACCAATGACAACTGCAACAGCAACAACCAAAAAAGACAGGGTGGGGCGGCATGATGGGCTTCCTAAAGATTTTGTGAGGTCCACTCAGCCTTCCCAGGTGTGGGTTTGGAGAGAGTGGGGACGAGAGCTGGCCCTGGAGGTCTCAGACTCCTGTGCTCTGAAGCCCTGAATGACACAGCAGGAGTACCTGAGGGTACACAGGCTCCCACATGCTGTTCCTGCTGTGGCCAGCTCCCGAAGGGCCTTAGGAGCGAGGCCCAGTGACCAGGCAGGCCTGGTGAAGCCTGGCAGACTGTCCTGAGCTGGGGAAGAAAAGGATTTTGTTTATGCTGTGGGTTTTTTTCCCTTTTTAAAATGAAAACAGCCTCCTCCCTCATGTCCAGGCCTCCCTTGTGAATGAGGCAGCCAAATCGTCCAAGGCAGACTCCGGAAGCTGCATTGACAGCAGGCTGTAGGACTAGACAGGAGGCTGCGGGACTAGACAGGAGGCTTTGGGACTAGACAAGACAGGCTGTGGGACTAGGGCAGAATAAATACCCTAAAACTGGGTCTCTGTGGGGCAGGATGTTAGGAGCTGGAAGGGTAGGGCCAGTAGGCAGAGATCCTGGCCTCAGGGAGGCAGGCAGGGCTCTGATGCTGCAGAGGTCAGAGGTGAGAGCTCACGTGAGGTCAGGCAGGGGAAGGGCCTCAGATCCTAGGAGCCTTTGGGTGCTACTCAGGTAAATCATCTTTCCCAGGGAGAAGGCAGCTTAGTGTTCTGCAAATAGGATTGTGTGTATGGGTGTGTATGTGTCTGCATGGGGGTATATGCTGGTGTGTATGTATGTGTGTGCAAACCTGTCTGGTACCTTCTCAGGTAGTGCTGCCTGCAAACTCGCTGTGAGTGAGGTGGGAGGCAAAGAGGAGTGACAGCAGGCTGTAGGACTAGACCGGGAGGCTGTGGGCTAGGCAGGAGGCTGCATCAACAGCAGGCTGCAGGACTAGACGGGATCCCCACATTCCCAGGGATCCTGAGTGGTGGGTAGAGGGTAATGTGGGTCACTACTGCTCCCGCCTTCCTGAGGGGCCCCCAGGAGGTGTTGCTATTGCTGGGCACACCTGGAAAATGAAAGTGTTTTGTGGCTCAGATGCCAGGCTGTAGGGGTGGGGGCTGCAGGGGAACCCCTGAGGGAGTGAGAGGGTAGCCAGCCCTTGGCAGGACCTAAGCAGGCAGGGTCTCCAGCACACGGCCCCCAGGGAGCCCCTACCAGCTATCGAGGTGGGGGACAGCAGGACTTGAGTGGGGAAGACACACACCTGGGGCTAGAGAGGCCCAGCCTGGCCTTCTACGCCTGGTGAGGGTGTTGGGCTTTATCTCGTAGCCCAGCTGTCCCTGTGGGCTGGCGCAGTACACTCACCAGGGGCAGACTCGGGAAACCCAGAAGGGGCAGCTTCCTGCCGCCATGTGGCCTGCCGACCTGGCCTTGCCCTGTCCCCACCTGCCTGCCCACTCAGCCATCACGGCTGCTCATTTCTCAGCCCCATGTGTGGGGGCCACGGGTTAACAGCCATCAGCATGGGCGGTCTGGGTGCACATAGCGCCTGGCTCCATCTCCAGGGGAGAAACTGAGGCCAGGCAGTCTCCGGGGCTACCTCCCATTCCTGACTAGTCTTATTCAAGCTCAAAGATTTACTTATTTATCTAAGATTATATTTCATCTTGAAATTTTAAAAAAAGGAACACTGTAGGAAATAATAAAGCCTTTGTTTACTCATCGTCCAAAGTCAGTGAACGTCACAATTTCATCATCAATTTTTTTCTAACAGAAATAAATACTATCAAGTCGCCTTTGTTCTGTGATCCGTTTCGTCCCCTGCTGACTGCTGAGGCTGCAGCCCCACCCCGCCCGCCCGCCCGCCCAGGATCTGTGGTTATTTTTAATGTCATGAGACAGATCTGCATTAACCTAAAGAGGAGCTCAGGCCAGAGTGGCGGAGGCTTTGGCACCTGCTAGCTCCTCCGTCCGCCTGGCCCGTGGCCAGGGCTGGTTTTGGCCAGAGAGCAGCTGGGTCGGATCTGGGCAGGAGCAGGGCGTTAAGGTGGGGGCCTGTCCTCTGTCCTGCCCACGTGACAGCACCAGTGGTGTCATTGCCCAGCGCAGGACGTCAGCACAGTGAGACAGCCCCCGCCTCCAGACTTCTGGGCAAGTCCCTTCCTTTCTGGGTGCTGCCCCTGTGGCTAACTCTGTAAAGTGTTTAGAGAGCAGAGGTGACAGCAGGGGGGATGGGGGTAGGGCGTGCCTGGTGTCACTGGCTTACCTCTGGTTGCCGGAGCCTATGGCAGGGTGCCCACTCTCCCTTTTAGAAACTGGAGATGGTAAGTGTGAGACAGTGCAGAGGGCCTGGCAGGCGGCAGCGGGAGAGGCTCGGCCACGCTTCCCCCGCCAGCCTGCAGCCGGCATGAATGGGCAGTGATGCAATCAGCCAGCCTCTTGCACAGAGGAAGGGAATAGCAAGGCTGAGGCCCAGGAGGCCCCAGGCACTGGCATCTCTGTCGTCATTCTCCCCTGCCACCTCATTACCTGTGTCCCTGCCCTCTTCAGTTTGGGGGGGATTGAGGGGGATTTCAAGTATTCCATTTTAGGAGTAGCACCTAAAATAACTGCTTTAGGACATTTCCAGCCAAACTCTATCCATTCCAGGCACAGGCAAGGCAGAGTGCAGGCACAGTGGGGACACCGGCCCTGCACCCCACCCCAGCACAGCAGGGGCCATTCCTGGTTTTCTTCTCAGGATATCAGTTCTCATCAGTTAATTGTTATAGATTTATTTCTTTGGGGCTTGATTCTTCAAATTGCAAAATTATGTATAATTAGTTTATCTGGGGAAAAACCCAAGGCGTGGGTTGACCAGGCCTTTCTGAGTCAGGAAAAGAGAGGGAGAGGGGCCCGAGGCCTTGGGACCTTTCATGCGCTCCTGCCTTCCGGAAGCCTCTGGTAGCTCCGTGTGTGTCTGGAAGGACCCGGTGGCCTGGCCAGCCACTCGTCTCACCCCTGCAGTCTCACCACCCTGAAGTGAGAGTGCTTGGAGCTCTGAGGAGCGAGCAGGAAGCAGGGGTGTCGAGGGCCTGGTGTGATTTCGGTCATACTGGGTTGTGCAATGGCCATGTTCCTGAGCTTCAGGCTGGCTCCCATGCCTGGCCACACACATACCAGCTCAGGGCTGTGGCCTGGCAGGGCCAGGGGGTCTCACTGCCGTCTGCCCACCAGAGCCACACACACACTTTCCCAGGCAGGCGTCCCAAACTGTCTGTGTGGAGTCGCTCTGGCCGCTGTGAGACATGGTGTCCTTCAGACAGCAGTGGGCCTAGAGCCAACCTGTGTCCCACACAGCTGCACCCACCTGCATGCAGCCCCGAGAGGGTCTCCTTGAGGAAAGGGGCCCCACCTCTCAGATCTGATAAGTCAGGCTGCAATGTTTGGGGGACAGCAGCTGGACAGTCATCCCCAAGTGGCCTTGGTGACCTAAGTCTTTGGAAACCACTGCACTCTGAGCCCCTACTGATGGGTGGGGCTTCAGGTGTGTGGCAGGTCGGGAGGGAAGGCGGTTTTGATAGAATCCCTTAGGAAACAAGTTCTCTGTGTCCGGGGCACCTGCAGTCACACCCTCTGTGAGTCTGATGTTTCCAACCTCTGACCTTGGATCTAGGGAACTGTCCCAGAATATGAGAAACTGTTGTAGGGTTGGTGTTGGACGGGAGCTCAGTTCTGTTTCTGTTAGATCCAAGCCCTGGCCCCGGCCACGTGACCCACCATGGGGTTCTTTCACCTCTCAGCCTCCCCCTGCTGCTGAGGACTGCTTCACCAGGACCACTGCCCCAGACACTCACCACCTCCCTCTGTCCCCACAGTGCTGCTCACGGCCGTGAACTGCTACAGTGTGAAGGCCGCCACCCGGGTCCAGGACGCCTTTGCTGCCGCCAAGCTCCTGGCGCTGGCCCTGATCATCCTGCTGGGCTTCGTGCAGATTGGGAAGGGTGAGTGTGGGACCCCGAGCCTCTGTCCACAGTGCCAGGGTCACCCAGTGCAGAGTCAGGCCCAGGAGGGGCAGTGCCTGGGGCGATGGGGAACTCTTGCCCAGGTCTGGTTCTAGAGCCATGAGTGCCCCGTGATGGACCATGGCCATACCCTGGGGTGGGGCGTGTGGAACATTTTAGCCCCACAGGGGCGCCCTAGCCATGCTTGCCCCCTCATACCATCTTGGCCCAGGTCTGCCTCACCCCGTGGAGCGTGCTCTCCTCGTTACACGAGGGTTTGTCTGTCCTTCTGTGGGTGGTGTGGACTCGCCCCGTGGGCATGCTATCCTCGTCACGCGAGGGTTTGTCTGTCCCTCTGTGGGTGGTGTGGACTCGCCCTGTGGAGCGTGCTCTCCTCGTCACGCGAGGGTTTGTCTGTCCCTCTGTGGGTGGTGTGGACTCGCCCTGTGGAGCGTGCTCTCCTCGTCACGCGAGGGTTTGTCTGTCCCTCTGTGGATGGTGTGGACTCGCCCTGTGGAGCGTGCTCTCCTCGTCACGCGAGGGTTTGTCTGTCCCTCTGTGGGTGGTGTGGACTCGCCCCGTGGAGCGTGTTCTCCTCGTCATGCAAGGGTTTATTTGTCATCTGTGGGTGGTGTGGATTGTCTCGACACTCTTGTCCCATTTCTTGGCTATGTGTCCTGGAAGGGTACTCCTGTCCCCGCTGCTGACCACAGTAAAGGGGCTTACTTTACAGACAGTGTGCAGAAGGCTGGGTGCATAGCCTCCTGGGGCCTGGGCATGGTCCCCGTCAATCGAGTACTTGGGGAGGCTCTACCTACGCCTGGCCCTTCCTCATGAACACGTGAGCGTCCTAAGGGTTCAGGCTAGACCATCTTTATCAAACATGTCATTCCTTGCAAAACCATTAGCAAGATGTCTAGGAGGCGGTAGCTACCAGGAGGCCTTATTCCCAGGTGACTCCCAGAGGTGGGTGGGGCTGGGGTGCTCCCACACCTCGTGGAGAGCTGGGCAGGTAAAGACCCGTGTTAGAGCAGAAGAAAAATTATCCGTCCTGTGCTACCTGACACTGTCCAGCCAGGAGCCGTGTGCTCCAGAGAGGGAGCTTGTAGGGGGAGCATTCACTGGCCTGCTCTGAGGACATGGAGACTGGAGGGGTTAGGAGAGGAACCTGACTTTTGTTTTGTTTTTTTTTTTAAAGATATCACAAGACCACTACGGACCAATATTCTGATGAAAACAGATACAAAATTTTCAACAGAATACTACCAAAATAGATTAAGCAACAAATAAAATATAGTATACACAGGCGGCGCCTATGGCTCAGTGAGTAGGGCGCCAGCCCCATATGCTGAGGGTGGCGGGTTCAAACCCGACCCCGGCCAAACTGCAACAAAAAAATAGCCGGGCGTTGTGGCGGGCGCCTGTAGTCCCAGCTACTCGGGAAGCTGAGGCAAGAGAATCGCGTAAGCCCAGGAGTTGGAGGTTGCTGTGAGCCGTGTGACGCCACGGCACTCTAACGAGGGCGGTACAGTGAGACTCTGTCTCTACAAAAAAAAAAAAAAAATTGTAAAAAAAATAAAAATAAAAATAAATATAGTATACACAATGACTAAATGAGATTTATCCCAGGAACGCAAGAGGAACCTGACTTTTGAAAAGCAAACTCTACTAGGGACAGCAAGGAGCCTTTGTTCGATGTGAATGCGTAGCATGTTTTCATTCTGTTTTGCTGCTGCAGACATTCTGCCCTCCGCAGCTCCCTCTGAGCTCCGGGGTATAGTGCAACATCTGTAAAAATTCCTGTCTCCTGTTTTTCTTCAAGAGATTTGTTTTGTTCCCAGATGAATGCTTTCCTTCTAGAGGACACATTGTTGGAATGTTGATCCCTCTTTCCCAAAACAGTTGCCCAGTTTTATTTCCCTATAGGGCACAGAACCCTCGGGCAGCCTCCCCGGCCCCCCACACTGGTAGCTGGGGGGGCCTGGGGTCCTTCCAGGAGGAGGCTCTGGCTCTGATCGTGCACAGGTTGGTTGCTGGCCCTGGGTCTGGAGGCTGTGTCCAGGGTCTAGCCAAGCACTCTGGGCCCACACATCTGCCTCTGCCTTCCACCCTGGGCGTCCTGCTCCACTGCTGTGGACGCAGGCTCTTCCTCACCTGTGCCGGGCACCCAGGTAGACCCTGGTGTTGGCTGTGGAGTTGGTGGTGAGACCTATGAACACACCCTCAGCCTCTCACTCGGCCTTCCGCTGTCCAGAGCTCATCTGCCTGGGGCCCCAGACAGCCCCCAACACGTGAACACATAAGAGTATTGGGTGAGGGACAAGAGACAATGGCTGGGTTGACGGGCACAGGGTGAGTGTGTGATGGGGCAGCCCTGCCGCACTCCAGGGAAGCTGGCAGAGCCACAGCTATGCTGGGCTGGGATGTGGGGAGCCTGTGGGCCTGGGGGTTAGCCCCAGCATATTCAGGAGGAGACATTTCAGATGTGAGTGGCTGCCCACATTTTGTGGGTGGGGGTGAGGGTGCCACAGAAGGGTGTGCAGAGGCAGGGCCCAGGGCACCCAGGCTGAATGAGAAGGAGGGGACGGTGGCAGGTACTTCCGGCTCAATATACCTCTCAGCCCAACCTTGTGCTGCCATGTCCTGTTTCTGTCAATGGGCCCCCCACCTACAGTAACCCTTAGAGCCACGGCCCCAAGGTCAGGCCGTTCCCAAAGACAAGTGGGTGGCTGGCACTTTGTTTCTGAGGCTGAACGGGTGGGAGGGGGCAGGCCCGGCTATCAGTGCCCAGTGACAGTGGCCAGGTCCCCCCGCACAATGGGCTCCATTGTGGTTTTGTTCCGGTCACAGTGTCTGTGGGGGAACAAGCTAATCTTTCCTGGGGCAGGAGCAGATGTGGTCAGATGGTTGTGTAGATAAAATAGGCTCCAGAAAGACTCTCTTTCCTCTCCTCCCATGTTGCCTCTCTGGGGGTCCTTACTCCCCTGGACCAAGATTTGCTCTACTGCCCTGTCCACGAAAAGGGCAGAAAGGCCCAGGTGCCCAGGCCACGTCCAAGCAAGAGGAAATGCGTGTGTGTTTTTGTTTTTTCTTTTTTTTTGTAGAGACAGAGTCTCACTTTATGGCCCTCGGTAGAGTGCCGTGGCCTCACACAGCTCACAGCAACCTCCAACTCCTGGGCTTATGCGATTCTCTTGCCTCAGCCTCCCGAGTAGCTGGGACTACAGGCGCCCGCCACAACGCCCGGCTATTTTTGTTGTTGTTGTTGCAGTTTGGCCGGGGCTGGGTTTGAACCCACCACCCTTGGTATATGGGGCCAGCGCCCTGCTCACTGAGCCACAGGTGCCACCCGAAATGCGTGTGTTTGTATGTGGGCCCTGGGCCAGCCCGCCAGGGCCCCTGCAGAGGGCAGGGGCAGGAGCCTCAACATCCTCCCCTCCAAAATGGGCTGACGTCCTGCAGGGAAGGACAGGAACCCTGGACATGACTGGGACTGGGAAGCAGCTGCCATGGGACGTTCCAGAGGGGACCCAAAGGGACGCCCCAGAAGCCTAAATGTGCCCTCTCTGTGCCTCACACCCTGATGCCCTCAGCACAGCCACTGAGGTGTCACTGCTGGGGGCGGGAGAGAGGCCCACCACTCTGGGGACCCTGTAGCCCCAGGCAGGATGCCAAGAGCAGCCTCTTGCCCACTGCCCAGAAAGCCTGTGGGGTCTGAGGATTGGGCAACCAGGAAACAGACCACGGGTCTTGAGTAGCGGGCCACCAGTCCCCAGTCAGTGTGCCACAGGGCTGGGCTGCAGGAAGAGCTTGGCTGAGGTCTCTCCCATTCATGGGGGGAGGGAGCAACTCACTGGGGTTTGTCAGATCAGGGCCCACCTTCTGGACCTCATATATTTGTAACTGCTTCCTTCCTTAGAAGCCCTGTGTCCAAATGCACACACATGGGACTTAGAGCATCAAATCTGAACTTGGGGTGACATAGTTCAGTTCACAGCAGGACTGGAGTGTCGGGTACTGCTCTGCTAGCAGGAGCCTCAGAGTGAACCCCGTGCAGAGACACCACCACCTCTGCCCTCAGCTGCCAAACTAAAGCTTCACTGGGAGCTCCCAGCTTCACCTCCCCTGTGTGGGGTTTTCAGGGAACCTCTCTGTAGTGAGGTATCTCAGCCAGCTCCGGGTCACACCAGGATGACAGGACCCCATGCCCAGGGCCTCTGCACACCGCCGGACTCCTGCCACACCTGACAGATAACCCACGTGCATAGGCGGGGCAACCAGGGATGCCCCACAGGCAGGAATGAGCCTTGCCCAACCATGTGTGGTGGGGGGCCTCCCCCCCCACCTTGAAGGACCCCTGCTTGAGGTGGAGCCGAATGTGAGTGCTCCCTGGTGCTTACCCACCGTGGTGCTGTGCTGATTCAGCTTGGTTGTTTGTGCTATGGCATAGTATGAAGGGATAGGCCCTGGGCACCTGATGCCACCGCCAGGCGCATGCACAGAGGCCAGAGTAGGGGAGAGGGTGGCATTCCTTGGGGGTCTTCATGGCCTGTGGAGCTGGGAAGGATACTTCCCAAGCCCAGATTTGAGGCCAGGCCAAGCTTAACCTTGAAGCACAGGGCCCAACCCCCACTCCAGAGCTCATAACACTTGGCAGCGGCCTTGGTGAGTGAGTATTACTGGTCTCAGCTGGGTCCCTCCAAAATGAGATTCCTGCCCCATCATGGTTCACAGACAACAGACAGTTCCAGAGGGAAGCGGGCATCTGAGACATGGCTCTTGAGCCTGTGGTGGGGTCCCAGGAGAGAGGGAGCAGCATGGCAGTCCCTGGGCCTCCTCCCTACACCTGCCGCTCTGACCAAGAGCAGCCTGAGGAACAGAGCACAGGCCTTGGCTGCTGTCTTCCACCTGAGCTGAAGGATGGAGCCAGAGCTCCTGGCATGGCCAAGACAGGCTGGGTATCCTCTCTGTGTTCCAATGGCCGCTGCCTGCCCCTTCCAGCTCGAGGGCTCCACTTCCATGCTCATGGCCACAGCCCACAAGTCTCTGCTGTCACGACATGCTTCCCAACATGACCTGCCCTGTCTGTCCTGTGTCTTGCAAAGGCACTTGTCATTGGACTTGGGCCCACAATGACGTCATCTCAAAATCCTTAACCCGATTACGTCTGGCAAGACTCACTTCCAGATAAGGACACGTCCTTCAGTGCTGGCTGGACGTGAATTTGGGGGGATGTCATTCAGCACCCTGTATGGCTTAAATGTGTACCACATGGAGCTAGACGGGACTGAAGCTGGTGGAAGGCAGAGGCCCCGGCACAGTGCAGGGTCCCCAGTGTGAGGAGTGAGTTTCTTTTCCAGTAGCTTCAGTCCCTGGAGGTATGACCAGGGCTGGGGCAAGGCCTGTGAGTCCTGAGGTTCTGGAGTTCCCCAGCTGCCTGCCCACTCACCTCAGATGGCAGGTTCTCCCTGTGCCTGGGGCGCAGGAGAGGCTCTGGCAAGCAGTTGACCAGGCCTTTCCCTGTGGACACACAGGGGGCCAGGCGAGGTCTCAAGGGACACAGGGGCTGTGGGGAGCCTTTGTCCTCTTGAGTCAGAAGCCACAGGGCTGGCTGGGTCAGCCGGGTAGGAAGAAAGTCAGCTTTTGGTCCTGTTCCCATGCACATTGGTGGGCGCCCTCCCAGGCATTTGTTAGCAAGGAGAAGGCTTCACCAGGGTAGAAGTGGCTGCGCCCCGCCCCTCCCCCATCCCTCCTCCCCCTGCCCCTGTTGGGTGGATGGTTCCCATGGCTATGTCCGTATGACGCAGGCACCAGGGCTAGTTTTCCTTGACATTGTCTCCCTGGGGCCTTCTGAATGCTTCTACCCCAATTACCCCAGTTCTCGGGGGGACCCCAGCTGACAGAGGCTGGCTCTGCCTGGTCCCCAGGGTTTCTGTGGTGTCTGTGACGCTGGCGCTCGGCATCTGGTTGTGCATTAGCCTTCACGGGGACCCCTCCGGTCCTGCAGGGAAAATGCATCATAGGGACGAGCAGTGGCAGGCTCAGGAACGAAGGGGCTGAAGGCCACCCACCTGCCCTCCAGAGAGGTGACGTGGGGGGCCGCTGGCTGTGTGCTGAGCCCGGGTCCTCACGCCTACAGACTCCGTGTTCTCGTGGCTGCCCACAGCGATTATCATCCCTCCGGCCCCCTATTTGCTGGCGGCACAGGGCTCCCTCTGCCAGGCGCAGAAGACAGGCAGCTGTCGAGTGACCAGGTCTCACAGCTGTTTGTTGTGCCCCTGAAGCTCCTGGAGCTCCTGTGGAAGTGGGGACTGAGCATAGTCAGGGTCCATGGGAGAGACAGCGGGGAGTGGCTGGAGCTCTGCCCCAGCCCAGAGGCGGTGGCTTCTGGCCAGTGTTGTCTTCTGGAGCAGGGTCTGCTGCGTAGACCACCTGTTATGAGGAGCAGGGACTCCTGGGAGGGTGGGGCACCCCTGGACTCCACCACTCAGTACCAGCGGCACCGCACCCCCGTGCTGCTGTGACATGGTTCTAGGTGTCCTGTGTCCTCTGGGAGTAGGGGTTATTGTTCTCCGGGGTCGAAACACCTGTTCCAGAGTCTAAATCCTGACTGCCCCCAAGTCCCCCTCAAGAAGGTGCATCTCCTCCACCAGCACACAGCTCAGAGCAGGAGCCCATGGAGCAAATAGACATATGTGCTGGCCGCCTTGTGTCCAATGCCCCTCTGTAACTCTCAGAGCCATGAGAGGCTGAGCTACAGTCAGCAGGACGACGGGGTGGGCACTGAGCTGTCGCACAGTCAGCCTCTCCAGCCCCAGCCCAGAAAAAGCTCTGGGGGTCCAGGCCTCATCGCTGCCCTGGGGCAGCAGACCTGGCACCCTGTCCATGGCACCCGTGGAGAGACGGGATGGCCTGGGTTTGGTCGGGTGCCCAGCAAAGCTGTTGCCCATCCTGGGCCAGTGTCCTACACTGAGGGTGCCAGTGAGGCCCAGGGCAGTTGACTGCCAGATCCCTGCCTGTGCTCCCCTGTCCCTGGTCTCCCATCACCAGGAGGGGTCTTGGGGTGGGTGGACTAGGGCCCCCAAGGCAGAGAGCACGGCCCAGAGAGGAGCACTGACTTCCCCTCCGCCACCCCATCCCACGGTGGAGGATGTGAGGAGCAGGTCTGGTGGCTGCACCCACAGCTCCAGGTCTTGGGCCTGTCCCTCCACACACAGCCACCTTCCTCTAGGACCTGTGGCACTTTGCACTGAGACCTCCAGACAACCCACAGCCTAGGGAAGTTCCACAGAACAGCCCAGCCACACCTGTGCTAGGGACGGCAGCCACTGCTGAGAAGGGTCCCTGGCTGGAGCATTCCTGGGCAGGTGGACTCTGCCTCCCCAGCAAAAGTGTGTTGGTAGGGCCCTGGGACATAGTAGGCCTCTGCAGATGTGAAAGAGCTGAGCTCTTCAGAACATTTCATCAGAGCAGAAGGGAGGGAGGCCAGAGGAGCCTCGCAGTGGGCAGGCAGGGTACAGACAGGTGTCAGGGAGTCCACTGAGAGCGAGCAGCCTCAGTCTTGGCTATTCCCACGGCCCTGCCTGTCGGCCCAGCTCCCCACAGGCAGCCGGTCTTTTCTGGGTTTGAACATCTGGGGCCATCTAACAGTGAGTCTCGGAGTTGGCCAGGCACTGTGTGGCAGTGGGAGACCCTCCTCAGACACTGCTTTCCAGGTATCTGCTTCCTGAGTGGAATGGTGGCCCCACTTAGAACCATGAATGTGATGACCTTATTTGGGACAAGGTCATCCTGAATCAGGTTGGGCCCCAAGTCCAGTGCCTTGTGTCCTTTGGGCAGGGACAAGTTCCACTCAGGGACGGCAGAGCCTTGTAGCCCAGTGTCTGAGGGCCTTTCCTCAAGGGCTGAGTCTTCCTGGGGCCATGTCCCTCCAGGCCAGCCCCTCCACCTGCAGCTCCCAGCCTGGATGGGTCTGGGACACGCGTGGGCAGCGGCTTCTCAGGTGTGTTCACTCTGCCACTATGGAAGCCTTTGTCTCAGCGTTTGTATGTGTGATAGGGTTTTGCTTCAGCAACTTTGCAGAGCGTGCAGCACGGCCTCTGCTCAGCGCTCTGTGACCAGTGTCCCTTGTGTCTTTTCGGCCTTTCCAGGAGACGTGTCTAATCTGGATCCCAAGTCCTCCTTTGAAGGCACCAATTTGGATGTGGGGAACATCGTGCTGGCTCTGTATAGCGGCCTCTTTGCCTATGGAGGATGGTATGTCTAGGGACGTCTGGATCCTTTGCCCTAGGGACACACAATCCCCGGGCATCCAGAAATTTCCAGTCCAGGACATTTGAAGGGAGCAGGTGGCATAGGGTGGCAGATATGGGGAGAGGACATAGTGGGACGCTCACACTGTCCCTGCCCAGAGACCTCAGTTGGCAGGAGGAAGCCAGCTCTCCTCCTAGGTCCCAGTTCTCAGGCCTACTGAACAGGGACACGAGAATCACTGCTGTGTGGCACATAGGTAGGGAAGGTGCTAGAAGGCAAGTGTGTGGGTAGATGGGGCACTCTGGGGTAGGGACAGCAGGGCACTGAGCTGAGCTGCCATGTCCCGGTCTGCTTTGGAGTCCAGCTGAGCCCTGGCCAGGAGGGCTGCCCTTGAAAGTTTCTCCCCAGGTGACTTCTGACCCTGGGGGTCCAGAAAGCAGATACCACCTTCAGTGGTCCCACAGCATGTGAAGCAAACCCATGGGGCCTGGGGGGTCCTGTTCCCTCCTAGGACTTTGGGTGGTCACTGTCCCAATAAACCAACAGCAAGGGTCCTCAGGGCACACAGAGGGGTCTCTTTCCCTGCCTGGAGCAGCCAGGAGGGGTTTCCCCATTGAACTCTATATTTATTTTTTTCTTAGTGATTTTGTGCATTGTATCAACAAACACATAATTAAATTCTGTTCTCTGAATTCTAGGAACTACTTGAATTTCGTTACAGAGGAAATGATCAACCCCTACAGGTAGGTGCAGGAGCCAGGGAGGGAGTCTCCGCATACTCTAATAGGAGAGGGGCAGACTGGCTGTACCTGAAACCTGTCCAGTGGGTTCTGCCCAGTGGAGCAGAGATATAGGGGCTGCAGGATATGGGCCAGGACTGGCTTCTGTCTGGCTGTGTAAACTTGACCTTGAACAAGGCTTCCCTGAGTGGGTAACAGGTACCCCTGAGGCCCCTGTGTCACCTCCAACTGATGCTGCAGCAGCACCAGCACATGAAGGGTGAGCCTACTCCTGGAACAGCATGTCCCCAAGTGTCTGAGATGCCCCATACAGGGCAGGACGGCCAGGGGAGGAGCTGCTGGGCTCTCAGGCCTGGTTCCTTGCCATGCTTCTGGTGGCAGAGGTGTGGGGTCTCAGAGGTAGCCTTAGCTTTCCTGAGCCCCTGCTATCACCATCCTGGACGGGTACAGCTCCCAGCTCCCCAGGCAGCCCCTGCTGGTGCTGCCGGGGTGCGGGGCTATCCCCATGTCTGTCAGCCACTTTCCATAGGGACTCAGGCAGCAGTAGCTGCCAGGGGCTGGGTGGGGTGTGGCCTCTGGGCTTCATCTGCCTGTGCTTCCCACCCTTTCCAGAAACCTGCCTCTGGCCATCATCATATCCCTCCCCATCGTGACGCTGGTGTACGTGCTGACGAACCTGGCCTACTTCACTACCCTGTCCACTGAGCAGATGCTGACTTCAGAGGCCGTAGCCGTGGTGAGACTCGACTGCAGTGGGGGCTGGTCTCCGAGCCTCCTGCCCACAAGAGCTGAGTAGTTGCCATGGTCTCTACTAAAGGGGACCATGGAAGCCTCACCTAGCCACCTGGAAGTGGCAAGTGGTCCTCTACATCGGCTGCTAATAGCATCCCAGGAGCTTGTGGAGGGGGCTAGGCAGTGTCCTCAGGCAGCACAGCTCCCAGGCCCCCCTGCCACTGCCCTCCTGGCGGTGGTGGGAGCAGTGAGTTGAGCCTGTGGCCAGTGTCTTACTTGACAGTGTTGACTCAGACTCCACTACTTGCAAAGCACCATACTAGACCCTGTGGAGGCCCCAAAATGGGGGCGGCAGAATTCCCCCCTCCTGCAGATGTGGGCACGCATAGTGAGGGCAGCCAGACCGGTCAGATGTCCCCGAGGAAGGAAATCAGATCAGAGCCACCATGATGCCCTGTCCCTGAGAAGTGCCAATTGCAGTCCAGAGTCAATAGCCACTGCACACACAGGCACCTCCTGACGGTTGGGGAAGGGCCTGGGTCAGCGTGAGCTCCCCCACCCCCCGAACACACTCCAGGTGGGGAGGTCACAGGCTAAGCTGCTTTAAATGGCCAGAAGTGGGGCCCCATCTGGTGCCATGCCTCGGGCTCACGGGCTCACAAGCTGTGTCTGCTCAGGACTTCGGGAACTACCACCTGGGGGTCATGTCCTGGATCATTCCAGTCTTCGTGGGCTTGTCCTGCTTCGGCTCAGTCAATGGGTCCCTGTTCACATCCTCCAGGTGAGCGCCAGGCACAGGTGCGGGTGGTGTGGGGCACACAGCTGCAGGCAGCCTCTGCAATTGTCTCAACGTAGCTTTAGAGTTCTGTGTCTGTGATAATGAGTTATATGTATTTTTAATAGTTGCTGAGAAGTTCAGATAATGTAGACATGAAGGAAGCATAAGCTCTAGCTTGCCCCCACTCAGAAGACACCCTGGGGTCTCTGTCCTGGTCTCTTCCCATGGCCACACCTCCAGCACAGGGGCTAGTGGCTCCCGCGCCAGCTCACTGCCTGCTGCTGTGGTCAGGGACACGGGAGCCTGCCCTGCCGCCTGGTCCTGCCACCATGTATGGTGACGTGAGACCTGTCATGAGGGGCTGGACTGACCACCAGCTCCCCTTGCCCGTAGGCTGTTCTTCGTGGGGTCCAGGGAGGGCCACTTGCCCTCCATCCTGTCCATGATCCACCCGCACCTCCTAACACCTGTGCCATCCCTCGTATTCACGGTAAGCCCCGCCAGCCCTGTCCCAGGACTATCTGCACAAGCGTGGCCCAGGGGAGAGGCGGGTGGCTGGTCGGGCACGTCCTGCTGGTGTAGCCTCCCTGTCCACCCTGCTGACACCAGAGTGCACTGGAGGTTTTTCGTTTTTAGTTCCTAAAATAACACATAGTTGTAACAACCCAGAGAGATGTGAGGCAAAAGCCATGTCCCAGGAGACACTGCCAGAGGCGCCTTTACCTGCTACATCTCCCTGGGGCCCCGCTGCACATGTGTCTGTCTCACGGACTCACTTCTTGGCTTGAGATAGGTCTTTCCATGGTGAAGGGTATGATGGCATTAGTCCCCTGCTGCTATGTAACAGCCACCCCACAACCTAGCAGTCTGAAAGGAAAGCATTTACCACCCCAGTCTGTGTGCGGCAGGAGCTGGGGCGGCACAGGTGGGTGGCTCTGGCTCAGGAGAGTTGATCAAGGTGACAACTGGGGCTGCCCTGCCTATGGGCCTCCCTCTCTCGGCTGCGGGCTGGCAGCCCATCCCTCAGCACAGCTGTCCCTATGGGATGGTAGCTGGCTTCTCCCCAGAGCGAGTAGTCCAAGGCCCAGCAAGGGGAATCATCCACCCTTCTCTGCTTCCTTTTTCTTTTCTTTATTTTTAGAGACAGAGCCTCATTCTGTTACCCTGGGTACAGTGCCATGGTGTCACAGATCACAGCAACCTCAGATCCTAGGCTCAAGCAATCCTCTTGCCTTAGCCTGCTGAGTAGCTGGGACTACACATGCCCACCATAATACCCAGCTAGTTTTTCTATTTTTGGTAGAGACAGGGTCTTGCTCTTGCTCAGGCTGGTCTTAAACTCCTGAGCGCAGGCAGTCCACCCGCCTCGGCCGCCCAGAGTGCTGAGATTTACAGGTGTGAGCCACCATGCCGGCCCTCGTGTGCTTCCTTGGTTGGGAGCGAGCCAGCGAGGGCAGCTGCGGCCAGGGAGTGAGATGAGGAGGCCATGAGTTCTGACACGCCTGGGCACTGCCACACAGTTTGGCCTCAGTTTGGAACCAGCCCTGCAGCCCCTGCACTTAGGTGTGCCAGGGTTCGTGACAGTGCCTCGGCCAGCTGGGGAGTGCTCATGGGCAGTGTGTGGAGTGTAGGGTTCAGGTATGCTCTGTCCACTCGTCTCGTCCTTGAGACCCAGATGCCTCTGTTGCCTGCGTACACCTTGCATGCAGCCCAGAGCAGGCAAGAGCGGGCAGCCAGATGCCAGCCCAGCTGGATGGTCCCGAGTCAGGGTGGGTCCCCCAGAGCAGCCGTGCGCCTATCTGGCTCAGCCAGCACCTCTTTCCCCAGTGTGTTATGACGCTGCTCTACGCCTTCTCCAAAGACATCTTCTCAGTCATCAACTTCTTTAGCTTCTTCAACTGGCTGTGCGTGGCCCTGGCCATCATCGGCATGATCTGGCTGCGCTACAAGAAGCCGGAGCTGGAGCGGCCCATCAAGGTGAGCGGTGCCCTGTGCACAGAAGCAGGTCTCAGGGTTCGGAGGGGTCCTGGGCCCTTCAGTGCTGCCCCCTACCCCAGGAGTCCTCATTCCCCCACCCCCAGGCAGACTGGAGACAGGCCTGCCTTCTCCAGAGGATCCTGGCGAGAACTTAGCAAGAACAGGTGGGCACGGCAGGGTCAGTCAGTCCAGCCGTGACTGTTGCCCATGAGCCCGCCAAGTGCCAAGCCTGATACCAGCTTCTGAGGTTCATCAAAGGACAAGCCCAGACACGGCCCTGCCCTCCTGGTCTCCTGGGGCCAGCCCTCCAGCGAGAGGGTAGGCCGTGCATCCAGGAGGGGCCGGGCCAGGCGCAGTGCTGGGGAGCAGCCCAGGCAGGGGTGTGGGCAGGAGTTGGTCTCCCAGCATGGGGTCATGGGGGCCTGGCCTCACCTGAATGAGATGAGGGTTTGGGGAGCACTGGGTCAGACTGAGGCTGGTGGAGGTGGGCAGCTGACTTCAGTGACCTGGTTTCTCTGAAGTGGGGCCAGCAAAGGCTGGACTCCTTTCGGGGGCCTGGTAAACGCCTCAGCCTTGGCCTCTGACTCTTGCACTGGGGAGAAAACAGAGCACTATGGTGGCTACTGGTCAGACGTCAGGCCCAGGACCATGGGAAAGGCCTCAGGAGTTCACAAGGCAGGCAGTTCCATGCTCAGGGCCATCTTACCTCCCTATGTGTTCCAGAAGCCTGGGGGCTGCATGGTGGGTACCTTGTGATGTGTGCTTTAAAACGGCCTGTGTCTCGCACCGAAGACCCAAGAGCAGGCAGTGGCGGGGGTTGGGGGATGTCCTGGCCCCCACCCTTCACCAGGCACCAGCTTAGCTGACCTGGCTGTGGAGACCGTGGGGGCAGATGCCAGTAGAGTTCAGCCAAGGCCTAGTCTGGCTGCCCCAGAGCAGGCCCTGGGCACACAGCAGGCCTTGCCCAGCAGCGCCCTGATTGCTTGGTGGCATCTGTTGCTCCATCTCCCAGGACAGTGTGTCCGTCTGCAGACTTAGGATGGCTGAGTCCTGTGGTGGGGCCTGTCCAGTTTCCATGCTGGGTGGAGTTGTCTGCTCAAGATGACCTTTTGGCTGTGGACTTGGGTGTGCTCAGCCTTCTCCACAAAGGGCTATCTGAGCAGGCCAGCCTCCCTCATTAGCAGTGTCTACAGCCTGCCCCCAAGCGCCAGGCCCTGCTCCTCCTTTGGGTGACCACAGTGGGTATTGTGGCCAGGGGTTTCTGTGCCTGTGATGTGGGAGCTGGGCAGGCTGACCACCGTCCCTGCCCTGGGGAAGCCTCCAGAGACTAAGCTGATTATTGCTCAGTCAGCATCTGGCTGGGCTTGGGGTAATTACATACATAGCTCTATGTCCCACAGCTCTGTGTCCTAAGGCAGCAGGGCACAAGACGTGGGCCCCGCCCGAAAGGCAGAAACAGACAGGCAGGTCAGACCCTGGCCGTGGCTGGGCAGGAGGACACGAGGGTGCGAGAAAACAGAGGAGCTGGGAGGAATGGCTCAGAGCCAGGGACCCAGGGAGAGAGGCCGGAGGGAGCCAAAGGACAGGGTGGCTCCAGCGAGGGCCTGAGGCTGGCGGAGGGGCTGTGGGTGGTGTCTGCGACAAGGAAGGCTCCTGCCCACCTCCCCAGTGGCATCTGTGCCCCGCCCACAGGTGAACCTGGCCCTGCCCGTGTTCTTCATCCTGGCCTGCCTATTCCTGATTGCCGTCTCCTTCTGGAAGACCCCTGTGGAGTGCGGCATCGGTTTCACCATCATCCTCAGCGGGCTGCCCGTCTACTTCATTGGGGTTTGGTGGAAGAACAAGCCCAAGTGGCTCCTGCAGAGCATCTGTGAGTGTCCTGCTGGCTGTGGCACCTGTGGCCAGCAGCCAAACCTCCCCCCACCTCGCCCCAGGGTCAGTCGGGAGCAGGGAAGGTGGGCCATGCTCTCTGGCCCAGGCAGCAGCAGGAGTTGAGCCGGGCACCCAGGCCGTCTCTACCTACAGGGCTGAGCCTGTCATGTGGGTGGCAGACTGTAAGCACCTGAGGGGTTCGAGTCGCTCTAGTGTATTTGGTGGTGACGTGTGGTCCAAGTATTTCAGAGATAAGACATTTGGCTCGGCATCATCAATCTCTTAGAACAAGGGATTCCAGAAAAACGGGCTGTTTTTGTCAAGGCCCCACATCCCGCCTTCTGTGGTATTATGTGTGGCGCTGGCCCTGGGGGTAGCTCACAGGCTGGGTGCAGAACACCACCCACCCACTGAAAGTGTGGCCAGGCTCTTCGGAAAGGGCAGTGGTGCTCCAGCCCTTGACCCTGAGCACCATGTCACTGGGTGGCTTTTTTAATTCTCAGGATGAGACCAGATGCAGTGGCTCATGCCTGTGATCCCAACATTCTGGGAGAATAGGGTGGGAGGATCACCTGAGCCCAGGAGTTCGAGACCAGCCTAAGCAAAAGTGAGACCTTGTCTAAAGGTCTACTAAAAATAGAAGAATTAGCTAACACCTTGTCTCTCTTCTGAGTAGAAAACTAGCCAGGTGTTGTAGGCACCTGTAGTCCCAGCTACTCAGAAAGCTGAGGCAGGAGGATCACTGGTGCCCAGGAGTTTGAAGCTGCAGTGAGCTATGATGACACCACTGTACTCTAGCCACAGAGCCAGACCCTGTCTCAAGAAATAAATGAATAAATAAAATTCCCAGGATGGCCAGGATGCCCCCACCAGATTCTGATCCCCTTCAGGTGAATGGCACACTGCCGGTCACTCCAGTAGCACAGCTGGCCCTCCAGCCTGGACTAGAGGACCCCTACTAACTGTCCTTCAGGATCACAGAGGGCCTAAATCAGGGGAAAACCCTCCATCCAGAAACCAAACTCCTCTCCAGAGCGATTTTTTTGTGGAAAGTTCAAAGTGTGACAGGTCTTTGCAGGAACCCCTTTGCTGACCAGGGCTGGTTCCGCTCGGCTCCCCCAGTCCAGTCTGTGGGGCAGCGTGGCTGTCGTGAGCAGTAGGTGTGTCCTAGGTGTGGACCCCAGAGAAGGGCTCGTCATCCAACTAGGTGCACTGAGCTTATACCCACAGCCTAGGGACATGTTTGCCTACCAAAGTCACAGGGTTCCTTGCCACGCTCCTCAGCTACACAGCCGCAGCAGGAATTCACAGTTCTCTCCTGGCCCACGGGTACCCAGTGTCCGTGTGCACAGATCAAGTTTCCCATAGAACTCTGGTTCCCCATTCTCTACAACTTGGGGAGGCACAGTGGTTCTGGGCTTGGTGACAATAGGGCTGTGTCACTTCCTGAGGAGGGGATCCCTGCCGGCTCTCAGGTTAATGGAGTTTTCCTCTCTCCTGACAGTTTCCATGACAGTCCTGTGCCAGAAGCTCATGCAGGTCGTCCCCCAGGAGACATAAGCGAGGAAGGCTGAGAAACTGCCAGAAAGAAAATGCACAGAGATTATTTTAAAGCAACTCACCCCCTCGAAAAGCAACTCCAGTTCCCCATTGTCCACCAGCTCAGCTGAGCGCCACTAGCCACCTGGGTCCCTTGCCATTCCTCCCGCAGGTGGGGCTGCCCAGGCTGCTGTGAAACTGGTACGAATTTAGTCGCGGACCACGAACTCCCTCGATACCTCCTTCGGGTGAGGCAGGAGCTGTGACCTAAGAAATGGCCAGTGTTCCCGACCACAGCGCTTGGTATTGCGCTGGGTCCTTCTCCCTTCCCACTTTGGTTTATTTGTATTTTTTTTTTTTAACTTAAATTTTGGGTTAGTGCTACCACAATAATTTTTTTTTTTTCAAGAAACAGGGGAGGGGGAAGTGGTAGGAGACTGTCTCCCCCTGACTCCACCGCAGCACACTGAGTCTGGAAGGGGCCGGTCACCATCACGGAGCAGACAGAACTACTGAGACTCGGCCCCACCACCTGACCTCACACCTGCACTGACTTGTGTGCTTGAGCTTTCTTGTTTTTTTTTTTTTTATTGTTTTAAATGTAGTGACATTCATGAAAACTAACCCTGTGGGCTTATGTCTCTGCCTTAAAGACTTGAGGTAGGTCCCTCCCCACCAGCCCCAAAAGAGAGAAGTTTCAGTGGCACCGCTGGACCCACTGGCAGTGCAGCACACAGCCTTCTGGGAGGTGCTCAGCCAGGCCTGGGGCTGGGCTTAAGGACTTGGTTGGACTCCTGACCATGCTTTCTACCCAGACAAGAGTCCTGAGCAAAGACACAGGCCTGGGGACTCCAGCCTCTCCCCCAGGACCGCCAAATCTGAGCTCTGCAACCTGAGCCCATTCTGCATCCATTTGGGGGGTGGCTGAGCTCTAGTTAATACAGAGAAAATTCTATTCTTCAATCTTATAGAGATAGGCTATGGTCAGATACCCTAGTGGGCTCCCATCCAGTCCCCTCCCAGCTATGAGGGGCTGACTCCCACTCCTGTCCCTTCCCTCCTGGTCACTGCACAGCCCGTGTTTCAGTCTCAACTCCCACTGTTCTTCCCAAGTGTTCCTCACCTCTGGTACCTGTTTCCAGAGGCCACTCTGAGTCTCTGGGGGTCATACTGTCCACTCCCCAAGGGCACAGGGTCTTTTCTCACTCTGACCTTCCCTATGGTATGGGGGGCAGCTGAGGCCAAGCCACGGCCAACTTTACTGAGCTGTCACTACCTGTCGCTACCTCCAGGAACCAGCTGGGAGGAGGGACTGAGCTCAGATTGCAGGGACACAAAGAACAAGAAGGCTCCCTCCAGGCCCCATCTGTGCTGGGGCGGGCCTCCCTCTCAGACCCCCACCCCCAGGGGGAGGCTCCTCCAGTGCCGAGGCCATTGCCCAGCTGTGGCAAGAGGAGCCGCTATGTGGCGATGACACTGGACGCAGCCTGGAGCCCCTCAGCCAGGAGCCTCATGAGCAAGTGGTTGGGTGGGTGCTGCTCTGCTGGTTGGCAGCTGCTCCTGCCCCCAAACCGAGTGGCCAGTCGAGCCTGCTGTCACCCACCTAGGTGCCGGGACCTCACATCACCTGAGGGCCCAGGGAACCTGCTGAGCAGCTCAGGTGTTCTGGGACAGGCTTTAAGGCCGAGAAGGAGTGGACCAGGTCTGCTTGGGAAGGACCTTTGTGCCAGAGGCCAGAGTCCTGTCTGTCCCCAGCTGCTTGAAGACCAACTTCAGTCCTCATGTGAACTAAGTCATTCCCAGACTGAACTCCACCCGCATGTGGGAGCTGCACAGTGTCTGAAGGGACTGTGACACCAAGGGCTGGACACCTGATTGTAGACTGTCAGCCAGTCCAGGGTCTCTGTTTTCTCACCTGCAAATGGGTGCACGAGCTGGCACCCCCTGCTGGTGAATGGCCATGTCCCCACAGGGCAGTTGCTCCCTGGGCATGCCGGCAGGATCTGAGCAAGCATCTTTGTCCTCTCTCCTCCCCCTGGGGGGACTTGGGATGCTGTTCAAGCTGCCAGTTCTGGGAGGGCACAGCCTCCAGTTCCCTTCCAGCCCACAGTGGCTTCTCCGTGGGGACATGGGTCCTGCTGCTGTGGGTGGTACAGGGACCCGCCCTCCCAGGCGGCCTCTGTTAGGTGTGGCATAATCATGTGGGGGTGACCTGCAGGGCTGGACCCTGCTCCTGGGGACCCTTTCACGCTGGGGCTGGGGTGGGGGCACCCAGTGGTCACTTGTTGACAGGCAGCTCTCCTGCCATCTGGGCCAGGGCCTCCGCCACAAGAGGCAGGCAGGAGGTGTTCAGTCTGTGATCCTTGGTGCTGCGCCCCCAACCCAGTCTGGAGACCCCACTTCATAAGCCAGGGACCACACGGAGGCTGTGCCCTGCCATACGAGTCAGGCCTGCTTGCTGGCAGCGCCCTATGACCCTGCCCAGCAGTCACCTGCATTGGGGCCCTGCCACACTGCAGCTCGGGGGAGGGCAGGTGGGACTGCAGGGCCTGTGGGAGGAGTTTGCTATTTCTGACTGTCTTTACTGGCAGGAGTCCCTGGGTTCACGTTATGGTTTTCGATTTTTGTCTGAAGCACATCATTGCGTAGCAGCGTTTTGTTGAGTCATTTTGCTTTTCTGTGTTGTCCTAACAACTTACTAATTTAAAAGGATGCTGTCAGTGCTGTGATATTTATTTCCGGTGGTCAGCATTCGGCCTTGCTATTGCTCGTAAGGCCAGGGCCATCCACTGTGACACCGGCTGACCAGGCCGGGACACCCTCCACTGAGGAAATGAAAAATGACAATGCCGTGTGTTGCTGGGGCATCTTTTATTGTGTTAATGGTTAACTTGTTACACTAGGCTGGTTTGGGTGGGAAGTTCTGGATTTTTTTTGTGGGGTTTTTGTTTGCTTGTTTTTAAAGAAAAACAATCACTAAAAGCTATGATGTTCCGTGTTCTTCTCTCCTGTGCCACATGCTGGGTGTGGGAATGTTCTGGGGCTCCTTGGCCCACCTCATTCCTTCATGGAGTCAAGGCATTAATTCATTCACCACATGGTCCTCCAGAGGCCTGCAGTGGAAGGGGGCCAGACAGGCAGGTGCAGCCTACGTGACCTGCCTAAGGTGTCCGTCCTGGGGCACAGTGGACAGAACAGTTTCTTCCAGGGCCAGCCCAGGCTCCAGAGGGGTCTGGGGAAAGGGGAAGGTTGAGCAGCCTTTGGTCAGAAGCATTTTGTTGGGACTGATCCCTGTGAGGTAAAACGGCTTGTGTGTCATTGGTGAGTCTGGAGCGGGTATTGGGGCTCTGGCCTGTACTGGGCAGACCCAGGCACCCCACACCTGCTCTTCACCCCCCACAGAGCTCTAGCTGTTGCTTCCATGCTGGAAAGAGCATTTTGGGAGCTTCCCTCCGTTGTGTAAAGGGCTGTAGCAGATTCCTCTCCCCAAGGGGAGCATAGAGAGGGGATCACAGGGGACAGAGAGCCCCCCATTCATTGGTCACTGCTTATCAGGTTGTCTTCCAGAGGAGTACAGGGCTTCCTGAATGAGTTGGAACCAACCCCTGCCCTCTGCCTGCCCCCCAGATGCAGAAAACACAGGGTTCCCAAGCCTGCCCTCCCCTGCTGCCTAAGCCTGCCAGTCCCTGCTCTGCAGTGACCCACAGGCCCGTCACCCCACACGGTCCTGTCACCCCATGGGCCCATCACCCCACATATCTGGTCACCCCATGTGGGCCCATCACCCACACTGTCCTGTCACTCCACACAGCCCATCACCCCATGTGGTCCTGTCGCCCTATGTAGCCTATGACCCCACATGGCCCTGTCACCCAACTCAGCCCCTCTGAACAGATATCCGGCTGCCTGGCTATAACCCTGCTGACCTGCGGAAGATGGCGGGAAGCCTAAAGAGGGCACTGGTGGGAGGAGGTGGGGACCCCTGCATGCTTGGCCTACACCAGCCTGGGCAGCTCCCCCCACCTCCGCTGATGTAAAAGGGTTTGGATATCTGAGAAGACTCCTCAAAGCTGACTGAGCTGTTTGTCCCACCTCTGTGCTCAGAGCAGGGTGCCCTGATCCAGCTCTTGGCGGGGGAAGGAGAGAATATTCTATACTGGGGGGATGCCAGGCTCCTTCCGGGAAGGAGAGGGATTTGCCTACAGAGGGATGAGGGAGGGGAAGATGATGTCATGGGAACACAGCAGGGTGTGGTGCCTGCTGTCCAGCCACACGTGTATGCTGGGGTATAGCAAGGACCTCTCTGAGGGGAATCGTGAGTCCTTTCAGGGGGTGTTCCAGGCACCTGCTAGCCTTGAAAAGTGAACAGGCCACCTGCTGAGGGGGGCGGTCCATGCAGCCTTAGTCCTAGCCAGTGCTTTGGTTCCTATGGAAACTAGAAGACAGCATCTCACCATACCTCAACATACATTCCTCTCTGCTGACCCAGAATCACTGGACTCACCTTTGCTGCCTCTTCCGGAATCCCACCTTTGTGGGCCAGGCCATGCATAACCTCTGTGTCCAGGTTTGCAGTTTTGCCTGCCTGAAAAGCACCCTTCCCTTAAAAGGCCCAGCCTTGTGAGCCCAGGGGAGCTGGGATCTAAGCACTGGGGATCCCCTCCTCCCCACACAGCGCCTGGCTCCAGAGTGCTGGGCACGTGGACCCAGTGGTATGAGCCCACAGCTCAGCCAGATGGGAGCCACCCCGAGCCCTGGAGTCAGCCAACACCAAGCGAGGGGGCATGGTATCAGCAGTCTAGAGAGATGCTCGACCAGGGTTGGGGTGGGGGCTGACATTGGGACCGAGTGGGGATGCAGGTACCACTAGACACTCTCCTTACCCTCCTGCCTGGGGCAGGGTCACCTTCAAGTGTCTTAAGCACAGGATCCCTCTTCAGCTTCTAAAGCATTTGTAAATTCCCTTTTTTTTTCTGAAACAGTCTCACTGTCACCCTGGGTAGAGTGCCATGCAACCTCAAACTCTTAGACTCAAGCGATTCTCTTGCCTCAGCCTCACAAGTAGTTGGGTCTACCTGCCACAATGCCTGGCTATTATCAGAGAAGGGGTCTTGCGCTCAGGCTGGTCTTCAACTCCTGAGCTCAGGCAATCCACCTGCCTCAGCCTCACAGAGTGCTAGGATCATAGGTGTGACCCACCATGCCCAGCTAAATTCTTTTTTTTTTAATTTGGAAATATTAAAGAGGTACAAATGTTTCAGGTTATAGCAATCACTTTTGTGATGCTCAAGTCCCAGCTAAAGGTGAACCTGGCACCCAAATAGCGTTCATAGTACCCGTTACGTAGGTACCCGCCTCTCCCCTCCCCAAGGATGAATTTGTAAATCCCCAGATCTTACTCTGAAAACCCCACAGAGACAGTGAAGGCAGGGCGGGTGTCACTAGTCGGGGCACAGACAGAGCAGCAGCCTGCAGGCCCCACACAGGTTCACAGCCATGCCAGCCACACACAGCTGGCACCTGCCCCTTCCCTCTGGTGCCCTGGGAGGGAAGTGTTACTCTAGAGCAGGGTCCTCAAACTGTGGCCTGCGGGCCAATGGGGCAGTGTGATTGTATTTGTTCCCGTTTTGTTTTGCAGTGTGCATAGGAATTTGTTCATAGGGCGGCTCCTGTGGCTCAGTGAGTAGGGTGCCGGCCCCATATGCCGAGGGTGGCGGGTTCAGGCCCAGCCCCGGCCAAACTGCAACCAAAAAATAGCCGGGCGTTGTGGTGGGCGCCTGTAGTCCCAGCTGCTCGGGAGGCTGAGGCAAGAGAATCGCGTAAGCCCAAGAGTTAAGAGGTTGCTGTGAGCCGTGTGCTGCCACGGCACTCTACCCGAGGGCGGTACAGTGAGACTCTGTCTCTACAAAAAAAAAAAAAAAAAAAAAGGAATTTGTTCATAGTTGTTTTTTTTTTAACTATAGTCCGGCCCTCCAACAGTCTGAGGGACAGTGAATTGGCCCCCTGTTTAAAAAGTTTGAGGACACCTGCTCTAGAGCAGGGAGCTCAACACTTGCCCTCAGAGCGTCAGCACCTGCACGACCCAAGGCTACTCAATCAGAGTTCTGAGGGGTTCCTTGGACTCCCAGGGGGTTCTCTGGTTCTGTGCTCAAGGCTAGGCCTCACCAGTAAAGAGTGGGAAAGTGACCTGACCCCATAGCAGCCAGAGAGGGTGGAGGGGTATCACAATCTTAAGGGGAAGGAAACAGTGGCCGGACCCCCATTCACCTGCCTGGGATCCTCCAGGGGAGCCGAGAGGTAGAATTGGGTCCACTAGTATTAGACGCAGAATGGTACAAAGCGTGCACGAACCTGGGCACCTGAGAGCCTGGGCACTGGGGGGCGCCTGGCCCTCCCCCGAGTGACTTCGCACAGCCCCCACAGAGCAGCCCAGTCCCAGCCCTGGTGAAAACAGGCCAATCCCCACCAAAGGATCCTCCCCAAAATCCCACCCAGAGGCAGGAATACACTCTGGCCAAGGCCTCGCCCTCCTGCCAGAAATGGCTCCTGAATCCTGTCTCTCGTGTGAGTGTGGCTACGCGGATAGGCCCCCTGCAGGCCTGCTCGCATCTTGGGGTCCAGTTCCAACAAGACCCAGTTCTCTCCCTTGCAGCCAAAGACTGACTCGATTCCGCAAGTATGGACTCGGCTGCACAATTAAAGTCACCGCATCACACACAAGCGCCAGGATAAACAGACCCTTCCCCAAACATGTCTCTACCAGTTTCTTGTGAGAGCAAATCCTCTCTGGGTCAAAGAGGGCCACAGAAGTTTCCAGAAGTCCCCTCTCCCTTGCTGACCTCTGCGGAGGCCGACTGGAAAATGGGCACGTGGCCCTAGGCCTCACTCCCAGGGGAAGGCTCTAGCCCCTTGGTGTCCGCACCAGCCTCCAGTGGTCGCCATCCCAAGCCCTCCTGGGCTGCCCTAAGGCCACCTCATCCTCACAGGAGGCTCCGCTAATCCCCACTGCCATTCCCATGAACTTCGCAGAGAATCCCCTTAATCCTCTGGACGACTCCAGAGTTGGGAAAGAAGCCTGGGCAGGCCCGGGGCAGCTGCTGCCAGGCTAGGACCCAACTTCCTCCCACGAGGCTTCGGGCTGAGCTGCCCTCACTGGCAGTTTCACCACGTCCTGCGGTTGCACAACTGAGACACCAATTTCACCAGCTCATGATGGTTTTCAAACCCTTCTGAGGGCGATCCTTTGTCCTTCTGGGCTGAGGAAGGCACCCTGGGTACCCTTCTAGCCCTGCGGCCAGTTCACCTCCCTGTAGCTGCCAGGACATTTTCTCTAAGGTTCTCCCACCCCAAGGGATGCGGCTGTCCCTGATCCTCCAGAGTGTGCATGGCAGACACAGCCCCATGCCCTGTCTCCTTTTGAAGCTGCTCCTTTTTTCTTTTTTTTTTTTGAGACAAGAGTCTCATTATGTCGCCCTTGGTAGAGTACTATGGCATCACAGCTCACAGCAACCTCGAACTCTTGGGCTTAAGTGATCCCCTTGCCTCAGCCTCCCAAGTAGGTGGGACTACAGGCACCAGCCATGATGCCTGGCTAGTTTTTTCTTTTTGTCTTTTTTTTTGAGAGAGAGTCTCAACCTGTCACCCTGGGTAGAGTGCCACGGCGTCACAGCTCACAGCAACCTCAAACTCTTGGGCTTAAGCGATTCTCTTGCCTCAGCCTCCCAAGTAGGTGGGACTACAGGCGCCCACCACAACTCCTGGCTGTTTTTTGTTGCAGTTGTCATTGTTGTTAAGCAGGCTCAGGCCTGGTTTGAACCCTCCACCCTCGGTGTATGTGGCTGGCGCCATAACCACCGTGCTATGGGTGTGGAGCCAGAAGCTGCTCCTTTTTCCTTTCTAAGTTTAGCTCAGTCTCTTGAGTTGGGCTGAGAATTCCACGGAGAAAAGACTGTCAAATAAAAAGCAGATCCAGACTCAAGAGGGAGCGTTTGTCCTAACCATGCAGATCCAGACTCAGGAGGAAAGAGTTTGTTCTGACCACTGCAGGACTATGTGGTCTGCAGGGGTCTCCGAGGCTGGGCAGAGGGGCTTCCTCAATGAGAAGGGAACAGGCTAGAAGTAAGTGGTAGGGGAGTGGGGTGTCCTGGGACACAGTAGACAGAGAGGTTTCCCCAGGGCCAACCCAAGCTCAGGAGGGGTCTGGGGAAGGGAGAGAGGCTGAGCAGCCTTTGGTCAGCAGCATTTTGTTGGGACTGATCCGTGGGGGTAATCAGTGAGGTCTGGAAAGAGTGTTCAGGGCTCTGGTTTTGTCCTGGATACACCCCAGGGGTTGGGGGCGTCCAGGAGTCCCCTCTAAGTCACATGGGAAATGGGGTTCTTTGCAGTGAGCTGGTTCTGGAACATAAGGGTTGGAGCTTCCTAACTTTCACCATTTCCCAGGAGCCCAGATCTCAGCAGAGGTCAACCTCAGGGAGGTGAGGGTCGGTCCCTGTTCAGCTGTGCTTGGGCAACTCTCTCTCACTCAGGACACTGACAACCTCTGCCCACTCTGCTGCTGGACACCCTCCCTAGAACTATTTCTTTTCACTTTATTCAAATTAATATGAGGGTACAATATTTAGGTTACATTGTTCTCATTTCCAGGGTAAAGTTCCATTTGTAGAAGAGCCCCTCACCCAGGGGGGGTGTTATACACCCTCACAATGTGCATATTCGGTGAGACCCCCCCCATGCCCTCCCTCCCTCTGCCATAGTCCTCCCCCACCCCAAACTGGACTATAATAGTGTTTTACTGTTCTTATGGAGATGTAATTGTTTATATATTGATATAATATTAGTACGGACTAAAAAATATGGAACGCTTCATAAATTTGCGTGTCACCCGTGCTAACCTTCTTCGTATCGTTCCAATTTTAGTGTGTGTGCTACTGAAGCAAGTGCCCTCCCTGGGACTTTTGACATGCAGGTACTAGGCATGGCCTGAGACACTGTGGCTATAGCAAGTGCTGACCACGGGCTTCCTGACCCCACCCACTCAACCCACGTGGTAGACACACCTGCCCCTTGGTCCCTCGACCTCACCCTCTGGGTGTCTGGAAGGGGACAGTGTGTCAGTCAGAGCCTGGGTAAAGAATCCTGGCTCTTCCCCACAGCAAGACACAACGTGGCCATAAAATAGGCCAAGGAGAGAAATATCCTGAGATCTCCCATGGGGAGGGCTGCCCGACTCTGGCTAGTGCAGAAACATTGCTTGGTATACCCATGTCAGGGCAGAACAGCCGGGTGCAGAATGTTGCACACAGCATTTTTACAAATGGGGGCGGGGGGAGGGCGGATAGAGACGTATTTCCCTTCTACATGTGGAAAATCCCCAAGAGAGTCCCACAGACATCGATGACCTCAGGCACAACCAGGTAGGCGGCCTTGAGTCCCTGGGGACAGGGCAGGAAAATTATTTCATGCTGTATTTTGAAGTTTGAATCTTGTGAAATTCATCCATTTTCCAAAACAGTGCTTTTCTTTTTTTTTTTTTTTGAGACAGAGTCTCATTCTGTCATCCCGGGTGGAATGTCATCCCGAGCTCTGTCATCAGAGCTCACAGCAACCTCAAACTCCTGGGCTTAAGTGATTCTCCTGCCTCAGCCTCCTGAGTAGATGGGACGACAGGCGCCCACCATGATGACCAGCTAATTTTTTTATTTTTAGTAAAGACAGAGTCTCACTTTTACTCAAGTTGGTCTCCAACTCCTGAACTCAGACGATCCACCCACCTGGGCCTCCCAAAGTGCTGGGATTACAGATGTGAGCCACTGCACCTGGCAAAACCCTGCTTTTTAAATATAGTTTTAAATGTCAGCGGGCTTTCTGGGGAGCTCTGACCTGAATGGGCTCTGCAGGCGCACTCAGGGGGCACCCCGAGCTGTGCTCAGAGTTCATGCAGGGCACTGCACCATCACGCTCCAGCCTGAGCTGCCCTCTGCCCTCTGCAGCCAGGCTTTCTTTTTGATCTCACTGTGCAATCTCCACATGTCCTGCAGGCCCCAGGGCCCCACCCAGGGATGTCCAGTGTCTCTTCCTCCCCAGCTTGGATGTCTGATTTTGACCCTGGACCCATGACTCCTCAGAAGCTCCAGGGATGGGTATAGCAGGGAGCCGGAGGGAAGAGGGAGCCTCTCCTGCCTGGGCCGTGCAGGTTGCCCCTTGTCTCTGCAGGGAACTTAAGGGCTGGATTTCCTGTGCTCATGTGTCTCAGAGTTATTAGCCCAGGCTGTCCCCTGCCTGTTGAGGGTCAGGGCCTCCAGAGCACTTAGGGACCAGATGCCTTCGAGACCTCAAAGAGTCCATATTTGTTCCGCTCACTGGTTCTCCGCTGGCTTCCGCAGGGCTGCCTGGCCGGGAATGGGATGGGAGGACCTCTAGTGACCTCACTGCTGCCCCAGGAGTACAGAACACCCACTGGGATTGTGGGCTCCACCCTGCTGCCCCTGTCCTCAGGGCAAACTTCTCCACCTTCTTCCTGGGAAGCTCCTACTCACCCCGTCCACGAGGTAACAGACTGGCCACAACCCTGGCTACCATGAGTCAGAGTATTAAAGTGGACCTCCCATACTGGTCATCAGGGCCAGGCCTGCGCTTTATAGATAGAGGAACTGAAGCAGAGAGGGAGGGAGGGAGGGAGAGAGACAGCAAGAGAAGAAATGAGAGAGACAGACAGTGAGAGCGAAGGGGGGAGCCCTTCAGCCTGTGGTGACGCATTCCAGTGAGGGATGAAACCGAGAAGTAGAACGCCTGAACTCGTGTTAGGGTTTTGCCTTTTTAATCAAAGACAATGTGCAAAGGAGGCCAGGCCACCTGCCCCAGTAAGTCGCCATCAAGCATGCGGGGACTTGGGCGGGAGTTGGGGGGTGGGAGGGGTGGGGGTGTGGAGGGTCGGACTGGCTAGATCCAGAGAAACAAGGCAGGTGTGAGGCCTTCCAGGTTCTGGAAGGCGGCTGATGAGGTTCATGGGATCCCATAAGACAGACCGAGCAGCCTCAGGTGGAACCGGCTCCCCCAAAGCAGCTCACACATGACTTGTCATCACCTGTGGGTGCGTAGACCACGAGTTGCTGTCACTATTTCCATCCCTGCTGTGGTGAGCAGTGGGAGGAGCCAGGAGAGGACCCCCGAGGACAGCCCAGGCCTAAAGACCAAGCTCCCAGGTTAAAGACCGAACTCCCAGGTGGTCCCCAGCTTCCTGTGCCTCCGCCTGCTGTCTTCTCTTTCCAGTGGCTCTCCCCATCCTGCTCAGCCTTCCCTCAGTTACTAGAATGTTCCACAGCCAGTTCCACAGCCAGGACATGCCTCAGGAGTCGTCCCCAGAAGCAGGCCCTCTGTCCACTCATCCAGGTACCGAACAAGGGCAGTGTCCTCACAATTTCCCTGTCTACTAGGGTTTGGGGGCAGGGTGTGCAAGTCTGATGCAGCCCCAGACTTTGCCTGTGGCTTGGAGCCCCAGGCCTGGTTCGTGGACAGCTGCAATAGCCGTGAGCACTGGTGAGCTGACTCACAACTCCATCCCCTCTGGGCACCATTGGGTCCCAGCTATCGAGAATAGCTGGCCACTCGACTTGGTCCAGCCCTGGAGTGGACACTGCAGGGTGCAGCTCAGATGCCCAGTCAGGATTGGGCCTGACCATCCTCAGGTGCCACTGGTGACTCTCAGCTGAGCCCTCCTGACTTGCTTTTGGCCAGAGAGAGCTGCACACTCAAGGCTGTCCCTCTCTGATGGCAGCCAGCATCCAGTGACAATGGACATGTGAGTCCCCTTAGGGCTGCAGTGACAGATCCCACAAACGGGTGGCCTGAACAACAGATTGCATGGTCTCAGGCCTAGAGGTCACCCTTGGAGGGATCACCTTTAGACCATTCTAAGTGGCTTTTCTTGGTCTCATTGAAGAAAACATAGGTTCCGAAGGTCTCTGTACTAGTGTCCAGGAACTGTCCTAACGAACAGTCACACGCTAGCAGCTTGAACTACAGACATCTATCTTCTCACAGTTCTGTGGGCAAAAGTCCAAAAGCAGGGTGTTTCAGGGCTGTGCTCCCTCTGCAGGCTCCAAGGAGGCCCCTTCCTGCCTCTTCCAGCTCTTGGGGACTACAGGTGTCCTGAGTCTCTGCCGGCCTCCAGGTGGCCGTGCCTCCCCTGTGTCTGTCTCCTGCTCTCGGAGACAGAAAACAAGAGAAGCAATGAGAGAGGCAGAGACACTGAGAGTGAAGGAGGGAGACCATCAGCCTGTGGTGATGCGTTCCAGTGCAGGCTCAGCCTGACTCCGATGGTCCCACCCACATCTCTGCCTGAGTTACACCTGTAAAGTCTGAGGCTCCGGGTAGACATGAACTGGAGGAGGGCACAATGTAGCCACTTCTGATTCTTTGCCAGCGCCATCTTCTTCCTTCCTCCAATGGGAACTTTCTGACCTTGGTCCAGATAGAAATCCCTGGTGGAGTGTCTCTTGGGCTTGGCCCTGTCTCTCAGTCCTAGCTGACCCCAAGCCATCTCAAGCCTCCCTCTTGGCTCAGAGAGGAAGAGGAGCTCCCTTCACATGCTCTGCCAGTGGGTGGGCCACATAGCTGGGTGTGGGGCAGGCCTCCCCAGTACAGGTGGGTGCTTGGCAGGGACTCCCAGAGGGGGCTCAGGTGGTCAAGGCCCCAGCACTGGACAGCACCAAGGAGAACGCTGAGACACTCGGGTCCTCATCAGTCTCCTCTCAGCCTTGCTGACCACATCAGGACATCCCCGGTGACACATGCCTTTGACACCTCTTAATACTTCTGAATTTCCTTCTCAGCAAACCTCGGCAAACAACCAAAACCAGCTGTGATTTAATGCTGATATTTTATTTCCTTGGGATTTGTGAGGGTCCCATCACTGGATCACAAACCTTTTTCTTTTCTTTTGGAGACAGGGTCTCACTCTATGGCCCAGGCTGGAGTGCAATGGCACAATCACAGCTCATTGCAACCTTTAATTCCTGGGCTCAAGTGATCCTGCCTCCTGCCTCAGCCTGCCCAGCAGCTGGGGCTGATGACGGGCATGCACCACAACGTATGGCTAATTTTTTTTTCTTTTTTTGGTAAAGACAGGGCTCTTGTGGGCGGCGCCTGTAGCTCAAAGGAGTAGGGCACCAGCCCCATATGCCAGAGGTGGCAGGTTCAAACCCAGCCCCAGCCAAAACTGCAAAAAAAAAAAAGGACAGGGCTCTTGCTATGTTGCCCAGGCTCCAGGCTGGCCTCAAACTCCTGAGCTCAAGGGAACTTCCTGCATCAGCCTCCCAAAGTGCTGGGATCACAGGTGTAAGCAAGCACACACAGCTCATTTTGTTTATTTTGTATTTGTTTCTGTATTTATCATTTATTTATGACAAGAGATGCTGGTTTTCTATTTAAGTAAATAAAGTGTGTTTGTTTAAAGAAAAATATTAAGTGAGCCCGGTGGGGTGGTGCAGACCTATAATTCCAGCACTTGGAGGCCAAGGCAGGTGGATTGCCTGAACTCATGGGTTCAAGACCAGCCTTAGCCAGAGCAAGACCTCGTCTCTAAAAATAGCTGGGGGTTTGTGGTGGGCGCCTGTAGTCCCAGCTACTCAGGAGGTGGAGGCAAGATTGCTGCTTGAGCCCAAGAGTTTGAGGTTGCTGTGAGCTGTGACGCCACAGCACGCTACCGAGGGTGACCTGGTAAGACTTTGTCTCCAAAAAAAAGAAGAAGAAGAAGAAAAATATTGAGTGAAAAATAACACAAGTGGCAGAGGTTACAGCAAAATAGCTACCAAGTCCTAGGATGATGGATGTTCAGGAAATTGTGTTCAATCTCAGTTTAGGATTCTCTGTCTCCTTTTTCCTCCTTTCTGTCTTTCTTCTTTTGTAAAAATTTACACTATAAAGTGTCCAATCTTAAGCACACATTCAATGTGTTACGCCTGGTAACTTAAACCCCTATCAAGATAAAGAACATTGTTAAAAGGCTTTTTAAGGTCAGCTTTGGTGGCTCCTGCCAGAAATTCCAGCACTCTGGAGGCTGAGATCAAAGGATCCCTTGAGCTCAAGAGTTCAAAATCAGTCTGAGCAAAAGCAAGACCCCATCTCTACTAAAAATAGAAAAACTAATCATCATTATGGTGGGCACCTGTAGTCCCAGCGACTCAGGGGGCTGAGGCAGGAGGATCACTTGAGCCCACGAATCTGAGGTTGCTGTGAGCTATGCTGATGCCACGGCACTCTAACCTGAACAACAGAGTAAGGCTCTGTCTCAAAATGAAAAGAAAAGAAAGGGAAGCAGCAATCCTGGCGGGCACTGTCAGAGCAGCTCAGAGGAGCAACCATCATGTTCGATTGCACAAGGGCACAGCCACATGCAAAAGGTGGAGCCCCAGGGCATGTCCACTCCCAATCCAGAAGCCAGGTGGAGCACCCCACTGGGATTGGCAGCCTGGCACCAACAGCCGCTCTGTCTCCTGGCCCCTGCCTCCCCACCCAGAGGCTGATGGCTGATGCAAGAGACAAGGGCAATTCAAGCCGGACGTGAGTTACAACCTGCTGGGCTGCTGACTCTGTGCCAGGTCAGGAATTAGAGCAATTAGCAGGGCCTGCTGGAGCTCTAGGCGGGGGAACTCAGTTGAGACCCAAAGGAAAGGAATGTGGCCTCTTCCTGGAGCCCCTGCAAATGGACGTGGGGACAGAAGGGAGACAGGCAGGGGTGAGCATGCCACACCTCCCCAAACAGGCCCTGTGGGAGCCCGGTGGCACACGGTGCTGGCCACAGTGTGTGTTCTGGTCAACTCGACTTCCAGGCACCCCAAAAGGGGTGTTCTCATCTGTGTGAAATGCTGGTGGGCAGGGGCGAGGGCAGGTGGGGGTTGCTGCGGCGCCCTGTGCTTCCAGCCCGATACTGAAGCCTGGCCCACCACGTCCTGGGCTTCTTGGTCCTGGCCCCGAGGGGGCCGCTGCTACCCCCTGCCCTGCCCCCCCCCACCCCGTCTCCAGGAGCCGGGATGAGCCATGCCCCTCTCATCTCATGAGACACAGAATCTAGAAGCCAGCAACCACTTCTGGAAGCACCTGGATCCATTTAAACCCCAGAAACACCTCCTTAGGTGCCAGGATGCAGAGGCCCCCCGGGAGCCAAGGGGCCTGAGGACAGGGAGGGAGAGAATCCCCCCTGCTGGCAGGAGCCCCCGTGCTGGGGTGATGTGCATGAACCACCATCACCATTCTCCTTGTTGCTCCCGCACGGGGGAGGGGGGCCTCTGGGGAGGCCTGCCACTTGCCCGAGGCCCATAGTGACGTGGCTGGGCAGGCACGGGGCCCCAGGGCCCTACTGGGCCCAGACATGCTAGGAAGGGCCATGGAGGGACCACAAGGTATGATTCTCCCTCTCTGCTTCACATGCCAAGTCACCTCATCAGCCCCAGGACACGGGATAAAGCCAGAAGGCAGCCAGAGGTGTGTCACAGGACAAACCAGCCGTTTCCTCCTTCTGCAGGGATGGACCCCCCGGCTCCAACCGCGGCATTGCTCAGGCTCCGTTCTCAGTCCAAAAAGTACAGAGACGAAGGAGGGCCGGACTGGACTGTGGTTGGCCCAGCCTGGCAGGCACAGGTGAAGTCCTGCTCTGCCAGACCTTCCCAGCTTGTGTTCCAGGAAGGCGGGGGGCGGGGCACCTCAGACATCTAGCAGATGGAAGGACAGAGCTTTCTGGAAGGACGGAGAGCTGTCATTGTCAGCTCTCAAAGCCATGCCATTTTCTCTTTAATAACCATCACTGCGGTCTGGACAGGACTAGGCAGCCCCCTTGCGGGGAGGACCGACTTCAGGGCTGCTCCCAGGAGGGGAACCAGTGAGACAGTGAAGCCCCACAAGGGCAGGCTGAGGTGTGGAGGGTCCAGAAGATGCGGCCATCCTGTGGCTAGGCAGGGCCAAGGACAGCCCTTCCCTGGAGGGACACACCTTGGGCGAGCTGCAGAGGGAACTGGGGAAGAGCCTCACACTGCCAACTCCAGGTGGCAACCAGCAGGCATGAGTGCCCAAGCAGAGAGGGAACAGGAGAGGGGGCTCTGCAGGGCCGTGGGAGGTGGGCCCTGGCCACGCAGGGCTGGGAGGGCTGAGTGACAGTGCCGATGGCTCTGGTAGGCGGGAAGCACAAGGAGGGTGGGGAGGAGCACATCCGCTTCCGCCAGAAGCAGCCAAAGAGGAGAGGTTGGTGGCTCCGGGCTCCGTTCTGGGTCATCACATTTGTTCCCGGCTTTGAACTTCAAAAGACCTTGCCTTGGGCAAAAGGGTGGGCGAACCAGGCAGGGACAAGCTGTGACTACAGACCTGTGCCCGAGGGTGGAGTCAGGTCCGGATCCACCCATGACTTGCTGGCACCCTCCTCCATCTCTCCTGGCTCCTGGACCTGCCCTTTACCATCGAGCATCCTGCCAGCTCCCTGCTCAGCCAGGTTCCTCCAGACAGGCAAGCAGCCCCTCTGTCTGCTGACTGATGGAAGTCAGAGGGATGTCAGGAAGGGCGATGTTGGAGCACTCACTCGAAACAGACTCACCGACTCCTCCTACCTCCTCCTCTCAGCAATGAGGCCTGTAGTCAGGACCACCATACAGCTGCACAGATAGCACACTGCGTAAGGCACTGGCTCCAGCCCATGCTCCACGGGCACTCTGTGCCATCAGCAGGGCCTACTCCAGCTCAAGGATGGGCATCTGCTTCTTTGCACTGGGATGGGGGCCACTAGCCAAGCCTCCTGTGGGACTGTGCCCACCCACACAGGACCCTGCTTTAGTTCTCACCAAGTCTTTTGCTCCAGTTATCTGTTGCCACATCACAAATCAGCCCAAAAGTTAATGGCCTAGGACAACAATTTATTATAACAGCTCATGAGTCTGGGGCAGTCTGGGCTCAGCCAAGCAGTTCTCCCAAGAAAAGGAAACAGACTTTGTAGGTCTGGCAGCACGCCATGGTTTTGCCAGGAGAGGTGGTTGATGTCCACAGAAAAGTGAGTGCTGGTGTCATTGGCACTGCACCCAGACACCAGGAGGGGCTGGAGCTCTTGGGGAGTCATGGCACAGAGTGGCCCTCCTGGAACGAGAGGGGACCAGAGAGGAGGGCAGGGGCATGGGACTGAGGAGAGAGGAGGATGAAGGGGCAGAGGCCAGGACACACCTGCCAGGCAGGCACCTTGGTGCAGAGGGACTCCTGGAAAATACCTGGGCGAACACCAGGGGGGCTTCAACCCGTGATCAGTTCCCAGGTCTGTGACCCACTGCAGCAAGAGCTGCTTTCTGGGTGTGACTCCCAAGGTGCCTTCATGTGGAGGTGGAGTTCAGGACACCAAGCAGGCTTCACAGCAGAAGTGGTCTTGGGCTGGAGCCTCAGGCATGGTGGAATTTCTACAGGTGCCAATGAGGATGTGTGACAGGATGGAGGCAGAGTGTGGGAAGGGACACAGCAGACCGAGGGGGGCCAGTGGACTGCCCACCCCCAGAGTTGTCACTGACAGCTCGGCCTTTGTCTCTGAGCCCACCTCAGAAAGTTTGGCCACATCAGAAGAACAAGGACAAACGTTTTGAGGAGAAGGAAAGAGAAGTTCATTAATTTGATGGCAACAAGGAGGCTGGCAGACTCCAGTCTTGCTTCTGAGCAGAGGATCTGAATGGTTCTAACCAATCCCATCTGGGGCCGAGATAATCTCCTGACCTCTGCCCAGTTCACCCCACTTTCTGCGGCACAAGGTAAAAAGGACACTCCTCTGCTCCTCCTGACCACTGAGGCAGGGATGAAGATTTTGTTCTGAAAAAGAATAAGAGGGTTTTGAAAAGACAGAAAACATTGTTACCCTCTTTTCAGGCCATTTTCTCTGTTACATATTCACTAGCCAAATAAACGTCTTTCCTTCATGGGTGACTCAGCCTCAGGTGTTCTGTCAATAACACTAAACAGACTAAGACGTGTCTGTTTTTTCCAGAAAAACAGAGCCCACAGGTGCTTACTTACATGGAGAAGGGACGTGTTTTGAGGACTGGCTCACACAATTGCAGAGGCCAACAAGCCTGGGGATCTGCAGGGGACCTGCAGGAGTCCAGTCTGAGTTAGAGCTGGGGGGTTGACAGTGTCCTTCTGGTCTGAAGGCTCAAGCCCCCAGCAGAGCCAAGGTTCCAGCTCTGAAAGCAGGAAATCACTTATGTCCCAGTCCAAGGGCTGTGGGGCAGGAAGGATGCCCTTCCCAGAGGATCAGCCCTTTATCCTGCTCAGGTTTCCAGCTGATGGGATGAGGCTCACCATGATGGGGAGAATGACCAGGGCTGATGGGTAATTTCAGGTGCCTGGACATTTGGCCAAAAATTACCCTGGTGTGTCCTTGAGGACGTGTTGGCTGAGGCTGCCATGTGGGTGAGTAGCCTAGCCTCAAATAGTCTTTTCTATGCCCTCAGGAGTCATTCTTCTAATCCTGGTCTTGGATCCATCACTATAATTTGTCTCATTGATCTTTATTGTACAGTGCCCTCAGCCCTGAAGTATTGCCTACTGTGAGCCCTGAAGTATTGCCTACTGTGGCTCCCCAGGCCTCTCTGTGTTTCCCAGGGCCACAGAGTGAGACTCTGTCTCAAAAAAAAAAAAAAAGGTGAAAACCCCAATTATAAGGGTCTGTTCCTAAAACCTAGCATTGTTGTTGTCACTTTTTGTCAGTAAGCACAGAGGGGCTGTGCCTACTCTTGGTAAGTGCTGGAATTTTCAGGGATGTGATTTCCACATAGGTGAAAAGAAGATGGTCCTGGTGCTGATGGAAACTTTACAGAGAGACATCCACAGTTTCAGAGCAGCATCTGGCTGCCCTGGGAGTCCCAGTTCTGACTCTGCTGGTTTTCATCACATGCGCACGTGGGCGGCATTTGTGTCTTTTTTTTTTTTTTTTTTTTTTGGAAACATCTCACTCTCAGCACTCTCTGTAGAGTGCTGTGGCGTTACAGCTCTCAGCAACCTCCAACTTGTGGGCTCAAGCAATTCTCTTGCCTCAGCCTCCCAAGTAGCTGGGACTACAGGCACCCACCACAAGGCCTGGCTAGGCATTTGTTTTTGTTTGTTTGTTTGTTTGTTTTTTGCAGTTTTTGGCCGGGGCTAGGTTTGAACTCGCCACCTCCGGCATATGGGGCCAATGCCCTACTCCTTTGAGCCACAGGCGCGGCCCCGGCTAGGCATTTGTGTCTTTATGATGTCATCTGCCATAGTCATGCCTGAGCATTTATACGCTGAAATCTAGATTATTTTTTTATCAACTGTTTTCTTTTCATATTTCATTTCTGTTTATTTCTCATGCACCTATAGTCCAATAGCATCGTATAGATGGTTTAAAATTCCGTATCTTGGCAATTGGAAATTATAACTTTTTTGGATTTCATTTCTGGACCAAAAAAGGAGGTGTCAGAAATATTTGTTATAAAAAGAGGGTGCCGGCTCTGAGAGGGCCGGGCTCTAGAAAGAGGCAGCCAAACCAGCACAGGCATGAACAGATGTTCACCTTCCAGAGACTCCTGGCAAATATGTCAATGCCCATCCACTCCCAGTTCCTCAGACTCCTGGAATTTAGGGGAGGCCAGTGGGATGTGGGCAGAGGTGATGGGCGTCCCTCCTCCGTGGAAAGACTTGTTTGCAGGGGTCCACCCTCCCTTTTCCTGCATGACATTTGGTCATACAGGTGTTGGTGTGGACCACATCGGGTACTCGAGGCCGGCAGCTTCCCCAGAGAACCCCCTGGACCTCAGCAGACTCTTTGAGTCTTTGTTCTCAAGCCACTGAGGTTCTGTGCTGTCCGTTGTAGTGGAATCTTCTGACCTGTCCTGATGGGAACAGAGGAAGATGCAACCTCAGGTCTGCACAGAGGGCAACCCAGGAAGCTTGTGGGAGTCACTCTCAGGAGGGTTCAAGGACCTGAGGCAGCAGGTGGCAGGCAGGGCACCCCAAGGCCAGCAAACCCTTTAGCACTAACCTGCCTTGAGTTGTGGGGACTGAGCCTTTAACTCTCCCCTCACGACAATTGACCAGCTGCACATGGCTGCTGGGGGGTACTGACCTGGCTGTAGTTGAGGGCCATTCCCAGAGCCCCCGCCAGGGGCATGACAGCCTCAGGGCTGACAGGTGGCTGGGGGCTCTGGGACGCCCACAACAGCACCCAGGACCCCTTATCCCGCTTCACTCACCCTGCAATGCCCAACCTGACCAGCCCTCCCATGACCACACTGCGTGGATGGAGGGGTAAGGGGTGAGGGCAGGAGATGCAGACGGCAGCCCGCGTCCTGCAGGAAGCAGAGACGGCACAGGGACCGGCAGCTGGCAGCCCTTCTGGAATCTCAAGGGAGGGTAGGACCATGTGGTTGACAGAGCCAGCCTTTTTCCAAGCTTGCTAGGGCTGGGAGCAAGTCTGGCGGCAGTGAAGACCAACCCACCCAGAATCTCTGGGAAGCGCACAAGAGCTCTGAACACTGGGTCAGGCCAGGACCATCTCACGGGCCGTTCCCCTCCAAAGTCTACATTACAAGGCACTCCTGCCCGGGATGACCACCTGACTATATGGGAAGGGTGTCTTCAGAGAGTGCTGCTGTGTCCCTTCCCTCTGGCCAATGCCCCTCACACTCTGGGTGGGTATCCTGCAGCCTGGTCCCCCACCTGGTGGGGCCTCCCTTTAGTCCCAGCCTCAGGGACCCTCTATCCCCTGATGCAGGGAGCAGTGGTGATCTCCTGGTGTCTGACATCCCTCCCGGGCTCATGGGGGCCTGAGGGACCCCTACCTTGGCTGGGCCCACAGCAGGCTGGACCTTTGGAGCAAATGGAGCTTAGCCTGATTCTAATACATCAGTCCAGGTGAGCAGGTGCACAGCCAACCTGGGGCCCTAGGGATTGAGGCTGGGAAGATGACCCTGCATGGAGGGCCAGAAACCATGCCAGACAGAGCCACACAAGGGCACTCGGCTCTGAATCGCTGAGTCAGGCTCCAGAAGGCATCCAGAGAGCAGGTGGAGAAGAGGGTCCTCTCAGCAAAGTCACCAAGGAATCTGGGAGATGCCACCTCACCTGGCCCACCTGGGTACCTTGGGTCTCCAAAACTGCCTGTTTATCTAAGTTCAAGGTTCCCAGGTGATCTGGGCGGACACGTGCTAACTGTTAACTTAGGAAATTGTACAAAGTCCTGGGCTTTGATTTGTCTCCTTGGGAAACAGGGTCCCTAAGGCTGGCTCCGAGGTCCTCACCCACAGTGGAGACTGCGCCTCCAAGGTCAGGATGCCCGGCCTTCAGGCATGTCCTTACCAGAAATCAGAGATATTTTCTTGTGGGTAAATATTCTTTTCTGGGGTGGGAGGGGTCCATCTGATGATGGTGATATTCCCAGACAGATGGGGCTTTGGCTTACAAAGCTCAGCACATGGTTGACCCAGGAACCACCCTCAGAGGTAAATGGGTCAGATTTCTCAGTCCCCACAGGCAGGAGGGATCTGAAGCTCAGAGGGGCTGAGCCAAGTGGTCCAATCAGGGTACTTGTTTCAGGTGTTGGCATTTTGACTGTGGACTTTTAGCTAGTCCTCAGTTTGCTCTAGGGATCACAATACCCACCTGCTGGATGACTCTCCTTATGTGAAATGCCCAGGGCTGGCACATCCAGAGTTAGTGAGTGGATTGGTAGGATCCAGGGCTGGCAACTCTAATTCCCATGGGGAAATTGGGAGGCTGAAAGTTGAAGGGCAAAGGGTTTCTTTTGTGGGTGACAAAAGTCCTCTAAAATTGGGTCAATGCCTGCACACCTCTGTTGTAACAGCAACACTGAGTTCCATATTTTAAGTGGGAGAATTGCAGGGTAGGTGAACAGTATCTCAGTAAAGCTGCAGCTGCCAGAGCCAGCTAATCTTGTCCTCCTAGTGAGACCAGAGTGTCCTAGGAGCAAACTCCCGATTCCTCTGACCAGTGGCAGGCGCAGAGCTGAGCACAGAACAAACATTTTGTAAGCATTTGTGGACTGACCACCTGACGAGAGACCTCCCAGAGAAGGTTCTAATTTGTTTCATTTTTATACTTTGCAATGAGCAATAATAATCTGTCCCAAACTGGAATTTGGTGTTCCTCCTGCCCCTTCCCATATATAAGATGCTACGAAAACTAAAGGAGCACAAAACTGCCTGCAAACCTGTGTGCCAAGCTGACAGATTCCCCCCAGTTCACATCTGCTCGGAGCCTCAGAATGAGACTGGAATGAGACTGTTTGGAAACAGGGAGTTCAGAGATGGAATAGCTTAGGTGAGGTTGCACTGGATTAGGGGGTCTTCCTGGATTGGGGGGGTCTTGCTGGATTGGGGATCTTGATGGATTGTGGGGTCTGGCTGGATTTAGGGGGTCTCGCTGGATTGGGGGGCTCTTGCCAAATTTAGGGGATCTCACTGGCTTAGGGAGTCTCATTGGATTGGGGGGGTCTTGCTGGATTTAGGTGTCTCACTGGATTGGGGGCCCTATACCCGGAGGCAGGCCTTCTGTGAAGACAGGCTGAGGGAACATGGCACATGGAGGTGTAGTCTGAGTGACCAGAGGCCGGTGGAGGCCGGGAGGAGCCTCCCTGCCTGGAGCCTGGGGAGGGGGCGCCACCCTGTCCTCACCTTGACTTCAGACTTGTGGCCTCCAGCCTGTACCAGGGTAAATTCCTGTTGTTTTAAGCCCCTGGGGTTGTGGCCTTGGTCAAGGCAGCCCCACGAAGCAGGTGCTGGCTTCTACACTCTTGGGCTCCCAGCAGCTCTTCGTTTGAGCCACACGCAGAACGAGGCGCTTTGTGTCTCCCTCCCCACCTTCCCTTTCTCTCTTGGATTTGTCATGAAATCAGCCTCCCAGGAAAGTGTCTTTTTGACCCAAAGAACTAGAACCATCCTTTCCAATTATCTCTGTGCAGGGACAGAAGCTCCAGGAGCAAGTGGAGGGCAGGGGGAAGTGAGGGGGCTGTCAAGAAGAAAGGACCTGGGGCCCCATTTCCGGGGCTTTGACATCTCTGCCCCTCCGCTGCCTCCTCCCACCCACCCACAATGCTGCCCACGGGCAGGGGCCCTTGGGCCACCAAAAACCTGTTTCCCTCTGGGCTGAGCACTGCCGAGGGGACCCCGTCCCCTGTGACGTGGACACATCGACAGACCCCATACCTGGGCCGGCAAAGGCCTCCCGCGGCCTCTGTCAGTTTCCTTTCATCACAACCACCACAAATGCAGTGTCTTAAAACAAACATGGATTCTCCTGCAGTTCTGGAGATCAGACGTCCAAACTGGGTCTCGCCGGGCACAGGCAAGTGCAGGCAGGGCTGAGGTCTGGAGGCCGAGGTGCCCACTGGCTCAGCCCCTCCCTCTGTCCCCAAAGTCTTGGGGCAGCACCTCCCTGAGCTGCCTTCCTCGGTGAGGTTGGGCCAGGGAGGCCCAGTGTGAGGACACTGGGCCAGCTGAGCCACGATTCTCTCCCATCTCAAGGTCCTGAACTTAATCACATTTTCAAAGTCCCTCTTGGGGCCCAGGGTGAGGCTCCCTTTGGGGGCATCATCCTGCAGGCAACCTTCCCTTTCCACCACTGCCCTGCTTACAGAAGCCCCCGGGCTGGGAGAGTCCAAACCCCTCCCCCGCCACCCCAGCACCTCCCAGGGCACCTCCCAGACCTCCCAGGGATGACTCCCAGGAGCCCCATCCTCTGCCCACGCTGCCCTCAGGCTGCCCTCATCTCCTCCCCTACCACACGGGGAGGGGTCGCTTTCCCAAGCTCTCTTGTGGACTTGCTCACCTGTGTGCTCTGCAGGCTCGGAGGCCTCTGGGTCTGGGCACCTGATGCCACAGTCCCTGTGAGCCCACACATGTTCCCTCAGCGTCTCTCGGGTTAAAGCCGCCCATCGGCTGTTTCCTGGCTCTGGACTGCTGTCCAGTTGCCAACCAGTTATTCAGACATACAAAGAGCTCTCAGCCGGCAGGGACAGAGGGGCCTGTGTGTTCTGCCGCCATAGCGGCTCCAGCCCCCGAGTGCTCATGATCCCACTTCAGCTGATGAAGCTCTTTCCGACTAAGCGGGGAGCTGAGCTGGCTCCTTCTGGGTCCTTTCCACCCACAGTCTGGAATCTTGCTTATTTAACCCACCACCAAATCAGAGTTGGCCTTGGCTCTCCGTGGCCGAGAATAACATTCACGGGCTTGGTGCCACTGTTTGGCTGGGCTCTGCCACTGCAGCAGGGTAACTGGTGTCTGCATCTTGGCAGCAAGGCCCGGCGTGCTCCTTCTGGGAGGGAGAGCCCTGGGGAGCAGGGATGCCTGGGAGCCCCGGGGCACTTGCTCCTCCTACCCCCTCTGCAGGGAACGTCCTGGTGTGGTTGTTAATTACAGCAAACATATTATTATCTCTGGAGAATTCAAGCATGGCATTATTTTTGCCCAGGGCTGAAGACATGAGTCTGCTGGCCAAGCAGATGTGAAGGCGGTGAAGTGACAGTCTCTCTGCTTCATAAAGATGGGAAATCTACTGTAAGCTTATTTTCATTTGCTCCTCCCCAAGAGAATCTCACCAGATACCCTGGGGACCCCAGACAGCAGAGCAAAGAAGCCAAAAGGAAGTGGCAAAGAGGAGGGCCGGGTTTTCTTTGTCTAGGGAGAAGATCCAAGGTGTCCAGCAGGGTCCCGCAGAGGCCTCTAGAAGACCCTGGGTGATTGTCACTGGGGGAAGATTGTGGCCAGGACCTCCCCCTCTACTGTGACCCACCGCAGATGGGCTGAACCGTATCCCCATGGCTGGGCAGACTCCTGACCAGCAACCCTACAAGGCTGCAGGGCACAGGGAGCAGCAGCCCTCTGCCCCATCACTGAGCCCACGGCTTCACATGCTCGTGGCATGTCTGCCCCGGCCCCCGACCTGTTAAAGCCCTCAGCATCCTATGTATTAATTCCCAAGGAATGAAACAGCCAGAGGGGCCCAAGAATTGCTGGGATCTCATTCCAAGGGATTAATGACGTCCCCGACCTGACAGGGCAAGTCTGAGAAACAGCTTCCCGCCCTTGACTTTCTGCTGCTCACTTGCTGGTCTTTTGTTTCTCACATCGTTTTTCAAAAGGTTAGACCAGCACCCACATGGCCCTGCAGGAGTCTTGGGTCAGAAATACGGAAAACTGCCGGATGCAGCCACGTGGGCCCTTCGGGGACACGTACAACCCCCACCCCCACTCCGAGTGCAGAACCAGCCACTCACCCACTCTGACTGCATACGTTGATCCAAAGATTCCCCAATCATTTCTTTTCTCTTTCTTTCTTTTTTTTTAGAGACAGAGTCTCAGTTTGTCGCCCTCAGTCGAGTGCTGTGGCGCCACAGTTCACAGCAACCTCCAACTCCTGGGCTCAGGTGATTCTCTTGCCTCAGCCTCCTGAGTAGCTGGGACTACAGGCGCCCGCCACAATGTCCGGCTATTTTTTGGTTGCAGTTTGGCCGGGGCCGGGTTTGAACTCCGCCACCCTCGGTATATGGGGCTAGCGCCCTACCCACTGAGCCACAAGCACCGCCCTCCTCAATCCTTTCTTAATGAAAATGATAAACTGGCTGGGCCCAGTGGCTCACGCCTATAATCCCAGCATTCTGGGAAATTGAGGCAGGAGGATCTCTTGAGCTCAGAAGTTGGAGACCACCCTGAGCAAGCGTGAGACCCCATCTATAGTAAAATCAGAAAAACTAGCTAAGTGTCATAGCAGGCGCCTGTAGTCCCAGCTACTCGGGAGGCTGAGGCAGGAGGATCCTTTGAGCCCAAGAGTTGAGGTTTCTGTGAGCTGCGACGTCATGGCACTCTGCACAGAGTGACAGAGTGAGACTGTGCAAGGAAAGAAAGAAAACGACAAACTAGCTCTTTCAGCTTTGCCTTTTGAAGCTGAGGCCTCCTGGTGCTGACACAAAGCATATTTAAGATCTGAGGAGAACCCAGGAGGGGCCTGGCTCAGAGCTGCTGGTCCTGGCGTCCAGGTGTTGGGGAGGAGGGGGCAGGCGTCTCGATTTCCTCCTCACCTTTTCCCTTTTGGTGCAAAATGCAAGATTATCCTGTGCAGCCATGCCAGTTGAGATTAAGGGAACACCTACAGGTTTTCTGTGAAGTTGCATGTCCAGCTTCTCAGCTGCACGCCCCTTGCAGGTGCCACTCGGCCTCCCTGACACCTGGACGGCTAAGTCTTTCTGCCTCTTTTTCTCTCCATTTTGCTTTGGCTATTCTGGCCCCTTGCGTGTCCACTTAAACTGTAGAACCAGCTTCCCACATGCAAAAGAAAACTTCTGGGATTTTGCTGAAAATGGCATTGAATCTATAGCTGGGGTGGGGTATGGGGTGAGGAGGGCTAATGCCTTTCTAGCCCTGACTCTTCCCTTGGTCATTTGCCCCAGCCATTTATTTAGTTTTCCTTCAACTTCCCTGAGTAATACTTAGATTTTTTTTTTTTGTGACAGAGTCCCGGTTTGTCACCCTTGATGCAGTGCCGTGGGTGGTGTCACAGCTCACAGCAACTTCACCTCTTGGGCTTATGTTATCCTCTTGCCTCTTCCTCCCAAGTAGCTGAGACTACAGGTACCCACCACCATGCCAGGCTATTTTTTAGAGACAGGGGTCTCCCTCTTGCTCAGGCTGGTCTCAGGCAATCCACCTGCCTCTGCCTGCCAAGTGCTGGGATTACAGGTGTGAGCCACCACGCCCAGCCCCAAAGATTTTATTTTAGTTCACAGACTGCTGGTGAGCATTAGATATACCTGAATATTATTTGAAATAATAGGACAAAATGAGAGATTTGATAATATGCAAAAGGGTGATAATGGGCTTGGTGCCTGTAACTCAGTGGTTAGGGCACTGGCCACATGCACCAGGGCTGGTGGGTTCTAATCCAACCCAGGCCTGCTAAACAATAATGACAAAACAACAATAACAAAAATAGCCAGACATTGTGGCGGGCGCCTGTAGTCCCAGCTACTTGTGAGGCTGAGGCAAGAGAATTGCTTAAGCCCAAGAGTTTGAGGTTGCTGTGAGCTGTGACATCATAGCACTCTACCGAGGGCAATATACTGAGACTCTGTCTCAATTAAAAGACAAACAAACAAACAAAAAAAAAAGATTATCAATTATTTCAACCATTTGATGAAAGCAAAATGGGAAAATTAGAATATCCCACTTTGCATCCCTAGCAGCTCCCCGTATTTAAAAAGAGGCCAGGGCAGCACCTGTGGCTCAAAGGAGTAGGGCACTGGCCCCATATTCTGGAGGTGGTGGGTTCGAACCCAGCCCTGGCCAAAAACTGCAAAAAAATAAGGGCAGCAGACCATGCACCTCCAATGTGAGGGTGCACTGTATTATTAAATCATAGCTGTGTACATTAATGCGATCGTGTTTTTGTTTTTTTAAGACAGAGTCTCTCACTTTGTCACCCTGGGTAGAGTGCCATAGCGTCATAGCTCACAGCAACCTCCAACTCAGGCTCAAGTGATCCCATGCCTCAGTTTTTCCAGTAGAGATGGGGTCTTGCTTTTGCTCAGGTTGTTCTTGAACTTGTGAGCTCAGGCAATCCACCCACTGGGCCTCCCAGAGTGCTAGGAATTACAGGCGTAAGCCACTGTGCCCAGTCGGTGGACAGGGTTAAGGACAGTTTGGTGGACAGAGGGTCAGGCAATCAGGTCTGTTAATCAGTTGGCTTTGGGACTTCATCAGTCCTTCGGTGTGGGCCACTGTCTGGGTGGGTCCATTCCTGGAATGCAGGACATTGGGTGGAAGATAGCTCAGAAAGGACTCCCAGGTAAAGAAGCAAACAGAGGCAACAGCGATAATCACCAAGCCAATAGGGGACAATGCTCATCACTGTCATTACATTAGCTGAGCTGGTCCTCCCCGGGGCTCTGGGGGCCCTTACTCTGGTCTCATCTTGTAACCTTCCATCCGTCTGTAAGGGCAGTTTCAACACCACCCTGAGAGCCTCGCCTGGGGGTCACAAGTGCACCAGGAGTGAGCAACCAGCAAGATCAGGGTCACGGGAGGCTCCTCACTGGAGTGAGTGGCCTGGCTGCTGCACAGTACTGGATAAAGGAAGAAACAGGGCGGAAGAGACAGAGTGTCAGACATACCAAGTTTGAAAAGGGCCAGTCTACAGGTAGTGTCCAGGGTGCACACCTGCATTGGGAGGCCGCAGAGAAGTGTGAGGAGTGATGGTTACACGTGGTAATGGGCAGGTAGCGGGGCTTTTGGAAAAGAGGGTTTGTGTCTGAAATGAGGCCTGTGCAGGTTTCCAGTGTGCAAAGAGCTGTTTCTTCACCTTGGGGTGGGGGTGGGGTATGGGGCCGTTATCAGGGCTTTCTCTGCACATGAGTCGTTAAGCATACGTCCTTTTGGTGTGGTTTGCTGTTTCTGTGCTTTACAATAAAAAGGTTAAAAAAAGAGGAGGGTGTGTATGAATTTTGTTCTCCCCAAATTCATACCTTGAAGCCCTAAGCTTGGGGCCTCAGAACGTGTGTGCATCTGGAGACCAGGCCGGGAAGGAGGAGTTCACATTAGAACGAGGCTACAGGGCCCTATTCCAATCTGACGGTCGTACTCATAAGAAGAGGAAATTCAGGCACACAGAGGGACGTCAGGGATGCCCCACAGTGAAGGGCCATGTTGAGGACCCAGGCGCAAGGAGAGGCTGTGCAGCCCTGTTTAAGCCTCCACGTCTGGGGCTGAGCACAGAACACAGGGCAGGTGAATTCTCAGAGCCTGGAATGGCTAAGCCCCCGTGCACACAGGGACTGCCCAGAGGGCCTTGTGGTCAGCTCTGTAAGTGCAAATCACTTGCAAACGGGGGGTACAAGGAGGGGTGAAGTTAGGGCGCCAGGAGCCACTGGACACTTGCTGCCCCAGGGTCTCAAATAGGAAACAGGCCAACCAAGCCATAAGGTCCTTGCTTTTTGCTTTCTATTTTTGAGTCAGAGTCTCATTATGTCGCCCTCAGTAGAGTGCCGTGGTGTCACTGCTCACAGCAACCTCAAATTCTTGGGCTTAAGTGATTCTCTTGCCTCAGCCTCCCAAGTAGCTGGGACCACAGGTGCCTGCCACATGCCCGGCTATGCTTTTTTTTTAAATAGACTTCATTGATTTTATAGCAGTTTTAGGTTCACAGCAAAATGGAGGAGAAAATACAGGGTCCCCACACACGCACTGTAGTCCCACTATGAACATGCTGCACCAGAGTGAACCTTAGTCACAAGCCACGACCCTACAGGGCCACATCATTACCCAGAGCCTGCAGCCTCACAGGGCTTCCAAGACCCAGTCTGCTCTCTCCCTGGGTAGGTGTTGAACTCTAGACCTCACTGCTGGGCAGTGGGAAGGGTCTGCTCCAGCCTTGCTGTGCAGAGCGGACGGAGGCGGAAAGGACATGGGCACAGTCATGGGGAACTGAGAGAAGTGGGGGAGGGCTGAGCCTTAGGATGCTGGGTGTGTGGGGCACAGGGGTGCTCTGGCGGGGGGGTGGCGGGGGGCAGAAGAGTCCAGAGGGGCTCGGCAGTGAAGCTGAGCCGGCGGTGGGTGTGGTGTGGTGTAGGGAGCGAGGTGCTTACAGGCTCCATCCCTCCACCCACCAAGGTTCCAAGGATCCCCATCGCATCCTGGGCTGGAGCTCAGTATCTGGTGACAGATGTTTAGAATCTGGGGAGCAACTGGAAGAATGGGGCCTGTGGGCCTTGGGGAGCCCCATGCTGGCTTAGGTCCCTGTCAACATGCAGCGTCATCTCCTGTGTGGGGTCCTGAATGGGGACAGAGAAAGGATGTGGGAGGAAAAGTCCAGGGAGATCCGAACAACCTGTGGCAATGCGCCATGGGGGCCCCGGGGAAACTTGCCCCTCCACCTCTGAAGGTTCAAGGAAACATCCCCTCACAAAGAGAGAAAAAGCACACAGATTTTGTAACGTGCACTTGGTGTCGACCTACAGGGGAGATTCATGTAAGCAGAGTCTATCAGGTGAGGCTTGAGGTCTGTGGCCAGGAGCACAGGCCACACTGTCCCAAGGGTAGACTTTCCCATTACTTACACATGTTTTTTTGTTTTTGTTTGTTTTTGTGAAAGAGTCTCTCTTTATCACACCAGCTAGAGTGCTCACAGCAACCTCACACTCCTGGGCTCAAGCGACTCTCCTGCCTCAGCCTACTGGCACCAGCCACAGCACTTGGCTAGTTGTTCTAATTTTGTTAGAAACGGGGTCTTGAGGGGCAGCGCCTGTGGCTCAAAGGAGTAGGGCAATGGCCCCATATGCCAGAGGTGGTGGGTTCAAACCCAGCCCCAGCCAAAAAAAAAAAAAAAAGAAACGGGGTCTTGCAATAAAAAAAAAATAAATAAATAAATAAAATAATTTAGCAACTTAAAAAAAAAAAGAAACGGCGTCTTGCTCTTGCTGGTCTTGAAGTCCTGACCTCAAGCTGTCCTCCCACCGTTGGCCCCCTGGAGTGCTAGGATTACAGGCTTGAGCTACCACACCCCGCTAGGAGCAGATTTTTCTTTAATTTTGGATCACTAGAAGGGTACATAAGATTAGGTTACATTGTTTGCATTTGTAAGGTGAAGTTTGAGTCATAGTTGAGAGCTTCACCCAGGAAGTGTGCTGTGCACAGGTGCATTGTACTCCTTAGGTGGGAATTTGCAGAATCCCCTCCCTGCCTCCCTGCTACTTGAATTTAATTGTTTTTGTTAGAAGCCAAAAGGACGACCTGGATGGCTGATAGGAAGTTCTTTGAAAGGGTCCTCCTCGGTTTACAGAGATAACATTGGTGACCATCCTTTGTGGAGCCGTCCAGTGTGGGTTCCAGTGTCTGGTGTGCCATTATTACGTTAATTTATAGCTACTTGTGACAACAATTGGCGGCTTCCAGATAAATACAGTTGAAAGTGGGGAGAGTGTCATTTTTATGCCTCTCAGGGTGAAATTCCTCAGGTGAAAGTTTTTTTCTCTCCTAGGGGTGGGAGCCAGAACCAGGGTGATTACCCCACCCCAGGTGGTGCTGAGGCTGCTGTACCATCTTTTGGTTACAGAAAGAGGGCTCAGACCACAGTCCCAAACTTGTACAAGGGCAAATCAGGGTACAGGGGAGGAGGCCTGGCCAGCAAAGGGGGTTTTGTTGTGCCAACCCCTCAGGGTCCAGCAGGGTCCAGCCCGCACAGAGAAGAGAGGATGACAGTTCCTTTCTGACCTTGAAAGGTACCAACTGTCGCTTCATCTTTCTAGATCCGGGGAAGGGCTGACTATTGCTTCGGGGCAGCCTCTGCTGATGCAAATCTCCCTCTGAGTAGGGGGCGACTTCTGCCTCTGGGCTCTTCAGACAGCCATACAAAACATGTCAAAAAAATCTATTATTTCCTTCAATACCCATGTTGATTTCTTTGCCCAATATGCCATAGTGCAGAACATGAGCATGGGAGGAGTCTCGAAACGATGTGCAACTTTTCTGCAAACCTGCCTTTATCTCAATAACAACAAAAACAAACAAAAAAAGAAAAGAAAAAAGAAGCTCGATGCCGGTAGCTTAGCGGTTAGGGCGCCAACCACATACTCCAAGGCTGACAGGTTCCAACCGGCTGGGCCTGCTAAACAATTATGACAACTACAACAAAAAAATAGCTGGGTGTTGTGGCAGGGGTCTGTGGGAGGCTGAGGCAAGAGAAACGCTTAAGCCCAAGATTTTGAGGTTGCTGTGAGCTGTGACTTCACAGCACTCTACCAAGGGCGACATAGTGAGACTCTGTTTCAAAAAAATAAATAAAGTTAAAAAAAGAAAGAAAATCCTAAAAAAAAAAAAAAAAAAACCCTCAAAACAAAAACTACCCAAATGAGCCACAGGCAAGAGCTGTATGAGGCTGAGCCAGTGGAGAGAGGGTGATTGTGGCCTGGAGGAAAGTGGGGACAGGAAAGCTGCATCAGGAGCTCTGGGCAAGGGTGGGCTCCGTCACAGGAGACACAGAGGTCACCTCCTACTCCTGCCAGAGCTTTGATGATGAAAATCATGATGTCCAACATTAGCATTATAAACTGCAAACAGGTGGCCCCTGGCAATAACGGAGCCAGAAGGAAGAGTCTTTCTGCTCCCGTTTGTTTTCAGAACAGGTTAGCAAACAGGAACTGACTGGTTTCCATAAACACCCGAGGCATGGCAGGTGCCGGTGCAGATGCCCCCGGTATCAGACTCGTGTTCTTTCCCCTCCTGGACGAGGCGCCCCTGAGCTGCGCGGGTCGCCCCCGCCGGCCCTTTGAAGCCCCGGGGCCCTTCTCAACCGGCGCGTCTGTCCCCCCGGGCAGGCCACTGCGCCCGCCCGGCCGGCGACGCTGCAGACGCTCCCGCGCCGCGGAGGATGATGCAACGTTTGCATCATGCAGCTCCGCGGGGAAACGCTGCCCCCTGGCGGCCGCGCCGGGCACGGCGGGCCGGGCAAGTCCCGGGCCGTGTTGCGTCAGCCGCGGGGCCCGAGGAAACTGAGGCCCGTGGGGCTTTGGGGTGACCCGGGCCACTCGGCCTTGGGGTTGAGGGGTGTGGGTGTCTGAGGCGTTTTGTCTCACTGTCGTGGCACCGCTGGGAGGGCCTGGGAGGAAGGTCTGTCTGGCTCAGGCCCTGGTCGTCCCCTGGCCCTTCAGCTCTGACCCTGGAAAGGGTCATGTCTGTGCAGTGCCCAGAGGGGACGCGTGCTCTGCCCACCTGGGGCCAGGGGCCCAAGAAACCTGATGCTGAAAGAGAAAGCCACTGTCTGGTTTGTAAAATACTGTCACCCAGGAATATGCAAGGTGTAGCTCTAGCCCACTTCTGGGGAGCTGGGCAGGGATGGGTCAGGGGTCAGGGAGGGGGAGCGTGCCTGGCGGGCAGTACCTGGAAATTTATTTATTTATGTATTTATTTGTATATATATATATATATTTTTTTTTTTTTTTGTAGAGACAGAGTCTCACTTTATGGCCCTTGGTGGAGTGCCGTGGCCTCACACAGCTCACAGCAACCTCCAACTCCTGGGCTTAAGCAATTCTCTTGCCTCAGCCTCCCGAGCAGCTGGGACTACAGGCGCCTGCCACAACGCCCAGCTATTTTTTTTTTGGTTGCAGTTTGACCGGGGCCAGGCCTGAACCTGCCACCCTCGGCATATGGGGCTGGCGCCCTACCGACTGAGGCACAGGCGCCGCCCTATTTGTATATTTTTGAGACAGAGTCTTACTCTGTCACCGTGGGTAGAGTGCTGTGGCCTCATAGCTCACAGCAATCTCAAACTCCGGGGCTCAAGTGATCGTCCTGCCTCAGCCTCCTGAGTGGCAGCACTACAGGTGCCCACAACAGTACCCGGGTAGTTTTTCTATTTTTAAGATAGAGTCTCTGTCGCCCTGGGTAGGGTGCCGTGGTGTCATAGCTCACCACGACCTCAAACTCCTGAGTTCAAGGGATTCTCCAGCCTCAGCCTCCCAGAGTGCTGAGATTACAGGCATGAGCCACCATGCCCAGCCTAATACCTGGAAATTTAAATATATGGCAAGTCTAGGGACCTGAATTCATGGTTTTTCTCTTCTTTCATTACTGTTAAATGTATGTTAATATGCAATGCCGTGTGTGCACCTGGGCAAGGCTGATCTCTGTGGAGTGGAGTGATCCTGGCGGCCGCAGCTTGGATATGAAACGCCCAGATCCTCTTCATCATAGGATCCTGAAGACACTAAGTGACCAGGTAAGCCAGGGACCAACACTGAGGCCACAGTGGACACTTTCCAGGGCCCAGCTTGTGAGCAGAGCAGAAACTCACGTGGCAGGCTGCAGAGCCAGGTCCGCTTCCGGCCTGGGGAGCCTCCTGGAAGGTGGGCATAGGTACCACCTGCTGGGTCCTGACTTCCAAACAGTTCTCTTTTTTTTTGGATGAAGTGAGGATAACATTAAATATATGGCTTATCTGAAAAGACGTCCCACCTCCTCGCCAGCATTTGCTTTGTTCTGTTCTGTTTTGGCCACTCTAATACGTGTGTAGGGGTATCTTGTTGATTTAGTGTGCATTTCCCCAATGACATATGAGGTGTGGAAATGTACATGACTTATAAAATCATTAGCCCACTGTCTCTTAGGATAGAGAGAGTGTCCAAGAGACTGGGACAGCGGCACATTCAATGGGGTAGGTGGCTGCTGAGTCTCTAGTGGCAGAGAGGAGCAGGCGGCCTTGCTCCATGCTGGCTCTGCCCTGGGTTACTTTCTACTGGTTCCTTGGAATAACCAACTAATGTCTTTACTCTCAGCAGGGTTAGGGTTAGTCCTCTCTGCCCCACCCCGAGCCTTCCTTCTCTAGCTACAGCAAAAAAGAAAAAGAAAGAAAAATAGGCACATAGGAATCATAAATCCGAGTGAGAGCTGATACCAGATTCTTTAATAGGGATGTTAAAATTAAGAATTACAGCCTTGTAGCGAGATCAGCAGGCCCCATGCAGTCCAAATCCTTCCTTCTGTGTCTTTTCTTTTTTTTATTGCCCTTGGTAGAGTGCTGTGCCATCACAGCTCACAGTAACCTCCAGCTCCTGGGCTTAGGCGATTCTCTTGCCTCAGCCTCCCCAGTAGCTGGGAACACAGGCGCCCGCCACAACGCCCGGCTATTTTTTGTCGCAGTTTGGCTGGGGCTGGGTTTGAACCCACCACCCTCGGTATATGGGGTCGGCGCCCCACTCACTGAGCCATAGGCGCTGCCCCTCCTTCTGTGTCTTAAGCCAGAATTGGCTTTTCACCTTCCATCAAGTATACATTTATGCATTGGCCCACGTGCCTCTGCTAGACCTTTCTAAATCTTCATTTTTACCTCACTTGAGTTTTGATGTCAAGTGTCTGTGCTTCTTAGTCTTTGGAATTTGATGTTCTGTGTATCGTATGCTATATTCACTAAAGTATTTGACTGACTAAAATGTACTCAGCACCAGTGGTAGGGCACTGGCCACATACACAGGAACTGGCAGGTTTAAACTCAGCTTGGGCCTGCTAAACAACAATGACAACTAGAAGAAAAAAATAGCCGGGCGTCATGGCAGGTGCCTGTAGTCCCAGCTAACTCAGAGGTTGAGGCAATAGAATCGCTTAAGCCCAAGAATTTGAGGTTGCTGTCAGCTGTGACACCATGGCACTCTACTGAGGGCCACATAGTGAAACTCTGTCTCAAAAAAATAAAAAAATAGCCCCACTGGCGGCTCTGAAAAGCCATCTTTGCATTGTTCCTGGGTCCGGCTTTCTCCTCGTCGCAACCACCTCCGATGAGCTCCTCCTCCGCCGCTGTGGACTCTGGCAGCTTTATCGCCAGGGTCCCCGAACTCTCGCTTTCTTTTCTATCCCCTGCATCGGATCACCGACGTGCCCCACCATGTCACAGACACAGCGGTGGACACCAGCTCCGAGATCACCACCAAGGACTTAAAGGAGAAGAAGGAAGTTGTGGACGAGGCAGAGAATGGAAGAGACGCCCCTGCTAATGGGAATGCTAATGAGGAAAATGGGGAGCAGAAGGCTGACCATGAGCTCGATGAAGAGGAGGAAGAAGGTGATGGTGAAGAGGAGGATGGAGATGAAGATGAGGAAGCTGAGGCCACCACGGGATAAAGGGCAGCTGAAGATGATGAGGATGATGATGCTGATACCAAGAAGCAGAAGACGGAGGAGGATGACTAGACAGCAAAAAAGGAAAAGTTAAACTTAAAAAAAAAAGGCCACCGTGACCTATTCACCCTCCACTTCCCGTCTCAGAATCTAAACGTGGTCACCTTCGAGGAGAGGCCCGCCCGCCGCAGGCAGCGCCACCCGCAGGTGACAAGCGCTCTTCACTACCCAACCAAAACCACCAGAATTTGCAACAGGGGAGGAAAAAAGAACCAAAACTTCCAAGGCCCTGCTTTTTTTCTTAAAAAGTACTTTAAAAAGGAAATTTGTTTGTATTTTTTATTTACATTTTATATTTTTGTACATATTGTTAGGGGTCAGCCATTTTTAATGATCTCAGATGACCACACCAGCCTTCAGAGCGGTCTCTGTCCTACTTCTGACTCTGACTTTACTTGTGGTGTGACCATGTTCATTATAATCTCAAAGGAGAAAAAAAAACTTGTAAAAAAAGCAAAAACAACAACAAAAAACAATCTTATTCCGAGCATTCCAGTAACTTTTTTTGTGTATGTACTTAGTTGTACTATAAGTAGTTTGTTTGCATGAGATGGTTAAAAAGGCCAAAGATAAAAGGTTTCTTTTTTCCTTTTTTGTCTACGAAGTTGCTGTTTATTATTATTATTTTTTTTGGCCTGTTTGATGTATGTGTGAAACAATGTTGTCCAACAATAAACCGGAATTTTATTTTGCTGAGTTGTTCTAACAAAAAAAAAATTAATTAATTAATTAAAAAAATAAAATATTCCCCTGGTTTTTCAGGGGTGGGTGGGTGGGTTTTGTTTTGAGACAGAGTCTCTCTCAGTTAGCCCAAGCTTGAGTCCAGTGGTGTCATCAGAGCTTACAGCAACCTCAGACGCGTGGGTTCAAGTAATCCTCCTGCCTTAGCCTCCTAAGTAACTGGGACTACAGGTGCCCATCATGTACAGCAATTTTTTTAAACTTTTTATAGATTTGTGGGTCTCACTCTTGGTCAGGCAGGTGTCAAACTCCTGACTTCAAATGATCCTCCCGCCTCGGCCTCCCAGGTTGCTGGGATTACAGGTACAGGCATGAGCCACTGCGCCCAGCCTTTCCCTGTTTTGGCAAAGAAACAGTCTCTGCATCCCTTTATGGGTCATTTGGGGACTTAATTAATTTTTTGCTTATTCATAATTTATTAACATTTACCAAACAGTGAGACATTTTTGTCCTGGAGATACAAATGTAAGGTAAGGAGATTAAAATCTACCAGTAGAGAGGTACAGAACAAGAATTATGCTGCATGAAATTTCTAGAGTATCCCTGGTACCAGAAGAGGAAAGGTTAATGGGGACATTTTGACTTACTTGAAAATCAGATAATAAGAATGCTATTTCTGATGTGTCTTTGAAATCCTGAGTAATACGGAGCCAACTCCCAAGTTCAGCTTCCTGGTGTGGAACTGGGCTCCGTTTCTGGTGGAGAAGATGTGTCTGCTGCATTTCATATCTGTATTGTTGCATCATTCACCAGCAGTGCCAGGAACAGGAGGATGTGGGCAGCTCTCTGCCCACAGTGGAGGTTTCAAGACCACACTTCCCTGAAAGGTTAACATCTGGCCTCCTCCAGATGGCCTGTGGTCAGAGTACGTGCAGGGATAGTGAGGCAGGCCCTTCTTGAGAATTAGGGTTCGGGGTCATGAGTTTCCACAACCAGGGAGCTGGAATGAAGGCGCTGCCCTGTGAACCCTGAGCATACGTTGATAACTATGGGATTATCAATGGCTGGTTCCTGGGATGCTCAAAACAGTCGTATGATAAGGATTTAAAATCTACAGACTTCCAGAATTATCAGCATTTTAAACCATTTGGTAGAGGAGTTTTACCTTTTTAAAAATCAATTTAGCATCAGTGACAGGCTTGCACTTTTTTTTTTTTTTTTTAGACAGAGTCTCACTGGGTCACCCTGGGTAGAATGCTGTGGCTTCACAGCTCACAGCAACCCTCCTGCATCAGCCTTCCTTCCGAGTAGCTGGGATACAGGCACCTGCCACCAGGCCTGGCTAGGTTTTTCTCTTTTTAGCAGAGACAGGGTCTCACTCTTGCTCAGGCTGATCTTGGACTCCTGAGCTCAGGCAATCCACCTGCCTGGGGCTCCCAGAGTGCTGGGGTCACAGGCGGGAGCCGCCACACCCGGCCAAAGCTCCACTTCAGTGCTCTGTGTCTTCTCTGGTCCAGCACCTCTCGTAACTCCACACAAGGAAGCTGGGACCCCAACTATGTCTGGTCTGGGTGTGGTGGGGGTCACACTCCCAGGAAGCAGGCTGTGGGCTGAGACTCACACAGCTTTCGGGTTTCTTCACCTGATTGCAGGGTAACTGTCACTAGGACCAGTGCTGGGGACCGTGTCCTAGGCTGCAGTCAGCGGTGCTGGAGACCGTGTCCTAGGCTGCAGTCAGTGGTGCTGGGGACCGTCTCCTAGAGTGCAGTCAATGGTGCTGGAGACCGTGTCCTAGGCTGCAGTCAGCAGTGCTGGAGACCGTGTCCTACGCTGCAGTCAGTGGTGCTGGGGACCATCTCCTAGAGAGCAGTCAGTGGTGCTGGAGACCATGTCCTAGGCTGCAGTCAGCGGTGCTGGGGACCGTCTCCTAGAGAGCAGTCAGCGGTGCTGGGGACCGTCTCCTAGGCTGCAGTCAGTGGTGCCGGGGACCGTCTCCTAGGCTGCAGTCAGTGGTGCCGGGGACCGTCTCCTAGAGAGCAGTCAGTGGTGCCGGGGACCGTCTCCTAGAGAGCAGTCAGTGGTGCCGGGGATCGTCTCCTAGAGTGCAATCAGTGGTGCTGGGGACCGTCTCCTAGAGAGCAGTCAGTGGTGCTGGGGACCGTCTCCTAGAGAGCAGTCAGTGGTGCTGGGGACCGTCTCCTAGAGAGCAGTCAGTGGTGCTGGGGACCGTCTCCTAGGCTGCAGTCAGTGGTGCTGGGGACCGTCTCCTAGAGAGCAGTCAGTGATGCTGGGGACCATCTCCTAGGCTGCAGTCAGTGGTGCTGGGGACCGTCTCCTAGAGAGCAGTCAGTGGTGCTGGGGACCGTCTCCTAGGCTGCAGTCAGTGGTGCTGGGGACCGTGTCCTAGGCTGCAGTCAGTGGTGCTGGGGACCGTCTCCTAGAGAGCAGTCAGTGGTGCTGGGGACCGTCTCCTAGAGAGCAGTCAGTGGTGCTGGGGACCGTCTCCTAGAGAGCAGTCAGTGGTGCTGGGGACCGTCTCCTAGGCTGCAGTCAGCGGTGCTGGGGACCGTCTCCTAGGCTGCAGTCAGCGGTGCTGGGGACCGTCTCCTAGAGAGCAGTCAGCGGTGCTGGGGACCGTCTCCTAGGCTGCAGTCAGCGGTGCTGGGGATCGTCTCCTAGGCTGCAGTCAGTGGTGCTGGGGACCGTCTCCTAGAGAGCAGTCAGTGGTGCTGGGGACCGTCTCCTACGCTGCAGTCAGCGGTGCTGGGGACCGTCTCCTAGGCTGCAGTCAGCGGTGCTGGGGACCGTCTCCTAGGCTGCAGTCAGCGGTGCTGGGGACCGTCTCCTAGAGAGCAGTCAGCGGTGCTGGGGACCGTCTCCTAGAGAGCAGTCAGCGGTGCTGGGGACCGTCTCCTAGAGAGCAGTCAGCGGTGCTGGGGACCGTCTCCTAGAGAGCAGTCAGCGGTGCTGGGGACCGTCTCCTAGAGAGCAGTCAGCGGTGCTGGGGACCGTCTCCTAGAGAGCAGTCAGCGGTGCTGGGGACCGTCTCCTAGGCTGCAGTCAGCGGTGTTGGGGACCGTCTCCTAGAGAGCAGTCAGCGGTGCTGGGGACCGTCTCCTGGAGAGCAGTCAGCGGTGCTGGGGACCGTCTCCTGGAGAGCAGTCAGCGGTGCTGGGGACCGTCTCCTGGAGAGCAGTCAGCGGTGCTGGGGACCGTCTCCTGGAGAGCAGTCAGCGGTGCTGGGGACCGTCTCCTGGAGAGCAGTCAGCGGTGCTGGGGACCGTCTCCTAGAGAGCAGTCAGCGGTGCTGGGGACCGTCTCCTGGAGAGCAGTCAGCGGTGCTGGGGACCGTCTCCTGGAGAGCAGTCAGCGGTGCTGGGGACCGTCTCCTAGAGAGCAGTCAGCGGTGCTGGGGACCGTCTCCTAGAGAGCAGTCAGTGGTGCTGGGGACCGTCTCCTAGGCTGCAGTCAGCGGTGCTGGGGACCGTCTCCTAGGCTGCAGTCAGCGGTGCTGGGGACCGTCTCCTAGAGTGCCATCAGCATTTCCAGCATTGCTTCCATTGTTTATTCCACTTTCTGTTCTCTTTTCCGGGTTTCGGTGTTTCCTGCTTCCCCGTCCTCATGTCTGATGCCCTACAGAACGCCTTGGTCTTCGTGTGCTGCCTCTGAGATGGCTGACAGTGGGGGCAGGAAATACCAAGAGTGAAGGAGGCCCCGATGTGACTCCTGGCGCATGGATGAGGATGACACCACAGCATGGATGTTTGCTTGGGCTCCATCAGCAAAAAATCAACCCAATGCGAGAGTGGTAATGTGGGAGGGAAATAAAAAGGGGTGGCCATGCAAAAATAACAGAAAAAAATCCCTAATCCTGGGATTTTCTAGTAGCCGTTAAAGATCAGTCCTACAAGTCCTCCTGTGAGCAGGCACCATACCTGTTAGGAGCTTTGTTGTGTATAGGGTCTGAAAAAGCTAAAAGAGATGTAAATCTTTCTCTTTCAAAATTTTTTTGTTGTGGCTGGGCATGGTGGCTCACACCTGTAATCCCAGTACTCTGGGAGGCTGAGGCAGGAGGATCACTTGAGGTCAGGAGTTTGAGGCTGCTGTGAGCTGGACTGACACCATGGCGCCCCCCGCCCGGGCGACAGAGTAAACCCTGTTTTACAGAGTTCCTGAGTGAACAGCCAGAAGGAGCCATAGGTTTCTGCAATATCTCAGAGATGGAGTTATGTTGTGGAGGACAGAGATAATCTGATAATCCCGTCAGGTCGGGGAGCTGGCTCTCGGACTTGACATCCTCAGTTTTTGTTATCTGCCTGCGGTCAAAAAGAAAGAATGGGGTACAGCAGTTTCTCCACTGTACCCCACCAATTTACAGCCCCTCAAAGTCCCCTAGCCACTGGGCCGCAGTGCTGGCTTTCCGCACTTCTTTCCTTCCCCCCGCCTCTCTGCTGTCTTTTCTCCCTCTTTTCCCACTCTCTCACACCTTCTCTTCTTCTAAGAAGATAAAGTTTAGACTTTTATATACTAAACTCCGTGTTTTCTGCCCTACAGGAAGACTACGAGACTACAAAGTTTCCTTCCTCGTATCAGTTTTCCTTTTCCTAGTTTTGAAAATGAGTGTATGTTAATTGCACACTAAAAAAGCACCATGTAAAAATCACTCAAGTTTAGATGAGCCGTGGCAAGTGGGAAGCAGAACGGAAAAAAATGAAGCAGAGCTGTGCTTCACAGAAGGTGGTGGATGAAATTATTTGAACTGTGCCTCCCATCCTGAACAACCCCAGAAAGGCGTCAGAGAGCTGACAGGAATAAGGAATCACAGGTCAGAATTCAGTGGAAAGTAGAAACCCAGAAAGGGCTGGCCTGGGATTGGTGCCCGTAGCTTAGAGGTTAGGGCGCCAACCACATACACTGGGGATGGCGGGTTCAAACCTGGGCCTGCCAAACAACAACTGCAACAGCAAATAGCCAGGCATTGTGGCAGGCGCCTGTAGTCCCAGCTACTTGGGAGCCTGAGGCAAGAGAATCACTTAAGCCCAAGAGTTTGATGTTGCTGTGAGCTATGATGCCACAGCACTCTACTGAGGGCAATACAATGAGACTCTGTCTCGAAAAAAGAAAAAAAAAAAAAAGTCCCAGGCCGGAGGCTGCCTTTGCTTACAGACACAGGAGAGTCTTGCCACACTTTGGTTCTGACAGTCTCCAAGGGCTGGGGAAAAAGTCATCAAATTCAAGGCTACCCAAGAAGGGATCTAAAAGAGATCTCTAGGCTGGGCTCAGTGGCCCACACCTGTCATCCCAGCACTCTGGGAGGCTGAGGCAGGTGGATTGCTTAGGTTCAGGAGTTTGAGACCAGCCTGAACAAGAGCAAGAGCCTGTCTTTACTAAAAATAGGAAAACCAGCTGGGCGTCGTGGTGGTAGCCTGGAGTCCCAGCCAGCTACTCAGGAGGCTCAGGCAGGAGGATCATTTGAGCCCAGGAGTTTGAGGTTGCTGTGAGCTATGACACCATGCCACTTTACCCAGGGCGACAGAGTGGGACTCTGTCTCAAAAAAAATTAAAAAAAAAAAAAAATAATAAATATATATAAAAGAGATCTCTATGTGGTGCCCGTAGCTCAGTGGGTAGGGCGCTGACCACATACACTGAGGCTGGCGAGTTTGAGCCTGGCCTGGGCCATCTAAAAAGAACAACAATGACAACTGCAACAAAAAAATAGCCAGGCGTTGTGGTGGGCGCCTGCAGTCCAAGTTACTCAGGAGGCTGAGGCAAGAGAATCGCTTAAGCCCAAGAGTTTGAGGTTGCTGTGAGCTGTGATGCCATGGCACTCTACCCAGGGTGACAGCTTGAGACTCTGTCTCAAAAAAAAAGAAGAAAGATCTCTCCTGAAGGGTGAGGGTGAAGCAGACGTCTAGCTTCCTCATGACCTCAGGAAGCAGGAGAGGTCAGCTCAGTGCTGCTGGGGGCAGGAGGGGCTCCCGGCAGCTGTGTCACCAGCCCAGCCCTTCCTGTCACTTCTGGTCTAGATGTATCACCCAGGGTGTCCAGAAACCCTTACGCCACCCGTCTGGACCCGGGAGGTCATGTGCTGACGACAGCGCGTGCAGTTTTCCACAGTCTCCTCTGGAGAAAAGATGCTTTCGCCTTTCTCAGGCAATTCGCAAACAATTCTCGGAGGGTAATGAGCAGCATTATTGTGACAGGAACCGATGAGTAGGTGAACTACGTTTAAGGAAATAAAAGATGTGCTTGACCGTATCTTCAGGAAATGGGACACTAGGGGAGTGATCTAGCAGATTTGAGAAACGAACAGATAGAACTTTTGAAAACATGAGCACAATCGTTACAGATTGTACAGATAGGTTTAACAGATTGGATGTGGTTGAGCAAAGAATCCATGAACTGATAACTACATCAAAAAGAATAGTTTAGAATGCAACACAGACAGACAAAAGGATGCAAGTGTAGGAGAGGGGTTGAGAGACCTGGGAGGAGGGGAGTGTAGTTAAGTGGAGCTTCAGAGAGAGGGGAGCATAACATTTTCTGAAGAGAAAATGAGCAATTCCCAGATACCATAGCGCCATCACCCACAGATTCATGAAGGCTACTAATACCGAGCGGGATACATTCAAAGGAATCAATATCTAGAGTTATCTTAGTGTAACCTGCAGAATAAGATCAAATCATAAAAGCAGTGAGAGGAAAAAAAGTTACTTTTCCAAAAAATCTCTGGAAAATAGCCAAATACCTGGAAGCCAAATAATGCGTTTCTAAGTAACACACAGGCCTAAGAAAAAAATCAAAAGGGAAATTATGAAGTATTTTGAATTGCATCAAAATCAAAATACAACATATGAACATTTTGGGATATAGTTGTAGCAATATTTAAAGGGAAACTGATAGCACTCAACATTTAGAAATCTGAAATCTAGGGCGGCGCCTGTGGCTCAGTCGGTAAGGCGCCCCCCATATACCGAGGGTGGCGGGTTCAAACCTGGCCCCCGCTGAACTGCAACAAAAAAATAGCCAGGCGTTGTGGCGGGCGCCTGTACTCCCAGCTACTCCGGAGGCTGAGGCAAGAGAATCGCTTAAGCCCAGGAGTTGGGGGTTGCTGTGAGCTGTGTGATGCCACGGTACTCTACCGAGGGCCATAAAGCAGGAGTCTGTCTCCACACACACAAAAGAAATCTGAAATCTATGACTTCAGCTTCTAAGTTTAGAAACTAGAAAAAGAAGAACAAGGCTGGGCGCGGTGGCTCATGCCTATAATCCCAGCACCCTGGGAGGCCCTGGCAGGAACATCCCTTGAGCTCAGGAGTTCAAGACCAGCTTGAGCAAGAGTGATACCTCATCTCTACTAAAAATAGAAAAATTAGCCAAGTTTTGTGGTCTATCATGACCAAGTGGGGTTCAGACAGCAACGCAAACTTGTTTAATGTTTTTATAAACGAATCAATGTAATTCCCTGTATTAACAAATTTTTAAAAAGAAAGAAAAAAACATGTAATCATCTCTTTTTTTCCCCCTGCTTTTTAAATAAAGGCAATAAAATGATCCCCAAATATTTGGAAATTAAACAGTGTCTCAAAGAGGAGAGTGTTTTCTTTTTAGCCACTGTGGAACAATGAGACTGGATTCCCCCTTTCCCCTTAGACAACTAGGAAACTGAATTTAATATGGGAAATGATGGTTTTGATTTTACTTTACTTTCTTCTTTCTCCCTCTTTCCCTGCTTCTTTTCTTCTCCCTTTTCTTTTTTTTTTTGAGACAGAGTCTCACTTGGTCGCCCTCAGTAGAGTGCTGTGGCATCACAGCTCACAGCAACCTCCAGCTCTTGGGCTAGGGCGATTCTCTTTGCTCAGCCTCCCGAGTACCTGGGACTCCAGGCGCCTGCCACAACGCCCGGCTCTTTCTGTTTCAGTTGCCCCTGCTATTTTAGCTGGCCGGGGCTGGGTTCGAACCTGTCACTCTCAGTCGATGGGGCCGGCACCCACCCAGTGAGCCACAGGAGCCGCCCTGCCTCCCTTTCTTACTGCTTATTTCATCTCACCAAGCATTTGAGAAACATCTTCATGTTTATCTGTCTCACTGGAATACAAACTTGTAGCTGGGGGCTGGCTCTTCTCCTGGGTATACCTCATGGGGCCTAAGGACAATGTTGCACACCCTGTAGTATTCAATTAATGTTGTTAAATGAAATGAATTTTCGTCAGCCAGTTCAGAATTACGACCTTACTTAACAGCACGCAGAACTTTTTTTTTTTTTTTTTTTGTAGAGACAGAGTCTCACTTTATGGCCCTCGGTAGAGTGCCGTGGCCTCACACAGCTCACAGCAACCTCCAACTCCTGGGCTTAAGCGATTCTCCTGCCTCAGCCTCCCGAGTAGCTGGGACTACAGGCGCCCGCCACAACGCCCGGCTATTTTTTGGTTGCAGTTTGGCCGGGGCGGGGTTTGACCCCGCCACCCTCGGTATATGGGGCCGGCGCCCCACCGACTGAGCCACAAGCGCCGCCCCGAAGCATGCAGAACTTCTAAAATGTGTATTTTGCTTTTTACTTTTCTAAGCTTTACTGTTTTACTTACTGTCCTAAGACCTCTGTGTAGCAGGTGGATTGGTTTATTATTCTCACTTTCCAGATAGAAAATGTGCCAAGAACCACCTTGTCTATACCACACTTGGGAGAACCCTCCAATCACACTAGAAATTAGTATATTCCGTCCTCAAATTAATCCATTTATTAATAGATTTTTTTCTCTTCTGGACTTCAGCTTAAAGGCAGCAGAGGGCGCTTTATCACACAAAAGATACATTCTGAAAGTTAGGGATGTATTAGGTTTAAGATAATACATTACGGTTTCCAAACCTTTACTAAAATAGAAGCCTGTACTTAATCTTTTTCCTATTTTAGGATCTGATCTAAAATGTGTTCTATTCCCTCTCTTTCTCAGTAATGAGATTTCAATCTAATGTAAATCACCACAACACATGTAATCCAAGAGCCTTCCAATTTAGTTTCAAGAGTCTTTCTGATAAGTCTTAAGCTCCTCAGCATCTATCAAATGCTTCTAACCCTCCAGTAGGCATTACCCTCCCCCTTGTACAGCTCTGAAGTGGAGACTACTGTAATGTACTGAACACAGGTGTGCTACAGCTGAAGGGCCTTTTTGCTTCAAGAGCCTTGCCTCAAGGTTACCCAGTACACTTGGACAAATATGAAAGGATTAGACATATTCTTAAAGTTACAGCATACTAGAGGGCATGTAACCGTTTCCCCAGGCCAGTAAAGAGGGTGTAGGCTCTTGTAGCTTGTCATAGAAGAGGATGGTATCTGGAGGCTCAGGCTACCTTTGTGTGCAACTCTCCAGCTCCTTTCTGATCAGCTTCTAACTGGTTCTTTCTTCCTGCTGCACTCCTGTTCTCCTACAAGCAGTGCTGGAGATTGTGGTAGCCTTAATCCAGTTCTCCCTTTTCTCCCCATTGTTTCCCCGAATTTCATCTTTCTTTTTAAAGAGCGAGATTGATGGACAAAGCTTGGAGTTGGATGGAAAAATCATTCCTCTTTGGCAGCTCAGTGGCCAGTAATTGGTTGGACCTAAGTCAACTTCCTCTTTTGTATTTTTTGAGACAGTCTCACTCTGTAGCCCTGAGTGCTGTGACATCATAGCTCACAGCAGCCTCAAACTCCTGGGCTGAAGCAATCCTCCTACCTCAGCCTCCCCAGTAGCTGGGACTACAGGTGCCCACGCAACGTCCAGCTAATTTTTCCGTTTTTAGTAGAGCCAGCTGGCTAAGTCAACTGTTTAGTTTGTTTCGTTTTGAGACGGAGCCTCATTATGTCGCCCTTAGTAGAGTGCCATGGCCTCACAGCTCACAACAACCTCAAACTCTTGGGCTTAAGAGATTCTCTTGCCTTAGCCTCCCAAGTAGCCGGAACTAATGGTGCCTGCCACAAGGCCCGGCTATTTTTTGTTGTAGTTGTCATTGTCGTTTAGCTGGCCCGGGCCAGGTTCCAACCCAGCAGCCTTGGTGTGTGGCTGGCGCCGTAACCACTGTGCTACAGTTGCTCAGCCTAAGTCAACTGAGTATTCTAACAGTTCACACACAAAGTAATAAAATAGATTGCTGTATTTCCTGATGGATGCGTTTCCTTTGTCTAATTTTTGCTTTCCTTAACTTGCCTTATTTCCTTGATTGAAAATACAAAGATGACATCTTTTAAGCAGTGATCAGCATTCTCGCTCTTTCAAATCATAATGTTCCATGTTCTACAAATGATTTTGCCATTTATTACAGTACCTAAAGTACGATTTCCCAGCAGGCAGTTGGATCTGACCCATCGTTTCTCCGGCTCGGCGGACTGACTCCGCGTGGAGGCAGCAGCATTGCCCGAGTCCACCGACGAGGGGCGCGTTGCAAATGGATGGGGAAAGGGACAGCGTTCATTTATTTGACAGGGTCAGAGGTAGCGACTCCAGAGAGGCCCGAGCCCAGTCCCAAGCCGGGGTCGCCGCGCCTGTCAGGCACCGGCGTGAGAACTGTGCGAGGTCTCCAGCAGACGCAGGACGAACAGCCCCGCCAGCCCCTCCAGCCCCTCCGCCGGAAGCGTGTCGGGGCCCAGAGCGGAAGTGACGCGATTCCTGCGCGCCCGGCACAGCCCCGCGAGCACCTGCTTCCGGACGCGCTGTGCGCTGCTTCCCGCTTGTCTGGGGTCTCCGCGGGGTGTCCGAGCCGGCGCGGCCGCAGTCCCTCACGATGGGCAAGAAGGGCAAGAAGGAGAAGAAGGGCCGCGGGGCTGAGAAGACAGCAGCCAAGATGGAGAAGAAGGTGTCCAAACGTTCGCGGAAGGAGGAGGTGAGCCCGGTCCGCGGCCCGACGCCCCCCAGGCGTCCTGGCCGAGTCCCTGCGCCCTCCGGGGCGGCGGGTCCTCGGGTGCTCCCTAGGGCACCGTCGGCCCCGTGGGCGGGCTAGAAGCCGTAGCTACGGCCTGGGCCGGGCCCGCCTCTCACGGGCTTCCGTGTGTGCCCTCCCGGCTCTCCGAGAGCAAGGGGGCTGCTCCTTTGACGCGCTTGCCTCTCTTGGTATGCAGCCCCGTACGTTTCTCCTCTGCTCGCTCCCTCTCCCTAGGGTAGAAGCAGGTGGGTGGGAAGAGGCTGTTAGCATTGGAGCCTTGGCGATGTTTGGGCTCTCCTTGGCAAGGTGTTTAAGGCACTTAACTTTTCTGAGCCTCACTCTTTTCGTCTTTCAAAAGAAGACAAGTAAATGTCATACCATCCCTGAGGAGTGAGCCCAGCATCACGTGGTAGAACTGTAGGGTATTCTGTAACAGGTGATGGTGGTCAGTACTATTGCTTTTTCCCTTCCCTCCCAATCCAAGATCTGCAGGTAGATCGGCGCGGAGGTTGAGTGTTATGCTTTCTGTTGACTGCTTCTGGTGGGCTCCCTAGCCTGGGACAGTTTTAATGGCCAGTGTCTATTGATAGAGTGCTTCTGCTGTGCCAGCCACTGGGCTTTAATCCTCACAGCCTACCAGTCACTGGCATTCACATACCACAGTTAGACAATGAAAGACCAGCGGGGCGCGGTGGCTCACACCTGTAATCCCAGCACTGTGGGAGGCTGAGGAGGGAGAATCGCTTGAGCTCAGGAGTTGTGACTCGCCTGAGCGACAATGAGACCCCGACTTGTGAAATAAATGGAAAAACCCAGACGGGCGCCGCAGCGAGCGCCTGTAATCCCAGCGGCTTCCAGAGGCTGAGGCAGCGGGGTGCCCGCAGCCGGAGTCTGAGGTTGCGGTGAGCTACCACGCCCACTGCACTCTGCTCAGGGGCATAGGGTGGGACCCTGTCTCAACAACAACAACAAAAAGAAAATGAAAGACCAGCAGGTTACACACCTCACACATAAGCCACAAAGTCGTGTGGAACTGGGGCATGACCAGAATCTCCACATTTCTTTGCCCTTTTCTTCCTGAGTCATTAATCTGTTCACTTCTTCGTCTGTCAAAGATGGGGTTGCACTTCCCCTAGAACTCTCCTTAGGTTCTACCATTCATTCCAAGGTTCTTGACCAGTTAAGTGCACAGGCTCTACAGTCAGAAAGCGTGAGTTTGAATCCCACCTCTGCCACCAGTAGCTGGATGGCCTCTGAGGAAGACAGCCCGCTGGTTAGGCTTGTGGCACAGAAAGTCGTTTTGTCAGGTCTCTTTCGAATACTGCTTGGCACAAGGTAAGTTCTCAGTAACTAACTATTAACTGTCCTCTTCACTCATCCTCACATCATCTTGCAGTGCCCACCACTGCACTGGAAATGCTTTGGCTGGCTGGCTGTGTGGGGATGACCTTAGGCAGGTGGGCACTGGTACTGGGTGATACAAGAGCTCTTTTTTTCAGATTAGGTGCCCCTTCTTCCGGCCCACTCCTTCGACCTCTGAAGGGAGCCCTGCTGGAGCTGCAGCCAGGGGCTTTGACCTTATGGGCTCCCACAGTCCCTTTGCATCCAGGGCGGTCTATGAGCTCCCTTTTCAATAACACATCTCAAGGGCCAGGTGCCTGTGTTTTGCATTAGGGATGAGTGGTCCCCGAGACAGCTGTTAGATAACTGTCCTCACAGAGGCAATGGTGTGATGGACAGTTCCGTAGACTGCTAGTGGAGATATAAAAACCGGAGGAGCCACTTTGGATCCTAGTTTGTCATCATCTAGAAAAATGGAGGCTACAACCTAGCAGTGACACACCTAAAGAATTCTCTGGACAGGACCTTCACAGTGGCTCACGCCTATGATCCTAGCACTCCAGGAAGCTGAGGTGGAAGGATTCCTTGAACTCAAGAGTTTGAGACCAGCCTAAGCAAAAGTGAGACCCTGTGCCTACTAAAAGTAGAAAAGTTAGCTGGGCATTGTGGTTGCCTATAGTCTCAGCTACTTGGGAGACTGAGGCAAGAGGATCACTTGAGCCCAGGAGCTTGAGGTTACTTTGAGCTCTAATGATGCCATGGCACTCTACAGAGTCTACATAGAGGGACAGAGTGAAACTGTCTCCAAAAAATAATAATAAGTAAAGAATTCTCTGGGTTTAAAAGCTCCCCTTGCTATACAAGGAGACAGGTTCAAGAATGGCCATGATAGAATTGTTTGTGAAAACAAGAAATTAGAATTAACCTAGATGTTCCATAGCAGGAAGATTGACAAATAAGTTCTGACTGAGCTGTAATGACGCCATGGTGAAAACACATGCGTTTAGTGTATCGAACAGTTGATTCAACTATGTTGAGTAAAGCAGCAAGTTGCAGGAGAACACACAGTATGATGGGGGTGTCCAAGATGTTGGCAGTGAAGCAGGGAGGGCTATCTAGACACACATCCTTTGGGTGTGCACAAGTGGGTGAGACGGTACTTGGGAGTGCATATATGTACTTGTAAGCAAACTGCCTTTGAGGTCAAAGAGATGGAGTGTGCTGTGATTCACAGATTTGGTGGAAGCCCAGTTAGATTATGAGGCAGTGGAGGAAGGCTGAGAGGTTTTAAAAACAAGCTTCACGTGTTCTGCTTATCTGCCCACAGGAAGACCTGGAGGCCCTCATAGCCCATTTCCAGACACTAGATGCCGAGAAGACTCAGATTGTGGAAACCCCGTGTTCCCCACCTTCACCAAGGTGAGCAGGCAAGGATTCTCTGTATTGTGTTGTCAGACTGCTTCCTTCTATGAATCAGAAACCGTAGGCTGTGCATGGTGGCTCATACCTGTGATCCCAGCACTTGGGAAGGCCAAGGTAGGAGGACCAATTGTGCTCAGTAGTTTAAGACCAGTATGACCAAGAGTGAGACCTTGTTTTTCCTAAAAATAGAAAAATTCGCTAGATGTAGTGGTGGGTGCCTGTAGCTTTAGCCCCAGCTACTCAGGAGGCCAAGGCAGGAGGATCGCTTGAATCCAGGAGGTGGAGGCTGTAGTGCACTATGATAGCGCCATTGCACTGTAGTTTGGGTGACAGAGAAGACTCTGTCTCCAATAAAATAAAATAAATTGGCACTATGTTTTGTTTTTTGAGACAGAGCCTCAAGCTATCACCCTGGGTAGAGTGCTGTGGCATCTACACTCACAGCAACCTCCACCTCCTGGGCTTAAGCGATTCTCTTGTTTCAGCCTCCTGGGTAGCTGGGACTACAGGCGCCCACCACAGTGCCTGGCTATTTTTTGGTTGTAGTCATTGTTTGGCAGGCTTGGATTGGATTCGAATCCGCCAGTTCTGGTGTATGTGGCTGGCGCCTTAGCTGCTTGAGCTACAGGCACTACCCTGGCACTGGGTTTTCATAAATGACCAGGCCCTTTAGCACGTTCTCATCATTAAACCCCATTCTTGATCGCTTCCTTCTGAACTTCTGGAGTGAGCTGCTGAGCATTATTGTCAGGCAGAAGCCTGGGAACCAGGGCTCCACATGCTCCTCCAACTGGCAGCAGTGTGTCATATAAGTGTCAGGTTCAATGTCAGAATAGAATTTAAAATGTTCTCTGGGTCATACTCGGGAAGCTGAGGCAAGAGAATCGCTTAAGCCCAAGAGTTGGAGGTTGCTGTGAGCTGTGTGAGGCCACGGCGCTCTACCAAGGGCCATAAAGTGAGACTCTGTCTCTACAAAAAAAAAATAATAATAATAAAAAATGTTCTCTGGGTCAGCCGGACATGCTTCCTTACTGAAGGGAGCAGTTGTTGAAACTGAGAGGTGGTGAAATTAAGACCTCTTGCTCAATAACCTTAATAACTTTTAATCCCTTACCTATCATATTTTTTTAAAAAAAACCTATGAAAATTGTCAGTGTTTAAGTATGCACACCCCTGCCTTGGCCCAGCTGTGCACTAGTGGGACTGGGGACACAACCCTCATCTGTGTCAGCCGTGCACCTGCCTGTGTGTCCGCAGTACCTGGGTGAGCTGTGGGCCTGACATGGATTGTTGCCTACATTGTGTTTGGTACCTTGTCACAGGAGATTAATAGGTGTTCAGTGAGGAAAAGATTTGGGGTCAGAGGAATTTGGGAAACACTGTTTATTCTTTTTTTTTTTTTTTTGTAGAGACAGAGTCTAACTTTATTGCCCTTGGTAGAGTGTTGTGGCGTCACAGCTCACAGCAACCTCCAGCTCTTGGGCTTAGGTGATTCTCTTGCCTCAGCCTCCCCAGTAGCTGGGACTACGGGCGCCCGCCACAACACCCGGCTATTTTTTTGTTGCAGTTTTGGCTAGGGCCGGGTTTGAACCCGCCACCCTCGGTATATGGGGTCGGTGCCCTACTCACTGAGCCACAAAACGTTTTTATTATGATAAAATATATATAACCTTGGGCGGCGCCTGTGGCTCAGTGAGTAGGGCGCCGGCCCCATTTGCCAAGGGTGGCGGGTTCGGACCCAGCCCCGGCCAAACTGCAACAGAAAAATAGCCGGGCGTTTTGGCACGCGCCTGTAGTCCCAGCTGCTCGGGAGGCTGAGGCAAGAGAATCGCGTAAGCCCAAGAGTTAGAGGTTGCTGTGAGCCGTGTGACGCCACGGCACTCACCCGAGGGCGGTACAGTGAGACTCTGTCTCTACAAAAAAAAAAAAATATGTATGTATATATATAAAACCTTAAATTTGCTGTTTTATTCATTTCTAACTTTGCGATTCACTGGGATCAGTTACAGTCTCAGTGCTCCGCAACCTCTATACTAGTGGTTCTCAACCTGTGGGTTGCGACCCACGGAACTGTATTAAAGGGCCGCAGCATTAGGAAGGTTGAGAACCACTGCTCTATACTATCTTTTAGACCTTTTTCATCACTCCAAATGGAAACTGCCCCTGTCCCCTGTGCCAGCTCCTAATGGCTCCCCGTCTGCTTTGTTGGTGTGAGTGTGCCTGTTCTAGACACTACCTGTAGTGGACGCGTGTCCATTTTTCTGTGACTAGCTTCCTTCGCTAGTCTGTGTCAGAACCTCACTCCTCCTTAGGACTGGGTGAAGCTCCATTTCATGGAGATGCACATTTCGTGTCTCCACTCATCTGGTGGTGGACACTCAGGTTGTTTCTTGCCCTTTGACTGTTGTGATCAGTGAATACCGAGGAGCAGAATTGCTGGGGTAGCTGGTGGTTCTGTGTTGAGCTTTGAGGAGCTGCCTCGGGGTTTCCACAGCAGCTGTGCCATGGTAATGCAGGTTCCTTGCTACAGTGTCTCGGTCTATGAGATGTTTTCTTTCTTTTCATTACTTTTTTTTCTTTTTTGACACAGAGTCCCACTCTGTACCCTGGGTAGAGTGCCATGGCATCATAGCTCACAAGAACCTCAAACTTTTGGGCTCAAGCCATCCTCCTGCCTTAGCCTTCAAGTAGCTGGGACTATAGGCAATTGCCATCATGCCCCGCTAGTTTTTCTATTTTTAGTAGAGACCAGGTGGGTGGGGGGTGGGTGAGTCTCATTCGTGTTCAGGCTGGTCTCGAACTCCTGAGCTTGGGCTGTTCACCTGCCTTGGCCTCCCAGAGTGCTGGGATTACAAGTGTGAGCCACTGCAGCCAGCTCTATGAGATGTTTCTATGCACAGTAAATCCCCAAGAGAAAAATAGTTTTCAGATTTCCCAGGCTTATTTGAGAAGTATGTTTTGGAATTGGTGTTAGGGAGCAGCATCAGAGAGGACTTAGGGGCTGGTCCTGGTAGCTGCTGTGTTCTTGTGTGTGTAATAAATAGAAGGTTACTAACGTCTTCTAGCTGGAAGGCAGCTGGGCTGTTTATTGAAATACTTAAGTGCAGGACTTTTTAGAACAGTTTTGGTTGTTAATTTGAGAGGATAGATTGTTAAAATAGGACAGTTCTAGAAAATTTGATATGAGTAGAAATATCTAAATTGCTTATTGCCTAATAATTTTTAAAAGCCAGAATCTGGGTAGGACAGCTCAGATCCAGGTGCTCCTTTAAGTGTGGCCCTGGGTGTTAGTTGAGGAGTCAAAAATTGATTTTATTTTATTTTATTTTTGAGACAGTGTCTCTGTTGCCTTGGGTAGAGTGTGGTGGCATCATCATAGCTCATAGCAACCTCAGATTCTTGGACTCAAGCCAACCTCTTACTTCAGGTTACCGAGTAGCTGGGGCTGCAGGCACCTACCACTACATCCAGCTAATTTTTCAATTTTTAGTTGAGTCAGAGTCTCCCTCTTATTCAGACTGGTTTCAAACTCCTGAGCTCAAGCAACCTACCTTCCTTGGGCTCCCAGAGTGCTGGGATTATAGGCAGGAGCCACTGTGCCGGACCAAAAGGTTGATTTTAAAGGTGGTAGCTTTAGGCCGGATGCAGTGGCTCATGCCTGTAATCCCAGCAGTCTTGGAGGCCGAAGCAGGTGGATTGCCTGACCTCATGGGTTTGAGACCAGCCTGAGCCAGAGTGAGACCCCATCTCTAAAAATAGCCTGGTGTTGTGGCAGACGCCTGTAGTCCCAGGAGACTGCGGCGAGAAAATTGCTTGAGCCCAAGCGTTTGAGGTTGCACTGAACTGTGATGCTACAGCACTCTACAGAACAACAAAGTGAGACTCTGTCTCAAAAAAAGGTGCTGGTTTTGTCTCCTTCCCAGTGCCAGGCTCCACTTTCACAGAAGTTTAGGAATGGCTGGTCACTGGTGACAGGGAAGGAAAGGGGACCAGCTGTGAGACGGCTCCCCGTGTGTGACACCGTGTTGGCTTTCTGCTTATGTCTCTTGTAGGTTAAATGCCTCTCTTTCTGCTCATCCTGACAAAGATGAATTAATCCTTTTCGGAGGTGAATATTTCAATGGCCAAAAAGTAAAGTATATATTTTTTTCTTTTCCTCCTAAATTATCATGGGTATCATTTTGGAGTAAAATTAACTTACAACAGTGACATCAAATCTGAAGTGGTCCTTTGACCCCGTGCTGTGTAGCTCTCCCCTGACCCATGGGCCCTGGCGTTGTCCTTCCCTGGTCACCAGGGCGTCCAGGCCTGGAGTGACTGTTGTGGGGGGTCCTTGGTCCTTGCCTTGAGGCTGTGCCTCTGGACCTGTCACTGCCTGCTGGCCGGCCAGGCCTCTTGTCAGGGCTAAGTGTGCTGTTGCTTCTCCCCAGAGCTCTTGCATTTCACACTCCCAGTGTTCAGATTTGTCTTGAATAGAGGAAGTGTGAGAAATTTTACAGCTTGTTTGTATTTTTGAGCACACCAGAAAGACTCGTGTTTCAAAGCTGCATGCAAAACAGTTGTGGAAGTGCAAGCTCACCTCCCCTGCAGCTTGCAAGGGGCCCTGGCCATCAGATGGCCTCATCTGTCACCCTCCTCTGGGTTTGCATGCATTTAAAGCTGGGCTAAGTTAGGGGAGTGGCAGAGCTCACTGAGCAGCACAGGTGCCTGGTGCAAGTTACTGAACATGGGGAACATTTGGCATTTTTTGTGTCATCCTCTCAAAGGACCCGGGGGACCCCATGGCCTTCCTGCAATGTTATGATTTATGTTGCTTTAGGATTCAGGTGTCTCAGGGAATTCTAGTGATTATGATTATTCTTGAAACTTATTGTCACCTGCTTAGAAGCATATTGTCTGTGACACTGAGTTCTTCCTCCTCCTGCAGACTTTTCTGTATAATGAGCTCTACTTGTACAACATCAGGAAGGACAGCTGGACTAAAGTCGACACCCCCAACCCACCTCCCAGGCGCTGTGCCCACCAGGTAACATGGTGCTGTCAGCCTTGCTTCCTGGCGGGAGTTGTGTAGATGCTGCAGAGTTTATGAGCAGCAGGGAGGCTGGGCCTGGCCCTGCTACTCTAATGGCTTCTCATTAAAGTGGGGAGGTGAACGCCTGCTGCCCCAGGTGGTGGGAAGATCACGTGAACGCCTCCAGGCAGAAATGCCCAGTGTTGTGGCTGGTGTGGGATAGCCACATGGCACCATGCTCACTCCCCCTTTGAATGAGGAGACCCCTTAGGCCCAAGATTTGGACTAGAAGGTGAAAATGAGAAAGCGGGTTGTTTGGGAGATATGTAAATGGTGGAAGGCAAATAAATGTTATAAAATGAAGCGAGTCACAGCTGGGGGTGATAAGCTTCACCACATCGCCTCTGTTGGCTGGTTCTCACACAGGAAGCTTGGCGGCAGGGATGCCGGGAGTATGGGCAGTCTGTCTTCCTTATTCATTATCATAACTCTGCTTGGAATCATTGGTCTCAATCAAAATAGAATTTTAACGAGTGCCTGCCTTCCCAATGTGGAGAGTGGTCAAGGCATTCCTGGAGATGTCGGGTTCCCCTTGCTCTGACCCTGTGCTCAGAAGTAGCCTACTGGGCTGAAGCTTGGCTGAGGGGAGGTCACATCTGCCCACGCCTTGGAATGGCTTGTGCAGAGGGGCTCATCTGATGGAATAAAGGAATTTGCTCTCTTTCTGGCTTAGAAATCTGACCTCAGCATGCTTGATTTTAATAAGTAACTAGATCTTCATAAGTTCTGGCCGAGAGAGAATAGCCTGTTTCAGGCCCCCAGGCGAAGGACCAGGTCCTGCCTGTGGCTCCAGCTTCCCTGAGCACCCCTTGGATTCCTGGGACCCTGCCCCACCCCATCAGGTGGGCTCTGGGCCGCTCTTCCGTTCAATTTCCATCACCATTGCTAATTGCACTCTTAAAGAATCCATGTCATAAAAGCCTTTGCGATCTTAAATTCAGTTGCTTTGGCAGGAAGCTCGGCAACTCTGTCTCCTGTGGATGCTAGTCTAGCTTGGGGTTAATGACTCTGCCAGTCAGGGCTGTCCTGCCTGTATCCCACGTGTCACATGAAGCAGAGACGTGGAGAGGGAACACTGGTGGTAGTGTCTCCTGCCAGTAGGCCGCTGCAGTTCAAATTCCACTACCTGTGACTGCGGGATGTGGAAAGGTCTCTTCCTGAAGGACGGATTTAGTGAGTGCCGTGTCAGAAGTCGGGTTCTTCACCTTCTCTTGCATCATTCAGGAGGCAAAAGGAGAAGAAAAAGAAAAGGTCCTGGATTTTGGAGGGTGAAATGTTACTGTGTAATTTGAGAGTTTTGGTTTTTTATTAAAGTGAATGCAGCCCAGGGAAATAAAGGGTTGTGCTTTGTGTTGAGGGTGTGATAGTGACACAGAGATCTGTGGGCTCCAGCGGTTCTCTCTTCTCCAGCCCTGCTTCCGGGAGGGAAGGAGGCAGCCTGCGCTCTGGACAGCTTGTGCCTGGCCTGCTAAGGATGCAGTTCACAGGGTGGTTTCTTCCCCCAAAGTAATAACTAAAACACTTGAAATGAAATGCATTTTTCATAAGAAAGGATAAAAAAGGAAAGTTTGAGAAGGTTAAAAAAAAATGACAACTATGTTCCTATTAGCTTTAGCATATAATAGTAAGCAGTTTGGGGAGAGTTAGTACACACTGAACTAAGCACGTGTCCCCCACAGTCAGTCTGAGTAGTAGCCTGCCGCAGTCCCCCAGGCGGGCCTCCCTCGGGGAGCACTCGGGCAGCTCTGTGTGCCCGGCCCCATCCTGCTGGGGACACTCCTAAGGGTGTCCCTCTTTTGTGCTGTCTTGGTCCTGATGACGTCTGGCTGAGGCTGGGCCGACAGAGTCTGTTCACGGGTCTTTGTGTTATTGTAGACTCATTGGTTGCTCTTCATTTGGGCATTTGGAGGGAGGATTGGGAACTTACGGTTTTCCAGACATGCTTTTATTCCAGTTAACAACAAACCCAGATGCCTGGGCAGCGCGGCATTGTGGATGAGCAGGGAGGGGGGTGCTGGAGGCGGCCACACTGTGCCCCTCAGCAGGTGCCGTGGGCCACTGACTTGGCTGTTGCCTTGATTAGACCCAGGGGTAGCCAGTTGCCAGCAGCTTAAATGGTTGCTTGAAAACCACCGTGTGCATGCCACTACATGGCTGTGTGTGTGTATTTTAAAAAAAAATTTTTTTTTTTTTCTTTTTTTTTTGAGATAGAGGCTCAAGCTGTCACCCCGGGTAGAGTGCCATGGCCTCACAGCTCACAGCAACCTCTTAACTCCTGGGCTCAAGCGATTCTCCTGCCTCTGCCTCTCAAGTAGCTGGGACTACAGGTGCCCGCCACAACACCCAGCTGTTTGTTTGTTTCTTTGCGGTTTTTGGCTGGGGCTGGGTTTGAACCCACCACCTCCGGCATATGGGGCCGGTGCCCCTACCCCTTTGAGCCACAGGCGCCTCCCCATGTGTGTGTATTTTGAAGGGTGTTTTTGTTGCTTTATTTCCAGTACACATAAATTAATCTCTCCTGTGAGAATGGGTGTAGGGTATAAACCCTCAGGAAGTTTGCTAATGCAGGGAAGGAGAGCGTCTGTGCCTGGGGCACCCTGTGTCTACGCCATCCCTGCAGTCCAGCCAGACACCCTCAGCAGGGCGGAGGAGCAGTCCTGCTCACACTGCGCTTAGCCTCTTCAAAGACGAGGACAGTGCCAGGATGCCGCAGTAATTCTGCCCACTTCTCAAAGCAAACTCTAAGACACCCTTAATGTCCCAGGTTTTGAGATAAAATTTCATTTGGGGTTATCTTCTAGCAAATAATAATCTCGTAGTGGAGGACGTTTGAAAGTCCTGTGTGTTTTTTATTCAGTCAGTTCTAACCGACCTTGATAAAAGTAAGTTTTTGGAGAAACTGGACACTGGTCCGTCATCTGCAGCAGAATCCCTTCCTGCTGGTCTGTGTCCCGTGCTGCTCATCGCTTAGTTATGACCTAAAACTAATCGGAAGCAACATTTAGCTGAGATTAAATAGAAACTTTTGGGTTTGAATTATAAGCTCCTATTGTCAGCCCCCTAATTAGCCATTTCATTCATTATTCTTAACCCAAGAAACTTTTCTTTTTTCACTATTTCTTGTTTTGTTACTGTGATATAGAACCATATACTTATCTTTACCCATTAAGAGTTAGTTAAAAAATATTTGAGCAGGGCAGGTTATTAGAAATAACTAGGCTTTTTAAAGCACACCTGTTGAAGGTGGGTTAACAGTGTATTTTTATAATCGCTTGACTTCTGTGCCGTCTGCTTCAACACGTGTGTGCCATCTAATTTCCCACTGGCAGGCTATGGGGTCTCTGAGTTAATTAGGCTCTCACACCTGAGGCCGTCAGGTGCAGGCTATTCCGAGTACATGTGATGAGCTGGCAGGTGCCTGTCGTCTTCAGTGATTGTCACTGGTGCTGAGTTGGAGCCACTGTATAAGGCCAAGGCTCGCCACCTGCTTGGCTGCCTGAGGTGGACTTTCCAGGGAGGAGAGCTCTGTGCTGGCTGCTGCAAGCTGAGTAGAGAAAGGCACGTTGCAGCTGGCAAGAGTTATGGCAGCAGCTGGCTCCAGAGCAATGGTTCCAACCCCTGAAACAGGGTAAGAGGGAGAATAGGAATCAAGGAAGGCCAAGAGGCCAGGCGTGCGAGCTGTTCCCTTACAACATTTCCTGTTAGAGGGGAAAAGCAGAGGGGCTCCCAGTCAAGGAAAAAGTCAGAGGGGACGCCAGACCGGGGCTGGACGCAGACTCTTCAGGAGCCAGCTGGAAGACTTGTCATGGGAACACCCTTAAGCAGGCCAGAGCCAAGTGGAGAGCAGGGAGGAGCTCAACAAGGAGCTGGTGGGGAAGTGGGGGAGCTGCAGGGCAGTAGGGCAGCAGTGGAAGGCTCTGGAAGCTGAGGCAGCCATCTTCAAGAAGCAGGTCCTGTGGCTGTAGGCAGGCAGCTCACAGGAGTGAGAGTGGGAAGGCCCTGCAGATGGGCCCCATCAGGGTCAGCTGGGAGTCCTACCTCACACAGCCTGGGCAGACATGGAGAGGGGTGGCAGCAGCGGGGGCCACGCTACATGGCCAGTCACAGTCCTCCAAAGCGGAGGTGGGGTGTAAACGTGAGGAGCTGAGTGGTTTCCACAGGCAGCTCACAAGGAGAGTGCCACCCATCGAGGCCCTGCTGGAGGCAGGTGGGACTGGGGCGCCCAACAGCAGACCCGTCTCAGGGAGCTGAGTCCCAAGTGTCATCTTGGAGAAAGAGGCCACCGAGCTCAGGGTGGTGGAGCAGCAAAGGTAAAGAAGGAGGAAGGCCGCGGAGGCACCTGCTGGGCCGAGTGGGCCTGTGGGGGGAGAGGTGCTCCCAGGCCACAGAGGCAGAGAAGCAGCTCTGCCTGACCAGGCACAGAGCAGGGAGGCCCTTCTGGCAGCGGAATGTCATTGCTGCAGCTCCTGTTGCTGGACCACGTGTGCTATTGAAGGTTGGGACCAGGACTGGACCACTAAGCTGTAGGGGCACAGCACAGACGCCAGCCCTGGGAATTGGTGGTGGAGTGTACACGTGAGGAGCTGCGCTGCTGTTTCCTGCATGCTGCTGCATGTCTTGTTGTGGCTATCATGTGCTATCCTAGCGTGTGGTGGTGGTGTGATAAATGGTTGCGAAGTTCCATGCCCTCACGCAGGGACCTGCGGGGAAGACTGTCGTAGATTGTAGATTGAGGCAGAAACAGCCTACACCCTGGAGGGGTGGAGTGTATTAGGCCTTCTCGCCTCAAGGCCGCTAGGTGCCAGATTTTGAGTAACTATGAATTAGCTGCAGGTGCTGAGTTAATGGTCATAGGTGCTCGACTGGGACCCACTGTTCTGGCCACTGTGAGGCTCCAAGGCTTCCCACCTGGGCAGACTTCCCGACTCATGCTAACTCGCTGTGCTCACGCCTGCTCGTTGGCCGCCATGAACTGAGTCAAGGGCATGTCACAGCTGCCTTTGGCTCCTCGTTTTTTTTCCTGTCTGAATCCCATGCACACTTCCTTAGCCTCCACCTTTGGCACTGCACAGGCCTAGTGGGGATGTTTGATTTAAGCATCATCGATAGCTCTAGATCAGTGGTTCTCAACTTTCCTAATGCTGCAACCCCTTAATGCAGTTCCTGTGGGTTGCAACCTACAGGTTGAAAACTGCTCTGGATAATAAAGTGTTCACCAGATGTGTGACGTATGTTGTTCAAGTCTTTTGGGGTGGCAAATAGAGGGTTTTCTTACAGCTCAAACATTAGCAGGAAGTACAGACTTAGTTTTAACTGGCATGTTTCCAGGGGTTTCTCTGGGGTGCATTGTGGTGTTGAGAACATAAAGTATGCCCCCCGGGTTGTGGTCTTGACGCTGCTACTTTGAGTCTCACTCTGTCTCCTTGGGTAGAGTGCTGTGGTGTCATAGCTCACAGTAATCTTGAACTCCTGGGCTTAAGAGATCCTCCTGCCTCAGCCTCCTGAGCACCTGGTATCATAAGTGCCCATCACGGTGCCCCACAAGATTTTTTTATTTTTAGTAGAGACAGTGTCTCACTCTTGCTCAGGCTTGTCTCAAACTCCTGAACTCAAAGGGTCCTGCGTGGTTCTCCCACAGTGCTGGGATGGCAGGAATGAGCCGCTGCCCAGCGCATGAAGAGCAATCAGGGGTGTGTTGAGTCTGATTTTTGTTTTGATAGTCTTTGCTTTTGAACTGGTGGCACTCCCTTACGCACAATGTGTAATGATTATTGATGTGACCACTGGTAATGTTTTCAATATCACTGTTTCTCTTTCTCCCGATTATGTGTCTTTTTCCTGCCTCCTTTTGGACTTGAATACCCCATTTATATTTTCTCTTGGCTTATTAGCAATCCTGCAGTTTTCTGTTGTATTTTAGTTGGTGTAAGTTCTGTAGTGTACATCTGTCTGGTGACAGTTCTGTAGACTGCTGCCCACAGCTGCAGGGGTCCTGAGAAGGAGGCGGCCACAGGAGCCCCCACCTGGAGTTCTTGGTGGTCTCTCGGGAAGCCCTTGTCCTGATTTGGTTCTGGACTGGGTGGTCTCCTCCTGCATTGCAACTATGGCTCCCCTTTGTCTTTCCTGTTCTGCTTGAATTTCCTAAAAGCAAGTGTTGGCGATGTCCCAAGCGCAGCACCACCTGTGTGTGTGTGTTTTTTATGAGGGTAGTTTAGGGGGATAGGCAGCTTTTTCAGACATAAATGGCAAGAAAAATACCATTTGTTGGTTTGTGGAATGCTTATGTCAAATTTGAAGTGACTATTTTGGTGGGCTGTGCTGTTGTCTAAATGTTAAGTGGCTGTTGACTCTGCACCCTGGGACACATGAAGCATTATTAGACTTTTTTTTTTTTTTTTTTGAGACAGTTTCAAGCTGTTGCCCTGGGTAGAGTGGTGGCATCATAGCTCATAGCAACCTCAATTCTTGGGCTTAAGCGATTCTCTTGCCTCAGCTTCCCAAGTAGCTGGGACTACAGGTGCCCACCACAATGCCTGGCTATTTTTTTGTTGTTCTTGCAGTTGTCACTGTTGTTTTAGTAGGCCCGGGCTGGGTTCAAACTCACCATCCTTGGTGTATGTGGCCAACACCCTAACCACTGAGCTACGGGCGCCACCGCCGGTTATTAGACTCTTGACCAAGGACAGTCAGCCTGAGGGCACCCTTCCCAGGGACCCTCCTATCAGGAGGAAAGGGGGCTGAGTGTGGGCTGGACTTGACAGTGCCCACTGCTGGTCACCCATGGAACTGGCCTTCTACCTGGCTGTGCCCTGATCTATGTCCTTCTCTTGACAGGCAGTGGTGGTGCCTCAGGCTGGTGGACAGCTGTGGATCTTTGGAGGGGAGTTTGCCTCTCCCGACGGAGAGCAGTTCTACCACTACAAGGATCTCTGGGTCCTGCATTTGGCCACCAAGTCCTGGGAACAAGTCAAGTAAGACGCTGGGTGAGGAGCCCAAGCTCAGGGTCAGCGCTTCTGAGATCCCCACCATGGTGTCACAGGGCTTGGAGGAGCACAGGGTGCAGTCCTAGGCGACCGGTCTCACTGGGTCATTGGGCAGCAAGGGACGTGCTTATGCTTCTCTGGACCTTGGGTGGAGAAGCCAGGCAGGCTGGATGGGGCTCTTCCTCTTGCAGCCCTCACACATCCTTGAGGTGGAGTCCTCTCCAGTGGCCCAGAGGTCCTCAAACTTTTTTTTTTTTTTTTTTTTTGTAGAGACAGAGTTTCACTTTATTGCCCTCGGTAGAGTGCCGTGGCCTCACACAGCTCACAGCAACCTCCAACTCCTGGGCTTAGGCGATTCTTCTGCCTCAGCCTCCCGAGTAGCTGGGACTACAGGCACCTGCCACAACGCCCGGCTATTTTTTTGTTGCAGTTTGGCCGGGGCCGGGTTTGAACCCGCCACCCTCGGCATATGGGGCCGGCGCCCTGCTCACTGAGCCACAGGCGCCGCCCGGTCCTCAAACTTTTTAAACAGGGGGCCAATTCACTGTGTCTCAGACAGTTGGAGGGCCGGACTATAGTTTAAAAAAAAAAAACAAACTGTGAACAAATTCCTATGCACCCTGCACATACCTTATGTTGAAGTAAAAAACAAAACGGGAATAAATACAATCACATCACCTCATGTGGCCCACGGGCCGCAGTTTGAGGACCCCTGGTAGGCCCTCGGTGGCCGTGCTGGTCTTAGTGCTGGCTGGCAATGGTAGATCCTGGAGGGAGTTGCTGTTTACTCTCTGTCCATCAGTGTTTAAAGCAGTGGGGCTGCAAGAGGAAGGGTGGGAAGACTTAGTTTCTCAGGAAGCTGGTCCGGCATCTGCTGGTGCTGCATTCCTGCCCCTCTGCAAATCACAACCACGTGGGTTTTTGCTACTCGGAAGCAGTCTGCCGCCACACACCTATCTCTGGACAGTGTGTGTGCTTATAAATTGAGAGGATAAATGGGATAAATAGGGAAGGACAGAGTGAAGGTGGAGCTGTTAGCTTCATCCTTCAGCGTGCTCCTGGGCTGAGCACTGTGGCTGTGTAAGCCCCTAGGACAGGCACCATCTCCCTGCTAGTATAGTAGGAAGTCAGATGTTTCCTTGCTTCGGGGAGACGGGCAGTTTGATGTAGAACTTTCTCCAGCATTTGAGACTTCGGGTGGGAGCCACTGTCCCTGGAGAATGTGCTGCTGTCTAGTGACAAGCCTTTTAGGGGCATTGAGGCCTGCCCTGCTTGGCTCAGGCCTGGGATGTTTTGCCCGTTTAGGAAAGAGTCTTCCAGGCCCAGAGCAGGTGCAGGCAGTCTCTGCACTCGCCCGGCGACCCTAACACAGGAGCCAGGTGTGCGTGGGGAGCGGGCCTGTGCCCCAGCTCTGCAGCTCCTTGCTCATGCATGTGGTGGGGAAGGCTTGTTATTTTAGGCACAGCGATCAGTTTATGTTCATGTTAAAAACTGGGTTGGTTAGGCGGCACCTGTGGCTCAAGGAGTAGGGCGCCGGTCCCATATGCCAAAGGTGGTGAGTTCAAACCCAGCCCTGGCCAAAAAAAAAACAAAAAAAAAAAACTGGGTTTGTTTATGTTGGAACTCAGTCATTTCCCCTTAACTTTATTTAGACTTAGAGTTCATTGTGTCTTGCATGTCGGCCGCCTCATTTGATATGGATGTGGACGCCACACTCACAGCTGTGTTCAGATCCCCTTCACTGTCTTGAGAGGGAAGTGCCTGCAAAACTGCCCTGATATAAAAACAAAAAATCTTGGTTTTGCAGCAGAACCTTCATGTGCTGCTTCTCACTGACCTCCCCATGTTCTGACTGTGCCCTTCACGAGGCGGAGGGTAGACTCCAGAGGCAAGACCCGGGGGCTGGGAAGAGAAGGCGTGGACAGATCCCCTTTCCCTCCCGTGTGAATGAGTGAGTGGCTGCCAGCCGAAAGCACCTGCAGTCATCTGTACACGGGACTGGGAACCGCATGGCTCTGAAGGGGCATGCCTGGTGTTCAGAGGCCTCCCCTCCAAGGACGGCCTGTCAGTGGGGGATTGGACACACCTGGTGTATGTGGGGGGCAGTGAGAGCTTCCTTCCCCTGCTGGGCTGTGCTGTTGGCCAGGGCCTGGGGCCTCCCTGTGGGGTCTGGGGCTGGAAGGGTCGCAGGTGCTCCTGGGCCTCTCTTGGAGCAGGGTCTTTCCTTTTTGCCCCCCACCCACTGCCTCTGCTGGTGTTTCTCAGAGTGGACCAGGAACCTGCGTTTCCCTGCCTGCTCTACACCTGCCAAGCCACTTAAGGCTGCTGGTCTGTGTGTAAAGTTCTGGGGCTTTGAAAGCTGGCATTTTGAAGGGAGCCCTACTTTTTTTTTCTCACCTTGAGGAGGAAGTGCGGGTGAGGAAGGGGAGAGATTTGGCCCTTTCTCCATTTATTTCTGGGCTGGTGCATCCTGGGTGGTCATCTGTGACTCACATTCTTAATGAGAAGGCCAAGCTCCCCAGAGCCCCACTTGATCAGAGTTTTGTAACAGTTTTTTTGAGACAAGATTCATATACCATATAGTCACTCTTTCAGAGCGTATAAGTCAGTGGTTTTTAGCAGAGTTGTGCAGTCAGCACCACTACCTAAATTGAGAGCATTCCCCCACCTAAGAGAACCCCGCAGCGTCCCTAGGAGTCACCACACCCACTTCCCCTAGCTGCTTCCTCTATCTCTGAGGAGCTGCCTGTTCAGGTGTGTCCCCTCCCTGGAGTCATAACACACGGCTCTCTCTGTCCCGTCCCTGTGTAGCAGGTGACAGCTTCGTGCCTCTCATGCCAGGTGGTACTTGGTAGTGTGGTGGCCATGATCTTCTGCGTGTCTATAACGAACCCGGCTCCTCTGACACAGACACACACACATTCTAAGGAGAAGCCCATCAGAAACAGACCTGGGGAGAGCATGGGACCTGATCTAGCACCTGTCTGTGCCTCAGACTCAGGTCACTGGAAACCTGTTCTCAGATGGGGCATCTTACCTCAAAGGCAGGAAGAGACCAAGGCCCGGAGCCCACCTACTAGGAGGCAGAAAGCACCCCACTCAGTCCTCTCTCCCTACACTGCCCTGTCAAGGACTATCTGGAAGTAATGGGGTATCCATGGAGGAGGATGGTGAGAGTAATCAGTAAGAGTTTGTGTGGGGTGGTTTTTTTTTTGTTTGTTTGTTATTGTTGCTTTTTTTTTTCTTTTTTTTTCTTTCTTTTTTTTTTTTTTTTTGTAGAGACAGAGTCTCACTTTATGGCCCTCGGTAGAGTGCCGTGGCGGCACACGGCTCACAGCAACCTCCAACTCCTGGGCTTAAGCGATTCTCTTGCCTCAGCCTCCCGAGCAGCTGGGATCACAAGCACCCGCCACAACGCCCGGCCATTTTTTGGTTGCAGTTTGGCCGGGGCCGGGTTTGAACCCGCCACCCTCGGTATATGGGGCCGGCGCCCTACCGACTGAGCCACAGGCGCCGCCCTGTTATTGTTGTTTTTTAAAGAAGCAGTCTCACGATGTTGCCCAGCCTGATGTGGAACTCCAGGGCTTGGGATCCCCCCGACCTCGGCCTCTCAAGTAGCTGGGGTTCCCAGGTCTGTGCTGCTGTACCCAGCTCATGTCCTTCCCCTCATCTGATGCTGGAGTTCTGTTGCAGACAGTGCTGCTGTGAGTGTTCATGTACAGCTAACACACCTTTGTGTGCATCAATGCACTTACAGGTGAGTAGACAACCTGTGTGTGCAAGTGCGTGTGTCCACGTGCACTCTTCTGACCTGAGAGTGGCCAGCGTGTGTGGCTTTGCAAACCCATTTAGTGCCTGTGCTTAGAGCTGCATCTGAGTAAGTCAGTGTTCTAGTAAAAGAAGAATCATTCATGGAATGATTATCTCTACGGTTCTGGCAGGAAGGGCAATGAGGAGTCAGTGGGGTCAGAGCTTCCTGGGCCTCAGGGCCTTGGCTAATGTTCTGGGCTGCGTGAGCTGAAGGCTCCCTGGCTCCGCAGGATACAAGGTTTTTGATGGAAAAGCAACACCCACTTGTGAAGCCAAACCCTTCCCTTTGTGGAGAGTTGGGTGTGTGTGGCTTCCCCGTTGAACGGTTTGCTGACCACCTGTGTGTTCAGGGGAGATGGGGCCCATGTGTACGTTGAGTGTGATTAATTTGTAGAAAACTAAGACTGAGGCAAGGTGGTATGGAATTGAAAACTACCATTAGGGTAAACAGTCAGGTTTCTGACCCATACTTTGCTCAGGTGCTGAAACCTCCCCTGCCCTTGGTACAGTTTAGCATCTTTACAAGTGGTCGAGAGCCAGACGAGAGCCAGACCAGCTTGGTTCAGATTCTGGCTCTGCCACGGACTGGCTTAGTGGCTTTCTGGTAAGTGTCGACTCTTTCATCTGTGAGATGGGAGTAACCATGTCAGTGCATGTGGAGGGGCTGCGAGTCCTGGGGCGCACACGCCCCCTCAGATGTGGAGGACCACGCACCATGGGGCACACGTTCCATCAATGGTACTGTTAACAGTAACAGTTAAAATGAAGCAAGGATGTGGTTCCAGAGCAGCGGTTATCACCCTCTATTAAAGGGTCGTGGCGTTAGGAAGGTTGAGAACCACTGTTCAGAGTCTGTTGTTCACTTAGGCATTGTGTGACTCAGTATTGTGGACTTTACTGAACTCCAGGCTTGCTTGATGGGATTGGTACCTGGAAGAGCCAGCTGAGTTCCAGACTGACCTGCAAGGAAGGGTGGTGCCCTGGCCTGGGCTCCTGAGCAGCCAGCTGGTCCCACTCCTCCAGGTTGAGCCGCCAGATGGAGATCCTGGCATGGCATAAGGAACTGTGACTTGGAGTTTCAGGGATTAGGGTAGAAATCTTTCTCTGCTCAGTGCCTGCTACTACAGGCAGAGCTGCATAATGTCTGTTGTTGCACGTGTGATGTGGACTGGTGACAGTGCTATTTCCCTGCGTCTTCTCTGTCCAGACACTCACCCCCGTGTTACAACTGTGTGTTCCTGCAGGGCCTTGCTGAGCAGCAGGCTGCACTGCGCAACCTGGTGTCCTGTCGAGGCTTGTGGGTGTGCTGTGATGTCCAGCTGATGACGAAGTCACCTAACGCTTCTCAGAACACACTCTGTCACTAAGCTCTGTGTGACTGTAGTGTGTGACTTTGTGAGGTGTGAACTTTAACTCAGGGAAGTGCTTGTGTGCTGAGTGCACACCTCTCCACCCTAAGCCTGAGGAATATTTGATACATACGTTTTCTGCACATATCACAGCCGTGGCCTAATAGAAGGGGCCTGGTGCTGATGCCAACTGGCAGCGTGCCCCAGTGGAGCACCATTCTGCACACTGCTCACGTGATTCCCAGGGCACTGGCTCCCACAGCATCACACATGTATTTTTATGCTGTATGCAGACTTCTGGCTGAGTAGGACATGTTCATTTTTTAAGATTCCATATTTGGATTCGGCACCCATAGCTCAGTAGTTAGGGCACCAGCCACATACGTAGCAGGCCAGTATGAACCCTGCCCCAGCCTGCTAAACAAAAATGAGAACTGCAACAAAGAAATAGCCAGGTGTCCCGGCTGCCCCCAGCCCAGCCCCCATCCGGGCCTCGGCGCCACAGGCGCTCAGGGGGCCTGCACGTCCTGGACACGCACGCGGAGCCACCGTGGGGCCCATCGCGGGGTGGGCGACGCACATCAGCTGGACTGTTTGGAGGTGTCTCCTGCGCGGCTGAGGCGGCGCTGGGGGCTCCGGGCCGCTTCCCAGAGAGGAGGACGTGGTGTTGCGGCCCGACTCGGTTTCCTTCCGGGAGGAGCTGGCCTTGCCCGAGTGGGGTCATGGTTGAAGAGCTCAGGTTTTGGGGTCAGAGCCCCATGGCCAGAGGGTACGGAGCGATGGGAGATGACAGCTCTATTGATTACACTGCTCACGAAGCCTGGAACGAAGCCACCAATGTTTACTTGCTCGTTATCCTTGTTAGCTTTGGGCTCTTCATGTTTGCCAAGAGGAACAAAAGGAAAATTAGGAGGATATTCAGCGTGCCATCTACAGAAGAAACATCAGAGCCCAACTTTTATGATACAATAAGCAAAATTCGTTTAAGACAGCAACTGGAAATGTATTCCATTTCAAGGAAATACAACTGTCAACAGCCACAAAACCAGGGTGATAGTGTGCAGCTCTCCTTGGGATGAAGCCTCAGAAAATGAGCAGCATAAGGATTATTAAACATTACAGCAGCAACCCTCCCTAATTCTTTCTACTAAATTATGAACAGCATTGTAAAAACCTCTCAGGCGGTGCCTGTGACTCAAAAGGAGTAGGGCGCCATCCTCATATGCCGGAGGTGGCGGGTTCAAACCCAGCCCCAGCCAAAAAAACTGCAAAAAAACCCTCTGTCTGCATAAACTCATTTCACCTGTGACTTTTTCCAATTTTTTTTGTTCTGTTTTGCTTATTGTAATTGCATCTCCAAGCGGTCTATTACACAGATACAAACGGCTCATGAGGTCTGGGCTCAGGGAGCCTGCAGGGACCATCAGATACACTGTAACCAGAGATGGAGACTTGACCTCTGAAGACCTCTGATTTCCTGGGGATACAGTCAGCCAGAAATAAACACACAGCTTGGGAAGCAAGAATTCTGGAGCCATTTTGATGAGAACGTTTTTGTAAAATTAAAAAATAAAAATTTAGCCACTGGAAAAAAAAGAAAGAAAGAAATAGCCAGGCATCATTGTGGCTGGCACCTGTAGTCCCAGGTACTTGGGAAGCTGAGGCAAGAGAATCACTTAAGACCAAGACTTTGAGGTTGCCTGAGCTGTTAACACCACACGGCACTCTAGCAAGGGCAACATAGTGAGACTGTCTCAAAAAAAAAAAAAAAAAACCCTCCTTATTTAAGAGTGACAGCAGTTGAAAAGCCTGCTAGAGATTCAGATATAGGTGGGCTTTTTCAAGTAGCTTTGTTTCTCCAAAGAGGGATGTGGAATCTTTTCATAGAAAAAATTTCCCTTTTTAGTTACAAAACAGTGGTATTTGGCTGCTGCCATGGAAAGTTAGTTGAGTTCTTAGTGCCTGGCTCAGCCACAGGACAGACACCCACAGGGCTCCCACGCAGGAGCTGACAAGCTCTCCACCTGGCCTAGGTTCCCCATCAGCAGCGCACAGCTGGCTGTTCTCCAGGCCCTGCCCGTGTGGTGGGCGCAGGGTCTCTGCACTTCCTTGATGTAGATGCACTGGCTTAGTCCCCAGATTGTGCTTAAACTTTCTCACAGGGGTTTGTTTCTTGCCCAGCATGTGGTGGTTTTCTTCTTATTCAACCCTCTGATTCATGGCTAGGACAGTCTGGCTGGGTCCATCCCTGGCAGGGAGGGTACAGATGTGGAGTGGCCAGGCAGAGGAGAGGCTGTTCCCACTGCAGAGCAGGCATGGGTGGGACAGGGGCTCCCTGGCTCCTGGGGCCCACCTAAACCTGCTGGAGCATCACCAGGCAGGCCCCATCCACGGGAACCTGTGGCCTTGGATGTTGTCTTCTGACCAAATCCAAATTTTATGGAAGAAATCTTTCTGTTAAGAGGGAGCAGCAGAAAAAGGTGATTTTTTTTTTTTTTGTCTCCTTGGTTCTTAAAAAAGAACAGTTTTGGGGTGGTGCCTGTGGCTCCAAGGAGTAGGGCGCCGGCCCCATATTCTAGAGGTGGCGGGTTCTAGCCCAGCCCCGGCCAAAAACTGCAAAAAAAAAAAAAAAAAAAGTTTTGAAGTCCGAAGGCCACAGGCTCCCACTGTCCTCTGAGCCTTGTCAAAGCATCTGGTGGTCTATGAGCTTGGGCAGGAAAACATGTTCACTGAGTTTGTGGGTGACACCAGGCCAGAGGGAGAGCAAGTGCACGGGTTGACAGATCAAGCACCCAAGGTTTTCTTCATGGACCAATCTACTGAGGTGGAGTTTTTGTGGCCTGAGTTCTCCTTGTGGGTATGCGCGAACTTGGGAGGGAGCAGGTGGGGCTGAATCACGGCCCCGGCTGGTGGAACAGGTTGGATGGGGGATAGGTCAGTGACTTGTGACTCCACGAGAACCAGAGTGTGAGGAGGCCGTGGGGGAGGCTTGTGGCCTCGAGGTGCTGATTACTTCTGGTTGACCTTCCATGGGCAGGTGTGGTGGTCCCTCAGGGTGACATGTGGAGAGGGATGTCAGTTGAGAGGAGGGTGCGGTGTGGCCCAGCATTGGAAGAGTAGCATTATATAAGGGAAGGCCCTGGCCAGTCATCCTAGTGATGAGTTCACGCCGTCAGCATGTGCGCTAAAAAGGAACGGTGCTGAGGGGGTGAGCAGGCCCTGCACAGGGGTGTGGAAGTGTCCGTGTTTCACACTGTTACTGTGTCTGCCCAGAGGTGGGTGTGCGATCTGTTAGTACTACTGCTGGAACAGCTGCCTCTGGAGTTTTGGGCAGTGTGTATGTGCAATGTGATATCTGAACTTTGCAGTGAGTTTTACAGGAAATTGCCATTGTAATTTTGTATGTGATGTCAAGTTTATACATAATCAACTTAACTGTGTGCAAAAAAAAATCCGTCTGAAATTTGTAAAGGGTAGGCATTTGCATTGGAGAACTTAAAGTTTTAATTTTGGGATTCTTTGCCAGTGCATTGATGTTTGTGTTGGGTACCTGCCCTTTATGGGACTTTGTATAAACTCTGTGAATGGCTTTTTGGGAAAAGCCATACAACATACGCAAAGGTAAATAGAATCCTACATTGTATAAGTAGGCTCTGAATTTTGTGATTAAGGTTGTAACTGTCCTTTGCAGCCTGGAGTTGCTGTGGTCCTTGTGGAAAAGGTGGGAGGGGCAGGCCATCCGTGGGCCTGGGGAGCGGCCAGGCCCTACCTGTCCCCAGCTCCAGGAGGGTTCCTGGTGTTCAGGCCCATGTCGTGGCCAGAGCTGTGTCTGGGGGCCCCACACCTGTGGCAGGTGTAAGTGACCTTATCTGAGAGCTTCCTGGGCATCTGGTGCCCCAGCATGTTACTCACCTCCCCATTTTGTCCTTGTTCCTCTCTGGTTACAGAAGTGACCCCTGTTCAGTGAAGAAGACTAGGGGATGCCAGAAAGAAAGACAGTAAAACCCCTCAACCCTCAGCTCAGAGCCTTACAGAATTCACTTTGTAACCTGCTGTTTAACTTACTAGTTTTTTTGTTTTATTGTCACTATTTTTGGAGCATTTTCCTGTGACATGATATTCTAAGGAATTTAAGTCCTCATCAAATTGGAATACTACTTACATGTATAATTCTTGTTTGCGGCGGTTGATTATAGTTTTGTTTCCATTTGTCAGCATTCTTAAGGTTTTAAATTTGTGTTTTTACATTTGACTTTTTCCTGCATTTTCCCACTAACACTGCATGTCAGATAATTGCAATATACAGTAGAACCTCTAAGTTGACTGCCGAGGGACTGTGACAGACTGGTCCACGTGTGGAGGTGGGCAGTGTAAGGGACGAGGCTGCTGTACTGATCTGTATGCATCTGGTCTGTGAAAGTTAGGTCGACTTGAGGGGGTGGTCAGCTATGGAGGTTCTGCTGTAACTATCAGTTTTAGTGAGGTGTAATTATAACTCAACAAAATGATACCTTTTAGATATACTATTAGACGAGTTCTGCAAATATATACATGCCTGTAACCACTACTGCAGTGAAGATGCAGGACATTTTTCTCACCCCAGAAAGTTCCCTCGTACCCCTCCAAGCCCCGGGCCCCAGGCCCTAGGCCCCAGGCAGCTGCTGTCAACTGTGATTAACCTTGCCTTTTAAGACTCTCATGTACTGGGCTCACACCACACCTGCACCTCTTCCTGGTATTTTTGAGATTCATATTGCTGTGAGTGCTAGTAAAATGATTTTTTTTTTTTTTTTGGTAGAGACACAGTCTCACATTATTGCCCGTGGTAGAGTGCTGCGTCATCACACAGCTCACAGCTAGCTCCAACTCCTGGGCTTAGGCAATTCTCTTGCCTCAGCCACCCGAGTAGCTGGGACTTAGAGGCACCCGCCTCAGCGCCCAGCTATTTTTTTGTTAGTGTTTGGCCAGGGCTGGGTTTGAACGCGCCATCCTCGGTAAATGGGTCCAGTGCCCTACCCATTGAGCCACAGACGCCGCTTGTAGAATGTTTTTTTTTTTTTTTTTTTTTAAACAAGCCAGGGTCTCGCTTTGTTGTGTTGGTTGACCTCAAACTGCCAGGCTCACAGGATACTTGGCCTCCAGAGTAGCTTGGTGCCACAGGTGCGCACAACCCGTGTGGTAGTGATCCCATTGCTGAGAAGCATCCACCCTCTGGACACACTGCACATTTTTTTGTCCATCCATCCATTGACAATTCCAACTAAAGAGCCTGTAAATGCACATGTGAGTCTTTGTGTAGACCTGTGCTTTCCTTACTCTTAAACACATTGACAAAGTGTATGCTAAGTTTGTTTTATATTACAAGAACCCGTCAACGTGTACCATTTAACTTTCTCTCCAGGACTGCTCGTGTGCGTTCCAGTGGCTCCACATCCTCACCAGTACTTGGTGGTGTCTATTTTAGACATCGGATGGTGTGCAGTGGGCTCCCACTGTGGTGTGTTTCTCTGGTCATTAATGATGCTGAGCATCTTTTCATGTTTTTATTGGGCATTTAATATCCTTCCTGCCCCTGGTTTTACTGTGAATTTTCTGTTCAACTCTTTTGCACATATATTTTTCCCTTTAAATCTTTTTTTGGGGATGTGGGTGACAAGTCCTGGCTGAGTTGTTCATATTTTTATTGGGTAGTTTATCTTACTATCAAGATATATTATTCTGTATGTAAGTCATTCGTCATTTTTACATTTGAAATTATTTCTCCCAGTCTGTCCCTTGCGTTTATATATATATATATATTTTTTTTTTTTTTCTTTCTTTTGAGGGGGGAGAGGGTGTCTCACTCTATTGCTCTGAGTAGAGTGCCATGGTGTCATAGCTCAAAGCAAGCTCAAACTCCTGACCTCAAGTGATCTTTTATTTAAAGAGAGAGTCTTACATTGTCACCCTCGGTAGAGTGCTGTGGTATCATAGCTCACAGCAACCCCCAACTCTTGGGCTTAAGTGATTCTTTTGCCTCAGCCTTCCAAGTAGCTGGGACTTACAGGCACCTGCCACAACACCTGGCTATTTTTTTGTTGTAGTTGTCGTTGTTTAGCAGGCTCGGGCCGGGTTTGAACCCACCAGCCCTGGTGCACCCTACCTACTAAGCCACAGGCACCAAGCCCTCAGGTGATCTTCTTACCTCACCCTCTTAAGTAGCTGGGACTACAGGCACCCACCACAGCAACCAGTTAGTTTTTCTATTTTTAGTAGAGACAGAGTCTCATTCTTGCTCAGCCTGGTCTTGAATTCCTCAGCTCAGGCAATCCTCCCGTCTCAGCCTCCCAGAATGCTGGGATCACAGGTTCTTGGCATGTTTTTTATATTTGAATGGTGTATTTTGAATTTTTTTATTTTGATGGAGTCCAATTTATTATGTTTTATCTTAGAAATCTTATCCAGTACAGGATCACGGATGTTTTTTCTTGTTTTATTCTTGAAATTTTATAGTAACTAGTTGGACTCTTATCAGGCTGGTTTTGGTACTGTTAGCCTGTGGGTCAGATTAAATGCCATGTAGTAAGTGTTTACAAAATAGAACTCACTGTAAAAGAGTTTTTTTTTTTTTTTTTTTTATGAGCAACTAGAGATTAAGCAGATTTATAGCTTTTTTGTTGTCCATTTTAGATCAACAGGGGGTCCTTCAGGTCGGAGTGGACACCGGATGGTGGCCTGGAAGAGGCATTTAATCCTCTTTGGTGGCTTCCATGAGAGTACAAGGTTGGTACCAACAGCAAGAGTCTCTTTCCTAGAGCATTGGGGTGGACTTGTCATGGAGGACCGTCCTGCGCACAGGTGGAGAGAGCGCTGCCTTATCACGGTTGGGCACCTGTGTGGTGCTCTGCTCACAGGGGCCCCGGTCATGGAGGACCGTCCTGCGCACAGGTGGAGAGAGCGCTGCCTTGTCACGGTTGGGCACCTGTGTGGTGCGCTGCTCACAGGGGCCCCGGTCATGGAGGACCGTCCTGCGCACAGGTGGAGAGAGCGCTGCCTTGTCACGGTTGGGCACCTGTGTGGTGCGCTGCTCACAGGGACCCCACCCGATTTGATGTGTTGTCATTGAAATACTTGATTCTTGTTGACCATTTTGACTCTGCACCAGGCCCTGTCTAAATGGGGTTTGCACAGTGGTCTGGTGCGGAGTGTGCTGGCGGCCTTGTCACCACACTCTGCCTGCTGGGTGTCTAGCCACCCCTAGTTGGCACTGCTGCTGCTGGCCAGGGACCTCCCTTAGAGCGCTGGCCTGTAACAGTTACAAATACTCCTCTTGGGGCAGCAGCCATAGTTCAACATTCTGCAGTGACACCCTAAGACAATGCCTCTGACTTTCACTATGGTTTGCAGAGCACTTTTATTTATTTATTTATTTTTTTGTAGAGACAGAGTCTCACTGTACCGCCCTCGGGTAGAGTGCCGTGGCATCACACAGCTCACAGCAACCTCTAACTCTTGGGCTTATGCGGTTCTCTTGCCTCAGCCTCCCGAGCAGCTGGGACTACAGGCGCCCGCCACAACGCCTGGTTATTTTTTTGTTGCTGTTTGGCCAGGGCAGGGTTTGAACCCGCCACCCTCGGCATATAGGGCCGGCGCCCTGCTCACTGAGCCACAGGCGCCGCCCTGCAGAGCACTTTTATAGGCCATCAGCAGACAGGTTATCCTCCTAGGCTAAAGAGGAGGAAGCCCGGGCGGCGCCTGTGGCTCAGTGGGCACCAGCCCCATATACCGAGGGTGGCGGGTTCAGACCCTGCCCCGGCCAAACTGCAACAACAACAACAAAACAGCTGGGCATTTGTGGCGGGCACCTGTAGTCCCAGCTGCTTGGGAGGCTGAGGCAGAGAATCACCTAAGCCTAGGAGTTGCACTCTACCCAGGGCAATAAAGTGAGACTGTGTCTCTACAAAAAAAAAAAAGAGGAGGGAGCCAAGGTGCAGGATGAACAGCAGAGCTTGTCCTCAGATACAAGCTGCTGATCTTGGGCCCATTTTCTGCTCTGCCCGGCTTGCTGCCTGTGTCTCTGTGACCTCCTGCTGTCGTGTACGGTCACCACCTGCCCGTGTCTCTCTGACCTCCTGCTGTCGTGTACGGCCACCACCTGCCCGTGTCTCTCTGACCTCCTGCTGTCGTGTACGGCCACCACCTGCCCGTGTCTCTCTGACCTCCTGCTGTCGTGTACGGTCACCACCTGCCCGTGTCTCTCTGACCTCCTGCTGTCGTGTACGGTCACCACCTGCCCGTGTCTCTCTGACCTCCTGCTGTCGTGTACGGTCCCCACCTGCCCATGTCTCTGACCTCCTGCTGTCGTGTACGGTCACCACCTGCCCGTGTCTCTCTGACCTCCTGCTGTCGTGTACGGTCACCACCTGCCCGTGTCTCTCTGACCTCCTGCTGTCGTGTATGGTCACCACCTGCCCGTGTCTCTCTGACCTGCTGTCGTGTACGGTCACCACCTGCCTGTGTCTCTGTGACCTCCTGCTGTCATGTACGGTCACCACCTGCCCGTGTCTCTCTGACCTCCTGCTGTCGTGTACGGTCACCACCTGCCCGTGTCTCTCTGACCTCCTGCTGTCATGTATGGTCACCACCTGCCCGTGTCTCTCTGACCTGCTGTCGTGTACGGTCACCACCTGCCCGTGTCTCTGTGACCTCCTGCTGTCATGTACGGTCACCACCTGCCCGTGTCTCTCTGACCTCCTGCTGTCGTGTACGGTCACCACCTGCCCGTGTCTCTCTGACCTCCTGCTGTCATGTATGGTCACCACCTGCCCGTGTCTCTCTGACCTGCTGTCGTGTACGGTCACCACCTGCCCGTGTCTCTGTGACCTCCTGCTGTCATGTACGGTCACCACCTGCCCGTGTCTCTCTGACCTGCTGTCGTGTATGGTCACCACCTGCCCGTGTCTCTGTAACCTCCTGCTGTCATGTACGGTCACCACCTGCCCGTGTCTCTGTGACCTCCTGCTGTCGTGTACGGTCACCGCCTGCCCGTGTCTCTGTGACCTCCTGCTGTCGTGTACGGTCACCGCCTGCCCGTGTCTCTGTGACCTCCTGCTGTCGTGTACGGTCACCACCTGCCCGTGTCTCTGATTTCCTGCTGTCACGTGTGGTCAGGTCTTGCTGCCCTTGGGAAGAAGAGCAGTTGTGCCATTGTTAAAGTTTGTGTGCAAGGCACTTATATTCATTCCCAAGCAGCTGTGAGGGTGCAGGTGTGGCCACCCACGAGTCTGTCAGTGCAGGGACTCAGCACCTGCTGTGGGGGCAGTAAGGTCTGCACAGCTCCTTCCTTTGAAATTATGCGTTATCAATTGAGTCATTTTAAAATCAGAACTTTCTCAAAACTATTGTCTGTTATCTTGTTTAAAATGACTGAAGTATTTGAACGTATTTATGTGGTCATCATTCATATTGAGTTTTAAATGCAACTTTCTGAGTTTACCTAGGAGAAGTTGCTGTTTATTTTATGTGCAGAATAGAATTTTACTGAAAACGTGCAGTGTGAAATCTGATAAAACAGTGAAATTTGGTGAAGTCTTGAACACTTCGTGCCTCCCCTCCTCAGTTTGGAAGAAATTCCACAGAAGGGAGCTGGCCGAGCTGTGCTCGGAAAGTCCCGGTTGTCTGCCATCCTAAAGCTGCATATGCAGACAGCTCTGGGTGGGTGCCCAGCACCTTTCCCTGTCTCCAGCACCGAGCGTGTGGCTTCAAGGGTGACAGTTCTCATGTTTGGCAGCGAGCATTTTACACACAGCTTTAGTGCTCCAAACTTAGAATTTTTTTTTTTTTTGAGGAAGGGTCTTGCGCTGTTGCCCAGGCTGGAATGCACTGGCTCATTCATTAGCTCACTCTGACCTTGGATTCCAGGGCTCAAGCAATCTTCCTGCTGCAGCTTTCCGAATAGCTGAGACTGTAGGTGCATCACCAGGCCCAGCTCATTTTTAAAAATTACTGTACAGTTGGGGTCTTGCTATGTTGTGCAGGCTTGTCTTGAAGTCTTGGCCTCAAGCAGTTCCCCCACAGCCTCCTGAAGTACTGGAGTTATAGGCAAGACCCCTACACACAGCCCTAAACTTAGATTATTTGGATGCAACATGAGAGAGAAAAATGTCCACTTGAGACTTGGGGCAGAGTTTCTCACTTTTTTCATGTTTTCTGTTAAAAATTTTAGCTCTCCTTTCTGCCGTGCTGGAGAGTAGCCCCTAATCCTGTTATTCTGTGAAGTCCCACGTCGGAACATAGAGCTGCTGCTCCCTACGGCGCTTGTGCCCTTTTAAGTCTTGTGCTCAGTGTCCTTTGGCAGCTAAGTCAGGTGTTAAGCGGGGCCAGTCACGGTGCCCCTGGGCTTCTGCCCGTTCGTTTTTGTGGTGTCTTCGGATTCCTGGGAACGTCCCACCCTCACCCATCCTCCAGTCTGGCCTCAGTCTTGCTCAGCTGTGTCTCTGTTCTGATTATTCTGTTGGCGTTAGACATGCAGCAGAGACCGTGACCAGCGCTGTTAGTTGTCAGACTGGTGGTGCTGACTGTGCAAGGGAAGACGCGTAACCTCCAGATGGAATAGTCACACCACTGCAGGCTCACTTGTGGTTCTCACATGAGTTTAAGCTTTATTAAACAGATGGCTTAGTAAATGGCAGGAAATTTGCCTTTGATTGAAGTCAGGTTTACTTTTTTCTGTCCCTGCCTCTTCCCACTGTTCTTGGCCGTGACGGTGTGTGCTGCTTTGTTCTGACTAGGGACTACGTCTACTACAACGATGTGTATGCCTTTAACCTGGACACGCTCACGTGGAGCAAGCTGTGCCCGTCAGGGATGGGACCTACGCCACGGTCAGGGTGCCTGGTGTCTGTCACGCCGCAAGGCAGCGTCGTCGTTTATGGTGGCTACTCAAAACAGGTGAGGTGGCTGGTGGGGATGGTGACTTCACCTGCCATCTTCAGTTTCATCAGCAGTTGAATCTTGCAAATAAGATCACACACTGGTATAACCTCTGAGCCATTCTTTCTATTAAGTTAGAGATGGATATCATGGTTCTGCCCCTCTGAATACACTAAGACTTCCAGAGGCCTGTTAATGGTCTCATCCGTATCCCCTGCAGCAGGTAGAATCGACTCTGTACCACAGTTCTCCTAAACGGCAGGTGCTAACCCCTGTGTGGGCTCTGCTGCAGAGCACGCCATGACCCAGCTCCCTGCACGGCCAGCAGGCTGTGTGCCTCAGCCTGCGAGTGGCACTGACGGGGACTCTAGTGCACACATAGGAGCCCATCCTCTCAGCATCTGTGAACCTAAGAGGCAGAGGTGGTGCATTGCTGCTGGCTCTGAGCGCCTCCTTAGCGCCCGGGTCACCATCAGAGGAGGAAGTGGTGCATTACTGCTGGTTCTGAGAGCCTCCTTAGCGCCCGGGTCACCATCAGAGGAGGAAGTGGTGCATTACTGCTGGTTCTGAGAGCCTCCTTAGCGCCCGGGTCACCATCAGAGGAGGAAGTGGTGCATTGCTGGGCTCTGAGCGCCTCCTTAGCTCCCGGGTCACCATCAGGGCACAGCAACACCCACGCTTCCTGGGCCTCCTGAGGAAGGGCTGGCCTGAAAAGCAGGACCCTTCAAAAATTCATGCAAATTCTGTTTACTTATTTTTTTTCCTTTTTTGGGGGGGATGGGGACAGGAGTCTCGCTTGGTCACCCTGGGTAGAGTGTCATGGTGTCACAGGTCACAGCAACCTCAAATTCTTGGGCTCAAGCAATTCTCTTGCCTCAGCCTCCCAAGTAGCTGGGACAACAGGCGCCTGCCACAACACCCTGCTATTCTTTTTCTTTCTTTTTTTTCTTTTATTTATTTTTTTGTTTAGCAGACCAGGGCCAGGTTCAAACCCTCTGTTTATTTTTGTAGTCCAATTGAATTCATTTTTGTGAAAATCTAACTGCACGAAGGTAAAGCTGGTGACCTAGCGGAAGAACCTGTGTGGAGGAACACAGGGAGGAGCGACACAGCGCAGCTTTTGTCACCTTTGCATTTGGAATGAGGCCACAGCACTTCAAGAAAAAAAAGCTGCTGAAGCAGGAGGATGTAGAAACCGTTGGGGAGCACAGACCCAGGCCAGCCAGCTCTGTTAGAAGGCGCAAGGTCTTGAGGGACACATGGATGTTACTGTGGGGAAACTGCTGGTTCCAGGGAGACATGCTGTCAGCACCACAGGACAGAGAACGCAAGCGGACGTGAGCACTGCCAGGGGCCTGAGAGGACCTCTGCTGGCGCTGAGAGTCCCCCACCATCCCCTCGGCACACAAGGCCTTGTGAATTTGTTCCTAGTAATGTTGGGCCTTTGGTTTAGAAGAGTCGGTGTGGAAATGATAGTTGTTTCTGAACCAACCTGCTAGAGAAAGAAAAGACTGTCTGGTTTTCATAACTGAGGTGCAGAAACTGTCACTTGTCCACATGTTTCCATGGGAAGGTGAGAGGTTCAGACTGTTCTCCTCGTGTGATTGTCGACCTCCTCAGTTTAGAATGTCAGGAAATGTGAAGAATTTCCCATGGACAGAGTGTTTTCATTTTTCAGAGATCAAGTTGGTTTCTCCCCATTGTTATAAACGGTATAGTTCAGAGAATTGTACATGAACGATGTCCCCTTGCTGTTCCGGGCTCAGAGCCAGTGACACCCAGGCCTGGCCTCTGACTCCAGTGCGGAGCAGGGGTGTGAGAGGTGGGTCGGGAGCACCTCAGAGTGCCGGAACCCAAGGGTGTGCTTAAACAAAACCACATGTGGGGTGTGTCACAGGGACCCAAAGCAGTTGAAGGGGCTCCCGGTGGCCATGGGGAGGGGGGACAACAGAGCAACAAAGTGACGTTAGGTCATGCCACATGTCCCTGCTGTCCACATGTCCACACCACTGCCCAAATGGGGGAAGAGCAGGCTGAGCCCCCACACAGAGTCCAGGTGCATAGATCCCCCAGGCCCAGTGGTGCCTCTGGAAGCCTTTCCACGTAGAGCAGGGGAGCCATAGGATGCCCTAACACGTGGGCACTCTGGAATATTTAGGGCAGGATTGCGGCTGTTAGAGAATTTTAAAATCGATCTGTTCATAGGTACTAAATCCCATCAGGTGGTTCTCAGGGTGGGGGTGCACCACTTTCACGGCCCTGGCTGCCCTCGCTCAATTCCTCTTCTGTAGAGAGTCAGGAGAGATGTGGACAGAGGCACACAGCACTCGGACATGTTCCTGCTGAGGCCCGCGGAGGGCAGAGAAGGTACTGGCACCGCGTCTGGTCAGATGGCTGGTCTGCTACTGCTGCGCGGGCTCAGCCGTGAGCAGAGGCTCTGCCTTGCTGTTGCCTGTGGGGGTGGGGGTTGCGAGTGGCCCCCCCACGCTGCCTGGAGTGGCTGCTTCCAGACAGGGCAGAGGTGGGGGACTGGGCCTTGCCGGATATGCTCAGGCTTGCATGGAGCATCTGCCTGTCTGCGACCCGGTAGCAGGTGGTGGATGCTGGACACAGCGGCCCCACGTTCCTTTGCAGCAGTCAGTGCTGCCCATGGAGGCACACACTGGAGGCAGTGTCCCCTCTGAGGCTCCTGGTTGTCCCCAGAAGGGTTTCTGGAACTCTCTGTGGAAAACCAGTCTCTGGCCTGAGTCTCCAGATACACTTGGAACTATAGGTGACAGGGGCTCACTATCGGGATACGGCTGGGCCTGGGCTCAGGGCTGCCCAGCCAAGCCAGCACTTGCTTGTTAACAGGAGTTTCAGGAATTCTTCAGGAGCATTATTTCTTTGGGGCCTTTTAAAACACTGCTGTGAGCCTGTTTATGGGGCAGCCTAGTGCGGCCCTGCTGAGGGTTCAGGCTGAGTCAGCCGCCCTCACTGCCCTCCACAAGTGGCCTGCGGCGTGTCCCGTGTCCTGAGTTGGGGTTGGCACTGGGAGATGAGCTGCAGATTGGCAGTGGCCGCTCCAAAGACCCCTGAAGTTGCAGAAGCCTCAGGTGTGTGCAGTGTGTGGGGGTGAAAGCCAGGGGCGCTACTCTTATCATGGCCTTGGTGTCCCCTGCTCCGTGTGGGAGCTGAGGGAGAAGCTGCGTCCAAGGCACTGGTATGACTTGCAGCACGTTCTTCACCTCCCTGGGGAAGAGGGTGGCTGTGCAAATTTTTTTATCCTCTTTTTTGGTCAAATTCCTCAAGTTAAGGCATCAGAAATGTTTCATGCCCAAGCATGGAGTATCAGGAGGCTTCTCCACATGATACATGCTGTGGCGGGTGAGCGGGCAGGGACCAGGGGTATGGGCCAGCAGCCCAGGGTCCTGAGGCTGGACCTTGCTCCTGGCAGTGTGGCCCTGAGCCTGCACACTCAGCTCCTCAACCCCAGGAAGAAGACACCGTGCAAGGTGCACAAGGAACGGGTCTGGCCTCCCACGGTGTGCCTGTGCTGGGGTTGCCCTGCGTGTGGTGCACGTGGAGGGTGTGAGGAAGGTTAGCGCACGTGGCATCAGGAGGGTTAACTCAGTGTGTGTCAGGTGTTGGTTTGGTTTTTCTGGGTGCCTGTGGTGTCTTTTATTCACAGCCTGGTATTTTTCATTCTGTCGCCAAGGGAACCTGGAGGTCCTCAGCCATCCACCACCAGCTCTCAGGGTTCCTCGTCCTCACCCCCACCCCCCTTTTCTGTTCTCCTCTGACAGGCAAATGGGAGTGGTCTCGGGTCAGCCCTGCCGGCGTGAAGCCCACTCCAAGGTCTGGGTTTTCGGTGGCCATGGCCCCAAATCACCAAACACTGCTCTTTGGGGGTGTCCGTGATGAGGAGGATGAGGAGAGCCTGGAGGGTGACTTCTTCAATGATCTGTATTTCTATGATGCCACCAGGAACCGCTGGTTCGCAGCACAGCTAAAGGTAGAGGTGACTTGGGCGAGTCTGGGCTGTGGTGCCCATGTGGATGGGTGTGGCTCCTACGTGAAGCCCGGTGCCCCTTTGCCTCCCTCCGAGCGTGGTGGCTAGGCTTCTGGAGCCTTTGGTGCTGGTATCTTGGCCTGACAATGGCATTCACTGGCCCATGGCGAGATGCCTAAGGCCTCCTGGCTCTTGGGTCTGTGCCCCTGCTTCCTGCTGCCTTCCTGTCCTGTGAGCATAGCTGCTGACCAGGGGCCAGCCTGGGGTGGGCAGGGCAGTGGGCAGTCTCAGGAGTGGAATTTCATCAGCTTTGGGGTGCACGTGAGTTTGCCAGGCCCAGAAACAACCCTGCAGTTGAGGGTGGGGGCCACTGTGGTAAAGACAGCCTTTGTTGCAGCATTTTGCCCCATGGGGAGATGCAAGGGTTCCATTCTGCACTCAGGTCTCCTCAGTTCTTCAGTGTTAGCAGGAGTCACTCTAGGGCTGGGCCGTGCAGGTTTCTCCCTGGAGGCTTCGTGGGGCATGGATCCCCAGGAGATGGTTGGCAGTGCAGCTCCCAGACTGGCCTCGGGGCTCCTTTATACTCTCAAGAGCTGCTGTGGTCTCAGAAGTAGGTCTTAGAAGCCCAGAGTTGAATCTGCCTGGGTTGATCTGGAGGTGGTTGTGGTTAGAGCAGTCGAAATCATGGCAGCTGTTATTTTGTGAGACAGCAGCATTCTGCAAGAAGATGAGCGGTGGTGGCGGGAGGGTGCAGCTGCCCTGAGACCTGGTACTGACAGCCCCGTGTCTGGGCCTGGTGTCTCTGTGCCAGCTCAGACTGTGAACCTGAGCGTGGGAGCCACAGGAGTCATCCTGGCGCCCCCAGGCCCTCTCAGAGCTGACACTTGGCACACTGGGCTTTCCAGATGAGCTCACCCTCCGTCAGCACAGTGCTCTGGGTGGCCTCGTCCCTGGCTCCTGGCGCAGAGCACTGCCTGCCAGTGAGGGCCAGTGGGGTGCTCCCCCCAGCCCAGAGGTGAGGCAGATCCACATCGCTGCCTGTGTGGTGGGCAGCCGCAGGGCACTCGGCCCATTTTCCTCAGTCATGCACTCCCTGTGTCCAGCCTGTCCACAGAGCCAGGCCTTGCAGATGAGGCAGCACTGTCCCTACCCCATCACAGCTCTGTTCTGTTCCCCCTTCTGTTAAAGGGACCCAGGATAGGGAAGAGACATCGCCGGCGGGGCAGGAAGGCTGGGCCTGCAGAAGCCGACGAGCTGACATGTGGGGCAGCCAGCATGCTGCCCCTAGAGGTGGTCACAGAGGTGGCATCGGAGGACGGGACAGTGGTCACCATCAAGCAGGTGCTCAGCAACCCACAGCCCTCTGGACAGTCCCTGCCTAAGAATGAAGACAGTCCTGAGGAAGCCAGCGGCCCTGTGGTGGAGCCGAGCCCGCGCTCCAACGCCATGCTGGCAGTGAAGCACGGGGTGCTGTATGTCTACGGGGGCATGTTTGAGGCAGGAGACCGCCAGGTCACCCTCAGCGACTTGTACTGCCTCGACCTGCACAAGATGGAGGAATGGAAGGCTTTGGTGGAAATGGACCCAGGTGAGGGGGTAGGGGTACCCTACTCAGGTCAAGTCTGTGTGGCATTTGGGTCACTCACAAGCCCCCCACGCTACTCAGATCCACCCCTGCTAATGACCCCTGCCGGGGATCATGCCCCCCTCTGTGGCCAGATTGGCACTGGCATGACCCCTCCTGCCCGTCCCCCACCCTCACTTATCCCTGCTTCTGCCCCTCTCTGGTCCAGGCTCCTTTGGTCCCAGCTTATGCAGGTTGCTGCTAGACTCAAGACACTGCTCATTTCTTTAAAGATCTGAGAGTAAAACTAAAGCCAGATCCACATATTTGGGGAAAGGTGTCAAACTACAGCTGTAAGATGTTCACTGTTTTGCAGGAGTGGCCACCAGTGGACCACGGCTGCCCCATGACGGCAGGTGCCCAGCCAGCTGCTCCCTTAGGGGTGGACTGTGCTGCTGCCCATTTGGGATCTCTGTTTTAAGCTCCTGGGAAATAGTCTGCTTTCTTTGCTGATCCAAAGGCATTCAAGGCGGGAGAGTTAGATTTCTTCTCAGCTGAGTGAGAACATGGAATCCTCTGAGGAAGTGGTCCCCTGGCGTGTGGTCCCCCAGTGCATACTCCCCTGGTGTGAATATGTGCTCTACTTTTGAAGACACTCAGGAGTGGCTAGAAGAGGAGACAGACTCTGGTGAGGACAGCGACCAGGCCGAGAGTGGGGAGGAGGACAGCTCGGAGGACAGCAGCGCTGAGGATGGAGGTGAGCAGGTGCGGGGAGCCAGGCATACGTCAGATCACAAGCCTCTTCCCTCCTAAGGGTAAAGAAAGATTTCACATTTTTATGAGATTTTTATTAGAACTGGCTGTAGTTTATGGATGTTTTGAGGCAAACGAAAGCTTCCAAGAATTCTGGGTGCCCAAGCAGCTATGGGCAGCAGTTCGTTCATTCAATGAAGGCTCTTGGTCAAGTTGTAATACCCATAAGCCCAGCACCATCTCCTCACAGTCCACCCAGGCCTCCCTCTCAGCTGAATGTGCTGCTTTCTCCTTCCCTCCTCCTCCCATGTGGAAGGAGCACCCAGCAGCAGCACCTGGCGAGCAGTTTGCTGACTACCTGCCCAGGATGGAGGGACACTGGGTGAAGCTGGCCCGGGACAGCATGGGGCCCTACGCACAGGAGCGTGAGGTGCTGAGTGCAGCCCAGGCCACGATGAAGGCTTTCTTTGATTCTTACAAGACTCTGTGCAAGGCTGTGTGGGGTGTTGCGTGCAGCCGATGCCCTCGGCTTTGTGGTGTCTAAATAAATCGGACTTGAAAGGAGCCCTTTGCGCAGCTGTCCCTCTGCAGCCACGTGCCCGTGGTCTGGCGAGGCTCTGTCTCTCCCTGCGCGGCTTTCCCTCTGTAGCCCCATGCCTGTGGTCTGGCAAGGCTCTGTGTCCTTCACAGGTCTCTGTGCCAGGGCAGGGCTTGGGGGACACCTAGACATGAGGAAAAACCTCGAAGACGAGCCTCAGAAAGCACTGTCTGTTCCAGGACTCCTGCGGTGTGCTGAGTCTTATGGATTTTTTCCTTCAGCACAAGAAGAATGTCTGGTTACCTACATCTCTTGGATGTCTGAGCATTGTCCAGAGCAGCCGTGGCTGTCTCGTGCACACGCTCCCAGTTCTCTTGAAGGGGAAACTCCTGCTGGCTCGGGCCGTGGGTCTGGTGACAGAGTGTGATGTCTCAGGGCCCTGAGCTCAGCACCCCTCACCATGCCTCACCGCAACGTGGCCTGGCAGGAGGGGGGCCATCCTGCTTTCTCCTCTCTGAGCTTACGGCTGGTGTTTGCAGAACGGGTAGAAGGGGGAAAACCCCAGGGCACCAGCTCCTGGGCCCCCCAGTGTTCGTCCAGGGCTGTCTGGGCCCAGGGTCGTGGGTCCCTCGCTGTGACGTTCGGTGTGCTAACTGGTGCCTGCTCCGGGTCAGTGACAGGAAACCAGCTTTCATTTGTATAATTGGGGCCAAAGTTGGACTTTAGATTCACATTCACACCTGGTGCAGTTTTTGCCCTGTTCCTCTTAAAGACCTGGAACACAGGAATGTGAGATTTTGGGTTTTCTGTAGCGCCTGGCAGAGTCTCTGTCACTGCACTCGTGACCTGGCTATCCACAGAAGGGTAGGCGTCCCTGCCTCCTGGCAGTGCAGACCTTGGGCTGGCTCGATGAGAAAGGGCACAAGAGGCCAGCTTGGTAGAGCGTCTCCTACTCCTCATGGCACTGGGCTGGCCCAGAGAGAACCAGTGTCTTCTTGGGCAGAAGTGGACAAGCAGCTTCTCTGGGCCCATCTCTGGGTGCAGGGCCTCTCCTGTGGGCAGTGGGCACATAGGGAGCTCCCGTGTGCATAGCAGCTGTCTGGAGGCCTAAGTGGGCAATAGCAGAGTGGGATTCTGCAGGGCAGCCTGGTCCGTGTGGCCTTACTTAAGGCCTCTCCCAACCTGGCTTGAGGGCTGGTCAGGAGGTGGTGGCTTTGGTGTGACCCGTGCAGCTGCATACCCCTCCCTCTAGACGTAGTGTTGGCAGTGCCCATGGGAGCCACCAGTTGTTAGGGAGGCAGCACTGGCCGTCTGGTCCGTGGGGGACGGCAGTTAGAGGATCACGCTCTGGCTTTAGCATCATGGTAGTTCTGTTTTTTTTTTTTTTTTTTGAGACAGAGTCTCACTGTTGCCCTGGGTAGAGTGCCGTGGCATCACTGCTCATAGCAACCTCACACTCTTGGGCTTAAGCGATTCTCTTGCCTCAGCATCCCAAGAAGCAGAGACTACTGGCACCCGCCACAGTGCCTGGCTGTTTTTTTTTGTTGCAGTTGTCGTTTAGCAGGCCTGGGCCAGGTTTGAACCCACCAGCCCCCGTGTATGTGGCCAGCACCCTACCCACTGAGCTACGGGCACTGAGCCTGTGTTTTCTTTTATGTGCTGGGCAGCTCGGGGCTTTTCGTGACATTCTGCGCTGGCTGGAAGGTCCTCAAGGCCAGGAAGCCACGTGAAGGCAGCAGAGACCCCGGGCAGGCAGCCTGACCAAGACTGCCCTGCCCTGCCCTGCCACACCCTTGTGCGGAGACACACACCAGGCTGTGCAGCAGCCACATCCTTTCCCCTCTTGCTCTGTAGGACATGCTGCGAGGTCTGGGTGGCTGCGGCACGGGTGTCTCTGTAGGACGTGCTGCGAGGTCTGGGTGGCCGCGGCACGGGTGTCTCTGTAGGACGTGCTGCGAGGTCTGGGTGGCCGCGGCACGGGTGTCTCTGTAGGACGTGCTGCGAGGTCTGGGTGGCCGCGGCACGGGTGTCTCTGTAGGATGTGCTGCGAGGTCTGGGTGGCCGCGGCACGGGTGTCTCTGTAGGACGTGCTGCGAGGTCTGGGTGGCTGCGGCACGGGTGTCTCTGTAGGATGTGCTGCGAGGTCTGGGTGGCCGCGGCACGGGTGTCTCTGTAGGACGTGCTGCGAGGTCTGGGTGGCTGCGGCACGGGTGTCTCTGTAGGACGTGCTGTGAGGTCTGGGTGGCTGTGGAGTGAGTGTCTCATGTTTCTCTGAGAGGAGCCTGTCACTAGTTGGGGATTGAATCAACCAAGCCCCAAAGAAACACCCACACTGCTGGACAGGCTGCAATCGGGGGGCGGGTAGCGGGGGCCTGAGGGTGGCTTAGAGGCTGTGGCATCTTGGCTTATGTCGGGCTGAACAAAACTTAAGGACCCACCAGGTGCACTGGGCGATGCTAAGATGTGGCAGTAATGTTCACTGCAACTAGATGCCTTCTCAATTTCTACTGAATTGGTAGAAGCAGGAAGTCATTGTCTAAGTGACAGTCATTGAGGGACCAGAAACTGGAAGAAGCCTATTGGCAAAAGGTCCCTCTCCAGCAGGGAGCTCAGGGGCCTATGCTGGAGGTGCAGTTGCCGTGTGGACCGCACGGGGAGGTGGCAGCACGGTACGGCTGGTGGCTTTCATCAGAGGAGCTGGTCTGGTGAGGTGACAGACGCTTGAAGGACAAATGACAAGCTCTGGTGTGTGGTGTGGGTTGCCATCTGTCCCTTAGCTCCATGTGTGCTGAAGGAACGTTCTGCTTTCCCAGGTAGCATAGAATCAGACGACAAACCATGTGGAGGCCACAAGTCACTAGAGCCGTCTTGTGGTCTTGGCCCCGCCAGCTCCTCAGTGGAGGCCATAGCCGTCCCCTAACTATTCTGTGAGAGCTGTGGCAGTGCCAGCCAACTCCAGGCCTCATCTGGTCATCAGCAGACCCCCAGGGAGGCCAGGCTCTGGCTGTGGCAGCAGATGGGCACAGTGCAGGGGCTTGGGCGGCCTAGGCCTCCACGAGTCCCACACTGGCCTCTCCTCTTCTTGTCTCCACCCTCAGTCCCCTGAGCCCCACCAAATGCAGAGACGCAGAGAGCCCCTGGCAGGTCTCAGGCGGCACTGAGGCAGGAAAAGCATGAGCTTCTGGAAGGAGGTACTGGGTGGATGACCCCATGAATGTAGACGTTTAAGAGAATGAAGATAAATTACAAAAGGCCATATTCTGAGGTCCTCATGGCCAGCACCTGCCCCTGTGGGTCATTCTGTGTCCCCCCCATCTCCTCACCAGGGCTGCGACACAGGGAGATTCCCTGTTCCGAGCGAGGAGCCATGCTCCCCGGGCGAGGGGACAGACCCTGTGGTAGCTCAGACGGCGCTGGCGTGGGGTGCTGGGGACTTGATTCCGGGTTTGCATCCACCAGGCACGTCCTGCCCAGCAGTGCCAGCCTCACAGACATGGCTGCGTGACACGTGCTCCATTTCCTAAAAGGAACCTGCATTTATCCATCTCTCAATTCTGACAATAAAGGAACTTCCAGCAAAGACATCGATTATAGTGAATGAGACAAAACAAGTTCTGTAAAATTTAAATGATGTTTATTACATAAAAAGAGCAGAATTTTTCTTTAATCTCCAGTGATCCTTTGCTCTCAGATAGTAAAACATAATGTAATGGTATGATTTGAACAATTTACATTCATTAAGGAAAATGGTTTTCATTTTTAAATAACCAAGCACTTTTCCAGCCAAAAGAGAAATGGTCAAGGTAACTTTTTTTAGCAACTCCATTGATGAGAGTCAGAACACAGTCAACATTCCCTTTTTGTCAACGCACACAAAGTGACAGCACTGGGTCCGCACACACTTGATGTGCACCAGGAACACGTCTGCGGACAGGAAAGGCAGAAGGAGACCCTCCTGTGTCAGAATCCAGAGCAGCTCCTACCCCAGGGTCAGTCGTCTGCCGTCCAGAGTGAGGCTACTTTCCCACCTTGCTCCTGGGGTTCTGCAGGAGCCACTACAGGATGGGGAGTGTGTAGGTGAGCAGAGTCCAGGTAGACAGGGCAGGGCTAGCTCAGCGTCCCCGAGAAGATGGCCATCAGTGGGTATTTGTTTGGAAACTGCTGGGTGTCCCTGGGCATACTGATCTCTGCTTCTAACTGTGGTGGTGCGGATGTCACCCCGGGTCCTGTGTTCTGCCTTCCACCTGGCCCTGCTGTCTGAGGAGCCCCTGGGATGGCAGGGCTGGGCCGCCCTGCGGACCAGTACCTGTCTGTTGTCACGTGTCTGGGTGACAGTCTAGGAAGGGGATGGAGCCCACTGCAGTGACAACTCTTGTCTGCTGGGCACACAGTCCTACAGGAAGCTCTGGGGTGGGAAGTCTGTCCTGATCTCAGGGACAGTGCTTGTGGTGGGCGAGGGGTGCACATGGTGTAACCTGAGCCCTGTGTCCTTGTGGTGCAGACACTCATGGGATGGGCAGCCAGTGGTGTGCACATACAGGACAGGTGGGCACTCTGGTGACTCAAGCAGGTGGCCTAGTGCACAGGGAGTGGGTGGGAGCAGGTGCCTGAGTGAGGTAGGTGAGGAGGGTTGCTGCCCCTGCCTCGCCTGCTGTGCCAGGCCCTGGAACCCCAGACATGCACCTGTCACCCTGTGTGGCTGCTTGTATCTGAGGTTCAGGACTCGCTGGAATAAGACACAGTGGTCCCCTTCAGATCCTGAGTATTTCGCCTTTGGGTTTTCAAATTCCAGAAAACGGTGCTAATGTTTTGAAGAACATTTGACTATCTCAGGGTTTCACCTGTTCCTGGGCACCAAACCTTCCCGTCAGGCATCAGGGAGGGGTCCTGCCCCTCCAAGCACTGGGGCCCCCTTCCTTCCTTCCGTGTCGCACAGGGAAGGGCAAAGGCAACTTCACTTTTTTTTGGTAAGGCTGGGTTGGGGACGCTACTTAGCACCTCAGCACAGACCACCTTCTGGCTTTGCTGACTGTGTCCCCTGAGCTGACATGGGTGCTTGGGCCCAATCTCGTTCCCTTTATCTGGAGTCTTGATTAGAGATGCTTTATAAAAGCCCAGCCAGCTGTGCCTGCACTGCCAATGGGTTGAAGGAAAAGGAGTAACACGGTGCAGCAGTGGGGACAGAAGTCTGAAGCAGGCACCTTACGCTACGTTTGAGATCAAAGGTGAGAAGCGTTGGAAGACAGACTTGGGGCCAGTCCCAGGAGCTGGGCTTAGTCTAGAAGAGAGAAGGCCCTTCACCCCATGACGGTGAGTGTATGTTTTCTGCACATATGAAAATGAAATGCGTGACTGTCAGAGTTGCCTGAGAGAGGTTGGAGGTGTGAGTCTGACCAGCGCAGGAGGCCACGTGGGGACCTGAGTGATACTGGTGCTGACTCAGGATGTTGGGAAGTCTTCAAAGGGTAAGAGCCCCTTCTAGGAAAGTGTGGGGAATGTTTCGTCTGTCCTGTCCCCCCTTGCGCTTTAGGTGGGGAAGTTTTCTGGCACTCAGCGATAGCCCTTTGTGAGCAGGAACCCGCAGGAAGGTGAGCGGGAAGCACATGGAGTGGCCTGTGGATGCCCATGATGAGGACTGGTCCTGCCACACAGCGATCTGGGTCTCCGGGTCTCGTGCATGTGGGGGTCAGGGGGGTGGCTGTGGTGTCGTCATCTATCACCTGCATGCTGGAGCTGCCGCAGGGCAGAGCGTGTGCGTGTGAGTTGAGGCTGGGCTCCGGGGCTGCTCCTCCCTCTCTGCAAAGGACTTGAGGAACAGCCATTGTGTTTCTGCGGCCACATGGGGTTTTTCACCATCACTTTTTTGGTTTGTAACCGAGTGCCTGGCTCCATCTGTATGCTGAAGACTAGTGTCCAGGAGGGGACGGGAAGACATGTTCAGGCGTTGGAGAATCAGATTCCAGTACAGAGATTCCGCAAGACCTGAGGGCCTATGTGCAGTTGATAGGTGTGAGGAGGGGCAGGCCTGGGTGGCGAGTGATTTGTCCTGTCCCTTGGGGGTCCCTTGCTTTCTCCCTGCTTCCAGAGTGCACAGCTAAGGTGTGGGAACAGCTGTCAGGAGGGCAGTAAGGCTGCTCTGCACAAGGGCCAACTCGTGCTGTCCCACCACAGCACCTCGCTGTCCTCGTCCTGGAGCTTAGTGCCATGTGTCCCAGAGGACCAACTTGTGTACCTTTTAGGGAAGGGCTCTGGACAGGTGGGATGGCAAGGTGACCGCGTCAGCTGCTGGCAGGGTCCTGAGAGGCAGCCTCAATCCCCTGGAGATGAGAGGTTTGCTTCCTGGACTCTCCCAAACCCACAGTACTTCTGTCCTGACTAAACCCACTCGGAATTTACTGGAGAGATGGCCTTGCCCCCAGGGTTGTCTCATTGGCAGTAGACAAGCTCCTCCGGCACGAAACCGCCCGCACTTCTGCTCCACACTCGCGTTCTGTGGGGCTGCGTGTGTGTCTGGTGTATCCGTGTCAGCACTCGGCCCTTCCATGTCTCTCTAACCCGTACAGAGCTGCAAACAGAAGTACAAAGCACACGCCCCAGCACAGCGGATTCTTAGAGCTGCAAAGAGCAGGAATCTTTATTTGGTTCACTTCAGGGCTGCAGCAACCACTTGATATTAAAAAAGAGGAACGGAAAAGTAAGATGTACAAAAAGATGTCATATCCCCTTAGAAAGCGACATTCAGGAACGCGCTGTGTGCCCACCACTCGACCCTCTCCTCTGTCCCCAGACCAGACTGTGAGAAGGACCGGGGAGTGGGAGGGCTGGGTGAACGTATAACGGAAAACAGTAAAACTGAATTTAACTGGAACATGCTCTAATCTTTAGTTTATTTCTGGTTAAAAATATAGCAATCCAGTGCAGTGTAGTAAAGAAATCTGCTCGAAAGGCAGCAGAGGACAGCTAAACGTAAGCAAAGCAAGGCAGAGTCCATGAGACGGCTGCACCCAGAAAGCGGGATGAGAGTCACGGACACCCCCCACCCCCGGCACAAGCACAGGGTGTCCTGTGATGGGCGTGCCGAGTCCCCCCGACACGTCCATGCACACGAGGACCGGGGCCTCGGGCACTCGGACATCCTGGCAAACTTTGTACTTTTGAGTGATGGGACGACCCTGGTGAAGAAGGCAGAAACATGAGGAACCTGTTTTTGTTTGACTGAAACAAGTCACATTGTACATTTTGCAGGGGGGTGGAGGTTGGATATGCTACAGATTCTCAGAAATTTTCAGCCAGCTTCTTGTCCAGGGCCCAGACCCACCCTGGGGCAGCATAGAGCATCTGAAAGGGGAATGCATGTCTGTTAGGGGACCAAGCAGGTACAGACATGGGAACCCCTTGAGGTCAGTGGCAGCCAGAGGAGATGTCCTCTGGGCCCTTACTGCCAGGGACGAGTCTGCCTGCACGCTCTGCACACGGCCCCATCCCGTCAGGTCATAGTCGGCCTCTGACCCCTCTGGGTCTGGTGGGGGAAATGGCAGAAGAAATAAGGACTTAGCTTAAGACTTGGGGGGGTGTCGGCTTCTCCAGGGAGGCCAGGCAGTGCTGTGTGGTGGGGAGAGAGGAGGAGGCGTCTCTTCCTCAGGCAGGGCAGGTTGCCTGCTGGGTAGGACCCTCCCCACCCCGTCACCAGGCCATTCCAGACAGGAGCAGCAGAGGATTTTGGCCTCTGTGTGAGGGTCCAGCCGCAGCTGCCTCCCCCTTGCCGGGCACGGCCGGGTACACATTCCGAGGGCCCTCCTACCCCCCATGGGGAAGTGTGATGATGGTGACACGATATTCTTTCTTGCCGTTGATCTGCCGGACCCCCCCTCTCCCCCCCTCCCGTCGAGCTGGGGGTCTGCGTGCTGGCCTCCTCCTGCCATGCCACACAGCAGAGTGTTAAGCAAAGAATTTTGGCTGAAATCCAAAAAACGTTACCCAGAAAAAAAGGCAAACTGTGAGTAATACCCAATCTTGTTCTTCTCCGAAGAGACTTGGAAGTTGTTGGCCCATCTGAGTTACGAGCTGTCCTTTCTGTCGGTTTGCTGTTGATGTGCCCCTTTGTACACAGCAGTCTTGCTGTTGCAGCCCCCTCCTCAGATGAAAAAGTTAATAAACAGAATGGCAACTCCGATGTTCAGCAGGATCACCATGACGACCAGGATGGGTGCCGAGCCCTGGAAGAGGAGAAGGCAGCCGTGTTCATGGACACACCTCACACCCCTCTCCACCACAACACAGAGGACCAGTCCTCATCAGAACACCTCTGCAGAGTGGGAGCCCTGAGTGTTGTCCTCGGGGAGTATGTGTCCCCCTTGCTCCTAAGTCTGAAGTCTTAGAATTCTTGTGGCTTTGAAAACTTAGCTCAGTGCCTCCTGGAAAGAAGGGCCTGGGCCAGGTGAGTAGCTCACACCTGTGATCCTAGCACTCTGGGAGACCAAGGGTGGATTGCTTGAGCTCAGGGGTTCAAGGCCAGCTTGAGCAAAAGCAAGACCTTGTCTCTACTGAAAATAGAAAAACTGAGGCGAGAGAATCACTTGATCCAAGAGTTGGAGGTTGCGGTGAGGTACGGTGACGCCATGGCACTCTACCCAGGGTGATAGCTTGAGAGACTATCTCAAAAAAAAAAAAAAAAGCCTAGGCCTGAGTGGATGTCCCAAATCCCACTTTGTCTGCAATTGGCAGGAGCCTGCAGCTCCACAGGACAGACACTCTGGAGCTTATAGGTTGGAATCTCAGGAGCGCCCACATGGCTGCCACAGCCAGCATCAGATGTGGGCCTCAGTTCTGCACACGCACCTTCCCCTGCAGAGTCCTGTAGACGGACGTGTACCTGGATAGCTGTGTGCTGTGAGCCAACTCCTACTGTGGCCACCACCCCTGAGAGCTTCCATGGTGACCTCTCGTGGTAGGAAGGGAAGTGCCTTCCAGTAGTGTGTGGCACGGGTGCTGGTCCCTCTGGGTGGGCCCCAGGCGGGGGTGCTAGATGCTCCACCCGTGGAAAAGCTTTTCTGCTGCTGCCCACCTCCCCAGTTCCCTAGCTGGCTAGAAGGTGTGCGCAGGACAGGTGGGCCCCCCCCACTTCCCAGAAGCAGAGGCATCCTGCTGCTGCACCTGGTGTAGATGCTCTTGCGGGTGTAGACAGCCAGGGCTTGTCTTCTGCCCTGCCCCACCACAGACTGGTTTCATAAGGCCCTTTATGGTCAGATTCCAGACACGATGGAGGCTGGCTTTCCCATACTAAGCAGCTCTACATGGCTTCAAGTGAGTCCTGTTTGAACTTGCAGTGAGAAGCCAGTGACAGTGACACTGGAGAGTCCCCAAAGTCAGCCAGAATTGTTATGTGGACCACCACATGCCCAGTGGTTCCACCCAGACTCCCCTAAATGTCCCTAACACGACTCAACTGCCAGAAAGGGGAAAAGAACTGAAGTCCACCCACAGGTAAGTGGACAGCCCACATGTGCTCTACGTGTTGCTCTGATGACGTGGACAAACCTGAGAACGTGGTGTGTGTGAAAGCAGCAGGCACAGAAACCACGTGTGGGATGACACCACTCAGGCGTGTCCCAAAAGGGTGGGTGGCTACGGGGTGGGCTGTGACTGCTAGGTGCTGTGAGGCTGCATAGCTATGGTACTCTGAAGACCCCTGAACTGTGTGTACTTCAGACAAGCAAATTGTGTAGTGCAAGAAATCTCAGTAAAGCCAGTGCCTAAAGAGGGGGCTCTGAGGATGAAGCGGTTGCTTACTACAGGTCACAGTACCTGAGTTGCAGTTCCAGGGCTGATCTCAGGATGGAAATGGGGACGCAGCACCACCGCGCACAATCCCTCCTGGGGCACCTTGGCCCTTGAGGGGGCAGCCTCCTTCCTGCCTGCCTTCCTACCCACCAGCCCACGGGTCCTCCTCCTGGCCTGTGTCCTGGCCGAGTACCACCACCTAGTGATACCTAAGGTCCCATCCCCATTCCACAGGATGTTCTGACCTAGCTGCCACACCACTGCCATCCAGTTCCCAGGGCCTTGTCGCCAGCCAGGGCAGGGCTTCCTTAGACTGCATGTGACAATGACCAACACTGAGGGACCCCGTGCCCAGCCTGGGCTGGCATCTGTACATTTGGACCTAATGACAACCTGGTGAGTCACTGAGGGTGCTGGCACTGTGAACAGGACAACGCTCACTAAGACTGGCAGCTGGGCCTGCCCATCCCTTGAAATCGTGCCCCCTGCTTGCTCTGCACCCTGACTGCAGGGCCGCCTGCTGACTGCCCACCTGCCCAGCCTGTGTCCTGGGCATTGCCATCCCTGGGCTCAGTGTCTCCTGTGCTGGGTTCCTTCTCAGCTGAACAAAGGCACAGCTTAAAAAACAAAGCTTGCTCAAAAGCACAGGGACTTTGAACTGTCCCCCACATCTCCCGAGGACTCAGCGGAAGGAAGAAGGTCCACAGATAGCCAGGCCCAACCTCTCACTGCCCTCCCAGATCAGCAGTCACCTGAGGCTGATGGGAAGGCAGCTGCGGCAGTGCTGAGGGGGCCTCTTATTGATGGGCCACGGCAGCCTTATGCAGGGGCCTTCAGGAGTGCAGGGCACAGTGACCCGGAGTCCTTTTGGACAGAGAGCTGGCCTGGATCTCAGCACCAGGGCCAGTGGTGTCTGCGCCTGGCTGTTCACAGTGTAGTCAGTCCCCATGACAGCCACCAGAGTAAAGCCCTCCCCTTTGGACGGGCCTCTGTGGCCGGCAGTCAACACCTCTTCCACGGGGCGTGAGGATGGTCTGCTCCCCCAGCCTGGTGCTTTCATACCACATGGTGACTCCTGCTCAGGTCCACACCCCTCACTTCACCAGGGGGGGAACCAAGGCCTGAGAATACCCAGGGACCTGGCTGGGCCACAGAGTTTGCTAGCAGAGCTGCCCTCTGTGCATTCCTTCCCCAGCCATGCCTCCAAGGGACTGCTGGGGGCAGTTTGGGAGGGAAACAGGTGAGAGCAGTATTTCCCCAGCTCTACAGCACGAGACATTTGGAGGCTAGGGCTCCTGCCATTCCCAATCATGACCCTGCTCCCCCAGCCCACATTAGCTGGAAAGTGCGCAGTGCCAAAGATACTCCCCGGCCCCAGGCCCCAGGAGGGGGTTCCAGACTACACACCACTGTCCCGCCAGATGACCTCCCTTCTGTGCATGGTTCTGAGCAGCACCTCTGTGTGACCCTGCCTGGTGCATCCCATCACAGCCCTGGATGAAGACACCCAGTCTGCAAATAGAATGTGGAAGAACCGAAGCCCAGGCTTGGGGGGTACAGGGTACGAGATGAGGTGCTGGGGTGAAGGAGGGCCCCCAGTGCAGCCCCGGGCTCTCCTACAGCCACTGCTTACCCGAGGGGCTGCGTATCAGGCAGGCTAAATCCAGACCCAGTCCCTCCACAGCCTACCCCTGCCCAGCCCTGGCTGCTGGGGGAGGTGAAGTTGTAAGTGCAAGATGGTATTTTGGTCCTAGTGGGAGCATGGGGCCAGAGAAGGGTGCTCTTAGTGTGAGTATTTGGGGGAGGGGAGGCATTTTAGACACCAGCAGGGCAGATCGTGCATGGTGATTTCAAATGGTTCCGCTGGCCAGCAGCCCTTGAACGCTGGCTGCTGTGCAAGGGACAGGATATAGCAAGGCTCCCCTGGGGTGTGGCAGACAAGAGGAGAAAACCCCAGCTTCCCCAGGCCACAGAGGTGGGGATGGAGAGGCCTATAGAGGATGCCCCTGCCTGCCAGGACAGGCCTTCCAGGCCAGGCCCTGTGCACCTCCAGCACCAGGGGACGGGGTGGTACTGGGGCCCCACTGGTCCTGAGCTGAGCTCTGGGTGCTCATGCTGATCACCTCCAGAGACTCTGTGTTTGTTTTAGACCTGAAACCATGGCCCTTGCCACAGCAGGTAAGCAGAGCCTGGTGGGGCTGAAGCCACTGGGATCAGGGATTCTGTGCTGAGGGGTAGAAGCCCAGAAGGGATGAAGAGGCAGTCCAGCCCTGTTCAAGACCTTGGGATCCCTCAGGTTCCCTGAGTCTGGTCCAGGGGAAGCTGTTCTTTCCTTTTGGGGTGGAGTGAATTTAGGGTGGGAGGTGTTTGGGCAAGGCTGTCTCCTAGGGGTCCTTTCCTGGGAGTGAGCCCCAGCAACCCCCAGGGTGTGGAAAGCTGGGACCGCACTGTGCCTTCTGTAGCAGTGTCTGACCTGGCTGACTGCTGTTGGGCCGTGTGTAGCAGCAGCAGCAGGTTGGGGCCCCTGCTGCCCGCCCCTTTGTAGTTCTCAAACCACCCAGATGCCATGGGAGACGGTTGAGTCTGGGTGCAACCCTCAGGGCACCCCAGGAGCGCCCAGCAGCTGCCCACTCACCGTACTGGCCTTGAGCTCGTCCCCGTTTTCCTCATCTGACTCCAGGGCGACAGGTAGGGACTTGCGAGGCGGGGAGAAGGTCAGGTCCCAGCGCAGCAGCCGGGGCTCAGCCCTGCCGCCCAGCCGCAGGCTGTCCAGTTTCTGCACCGTGGGCTCCGCGCAGAGGGCCGGCCTGAAGTTCTCCTTGTTCTGGGCCTTGGACCTCAGTCTCTGCACCCCGAAGCCCCGGTCCTCGGCGCGGTGGTCCTCCCCCGCACCGCGGCCGGCGGCCCCCTTGCTGTAGCGTCTTTTCTGGGGGTGCACGTCCTGCGCGTGCGCGTCCATCCTGCGCAGCGGCTGCATCTCCGCGGTGTAGTTGCTGTGCCTCTCCTCCAACTCCAGCAGCTTGGCGCTCCCGGGGCTGTGGCTGCCGGCCCGGTGCTGGGAAGTCCAGGAGAACAGGGGCGAGGACTCCGTCCGCCGCTCCCGGGGCTTGGGGTTCCCGGGCTGCTTGTGGCCCGAGCCGCGGCAGCGGAAGTCCTCTGCGGGCTGGCCACTGCGCAGGGCACCGCTGCGGACACCCCTGGCGCCCGCGGGCCGCGCCTCGCTCCAGCTGCTGTGGGCGTGGTCCCCGCCCCGGCCCTCCCGGAGCACCTGGATGTCCCCGCCTCGCTCCTCATCCACAGACACCTGCCGGGAGAAGTGGGCCACCTTGTTCCTCGAGGCAGGGGCTGGCGGAGGGGTGGCCATGGGGCTGGCGGGGAAGCTCTGCAGGGGGCTGTCATCGGGAGTCAGGTCGGAAGGGGTGGTGCCTTTGCGGTACAGCTCGGGGCTCTCCTGCTGCAGGGGTGTCCCCGTGGAGAGCACCTCAATGTCCTCGCAGGAAAGCTGATGCTGCGGTCTCTGGTACTCCAGCCCTTTGTGAAGGGAGAGAAGACAGGACTGCGTCATCTTGTGTCCCTCAGCAAGGACGAGTCGCCAGGTGGGGGGGTCACCCCTGGTCAGGGCAACAGGCAGGGAGCGCCTGGGCAGTACAGCACCTCCACACCACAGGAGGTGGACAAGGGACAGTGGGGCCCTCCCCATAGCCACAGCAGAAGCAGTGGACAGCAGCCTAGGCTACAGGGACACTGAAGCCTTAGAGAGCAAGCAGGGCTGCTGGCCTGGCCTGTGTGGCCTCAGGTCCCTCCTGAGGCTGACTGGCAGAGTCTTAGAGCCTGGGGGTGTCACAGCAGGGTCTTGCCCCACCAAGGATGGCTCTGTTGAGAGGCAGCCCAGCCAGTGCCTTCTACAGGGCTAGCTTGAGAGCCTGACCCTGAGGTCTGGACAGGGAGGGTGTGTGACCAGCTACTGAGACTTCCAAGGCTCCGTGAGCCTCCAGCAGGAGGGGCGAACACCTCAGTACTGACTGACGCGGCTTCTGCCAACACAGGGAACCAGGTGCAGGCACCCTGGAGACACTGGTGCATGTATGGCTCAGTTCCCACACCTTGTGTCTGGGTCCACAGCTAAAGGCTGTGGGGGGCGGGTACCACAGCACAAGTGACCAGGAAGCTGCCCCAGTCTCCACCAGCCCAAGCTCTCAGGCCCAGGGCTGCCAGGGCTGGCAGCTGTCAGCAGAGGTGCTGGAGGTAGCCACATGTCCCCCACTGAAGCACATTGCTAATTTGTCATTTGAGGCAGGTGTGGCGCAGGCCTTGAAGCCAGCCCTAGTTTTAATAGCTCTGCCACACTTGGTCCAAGAACAGAGCCTCAGTTTTGTCACCTGTCAAGCGGGGACACCAGCTGTAAAAGGACCAGGAGAGGAAGGGCTCAGCACCCCATGGTCAGGATTCCCCTGTGGTCTGGGAACGCTGATCTTTATTGCACTCAAGGTGGACACAGGAAACGTCCAGAGGCTGGGAAGACACATCCCAGAACAGCCCTGACATTACCCCAGCTCAGACAGAGCACAAACCAACTCCTTCCAGCAGAAGAGACAGCTGGGGAAGGACCCGGGGTTCCATAGGAGCCAGAGAAGAGACATCAGGATCCAAGAATGCAACCAGGCTGGGACATGAGGCCAAATTCTCATCGCCTGCCCCCCACCTTCCCCCAGAGATGCACTTCAGCCAAGTCCTCTCTCGCAGGAGTGTGAGCCCCTGGCCAGAAGTTCCTGAGTCCCAAGTCTCAGCCCTAGGTTCCAGGCTGAGGGGACTCAGGTCCTGTTCGAGTTTCTTGAGACTGAAGCAACAACGTGCCCCATGCAGGGCAGCCCAGAGGCTGGGGTCTGAAATCCAAGCATGTCTGCAGGGTAGGTTCCTCCCATACCCCCTCATTCCCATCCCTGCCTCTGTCTTCTTCCTGAGTTTAGGGCCCAGCCTGACCCAAGACAGTCTCATCTCAAGGCCCACACTTTAATCACACCTGCGCAGCAAGGTCACATCCCAGCTTCTGGGGCACATAGTTCTTGGGGTCTCCTATTTAGCACAGCAGACAGCTTTAGATATCACTGAGGCTCTGAGAGGTGGCGAGGTAGGCCCTGGGCAGTGGAATCAGCTGAGGGTGTGCAGGGCTGTAGCCTGGTGATCCACAGCCAGGGTACAGTGTTAAGTCCTGTCCATACGCATTCTGTGAGCTGGGGTGGGGGGACCAGGAGCCCCGAAAGCTTGGGTTCAGCCACCCTGCAGCAGATAGGAGGCAGCCCCGCTCCTGCCCCTCAGCCTGGGCAGATTGTTCACAGAGTTTGGGGGGAGTGTGCAGGCAGAAGGACATCACTGACACTGGGGGCAGAGGCATGGAGACTTCCTACCCGTGTGCCCAGGTGGCTGGGGTGGGGGATAGAGGCTGTGTCTGAGGCAGCCATCCCAAGTCAAATACCATCTGAGGTTTCTGTAGGAGCCTCAGCCCCATGAAGCCCTCCTGAACCTGGGGCTCAAGACCCATGCAGCCCTCCTAGACCTGGAGCTCAAGACCCTGATCTCCTGATCCCTCCAATTGGTGACAGAGAGAACTACCATTGCCCCCCTCAGGGAAAGGACCCAGAGCACAGCCAGGCTCTAAGGCTCCTCCCTGCCAGAGGCCAGCATGGGGCACAGGCACCAGGATCAAGTCCTGGTGTCAGAACAGACCAATGTGGCAGATAGAGCAGATGTCCACTCCAGCCACGGACTGGTTTGGAGCATGGATATGATGGAGCATGACCCAAACCCATTGTTGGGGCCTCCTGGTGCAGAGGCAGCTCCCTGGCGAGGCAGGAGATGGGGCAGCAGCTGGTTGGTCTGCACGGGTTGGGGCAGGGCTGGCAGCCCCATGGCCGTCTGTCACCACCTCCTGCATGCCTAGACCCCCACCCTGGAGGGAAGGGCCAGGTTCCTAAATCAGGCAGTAGTTTCCAGCTTCCAGAGGATACAGTGGGAGCTGCCGTTCCCTACTCCAGAGCGGTGCTGACAGGGCAGCCCTTGGGCACATCTAAATGTAGGTTAGTTAGGATTAAATAAAACTCAAAATTCAGTCCCTCAGCCACACAAGCGTGGCAGCTGCCACACTGAACTAGAAGACGGAGAATGGTTCCATCATTGCAGAAGGTTCCAGAACAACACTGGAGAAATGGGGGAGCCAGGACAGACACAGGCCAAGCAAGTGGATGGGACACTGACGGTTGTGGACAGCCAGGAGTGAGGACTGGGCATCCATATGCACACAGGGACATAGCTGTGGGGCTGTGGGCAGAGATGCCAAGACGTGTGGGTTCCCTGACGTGTGTACCCAGGCCCAGCACAGACAGACCAGGGTAGTGGTTCCAGGTAGGGTCCATCTGAGCCCATCCCCACTCCTCCAGGAAGCCAGTGCTGCCTGGGAAGGACTAACCATTTTCCCGGTGCTGGAAGGAAGGTGAGAACTCTTTGGCAGTGATCCTGGCGATCCGAGCTTCCTCCTGGGCTTTCTGAGCTGCCGTGAGGGCTGCCTCGGCCTTGGCCCGCGAGTGGGAGGTCCTGGGGGAGACAGAAGCAAAGGGACTGAGCTGAGACAGGAAGCTGAACCGTGTGCCCCCAGACCTCGTTTGCCTTTTTACTGACTGACCCACCAGCCCCAGCATCTGCGTCACGCTTGAAAATGTGTCTGTCCTTGTCATCAGTAGTCTCACACACGTACCACACCCCAGGGGGACCCAGTGACGGGCTGGCCACCTCAGGTGGCCATGCTGCAGGGCCGGCTCCCAGCTGATGACCCCAGCCACTCTGATGCAGGACCCCGGGCTTGGGTGGTGGGTGGTCCCCTGCCCTGGCAGAGCCCTATCCTGTGGGGCTCTGATCAGGGGTCCCCACTCCCAAACACTGTCCCTGGTTTTCATCAGGTCCTATGAGGATGTTCAGTGCCCTGAAACTAAAGATTCATCAGTCTGAACACAGCTGGCCCAGGACAGAGAAACCAAAGCTCAGCTGGGCTGTCCTAGGGGGAGATGGCATTGCTAGACTGTGCCCAGGACAATGTGTTCTCAATTCCTCCCCAAGAACCATGCTGGGCCACAGGACAAAGTCAGCTCTGAGCTCCCTGGAAGCCACGGAAAGAAGGGAAACATCAGCTCCACTGGGGATGTCGTCCAAAACGTGTCACAGCGTACATCTCACAATTTTTCATGGCCGTGTCCCTACCATTAGCTCCTGGAGAGGGGGGGATTTTGTACCTCCCAGGCTGCTCATACCCTGCCCGTGATGCACACACATGCACCTCAAGGCAGTGAATGGGAAACTCCCCAGAAGGGGCCTCTATTTGGTTCCCACATCTTTGCTTTTAAAAATGCCACCAGCATTAACTCACCAACATCATATATATGTTCACATGTATGTAAAAAGAGTACGCTGTGCCAAGCTGAAGTAAAGTGAATCAGGACAAGTGCATTTTACAAAGAAGAAACTCCCCAATGCATTGCAAAGGTTAGTTTTAAATGAGACTCTTAGAGCTGGCTGGGAGCCCAGCTCTCGATGGGTAAGGCTCCCACCTGCTTGCCAGCTTCACCTGTGAGGGTCTGGTCCAGACACAGAGGGGTGGGGAGATGGGGGGTGGCCAGTTGCATCACCAGCACTTTCTTGCTGCCACTCTGGAAAGGGGGGGGGGGCATTGTTCTTTCTGGCTGGGCTCTGCATTCGAGGCTCCCACGACCAGCTCAGCAAACCACAGAGATGGAGAGAAAAGCTGGGGTTCTGGGGCTGCCCCTGAGAACCTAGCAGAGATGGGGCTGTGGGAGCTCACCATGTGGCCAGGTGGAGGGCAGCCTGTCCAGGTCCCCCCAGCTCCACTCAGCCCCTGTCCTGGGTTGAGTGGTGTTCCTCACACAATGTTCACCCAGAACCTGGGAATACGACTTCAGCTGGAAATAAGAGTCTTTATAGGACGTGATGGAACTCAGACAGCCTGACCAGCCCTGTGTGGCAGCTGCTGGCACTGGAGGCAGGGACTCCAGGACTCAGCCCACTGACTGGATGTTCTTGGGGGTTGGGGGGCGGGCTTGTGCTAGATGGACAAAGCTTGCCAGGAGGACCCCAGAGTGGGGAGCACTGGGGCAGCAGATGACTGCGGGACAGCCACAGCCCTGACCATGGAAGGCTTCCTACAGGACGGGTATCCGAGTTGAGCTGGAGGAGCCGAGAAGCCTCCCAGTGCAGCCTGAAATTGCTGCCCAGCCCTTGTCAGGGGTCTGGGGTCTTCCACATCCTTGACATGACAGAGGAAGGCCTATCACAGCCACGACAACACTGAAGCAGGTACGGTCCTGTCATTTCTCTGTGACAAATGAAGCCCAGGTGGCCCTGAGCCACTTGGGTCTTGGAGCTGAGGGCTGGCAGCTCTGGCCCTGCCAGGTCCCCAGCTTTAATGTCCGGGCAACCAGCTTGACTCAGCCTGGCCTGAGTGGAACTCCCCAAGGCCCTGCAGCCACCCTGGGCTGGCAGACAGAATCCCCCAGACAGTGCTCTCTCAGCAGCAGGCTCTCCCTCAAGCACCCACTGCTGGCCAGGGCCATACCCATGTCCAGCCCACGTGGTCACACCACATGCAGAGGTACTTGCCCTTCTTCAGGTGAGAAACAAGCTCAGCCACGGAGGGTGCACGGCCCAGACTTAGTGAGCAGCTGCCCCTCGTGCCGGGGCCTCCCTAGGGCTGGTCTGTCCAGGAGAAGCAGCCGGTGAGGCCACCCCCCGGTGATGGCACCTGCTGCTACATTTACAGGACACTGCCCAGCCCAAACACCTGCCCCTCTCTTCTCATCTTGTCCTCCTAACAGCCTTCTGTTGTATGTGCCACTATCCCCACTTCACAGAAGGGAGAACTGGTGGCGTCCCACGACTCCCCCAGGTCACCTGTTGTGGCTGAAGCTGTACCCCCACTGGGTAGCTGCCCTGCCGGAGGTCCTGCCCTCCCCAGGGACCTGACCATGGAAGGCTTCCTACAAGATAGGGTGTCTGAGCTGAGGCTTTCCCAGGGCTGGTCAGAGGCCTGAGCTGCTCCCCTGCCATCCTCCCTCTCCTCAGGTGTGTTCTGTGTACCCCCATTAAGCCTCACACAGGGACGTGAGAACATGGAGAGAAAACTCAGGGTGGCCAGGAGGACCAGTGGTGGTGGTCAGTGTGTGGACAGCCCCTGGCAGCTATCCAGTGCAGCAGATCAAGCTATGATCCCAGGAGAGGGGACTTGGGAAGGTCCTGGGGAAACCACAGGCTTGAGTGCTATAAGGTGAGGGACAGAAGCCAGAGGCCGCCTCACAGCATCTCTGGTGACCTGACCCTGCAGCCCGCGGCTGGAGGAGAGGCCCGGAGGTGGAAAAGGGTCCTGTGCCGAGGTCAGAGCCCACTTGGGGGAGGATGGGGCCTGCGGCCCAGGGTGGGGGCCACTGGGCAGACACAGGCCTCACTTGCCTCCTGGGCTCCTGTTTGGTGACAGCCCCTACTGGAGACCACCAGGGACTCCAGCTCCTCTCCTGGCATCAGCCCAATAAGGGCAGACCCCGCTCATCCGCCAGGGGAGCACTGGGTTTGTAAAGGCAAACTCTGCTAACAGGTGCCAGCAAGGGCGAGAGGGGGTATGGGACCCACCCTGCTGCTGCTGGTGGACTGAAGGACGTGAAGTAGGAAAATGGGCAGCTGACCACAGGGACTTGCCCTCCCGAGATCCAAGATTCATCACCCTGGTGGGAACTTTGGGGAGGATAGCGCTTGTCAACCTCCAGGGCAGCTCTTGGAGGCTCAGAGAAGGTGAGGATGGAGAGAGCTGCCCCTCCTCCTTAGAGATGGCAGCAGGCTTGAGAGTCCCAGCTGTGCCTGTGGCTACTGGGCACCCTATCTGTGCCTCAGGTCCCCCCAAATCCAAAATGGAGGGACCCAAGCATCAACCCACACAGGGCCACTAGGGCAAGCCGCACACATCAGCAGCAGCTGCTCTGTGGTGGCTGTCACCTGTTCCCTTTCCTGCCTGCATCCAGCCTGGCCTGGGTGGGCCAGTCTCCCGCTCTGACCAGGCAGCCCTCACACTGTCCTGACACTTGATTCTGCCCAGCACCCTGCAACCCCTCCTCTTTCTGCATGGGAACTCAGTGTGGGGTGGATGCAGGCACCTTAAATCCCACCAAAATGATGGCATTTCTTGCAGAAGTGGGGGGACCAGGGGCTCCAGAGCGCCCAGCCCTGCAGCTGCCCTCCTGCACCTCCACCGAGGGCAGGGGTCTGACCTGGCAGGAGAAAGGCAGCTCTTCTGTGCCCATCTGGAGAAGGCGGCAGGGATTTCTTGCTAATTTTCTGTTCTCTGAAGACAGCTGCAGCAGGCCTAACCTCCCAGGACCTTGGGGAGCATTAATGAGATGTTTGTGACATGGCTGCAGCCCCTGGAGACCAGCTCTAGGCGCCTGAGGACCAGGCAGGGCAGCTTGCCCTGGGCAGCTAGAGGGGTGGGGCCTGTGGGAGGGAGGCAGGGGGGTCTGGGACCCAGAGCTTTGTCCTGTGCCGGCTTTAGGGCAGAGTGGGCAAGAGACTCTGATGTCAGCCTAGGCAAGGTTCTGGGCCCAACTCCATTAGGGAGAAGGGTGGGACCTAACAGCATCACCCCAGCCCCAAATCAGCTGGGTTCAGCATGGACGGGTGATTCTCTCCCATTTCACAAAAGAGGACGCCAAGGCCTTGCCGTGCAGGGCAGCCTCCTCTGACCCTGGACCAGTGGGAGACAATGTTCGTGCCCCATGCGGCAGAGGGGGCATGGTGCTCTGAGGTGCTCCGATTGGGCCGCGTCCCTGCAAGCAGGGCCAGGATTAGTGAAGGGCACAAGCCTGAGCACCATCTTCAGGTGCCGCATAGAAGGGATGGGCCCAGATGGAGTCCCCAGGTCAAGAGAAGAACCTGGAGATGGCGCTCTGGTGATGCCGCCCATGGCACTTACTACAGCTGCCAGGCCACATGCCTGTGCTAGGAAGGGTGTGTGTGACATGTCTGGGGAGAGGTGGCCAGAGAACTCTCCAGGGACCTAGAGTGCTGGAGGGTGGGGAGGCTCAGGGAGACCTAGAGGGCTGGAGGGTGGGGAGGCTGGGGGGGACCTAGAGTGCTGGAGGGTGGGGAGGCTGGGGGGGACCTAGAGTGCTGGAGGGTGGGGAGGCTGGGGGAGACTTAGAATGCTAGAGGCTGGGGGGGACCTAGAGTGCTAGAGGGTGGGGAGGCTCAGGGGACCCAGAGTGTTGGAGGGTGGGGAGGCTCCAGGGGACCTAGAATGCTAGAGGCTGGGGAGGCTGGGGTTGGGGGACCTAGAGTGTTGGAGGGTGGGGAGGCTCGGGGGGACCTAGAGTGCTGAAGGGGGGGAGGCTGGGGGAGACCTAGAGTGCTGGAGGGTAGGAGGCTGGGGGAGACCTAGAGTGCTGGAGGGTGGGGAGGTGGTGGCACCCTGCTGGGACCTACAGTGCTGGAGAGTGGGGAGCTTCAGGGGGGACCTAGAGTGCTGGAGGGTGGGGAGGCTGGGTGGGGACCTTGAGTGCTGGAGGGTGGGGAGGCTCTGAGGGGGGGACCTGGCATGCTGGAGGGTGGGGAGGCTGGTGAGGGACCTAAAGTTCTGGAGGCTGGGGAGGGGGGCTGGTGACCTAGAGTGCTGGAGGTGGGGAGGCTCCAGGAGACCTAGAGTGCTGGTGGGTGGGGAGGCTGGGGGGGACCTAGAGTGCTGGAGGATGGGGAGGCTCCAGGGGACCTAAAGTGCTGGAGGGTGGGGAGGCTGGGGGGGACCTAGAGTGCTGGAGGGTGGGGAGGCTCCAGGAGACCTAGAGTGCTGGAGGGTGGGGAGGCTCCAGGAGACCTAGAGTGCTGGTGGGTGGGGAGGCTCCAGGAGACCTAGAGTGCTGGTGAGTGGGGAGGCTCCAGGAGACCTAGAGTGCTGGTGGGTGGGGAGGCTGGGGGGGACCTAGAGTGCTGGAGGATGGGGAGGCTCCAGGGGACCTAAAGTGCTGGAGGGTGGGGAGGCTTGGGGGGACCTAGAGTGCTGGAGGGTGGGGAGGCTCCAGGAGACCTAGAGTGCTGGTGGGTGGGGAGGCTCCAGGAGACCTAGAGTGCTGGTGAGTGGGGAGGCTCCAGGAGACCTAGAGTGCTGGTGGGTGGGGAGGCTCCAGGGGACCTAAAGTGCTGGAGGATGGGGAGGCTCCAGGGGACCTAAAGTGCTGGAGGGTGGGGAGGCTCCGGGGGACCTAGAGTGCTGGAGGGTGGGGAGGCTCCAGGAGACCTAGAGTGCTGGTGGGTGGGGAGGCTCCAGGAGACCTAGAGTGCTGGTGGGTGGGGAGGCTCCAGGAGACCTAGAGTGCTGGTGGGTGGGGAGGCTCCAGGGGACCTAGAGTGCTGGAGGGTGGGGAGGCTTGGGGGGACCTAGAGTGCTGGAGGGTGGGGAGGCTGGGGGACACCTAGAGTGCTGGAGGGTGGGGAGGTGGTGGCACCCTGCTCCCCAGCACCGTGTAGTGAGAGAATTCCCAGGGCAGAGCTTGGTATGCTAGCGTGCAGCTCACAGGCATCAGTCCCCACCCAGGGCAGGTGTGTGCACATGCAGCTGGGGCCAAATGCAGCTCATGGGTAGCCGTGGCCTGAACCCGGAAGAGGCTTTGCTTTGTTAAGGGTTTGCGGAAAAATAGAGATGAGTTCATAACTAAGACCACTATGGACAAAGTATGTTGACCCCAGTCTAGAGGGGGCATCTAACCCCTTCACCTCTGAGGCCCAAGAAGGGTGGTGCCGGCCCAAGACACATGTGTCACCAGCAAGGACTCTGGCCCAGGCTGTGATTCTGTGCTGTCCCCTTGAGCTCCGGCCTCTCTAGACTGGACAAGGGGTCCTCCTGCTCCTGACTTCAGCTGTTGGCGGGGCAGGAGTTCCCTCTGTCTTTCCTAGAGGGGGTGGGAGGCCATGGTCCTGGCCAGGGACGTGACACTGTCTCAACCCATCCACATTTGGGCAGAGAGCCCTACAGGTGGCCGAACAGTGCCCACCTAACCCCCAGTCAGTCCACATCCCAATTCCCGGAGCCTGCAAATGTTCCATCCACACCAGGACAAGCATCTGTGCAGATGTGACCGAGGCAAGGACGTTGACAGTGTCCTGGGTTCTGCAAGTGGCCTTGGGTGCCACCACCAGTGTGCTGCCCACACAGGGAAGCAGCAGGACAGCGGAGGCGGGATGCAGACTTTCTACAGAGAGACTTCTGGCCTCTGACCATCAGGGAACACATTTCTGTTGTTTTAAGCCCCTGTATGTGGTTCTTTATTACAGTGGCTCCGGGAAACAGACATAGCCACCAACGGGGCACGCAGGGTCTGTGGCTGCTGGCCCATCCTCTCCACGTGACCAGGGCCAGGTCTCTCAGACCCTGTGGCCTCAGTGTCCCCAGCTAAAGAATGCAGACCATGACACCTCACGGGGTTGTGGTGACAGGTTAGGTGTTACCCCAGGGCACATGTATATTAGCAGTTACCCAAGACGCAGTCAGAAATAGGTGTCCCGTCCTTGCATTTGCCAGGTCTCCCCATGGACTAAGTACAGACAGCACGTCCGTAGGTTTAGCACCTGCTGGACATGCCAGCTGTGACCAAGCTGAAGGACATCCAGGGCCTGGCCAGCTGCCCAGGTTTAGGTCAGTGGCGAGATCCAGTTACAAAGCTGAGCCTAGGACCATATCACAGTGACCAGCATTCCAGCTGGGACGGGAACATTCTAGGAAGCAGACCATGGATAAGGATGGGCCCAGGAAGATTTGGAGTTTGTCAGGAGCCGGGGTCTTGGTGGGATGTGCAGGGTAGCTGGGCTCAGGGCAGCCAGAAGGAGGGCGCCTGTCCCACCTGGCCCAGCTTCCCAGGACACTTGGTCTAGGCTGGTGAGGCCGGGCCTCAGAGCTATGTGGGAGCAGCTCTCTCAGGCTCAGTACCTGGGACGTGGAGCTCACCTCACAATCTTGGGGGCCTTAGGAGGCTCAAAGGAGCTTGTCCCTGGGAGCACTGACACCAGGTCAGGCCTCTGGTGAGATCACTATTACGGATAGAAAATGCTCAGCAAAGCGCGTGGTCCAAAGCCAGCAGGCCAGAAAGGGGCAGCTGGTGCCGTCCATGGCCCTCACCCTGGACCCTGCTCTCAGGGAGAAGCCAGAGCCCCTCCAGCACCTTGTGGGTCACAGGTGGACCCAGTCTGGGCAGGGGCTTTATGACCAACAGCTCAAGGAAACAGCAGGGCCTGAAGAAGCTCAGGGTCCTGGCTCGGGGGTTGCGGGTGGCACCCTGAGTGTCCACCCTGGGGAAGGAGGTTCCAGTCTGCCCACTCTGTGTCACCCCACACAAGGTGATGAATCTCAGCACTTCACTTCCCCAAGTCAAAGGGACAAGCTCAGGGCTGGGAAGAGGCTCAGCCATTCGAGAAGCAGCCGTGGCCAGAAGGGAGCCGGATGGGCCAGGGGTGAGGATGGTCCCTGCCACGAGGCCCTCCGAGGCAGGCAGATGTACGAGGCTCACCCTGGACGTGTGGCGGTGACTTGGGCCCTCAGATGTGCACACAGCACCCGGGCACCAGGTCCAACTCTGCCACCTACCAGCTGCGACCACGGACAAGTCCCACAGCACCACCACCCCCCGGCCCTCAGTTTCCCCATGTGTGAGGTATGGATACTAACACTCATCTCACCGGTGTGGTGAGGACAGTGAGGGTCAGGGTGTCTACCCCAGAGTGGTTCGCTCTGGAGTCCCCCTCCCATCCCAGGACCAGCCTCCAGGGACCACCTGGACACAGCCACTTGTTCAGTGACAGCATCCATTCAGGGGCCCACCAGTCTCTGCCCCTGCCTAGGCCTTCAAGAAAGGCTGTTCAAGCTGACCAGTCGACATGGTGCCCCCAGGTGCCAGCTCTGAGCTCGACACCAAGGATGGAGGTGAGGAAGACAGCCTGGCTCTAGCAACTGAGAGGCACAGCCCCTCTGCACACACCCTTCCCCCACAGTTCCATCTGTGAAGCAGGATGGTGGAGGGGAATGAATTCAGCTGCAGGAAGAGAGAAGGGCTTGGTGGGGCAGCTCTAGCCGACCATTCAGGGACCAGGGCAAGAGGGCAGAGAGGTGCTGGGACACGAGGACAGCACTCTGCTGGGTGCAAGGGGCCAGTGAGGCCTGAGAGCAGGTGTTGTGGGTGAGGTGGCCCGTGGGAAGCCCGGGAAGGTCAGTGAGGATGAACATCTGACTTCGACTTGACAGTTGATGTCTCTGACATTTCACTTTGATGCTTCTTGTTTTATATTGTGAAGGTACATTCTCTTTCTTTCAAATGCACATTTTGGCTTGTAATTATCTTTCGAATTTTTTTTAGACAAATTTTTGTGAAACCATGGATAAGTCAAAAATTCATGTTATTTTCGAATGAGTTCTGTCGTGAAACCAAGGCAGAACAGACAGCTCAAAATATCAGCCGTCTTTGGGAAGGATGTGGCTAATGAATGCACAGTGTATAGATGGTTTGAGAGTTTCGTTCTGGTGACTTTAACCTTGAAAATGAGCCATGTGGGTGACCTGAGACCAAAGAGAATAAGGATGAGCTGAAAGCTGCAGTGGAGGCGAATCATCTCAGCCTACCTGTGAGTTAGCAGCCAGGTTTGATGAGACTATTCCAACCATGTTGGACCATTGAAAACCAATCGTCCAGGTCAAGAGGCTGGAGAGATGGGTTCCTGGTGAATTAAATGTGCCTCAGAAGAGACATCTTGAATCTTGCCTCTCTGCCATTACAACATAAAGGCAAACCGTTTCTACACTGTATGGTTACATGTAGTAAAAAATGGTTGCTTTTGGATAATCCTGAGCATTCCACATGGTGGCTGGCTAAAGATGAAGTGCTGAGACACAGTCCAAAATGGGCCGTCAATTTGCCTTCTGCAATCACCAGAGGGGCTTCACGTGACATGTCTTCATCTTCTGCTATGGGCATATATTGAGTATTACAATTTTAACACGGTATTTTCCTTTCTTAGAACATATATACATTTTGGGGCACACTCTATCTTTTTTTGGGGGGGACGTATTTTACCAGAGCAGAGAGTCTAGGAGAAAGAAGCAGGTCTGTCAGGAGAGAATCTGAGTCCCCAGAAGATGCCAGAAGGTGTGGGGGAGGGGCCGTCCCAGGGTGTGGGGTGCAGGGACATGGGCAGGCTCCCAGCTGTGCCCCACACCCTTGGGGCTGCTGGGCAGGATGGCAGGGCTGGGTCAAAGCCCGAGTTTAGGTCCTGGATGGAAGCATTATTTTTAACCTCTAAATACTTCAGTGTGTATTTCCCCAAAACAAGACCATTCCCTCCCTGAGCGCCGACTGGCTGATTCTGCTATAAGGCGACATCTGCATTCCTAGAAATCGCTGTGTATGTGAAATCCTGCAGTGAAACCACAGAGCTTGTCGGAAAATGGGTTAGGGGCACAACACTCGAAAAAGATGGGAACTTAATAAAACCGCAGCAGTTTCTCATGTGCTCTGTGGTCAGGAGACACATAAATGCCACAAAAATATGATGCTTGAGCTTGAATACACCAGACATTTTCCCAGGGAAGTGACCGTGGGGAGGGTCTCAGCTGGCAAGGTGGAGTGAAGGAGCAGAGGAAGGTTGGCCGAGACGGGGGCAGTTTTACCCCCTAGTACGGGTGCCCGGGGGCAGCATGCATCTTATGGTTCCCGCATGGCTCAGCTCGGCCAGGGGCAGCTGCTGTGCTCACTAGTGTCTCTGTCAGACGGAATCACAGAGGGAAACACCACATGCACATATGAGCACGCTGCTTTGACACGTCAATTTTAACGTGTTGGGGCAAATTCTTGTTTTCGAAACAAGCACTATCAAGAAACTCACCTTGAAACAGCTACTCTGCAGCCCTGGATCACATCTCATCTAACTGTGCTGCCAACATCAGCCGAGCCTAGTGAGCTCACAGTTTATGGGGGCCTGGAGGCCTGCTGAAGGGGCCTATGCTCATACCTGCAAGTGGTGGGAGCCCCTGAAAGATGCCGAGTGGGGGGCACCACCGATCCCAGACTCCCCTGAGGGAGACAGAAGGAGGGTGCAGCCTACAGGGAGGTGACTCGGGTCTGTAACTTGAAGATGAAACAGAGGGGAACTTGCCAACCAGGCTGAGGAAGCAGCTGTGCACTGGACCCAAGCTCTCAGCATGGCTGGGAGGAACTGGGGAAGACTTCGGAGGTGGCCAGAGCCTCATTTACTCGGATTCTGTTGCCCCGCGAGACCCCTGACCTCCAAACACACACGCTGGGGGAGGAATCAGAACGCCACACCAATTCCACTACAAACATAAAAGGAATACAGCTCACAAGCCGACGGGCTCAGAAAACAAAACACACACGTATAGAATCGAGGGTGAGGGGAGAGTCCCACTGTCCTTTAGTTTCAGTTTCAGGAGACACAGAGTCTGCTATTGACAGAAACCTGTCATCCCACAGTGCATGGAGTCCTCAAATGTCTCTGACACCAGGGCCCCGCCAAGCTAGGGAGGCCACTGTCTCGATAGCACAGCCCCCTCAAAAACAAGTCACAGGAACAGGAGGAGAGTGTGGGCTCTGCACCCAGAGCTTCAGGACACCTGTGCCTCAGGCAGGCGGGGAAGCCTGGGGACCATGAGATGAGATGCTCGGGTTACAAAGGAAACCAATTATTCTTAAATATTAAACTGTTTAAATCCATACTTGTGAGACAGCCACACCTGTGCTTCCTAATTACCATGTTAAATAGCAGATGGGAGCCTCAAATGCCCAAGACACAGGAATGGCGATGCCACTTCTTGAGATGAGAAGTAACAGGACGAGAGGTCTGAGGCCTCTGCTGCTGGCCTCACCCACAGTCCTGCCTTTGTAACCGGGGAGCTGCTAAATTTCATCAGGAGGCCAGTGAAAATGAGGATGTAGTGTGTCCCGACCCAAGGACATGGACCCCACCAAGGCACTCCCGCCCCAGGATGCCAGGAGGGAGCTCTCCCCGCTCCTGAGACTCTTGTTTCTGAGCAGATGCCCAGCCTTGGATAGGAGGAGGCATGTCCTGGGCTGTCTCCTCCCCTGCCCCAACCCCCAGCGCCAGCTCTTGCCACAGCCAGCCTCCCTGGACAGACACACAGCAGTGACCCACAGTGTCAACGCCCAGCCCAATCCCTGAAAGTCCAGCACATACTGGGGGGGGGGGCCTTTGCTCCCCCTAAAGAGAACTGACTATTGATCACAGATTTGAAGGGCACCAGAAAAGGGCATGGCCAGAATTACAGCCCTCAAAGATGTCCCTGTTGGTCCCCAGAATCTGTGTATCTGTCACCACAGCCACCAACTAGCTGTGTCTGCTCTGGGCATGGGCGGGAACGAACTTGTCACCTCTGATCCACGGGCCTGGTCCAGGCTCCATGCACAGCAAAGTTCACCGGACGTCGAACACACCAGCCACCATGCACACCTCAACTCACAGAGCAGGTGCCAGTATCCATGTGACCGCCAAAACTGCACTCCTAGCCTCCAGGGCCTCTGCCCTGCCTTCTCCAGGACAGATGGGGGCTGTCCCTGCCCCAGCCTCCCCAGTCCCCTCCACTGTATGCACCTGCGCACACACCCCTGTCCACTCTAGAACAGATGGGGTTGTCCCTGCCCCAGCCTCCCTAGCACCCCCCACCACATGCACCTGCCCACGTGCTCCTGTCCACTCTAGGACAGATGGGGGCTGTCGCTGTCCCTGTCCCAGCCTCCCCAGCACCCCCCACCACATGCATCTGCCCACACGCCCCTGTCCACTCTAGGACAGACAGGGGCTGTCCCTGTCCCAGCCTCCCAGGCCCTGCACCCCGGCATGCACCTGCCCACACACCCCTGCACACCATGCACACCTGCCAGCTCCAGGGAGAGATCCTAGGAGAGCCACCCCCATGGCACCCCCTCACCACCACCCCAGATGTGGCACTCCCAGGACACAGGGCTGACTCAAAGCTCCAGACTGCCAGAGAGAGGGCAGCCACACGAGTGGGGGGTGGGGACATGAGGCAGCTGGGGCACTGTCATTCCTTACCTGCCTGTCCTCACCCAAGTACCTGCCCTGACCACGGCTGTGCAGAGTGTTGTGGAAAGGTCTGAGAACATGGTTGCAGCGTGGCAACCCTGGCTACCTGGCCTTCCTTGCAAACTTGGCCTAGTCATTCCCTGCCTTGTGGGGGCCACGCCTACCTCCTGGCACCCAGCACCAAAGGAAGTGGCCGAGAGGCTCTGGTTAAGAAAGAGGAGCCTCCAAAGGAGTAGAGTGCCGGCCCCATATGCCGGAGGTGGTGGGTTGAAACCCAGCACCGGCCAAAAACTGAAAAAAAAAGAAGAAAGTGAAGCCTCAAGAATGGAGAAGCATGAATCCTATGTACTCAATTTTGATATGAGGACAATTAATGACAAGGTCATGGGGGAAAGGGAAAAGCAGAGAGAGGGAAGGAGGGAGAGGGGTGGGGCCTTGGTGTGTGCCACACCTTCTGGGGGCAAGACACGATTGCAAGAGGGACTTTACCTAACAAATGCAATCAGTATAACCTGGCTTATTGTACCCTCAATGAATCCCCAACAATAAAAAAAAAAAAAAAAAGAAAGTGGAACTTATGCCTTTATCAACTGACTAGAAACAGCTGTCAAGCAGAATCTCTGTGACACACGTGGCTCAGGCCCTGGGGATTCAGCAGCAAACAAGCCAAGCCTGGTCCAGCAGGTTCACATTTCAACACCACGGAGGCCTGACAGGTTCGATTCCAGACCACCAAAGTAAAGCGAGTATCACAACAAAGCTAACCACAGGAATATGTGGGATCCCCAGTACACCTGAAAGCCAGTTTCACATGACACCGTGGTCTGTTGCGTGTGCTATCCCGTTGTGTCTGAAGACAGTGTAGGTCTTCATTCTCAAGGACTTTGTTACTAAAACATGCTAATGGTTATTTCAGCCTTCAGTGGGGTTCACTCTTCTTGCTGGTGGAGGCCTGGCCTGGATGTTGGCAGCTGCTGACTGATCATGGTCACAAGCACAGGTGAAACAAAGTCACCCGAATTCCGTGTGCCCTGGCCAACAGGTAGTCCCCCACTCGGGGAGCAGTCACATTTTGGGGAGCAGGGTGGGATCACTCCTCCCCAGGGAGGTGGATGCTTGAGGTTGGAGTGGCTGTGGAGATTTTATAAAATCAGACAGCAGCGAAGTTTACCGCGGAGATCGACCATTGCTTTCACGGAGGATTTCTCAGCAGCCTGGAACACAGACAGCATCTGACCACAGTAGAACGTCTTTCAAAATTGGAGTCAACCCTCCTAAACCTTCTCGAAGCCACTGCTTTATGAACCAAGTTTATGACCATTCTAACTCATCCGCTGTCATTTCCTCAGTAAGCAGCAGCCCCCCAGCTGGTCAAGGCTGATGACGAGACAGCAGCAATTCTGTCCCCTCTCCAGGTGTGCTAACTCCAGGTCTCTGCTGTTCCTTCCTCCACTGATGTCTCAGAGCCCTCAGAGTCACCTGGGAGGGTTAGAGTCAACTTCTGCTAAACCCCTGTCGATATTTTGACCTCCTTCCACGAATCTCAAATGATCTCAGTGGTATCTAGATTGCCAAATCCTTTCCAGAAGGTTTTCAGTTGACTTTGGCCAGATCCATCACGGCAATCATATGGCTGCTATAACATTATAAGGTGTATCTTTTAAATAGTAACATTTGAAAATGAAAATTACTCCTTGATCCACAGGCTGCAGATCGGAAGTTGTGTTAGGCATGAAAAAATTAATTTCCTTGTACATCACCATCCAAGCTCTTGGGTGACCAGGTGAATTGTCAGTGAGCGGTAATGTTTTGAAAGGAATCTTCTTTTTTGAGCAAAAGGTCTCAACAGTGGGCTTAAAATATTCAATAAACCACACTCTAAACAGATGTGCTTTCTTGTCCCATTTGTAGAGGGCAAGCAGAGTAGACTTAGCATCATTCTTAAGGGTCCCAGGGATTTCTGACTGTTCAGTGCATATGGCTTCAACTTAAAGTCACCAGCTGCATTAGCCCTAACGAGAAAGTCAGCCTGTCATTTGAAGCTTTGAAGCCAGGCACTGACTTCTCTCTAGCCGTGAAAGTTCTAGGTGACGTCTTCTTCTGATGGAAGGCCGTTCTGTCTACACTGACAATCTGCTGGTGGTGTGGCCGCCCTCCCCAGTGATCTCAGCGAGGTCTCCCGGGTAACTTGCCGCAGCGTCTCCATCAGCACCTGCTGCTTCACCTTGCACTTTGTGTTCTGGGGTGGGCTTCTTCCCTTAAACCGTGTGAATAGCCTCTGCTGGCTTCCACTGTCTTCCGGCACCTTCCTCGCCTCTCTCAGCTTTTGCAGAATTGAAGAGAGTCAGGTAAGACCTTGAGCTGGATCAGGCTTAGGCTTAAGGGAAGGTTGTGGCTGGTTTGATCTTCTACCCAGACCTTGAGAACGTTGTCCATATCAGCAATTAGGCTGCTTCTCTTTCTCATCATTTGTGTGTTCCCTGGAGCAGCACTTTAAATTTCCTTCAAGAACTTTCCCTTTGCATTCACAGCTTAGCTAACTGGTGCAAGATCAGCCTAGATCAGCCCATCTCTGCTTCTGACACACCTTCCTTCCTAAGCCTAATCATTCCTAACTTGATTTAAAGTGAGAGGCTTGGGACCCTCCTCTTGAACACTCAGAAGCTGCGTCTGGAGACACTGGGAAGGGGGCTGGGTGAGTTGGGGGGGGGGGGACAGCAGTCGGCGCAGAGGTTGGGACGCACATTTGCTGATTGACTTTGCCGTCTCATGTGGGCACCATTTGCAGCGCCCAGAACAATTACAACAGCGAAGATCACCAGTCAGCAGAACAGACACAAGGAAGAAAAAGTCTGGAGCATCACGGGAATTACTCTAAGTGAGCACACTGGGGCATGAGGGGCGCCCACTGGCTAGCTCCTTGCAGGGCGGTGAAAACCCTCCCTTGGGAATAACATTAACATCTGCAAAGCACAGGAAAGTATAATCCAACAAAGTGGGGTGTGATCTTCATCAGAGTCATCCCCCTCCTCTCAGCTCGCATTACTGCCCTGTGAGCCCCAGCACCTCTCCTCAGTGACATTCCTGTGAGCTGTGTCACCAACCAGGCAGAAGAGGTGCCCAGCAGGGCCAACACCTCAGCTTCTCACTGGACCCCAGCAGGCTTTGCATGCTGGAGGCCTAGGTGGCAGCTGAGCCATCTGCTCTCCCCCATCCTCAGCAAACACAGCCAGTCCATCTCGGGACCCTCAAACGCCCCGGCAGCCTTGAACGTCAGCCCAGTGTCCCACTGAAGTGTCCCAGAGCCACGTGGTGGGCAGTGAGGGGCAAATCGTCCACTCTCACCCCAGCTCTCACCAGAGCTTCCCTGCTGTTGTCTGTCCCCACTCTGGGAGTCTGTGAGCCTTCATGGCAGGGGCTCAGCTGCTGAAAATCAAACAGCGACACCAGTGGATTAGGCATCCCGCCTCTGATCTCTAGCATGGGTGACGCATCCACATTTCCATTTCCAGCCAAACCACAGCTTGTGCCTGGAAGGGCCAAGGACCTCTGGGAAACAGGGGGTCAAGGTGGCAACAGGCCCCTGGAGCTGCCAGGAGGATAGGGACAGGTCAGCCCTGGCTGCCTCTGGGTGGAAGATGCTTCCTAAGCTTGTCCTGCAGCCTTTGGGACACAAGCTCTCTAAAACCATGGGGCAAGGGCCACCCTGAGACCCTCCCTCCCAAGCCTGCTGTCAGGGAACACAGTAGGATGGAGCCCACCACAGCCCTTTACTGGCGCGAGTGCCCAGGGAGGGGAAGACCCTCAGCAGACAGGCAGGGAAGGCGGCAGCTCCGCCCACCCGCTCTCAGCAGGGCGGCTCCCTGCCCCTCTCTGCAGCCCCTCCCTGGTCTCCACAGACAGGCCCCTGTGGGCACTCAGCCGTCCACCCACCCGTGTCATGGTCACATAGTCACGTCTGCAGGTACCTCATTTCCCCACTGGGCTGAGGCCTCCTGGCACCAGCGCCCATGAGGGCAGAGAGCAGAGCTGTGGAATGGGAAAGGAGGACTCCCAGGCCCCACCCAGACCCGAGACAACACTTGGTAGAGCCCGCCCATCTGCATCTTCACAAGATACCTTAGAGCCACCTAGAGAGCTTCATGGTTCCAAAGCCCAAGACACCTCCCAGATGATGACAATGGCACCCCCACCTCATCTTCCAGGAACACCCGTGTCAGAGCTGCTCTCGGGAGGGTCCCCACACCACAGGACCAGCCGTTTCTCACATCCTGTGGCTTCACAAGCCCTGCCTGGAGACAGGGACACTACCATCAACCAGCCACAACTGGAGTCCACTGCGGGGCCAGTCACTCTGCAGGAGGCTCTCACGCTCCAGTGGAAGGTCCTCAGAGCCGGCCATTCACCAGCTCCTACCCCCAGCTCAAACCTGTTGAGAAATTGCAGCTCCAGCCCTGTAGCTGGGAAGAGGCTTGAGACTCGTCCTCTGCCGCCTCCAGAGCTCCCACCTCAGGCCTGAGCTATCATAACCACCCCAAATCCTTCGGGCTGTACCCCCCAAGCCCACGAACACCTCTCACGCACAGTGGCCAACAGGACACAGCACGAAATACAACCCACGAAAAACAGCACCCAGTGCCCAGGAGAGTCTGGGGCGACGCGTCTGACCACAGCCGACACACTGTCTCCCTTTCAGGCATCGCCTCCAGTTTTCCTGCGTGCAGGGAGCGTCACTTTTATGATGGAAACAATAACCATTGGCTCTAATTTGGCCTTAAAATCCCCAGTGAGTCATCACACTCTCTCCTGTCTCTTTCCTGCCTGAGCATTTCCAGGACAACACAAGGGGGCCGCCCGGGTGGTTAGCCCACTGTTCCCTCAGCTTCCTGAGATCAATCCCGTGTCCCTCTAAACCTCAGAAGTTGTGAGTGACAGATGTCCTGCCAACAAGCCACAGACGCCATTTGTGTACCTTCACTGCCCATCAGGACCAAGTGGCCCAAGTCCAACCAGCAGCAGGGTGAGGTGGGCCGAGTAGGACCTCAGTTTCGGGCTTTCCTGGAAGGATCTGGGCCTGGCCTACTGGGAACACAGAATTCTCCAGAATTGTCTGGAGCAGCCCCCAATGTCTGCACCAAGCCCCACGCCTCCCAGGGCAGACCCTGAAGGCCCTACGCTGACCTGCAAAAGCCGGTGGGTTTTATCCTTCCACAGCCTTGATAGAGCCCAAGTAACCATGACTGTGGAGCCTGATGTGTACCTGTGGGGCCTGTGACTTTCGGGGAGGAGGGGTGATGTCCCCTAACCTGTGGAGGCTCCTGCCGGCATGTCCATCACGGCCTCTCAGCCTAGCTGGGGGCGAGCCCAGGTGGACACGCCCACCTCCACAGCACCCCAGGAGCCAGGCCTGGGAACCTGCCTCCAGCCCCAGAGCCCCTGCCTCACACGCAGACTCCTTGAATCCACATTGCTCCCACTGTGGTCACCCCTGGACCTGTTCCTTAGGGCTGGGGGCCCTGCTGAACCCCAAATTCAGTAAGTCTTGCAGCCTGTTCAGAACAGCTACTGCCCTAAAACTCCTTGGTGGGTGCCCACAATCAATCTCCTGGAGCCCAGCAAGGATTTGGGCCACAGGTTTGGGTGCCCAGGGCAGCTCCAGGCTCCTCCCGTATTCCTGCAGCACCATGAATCCACCTGGCAGCATCGCCCCTCCTCCCAGGTAACAGCGTCCATCCCATACATCACACAGCAGAACAGCCCCCTTCTCAAAACACCAGCACAGAGCCCAGCGCAAGCTGCTGCTCTGTTTGGGGAGGCCATAGGCCCCAGCACCCTCAGATCAACCGTTTCCTGGCCCCACCCATGCCCACAGCCCCCTCCAAGAATCTCCTAGGCACCCCGGAGTTCCCAGGCACAGTTCCAGAAACACCAGCGTCAGCCTCAAACTGGGCTCAACCCCAAGGCCTCAAGGAACAGTGTGACCGTCCAGACCAGGCCCACGAATACCTGGCCAGATGACCACGAAGGGCCCTGCTACCCAGGCCCACACCCTGGCCCTCCTACCTGGAAGCCGCGATCTCGGCCTTCTGCTTGGCAATGGTGGCGGCCCGCTCGGCGGCCTCCACGGCCCGGTCCACCTTCTCACGGATCTTGCTGGCCCGCAGCGGGATAAGGTTCTTGCGCTTTCCGCTCACGAGGATATTCTGCTTGAACTTGCCCTCCTCCTTGGTGCCGTCGGGGAAGGTCAGGCAGCCGTAGCCGTGCCGCCGGTTGCCGGCCCACTCGCCCTCGTACCTGAGCCCATCCGAGCGCTGGCTCACGCCGAAGCCCGAGCGCTTGTCGTTCTTCCACTCGCCGACATAGGTCTCGGTGGTGGTGGCGTCGATGTCGTCCTCGATGACCGCCAGCTCGGCCTCGGCCTCGCCCAGGCTGATGGTGGAGTGGATGTCGCTGGCAGTGGAGCTGACGGTGCTCATGCCGGCCTCGCTGCGGAAGGAGCTCTGCTTGCTGCGCTGGCTGGCCAGGCTGCTCTTGGACTCTGACTTGCGCAGCTTCAGCCCGCTGAGCAGCGAGCGCCGGAACAGCCCCTTCTTCTTGCTCTTGAGGACCTCCGAGTCGCTGTGGGCCACCAGCACGAAGCCCCCTCGGGACACGGCCGGGCTGCCGGCCACCGCCGGGGACGCATCGGGGTGCAGCGCCGTGCCGTTGGTGTGCTCGCTGCGCAGAGAGTTGATGGATGTCCTCAGGGGCGAGCGGATGACCGCGGCCATGCCGTAGGGGACGCTCTGCCGCACACCATAGCCCTGTCGCATGCCACCGACCCACTGGCCCTGGTACGTCCCTGGGGAGACAGACAAGAACAGAGTGAGCGCCTGGGAGGGCAGCAGAGGGACGCGCGATGGTGAGTGGACGCGGCCACAGCGCTCTGTTTTCCCTTCCTCTGCGGATGACATTTGGTGGGGTCTGTGTTGAGGGAACAGACCATGGTGCATTTTTATAATTTATACCACACTGATGGTTGTTTCTAAAAACACATCTGTCCTGCTTCCTGCAGCTGGATTTTTTTCTCTCCCAGAAACTGGGCTGTAGAGGCCGGAGTCTGTGTGCACAGTGAGGGCGCAGATGCCAGAATGCACTGGGGAGCCACTGCACGGGCAGAGGCCTGGCTAAGAGAGGCTAGGGAGGGATGTCACGAGCAGGAGGAAGCAGCACATCCTGGGCTATGGGACGGTGGGGGCAGCTTTAAGGGACGTGGGCTTGGGCTGTACTCTGGGCACTGAACAGGCTGGCTGTCAAGGCAGTGAGGTCCCCATTGCTGCAGATATCCAAGCACGGAAGATCATTCAGCAGGAGTACCGTGGGGAGACCCAAGTGCTCGGGAAGGGGCCAACAACATTAAAATCCGGAGACCTGATAGTCCCAAAAACAATGAAGGGAGGCCCTGGAGCAAGCGTGTGTGTGCCCAGTTTCTTAGCAGCACTAGCCACAACAGCCAAAAGGTAGAAGCAACCCCAGTTGCTCCGGGCCGGCGCAGGGACAAAGTGTGGTTTACACACAGTGGAATATGACTCAGTCTTACAGAGAAATCCTGACCCCACCACAACAAAGATGAACCTTGAGGTCATTCCACTAAGTGAAATATGCTGGTCACAGCAGGACAATCACAGGAGGATCCCGCTCACATGAGGTCCCCACAGCAGTCAGATTCACAGAGACACAAGACTCACGAGTGCCGGGGCCGGGGAGGGGGGCTGAGGTGGTACTGTTTAACGGCGGTGCACTTTGGAGTGATGGAAGAGCTTTGGACGTAGCAATGACAGTTGTCTAGCACTGCGAATGTAATTAATGCCACTAAATTGTATACTTAAAAGTGGTTAAAGTGGTAAATTCTGTTGTACATATTAGTGTAATGAAGTAAAAAGGACAAGCCATCAGCAGACCAGGCTCATTTCCTGCCATACCTCTTAGCTGTGTGGATTTAGCTAAGTGTCTGACCCTCTCTGACCTTCCGCATTAGCTGTGTATATTCAGGTAAATGTCTGACCCTCTCTGACCTTCGGCTTTCTCATCATGGAATGGTCCAAACTTGTCACTGTGAGAGTTAAGGGAGCCTTGGCCCAGAGCCTGACGTGGGAGACCTTGGCCCAGGCTCCTGAGTTAATCAGCTACAATCCCAGCCAGGCACCAGTGGAGGGGCTCACCCTGGGAAGGGCTTTTGGGGGAGAAGAAAGGGCCTGTCACCTGCTCCTCCCACTCAGCATGGCGGAGGCTGCAGCTCGCCAGCAAACAGGTCTTATTTGTCACACACAGTGTTCTCATAAAAATTGGAATTAATGGCTAGCATTTCAAAACCAAGAGATTTCACATATAAGTTCAGATCTCCTGGGTCTCCTGAAAAGTCAGAGAATCTGGCAACCCCAGATCTTTCTTTCCAGAGGGCAAGGACTGGCGTCTGGCAGCAGCAGCAGCCTGTAGGCAGAGCACCCGCCGGACAGCTGTGCCCTCATCACCCCACTCACGCATCCTGCCATGGAGACCGAGATCCAGGCCAGGTGTGGAAGCCAAAGCTTGCAGCATGGCCCCAAGTGACCTCAGTGGCTGTTCTGGCACCACTCCCTGCCTCCTCTCTACAGCCCCCAGTCTGGACTGGTCCTGACCCCTCCCAGGCTGCTCTGGCTGAGACTGTTCACAGACTCCCCCCTCCTACCACCCAGCTCTCACTAATCCAAGCCAGCTCACACCCCCTATGCCACCACACCCCCAGCTCACAGGGCCAACAGCACCCGCGGCCTCCAGACCGGCTGCCAGCTATAGACTGACTCCTGCTGTTCCCAAGCGCGTCCTCCCCACTCAACCTGTTAGGAGCCCCCAGAAGGAATGGGCTTGTGTCGCAGGCACCTCAGCCTCCAGGTGACAGTGAACATGCCCAACCCCGGGCAGAGGATACCTGAGCAAAAAGAACCAAGGGGCTGAATTCCAGACACAGCCCTGAGGGTCCTCTGCTCCCAGAGACGGAGCTGCCCACGTCCCACTTCAGCCTCCTTTGGAAAAGTGATGGACAACGCAGAGCCTGAACTGGGTCCTGTGAACATGATTTACTGGGGGAGAGGGGTACGTGTGGGGAGTGGGGAGATGCAGGGAGGAAGACGGCAGCAGCTCAGAGGCGGAACCCCCCGCTGCAGCCTGAGATATGGGAGTCCAGCACTGGTGCCCCCACACTGGTCAGTGACTTTGTACCCCTGAGCTGGGCAGTGCCAATGGCCTGCTGGGGGAAGCAGCTGGCCCCACAGAGCGGGCCCACTGCCACGAAGCAACTGGAAGCAACCGGACTGGAGTACAGGGCTTCCCAGTCCTGCTCGCCCTGCTGGGCCATAGCACCTTCTTCCCCAGGAGGCTGCGGCCCCTGAGGGCAGCACCTGGGCCTGACCCCAGGACACCAACACATACCATTCCGGAGAGTCAACCTCAGCCCCAACCTGGGAGGCCCTGGCACAAACAAAATGTCTGTGATGAAGTGGATGGCCAAGCTAGCTGGGCAGCTGGGGACAGCCACGGTGTGAGGATGGAAAAGTTGGGGGACCAGACCCTGGGATTAGGCTCAGTGGGTCCCAGTGGGGTGGCCTGGGAGAAGAGGCCCTTTAAGAAGGCCTGACCTTTAAGAGGCCCTTTAAGAAGGCCTGACAGTGGCCTTCCTGCACCCAGCTCAAGCTGGGAACAGGCTGGCACAGCAGGGACTCCCATCCCTGAACCTGTCCTCACTCAGCTCACTGACGCCTCTATACGAGGGTTAGGCACAGCTGTCAGATGTCCTCAAGGTCCCTCCATGTCAGAGCAGGTGTCCAGATTTCCTTCCTTTTTAAGGCCAAGTGTGGACAGACCACATTTTGTTTGGCGATTAGGCCTTCATTTTTTAACTATTGTTTGTCCTTATCTGGAAGCTGGAGCCTCCCTTGAAGGAGGATGGGGTGCTAGGGAGTGGGCTAAGACTCTCCCCTTCCTGGGGCGCTCCCAGTTTTGGGGGCTGGCCTACCATCCTCCATGAGACCAGAGGCACTATCTTGGAATGTAGATTTAGCAAATAAAATACAGGATGCCCAGTTAAACTTGAATTCCAGATAATCCATGAATACCTTTGAGGTGTACGTATGTCCACTGAAAAACTATTTGTTGTTCATCTGAAACTCACACTTACCTGGGCGTCCTGGGTTTCACCTGACGGGGACTACAGCATGGTCAGCCCGAGGACAGGACGCTGAGACACAGACACACCATGTCCTGTAGGACTCCGCGTGTGTCCAGAGCAGGCAGCTCCAAAGACAGTGCACCAGTGGCTGCTGAGGCCTGGGGGTGGCAGGTGGGGCAGTGATAGCTGGGTACAGGGCTTCTTTCTGAGGTAACGTAAATGTTCTAAAATCCACAGTGGGGATAGCTGCGTAAATCTGCATGTTCTAGAAACCACAGAACTGTGCACTTTAAACAGGTGAACTGTATGGTTTGTGTAATTATGTGTCAAAAAAGCTGTATTTTTTTTTTGAAAGCCTTCAGCTCATGGAGCCCCTTCTCACTCTACAGAGGAGTGAGCCACTCACACTGGCCTGAGGAGGCTGCCCCAGCCTGCTGTGCCCTGGGAGAGACATCACCATCCTGTCACCTGGCCCAGTTGTGGGGACACACCAAGGCCTATGTCCAGTACCCACACTCCTCATACCTGGGACTGGGGTATACAGGAAGGACTCCCGGAGGCTGGCTCAGTACCTAGGGGGCCAGAAAATTGGGGTATATCTCCAAGCTGTGACCCTCAGCCCTAAACTTCCACAGAACACCCCAAAATCCACCCATGAGATGGGGGGCCTAGCACAGAACTCAGAGGTGAAGCCCCCAATTCAGATGCTGTGGCATTCATGGGGGGGGGGTGGAAAAAGTACTGTGTGTTTTCACTAAGCCCCACTTGAAACTTAGCCCCTTCCTAAACTGGGATATGCCTCAGACCACAGTGCTGTTGGAGGGATCTGTGACCTTGTCACCCAGAGAAACAGCACGTCCCATTAGGTGGGTGCAAACACCCAGCGACAGTGTTACATCAGGGCCTGTCCTGGCCAGGGAGCCCACGACAAAGCTTCCACCCACCCTGCCGGACACTGGTGGGGCTAGCCAAGGGTGGACGGGCCAAGGCCGGCAGCACCCGCCCCAGCTCTCCTGGAACATCTGCCATGCCAGGATGCCCAGGCTTAGAGGAAGGAGGGTGCCAAGGGCCTTGCAGGAGGGAAGAACAGAGTGGGTCTGAGGAGGCGGCCAGGAAGGAGGAGGAGGCCAGCCTTGCTAGAGGCCTGGCCAGGCAGTGTACGAGTGGCCAGGGGAACCCCTCCACCAACAACCCCCCTCCTTGCTGACTAAGCATCCATGGGGACTGAGCCTGGGAGGGGCCTCGACGCCTTTGCACATTCCCCTCCCACAGTCAGCCCCCAGCAGGCCCAGAGTTGACATTGTGCCCCTGAGGGACACAGGATGTCTCAGTCACCTTGAGGGAAGAGAACCCCCACCTGGTCACTGCGGCCCCTTCACCCCCTGAAAGCTGGACAGCCCCAAGAGGGTGGCCGCGGGGCAGCGTGGGGCACTCTCCGTAACCCTGTGAGCGTCCCCTTTCTCTTCTGTGGGGGCGGCACGGCTCATTTCAAGGCATTGTTTTAAGGAATAAAAGAAATAACATCTACAGTAAAACATCCAGCATGATACTTGAACAAAATAGACTTAAAAAACAAAACAGTGAGTCTCTTTCTTCCAAAGGAATTCACTGGTGTTCCTACTTTAATGTCAAACACAGTCAGCCCTCCATGTCTTCAAGTTCCGAATCCTGGATTCTACCAACCACAGATCAAAACTATTTTTTAAAAACACCCCCAAAAGAATAGCAACACAATAATAAAAAATAATACAAATAGACGGGCGCGGTGGCTGACGCCGGTAATCCCAGCACTGTGGGAGGCTGAGGAGGGAGAATCGCTTGAGCTCAGGAGTTCGTGACTCGCCTGAGCGACAGTGAGACCCCACTCGTGAAAAAAAATGGAAAAACCCAGCCGGGCGCCGCAGCGAGCGCTGGTAATCCCAGCGGCTTCCGGAGGCTGAGGCAGCGGGGTGCCCGCAGCCCGAGTCTGAGGTTGTGGTGAGCTACCATGCCCACTGCACTCTGCCAGGGGCATAGGGTGGGACCCTGTCTCAACAACAACAACAAAAAAATACAAATAGAATACTATGGGGCAACCATTTATATAGCACTGGCATAGTTTTAGGTACGATGAGTAACCAAGAGATGGCTTAAGTATGCAGAGGGTGAATATAGGTTACACTATTTTATATCCAAAATGTGGGCATCTGCGGATTTTTGTGTCCACAGGGGTCCTAGAACCCACCTTCCCAGGAAATCTGGGGATCACTGCCTATGGTGCGGAGGGAGCACCTTCAAACTAAAGTCTGTAAGATACTGTGAATAGTGCCCCCCAAAGATACATCCAAACCTTCAGCCCCTTGTTTGGGAAAATGATCTTTGCAGACCTAAGTTAGGGATCTTGAGATGAGATCATTCTGGATTTAGGCTGGTCCCTACAGCCAATGACAGGTGTCTTCATAACAAACAGAAGAAGGACTCAGCACCTGTAGCTCAGTGGTTAGCGCACCGGCCACATACACCAGAGCTAGCAGGTTCGAACCCGGCCAGAGCCTGCTAAACAACAATGACAACAACAACAGATAACCAAGTATTGTGGTGGGCATCTGTTGTTCCAGCCACTTGGGAGGCCGAGGCAAGAGAATTGCTTAAGCCCAAGACTTGGAGGTTGCTGTGAGCTGTGACGCCACATCACTCTACTGAGGACGACATAGTGAGACTCTGTCTCAAAAAAATACATAAAAGAAAAAGATAAGACACCAACATGGGGAAGACCATGTGACCATGGAGACAGAAACACGAAGACTCTTATCCTTACTGGGATAGAGGGGTCATGTTTGGAAATGTTCTAGCCCACTTCATAAAAAATGCACTATTATTAATTTCATGAGCCACTTGACTCAACAGTTTGAAAAACACTACCTAGAGTTGTTCTTGGCCCTGACTGCTTTTATCAAATACCCAGGCTGGGATGCCACCCTCAAAGTTTCTGGTTTTGATGGTCTTGGACGAACCCAGCCCAGGTCGGTCATCAAAGGGCTCCGAGAGATTCCAATGTGCAGCTATGGCTGCCTTGGACGAGTGGTCCTCAACCTGAGACGAACTTCAGCATCACCTGTGGAGTTTTAAAAAGAATTCCCAAGCCTAGGTTGCACCCAGGGCACCTCCATCAGCACCTCTGCATGGGGCCTGGGCATTAGCATTTTTCGAAGGACCCCAGGCAGCCCCTTCTGTAGCAGGGATTAAAGTGGAAGTATCAAAGTGGGGTCTCCTGTGCTCCAGCCACCTGGGCACGTTGTGAACTCACAGATCCTGACCCTGGCAGTCTGTGGTGAGCTGGAGATTTGGCGTTTCTAACAGTCTCCCTGAGGAACATTCTTGGGGATTCTAACATGCACCCAGAGTTAGAGGCACCAGCCTAGACCTGTGGTGCTCAGAGTGGGGTCCTAGGATCGCCGGAAGCTTGGGGCTGGGGCCAACTATCTGTGTTCCAGCACGTCTTCCGGGGTGGGAGCAGTGACCCAGAGCAGCACCGTGGCGGGTCCACACTCCACCCAATCACGACACCCCACCAGCTGCAGAGGACTGACTCAGTTCTACAACATCCAGATAACACCTGTGACATTCCTGGGAAGGAGGGAGACAAAGGAAAAAGTAGCAAAGGAAAAAGTGTGACGATTCCACCGTAGAGATGAAAAAGCCGCGGCTGAGATGGGAGGAGCCCCCAACAAGGTCAGCAGTCGTGGGACAGTGGTCAGCCTGCCACCCTTCCAGACCCAACTCAGGCATCACCTCCCCAGGAAGACTCTGCTGCTCCTTCAAAGACACACACGTCTCTCTTCCCCTCCCCGGACTCACACCTGTGGCGCTTCTAGGCAGGGTCCCAGTCTAGAATGAGAAATCCCCAATCACCTCACATAGTTTAAGTAATTCTGCATCTCTGAGCAGACTGATTATTCTTTTTGGGAGAAGCCATCACATCCCATTTCTTGCATTTCCTTTTTTTTTGTTTGTTTCTCTTTTTCCAATTTTCTATATCACTGCAAACCATGTACCACGCACTCATCAGCAATCAGTGTCCACAGGCTGATCCACTGAAGCCAGCCCGCGCCTTCCTGCCTTGTGCCTCGAACACAGGACACAGTGAACGAAAAGCAGGGCACAGACAGAGTGAGAAGGGGCAAGCCGCAGGGACTGACTTGTCTGCTAGTCTTTCCTAGCACTTTGCAATGAACGTTACACATGAAATAGTGGTCCAGAAACATCTCCAGGCTGTGGCCTTGTCTCACCATCAGATCATCACTCCTTATTCACTGTATCCAGCACCATCATCCCTTCTCATATAAAAACACTGGCAATCAGGGCGGTGCCTGTGGCTCAAAGGAGTAGGGTGACGGCCCCATATACCAGAGGTGGCGGGTTCAAATCTGGCCCTGGCCAAAAACTGCAAAAAAAACCCAGCAATCTCTAAGAAGCCACAACGAAGCCAATGGCAAAACAAAACTGATCAGGTATTTAGAATAGGGCTGTTAGAAGGACAGTTTTAGAGTGAGGCTGACCTGCTGATGAGAGTCTTAGGGGAAAATTTTGCTGTAACTGCCTATGTCCTGTTCTAACTTCTAAGAATGAAATGGACATATGAAATAATGATGGCAAATGAAATCACCAAATTCTACGGAATTTATTTGCCCAATTTGTTCATTCTACCGCTATGTATTGAGTGACCATGTGCCAGCACTATCTTAGTCACTGGGCACACAGCTGTAACCACAGAGGATACACCCTGCTGCCCACATGAACCTTTCATTCCAGACCAGTGCTGTCCAGCAGTGTCCTCTCTTCCAACTGTCCAGTATGATGGCCACTAGTCCCACATGGCTACTGAGCACTTGAAATTCAGCTGGTACAACTGGGTGGCTGAATTTTAAAATTGTATTTCATTTCAATTAATTTAAAATTAAATTCAAATAGCCACATGTATACATGATCTATATGTTTATGATTTAATACAAAAAAAGCCACATGTGGCCAGTGGCCACTGTATAAGGGGGATTGGACCAGAGAATTAACCCACTGATATTTATTTAAAAAGAGTGGTGGCAAAACACTTTCATTGGCTGCACCAAAATCCTTCCTTTGTCTGCCTTTGGCTGTGCACCTGTTACTCTCCGTGGGAACAGAAGACACCCAATCTGAGGCAGAAATGAACCTTAGACTTCGGAGCAACTTTTGTAAGTCTTACTGAAGTCTCACCCCAAGCCCACCTCCACCAGCTTGGACATGCTGCCTGGGATGACCCAGGAGATGGCATGACACCTAGCAGGAGCTCTGCTTTATCCATAGAGAGGTGGAAACCAGGCACACAACCCAAGCAGTGGCATTTCTTGGAGTCAGGAACTCACACCCTGGCAGAGGGGAACCACCCAAACTTCTGAAGCTGAACATGCCGGGGCATTGGGGGCCAGGTGGCCACAGCCAGCAGATATGGTTTAGCTTGAGGGGATGCAAGCCCCGTGGTCACAGCCCAGCAGCAGCAGGAGCGCTCTCCAAGGTGCTGAAGCCTCCTCCTCTCCTGAGCGAAGCCTTCTCCGGCCAGAGCCAGGACCCTGCCGGCACTCCAGCCCAACCGCCACGCGGGATTTCACAAGCCAGAAACTACCCATGGGGGAAGTGGCTGATCCACTTTACACAGACTTCACCCTGCCTTCTAGTACTCACAAATCTAAACATCTTTTTGTCATTTAAGGACACAAAGAGCATTACATACAAAATCTTCAGCACACAGTTGAGATCTAGTTATATTTAGACTTGTGGAGGCCTGGGAAGAGCTGTGGGAGAAACAGTGTTGAGCAAAACAGCAGAGGTTGCTGCCCCATTACCATGCCCCTCTCCCACTCTGCCTCTCTCTGGCTGGTGTCCTCCTAGAAGATGGGGCTGGAGTTCTGTCCTCCCTCGGGTCAGCTGGGGCCACTCGCCCGCTGCCCTGTAGAAGCAGCATCTCAGGAGGGGCTCACAGAGCCTCCCTCCAGCTCTCTAGGGCCCCAGCAGAAGTCAGGGTGAGCGGCCTGAGGCTGGAGCTGGGAGGGAGGCTGTGCAGAGACATTCTTTCTTGGCGCGCGTGCTCTCTCTCTCTCTCTCTCTCTGCAACACAGACCCAGCTATTTCCTTCCTTCTCTTTTCACCTAATGGTGCCTTCCACCACCCACCCCCAAAGAGGCTGACAGAGGATCTCTGAGATGCTTTTATCTCCCATTGCTGGGAAATCAGTTTCTCCCCGTGGAAGGATTCGCTTCCTCCCACCCTGGGCATCTGGGTCTTTTAGACAAGTTCACTTGTCACATATTCATAGCCAAGCGCCAAAGATATGCCCAATGGTAGTTTATTTTGTTTGGATGAGATATATTTTTTTCTTCTTAAAAGGGCCATTAAGAGCATAAGCTCGTGTTTAAAATGGAGACAAAGCACACCACGGCATCTGCCATCTGAACTCCCGGCTTACAAGGCTGGGAGGGGTTCCAAGTTCTTGGCAAGTGGGGAGTGAGCAAAGCCAGGAGGGTGCACACGGCTGTGTTTTGGGGAACTGGGTGGAAAATGTCTCCAGGTGGCAGGTGCACCATGCGTGTTTGTGCGCAGGCGCCCCGGTGCCTCTGGATTCTGCCTGTGGGTGTGTGTGATTTGTGTGGGCTGAGGAATCTGGGCCGGTGAACGGGACCTGAGTATGAGGGGAGAGGCCGGGGCGTGAGATGACTCACATCTCTCAGGGTGTGGGAGGGTTTAGTTGAGGGGGTAACTGTGGTCCGAGGGGTTCTGTGTACACAGCACCCAGGAGGAAACGGTCCCCCGTGTAGCAGAGTGCAGAGGTCCCTGGAGTGGAGAAAGTGGTGATTTCAGGGGGGCTGGAGGACGACTGGGGAGGGCGTGGTTTGTGGGTCCATATGCGTGCACTTGCCTGCAACTCTTGGCTGCTGCATCCAACAAAGAAGAGTGGTTGTGTAGAAGAAAGAACAGGAGGCAATTGTACAGGCAGTTTTGAGAGAGGCGAAACTGAGTTTGGCACAGGCTCTGGAATCACTATCCTGAGCATGAATCCCAGTCCCACCCAAGGCACTTCTGCTGGGAACCTCTACTTCCCAATGAGTAAAATGGGCACAGTGAGAAAACCAACCTTCTAGCGGTGTAAGAACTAAGTGCTGTCACTCATGTAAACCACTTGCCCTGTGCCCAGCAAGCCAGTATCTAATGTTGCCATTCACTATCATTTCCGTTATCTCCCCGGGCAGGCCTGGCTATGGGCTCTAACAGTGAACATTACAAGTGACAATCACTGCATGTGAACTGTAATGATAAAAACAATGGTGGGTAATAAAGAAAGCTTACTGAGATCAGCACAACCACCTGCTCCATTCTCGACTAATCCACACCTACTCTACAGGTATTATAATCAGCCCTTTGTAAAGATGAAGAAACAAGATCAGAGAGGTTGAGTAACTTGTCCAAGGTCACACAGCAAGGCAATGGCCAGGCCAGAATTCAAGCCTGAGTTGTCAACTCCACACATGCTCCTGTCCACGGCCCACGCCAGGGCCTCACCACCCAGATCAAAGGCTGCTCCTCTCATATCAGAAGCGGCACCTGCCACACAGAGGGGACAGCAAGCCTGGAGAGGAGGCAGCAGATTCCATCCCCATTCCACAGAGAGGTAGAACACATTTGCCACTAGAGCATTATTCATGAAAATCGCTATTTCTTCCACTTAGCACTGCAAGCTGAACTACAGTTCAGGAGCTGTGCCCAATATGTCCATCCCTTGTACAGAGGGAAAGTCAGATTGGAGTCAGGATCATGAACTCATGATGGCTCCAAATGCTTGCTCAGAAAATGTCCAAGCAGGGGAAGGCAGGGGGTCCCTGTTCTGTTCTACAGATCACTGCGCCCCGGAAGGGCTGCTAAGGGTATGCATTCCCCGCAGTGACCACCTTTTTAAGGAAAGACTCCTCCAGAAAAGTGCCCCAGATATCTGCACCTGATTACCCCAGCCAGGGGTCCAAGCCAATTTTCCCTCACACAATGTCCCTGACCAAAGCGACGGCTGGCCCTGACGCTCACACCTGTGTCTGCCTCAGTCCCCAGGCTGGAGCTCACACCTGTGTCTGCCTCAGTCCCCGGCTGGAGCTCTCACCTGTGTCTGCCTCAGTCCCAAGGCTGGAGCTAACACCTGTGCCTGCCTCAGTCCCCAGGCTGGAGCTCACACCTGTGTCTGCCTCAGTCCCCAGGCTGGAGCTCACATCTGTGTCTGCCTCAGTCCCCAGGCTGGAGCTCACACCTGTGTCTGCCTCAGTCCCCAGGCTGGAGCTCACACCTGTGTCTGCCTCAGTCCCCAGGCTGGAGCTCACACCTGTGTCTGCCTCAGTCCCCCGGCTGGAGCTCACACCTGTGTCTGCCTCAGTCCCCGGCTGGAGCTCTCACCTGTGTCTGCCTCAGTCCCCCGGCTGGAGCTCACACCTGTGTCTGCCTCAGTCCCCAGGCTGGAGCTCACACCTGTGTCTGCCTCAGTCCCCAGGCTGGAGCTCACACCTGTGTCTGCCTCAGTCCCCAGGCTGGAGCTCACACCTGTGTCTGCCTCAGCCCCCAGGCTGGAGCTCACACCTGTGTCTGCCTCAGTCCCCAGGCTGGAGCTCACACCTGTGTCTGCCTCAGTCCCCGGCTGGAGCTCTCACCTGTGCCTGCCTCAGTCCCCAGGCTGGAGCTCACACCTGTGCCTGCCTCAGTCCCCCGGCTGGAGCTCACACCTGTGTCTGCCTCAGTCCCCCGGCTGGAGCACACACCTGTGTCTGCCTCAGTCCCCCGGCTGGAGCTCACACCTGTGTCTGCCTCAGTCCCCAGGCTGGAGCTCACACCCGTGCCTGCCTCAGTCCCCAGGCTGGAGCTCTCACCCGTGTCTGCCTCAGTCCCCCGGCTGGAGCTCACACCCGTGTCTGCCTCAGTCCCCAGGAGGAGCTCTCACCTGTGTCTGCCTCAGTCCCCCGGCTGGAGCTCACACCTGTGTCTGCCTCAGTCCCCGGCTGGAGCTCACACCTGTGTCTGCCTCAGTCCCCAGGCTGGAGCTCACACCTGTGCCTGCCTCAGTCCCCGGCTGGAGCTCACAGCTGTGTCTGCCTCAGTCCCCAGGCTGGAGCTCACACCTGTGCCGGCCTCAGTCCCCAGGCTGGAGCTCACACCTGTGTCTGCCTCAGTCCCCCAGCTGGAGCTCTCACCTGTGTCTGCCTCAGTCCCCAGGCTGGAGCTCACACCTGTGCCTGCCTCAGTCCCCAGGCTGGAGCTCACACCTGTGCCTGCCTCAGTCCCCAGGCTGGAGCTCACACCTGTGCCTGCCTCAGTCCCCAGGCTGGAGCTCACACCTGTGCCTGCCTCAGTCCCCAGGCTGGAGCTCACACCTGTGCCTGCCTCAGCCCCCAGGCTGGAGCTCACACCTGTGCCTGCCTCAGCCCCTAGGCTGGAGCTCACACCTGTGTCTGCCTCAGCCCCCCGGCTGGAGCTCACACCTGTGTCTGCCTCAGTCCCCAGGCTGGAGCTCACACCTGTGTCTGCCTCAGTCCCCAGGCTGGAGCTCACACCTGTGTCTGCCTCAGTCCCTGGCTGGAGCTCACACCTGTGCCTGCCTCAGTCCCCAGGCTGGAGCTCCCACCTGTGTCTGCCTCAGTCCCCCCGCTGGAGCTCACACCTGTGTCTGCCTCAGTCCCCCGGCTGGAGCTCACACCTGTGTCTGCCTCAGTCCCCCGGCTGGAGCTCTCACCTGTGCCTGCCTCAGTCCCCAGGCTGGAGCTCACACCTGTGCCTGCCTCAGTCCCCAGGCTGGAGCTCTCACCTGTGCCTGCCTCAGTCCCCAGGCTGGAGCTCACACCTGTGCCTGCCTCAGTCCCCAGGCTGGAGCTCACACCTGTGCCTGCCTCAGTCCCCAGGCTGGAGCTCTCACCTGTGCCTGCCTCAGTCCCCCGGCTGGAACTCACACCTGTGTCTGCCTCAGTTCCCCTACAGGAGAGCAGAGAACCACGTTCTTCTGGAGGGTATGTTCAGGGTCTGGGCTCCACTCTAGCTCTGCAATTTGGGAGTAGGGGCTCGGTCCAGACAGGCTAGGGGCCTTTACCTAACCTGGACCCTGAGCCTCACTTGCCTCCCCCACAAGATGGACGTGACCCAGCAGGTCGATAAGGAAAGGCCTTGGGTAGTAGCACGCTCACTGCTGGTACAGAACCCAAAGAAGTCAGCCCGTAGACTGAAACGCTTCTCACATCAGCACGTTGGGACTCGAACTCCCAGCCAGCCACCGAACCAGGCCCTCTCTTCCCACCACCCTTTCTCCCTAAGATGTAAGCCCCATGGGGGCAACAACTGTGTCTGCTTTGTTCACTGCTGTCCTCCAGATCCTGGAACAGCTGGATTATGGTAAACGCATAAGAAATATTTCTCAAATGAAGAAAAGAATTCCTGAGGCTGCTAAAGGCTCGGCAGGCCGGGGCACCCTCTCCAAACATTCTAGGAGTATCCCAGACATGACAGGAGCCCAAGACCCTCTCCTGCCCATGTCCAGCATGTGCCTGGTACACACAGCTTTCCCAGAGTGGGCATGGGGGTAGCCCCTTTGCAGAGCAGCCTGGTCCAAGCATTGGGGGTAACAACTGCCCATGGGCTCCCAAACAGCCCAGCTGGGAGCGCCAGGCTGCCTGTCGGCCCGCCTAAGCCACCCACATCTGCTGCCGGGGCCTCGCCATGCCTGCGCGCGCACACAGACACACACATACACACGCCCACAGCCTGGAACCAGGGAGGACCGTCTGCTCCTGCCCAGCTCTCCACGCCCCAGGGTCAGGGAAGCTCTCCAACCTGCTCCATGAAAACAACAACAGCACAGAAAAGGCCGCCTGAGACCGGGGCTGGGCACGGCTTTGACAGGCAGGAGCATTATATAATTAACTGCCCCAGACTCCTCCTCCTCCTTGGGTACTAACGAACCCCGCTTTTCAGTTGCATAAGCCAAAATAATAATTTCTCTGCATCCCCTGTCACTCCTGGATGTGGCCAGGGAGCAGGTGTTCAGAGCTTTCTTCCTGAGACTTGGAGGCAGTGGCAGGCAGGGAAAGGAGACCACACACATTCCCAATGCTTAAGTCATGGCTGCGTCTTGCCCCTCTCCCAGGCGTCCATGCCTGGAGCACAGCTGAGCAGCCCAGAGAGGGCAAGGAAGCCACTTCCAAAGATGAGCTCTTGGCTGGGGGCAGGGGGATGCAGAGAGCAGGTTTGTTTGGGGTCTGGCTTCCAGGAATGGCAACAGATCCCTGCACCTCCAGTGCACAGAGGGTGGGCACAGGAGCATCTGGCCGGAGGCAGCTGTAAAGCCGGCTGAGGCTCACTGCACAGAAACCATCTCTCCGCAGCTCGGGCCAGTGGCTCACAGGCTTCCGGCACCAGGCTCTGCCCTGAATGTGGTGGCATCTTAGAATAAAGGCACAGAACAATTCTCCAAACTAACAGTGAAAATGATTCAGCCACTGAAAGGCAAGATTCCTGGGCTCTGGCTAAGCAGATGGGCCTCCCCTCCGCCACTCCAGCAGCCTGCTTCGACAGCGCTCGTGTCCAACCACCTAGAAGTTTATTGCCTGGCTGTTTTGGTTTGGGCTGCCATCCCCCGCCCCTAGAGCTCCCAATCACTCCCTTGCCTTTGGCTTGGGTTGATTCAGGACTGAGGAAGGCCCTTGAGCGCCTCAGGAAAACAAGCAGGGAAGCCTGAGCCTGATACCAAGGCGACACCAAGGGGGCCAGGCTGAGAAGGGGGGTCCTCCCCCGGCCCCCTCTGCCTCTCAGGGGGTCCCGGAGGTGGCCAGGGCCCAGCTGGGCCTTGGGCAGGTCTCAGGCCTGCTCTGGCTGAGGCACTGATGCTCTGCTCTGCGCTGCGGCCCGGGGCCTGGCTCTGGTTCTGGAAGGCCCCCAACACCCTGCAGATGGCCACGGGCACTGTTCCCCCCAGGCAGTGAGGCAACCTGTAGCCAGGAGCGCTGTGGCATCCAGGAAACCCCAGGAGATGCCCCAGGTGCCCACCTGGAGGGAGAAGCCCAACTTCCCCGGAGATAAACAGAAGGGGCCGGGTGGAGAGAGGGTGCCGTCCCTGCCCCAGCCCGCCGCCGCGGTACCTACCTCCATCAGAGTAGGTCTCGGTCCCATATCCGTCCTGCAGCCCGTTGCTCCAGGTCCCTTCGTACTTGGCGCCGTTGCCCGTGCACTCCCGCACCCCGTAGCGCCCCTTAAATCCGTGCGTCCACTCGCCCTTGTACACCCACTTCCCCTTGCTCTCCAGGCCGATGCCGTGGCGCTTGCCCTGCGCCCAGGTGCCCTGGTACGTGTTGCCGCTGGGCCAGGTGTAGACGCCCAGCACCTCGAAGCCGTGGCTCCACGAGCCGGTGTATTCGCCTTGGCCCTTGGGGCCGGTGCAGACGCCATGGCCGTGCGCCTTGCCGTCCTCCCAGCCTCCACAGTAGGACCCTCCGTCGTCAAAATTAAACCTGCCCCCACTGGACATGCATGAAACTCGGTTTGCAAATCCCGCAAGCGGTGAAAAACAGGAGGCGATCAACACACCGGAGTCTGGCTGGGCTGGCTGGCCGGCGTTCTGTTTGGATTCGGGTTTTTAAAGGAAGAATGGAGCCGGCGAAGACCACAGCGGGCAGCTCCGGGGCGGCGGGGCCGCGGCGCGGGCCTCGGCGGGGTCTCGGAGGGTCGGGGCGAGCGCTCCTCCCCAGCGGCGCCGCGGAGCCTGACCAGCGTCTCGCGCTCCCGCTGGAGACGGGGCCGGGGGGGAGGGGGAGGGGAGGGGAGGGGAGGGAGGGGGCAGGAGCGGCGGCGCTGGTGCCCGCGGCTCCACCTCAGCGGCAGATGCCCCTCGCCGGCGGGCCCCGCGGGACGGCGCCTCTCGAGGCCCGGCCGGGCGCGCGGGCGGCTCAGGCCCGGGCCGCAGCCCCCCACCTGCGGCTGCCGCGCTGCGGGCGCCCGAGGGCGGCGGCGGGGCCCGCGGGCGGCGGCGGCACGGGCGGCGGCGCGGGCGGCCGCACCATATTGGGGGCCGCGGGCCGGGCGCGGGGCGGCGGCGGCGGCGGCAGCAGCAGCAGCAATGCGGCGGGCTCGGGCGGCGGCGGTGGCGGCGGCGTGCGCTCCCGGCCCGGCTCGCGCGCTCGGGCCGGCGCCGCGCGCGCCCGCACCCCGCACCCCGCCGGCGCGCCCCCGCCGCCCCCGCCCCCGGAGCGCGGCGGCCTGGAGAGGGGCGCGGGAGGCCTGGCGGGGGCCGCGGTGCGCAGGCGGGGTCCCCGGCGCGCCCCGCCCTCCGCACCCCCGCCCGGCGCGCCCTCCTCCGGGCTGTCCCCCTGGTCCCCGCCGGCCTGGGAATAGGGGTCCAGCCGTGGCGCCCCGGCCCCCCCTTTCCCGGGACTTGCATTTAAAGGGACAGGAACTGCGTAATGGGAAGGCGCCCGGCACCCACGGCGCTCTCTGCCTCTCCCGGGAGCCAGGAGGTGAAGCCGGCCCCGGCGAGCTGGGGAGCCCCACCCCTGCTCCTGCCTGTCCGCCAGGGCACCCGACCCCTTCTCCCCAGCTCCTCGCCCTCTTTGCTCGGGTCCGCTCCACCTGCCACGGGCTCGACTGAGAGGCTCTTTGCAAACTACAGGTGGTTTTTTCCTGTGACAAAGAATCCATCCTTTTTCCTGGCAGCTTGAGTCCGAGTGGGGGGAAGGGAAAGGGGTGCTCTTTTTCGAAAACATGTATTTGGCGAATCCGCCCCCCCAAAAAAAAATTCAGGGAAAGTAGAGCCACAAGGCATGCGTAAAGCAGTCACCCAAATTCCGTGCGCCTTGTGCCTTGGCCAAAAGGTAGACCCCCCACTCCGGGAGCTGTCGCGCTTTCGTGCAGGGTGGGATCGCCCTGCACACATCCTCCTCCTCCACCACCCCGCAGGAGATGTGTCTGGTTCTTGGATCTGAGCATCCTGGGACCAATTGAAAATGCATTTCCTGGACCATAAACCCGCAGGCAGAAGCCTCCTCCTCCCGCCCTCCAGGATTGTGTGCTGCTAATGGCCTCAGCCGCCACTAGGCTGAAGGGTAGAGGGGAGACCGCCCTGGGTCCCTTAAGGGTCCCGACTTAAGGGGTTGGGGCGGGGTGCCAGGCATCTCAATGAGCCAGGAATGGCATCCCAGCCAGGAGCAGGAGCTTCAGGACAACAGAAGAGGTGCAGTTTGCAGCCCCTGGTGAGCTGGGGACCCCCCTGCTTCATCTTCCTCTCCCTGAGAGAATGACCAGCACCCCCCCCCCCACCTCTGGCTAAATGGGCTCCACAGGACAAGCAGCCCCTCCTGGAGGTTCAGAGTTCACTCGGCCTCTGGCCTTAGGCACCCAGGCCCACTCCCCAAAGCACTACCAGCTGAGAGGGACCTGGGCGGGAGGCTCTGCTTTCTTGTGTGCGAGGTTGCAATGTCTCAGGACGCTTCCTAGTCCTGTGTCCAGGCTCCAGCAAGTTTCTCTAAATGGCCTAGGGGTAGAATTATTGGATCTAGTACATCTCAGACTTTGCTGAAAGCTGCCAATTGCTCTAGACTGGTCTAGAAACCCCTGAGCCACCATCCTGTCACCCTGCAGTGTACCCAGGCTTGTGGTTCTTCACTTCCTGGCTGGCCCTGGTATTATCAAACTTATTTTGTTTCACAGTAGTTTGTTAATCTAACCGGATATGAAATAGAATCTCAGGGACATTTTTGTGTCAGTGAAAATGTATATGTTGGGACGGCGCCTGTGGCTCAGTCAGTAAGGCACCAGCCCCATATGCCGAGGGTGGTGGGTTCAAACCCGGCCCCGGCCAAACTGCAACCAAAAAATAGCCGGGCGTTGTGGCGGACGCCTAGAGTCCCAGCTACTCGGGAGGCTGAGGCAAGAGAATCGCTTAAGCCCAGGAGTTGGAGGTTGCTGTGAGCTGTGTGAGGCCACGGCACTCTACCGAGGGCCATAAAGTGAGACTCTGTCTCTACAAAAAAAAAAAAAAGAAGAAGAAAATGTATATGTTGGCCGGGCGTGGTGGCTCACGCCTGTAGGCCCAGCACTGTGGGAGGCCGAGGCCGGTGAATTGTCTGAGCTCAGAGGTTGGAGACCAGTATGAGCAGCAGTGAGCCAGAGTAAGACCCCGTCTCTACTAACAACATCAAAAACAGCCAGCACGGCCAGAGGAAGAAGAAACTGAACAAAAAAGAAAGAGTACTTCAAACAAAGAAGAACAAGCAAGCTGAAATTAAAAATTTAAAAAAAATTTAAAAAGAAAATGTATATGTTGTTGTTAATGTGTCTGCAAAAGGGTAACATAGTTGTCCTCTCCAGATTCAAATCCTGCCTCCAAGGCCCACCAGCTATGTGGCTTTGGGCAGTCACTTAATGTTTCCGAGCTCAGTTTTCTCCTCTGTGAAATGGAATAACAGTGGCTCCTATAGGATTGCTGTGAGAATTCCAGGAACTGGGCGCCCAGCACACAGTCAGCACACGGGAAGTGGGGGTAGTGTTCCCAGGAGGCCTTCCACCCAGCAAAGGCCGCAGATCCCCACATGGGGACACCCAGCCCTCAGCCTGTTGAAATAAACAATGTCGTTACTTTCATCTGCCCTGGGTTTCCCTTCTCCCAGTTCATTTCCAATCCTTTCTGCTGATTCAGCAGCCCTTCCTCACACAAGTAGATTGCAGCTGAGATCCTGTCGGAAAGTGGTGAAGGGTTCCAAGCAATTACTGGTCAGGTCAGCATCTCTGCTCTGTCCAGTGCATGCCCTGGTCCATTGCGATTCTCAGCCAGCTGCCCCCTGCCCCCAGCTGACCCTCTCTCTTCTCCTGTCAGAGTAACTCCAGCAGCAACAGGCTCTGAAATGCAGATGTTGGAGGCATTGTTTTCTGCAGTTGGGAAATAGTTCTCCCATTTAATTGGGCGGGCAGTATTGATTTCATTTTGAAGGAAACTCTCCAAGGCTATAAACACAGCAGCACCCAGCAATTTAAAAACAAAAACCAGGGAGAAAAGAGAAAAAAGTTGCCAGTCACGTGTAGAATTCCATGATCCCTGTGAACTGGGCACTGGGATAAAGACCTCCCATTAGTTAACCGTTGGACTCCTCAGGGTCAGTAGAACTACACAGTCACGTTTTTTAAAAGACCCTTGTTAGGGTCGGGCACACGGTGGCTCACGCCTACAATTCCAGCACTCTGGGGAGCTGACGAGGGAGGATTGCTTGAGCTCAGGAGTTCAAGACCAGCCTGAGCAAGAGTTAGACCCCCATCTCTACTAAAAATAGAAAAACTAGTAGGGCATTGTTGAGGGCGCCTGTAGTCCCAGCTAGTCAGGAGTTTGAGGCAGGAGGATCCCGTCAGTCCAAAAGTCTGAAGCTGCAGTGAGCTATGATGACACCATATAGCACTCTAGCCTGGGTGATGGAGAGAGACTCTGTCTAAATAAATAAATAAAATAACCCTTGTGAGCCCAGCTAGGTGAAGTGCCTTCCCAGAGTGGGAAACAACATCTAGACAGAAGCTGAGCCCAGGTCTGCCTGACTGCAGCCCACAGGTTTCTGGCCCCGAGGCTTTGCCGTTGTCACTCCCCATTCCCTTTCCTGGTCCCTCTTCAGCTCCAGAGAGGCTCCCTGAGTTTACTATATTTAAAAAGTCCTCCTTCTGTCCCCTCAGCAGCCTGCGTGTGCCACAGTCGACAGCAATCTCTACCTTCCTGTCTGTGCCTGTGCTTGCCATGAGACGGTGAGGCGTCGCCGAATCCCCCGTCCACAAAATCCCTCAGAATCTGGGCTGCTTTGTGAATATCGAAGAAGGGACACAAGGTGAGGTCAGAGACATGATCTCCCCCTCATGCTCTTAGGATGCTCAAGCCTAGAGGAGGGTCACTGTGCTCTAAGGCAGCCTGAGAAGCCTGTGGACAGGCCGACAAGGAAAGGAGGAGCAGCCCCGGCCACTTGGCCAGAGAAGGCCGCGGAGTGTCCCGTCTGGAGGGTACACCCGCCAGCCCCAGGCGGGCCACGCCAGCTGACACTGCGTGGAGCAGCCTTTCCCTTCACATCTTGTCATAATTTCAGTTTCTGAACAAAATAAATGATTCTTGTTTTCAGCCAGGCATCATGCACACCCGTAGCCCAGAGGCCAAATCTGGACCACTGCCTGTGTTTATAGACAAAATTTTATTGGAACACGACTATGCCCACTCATTTACCTGTCGTGACTTTCATACGGCAGCAGAAGACTTGAGTAGTGGCGACAGCCGCCATATAGCTCAAAAAGCCTAAAATATTTACCATCTTGTCTTTTACACAGAACGCTTACCGTGCCCTGTGTGATTGTCTACGGGGCCTGCTGTGACAAGGTGCCACAGACCCAGTGGCATAAACAACACAGTGTCTTTTCTCACAGTCTGGGAGTCTGGAAGTCTAAGGTCAAGGTCCCGGCTGATTCAGTTTCTGGTGAGAGCTCGCTTCCTGGCTTGTAGAGAGCCACCTTCTCACAGCGTCAGGACCCAAGTTTCCCTATTTGCCAATCTGCTTCATGTGTCTGCTGTCCAGAGGTGGCCTCCTCTGCAATACTTTCCCCATCCTGACAGTCACTGACCTGCATTCCAGGGTCTTGATTCCTGAGACCTGGGAGAGATTCTCAGCTTGAGTCAGGTGCTCACTCCTGACCCAGTAGGCTATGGCCAAGGAGTGGGGTCCTGACTCATGACAGTAGGAAGAAGTGATTGGCACGTCTAGAGCAAGTAGAGGAGTGAATTAGCAGGAAGGAAAAAAAGAGGCTGGGATGGTGATTGTGATGGTAAGGAAGGTGATGGTGATGATGCTGAAGATAATGATAGTGATGGTGATGGACATGGTGGTGATGATGGGGATGATGATGGTGAAGAAGATGATGATGGTGGTGGTGATGATGGTGATGGTGGAGACGGTAGTCATGATGATGGTGGTGAAGAAGATGATGGTGGTGGTGGAGACGGTGATGTGGAGACGGTAGTCATGATGATAGTGGTGAAGAAGAAGATGATGGTGGTGGTGATGACAGTGATGGTGGAGATGGTAGTCATGATGATGGTGGTGAAGAAGAAGATGATGATGGTGGTGGTGGAGACGGTGATGGTGGAGACAGTAGTCATGATGATGGTGGTGAAGAAGAAGATGATGGTGGTGGTGATGACAGTGATGGTGGAGATGGTAGTCATGATGATGGGGTGAAGAAGAAGATGATGGTGGTGGTGATGATGGTGATGGGACGGTAGTCATGATGATGGTGGTGGTGATGTTAATGATGGTGGTAAAGATGGTGGTGATGATGATGATGGTATGGTGGTGATGATGGTGATGGTGAGGGTGATGCCAGTCATGGTGATATGATGTGGTAATGATGGTGATGAGGAGTTATTTCATGTATGTGCTTGGCTCTGTGCTGAGCAATTTACATTCATTATCACCTTTACTTCCAAAACAACTTTATGAGGTTGGTACTATTATTATTCCCATTTTACATATGTGGAAACCTGAGGCTTATACAGGTCAACTCACTTACCTAGGGTGGAACTGAACAGTTGACAGCAGAGGACAGCTGTGCAGCCATCACTCTCTCTGTCTCAAGTGTGTGGACGTGCCCTCACTGGGGGAGATGGGCTGTTATCTGTGGCCAAGCTACATATTTGTATAATTTAATGAATAATTATATAGCAAGTGCCCATGTAAAGACCACCCAGACCAAAGAACTGAACATGATCGCACTCTAACAACCCACCACGCGTCCCTCCCCAATCATAATCTCCTTCCCCAGACAGAACCATTAATCTGAGTTTATAATCATCTTTGCTTTTCTTTGGTTACGCCACCTGCGTATCCACGTGCTCAGCATATTTTAGCTTGCCTGGCTTTGAGCTGTATGTGACGAGAGTCACACTATACGCATTTTTTTTTTTGCCAAACATTGTGGGATTCACCCGTGTGGTTGTTTCTCTGAGGTTTATCTGTTCCCTTTGCTGTGTAACATTCCACGATAGGAATGTATTCATGCTACCGGTGCATTTACTGTAAGTAGACATTAGGGTTGTTTCCAAAAGCAAATACTTTTGGGCGGCGCCTGTGGCTCAGTGAGTAGGGTGCCAGCCCCATGTGCCGAGGGTGTCGGGTTCGGACCCAGCCCCAGCCAAACTGCAACAGAAAAATAGCCGGGCGTTGTGGCGGGCGCCTGTAGTCCCAGCTGCTCGGGAGGCTGAGGCAAGAGAATCGCGTAAGCCCAAGAGTTAGAGGTTGCTGTGAGCCGTGTGACGCCACGGCACTCTACCCAAGGGCGGTACAGGGAGACTCTGTCTCTACAAAAAAAAAAAATAAGAAAAAAAAGCAAATACTTTCATTTTCCATCTATGTGTTCTGGAATGTCTCTGACTGAGGGACAAGAAGAACCGTGCTTCTCGGGTCTCCCCATTCCTCTCCAGGGTGCCAGGCCAGTATCAGTGTCTTTCCTCTGAACTTGGTCAGCACCCTGCCATGTAACCATCCTTTAATTCATGGTTTCATTCACTCAAACGGGCAGAGGAGTAGTGCCAGGTAGGACCCTGTCAGATTCCTCTTCTCCCCCTGAGCACTCGATACGGTGTCTGGCACACAGCAGAGCTGCAATCATTGTATTTTGAGTAAATGGCAAACGGATTAACACATACATGAATGAGGAGTCATCCTTCCCTAAACATTTGTTGAATCAAAATTTGTCACATACAGGGTGGCACCTGTGGCTCAAAGGGGTAGGGTGCCCCACCACCAGCAGCCCACAAAGAGGGTTGTGGCAGCTCATGGGGAGGCTCAGAGGCTTTGCTCAAAGCCATAAAGCTCCCGACTCCCAGGCCTGTGCCCACCTGGTCCAACTGCCTTCTGCCTTCCCATATTCTGTTCCCTCTGCCTGGTGTGTTTGTTTAGGCCCCATATGCCAGAGGTGGCGGATTCAAACCCAACCCTGGCCAAAAACTACAAAAAAAAAAAAAAAAATTGTCACATACAGTGAAGGGTGCAGCCCAAAGGTGCTTTTGAGACACTTCCTTGGCCGTGGCTATTCTTAACCTTGTTTGACACCAGCTGATACCATCAACGTGGCACCTGGGGACCCAGCCTGTGGCTGTGGAGAGTTTCTGAGGTCTCTCTCACCCCTTCCCACTCAGCAGATGGCGTGTCACACACACAGAAGCGTCCAGAGAAACACTTCCCGGTTGGATTGCTTTTATTTATTCCTCCTCCTTGTGTGCCTCCCAGGGCTAATAAGCACGATTAGACCTCATTAGAACAAGGCAGCTAGTGGATTCCTCGTCCTTTTTCTTATCTACTGTGCATCCGGTTCATCCATGCCCATGGAAGATTACTGAACAGTGTGAGCAGAAGGAAGAGGCTCGTGAATCTTCTGCTTCCTCAAAAGAGGTGATGAAACTTGTTGAGTCCTCGGGAAGGGGCTTGAGCTGCGCCAGGCTGGTGGGTGTTTTCAAGGGTCAAAGCCAACGTGGAAAGGCTCAGAAGTTGAAAGATGAATCCAGAAGTCACGGTAGTGAACCGGAGCACTGGCCAGTCTAGACCAGTTTCATCCAGCGTGCAGGGTGCAGGCCAGGCAAGTTCACACCTGTCTCATCAACGAAGGTTTCCACCAGCACTCACTGGCCCCAGGATGAGGTCCAGCCTTCTTACGGCAGGTCACTTGACCTGGGGTTTGCTGAGCTCCTGTCTCCTCCCTCTAAACCTCCCACAGTCCCCGTAGCCCACCCTTCTGCTTACCATATTCTGTTCCCTCTGCCTAGTGTGTTTGTTTAGGCCTCAGCTTGTTAACCCCTCTTCCTGAACAGGTGCTGCTGCCCTTTGCTCCCACAGCCCCTGAGGCCATAAGAGTCACAGTGTTTGGCACACCCTATGGGCCAGGTGTGAGTGCAGGGTCCGGGTCTGCCGTGGTGATGTTCTTCCACACAATCAGCAGTGCTCGATAAATCTGTTTGGGTGACCAAGTGGATGAATAGGGGTGAAACACTGTCTGTCACAGGACCACAGGGCACCTGAGAGGTAATGAGGGGCGTGGCAGAGCTCAGTTTCTTCCCGACATATCCCCGGCCCTGCCTTCTGCCTGGACAGGCCAGGAAGGCGGCCCCCACCCAGGGCCTGCCTCCTGGGCCAGCTCACACCTGCAGTGGGCTCCAGCTGCCCACCACCCTTCCTCCTTCACTCAGGCAGGAGCCTTCCCATTGCTCCCCTGTCCTCAGCCTGTGTGTTTGATGACTTCAGCCACCTGCTGACAGCCTGTGTCAGACCCTGAATCTTGCAGTACCTGAAGCCAGACAACCCCCTGCAGTTACCCACTTACCAAAGCATAGACTCCAATGAATTCTCTTTTTGCCTAAATCACTTTGAGCTGGTTTTTCTGGCGTGTGAAAAGAATCTTTGTGGGAAAATAAAACCCTGACTTTTATATAATATAATTCATATACCATACAGTTCACCCATTTAAAGAATACAATTAAATGATTTTAGTAATTCATAATATTGCAAACCACTGCTACAATGTAACTTTATCTTTTCATCACCCCAGGAAGAAACTCCCCACCCATCAGCGGTTGTCCCCCACTTCCTGCCCTAGCCCTGGGCAATCATTCATGTATTTTCTGTTTCTGTGGATTTGCCAGTTCTGGACATTTATTTATTTATTTGTTTATTTTTGAGACAAAGTCTCACTCTGTTGTTCCGGCTAGAGTGCTGTGGTGTCACAGTTCACAGCAACCTCAGACTCCTGGGCTCAGATGCTTCTCTTGCCTCGGCCTCCCAAGTTGCTGGGACTACAGGTATGTGCTGCATCACTCTGCTAATTTTTCTATTTTTAGTAGAGATAGGGTTTCACTCTTGTTCAAGCTGGTCTCAAACTCCTGAGCTCAAGGGATCTTCTCACCTGGCCTCCCAGAGTGCTGGGGTTACAGTAGGCATAAATACATCCCTCCCGTTTATGGATAGCTGCGTGCTAGGGCAAAGCATCACCCCACTGAACCCGCATACCCCCAGGAAAGGTTACAGGGTCCCCAGGAGGTTTTAGGGGAAGAGAAAGGTGGCCTCTAGTTCCTCCCCTGACTCCTTCACCCTCCATGGGGTGCAGTTCTGGGGAGGCAAAAGTCCCCCCTACCTCCGAAAAGGGCTGGGAGCCCTTGGGTTACAGCATCCTGGTTTGCAGAGCTTTTTAAAATGTTCTTGGTCCGGGCTGTGCCTGTGGTTCAGTGAGCAGGGCGATGGCCCCATATACTGATGGTGGTGGGTTCAAACCCAGCCCCAGCCAAACTGCAACAAAAAAAATAGCTGGGTGTTGTGGCGGGCGCCTGTAGTCTTAGCTACTCGGGAGGCTGAGGCAAGAGAATCGCCTAAGCCCAGGAGTTGGAGGTTGCTGTGGGCTGTAATGCCACAGCACTCTACTGAGGGTGATAAAGTGAGACTCTGTCTCTAAAAAAAAAAAAGAAAGAAAAAAATGTTCTTGGTTGTTTTTATAGTGATTATGGTTATTGTAGAAATTTTACAAAATACAGAAAATGACAAAAAGTGAAAAATCACCATCCCACTATTCAGCAGTTGCAACAGTTAACAGTTGATTTATTTCCCTGCAGAGTTAACACAGATACATTTGACAAGATGCAGGTCATACTGAAAAAGGGTGTTTGGTGTTTACTTTTTTTTTCCCACAGTACGTCTGGGCCTTTCCCATTTCACCAACTCATCTTCTACGGCCTGGCTTGGTGGCTGCTGTATCCTTCTGTGACGGTTAGAAGTGGTGGTGTTTGCTGATCTGTGCTGGTGGTACGGTGCCGAAGAGCTTTGTAATGTTTATGTAGTGCTTATTTTTAACTCGATCCTACAATAGCTGTGTCAAATGAGTGTATGATTATGACTGTTTTATAGGGAGGAAGTGAAGCCGAGGAACAGAAAGGCAAAGCCATTTGCCCAGGGTCACGCCACTGTTAAGTGGCAATTGTAACCCAGGCAGCCTGGCTCCAGCATCCACACTGCCTCTGAAGCACCCACACTGTGGGCAGAAACCGGGCAGGGACGGCACTAGGGCACTAGGAGACCAGCGTGTAAGTGACATTAGGCCACGTGTGCCCCCAGCTGTGCATTTCTGGACTTGCAGGGGGAGGGAGCTGTGCCTGCCTGTGTAGACACTGGAGCCCGCCAGAAGCACTGGGAATCCACAGGACATGGCGTCCCATAGCTGCAGTTACAGTGACGTGGGAGCCAGAGCAGTCTTCTGCCCTCCACCCTTCCCTCTGGCCCCAAGCACCAAGCTCTGGAAGAACTGCCCTGGGTTGCCTGTGGCAGTGCCAGCCTGTGTCACTTGGACAGGAACTCCTCCACTGCCCAACAGAAGCCAGGACACCTGCAGTGAAGGCTGGGTTCCGGGCCTCAGCCTCAGCCTGCAGAATCGGCAGCTCCCTCTCCCTGCAGAGCCCCCGAGCACCCAGGGTCTGGGCCTGTCCACAGGGTAAGGGGAAAGGTCATTCCAGGGAGGGAGACGCAGACCCCAGGCCTGAGTGGAGAGTCCTGCTGGCATTGGTATCACAGCCCAGGTTAGAGAGCAGGAAGCCCAGTAATAGTGACAGGCCACATTCTGCGTGGTCTGCCACGGTGCTGGGACCGTGACCATTCCCACTCCCTCACTGTCGTAAATAGTACCATGGGGAGCATGCTCCCACGGAGGCCATGGGCACAGATGGTTGGGCCAGGTGGGGGCTGACTGCCTGAAGGAAACTGGGAATTCTACCATGTCCCGGTGGGGACCCAAGGCCTTAACTCCCCTGAGCCTCAGCTCTTTTATCAGGGCGGCAGCCTCGCTTTCCGGGGTTGCTGGGAAGATGACAGAGGGACATCAATGCCCTGCACCATGACACCCACAGCACGCGCTGAGTCCCTGTGCCAAGTGCCTCCAGAGTGCACCTCTGGTTGCTCCCTTAAATTAAATCCCAAAAGGTGGGCCAGCAAGGTCAAAGGGCGTGTGCAGTCTGCAAACCTGCAGTCTGACAGGCTACCTGTTGCAGGCTGCTCCCTCCTGCTCCCCCACACACACACACACCAGCCAAGTGCTTGAGAATCACCCAGGCTGGTGTTCAAGTGCAAATTCTGGGCCAGCAGGTCTGAGAGGGGCCACAGGGCATTTCCAAGCCAAGCTAGTCCCTCTGGTCTGGGACCACACTTTAAGCAGGGTCCTCCAGCCTGCACAAGCCCTCCAGCTCCCTCCTTTTACAAGAAGCCTGTGCAGACGACAGCCCAGGGCAATGTGTTCCTGGCCAGGCTGGACATGTGGTCGTCAGAGCTGGACAAGGCCCATTCTTGGGACGCTGCCTATGTCTGGGCATGGCTCCTGCCTTCCCCATGGCACCTGAATCTCTGCCATTAGCTGCCAGTGCGGCCGGGCTGTTTATGTGGCCAATCCCGAGAGCCTGATCCAAGTGGATGCAGGAAGCTCGGAGGCTAGGCAGTGCAAGGGCCGGCCCAGGAGCTTGGAGAAGGGCTGCAGACTCGTGCAGAGGGGACCGCTTCCCTGCAGTCATTACAGCCTGCGGGCCTCGGTCCAGGAGAGTGTGATGGACCGAGGGAGACCCCGTCTGGACAGCAGCGAGCATGCAGCATGGCAGTCTTGCTCAGTCCCTGGAAAATCCCTGCTGTGGGAACTCCACAGCTGCTGGTTCCAGTGCCCCCAAGAGGCTGCACGTGTTTGTGTGTCCCTCGATCTGGCGAGAAAACCCTCCTCTCCACCCAGGTGAGAGTTGAGGGAGGGTGCAAGATATTCAGTTTGTTTCATTTCCATGTGAACCACAGGGAATCATCCGCTTGGCTGTTGCACGCTGCCAAAAGGGTGATTTCCTATGGTTCAATGATAATCCTCCAACAAACTTCCAGGGGAGCTTTTCTAAGTGCCCCCCTCACAGGACACAGACACTGGTGTGTCTGCACAGCCACACAGCTCACACGTATCACTGAAGACCCCTGCCACTCATACTCGGCGGAACCTGAGATGCCGCCAGCGTGCAGGCTCTGAGCTCCTCAGTCCTGCTGGCAGCCCAGGTGCTGCTCTGACAATGATCCAGAGGATGTAGTGGGATTTTCTCTGCCCAGAGTCCTGGGGCTGCTGTGTGTGACCCTAACACAGGGGAAGGAGCCCCACGGCACGGCGTCTCTCCCGTGGGCATGAGCGGCCATCACTTTCTCTTCTCTCCTAACAGACTTCCCAGGTTCAGTCCCAGGAGAATCCAGGGTGTGGAGAGGAAGGCAGACAGAGATGGGCCCAAGAGGAGGTCAGCCCAGGGCCAGGGCCAGACAAAGACGCCCAGAGACGGACACCTGATTCCCTGCCTGACCTCCTAGAATTAGAAGGCGAGAGCTTCGCAGTGTGGATGGGCTGTGGCCACACTAAGAAAACAGGACGGACTCCAACCCGGAGTCGGGTTCAGATGTGGACAGTGATGGTTCTGTACACACAGAGGGCAGGGACAAGGATCATGGTCGCCTAGAGGCTTTCCATGGAGAATGGGGCAGGCGTCCCAAGATGCCCCCCAAATGGTGTGAGGGAGCCAGACAGAATAGCTGGGGGTTTCACTGTGGTCAGGATGTGGGTCGGGATGAGGTCTTCCGCATGGGGAAAGGAGCTTGGCTGGTCTGACTCTGGGTCTGGCAGCACAGCGGGAGGCCCTGGGCCTTCTCATGGGCTTGTGGGGACTGAGGCAGAGGGGGCTTCACAGAGTCAGCACAGAGCAGAAATGGAGTCAAGACTCTGACACGCCCACAAGCCCACTCCTGGTTCCAGATCAAAATGTTGGATGGTCACGTGTCTGCTGAGATGCTGGATGGCATGCTTGCCATGGGACGTGTCCCCGCGGCACGCGTCATTGGGAGAGCCTCCACCGTGAGCATCTGTGGGTGTGTCCAACCAAGACAACACCCCCAGCATCCTCCCAGCAGTCATATAGTCAAAACCACTCAAGGCTTTGGCTGATGAATAGTTCAGCGTGTACCAGACACGCACGTCCACCTCCCAGACTTAACACATGTTCATCTTTCACGTTTGCTTTGGAGTTTCTGAAGGAGATGGAAGTTAGAGAGAATTGAAGTTCCACACCCGCCCAGCCCACAGAGACAGCTTCATACTGACGTTCTTGTGCGCCATTCCTAGGCGTGAGGTTCCGTGTGTGTAAGTCCCCTGTGTGGGAGCCCACGTGTGTGCTTCCCATGTGTGTGCAGTTCCCATGTATGTGTGGTTCCATGTGTGTGGATCCCACGTGTGCCGTTCCTGTGTGTACAGTTCCTGTGTCTGTGGAGCCCATATGTGTGGTTCCCGTTCCCCCGGAATACCTAGCTCCCCCAGAATACCTGCTTCCCCAGAGTACCCAGTCCCTCAGAGTGGAGGACCCAGTCCCTCAGAGCAGAGTACCCAGTCCCTCAGAGTAGAGTACCCAGTCCCACAGAGTAGAGTACCCAGTCCCATAGAATAGAGTACCCAGTCCCACAGAGTAGAGTACCCAGTCCCTCAGAGTAGAGTACCCAGTCCCATAGAATAGAGTACCCAGTCCCTCAGAGTAGAGTACCCAGTCCCTCAGAGTGGAGGACCCAGTCCCTCAGAGTAGAGTACCCAGTCCCACAGAGTAGAGTACCCAGTCCCATAGAATAGAGTACCCAGTCCCTCAGAGTAGAGTACCCAGTCCCTCAGAGTAGAGTACCCAGTCCCATAGAATAGAGTACCCAGTCCCTCAGAGTAGAGTACCCAGTCCCTCAGAGTGGAGGACCCAGTCCCTCAGAGTAGAGTACCCAGTCCCACAGAGTAGAGTACCCAGTCCCATAGAATAGAGTACCCAGTCCCACAGAGTAGAGTACCCAGTCCCTCAGAGTAGAGTACCCAGTCCCATAGAATAGAGTACCCAGTCCCTCAGAGTTGTGTACCCAGTCCCTCAGAGTAGAGTACCCAGTCCCATAGAGTAGAGTACCCAGTCCCACAGAGTAGAGTACCCAGTCCCTCAGAGTAGAGTACCCAGTCCCATAGAATAGAGTACCCAGTCCCTCAGAGTAGAGTACCCAGTCCCTCAGAGTGGAGGACCCAGTCCCTCAGAGTAGAGTACCCAGTCCCACAGAGTAGAGTACCCAGTCCCATAGAATAGAGTACCCAGTCCCACAGAGTAGAGTACCCAGTCCCTCAGAGTAGAGTACCCAGTCCCATAGAATAGAGTACCCAGTCCCTCAGAGTAGAGTACCCAGTCCCACAGAGTAGAGTACCCAGTCCCTCAGAGTAGAGTACCCAGTCCCATAGAATAGAGTATCCAGTCCCTCAGAGTAGAGTACCCAGTCCCACAAAGTAGAGTACCCAGTCCCATAGAATAGAGTACCCAGTCCCTCAGAGTAGAGTACCCAGTCCCTCAGAGTAGAGTACCCAGTCCCACAGAGTAGAGTACTCAGTCCCTCAGAGTAGAGTACCCAGTCCCATAGAATAGAGTACCCAGTCCCTCAGAGTAGTGTACCCAGTCCCTCAGAGTACCCAGTCCCACAGAGTAGAGTACCCAGTCCCTCAGAGTAGAGTACCCAATCCCATAGAATAGAGTACCCAGTCCCTCAGAGTAGTGTACCCAGTCTCCCAGAGTAGAGTACCCAGTCCCATAGAATAGAGTACCCAGTCCCTCAGAGTAGTGTACCCAGTCCCTCAGAGTAGAGTACCCAGTCCCATAGAATAGAGTACCCAATCCCATAGAATAGAGTACCCAGTCCCTCAGAGTAGTGTACCCAGTCTCCCAGAGTAGAGTACCCAGTCCCATAGAATAGAGTACCCAGTCCCTCAGAGTAGAGTACCCAGTCCCACAGAGTAGAGTACCCAGTCCCTCAGAGTAGAGTACCCAATCTCATAGAATAGAGTACCCAGTCCCTCAGAGTAGTGTACCCAGTCTCCCAGAGTAGAGTACCCAGTCCCATAGAATAGAGTACCCAGTCCCTCAGAGTAGAGTACCCAGTCCCATAGAATAGAGTACCCAGTCCCTCAGAGTAGTGTACCCAGTCCCTCAGAGTAGAGTACCCAGTCCCGTAGAATAGAGTGCCCAGTCCCTCAGAGTAGTGTACCCAGTCTCCCAGAGGAGCCCTTTCTGTTTGTGTTAAAGTGCTGGAGGTCTGATTCCAAACAGCGCTGTCAATGTGCCTTCTCCAGTGGCCCTGGGGGCCTGCTCTTTGGTCTGGGGGAGCCCTGTCCTAGGCCACTCTCCCAAGTCCCCCTGCCACCCCAGGCCCTTGGCCAGTCTCTTCCGGAGGGCAGTTGCCTTTGTTTTCTGTTGCTGCAGCTTTGATGGGACAGAAAAAAGGAAGACTACAGGCTGGAAGCTGCCCCTAGAACGTACATTTAGCCTAAGATGGAGCCAGGCTGCCTCCTGCCTGGCTTTGGGCTCCATCCACCCACAGGTCAGATCCTGGAACCCACAGAGGAGCCGCCTGTGGTGACACTGCGGACAGACAGGCTGGCTCTGGCCAAAAATGATAGGTTTTGAAGCTCTTCTTCTAAACCTGGGATGGCACTTTTTTTTTTTTATTGTTTGAATTCTTGAAATCAACTTGCTTTTTAAAACTTCGTTTCTGTACATAAGTAATATATATTCAACTTTGAAAAATGAGAAAATTAAACAAGCATAGAGAAGACTTAAAATCATCCCTACTCCGGAGGGCAGGACATGTGGAAACCAGACACGATGGCCCCCTGCATGTTGTGCAGACTCCAGAACAGGAAGGACATGTTGCTCCCCTGTGGGAGGAGCTGGGTGGGGAGGACCAGAGTACTTGATCGCTAACTCAGGTGCCGTTTTCACTTGTGAAGTTACACTGAGCTCCGTGTTTATGGTTCATGCACTTTTCCATATGTATGCTGGATAAAATATTTACGATTTTACTAAAAGCTTCCCCATTCTATTCCCAAGAGATTGCCATTATTAACACTAGGAATGTTTCCTTCTAGACATTTTCCACGCATTGCCACGTACTTTTTTGTTCATGGAAAAATACAATTATACTCTATCTCCAGTGTTTTCACAGGAGGCCATCAATTCTGCAGACTGCGGGGGTCCTGCCCTGAACCCTCCAACCCAATGTCCCAGCCCCTGAGTTGCTGAGCACTCAGGAACTGTGAACTCTTACTCTTTAAGTTGCTTTTTCCACTTAGTCTAACGCAAACATCTTTCCAAATCAAAAAATTACACTTGTATCTACATGTTAGGGAACCCCCAATATAGGATAGCACCCAGCTGGATCCCCCAAAATGTTTTCTATCCATCTTAAATGTATAAATGTTTTGGATGTCAATGACAATGTCACAAGAATGCTTATAAAATTTAATTCATTAATTAAAATGCATTTTTGAAACCATAAGTGAGATAAAATAGTTTCTCATCCATAGCCAGGCGTTGTGGCAGGCGCTGGTAGTCCCAGCTGCTCTGGAGGCTGAGTCAATAGAATCGCCTAAGCCCAAGAGCTGGAGGTTGCTATGAGTTGTGAGGCCACGGCACTCTGCCGAGGGTGATAAAGTGAGACTCTATCTCTACAAAAAAGAAAAAATAAATAAATAAAAATAGTTTCTCATCCAAGCGTTTCTGTATTCATTTATTTATTTATTGAGACAGAGTATCTCTCCATCACCCTGGGTAGAGCACCATGGTGTCATCACAGCTGATGGCAACCTCAAACTCTTGGGTTGAAGCGATCTTCTTGCCTCAGCCTCCCAGTATCTGAGACTACAGGCACCCACCACAACGCCCAGCTAGTTTTTCTATTTTTATTTTTTTTGAGAGTCTTACTTTGTTACCCTCAGTACAGTGCACAGCTCACAGCAACCTCAAACTCATAGGTTTAAATGATTCTCTTACCTCAACCTCAGGCCACAATGCCTGGCTATGTATTTTTTTTTTTTCTTGTGGTTTTTGGCCGAGGCTGGGTTTGAACCCACCACTCCAGCATATGGGACTGGCACCCTATCCCTTTGAGCCACAGGCGCTGCCCGGCTATGTAGTTTTTTAGAGATGGGGTCTCACTCTTGCTCAGGCTGGTCTCTAACTCCTGAACTCAAGGTATCCTCCTGCCTCAGCCTCCCAGAGTGCTGAAATTATAGACAGGAGCCATTTCGCCTGGCCTGGAATTTGGTTTAAAATTTTTTTAGGGAAAAAAGGAGTTACACGTTGTTGAAACAAGATTGGCAAAATGACATGACTGCTGCTGAAGCCGTGGTGGCCCACGGGGGTGATATGCTCTCCCCCTGCCTTGATGTACTTTTGAAGTGTGCTATGATGGAAAGTTAAAAGCTACTTTTAAAAAATAATACCATTGGCTCGGCACTCATAGTGCAGTGGTTATGGCGCCAGCCACCTACACTGAGGCTGGCAGGTTCCATACCGGCCTGGGCCCGCTAAAACAACAATGACCATTGCAACAAAAAATAGCCGTGTCTTGTGGCAGGTGCCTGTAGTCCCAGCAACTTGGGAGGCTCAGGCAAAAGAATCACTTAAGCCCAAGAGTTGAAGGTTGCTGTGAGCTGTGATGCCACAGCACTTTACCAAGGGTGACATAGTGAGACCCAGTGTCAAATAAATAGATAGATAGATAAAATAAAATTAAAACAATATCATTGGACAATAAGTTCTGGAGACATAGTGTGTGGCGTGGTGCCTCTGGCTGATAGCACTGTCCAGTCAGTTAAAACTTTGAGGGCAGGTCCTACATCATGTGGTGAGTATCTTATCATGATGAAAGGGGGACAGGACCTGAGGGATGGCCAGTCACCTTGAGGGTGGCAATGGCACCACCGGTGTGTACCTCTGTCCAAACTCATCAAGTTATTCCCATTAAATATGTACAGTTCTTTTTATATCATTATACCTCAACGAAACTATTTTTTTTTTAAAAAGCCAGTGGCAGAGTTAGAAAGTTTTTTTTTAATTAAATCATAGCTGTGTACATTAATGCGATCACGGGGCACCATACACTAGTTTTATGCACAGTTTGACGCATTTTCATCACACTGGTTGACAAAGCCTTCCTGGCATTTTCTTAGTTATTGTGTTAAGACGTTTATATTCGGGCAGCGCCTGTGGCTCAAAGGGCTAGGGCGCTGGTCCCATATGCCAGAGGTGGTGGGTTCAAACCTAGCCCTGGCCAAAAACCACAAAAAAAAAAAAGATGTTTATATTCTACATTTACTAAGTTTCACATGTACCCTTGTAAGATGCACTGCAGGTGTAATCCCACCAATCACCCTCCCTCCACCCATCCTCCCCCTGTCCCCCCCTCTCCCCCTTCCCCATATTCTTAGGTTATAACTGGGTTATAGCTTTCATGTGAAAGCGATAAATTAGTTTCATAGTAGAGCTGAGTACATTGGATACTTTTTCTTCCATTCTTGAGATACTTTATTAAGAAGAATAGGGCAGCGCCTGTGGCTCAGTGAGTAGGGCGCCGGCCCCATATGCCGAGGGTGGCGGGTTCGAGCCCAGCCCCGGCCAAACTGCAACCAAAAATAGCTGGGCGTTGTGGCGGGCGCCTGTAGTCCCAGCTGCTTGGGAGGCTGAGGCAAGAGAATCGTGTAAGCCCAAGAGTTAGAGGTTGCTGTGAGCTGTGTCACACCACGGCACTCTACCGAGGGCGGTACAGTGAAACTCTGTCTCTACAAAAAAAAAAAAAAAAAAGAAGAATATGTTCCAGCTCCATCCATGTAAACACGAAAGAGGTAAAGTCTCCATCTTTCTTTAAGGCTGCATAATATTCCATGATGTACATGTACCACAATTTATTAATCCATTCATGGATCAATGGGCACTTGGGCTTTTTCCATGACTTAGCAATTATGAATTGGGCTGCAATAAACATTCTGGTACAAATATCTTTGTTATGATGTGATTTTTGGTCTTCTGGGTGCATACCTAGTAGAGGAATTATAGGATTGAATGGCAGATCTATTTTTAGATCTCTAAGTGTTCTCCAAACATCTTAAGCATTTGACCAACCTCAAGGGTGCGTCTGCTCAGCCAACAGTGCCAACGTCCTTCCTCACAGCAAATGACGTCACGCCCCACCACTATCCTGCAGCAAAACACACAGAAACCTACACAGACAATCTCTGCAGCTCCACATGATGCCTCCACTGCAACATGCAGCTGATGGAGAAGGAATGGACATCAGTGGGAAAGAGCAGGTTTTCGGAGCCTGCTGGGAGGAGAGGGCAGAGCAGTTTGCCCCTTGCTGTGGTGAGGGCAGCCCAGAGGGCAACAGATGGTGGAGTCCAGGTGTGGTGAGCAGGGAGCTACCCCCCCCACTTGGCTTTGCTGCTGCTAACCTGATTTTCCAAAGTGATGAAAACTTCTTGGTGAAGTTCCGAACACCAGACAACATGGTCTCCCCTCTATTTGCAAAATCTTTGCATGCCCGGCTGACAGGGTGGAGTGAAGCTGTGCACAGACAGGCTTCCCCCTTGGTCCTGGTCACGTGTAGCTGTACCCCTAGGAATGTCCTCTAGGATGTCCTAAAACCAAGTGGAATGCCCAGGATCCCTGCCTTGCAACCTCTAAGTGTGATCAGGGAGACAAACCATCTCCTTCCAGAACCTTCTGATGTAGACCCTTGTGTTGTACAATCCCTGGGGACTATAGGGGTGCTGGCAGGGTGCACCCATCCAAGCAGCATAGATCTGTGCCTTTTCCCAGAGAGGGGTGGGGGAGCGACAGAGGTTAGAGACAGCAGCAGGTGCCCAAGGACTGCAGAGAACCAGGTAACCTGGCCTCTCCGGGCTTCTTTCTGGGAGAGAGGCAGGTTGCAGCCGGAAGTGGCAGGTGGACCACACAGCCCAGGCAGGCAGGGCAAAGCGTCTTATCCCCTACCCACAGCAAGGGTGGATGGATCTCTGGAATGGGACTGCGGGTTCAAGGCCTGGCTTTCCCACCAGCACCTCTTCCAGCCTGTTTCTTCATCAGGAAAGTAAGACTCCCGAGAATTCTACCTGCAATCCTACCTCCCTGGGAAGCTTGAATGGGTGCCACACAGACAATGGAAGCTTCGATGGCTGGGAGGTGGGTGGACCAGGAGGCCCTGTGAGCTGGGTAGGAAACTGCTGGAGGGGAAGTTTCAGGGTGCAAGTGGGAGGAGTATGGAACCCAAGGAGTTCATATGGCTTTCAGGAGTCTCAGTGCATGGATTCAGCCTTCCCGGGAGGTTGCTGGCCCCAGCTCATCCGTCTTCTATCCTGTGTACCCTCCACTTCCTTTCCCCAGTGCTGGCTATCCCTGCCAGAGTCCACGGAGCAGCTCGAAGCTCCCTTAATAACCGATTGCAACTGAGGAGGAAACTTGGAAGAGAAATGAGACTGGAAGGGACGGGGCAGAGGATGGGAAGACCAGCCCTCACCCAGCCCTGCCTCCTGAGGGAGGAGGTGGGAGCCCCCTGCCTGGCCTGGCCCTGCCTCTGCCAGGTGCCCCTAGCATTTCTGTGATTCAGCAGGTGGAAGGCAAGTCGGAGGCAGGAGGGAGGAGGCAGGCGGCTTTTCTCTAATGGCTCCGGCTGTGAAATAGCTCAGGAAAGGTGCCCTGATGGGAGGAGGGGAGCCCGAACAGGAGGCGGGGGCCATGGGGTCCCCAGCATCACCCTCCTCAACTACCCTTGTCTCTATTGCCCATTCAGTGAGCAGAAAGGCAGGCTGCTGTGCCCACTTCACAGACAAAGCTCTGGAAGTCCTGGGGATGATGAGAAGTTCTAGAGGTCAATGTAACAGCTGCAACAACTCTGTGAGCAAACTAAATGACACTAAATCACACAGGTTAAAAATAGTAGGGCGGCACCTGTGGCTCAAGGAGTAGGACGCCAGTCCCATATGCCGGAGGTGGCAGGTTCAAACCTAGCCCCGGCCAAAAAACAAACAAACAAAAAAAATAGTAAAAATGGCATCTCAGTGCCTGTAGCTCAGTGGTTGGAGAGCCGGCCACATACACCTTGAGCTGGTGGGCTCAATCCCGGCCCGGGCCTGCTAAACAACAACTGCAACCAAAAAATAGCCGTGCATTGTGGCGGGCGCCTATAGTCCCAGCTGCTTGGGAGGCTGAGGCAAGAGAATCGCTTAAGCTGTGACGCCAAGGCACTTTACTGACAAAGTAAGACTCTGTCTCAAACAAAAAAAATGTAAAAATGGCTAATTTTATGTTTTTTTAAAAAGTGAGTGCAAATGTCGCAAGGGTGCCAGATATGAGAAGGGCTGGGCAGGCTCGTGCCCGGGGCCTGTCCTCGTCATGCCTCAATGTGCAATTTTGAGCGCTGACTCTGTGTCACCCCCAGGATGGGCCCTATCCCTGCAGTCTTAGTCTGTCTTCTGTCGACTATAACTGAATACCTGAAGGTGGGTGACTTATAAAGAAAAGGAATTTATGGACAGCACAGTGGCTCATGCCTGTAATCCCAGCACTCTGGTAGGCTGAGGAGGGTGGATTGCCAGAGTTCACAGTTTGAGACCAGCCTGAGCAAGAGTGAGATCCCGCCTGCAAAAAATAGCCGGGCATTGTGGTGGGCACCTGTAGTCCCAGCTACTTGGGAGACTAAGGCAAGGGAATTGCTTAAGCCCAAGAGTATGAGGTTGCTGTGAGCTGTGACGCCACAGCACTCTACTGAGGGTGACAAAGTGAGACTGTTTCTTTTTTTTTTTTTTGTGGGTTTTGGCCGGGGCTGGGTATGAACCTGCCACCTTTGGCATATGGGACCGGCGCCCTACCACTTTGAGCCACAGGCGCCGCCCAGTGAGACCGTTTCAAAAAAAAAAAAGAAAAGGAATTTATTTCTTGTGTAAGAAGACCAAGAAGTCGCAGGTGCCTCTGGAAGGTTTTCTTGTTGGTGGGGACCCTCTGCGGCAGACCATGGCAAGAGGGCTGAGTGTGCCCACACTGTCACCACCTCACTCCCAGGATAACATGTTAATCCATCAACCTGTTAACCCGTTAACCCACAAATGGACTAATTCATGAGGCAGAGCCCTCATGACCCTGCCACTTGAGGATGAAGTTTCCCCAGGACTTTCAGAGGGGACACTCAAACCACAGCTCCACCGCCTCTCACTCTGTTCTCAGCCTTATCTTGGGAGGCACCTGCTGTGCCCACCCCACCTGCAGAGAAGGAGTCAGAGGCCCAAGAGGCCGGGCTTCCCGTCCAGTCAGACGGGGCAGTTCTGTCCACGGCCACACTCGCAGCCAGGCTGCCACCTGCCCTGGTCTACGCAGATGACCTGTGGGACTGAGGGCTGAGGGTCCTTACCATGGTCTGCCTGGAGTGGCTGCAGGCACATGACCCGGGCAGACCACTCCCTTCCCAGCACCTCCCAGAGGGAGGCCTGCAGCAAGTCCAGGCAGCACTTCACCACAGCAAGTGGACTCCATGACAGGGTGATGACGCTGACGGTGGGCCGGCTGGTGTTCAGTTTAGGACATCCTCCCATGCACGTCCCCATGCCAGACGATTCATGGGTGCCCTTACTGAGTCTCACGACCTGGCACTAGGTCCCGTTGTAGGCCCAGCTCCACTCCACTCTCCAGGAGGCTGAGGCTGGCACGCGACACTCAGGCCTGCTCAACACCTGTGACAGGAGCCTGGGCCCTGAATATCTCCCTGTGACAGCAAAGTTGATTCACTGTGGCAAACATTTGGAACCCTTCCCCAGGTGGCAGGTTACATAAGAAGAGAGAGAAGCCAAGCTGCAGCCTCAAGGTCAATGTCCAAAACCAAAGAGCCTCATAATTCCCCAGGAGGTGATAGTAGGTGTTCAGAGGCAACAGAAGCTGGCAGGTTTCCTGGAGAGGCCACCACCATCCCGGCCAGAACTGGAGACACAGCCTGCAGGGCTGGGCACACCTGCTGTGGGAGGGCAGGTGGCCAAGTTGGCATAAGCCTACACCCATCTCCTTCCAGGACGGGGTCAGATAAGACCCCAAGGCTGAGGACGCTATAAGAGCAGGCCATAGGGGCTGCTGGCCTGGGCCACACAGAGCATCTTCATGTCTGTGCAGATGCCCATTTACAAGAATCTGCACTGACTTGCTGGTCTCAAGAGGGTTCATTTAGTCATTCAACAACTATATATTGGGCACTATGTTTAATTTTATATGTTAAACGAGCCATGGTACCTCCATATTGTCAAATATTATTCTGGATGTTTCTGTGATGGTGTTTTGGGATGAGATTAGCATTTTAGTCGGTGGACTTTGAAGAAGGCTGATGACCTCCATGTTGTGGTGGGCCTCGTTCAAGCCATTGATGGCATAATTAGAATACTGACTTCCCAAGGAAAAGAGAGCTCTGCCAGCCAACAGCCTTCCACCTCGAGCTCTGGCATTGATTCTTCTCTGTGGCTCCAGCCTATCAGCCCATCCAAAGCAGACTTTGGTCATAATAATGAGCCAATCCTTCAAAATAAATCTCTCTCCAAACACACACACGCACACGCACACACACAATTTTTTTTTTTTTTTTTTGTAGAGATAGAGTCTCACTGTACCGCCCTCGGGTAGAGTGCTGTGGCGTCACATGGCTCACAGCAACCTCTAACTCTCGGGCTTATGTGATTCTCTTGCCTCAGCCTCCCAAGCAGCTGGGACTACAGGCCCCCGCCACAACGCCCATTTTTTTTGTTGTTGCAGTTTGGCCGGGGCTGGGTTTGAACCCGCCACCCTCGGCATATGGGGCTGGGCGCCCTACTCACTGAGCCACAGGCGCCACCCATCACACACACAATTTTTGGTTCTGTGTCTCTGGGGGACCCTGACTGTTGCAGACACCTACTGTCTGAGGGGCTGGAACTCAGAGTGGTCACATGATCTGTCAAGGGAGTAAGAGTCTAGACCTTTGGGAATGTTGCAAGGCTGAAAAGACAAGCCAGATGCAAGGCTTCATCAGGCCACAGCCAGGGCTGCCTATCAGGGTGGCAGGCTCCTCCTGAATGGCTGTGTGACCCACACCAAGGGGCTTTACCTCTCTGGGCTTGAATTTCCTTGTCTGTCAAGTGGGGTACTGACAGTGGTACCCCGTGGGTAGTGATCCTAGAATCGTCCCAGCCCCCAGAAGCACTCAACAAACCACACTAGGTATGAATCTACAGTTGAGCCAGGGACTTCCTGTATCGCGATTGCCTGGGGCCTTGGTCAGAAAGGCAGCTGAGCTCCTTGACACCCAGGATCTGCACTGGAAACCCATCTCCAGGCTCCTGGAGGTGCAGGCAGGTTTGAAGGGGTCTTGGGGATGCTTTGCTTGCATGCAGATGGGAGTGGGGGGCTTCTCTGCTTAGGTGGCAGCAGGCCCTGAGCTGGGCTGAGTCCTCAGCCACAAGCACTGTTAGATCCGAGGGAGTGGAATAGAGAAATGTCAGCACACTGAGTCCAAATTAAACAAGAGTCCTTTATTGATCAGCCTGGCTGAGAGCAGACTCATGCCTCAAAGTCTCTGGACCCCCAGAAGCAGAGGTGGAAACCTTTTTATAAGGAGGTTTTGGTAGGGGAGGGGAAGTCCTTTACAAGAGCCAACACCTGGTAAGGGGAATGTTTACAAGATGGAGCTGGGGTTTCCCAAGTTTTTGCTAAACTCTGCAGCTGTCACCTGAGCTTCCTGATGCTGAAAGCCCTTAGCAAAGTCCTTAGCAAAATGGAATAAGTCTGGCTCTGTGAACAAAGTAGTTAGGGCATTACAACACAAATTGTCTGATAAGGAGCTACCTCATTACTTCTCAGACTGACACTCCCCTGGGCCACCATCTGTGGATTCCCGTTCCTGGCACACCCCTATCCTCCCACCAGAAGTGGCCACCCCCAACCCCAAACATCCACCCTGCAGGGTATGCTCCCATGGGGTCTCCGTGCCAGGCCCAGGCCATCGGACAGAGGGTTGAGGGGACAGCAGCCAGCTGTGCTGGGCACCTTCTCTAGCTATGGCTCCTGGGCTGGGTGGTGAGGCTGTTTGATTGTATCAGACGGATAGCTGAGTACAAAGCTCAAAAGGCGCCCAAGGGGCCAGCTCTGGCTCCAGGCTTCCCTTCTTCCAGGAAGGCTTCAGTTGTGACCAGCACACACCCACAGCTGGTCCTCAGCCCACAGAGCTGTGCGACCCAGCACTGCCAGTGAGGCCTGGAGTGGGCAAAAAGCCCCCACCCCAGCCACATTTGCACTGTACTTTGCGCTCCTTCCGGCGACCTTGCAGCCACTGGGCCCTGGATGCCAACGTGGAGCTGCTGCCCCAGCCAGGACTGCCTTCGTCTGAACGTCCCTGTGTCCTAACACTCTGTGTACCGGAGTCTGGTTCTGCTGGCCATGCAGCACCAGGGATAAGTGAAAATAAAGTGAGAAGTCTCCTCCGTCCTCAGCTCTGACCCGGCCCTGGTGCCCAGACGGAAGCAGTATGACTAATTTCTTGAGGTCTTTCCAGAAATTCTGGGTGCATCAATACCCATGTATGATCACATGTTGTTTTTATTTGGTGCCCAAATGGTCGTGCAGGGCTCACAGAGCACGGTCTGTCTTTGCGTTTCCTGCCCAGCTGCACACTCAGACTTTCTCCCAAACGGGGGCAGCGGTGGGACTCTCCTGCCTATGGCTATTTACAGTCCTTACAAACAAATGTTTTGCGAGGATGTTTAAAGGTACTGTTTGGCCAAATGGTTAAGGCTACTATGGAAGAACAGAGGTAGACCTGTGAATCAGGTTGTGAGACTCAGCAAGAAGGCCCAGACTTAGACCCTCACCAAGGGACTGGTTCACCCTCTGGTCCTGGCCCCGCCCCCAGAAATCTGACCCCGCCCCCGGAGGCCTGGCCCCGCCTCTAGAAATCTGACCCCGCCCCCGGAGGCCTGGCCGCGCTCCCGCCCCAGCTCTTTCTCGGTTACTCCTGCTCTGCTCAGTATCAGTCATTCGGGCCTGTGCCCAGCTCCTCCCCCTGGTACTCTCTGGGTCCGGCCTCACCCGCAAGCTGACAACAGCTCCCTGATGACGCTTCTGGGCTACAAACGCCCTGCTTCAAGCCCCGGCCCTCCCCTGCGCACGCGCTGCAGCTTGGAGCAACCCCAGGACCGGGACGCTCCGCTCGGCGCCCAGCAGGTGCGCGCCGGGTCTGCGCGCAGCCCCCTCCTCTGCCGCCTGGCTGTGCGCACGTTTTGCACAAGGCTTCCCCGCGTCCTGGCGCGGTCCTCAGTTTGAGGAGGTCAGACATGTCCTTGAGGGCTGCACCAGTGTCCCCTGGTTCCGGGCACCGGGTTTTGTCGGCTGAACGAAGGTATAAATAAGGTGGGCAAAGGACAAAAAAAGAGGCAGAGGAAATACCCAGTTTCCATGGCAACTGGAAAGATGCGGCACTATGAGCCCCGGTGACTCGAGGGGGGCACCCTGGCGCAGGGAACTTCTAGGTGGAAGGAACCTTGACCTCCTCCAGTTCAGAAGTCCCCCCCAGGGGATATTTCATAATTGGCTGGAGGCATCTGGGGTTGTCATTTTGGTCAAGTGGGGGATGCTACTCACAATTAGTGGGTTGAGACGAGAGACTTGCACGCCCCCCTGCAGTGCACAGGCCAGCCCCCACGACAGCGTGCTCCAGCTACCTTTGTGCCATGGGTCTTCTCAGCATTCCAGGGAATCCAAGCTTCTCTTCTCAGAGTATGTTTTAAATGCACAATACAATGCATGGGGCATAACCAGAACCATCTGTATCTATACGCGGGTTAGATTGAAATTTAGATTTAGTGACAGGTATTTCTTCATTAGCTCATTAAATAACCAGCTCTGACGCTCCTATCTCTCCCACTGGCGGTGGCCCTCGGGGGTGGTCAGCAGCTGCAGGGTCGTGTGTCTGGCTTAGTGCTTCAGCCCTGGACCAGACTGACGTGGGCTTGAATCCCAGATCCTTTGTCCATGAGCCAGGGGACCTTGGTTTTCTCACCTGTAAAGTGGGGGTGGTCACAGCACCTACCTGAAAGGCTGGAAGTGTTACTGTGTCACACCTGGCTGGACCCTGGTCCCCGTCTGAGAGTCTCTATGAGTGGCAAGGTCACAGCCAGCTCATTCCACAGAAGCTGGGGCCGTGTGCATTAGGTAAGGGTTGATGAAAACAGGATGTAGTTTTTTTCTTGCTAAGTTCACAGATCCCTGTGTCTATCCATGAACCTCATGGGATCCCTGCTCCTTTGGGACCTGACATCCACCTACTGTACTGGTGGGAACTCTTGGCCTGTCTTCATCATCCTTCGAGCAGTGGGAACTTTTAAACCCAAGAGGCTAGGAGAATGTTCAGGTTGTTGGAGGAACCTCCCTGCCCCCACAGGCTACAGGCCAGACATGGGGGGGACTGTGAACTCTGGAGGAAGGCCTGTTCTGTTTGGCTCACTATGGCAACCAGGCACTGAGAGTCCCAGAAACATGTGGGCTGCATGAATGAATTCCCTGGTGTGCAAGGGGAAGGAGAACTCCAGCCTCAGTTCCCCCACCTGGACAGAGGAGGTTGGTAGGGGGCCCCTGACATCCCCGTGCAAAGTGTCCTGGCTGCGCCACCTGCTGGACAGTGGCAGTAGCACACCAGAACATTCTGGAAAAAGCCGCCAGGGAGCACATCACTCACACCTGGCAAGGGGGGGGAAGACCCAGGCTTAGTATGTCCCTCAGAGGGGCGGGGCAAAAGGGGCTGGAACCTACTTACTCCCATGTCCACCCACACCTAGTTGGGATGGCACCAGAGGCCATAGGATCATAGTGGCCCAGAGAGGTCACATGCAACTGGGGAGCTGGTCAACGGGGCAAACAAGGACCCTGAAACCTGTCCTCAGTGCACACATGGTCAGACCCATTGTCACACACACCTCACACACTCACACACAATGTCACACTACATACAGTCACGTACTCCACACACCCTCACTCACGCTCACACATGTACACCCAGATGTGTTCCACATGCACATGTATGCACACGTGCTCACACCCACACGTGCACACACATGCTCCACACACACATGCACACACATGCTCCACACACACATGCACACACATGCTCACACCCACACGTGCACACACATGCTCCGCACACACATGCACACACATGCTCCACACACATGCACACACATGCATGCTCAAACACATGCACGCCGCACACACACACACACACACACCCATGTGTGCAGTGGCTCCTTCTTGCTGAGCAGGGGTGAGGAGGAAGGAGGAGGCACTTGCAGGCTCCTGTGGTAGCTCCTGGTAGCTCAAGGCACCTCTCAAGCCTCCCAAACTTCTGCACGCAGGGCTCCAGCTTTCTTGACTGGACATGTTTTGAAGACATATCAAGGAAGCTTTGGCTCATTCACCTCAATGGCTTCACTGTACAAATTTGCCATAATTTGTTTGTTCTGCTGATGGACATCCCAGGCTGCCTGCTACCATGGGCAGTGCTGCCGTGAAGGTGGGGAGTGCAGGGAGGGAAAGTGCACGCCTCCTGCTCCTCCTCCTCCTCGAGGTCACCAGGAGTGGCTAGGGTTCTACATGTTGCCAGTCGGCTGGGTATGGAAAGGTGCCAAACAACCGATTTGTGTATTCCTTTTCTCACTCTCTCTTTTTTTTTTTTTTTTGCAGTTTTTGGCTGGGGCCGGGTTTGAACCCTCCGCCTCCAGTATATGGAGCTGGCGCCCTACTCCTTGAGCCACAGACGCCACCCCGTGTATTCCTCTTGACCGGCAAAGGCGCGCATTTTTCATGCACCTGGCAATGGTCAAGACTTCTCTTCTCTGGCTTCCATTTGCTTACAGATCTCCAGAGCTTCACTACGTGCCCTACATGCTCATCTCTCCTGCAGCCGCTCCGCTCCCAGCCTCCGGCCCTCCCCCATACTCCCATCTGCTGTGGGAGAGCAGAACAACCCCACTTCCTCCAGAACCCTCTCCAGCAGCATGGGCAGCATGGGCAGCAGTGGCTAGACAGGGCCTCAGGCTTCGGGCTCCAGGTTCCAGCCAGGAAAAGATAGCTGTGGCTTCAGGTCAGAACCCAGCCCACCTGCTGGAGGGGGCCATGGCCTCCTCATGGGGTGATGTTGGCCACCAGTACCCGCCTGAGTGTGAAGCAGTGCACACTGCAAACGCCCTGCCCTGATACCTACCTGGAGCACAGGTGACCACTGCACAGCGTCCTGCCTGTCTCCTCCACTTCCCTCCCCATCCACATCTCCTGCCACCCTGCTCTCTACCCATAGCACTGACCCGTGCTTACTACGAAGACAGATACCACTGCCCTCTGCCCTCCCCCACCCCCCATGGGGCCCTGGCATGAGATCACATGAAGGAGCAGAGTGAGGGCCGGTGTTTACCTCCCTGGATCCCTTCCCACATCCCACGAGGTTGCCTCACCTGAAGGTCACAGCCTCCCAGCTGTGAGCTCCACATACCCTTCCATCCCAGCATTGTCCCTTTGTTGTCCCTGATCCCTGCCCGCCCACACCTGTAGCTCCCACTTCTGTAATAACCCCTTGGGGTGCCCAAAGTGAGTGCCAGAAGTTCCTGCCTGATGGGCTGAGGCCCCCCTTCCTCCCGATCCCCATCAACATGGCCAGAAATGCCCTGGGGAAAGTGAGGAAGGCCCAGTGAGCTGGCCTGGCATCCTGCAGTGGCTGTGGCTGTGTGTCTTGGCTGGGTCCTTGTTCTACTCAAGACAGTCTGGGGGTGCAGTGGAGGGGAGCCCCCTCGTCTTCCCTGAGTGAGGATGACAGTGGGGAGGGCGCAAGAGACGAGGGGTCCAGGGGTGTGTGGCATGTGAAGGTCCCTCTGCTCAAGGTCTTCCCAAATACTTCCTCAAGGTCAAAGGGGGCAACCTCCCCTGCCACACCCCGGCCTGCTGGAAAGTCACCTTCCATTAGGGAGTGGAGACTGTTGCTAGTAAGAGACAGAGGCATGGCCAGAAGTGCGGGTGCTGGGAGGTCTGACCCTCCCGGGCTGTGCCCCGGCCTTGCTGTCCTCTGCTTGGGTGTCTTGGGCAGGTCCCTCCACTCTCTGAGCTGGGCTGCTTGGTTCGTCATACGAGGATGATCCCACCCTTGCAGAATTGTTTAGAGAATCACATGCAGGCGTGTGTGAACATCGGGCTGGTGGCAACTTCCGGGTTGCAGCTGGGACTCAAAGCAAGGCATATTCTTTGAACACAGGAGAAAGTGTGTCTATTTCAGTGTCAAAACTACTGACCAGCGACCTCTACTGCTTTGCTGTGCACAGCAAGGTCCAGAGAAGGCTGGTGGCTTGCTCCTGGTCACCTGGTGGTAGCAGCACCAGGCCAGGAGCACAGACCTCCTGAATCTGCCATCACATGGGGTGTGGCAGACACATGCTAGGGTCCCCTTTGGGGAGGGCGCGTGGGGGCCTGGGACTGGGGGCCTGGGACTGGCTTCCTGCTCTGCAAGAGTCCTCACCAGTAAGAAGGCTTCTCTGCCAGGTGCAGCAGCTCACGCCCATAATCCCAGCACTCTGGGAGGCCCAGGCAGTTGAATCACCTGAGATCAGAAGTTCAAGACCAGCCTGAGCTACAGCGAGACCTGTTTCCACTAAAAATGGAAAAATCAGCCAGATGTGGTAGCAGGCACATATAATCCCAGCTACTCAGGAGGCTGAGGCAGGAGGCTCGCTTGAGCCCAAGAGTTTGTGGTTGCTGTGAGCTGTGATGACACCGTGACACTCTATCCAGGGTAACAGAGTAAGACTGTGTCTCATAAAAAAAAAAAAAAAAGAAGGCCTCAGATAACGGGACTTCTGCCTGTATTGTCAAGGATGCTGCTTATTTGAAAGACCTTAAACTTTGTAAATCAAATGTTGGGAACATATCACAAAGCTATTACAAATAAGCACATCTTATGCTGAATACATAAACAGTAAATGAAACTCATGGGCAGAGTGGTATCTGCAGAGGTTCTCTCTGCACATTGAGCCTGGGAGAGGGAAGAGGAGAGGATGTGTTATTTCTAAGGGATCCATATGTAGGGCCTGCGGGGAGGGAGCCTGCAGGAACAGCTGGGCCTGAGGGGAGGGCAGCCGGAAGGAAGAGCTGAGTGGGGCCACCTGGGCCCCTGCTGAGGCCTAGCAGGGCCTTGCTCCTGGAGGCCAGTGAATAGGTGGTAAGGTGGATTGTCTGCCCCTTAGCTGGGGCCAGCTGCCTTTGACAACTTGAGTCCCAGCTACTGGCTCCCTGTCAGATCTCCTGGCTTCCCTCTTGCTACTTTTGTGTACCCCAAAGCTTCAGAACACAGCTATCTGTTTAGAGGATTGCCCTTGGGTTCTCAGAAGCCACTTTGCCTTCACAAGTGGAAATGCCTGGGTATTTATTTATGACCCTCTAGGCAACTCTCAACCAAAGACAGGTGAGTTCAGGGTGAGAGGACGAGAGCTCCAGCTCACCGGCTCTGGCCACAGCTTACTCTCCTAGGTCTGTTGGGCTGCAGATGATCTTTGTCTGAAGGGTCCTTCCCCTTCCCTCAGGCCTCCCCCCACCTGTATCCAGGGTGACTCCCTACAAATCACTTGAAAACTCTTCTTCATATCATGGTCTGTCCGGGCAACTTCTGCTAGAAAAAAGATCTGAAGGCCAAGAGCGGTGGCTCGCATCGATAATCCCACCACTCTGGGAGGCCAAGGTGGGTAGATTGCTCGAGTCCAGCCTGAGCAAGAGCAAGATGCCATCTCTAAAAAATAGCTGGGCACTGTGGCAGGTGCCTATAGTTCCAGGTACTCGGCAGGCTGAGGCAAGGTGATAGCTTGACCCCAAGAGTCTGAGGTTGCTGTGAGCTGTGACACCAGGGCACTCTCCTGAGGGCAATAAAGTGAGCCTCTGTCTAAAAAAAAAAAGTCTGGTTAAGCAGCAGAGTCCTTGGCACCCCCCCCCCATACACACACAAGGGTGTCCAGAACTATGCAACTATAAAGAAGAAGCTACTAACTGAGAAGAGCTTTGAATATGGAGGTGAGTGAGAAAAGTAAGGTACAGAAGACTGGGCAGTGTCCACTTTTTGAAAAGGAGGAAGATAACAATGTCCGGTGTGTTGTACTTGCTGGCACCTCTATAGGGAAAACAAGAAGGGAATACAGCAGATGCTCAGGGTGCCGGGGTGAGGTGAGAGCTTCCAGCCTCTTGGTATGTTTGGATTATGGAGCATTGTGAATTTGTGGCAACTCAAAACTAAAACATAGATTCCCAGGCCCTGATGCCCCAGGAGTTTGATGTAGCTGGGCTGCAGAGAGGAGCTGGAATCCTTATTCCTAAGAGATTCCTCCTGTGACGGGGGCATAGCCAAGCTTGGGGACACTGTTCTAGAACCTGGATGATTTCATGGGGAGACTCTGGGCAGTGGTGCCGCTGTTCTCCAGGGCCGAGCCAGCCCTCTGGAAGCACAATGAAAAGCTAGTTTCCATTTCAGGCAGCCTCTGATGGCAAGGGCGAGTCAGGGGCCCCCTTACTGTCCTGGCCGGCCTCCATAGGCCCCCCACAGCCCGGCAGGCGCTCCACATTCCCCATTGCCATGGCAACAGCAGACACAATGGTTTCTGTGGAGTTCAGGTCTATAAATAATTTCTAGATCAGTCGTGGCAAGGTGAACGGGGTGGGCTCCGCAGGGCGGTTCATGGTGGCCAGCCTAGGGCAGGGAGTCTGACACTGCCCTGGCTGGCAGGGCTGGGGCGGCTCCAAGCTCTGCAGCAGTTTCTGCCCCAGAGAACGTAACCTGGGACAGTACCATCTCTCCTGTGAATTTCAGAGTCATGTGGACCTGAGTTGAGTACCCTCAGCTGGGGTGGCTGGGTGCAGAGGTACCATCCACACCACTCTGTTTATTACAGCAAAGACTAAGAACAGCATAGTGTCTGTCGGTTGGGAGGAGCAGACCACCTGTACCCACGTGCCAAGAATCATATGCAGTCAGCAAAACGGAGCAGTGGCTATCTGTGCTGATGGCAGGCAGCCGCCAAGGGAAACAGGACGGGAAGCATCAGCCGATGGACCACTGCCGTCTGCAGGAGGAACTGTGTGATGGATCACCCACACACACACGTATGTGCACTCAGGCACACGTGTACACACGTATGTGCACTCAGGTACACATGCATACATACAGCCAGTTAAGACATGGACTGGAAGGAAACTAACTTTTCATGACTTCCTTTTCTGTATTATTTGGTTGCTTTTTTTTGTTCATTTGTTTTGCCATTTGTATACATTCTTTTTTTAAATTAAAAATAAACAAGCCAGGTATGGTGGCTCATACTTATAATCCCAGCTAATTGGGAGGCTGAGATAAGAGGATCCCTTGGACTCAGGAGTTTGAGACCAGCCTGGGCAACATAGTGAGACCCCATCTCTAAAAAGTTTTAAAAAATGGGGGCAGCGCCTGTGGCTCAGTGAGTGGGGCGCCGGCCCCATATGCCGAGGGCGGAGGGTTCAAACCCAGCCCCGGCCAAACTGCAACAAAAAAAAAAAAAAAAAAAAAAAAGTTTTAAAAAATGGATGAACAGGCTTGGCGTCTACAGCTCAGTGGTTAGGGCACCAGGCAGATACACCGGGATAGTGGGATCAAACCCAGCCTGGGCCAGCTAAACAATGACAACTGCAAGAAAAAATAGCCGGGCATTGTGGTGGGCACCTGTAGTCCCAGCTACTTGGGAGGCTGAGGCAAGAGAATCACTTGGGCCCAGGAGTTTGAAGTTGCTGTGAGCTGTGACACCACAACACTCTACCAAGGGTGACATAAAGAGACTCTGTCTCAAAAAAAAAAAAAAAAAGGATGAACAGAAACTTGGAGAAAAAAGGAAAGAAAGGAGGAAGGAGGGAGATAGGGATGTCCCACACAGAGGAGGCAGCCGGTGCTCACCTGAGCCCACCTCACCATTTTGTAGCTACACTGCTGTGGGCAGGGCGCTTGGCCTCCCTGAGATGCCACTTTCCCGTCTGCCAAAAGGACTCAGTAATAAATGGATCTCAGGATCAAATAAATCACCAGCGAGAAGCCTTTGGGACTCTGCAGCAGGCATTCTCCCTTGAAAACAGCCTCTAGCTCATGCTTACCACCTGAGCAAAGCCGCAAAGCCAACAGCTTGGATAATGATTTTCCTTTATTTTAATCCTAAAGCTGCCCGGTGTTCAGGGCTTCGTGGCTGGAAGATCAGAGCACGCGTGGTTTAAATCAGGCCCAGCAAAGGCTAATAAAGCGCAGACCAAATATTCCTAGGGCTTCCCCTGGGAGTGTTTTTCTCTGATTCTGGGTCGGCTCTTTGGGAGCTAGAACATGTCTCCTAGGCCAGAGGGCAAGCGGCAAATGTGTGTTCCCCCGCTGGGCACAGGGCTGGGACATGGGGCTGTGACTATGGGTTACCTAAAAAGCAGCTGTCAGGGTACCGCCCTTGTACTCTGGGCCAGGCTGGAGCCCACCTCACTGGAGATGGAGGAAAGCGACTGGGAGATGTGCCCTTTGCATTGATGACATGGACACAGATCTGTCTCTGCCTTGGCAGGGCATGGCCGTGTTAACCCTGGAGGAGGTGAATTCACACCAGGGCTGAAGGTCAGCGTCAATATCAGAAGCCAAGGGCAGGGAAAGCATCACTCTTCAGATGGACGCACTGGCCGGGGCAGGATTCTCCCATCTCAACTTGCATCTTGCAGAAAGACAGCAGAAGCCTCAGCGCCAAGGCTGTAGGATTACCACTGCCATGCTTTGAGCACTGACTTCCCGACACTGCCCTTGTTGGTGTGAGGTTGTGGTGTTCATCAGCTGGAGACCCAGGCCAGTAGCTCCGACTTAGGAGTGTTCATGGCCAGGGGGTCTGAGTGAGTCTCAGGGTTTTTCTTGCAGTTGATAAAAACAGAATTTCTTGGAATTTTTTTTTTTTTTTTTTTTGCAGACATTGGGGCCGGGAACAGTGGCTCATGCCTATAATTCCAGCACTCTGGGAGGCCAAGGCGGGTGGATTGCTTGAACTCAGGAGTTGGAGACCAGCTTGAGCAAGAGTGAGACCCCATCTCTACTAAAAATAGAAAAACTAGCTAAGCGTGATGGTGGGTGCCTGTAGTCCCAGCTACTGAGGCAAGAAGATCACTTAAACCCAAGAGTTTGAGGTTGCTGTGAGCTGTGATGCCACTCTACCCAGGGCAACAAAGTGAGACTATCTCAAAAAAAAAATAATAAAATAAATACAGACATTGGGCTCCACCAGCAGAAGGGCTGACTTAACTGGTCTGGGGAAGGGCACAGAAGCTGCGTTTCCAGAGTGACATGAGGGCCTGGGGTGACACTGAACCACCCCCAGGCTAGAGCAGTGGGGCCCCCACACCCCAGTAGGGACACAAGATGATTCGCTGGAAGTGGGGGAAGAAACTATTGTCACTTCAATTTATCTGATTCTTTAAATTTTTCTCTTTTCATGTTTTATGGTGTGCTTGGAACGGCATCGGCAGAGTACCCACATACATTTTATAAATGACAATACCAATCCTGATACTCCTACGTACCACAGCGCTGGCCTAAGCTGTTAGAGATATTTACTCATTTACTTCTTTCAACTCTGTGAACATGGTGACCCCCTGCTGTGGACTCAGCTGTGTGCCCCTAAATTTCATATGTTAAAGCCGTCATCCCAGTGGGCAGCTTTTGGAGTAAGGAAGTAATTAAGGTTAGCTGAGGTCATGAGGGTAGGGGTTCTGAGGGGATTAGTATCCTCTTAGCAGGAGACACCAGAGCTGGCTCTCTCTTGCTCCACAGGATGTGAGGACATAATGAGAAGGCCGGCGTCTCGCAGCCAGGTAAGAAACCCACACCAGAACCTGACTGAGCCAGCAACTAACCTGGGACTTCAGGTCTCCAGGACTGTACTTTAAAGCTTAGACTGTACTTTAAACTACCCTGTCTATTATACTTACGGTAGCAGGATCTGATCAAGCCATCCCCTATAGAATCAACAAGGAAATGGAGGTTCAGAGAGGTTAAGCAGACCAGCCGAGGCAGCACAGCAGAGAAGTGTGGGGAATTGGGGTTTGAGTGAGGTAGATGGGCTGCAAAGGTCATGGCTAGCTGGGCTTGCTCCTCTTTTTAATGTTTTTTAACTCCTAAAGGAATATGCTTGAAAAATTCTGGAAACTTCTGAATTGGAAGAAAGAGTATGAGAAACATTGCAGGTGCCTTTGTAGGAGGGTGGGAGAAGCCAGAGAGGAGGAAGTTGCTGCTGAGGGGACCCCGAGCCACGGGCAGCTGGCACCTCCAGAAGCACCTCCCACAGGAAGCAGTCCTCTGGACACATGGTAGACTTCTGAGCCCCAGAACTTTAAGATAACAAATGTGTTGTGTTAAGCCACTCATCTGTGGTGATTTATTACAGCAGCCACAGGCAATTGTACAGAGAAAAAAACTGCAGATTGTTGGAGGTGGATTGCCTGGGGGTGATATGGGTGGGGGACAGTGATTCTGAGGCCACAGCCAGCTACATGCACTTCGGCCTGGGTGACAGGGAGAAACCCTGTCTCTATAAAACAAAACAAAACAAAAATTATTATCATTATTATTTATTTATTTCATTTTTTTTTGTAGAGACAGTCTCATTTTATCGCCCTGAGTAGAGTGCTGTGGTGTCACAACTCACAGCAACCTCCAACTCCTGGGCTTAGATGATTCTTTTGCCTCAGCCTCCTGAGTAGCTGGGACTACTCGGTGCCTGCCAATACTCGGCTATTTTTTTTTGTTGTTGCAGTTTGGCCAGGGTTTGAATCTGCCACCCTCAGTATATGGGGCTAGCGCCCTACCCACTAGGCCACAGGTGCCGCCCCAAAAAAATTATTTTTAAAATGGTGGCACCTGTAGCTCAGTGGATAGGGCATTGGCCACCTATACCCAGGCTGGAGGGTTCAAACCCAGCCCGGGCCAGCTAAACAACAATGACAACTGCAACAACAACAACAGGCAGGCGCCTGTAGTCCCCGCTACTTGGGAGGCTGAGGCAAGAGAATCACTTAAGTTTGAGGTTGCTGTGAGCTGTGACACCACAGCACTCTAGTGAGGGTGACATAATGAGACAATGTCTCCAAAAAAAAAATTGTTTAAAAATCTGGAAGGGATCTGCAGAAGTCACATAGCTCAATGCTTCCCAGAACCATATCAGCCTTAACTTCTTTTAAAAAAACAACAAATACTTTGTAATACTCCTTTTACTATTCCGAAATGAAATTCACAGAAAACATAACCCACCTTCACACCACTTGCAAAAAAATTAGTATAATGCCCTAACTATAACATAAAAAGTAAAAAAGTTAAGTCATTTATAATAAAATAATATGCATGTCAATAGGTAAACATTTGGGTCAACCATATTAGCTGACACAAAGTGTCCAGTGAATGTGATGCCTACAGGTGCAGGCAGACACAGGCGTGTTCTGTGAAGAGGTCACAGAGGTATCACTATTGCCAGTGTGACTTTCCAAAATGCTGACCAAAGCTTAGTGAAGTTCCAAACAAAAGACAGAACAATCTTTTTTTTTTTTCAAAAGACAGAACAATCTTAATCACAGGGTGACTGGATTCCTATAACCACGGAGGTGTATGACAGCCACCCAAACACACAGGCACATAGCAGAGTCAGATTCTAGACCCATCGTTTACAAGAGGATTTTTCATTTACAGGACAGTCTGGCAGGTGCCTTGAAAGCAGAGGGATGGAGGGGCGATTCCCTTCTGGGGACCATCTCCCTTCCAGTTCCCGGGAATGTTTCCAGAACATCCCACAGGACTGCCCCTGTGTAAGACTACTGGTCTCTGCTGTTTGGCCACTTTTGTTGTTTTTTGAGAATGTCTTGCTCTGCCTCCAGACTGGAGTGCAGGGGGTTTTGTTTTGTTTGTTTGTTTTACTGAAAGGAAAATAAAAAATAAGAATGAACAGAGCTCCAAGGAAGCGCTTGGTCATAAACTTTCGTGGGTTGAGTGAGTTCACGCCACGTGACACTCCATTCTATTAATTATTTCTCCTGGGCGCATCTTCCCCGCAATCCTCCTCCGACGGGTGATGTTCTAGCTGCAGCCGCGGGACATTCTGGTTGGGTGCTGCCTTTTCCATCTGTGCAAGAACAGACTGTTCACAATGGCTGGTGTTGAGGATGCCTTGCAACACTGAGAGATGTGCCAGGGAGGGAAGAAAACCAAAAAATGAGAGGAAGTGGGGGGCACAGTCAACCAAAGCCAGGCAGGAAGCGCAGCAGCTCAGTGGCCTTTGGCCTCGAGAAGTATCCCCCAAAATGCATGCCCTCCCCAAAGGCCAGAATGTGACCTCACTTAGAAAAAGAGTTCATACTTTTCTGGGGAGCAAAAAACCCCCAACCCAGAGCGTATGCAGATGTAATTAGTTACAGTGAGGTCACGCTGAGGTAGGATGGGTCCTGAACACAGTGAGAGTGTCTTTGCAAGAAGAGGAGACAGAAACCCAGAGGGGAAGGCGTGTGACACGGAGGCAGAGCCGAGGGCTCCCTGGAGCCATGGAACCTGGAAGAGGCAAAGGACTCTTGCCTGGAGTCTTCCGAGGGAGTGAGGCCCCACGGACACCCTGGCCTCACCTTCAGTGGCCTCTCCAGTGCTGTGAGAGAATAGTATTTTGTTTCAGCCCACTTAGGTCATGGTCATTTGTTTTAACAGCCACAGAAATTCATCTGAGGGTCCTGGGGCTAAACCTGGAAAGTAAGTGAGCCGGTCTCCATCCACCCCTCTGCTCCCCAGCCTTCCATCAGGCCGGCAGTTGCTACTTGCTTTTTAAAATCTGGACTGTGTGTGGCATGAGGGGAGGCCCTGCCTGTCTTTGTCTCTTGCTGTGAGGTAGGTGCCTTACAGATGGACTGAACCCTGGGTTTTCCCTTAACCCAGCTAAATGAGCCACCTCCTTCTCCCCACCAGGGCCCACGGTGATAGTGACAATAGCTGATGTTTGCTGAGTTCTCACTGTGATCCTGGAACTAGTTGAATGAATATATATGGATATGAACATTCTGCCTATTAGTAATAGGCTGATAATTAATGATGATTATTAATAATATAATAATTCATTAATAGAATATGTACCTTGCAATAATGATGTTACCAAAATAGCAGTCATATTTCATTGAATATTTGATACAACTAGTTGCAAGCTACACCACTGTCATGTACTATTGAGCATGATAAAACTATCAATTAAACATGTCATTACTTATAAACACATCCCAATTTTAGAAATGTTGAAATTTAAATCTTAGAATCAATAAAATATGGCATTATCATCATCCCTATTTTATGGATCAGGAAATTGAGACTCACACAGCTATTCAAGGCCAGAGCCAAGATTAAAGCCCTGACTCTAGGGCCTAGGCTCTTAACTCCTGCCTCTGTCACGGTGGTGTACTGCCAACCCTCCAACTGGGTGCCTTAGGCAGTGTCTACCAAGACTCATCCAACATCTCTTCTCCTAATCTTCAGCATTAGAAGCCTTGAGTTTCAGTGGGGCACATGATGGCTGCCAAACTGCACTTCCAGGCTCCCTTGCAGCCAGTCGTGGTCATGTGATGAAGTTCACACCAGTGGGATGTAAGCAGAAGAGAGAAATAAAACTTACAGGGAAGAGGGGACACCTACCCTGCAGTTCCTATACCTCCGTGGCCTGGCTGGAATATAGACCCACTGGCAGGACTTGGGGCCACCTTCTTAAATCTTAGATGGAAACCACATACGAGGGTGGGCAGACCAACAAGATAAATAAAAAAGAGCACCTAGTGTTGCTGTGCTCTATCTTGGGTGACAGCATGAGAAAGAAATAAACTATCTCGTTTAAGGTGCTGTTAATTTGGCCTCTGTTTTAGCAGCCAAAATGCAACCCTGATTAATACACACCTTTACGTGCCCTGGAGGCTGGAACCTTGCCCTGCAGGCTCAGTAGGTGGAATGTATATAAAACGCCCCATGCAACTCAGAGCATCAGGCAGGCTCTGGGGACAAACACGGGTAACCGTGGCATTCGTTGCTTGGAATTTTCACGTTCTGTAGCTTTCTCCAAAGCACAACTGTTATCTGATGTTCCCCTTCCAAGTCCCCTCCGCCTATGCCTGAACAATTCACGTTTTCCTAAAAGCCGGAGCAGTTCACAGGAAGCGGCTGCCTCCACATGCTGGACGCTGACCGTCGTCCTCTCCCCTCCATCTGATAGGCGCACCCCACATCTCCTCGAAGACTTCCCCGAGGCTCTCAGAGTCCCTACCCTTCCTCAGGCCCATGGAGGCTCGATTACCCAGCCTACCAGCTGGACCCCTCCTTCCCTCTGGCCATAGCAACTGGGATGTGACCCACACTTGGGTAATGGATGCTGACCGTCGTCCTCTCCCCTCCATCTGATAGGCGCACCCCACATCTCCTCGAAGACTTCCCCGAGGCTCTCAGAGTCCCTACCCTTCCTCAGGCCCATGGAGGCTCGATTACCTAGCCTACCAGCTGGACCCCTCCTTCCCTCTGGCCATAGCAACTGGGATGCGACCCACACCTGAGCTGGATCGATCTAATTCTTCAAGACTTGGTAAGTGGCTATTGGGAGAGTGACGGTCTCGTATTTCTCAGCTGCGACCTTGAGCTGTAAGGACCACAAAAGCTGCTGCAGTTAATGTGGCCGCATAGCAAATCACCCCAAAACTTAGTGGCATAAGACAAACATTGACCAAAGTCCGGCACGGTGGCTCATGTCTGTAAATCCCTCCTTCTGGGAGGCCAAGGTGGGTGGATCACTTCAGCTCAGGACCAGCCTGAGCAAGAGCAAGACCCTGTCTCTACTGAATAGAAAAACACCTGTAGTCCCACCTACTTGGGTGGCTGAAGCAGGAGGATGAGTTGAGCCCAGGAGTTTGAGGCTGCTGTGAGCTATGATGAGGCCACAGCATTTAGCCCAGGGTGACCAGGCAAGACACAGCATGGCTGTGGTTTCTAGGGACTAGCATCTCCAAAGAGGGTCACCAAGGTGGGGCTGTGTTGCCTTTCAACACCCAGCCTCAGAAGTCCAATAGAGACACTCTCACCATGTTCTGTTGGTTGGGACGATTACGAAGGATATTCAACGTCAAGAGGAGGGAACCTAAGTCTGCCTCTTGATGGAAGTTTGTCAGCATAAATTTTAGAGGGGCACGTGGGATGGGATACATGTTGGTGTGGCCAAATTTAGAATATATAACTTGCCAAGGAACCTCGAGCCACTGTCATCCTTCCTCAAATGGATGAGGCTATGTACAAAGTGACACCAACACACAGAAGAAAGCAGAGCAGGGAGAATGACAGACACTGTGTGAGTTCCTGGATCCAGTTGTACCTGAAGGTGGATCATCTGTAGCTTTTTTTTTTTTTTTTTAGTTAATTTTGTGGTCAGACAAGGTGACTCACACCTGTAATCTCCAGCTACTCAGGAGGCTAAGGTAGCAGGATCCCTTGAGCTCAGGAGTTTGAGACCAGTGTGAGCAACAGTGAGACCCCACTGCTACTAAAAATGGAAAAACTAGCTGGGCGTTGTGGCAAATGCCTGTAGTACCAGCTACTCTGGAGGCTGAAGCAGGATCTCTTGAGACCAAGAGTTTGATGTTGCTGTGAGCTATTACGTCACTGCACTCTACCCAGGGTGACAGAGTCAGACTCTGTCTCAAAAACTAAAAATAAAAAATAAACAAGTTTCCTCTGCTCTTGGCAGCTGGAATTGGCAGGCCAAGCGCCCCCAATATGAAATTTCCCTCTCCTTTTGGAAGGCAAGAATTGATGACAATCGGGTTTTGGTTTGGTTTGAAGTAGCCAGAACTTCCCCTTCCTGCCATGAAGGCACCACAGCGTCTATTTTTTACAGTGACAGGGAGGTGCTGTGATAAAGGCCTGGATCAAGATGCTGCTGGGACCAGGGAGAGAACCTAGGGGCCTGGAACATTGTCCCAGCTGGGCCTGGCGTTGTGGCTCTTGGAAGGACCAGCCGCCTCAGCTGCCACGATGACGCAGCGTGCACTGGCGTTTGCACCCCTGGCTCTTGAGCTTCGCTGCAACCCTTGCAGGGAAGTCTTATCCCTGTTACAAAGAAGGAAACTGAGGCACAGAGAAGCGAGGCCAACTCGCCTGAGATCCACGGCCAGGAAGTTTGGGCGCCAGACGTGTGGTTTAATGAGCGCGGAGCCGATTCTTTCCTGCCCAGCTGGGGAGTTGGGAAGAACCGGGGGCTGGAGAGCCCGGCATGGCCGCAGCACGCAGAGGACCGACGGGCAGCGAGTGGAAGTGTGGGCGGTGTGCTGGTGGTCACAGAAGTGAGGTCTGGCGTCGCCCCAGGCCCAGCCTTCAGTGGCCTCCCGCTGCTGGTTAGTGGTGGGGATGCCCTCCGGGCCGTCCTCTGCGTTTGGCGGCGCTGAGCTGGGCAGACAGGAATGAGTCACCCTGCCCAGTCTGCCCCAGCGCCCCTCCTTCCTTGCCTGGGGGGGCAGGCCGCCCACGTGAGCTGTAAAGTATGTCCCGAGGGGCTGAGGCGGGGGAGGCACGGGGCGCTCCTGTTGTGAAGACCTTGTCCCCCTCCAGGGAGGTCCCTTGTGGCTTTGGACTGGTCAGAAGTCTGAGTTCCAAGGCGGACCCCCACTGACTTTCAGTTTCTCCCTCTGTAACACGCGCCAAAAGGGGGACGCTCGTTAGACCCCCCCAACCTCAGCACTGCTTACTGTCACCCCTTGCAGGAGACCCCTCCTGCAGCCCGTACGGACCAGCTGGAGTGCGCGCCTGGGGCTTACACCCCAAAACTCTGGCGGGAGACCTCGCCCCGCCTAACTCCCCGTATCCCGAGGGGGCTGGGAGGGGCGGTGCCTGTTCCTAATCCCACCCCCTTCAGCCAGCGCCAGGAAGAAGGTGGCCATGTCCAGGGCGCAGATCCAGCGGGGGTGAGGGGTGTCGCCCGTACTGCGCAGCGGAGTCTGAACGCGGAGCTTTCCAGAAGCGAGGTGTGGCCACATGTGTCAGAGCTGCCGGGGCGCCGGGCAGGATGTGATTAATGTCGGCAGGGGGTGTGACAGCCAGCCAGCCCGCGGCTTCATTGTTCCAGCGGCCCCTTTCCGCTCCCGCCCGGCTCCTGCCCGCGGCCGCCCAACCCCGCTGTGTGGCCCGTCCCCTCTCCCTACTCGAGCGCACAGATTCACGGTGCCAGTCGCTTAAAAATAGCATCCTGCTTGAATCACAGGCATGAAACGGAACTCCGGGAGCGGAGACGCAGCTCTCGTGCGTCCTGGGCACGCAGATCCCGAGCAGCCCAGCAGCCGGTCCCCGCGCGGCGCGGGCCAGGAGGCCTCTCCCGGTGCCTTCTGCTCCGCCCGGGGACGGGCGCCCGCGTGTGAGTCCCCGGCGTCTCGGGCCCCCGGGGCCGGTGCACTGGGCGCCGCGTTCGCCCACCCAGGGCCTCTCCGACCCTGCCCGGGACTGACCTGAGAACTGTGTCCCTCTTCCTAACACTCTCGGGCTGGAGGGAGGCGGAGCGGAAGACATAGGCACCCCACATCTTCCTCCCTAAAGGTCACCACAGGCCGGCTGTGACCTTCCCCCAAGTCTCGGGTCCCTCTGTCCCCACATCTGGCAAGCGTCAGGGGGGTCCGGTGCCCTGGGTGATAGCGTTTCCTGCCAGACTCTTTCACGGCGTAACTGATAACTGAAAAACTGCAAGGGGCTGAAATGTCCAAAAATAGCCTTCGATGAAGTTGATCATGACAGCGGCACCAAAGCGTGATCCTGTGGGGTCTATAAGAGGTGGGGTCTGAGACGCCATCGTTTGTTGCTTGTGTTACCGATTCATAGCCCCCATTTTAGGGGAGAAAAGAGAAGAAATAGTTGGCACGTTTCTTTTGACATTGATTCTAAAACACATCTTTACTTCAGAGACATTAAAATGTGAAAAAATATGCAATATGGCCAAATGTAATGATTTGGAGAAAAATGTTCTCAATACATTTTTGAGCTTTAAAAAAGTAGGTTAAGAAATATCATGCCTGGTATGCAGAGAAACTTAATATGTACCTGACAGGAAGGGAGGGAGGGAGGATGGAAGGAAGGAGGGAGGGGGGATGGAGGGAGGGAGGCAGGCTAACCTGTATACACGTATGCAAACTCTACTCACACAGATACACACACAGGGGCACTTAATAAAAGGCTAGCAGGCCTACCTCCAGGTCGCAGAGTTGTGAGTACTTTTGATTTTCTTTGCATTTTTCTCTTTCACATTTTTTTAAATTTTAATTTTCTTTTTTAGAGAGAGGGTCTTGCCCTGTTGCTCAGGCTGGAGTGCAGGGGAATCATCACAGCTCACTGCAGCCTTGAACTCCTGGGCTCAAGCAATCCTCCTGCCTCAGCCTCCTGAGTAGCTGGGACTGCAGATGCCACCACTGGGCCCAGACAACTAAAACAACAACAGCTCCCACTTCTTATCTCCTTTTTAACCTCTGCTGAGCCCTTGTAAGGATGATCCCAGTCAAGGCTCACAATAACTTTTTGGGGTAGACATGCCCGTTTCTGCTATTTTACAGGTTGGAAAATGGAGACTCGGGAAGACTGAGTAACTTTCCCAAGGCCACGTGGTAGTGAGCAGAGGAGTGGGAACTCAAACCCTGGTCATTCGGAATCTACAGTGGAGGCCCTTAACTGTTATGTTACAGACATAAACATTACAAAGAGGGCTGTGTCTTTAAGACCATAGAAAAATTTAACTCGAGGGTGCAAGAGGGCACTGAGGAAAAGGTCACCTCTTTGCCAGTCAGGAAGGGACACTTGACCACAGAGAGTTTGCGTCACCTGCCAAAAGAAAGGGTCAGAGCTGGAACTCAGGATGTCCAGGTCTCTTTGTTCCTGAAGAACCAACATGTTTAGGGACATAAAAAGATGTCAGGGCTGAGATTGCCAATGAGTCCCTGGTACTCCAGCCCAGCTGACAGCTCTGAACCTCTCTCGGAGGTGGTGGAGGCACAGGCAGGAGAAAAGGATGTGGATATTCCCACAGCACCATGCTAGGATGCTCAGACCAGGCCCCTGCACCCCTTTTGTGGTTAGTTCTTGTTTTGCTGAAAGGAGCTCTCCAGCTTATTCAGAGATAAACATTCCTAACATCATTTCTTCTAAGTTGGGCAGCCAAGGAAACAGCTGGGAGCCCTCCAAGCACAGGGAGAGTGTGTTCATTTTCTGGAACTCAGCTCTGAATTTTTTTCTCTAGGAGACCCAAAGAAACCATTCCAAATAAATAAAAAGAGGCTGCTGAGGAAGCTGATAGCCAGGAGTTCAGGGAGGCTGGCACGGCCCTAGAGAAGGAAGAAGCTGCTGCTTCCAGGGTTGCTGGTGCCAGGCACTGTGCACCCACTGTATAGATGAGGAGAGCCGAGGCCTGGATGGCTAGAATCCAGCCTGAACACAGGATTAGACTTTTTTTTTAAACTCTGAGGCGTGAGACTTCTCTGGGAATCTGGTGAAAGTTACAAATTCTCCGCTTTAAAATTTTTTTAAAAATTGCAGGAATTTATGTGTACATAAAATGCTGTACATAAATTCACAGCAAGCCCTGCTGTCCCGGGAGGAGTAGCAGGAGATGCTTCTCTGCCTGGAGGGGATGGAATTTTTCTCTGTAGCTCTGTCCTATGCTTATCCCAGAATTCTATGTGTGGGTTGGAGGAGCCAGGGCTGCCCCCCAACATTTCTGACTATTGGAAGCTCTAGAAGCCTCTCTACAAAGCCTCACCCCCCAATTATGCCTCATACGTGCTGAGAAATGGGAAAACATAAAGAACAAAAGGGATTCCTTCTCCAGTTGTAATACATCTGCGAAAAAAAAAAAAGTGAGCAAGGGCGGCGCCTGTGGCTCAGTGGGTAAGGTGCCGGCCCCGTATACTGAGGGTGGTGGATTCAAACCCAGCCCCGGCCAAATTGCAACAAAAAAATGGCCGGGCGTCATGGCAGGCACCTGTAGTCCCAGCTACTCGGGAGGCTGAGGCAAGAATCGCCTAAGCCCAAGGATTTGGAGGTTGCTGTGAGCTGTGACACCACAGCACTCTACCCAGGGTTAATAAGTGAGACTCCGTCTCAAAAAAAAAAAAAAGAGCAAAACTCTATTCAACACCTTCTCTACCAACAGCCTTTCCCTACCCTTGGACGCTTGTCAGTATTTCCTAAGCTGTGAGCAACCTGCCTCCCCCCTTTCCTTCCTTCCTGTCTCCCTACCTTCTTTCTTTTTTTGACAGAGTCTCACTTTACCACCCTTTAGAGTGCTCTGGGGGCACAGCTCCCAACAGTGAGCCATTGTACCTAGTACTTTCTGAATTACACAAAACACGCATAGTCGTCATTTGATTTGGGGTTTTTCACAGCCAGTAGACATGAATTCTCCAGGATAGAAGTCTCTGAAGTTTTTTGATCATAAATCATAGCAGGCAAAAAAAGTCCCAGGATGTACCTGTAATGCCCTGTGTGTACACTTTGAAATTTACAAAGGCGGCTCATGCCTGTAATCCCTAAGGTGGGTGGATTGCTTGAGCTCACGTGTTTGAGACCAGCTCTGAGCAAGCGTGAGACCTCATTTCTAAAAAATGGCTGGGTGTTGTGGCGGGCGCCTGTAGTCCCAGTTCCTCGGGAGGCTGAGGCGAGAGAATTGCTTGAGCCCAAAAGTTTGAGGTTGCTGTGAGCTGTGACACCAAGGTACTCTACCTGGAACAAGAAAGTAGGATTCTGTCTCAAAAAAAAAAAACAAAAAAGAGAAATTTATCAACTATACAGAGGTGTCACTGTTCTCACAGATAACATTCTTTGTAATGTCTTTCTAATGGTGATGGTCGTTTCCATAGTATCTCAAAGCAAAGTATGCATTTGAGGTGAGGATTATTGTTAACGATGCTGGATTGTCTAGTCTGCATTTCAAGTAGGGTTTGTGAGCATTTGGGGTTTGTTTCTCCTTTTTGCAGTTCCGACTGGATGGCTGTCTTTGTCTTTCCCTTGGATGTGTCTGCTGGAGAACATGGGCCAGGAATGAAATGGCAGGTTCTGCTGTTTTCTGGCTTTTCACTTGGCTTATTGATATTTTCTTCATCCCAATTTCTTTGCAGGACTCTTTTAAGGCACATGTGTGGTTAGTTTAGTGAGGACCAGATGAGCAGGCGCTGCAGCCTGCAGACCCATTTTACTGAGCCAGTATGTGAAGGATAAGAGCTCTCAAACTGGCCAACAGGGCTTGGCTGGGAAACTCACACTCTTCCTGCAGGCTGCCCTGCGTGACAGGTGAGCATGGCCATCTGAGGGTGATAGCTGCCCCTCGTGTTACCGTGGACCCTCTTTATGCCCTCTGTCCCCCAACCAATACCCTCTATTAAATTCTCTCTGCTAAAATAACTGGTATGTTTCTATCTTTCTGGCTACACTTCCCTGGATACAGAGAGCCAGTGTCAATATCCATAAAGCCGGAGCCCTCTCATGTTCTCCTCCTGGTCCTCAGGAGGTCAGCTCACTGCTGCCCCGGCACGGGGGACACGTTGGACACTGACAGCAACCTCATCGCCTTCACCACAGGCTTGCTTTATGCCACCATGACTGACGGAACAACAGCCCTCAAAAGGTGTCCATATCCTAATCCCCCAGAAGCTGTGGATGTGACATTGTGCAGTAAAAGGGACTTTGTAGACACAGGGTCCTTGAAAAAGGGAAGGAAGAAGATCAGAGACAGAAAGAGTGACCATGTAGGCAGGGGAGAGAGGGACACACCTCCAAGAGGGAGGGAGGAGACGCCCTCCAGGTGGAGTGTGGTGTGTGTGATCTGTGCATGCGGTGTGTACGCGTGTGTGGTGTGTAAGCGTGCCTCGTGTGCACATGTGTTGGTGATCTCTCTGTGTGATGTGTACCGATCTGTGTGTATTTGCTGTGCATGTGATCTGTGTATTTTATGACACAAATGCTCCCATCTGATTGTGGCCTGAGCGAGTCCGCCAGGGATCAGTTATGCCAACATGCCATCATGGCTGCTCACTGTACCGTGTGGCCTCTGGGTAGTGCAGCCTAAGCCCCGCTGCCTGGGCAGCCTTGCTTGCGACGACAGCCAGCCTGAGAGGGACAGAAGAAGGACTCAGGCCAGCATCCTCTCTGTGCCTCTCGCTCGGCCTAGCCAGGCTCAGGTTTTTGGCACCAAAAGCAGGAAGGGCAGAAATGCCAGGGGACAAAGCACTTTCATGCCTCATTTAACCCTTGTGACATGCTTTGAAATCAATAGATCATTATCCTCACCTGGCCAGGAGGTTAGGCCTGAGGCAAACAGACGCTGGCAGAGAGAGGACCAGGACCAAAGTCTCCTGACCCTTGGGTCCATGGCTCTGTCCTCTCCAGAGTGGCTGCAGATCAAAGCTGGGTCAGCCAGGCCCCTCTGAGGACAAGGGGGGTCGCTATGCAGCTGGTCTCAAGTCCTGCGGGTGAGTCTGGGGGCTGGAAAGCAGGCACTCATGGAGACTGCTAGAAGCTGGGGCTTCCATGGCGTTCCACTTGGGCCTCCCAGCTATCCTGTGAGTAGATTATTTTACAGGTAAAGAAACGGAGGTTCCGAGAAGCCACTTGCCCAGTGTAGACAGCCAAGAAGGACAGATCCAGGTCTATTGGGTTATGAGATCTGTGTCCTCATCCCTGTATGATTAGGGTTTCTGAGCACATGGAGGGCTTTGCCTTACATGCTGGTGAAAGCAACTCTGATCAGTGTGTGTGTTACATGTGTCTGCAGCATAAGACTGTGGGATGTTCTTGGGGCTGTTTTATTTTTTATTGAGACAGAGTCTGACTGTTGCCCTGGGTACAGTGCCGTGGCATCATCATAGCTCACAGCAAACTAAAACTCCTGGGCTCACAACAAACTCAATCCTCCTGCCTCAGCCTCCCTAGGAGCTGGGACTACAGGCACCCACCCCCACACCTGGCTACTTTTTCTATTTTTAGTAGAGACAGGGTCTTGCTCTTGCTCAGCTGGTCTCAAACTCTTGAGCTCAAGCCATCCACCTCCCTTGACCTCCCAGAGTGATGGGATTATAGGTGTGAGCCACTGCGCCCGGCCCTTGGGGGCTGACTGTTTTTAAACCATTGGTCCACACGTCATACCTATGGGTCTTCGCCCGCATTGAAGTCTAGGTATTCCTACTTACTTTCTCTTTCATAGGAATGGCTTTGCTTTAGGACACCTGCAGGGGATACGTTGAAGCTGGCTGGGGTGCTCCCGGAGAAAGCCAGCAGCTTAATTAAAGCCTTACCTCCTCAGGAGCAGCGGCCAGGCCTGATATGTTCTGTCACTTTGGATCTCCAGCTCCAGAGGGCTGTGTGTCTGCCAGCGGTGCTTATTGAACACTCGCCAGTGTTCATTCTGACTTCATACATAAGGTTTTGCAATACTTCTCCCAAACAGAAATATTTTCTTCTGTAAAGATTACGGTACTAGGTTAATTTCTCCAAATAGTGGGCTATCTCATCTATCAATTATGATTCGTCGTGTATAACTATGGTTTTACCCAAATGCTTGTAAAATGGAATTTTCCCAAAATATTAATTTTTCTTGTACCCTGGCATGCATCCCAGAAGGGGAAGACTTTAGCTGGAGGAGACTGCAACAGTCATCTGGATTAACTCCCTAATTAGCACAGGAGGAAAGTCAAGTTCAAAGAGGTAGAGGAAATGGCCAGGGTCACCCAGGTAATCCATTTATTAACTCATATTTGGGAGCTGGTTTCTGGTGCAGAAAATAATTGATTTGATTCACAACATCTGTGTATTTTTTAAAAATCATTCATCAGTCTTCAGATTTTTGATGAATTATACATTTGGCTAATTTTTTTTTTTTTTTTAGACAGTTTCATTTTGACGCCCTCGGTAGAGTGCTGAGGCATCATAGCTCACAGCAACCTCAGACTCTCTGGCTCAAGTAATCCTCCTGCCTCAGCCTCCTGAGTAGCTGAGACTACAGGCGCCTGCCACAATACCTGGCTATTTTTACGGACGAGGTCTTACTCTGGCTCAGGCTGGTCTTGAACCCCTGAGCTCAGGCAATCCACCTGCCTTGGCCTCCCTAAGTGCTGGGATTATAGGTGTGAGCCACTGTGCCTGGTCCCCAGTTGTTTTATGTTGCAGGTGTAAGAACGTTTTCGAGCAGTGTGTTCTGACTTTATCCATGTGGCCGGCTAACTGGAAGCTCTCAGCGGGTGGAGGCTGGATCCCTTTGCTCTCCATGACCTGCTCATGTATCAGGTCATCACGAATACTTGTTGAATAAGTGATTGATGCAACTTGAACTGAAGTGCAGTCCGTATTTTCTCACAGTCCACTTAGCATGGAAGTTCTGTTTTAGTGCTTCTCTGGAGTTTAGTGGGAAGTGTCTTTCTTTGGCTGCAATTAATGACATAAACATGTGATGGTTCATATGATGAGAAATCCAAAGATGGGCAGTTGTTGACTTTGCTCCAGCAACAATGCTCAGTTATGTCCAGGACAGCATCTGTGATTCCATGGCCTTTTCTTATGGTAGCAATAATGCTGCCATATCTCTGATCATCACATCCAGCATTCCATATAGGGAAAGGGAAGGAAGGAATGAAACCAGCAGATGCAGAAAAACAAATGCTTATTTTCATCCCCTGAGAAACTTTCTAATACAATTCTGCTTAAGTCTCATTTGCTAACATTACATCAGTGGCCACCCATAGCTGCAAAGAAGATGAGGGAAGAAAGGCTGGATGTGACCAAGGAGTTTTGACAGGGCTAGTTCTCCTGTGTCGTGTGACTCCTTTAGGGCCACCTTCGGATCATGCAGGTGCTCCGTCACCCTCCCTTTCACAGCTGGGAAGGTGCATTGTGGCCCCAGGTCATCACGTGGGCTCACTTGGGCCTTGGTGTCTGCAGGCCAAGTCTGCCAGATTGATCAGCACCCTGAGGCTGTAGACACACTTTCTTCCTTCCTTCTCCCTCCCTCTGAGGCTGTTTCTCCAGGGTGAGGAACACACCAGGAGGAAGGAAGGAGGCTATTGAATCTTCATCACTCCTTCATATCTCTGGGGAAGTGAGACCCAGAGGCTTTAGGAGGCCATCCAGCCACGGCTGGCCTGCGATCAGGGTACCTGCAGACCTGGCACCATCCTCACCTTCGCTTGGCACTGGTGTTTTATCATCACCAGCATCAGAGGCGCCTCTGCCCTGCCCTGGGAAGACAGTGTGGGACACTCTGTTCTGACCGGGTTATCCACAGGTGGCAGCTGCTAATAGTGAGAGCGCTGGAATGGGCTGGGGCTCTGGAAACCTGGCTTCTGTGTTTCCTCTCCGATTCTCTGAGCTTCAGTGCTCTCACCTGGGAAACAGGTGCGGGTCACAACACCGCGACCATGGTATACCATGCGCTGCAGACACCGAGATCCTGATCGCCAGGTTTGGCCAATAAAATGGGGACGGAGCCAAGGCTGCCAAGTTTGCTTACGGGGCATGGAGTGTGGCCCGAGCTGGACTCGAAGTGAACTGGATCTCCCAGCAGCCACAGGCACCCCAGCCCTGAAGGGAGATACTATGTTTTCCTGTGAGGACAGGTTTCAAAGTCCTGTGAGCGTCCTTGCTTTGTCCAGGGAACTGGGGAAGAAAACCAGAAGAGAGTGAAGTTTCCTCTGGGTGGTGGATTAGTTTATGGTGGTACCTATAACACGGGACCACAAACTTAGCTGCAAACTGCCAGCTGAGGCTGAGGGGAATCTGGACACAGACACGCAGGGAGATGTGTGAACACGGAGGCAGAGATCAGAGCGAGGGGTCTGCCAGCCGAGGGGCACCTGCCAGCTGCTGGGGGAGGCCCAGCACCTCAGAAGGAACGGACCTGTTGACACCCTGACTTCCAGCCTCTGATCTCCAGAACTGTAGGAGAATAAATTTGTTGTCCTAAGCCACCCAGTTTGTGACCATTTGTTTACAGGACCTTTAGGAAACTGTGTGTGTGTGTTTTTTTTTTAATTAAAAGTTTTGGGGTTTTTTGTTTGTTTTGTTTTTGAGACAGAGTCTCACTTTGTTGCCCTCCGTAGAGTGCTGTGGCCTCACAGCTCACAGCAACCTCAAACTCTCAGGCTCAAGTGATTCCCTTGCCTTGGTCTCCCATGTAGCTGAGACTATAGGCCACAATTCCCGGCCTTCTTCATAGATGGGGGTCTCGCTTTGGCTCAGGCTGGTCTTGAGCTCCTAAACTCAGGTGATCTACCTGCTTTGGCCTCCTGGAGTGCTGGGAATATAGACGTGAGCCACCTTGCCCAACCTAATTAAAAAAGTTTTAACCTTTGATGACCGCAGGCCTCGCTGCTCCTGTTTTGTCAGACCATCCAGTGCTACGTCTGGCTCTCTCACGAATTTTAATTGACAACTTTTGGTCTAATTAACACAGTTAATTAAAATGCATTTCAAAAGCAAATACTTCATACTACATATAGGAATAAACTTCAAATGGACCAGGAATCTAAATGTAAAAAAATGAAATCATACAAATAATAGGAGAAATTATGGGTTAATTTCTTTACAACCTGGGTGTAGGGAAAGATTTTCTAACTTTCTGATGCAGAATTCAGATTCAAGGACAAGGTCAATAAATTTAACAGACTGGGCACAGTGGCTCACGCCCAGGTGGGAGGTGCACTTGAAGCCAGGAGTTTAAGACCAGCCTGGGTGACAGAGCAAGAACCCTTCTCTAAAAATAAATAAATTTAACAACATAAAGACAAAAGAAACTTTTTCACTGTAAAAACACCATGAATGACATTAGACGGCAATTGATTACCTGGGAGAGAATATTTTCAACATAAATCTCAGATAAAAGGCTAATATCCCTAATATTTGAGGAATTCTAAAACATTGAGTTAAATAAAGCCCCACAAACCTGATCTAAAAATGGGCAAAAAATGTGAACAGGCATCTTATAGAAAAAAGATACAAAAATGGTATCCCCACCTGGTTCCCTGATCCTGCTAGAGACTCTGAGATCCTGTTAATATTTAATACATCTGTTTCTGCTCAAACTAGACACAGTTGTCTGCAATTTATTTGGTGGGCACAGGCTATTTCCAGATATCAGTCCCTGATGAACCTTGAAGACTTTCCCAGCCTAGAGTACACACAAATGTTATTCGTACCAGATTCTGAGACAGCTTTAAAAGAGGAATTCACAGATTTATTTTAAAGCAATTTCAATTTCATCACAAAACGTGTAGTGCCTTCTGGAACGACTACTTTGAAGGAGGGAGTTTGTGGGTTGGGTGAGCTCTGGTATGTTTGTTTAAAAAGAAACCTTTGAGAGTTACACCTCATCACCCAAACAATATGTGATCTGCCTTTGGAATGTTTTGGGTCTGGGTGTGTCACATGTTTTGAGACTTCTTTTCAACCAAGATGGTGGGGGCAGCAGGAAGCCTCCAATCAGAGGTGGGGTGAGCTATGTGACTCCTGCACCTTCCCTGTGCTCCTCCAAAACTCCATACTTCTCTGAACCTGCGCAGGGTCAAGTGGAGGCGGACTGGGTTTCAGCCTGGTGCAAAGTCCAGGGTAAGCACAACTGCCTTCAGAAACTCTCGTTATAGAAACAACCTGAATGCCCAACAAGGGGTTTGTTTAATAAACCATGGTTCACCCAAATAATGAGGTTCTAAACTGTGATTAGAATAGTCAGTGACATGGAGAGACATTTGGGATATATAATTGAGTGAAAAGACAGATTGCAGAATACAGAGTATAACCTCATCCTGGTGTAGTGTGCCATTTTTGTAAAAGTATGTGTACATAAATATATATGAATATAAAAGTGTCTAGGAGAATGTATTTTAGAATTGGTCATGACTGAGAAGGAAGATTATCTGTGATTTTTTTTTTTTAGACAGTCTCACTTTGTTGCCCTTGGTAAAGTGCCATGGCATCACAGCTCACAGCAACCTCAAACTCTTGTGCTTAAGCCATTCTCTTGCCTCAGCCTCCCAAGTAGCTGGGACTACAAGTGTCCGCCACAATGCCCGACCATGTTTTTAGAGACAGGGTCTTGCTCTTGCTCAGGCTGGTCTTGAACCTGTGAGCTCAGGCAGACCACCCTCCTCAGCCTCCCACGTGCTGGGATTATAGGCATGAGGCACCAGGCCGAGCCTATTGGTAATGTTTTATATTATTTTTTAGTGAAGTATGATCACTTTGTAAGGAACACATATTACCTCATAATCACACAAAACAACACCATAATTTATGTTTTTAAGTCCTTAGTTTATTATGTTTTAAGTCCTCAGTTCTCCAGAAAGAAAAGAGTGGAGAGAGAAATAGATGAACTGCAAAATGTCATCTCTGCTGAAGCCACACCCAGGAGAGGTGTGAGGAATCAGCATCCTGTTCTCTTGACTTGTGGGTATGTTTGAAAATTTCCATAATAAAAAGTAAAAAACAAGCAAACAAAACCTACAAAACCAAGAGCAGCAACGAATTAATCACTAGCCTTCAGAGGATTCATTATTTTAGTATAAGAAACTTAGACCTAAGTGCTCGCTTCGGCAGCACAAATACTAAAATTGGAACGATACAGAGAAGATTGGCATGGCCCCTATGCAAGGATGACACGCAAATTTGTGAAGTGTTCCATATTTTAGGTCAAAAACATAAAATGTTTTGGAGAAAAAAACTTACAAAAGTGAGAAATAAATAAATAGACAACAGAAATAAGGCTTTGGAATAGAAATAAGGCCTCGGAACAGAAATAACACTGTTAAACCCAGGAACCACCCAGCCGTGTGACCTCAGGTCAGTAATTTATCCTTGTTAAGCCTCAGTTTCCTCACTTGTAGGATAGGATGAATCCATGCTGAATGGCATGCGGGATATTCACAGAAAACTCTAATCACTACCCCAGGTGCTGTTGTTCAATTCAGGGATGTACCGTAGAAGCCCAAAAGCAACAACCCCGCATCCCAACAGTCATTTTTAAGCTTTGGTGCTAGCAAAAATGCAGACTCCAAGGCAATGCCCCCAGGACTCAGTATCTGGGGATCTTAAGCCTCTCTAGTTTAAATAAGAGCCCAGGTAATTCCTACTGGGGAAATACCACATCTCATGCCACCAGAAGACACCCTGGTGAGCAGATCTGCCGTGGGCAAAAAGGGGTCACTGTACAGAAACTAGGGCAGGGCATCGTTTGGGGCTGATTGCCCATTTATGACTCCAGGTGGACTTTGTCCGCAGTCACAGCTAGGAAAAGCTGGCATGCAAGAAAGGCCTTTGCAAAAACAGGGAATAAACGATATGTCACATCTGTGGGTTTTTCCTGGGAGGGGCAGAGTCTGTGGGCAATTGGCTTTAGGTCAAGAATCCAATTCCAATATGAAACAACTACCATCATAGGCCGAAGCCCCGACCATTCCCCTTCTGCCAAACTGGAATTCTGACAGAGGTATCAGAACCAGCCCTGCTGGGGTATGGTGATCGCAGAATGCTTCCAGGAACAAGGCACAGAGCAAGGACCAACAGTAAGTTTAGGGATCCTTTTGATTCATGGCCTCCTCAGTAGGGGTGTTGGGTCCAGGAACCTTCTTGGACACAAAATGACCGAGCTTAGACCAAAGAAAAGAGGAAACTCAGTAGGTGTGTCCTAACTGCAGACCACTCAGCCATCTAACATGCCCCCAGGGAAAAATATGCAGTGAATCACCTCTGTGCACTCCCAGGCCCGACTGCCTGGGGAACTGCCTCCTGATCGGAGTTCCTTCTAATCAGAATTCCATGACTTCCTCCTCAGCCACTGGTCCCCAGACTCTTCCTTTGGGACAGAAAGAGGAGAACAGGAAGGAAGAACAAGATGGCCATGGTGGGGTGGGGACGAGGGTATATTTGGGGACTGGGGGCCTATTTCGAGGCCCGGCCTGGCACCTGCTGTGGTCCTCTGTGTCACCAGTTCAAACACGAGAAATAATACCAGGCATGCTATATCTTCAATGCAAAACTGAGGAATTTGTGGTGAACCTCCAGTCTTTGTCTGAAAAATAAAACTATTGGCTGGGTGCAGTGGCTCGTGCCTGTAATCCCAGCACTCTGGGAGGCTGAGGCAAGTGGATTGCCTGAGGTCAGGAGTTGAAGATCAGCCTGACCAAGAGTGACACCCCCAACTCTACTAAAAATAGAGAAACTAGCTGGGCACGGTGGCAGGCACCTGCAGTCCCAGCTACTTGAGAAGCTGAGGCAAGAGGATCACTTAGGCTTGGGAGTCTGAGGTTGCTGTGAGCTATGATGATGCCTTGGCACTGCAACCAGGGTGACAGAGTGAGACTCTGTCTCAAAAAACAAAAACGAAAACAAAAAAAAACCCCAAACACCCAATGATTAAAGTGATTTATTCCTGATTCCAGCCCTAAGGAAGGGACAGTCCCTGCTTCTCCCTGATCTTGCACCCAAAGGTAATCAATTTGGCATAAATAAAAATGCAGATAGATCTATCTTGGGACCCTGGATTGTGAGCTCCTGTGGGCCATCTCCCCTGCCCCAGGGTGGTGAGGCTTGGGCAGCTCTGGCCCGAATGATGAATGAGCTTGGCCCGCTCAGTGCAGTGTCTACACACATGGCCCCACTCCCCTCTTCCGTGGCCTGTGTTATGTAGCATTCACCTAGAGGCAGGCCCACCCTCTGATCCAGTGCCTCTCTCTGTCTCCTCCCTGAGACCCTCCACTCCCTCCAGGATTCCACAGAGGTCTGGGGCTTTCTTGAGGATGAACAGGTAGCAGCTGTCAAGGCAGAGGTGGAGAGAGACCTGCTTCCTGCCAGGTGTCACCCTGTGCCTCTGTCAAGATGGAGAAGGGGGAAGGAGAGCAGGTCCCTGGGGTGGAGAACCCAGATCCTCAGGGCCAGGTCCCAGAGAGCGTTGGTGGGATGACAGGTCAGCATCCACCCTCTCCCCAGCGTCCACCCTCTCCTCTCCTCAGATGGGCGACCTGCCACCTTCAGAGTGGGGAGTCTAGACTGTCAGCTTCTTCTTTATTTATTTATTTAAGACAGTATCTGACTCTGTTGTCTTGGGTAGAGTGCCATGGTATCATCACAGCATCCTCAAACTCCTGGGCTCAAGTGACCCTCCTGCCTCAGCCTCCCCAGTAGCTGGGACTACAAGTGCCCACCACATGCCTGGCTAGTTTTTCCTATTTTTATTAGGAACAGGGGGTCTCACTCTTGGCCAGGCTGATCTCTAACTCCTGAGCTAGAGAGGGATCCTCCTGCCTCGGCTTCCCAGAGTGCTGGGATTACAGGTGTGAGCCACCGTGCCCAGCCACCTGTTAGCCCCCACGTCTCATTCCCCGAGACCCTGCCTGAGGTCTGGCTTCATGGGGTAGGTTTTTACTATCTGTCCAAATTGAATTGTCCGGTCACATTAACGTTTAGTAGGAAATGACATTGAACTGGTTTCCTGAGGCTGCTATGACAAATAACCACAAAATGGGGGACTTAAAAACAATAGAAATTTATCCTCTCACAGTTCTGGGGGGTAGGAGTCCAAAGCAGGTGTCAGCAGGGCTGTGCTCCCTTTGAATGAATGCTCTGTGGGGAGAAGTCTCCCTGCCTCTTCCAGCTCCTGCGGTCCCTGGGGTGGGTGGCTCTGGTCTCTGCTTCTGTCTTCACGGGGCCTTTCCTCCCAGGTCTCAGGGTGTCCAGTCTCCTTGGATTTGGGGCCCACCCTTACTCAGTATGACTTCATCTTGTTACCTTAATCACATTTGAAAAGACCCACTTTTCACCTAAGGCCACATTCTGAGGTTCTGGATGAACATGGACTTTTAGGGGTCACAGAAAGGCATTAAATAACACAGCAAGAAGTACAATGAAGGAAGTTGGAGGCTGCAGGACTGAGATTCTGTGACTTCAGAGCTTAAGCTGCCCTTGTGCCTGCTAGTAAGAACTGTTAGCATCACTGGCTTCCACTGCCAGCAGGAAGGTGAGGTTCCTGGCTCCCTTTTATAGAGGAGAAGGCTAAGGCTCAGAGGGGCAAGTGAATGGCCAAGGTCATGAGGCTGCCAGAGCTAGGCCTGGAATCTGTTCAGGCTGGCTTGGGGGAGCCCCAGCGCTGATAAGGTTCCAAGATTTTTCCGTGACCTTTCTCTGAGAAATGTGCTTTATCAATAGGAAGCAAAGGTCTTGAATTGCCCTGCTCTTCAAATCCTTCACCTCCTCAGACCCTGGGTTTGGGAATGTGCCCCCTTGCCCACGTGAAAACGGTGATGTGCAAGCCGGCAAGGACTGACATAATTATTGATAGAAATTAGTCCGTGAAGGATCCACCTAGACCCAGCCTCATCCCATGCCTAGGCGGGAAGTCACCCTTTCACTCCCATTCCTGCTTCTTCTCACAGATTGAGAACACTGAGGTGGTTCCCCAAATGCGCTCAAGGGGTAGAGGGGATAGTGGGAGTAGGGAGCAGTCTTTTGGTTGTGACTCTCTGCAATGCCTGTTCACCCATGGAAGCCTCGAGTGTGGAGAATGTTTTGTTAGGAAGTTTTCAGCACCTTGGACCATATCCTGAAGGAATTCACTTATTTATTCAACAATCTCTACAGTGTGTCCTGCTCTCCGCTTCGTCGCTCCATCGGCGGGGAGGGCACTGCTGGCCTTAGGACACCGCTGGGCTGCATTGGCCAACCAGTGAACCTACAGACCCCAGTTCTGGACCCAAGACACCAAAGGAAGCCTCCTAGTATAAGAGCAGGGGAGGAGGAAAGCGTCTAGCCCCCAGGCCTCACTTCCCTCCCTGTCGATGGGATCGTGCAGTCGCAGGATTTCAGGGCGCTTGGGTGCGTCAGCTCCCTCCCCACAACCCAGTGCCAACGCAACGCCAGGTGTGCCCTCTGGCCCTGGCTCGTGTGTTCGCATTTTCTCGGCTCCACGAGTCTAGGCCAGAGCCCACTGAAGGAGGGCGGAATTAAAGGAGCCATTTGGTCAAGGGCTTTAGGAGAAACTTGCTCCTCCCATCACATCCCCACGTTAGGCCAGCCGCCTCAAAAATGCAGGCGCCCGCCCTCTGTGAGCTCACCACCTTCTCACAAGCCCACCGGGGCGGTTATTATTACCCTCGTTTTTCCAGGGCGGAGCCCAGGGCTCAGAGAGGCCAAGCGACTGGCCCAAGGTCACACAGCCGATCAGTGACAGGTCGGAGGGCTGGAACGGGTCTCCGGAGCCCCGCCCCAGCAGCTTTTCGGAACAGCCGCCACCTCCCTATTAAAACGCTCAGGAGTATAGCAGGAAGGCCGAGCGCCTCGCTTTCACTTAAAAACAATGCTCCACGCAAATTTGCGGGAACAAAAGCGAACAGAAATCCACCCCGGGTTTTCTGCCCCTCCGGTCTCGGCGGACCAATGGAGTCGCGCCGGCCGCCGAGGGGCAGGAGGAGGCGGTGCCAGCGTGATCGACAGCCGCTGCGGAGGAGGGGCCGCGGCGCGGGCGAATCGGATTGGGGACCTGGAACAATCACGGGCCGAGAACGGGCCTCCAGAGCCAATCAGCGCGCGGGGGCGGGCCCCGCCGGCCCGGGCTGTCGCGAGAGGCAGCCACCCCGCCCACTTCTGCTGGTCTGGCCGCCCGTCAGCGCCAGGCGCGATCCCTCCGCTGCTCGGACGCTTGTCGGCCGCGCTCGGGCCCAGATCCGTCCGCTGCGCGTCCCGCCGGATCCCTCCGCGCCCGCCGCGTGTCCCTCCCGCGCGAGGCGCCCGTTCTGCCGCGGCCTCAGGCGCTCCAGAGGCGGCGACGCCGCACCCGCGGCCCGGGGAAACGGCCGGCCTGGGCGGCGGCGCGGGCGGCGGCGGCGGCATGGCCGGGGCGGCTCCGTCGGGGGGCGGCCCGCAGTGACAGACCCTGCGGCGCGGGGGGAGATGGGGGCGGCCGCCTCCCGGGCGACGACGACGACGACGAGGAGCAGCCGCCGCCGCCGCCGCCGCGCACCGGCCGCCGCTGGGGACGGGCGCGGGGAAGGAGCCTCCCCGTGAGCGGGGGGCCCGAGGCCGCTCGCCGCCCCCGGACGCCCCGGCCGCCCCGGGCCCCCCCGGCGCCCCGCGCGCGCCCGCCCGCCGGCCCCTGGCGGGGGCGCTGCCCGGCCCGCGCGCGCCCGGCCCCGGCCCGCGCCCCCGCCCCCGCCCCGGCCCCGGCCCGGGCCCCGGCGCCCGCCCGCCCTCGCCCGGCCCCGGCCCGCGCGCCCCCGGCCCCGGCGCGCCCCGGCCCCCCGCGCCGCCCGGCCGCCCCCGCGCGGCCCCCGGCCCCGGGTCGCGGCGCGGCGCGGGCGGCAGCATGGTGGAGAAGCGCTGCCCGCTGCAGAGGGACGGCGTGTACCGCTGGTTCTCGGAGCTGCCGTCGCCGCAGCGCGTGGAGTTCCTGTGCGGCCTGCTGGACCTGTGCATCCCGCTCGAGCTGCGCTTCCTCGGCTCGTGCCTCGAGGACCTGGCCCGCAAGGACTACCACTCGCTGCGCGACTCGGAGATCAAGGCCAACAACCCGGCCGACCTGGGCAGCCTCACCAACCTGACGGACGAGGTGGTGCGCAGCAAGCTGCTGGTGTCGCTGGCGCTGCTGGGCTCGGAGCAGCGCGAGGCGGCGGGCGTGCTCTACCGCACGCTCACGCACATCGACTCCATCATCCACAACTACGGGCTGCAGCTCAACGAGGGCCGCACGGGCGATGAGTTCCTGCTGCTCTTCACCATGGCCTCCAACCACCCGGCCTTCAGCTTCCACCAGAAGCAGGTGCTGCGCCAGGAGCTCACGCAGATCCAGAGCAGCCTGAGCGGCGGCGGGGGCCCTGGGGGCAAGAGCGCGCCCGGGTCCGGCGGCGCGCTGCCCACCTGCCCGGCCTGCCATAAGGTGTGTGCGCGCGCCCCGAGTCCCCACACCCCGGGTCTGCCCTCCAGGCGTCCCATACCCAATTTGCCACCTAAGCCCCCACTGCTCGACCCTAATCCCCATCCCAAGACTGGACGCTGTGTCCCAATTTTATGTCTCGTGGCTTCACTGTCCTCCTCCCCAGTCTCCATTCCACGCCCCAGGCGATTATCCCTCACCCCAGGTCTGCAACCAAGCCCCGAGTGTATGCGTAGAGCCCCAATCCTCTGTCTTGAGTCTCCACCCCACACCTGAAATCCACTCGCCGCGCCCAAGCCTCCAGACCCCCACTCCAAGGCTGCTTGGCCTCCCCGGGCGCCCGGCCCGAGGCGGCATCAGCGGTCAGAGTTCGCGCCCCCTTGGTGCTCACTTTCCTCCACACTGGGCTGGAGAACGCGATAAGGGTTCTTGAGTGACAGCAGTTAAACATTGTGTCGCCTTGGTTTCTCCAAATCGCGTTTATTACCACAAAAGGAGAGAGCGGGGGGCCAGTGGCAGGAGTCGCTCGCGGGGTAGGGGTTGGACGGCGCGTGGGGCCGCCGCTCCGCACAGGTGTCTTGAGTCCCCGCGGGCGGGGGCGGCGCCGCGGACGTCTGTACACGTTAGTCTGTGTGTCTGGATGTGTGTGGACGTGGTGTGCTCAATTGATTATAAGACCCAGGCCGCTGTGACAGAGAAAGACTTGGAGAGCCTTGAATGCCCACTGACTGTGATGTGTCGGTGGCTGCCTTGGGTTCCAGGTCGGCAAGGAGTTAAGAGATCTCCGCAGTTCTTAGACAGTTCACACGTGTAAGTGGAGACCAGGAGGGGCGTCCTGGTCTCCACTTAGACATGTGAACTATCCTGAATGTTTCATCATCACAGCAGTGTCCTAACCGACCCCCTCCCCCCCCAAACCAGTGCCAACATTTTGCTCTAAGAGAAAAGATTTCTCTTTGACCTAGTGTGGTGTGTATTTGATTACAGACCATTTCTGTTTGGGAAGAGGAGGTTACAGCCAGGACCTGTCATGCTAACTGCTTCTTTGCAGTGTCTTTAGCTCCTGGAGTTAAAACTTTGCTGTGACTTTGCTGTCCTGAGCAGCTGAGAGGACCGCCTGGCTTGCTTGTGTTTTTTTTGAAAGCTGTCTTTCAGGCCTGGATGTGGCTTCTTTTTTTAATGTCTTCCTCTAAGAAGTGGTTATGGTACTTGCTTTGGTTTTTTATTGATGTGTTAATGTTTTTCAGTGACACTTATCTCTGAGACTGTGCTTTTCTTTTTATGAAGTTGGGTTCCCAGCCTGAATCACATATAATGTGCTAGGCAGGAAAGTTCTCCTCAAGGCCAGGTCCCAGGAAGGTGGGGTTGTTGTAGTAAGCGCTGTGTAAGCTTTGGGACTCCTGGAGCTGCTGCCTGTTCCTGGAATGTCAGTCCTTCCTGGTCAGTTTCGTGGGCTGTTGGTCCTGTCCCCCAGGCATTGATGGTGTCTGGCTGGGCTGCAGCTCCATCAGCTCTGCAGGGAGATTCTGGAGTGTGCCCATGAGCTGCTTATGTGGGAAGTGGTGGTTATTATTTTGGTGGGGCATTGAGCTAAATCTGAAATAAAAGTATCTCTTGTAAGAGAGCCTTTCTATCAAGCAAAAGTCTCTTTGATGACATGAAGGGGATCTGTCCCTTCCCACATCCCCACCACCTCTGAGGCCACCAGCTCTGAATCTCCCAGCCCAGTGACCCTGGCCAGAATCCTGTACCTCTGGAAGTTTCCTGTTGCAGATGGAGGGGATGTCACCACCACAGGACCTTGTTTTTAGGGTTATACGTAGGTAAAGTGTCCAGCAGGGGCACAGTAAATGCTGCTTTCTCCTTGTGGCCACTCTGGCGTTTTATCATTTTTATGGAGGTGTGCTAATTTAAAGCAAGGCACATTTTGTGGAATGAAATATTTTTACATCTTGGCCACGAGTGTTCATGTTTTTTTTATTTTTTGAGACAGAGTCTTACTATGTCACCCTTGGTAGAGTGCCGTGGCATCACAGCTCACACCAACCTTAAAGTCTTGGGCTTAAGTGATTCTCTTCCTTCAGCCTCCCGAGTACAGGCACCCGCCACAACACCCGGCTGTATTTTGGTTGTAGTTGTCATTGTTGTTTGGCAGGCCTAGGCTGGATTCAAATCCACCAGGTCCCGTGTATGTGGCTGGTGCCCTAGCTGCTGAGCTATAGGCACCAAAACTCATGTTTGATTTTTGAGTAGTTAATTGAAGCTTGCAATGAAAAAAAATTTTTTTTGGAAAAATCAGATAATTCTATGTGACCCTTCATGAGGATTACTCATTAAGGAGTAATTTTGGGGCCATTGTTTACATATTTGAAAACAAGTATGGTTTCTAGTTTTTCCAACATCCCATGTCGCTGCTCAGCTGGTTTCGGTCACATTTCTTTAACTTTCTGTCCCTTTGCTGCTTCAGAGCGAAGTCCTGATGTTAATAAGCCGTTTCTTGCCTGGTGTAGGCAGCTCAGGTGAAGTGCAGCCTTCACACGTTTTGACCTCTGGTTTTCCCACTTTCCCCAAATCTAATGTTTGATGTAAGCCTGGAAAGCCTTCCTTTTAAAGCTCCAGCTTACGTTTTTTTTTTTTGATAATGTTGTATTTTGTTTTGAGCTCTTTGAGCTTAGAGACTTTGTATTTTTCTTTGTTTTTTTTTTTTTTTTTTGGTAGAGACAGAGTCTCACTTTATGGCCTTAGGTAGAGTACTATGGCATCACACAGCTCACAGCAACCTCCAACTCCTGGGCTTAAGCAATTCTCTTGCCTCAGCTTCCCAAGTAGCTGGGACTACAGGCGCCCGCCACAACGCCCAGCTATTTTTTGGTTGCAGTTCAGCCGGGGCCGGGTTTGAACCCGCCACCCTCGGTATATGGGGCCGGCGCCTTACCGACTGAGCCACAGGCGCCGCCCTGTATTTTTCTTTTAAAGATGTTGATTGCTTTTTAAATTCTGTATCCTATTTAATTTTTTTTCTTACAACCGTATTTTCTTTTTTCCTTGCAACCACTTTATTGTTTAAATTTGTACAAATTTATGGGGTACATGGGACATTTTGTACATGGTATATAATATGTAGTGTGTACCTTTTAACCCACTTCTGTCCATCTTCCCTCTTCCACCTGATTCGCCCTTCCGTCCTGTTACCTATTTTTCCATTCTCTGTACCTCCCTGCTCGCATTTTTTTAGCTTCCATGTATAAGGGAGAAGAAGCAATATGTGTCTTTCTGTGCCTCGGTTATTTCCCTTAAGGTAATGCTCTCCAGTTTCATCACCTACTTTTTGATCTTTTCAAAAAACCAGCTTTTGGATTTATTGATCTGTTACATAATTCTTTTGTTTTCAATTTCATTTAATTCTTCTCTGATTTTGGTTGTTTTCTTCTGCTGCGTTTGGGGTTGAAGTGTTCTTCTTTCTCCAGTTGCTTGAGATGTTCCATTAATCTTATAACCGTATTTTCTGAAATATTCATTATTTATGATTGCATCTCCAAGCCCTCACTGTGTTTTTACTTTAAAATTTTGATTGTTTTGAGGACTTCTAGAAGTTTAAGTGTGGGGAGTGTAGGTAGAACAGATACACTTGTATTTTACTTTCACAAAGGAAAACATTCATGGTAGTCAAACCGATGGTAGCTGGAAGAAGTTGTACTCTGCTGAGGACTGAGCTGCTCAATGCTGTCAGCTCTCCTGTCCCTTAAAGACAGGCCATCCCCGACGTTGCCGTTGCTGAGGACTGGGTTTAGACTCACCACAGCCTGTCTTTTCATTCGTTTAAATTTGAAGCCATACTTTTGGAAACAAAAACAATCCTCTGCAGTTTCTTTGCGGCAGTGCTTATTCTTTCTTAATAACAGCCTCCTCGAGATGCAACTGACATGCGCACGGTTCACCTTCTGAAGTGTCTGAGTCAGAGGTTTTCAGTATAGTCACAGAGTTGTGCAACCAATATACCACTAATTTCAGAACTTTGTCATCATCCAGGAAAGAAATCTGGTACCGATTAGCAGTCTCTTCCCCCTGCTCCCAGCCCGACCGTCATCTGTGGATGACTTTTCTGGACGTGTCGTGAGTGGATCGTACACCGTGTGGCCTTTTGTGGCTGATTCCTAGACTTAGCATCACGCTGTCAAGGTCTGTCTCTGTTGTGTGAGCGTCAGCAGTTTGTTCTTTTTACAGCTAAATAATATTCCATCTATGGATCAGATCACTTTTGTTTATTCAGTCCTCCGGTAGATATTTGGGTGGTTTCATGTGCTTGTTTTTAGACAACTTTTTCTTCATGGATAATAGGCTATTTGTCTTAATGTCCCTGTATTGGACCTGCCACTAACTGTGGTCTTTGCGAAGTGTCAGCCCATGACTGTCCTGAGGAACCTCATTCTTGTGGTCACGTGCCGGCTGGCGAGGCCTTGTTCACGGAGCTGGGCATGTGTGCCCATTGCCTGTCTCAGGGGCTGCGCTGAAGCAGAGGCCACCACTGTATGTGCAGAGGTGCAAGCCTTGCAGGGGTTTCGTCGGTGAAGTTGTTCCTGGGGAGGGCGTGTGGAGCAGGGGCCACACCTGAGTGCCAACTGGCTGGCAGGTGGGCCTGAGAGCCCCCACCTCTGTGTTTCAGTGTCCTTGTGGCACAGAACTACGTGTTTGGTACTTTAAAGGGGGTGCTAAAATGGTGTTCTTAAAGTGCCTGGTGCAGGGGTGGTGGAGTGGAGGGGGAAGAGTGGTCTTCCTTTGGGTGCATGTGCCTGGGAACAGGCCTGGAGTGCCCAAGGGTGAAGTCCGTGCGCTGGTTCAGACTGCCACATCTCCTGCCCTCGGTAAGCTGTAACCTCACTTCACTGCTTCCCAGAGCTGCTAGGAATCCCTGCCGTGCAGAGGTGAAGTGCTGGTGGTCTGACCTGTGCTCGTCACGTGAGACATGGCTTCTTTGGGCTTCGCCGGTGCAGCTGGAGGCAGCCTCATACCCCGAGGAAGGCCTTTGTCTTTAGCAGCTGCTGTTGCTGACGGGTTAAGGGATAACAGTGACCCAAAGGCACTGTTTTGAATCCAGCTGTAACACTTGTTCTCTGGGCAGCAGCTGCCCAGTCTGTGAACTTGAGTCTGGATGAGTCTGGCTCTCTTGTTGTTACTTTATCACCCTTCAGGAGGAGCTGATGTCCTAGGGCGTGCTGGGTGTTTGGGGTTGGTTTTTGTGCCTTGTCTGTGCAGTGAAGCACAGCGTGAGGTGCAGGAGGGAGACCTGCAGACACAAGCCGCTTAACGGGGGGCTGGTCCTGGAGTGTGGGCCACAGAACTGCTCACCGGGACCTGTGCATTGGTGGCTGCAGTCTGCAGGGCGTGGCTTCTGGGCACTTGCCTGTGGTATTCAGTAGGTAATCGTAAGCACTTGGGCGTCAAAGCATACCTAAACATAGAAGAGGTACGGCAAGAGTACCATATGATCTTACAGGGCCGCCAGGTGGATGTGCTGGCGTTGTTGGTACTGAGTGCGGCCTGGAGGGCTTTCCTGGTGGGGTCACTGGCATCGCAGTGGTGCTCCACCCACTGCCCTGGCTGGGCTGGGTGGCATCTCAGTCACTGGCCTTTGCCCTTTCGTTAAATGAAGGCCGTTTTTTCACACAAGCCAGTTCACTTTTGATTTATTTGTGGGACTTTAAGTTTTATGTCCTCGTTGGGTGTGGTGTGTGTGATAGGACAGTGTGGTTCCTGGGAATTGGAGAACAGTCACAGCTGAACTTGAGTCTTGCTGTGGCTTTGAAACTCTTGTTTCTCAGGCTGTAGTCTGTCCATTTCTCAATAGTTCTGCATATTCACCTTCCTTTTGGATTGAGGACATTTTTGGATAACTATACGTTTTTCCAACAAATTCACATTTGAGTCTTACAGCTCAGCGGCCAGCAGAATGTCCTTGTGCTGGTTCTGTTCACCTCCCTTAGAGAATGTGAATTGGTCAAAAGACATTTTGGTTAAGCCTAGAAAAACTAATTCTCCCCACCCTCATCTTAGAGGTTTTAGTGGCTTTTTGTTTTTTTGTTTTGAGACAGAGTCTCACTCTGTCACCTCCCCTGGAGTGCAGGGGCAGCATCACAGCTCACAGCAACTTCAAACTCCTGGGCTTGAGTGATCCTCCTGCCTCAGCCTCCTGAGTAGCTGGGACTATAGGTGCCCACCACAGTATCCAACTAGTTTTTCTATTTTTAGTAGAGACGGTGTCTTACTTTTGGCTCAGGCTGGTCCTGAACTCCTGAGCTCAAAGAGTCCTCCCAGAGCACTAGGATTTTACAGGAGTGAGCCACTGTATCCAACTTGGTTTTGTTTCTTTTTGTTGTGGTGGTGGTTGTTTTAAGAGACAGGTTCTCACTCTGTTGCTCAGGCTGGAGTGCAGAGGTGGGATCACAGCTCACTATAGCCCCAGATTCCTGGGCTCCTAGGTAATTGGAACTATAGGCACCCACCACCAATTTTTATTTTTGTAAAAATGGGGTCTTACTATCTTGCCCAAGCTGGTATTAAACTCCTGGCTACAGGGACCCTCCAGCCTCCTTGTGACTTACATTGTAGATGTGTAGATAAGAGCCACTGCACAGCCCGCTTTCTGTGAGAAGCTCCCAGCTGGAGCAGTAGTTACCTTGTTAGTTAAGTAAGAGCTGTTAGTTTACATCATGTGAGGGTTTCTCATTTGCACCTCAGCTTTGATACGTACATGCAGCGTAGACATTATTTAAGCAAGGTGGTTTTCTGCAGTGATGTGTGGATGTTTTGATTGTGAAGAGACCGGACTACCTGTGGATGTGTTTCCTATCAAGAGTTAAAAGAGAGGGGCGGTGCCTGTGGCTCAGTGGGTAGGACGCCGGCCCCATATACTGAGAGTGGCAGGTTCAAACCTGGCCCCAGCCGAGCTGCAACAAAAAAAGCTGAGTGTTGTGGCGGCTCAGCTACTCAGGAGGCTGAGGCAAGAGAATTGTCTAAGCCCAGGACTTGGCGGTTGCTGTGAGCTGTGAGGCCACGAAACTCTACTGAGGGTGACAAGGTGAGGCTCTGCCTCTATAAAAAACAAAACAAAACAAAACATAATAATAAATAAAAATAAAAAAGAGTAAAAAGATAATCAGGGACTAATAAAATAGGTTAATTCTTAGCAATTTCTCTTCTGGCTTTTAAGGCCTGAAGTTATTTAAAGTGAAAAGAAGACAAATGCAAGAAAGTATCTTTCAAGTAATTGTTACTCTAACAGCACTTGAGTCTGCCAAGTCGGGGGGCAGGTGCCCGGGGTCCACCGCAGGCACCACGCACCACGCACCGCTGAGAGCCGGCCTGCCTTTGAGGGGGGAGCCCCGGGAAGGTCTTGCCTCGGCCCAGCAGCCTGGGTTCCTCCCCTCCTGCAGCTTTGGGCACATCTTTGCTTCCTCAGGACGTGGTTAGGTCAGTCGTCTGAACTTTGGCATTTCCTGTCCCGCCCCCGACTGTGACCTCCAGTGTTTTCCCACTTAGCTCCTAAACATGCTGGAGTCTCTGGTTTGACTGTAAACAAAGCCCAGCCCTTCCACATCTGCCTCTCTCACCCCTCTTCTCTCCATCCCTTGGTGGCCATGTCCCGTCCATGCCTGCTCCGGAGCTGGCCCATCCCTGACATTTCACCACCTCTCGTGTTCTCCACGCCTCGGTTACCTCTTTGTAAACTTCTGTAATTTTGAATATTGTGAATATTGTGCAAATAAAGGTATTTTTAGCTACAGTTTCTCTTCTTCCCTATGTATGGTGACTTTAAGGGCAACTTTTGGGATGCCCTGTGGATAACATGTCAGAGGTAAAAGTTGAAGAGGTGCAGAGGGTGTTGGGTGGAAGATTTCCCTGTCCCACGGCGGTCAGGGAGGGGCATCAGAACGTTTTAGGGTCAAACAGTGTTCAGTTCCTTTATCCACCTGAGAACTTTATTTGACATTTAAAGAATGAATTCATTACCTTCTTCTTAGCCATCTAATTCCCCTCATAGCAGGTGACACTGCTCCTCGTGGAACCTTCCAGAGAGACTGTGTATTTGCAGTGAGATAACTGGTGTCCTCCACACTCTGGTGTGTCCCGGATTCCCCTCTGGGCGTTCTTGCCCCACAAGCTGACTGGCTTTGCCCAGTGTGTGTGCTTTGCTGCCTGTTGACACTCTGTTACCATCTCACTGTATCCTACATGCTATGAACAGATGTGACCTTTCACACTTAGGTAAGTGTATCCGTAGAATAAGAATCTGGACCTGGGCGGCGCCTGTGGCTCAGTGAGTAGGGCGCCGGCCCCATATGCCGAGGGTGGCGAGTTCAGGCCCAGCCCCGGCCAAACTGCAACAAAAAAATAGCCGGGCGTTGTGGTTGCCTGTAGTCCCAGCTGCTCGGGAGGCTGAGACAAGAGAATCGTGTAAGCCCAAGAGTTAGAGGTTGCTGTGAGCCGTGTGACACCACGGCACTCTACCCGAGGGCGGTACAGTGAGACTCTGTCTCTACAAAAAAAAAAAAGAATCTGGACCTGGAGTGGCTCAGATGCCCTGGACTTTCCTTATTATTTTATGTGTTGCCCTGTTCTCCCTTTTAAAATTCCTGCAGCTGATCCAAGCGCCCATTTCCTGTATGTTTAAGGAGTGTGGTGGTGAGTCAGCGCACCTGCCGCTCCGCAGGATGAGACTTGTACCTCAGTGCACTGTGGCTCCATCCTGCAGTCCTCTTAGCAGGGAAGTGGGGCAGTTTCTCTAGTAAGCCGTTTTATTCCAGGCGAGTCATCCATTTATTTTCCCTGCACATCTCTGTTGGATTGTTGCTCTTTCCTTCAGTTCTTAGAAGCTCTTTAAGTTTCAAGGAAATTGTCTTTAGTAGGAGTCACAAGTATTTTTTTTCTTATTTTTTAACTTTGCCACACAGTTTTTTTTTTTTTTTTTTTGTGGTTTTTTTTTTGGCTGGGGCTGGATTTGAACCCGTCACCTCCGGCATATGGGACCGGCGCCCTACTCCTTGAGCCACAGGCGCCGCCCCACAGTTTTTTTTTTAATTGTCATGTTCATCAGTCTTTTTCGTGTGGTTCCTGGTTTCACACTGCACAGGGTGCTCACACAGCCCACGCTGCGTGTCCACGACAGGCCTCACTGCGGAGACTCCCCTGTGGTGGCGTCTGGGACGGACCTTGTGTGATTTCTCTCTGTGTATCAGACTGACCCGTCTGTAACTTACTTGTTGTGAGGTATGAGCTAGTCTTCTGTTGCTCAGCTGATGGCCTGTTGGTCCCGTGCCATCTGTTGGGAGGTCTCCCTTCCCCCCCCCAAATCTGGAACGTCTTCTGTGGCACACTCCATATCTGTGCAGGCTCACTGCTGCCCCTCGGTCCTGTTTCCTTGATGCTGTCATCTGGCTGACCTTCTATTGGCCAAATTCTTTGACAGCTTCTTAATCCTTACATTTCTTCCTTTTTCCTTCTGTGGGTTTTACACACATTTTGGTTTTAAACAAATATGGCTGTAGAGGTGCCAGCCCCGGTGTATGGCTGAGTGCAGCCTGGGGACTGGGCTGAGGGCCTGCTGCCCTGTGAGCCCCAGCGCTGTTGGGTCCCTCCTCTGCGTTCTTAGCTTCTCACTTGCTTCACCACGTTTAAATCATGGTGTTACTCAGGCTTCTTTTCTTTCCTTCTCTTCTTTCGCTTAATAATCTGTGATATTTTCAGCTGTGGTTTTTCTAGTGTCACTGATGAATCCAAAACTCTGTATGACTGACTGGACCTTGAGGTCCCATCGAAGTTTCCAGGAGCACAGTCTGTACAAAAGCAGGTTCTGTTCCCACCTGCCATGATTTGATTGTGTTCCTCAGAGTTGGTGTGTTGGGACCTTAATACCAGTGCAGTGGTGTTGGGAGGTGGGACCCAGTGAGAGGCAGCTAGGCCACCGCCTTCCAGAGGTGTCAGTGCTGCTACTGCCCTGAGTGTGGTTGTTGACAGAGCAAGTCTGCCCCTCCTTGGTCTCCTGCCCTCATGCCCCCAAGGCCATCACCAGGTGCAGCCCTTGACCTTGGACTTCCCAGACTCCTGGGTCAGAGCCCACCCTGCTGGACAGGGGCCTTTGACCCCTTCCGGCTGGCTGGGTTCCGAGCCCTGATGACTTTGCAGGCTTAACGTCTGGTGACGTGGTCACAGCTCCAGTGCCATGTGAATCAGGGGCGCCCTTCCCCCTTTGTCCTCCTCCATCCACACTTGCCATGGTGCTCACACACACGGCCACGTGCCATGGAGCCATGACAATAAATCAGAAAGTGCTCACACACACGGCCATGTGCCATGGAGTCATGACATCCATCAGAAAGTGCTCACACACACGGCCATGTGCCATGGAGCCACGACATCCATCAGAAAGTGCTCACACACACGGCCATGTGCCATGGAGCCACGACATCCATCAGAAAGTGCTCACACACACGGCCACGTGCCATGGAGCCACGACATCCATCAGAAAGTGCTCACACACATGGCCACGTGCCATGGAGCCACGACATCCATCGGAAAGTGCTCACACACACGGCCATGTGCCATGGAGCCACGACATCCATCGGAAAGTGCTCACACGGCCATGTGCCATGGAGCCACGACATCCATCAGAAAGTGCTCACACACACGGCCATGTGCCATGGAGCCATGACATCCATCGGAAATGAGACACAGGCAGGACCCTGGCCTAGCACGGTTGCACTTTCCCTCTGGTTCAGACCCACATGCTGGAATTTGGGGACTGTGTTCTCTTTATTATAGATCAAGCTGCTGTCCTATTTAAAGTCTACAAGAAGCACTCTCTAGCTGTTCTGTTTTATTTTTTGATTAGGTAGTTCAGAAGCATTGATCTTTAACTCTTCTTAGAAGTAACAGTGCCAGACCCAACTAGTGGACTTGGCCTGGGTCTCCTGACCCTATGTGTGCAGCCCTTCCTGCTCCGCACTCCCTGACCTGGGTCTCCTGACCCTGTCTGTCCCCTCCTGCTCCGAGCTCCCTGGCCCGGGTCTCCTGACCCTGTCTGTCCCCTCCTGCTCCGAGCTCCCTGGCCCGGGTCTCCTGACCCTGTCTGTCCCCTCCTGCTCCGAGCTCCCTGGCCTGGGTCTCCTGACCCTGTGTGTCCCTTCCTCTGCACTCCCTGGCCTGGGTCTCCTGACACTGCGCGTCCCTTCCTCTGCGCTCCCTGGCCTGGGTCTCCTGACACTGCGCGTCCCTTCCTCTGCGCTCCCTGGCCTGGGTCTCCTGACCCTGTGCGTCTCTTCCTCTGCGCTCCCTGGCCTGGGTCTCCTGACACTGCGCGTCCCTTCCTCTGCGCTCCCTGGCCTGGGTCTCCTGACACTGCGCGTCCCTTCCTCTGTGCTCCCTGGCCTGGGTCTCCTGAACCTGAGCGTCCCCTCCTGCTCCGAGCTCCCTGACCTGGGTCTCCTGACCCTGTGTGGGCAGCCCCTCCTGCTCCGCACTCCCTGGCTCCCCTGAGCCCTGTGGGTGCTCTTCTTACACAGGACCCTTGGCCCCTGCCATGCCTGTGTGCCTGGCTGCCAGACGCCACCCTTCTGTTGCTGCGTCCTTACCCTGGACCTTACATATTGTGTTGTTCTCAGTCTTCATTTTCTTTCGTGAGCCTTGCCTTGTGGGCGGGTAGAGACTGTGTCTATGATATTGGTTGGTGGAGCCCAGTGGTTCTGCCACTTGGCAGGGCTTGTCTGGGATTGTCTTTTAAGCAGGGCCTTGTGGGTGTGGGTGGACAGCCTTTGTCCTGGGGTGCTGCTTTTCCCTGGATGTAGAAGTGACTTGTGTTACCGACTAATGCTCCTTATCTTTTTATCTTTTGTCTTTGTCCATTGACTGTTTCTCTTAACATACTATGTAACTATAGATTCTAGTGAATTTTAGCTTCAATTTTACTGTCTGTATTCTATTTTCTTAGTTTTAACTTAAATGTATTTTTCAAAAGCTGGCATGCAAAAGCTTTCTTTTGGAGGAGTTGACATGATTGTTTGGCTTTTGTCACCTGGATTGTGAATACGTAGGTCACGAGCAGGTCAGCCACAAGTTAGGGAGCGAGGCCGTGGTGCTGAGGTGTGGGGCTCGTCCACACGGAGTTGTGCCTGTGGCGAGGTCCTTTCCCTGGAGGCATGTTTCAGTTCTAAAGGGAAATTCAGTGGTATAACATAGAAAAGGGTCCTTTAGTATAAAAGGATTATTTTCCTTTAAAGTTTAAAACTTAAGATCCTGGGAAGCCTCCATGTCCTGTTGGCTGCAGGGTGCCAAGTGCTGCCCTGCTGAGCAGCCCGGCTGAATCCCGGGTCACGTCCCTCTCATGCTCTCTGCGGTGAGGTCACATCAGCCTTGTAGAGTTCTGTCCTGATTATTCACGACTTTTATCTAAAAGCATCAGTGGAATTATTAGAAAGAAGTTGTTAGTATAGCCTCAGGTTTCTGCCTCATTCCAGTAAACCTAACTAAAACGTGTATGTGTAGGAATTAGTTCTAGAAACATAGTCTAGACTTGAGAAATTGTTTGAAATAGGAAGAGATTTAATTTCTAGAGTAGAGAAACCCCACCCCTAATCTCTTCTGGGCATTTTAACAGAATTTAAAAGTTTGGGAATAATGCTAACCTAGGAATAATAGTAAAATGAATAAGATACCTTGGAAGGACCAAGTCAGAGTGATGTGGGATGGCTGTGGCACCTGTCGTCCTCCTGGACGCAGTGAAACGTGGGAAGACGTCCACAAAGCCCTTTGCACCACCTGTGGGAAGCTCACATGGAGAGAAGGCTCGGTGTTTCTGAGAATATGTAGATGTGTGGATCTTTTGACTTTATTTTAGTGAACAGGCATGAGGCCTGTGAACCAGCGCACCGGGAATGTGCGGTTAGGGAGGATGCTGCGGCCGCGGTATCTCTGCCCGTGCTGCAGCCCTGCTCCAAATGCGTCCAAGAGTCCATTCAGTCCTCATAACAACGCCGTGAGGCAGGTTCTATTTTTGTTCCCGTTTTAGCTGTGAGAAAACAGACACAGAGGTTAAGTCCTATGTAATTTGCCAATGGTGAGATTAGTAAGTGGCTATTTTTATAATGTGAAGTCAAAACTGTTTTTTACTTCATCATTAAATGTGAGCGGAAAGACCTGAGGAACGTGAGCTGGAGTCAGCGGCCCAGCCAAGTCAGTGCAGCAGCAGGAGCTGCCACCTGCCCGGCCTGCTGCGACCGTGGTCTCCTTGGGCTCGCCCGACACAGGTCTGCAGCTGGGCCTTGATTCTGTATCCCGACATTTTGTTGGATTTTATTTCCTTTTCTTTCTTTTTTTTTTTTTTTTTGTGGTTTTTGGCCGGGGGTGGGTTTGAACCCACCACCTCCGGCATATGGGACCGGCGCCCTACTCCTTGAGCCACAGGTGCCGCCCCTATTTCCTTTTCATTGAAAGGCAAAACTCAATTTAGTGATATGCACAAATTTTAAGTGTGTCATTAGAGCGTTTTTACTTGTAGAGCTTTGATAGATGTGCAAGCCTGGACAGGGATTCCATCTCTGTCACCCCAGAAAACTCCCCCTGTGCCATTTCCACCCTCACCCTGCCCTGGACCAAACCTTGGGCCTGTTTTCTACCCTTTACTCACTGTTCCGCTTCCTTCCCACCATCGCATGGTTGGGCTGTTGTGAAGCTTCGCTTAAGCAGAATTGTGGTGTGTTCCTTCCATCTCAGTCTGCAGGCGTGCTTTGCCGTGATTCTCAGCGGCTGGTGTGGGGAAGATAGAGTCTGAGCCTTGTGCTTTGCAGAGAGTGAGACATGTGCTGTGTGCCGCAACCCCGCACTGCTCTGTCGCCACTGTGGTCAGTGTACTGGTGGCACCTGCTGTCGCAGACAGGAAGGACCCTTGTGTGCTTCAGCATGGACATGTTCTGTGTTAATCGGGAGGAAGGTGCTGGCTTTTCCATTTGTACACATCTGCCGTTTTGATCTTTTCTCTCCTGATGGAGGGTCCAGCCTGTTGACAGGTCCTTCCAGTCTGAAAAACTTTCTTCAGCATTTTTGGAGTGTGGGTATGCTGGCAGGAAATTCACTTAGTTTTCTTTTGTCGGAGAATATCTTGCTTTTACATGTTATTGAAGGATATTTTCACTGGATGTAGGATTCTTTGTTGAGAGTTTTTAACTTTAGCACTTGGAAAAACTCGGGGGGCCGTCCTCTGGCCTCTGCTGCCCGCTGGCTCTGTCCCTGCCCCCCGGGGTGCTCTGCTCTGGCCGGTTTCACGGTGGTGTCTATGTCTTTGGTATCTGAGCAGCTTGAGCATAATGTGTTCAAGTGAATTTATCTTATTTGGTGTCTGAATGTGACTACATTTGTACACTTACACCTTCCACTAAATGTGGGAATTTTTCTTCCTTGTTTTTTTTCTCAGTCTCTCTCCTGGAGCTCTGCTGGCAGGTGTCCGGCTGCTGACACTGCCTGGTCTCTGCGAGCCTTGCTCATTTGTGTTTTCACGTCTCTCTCTCTTCTTGGGTTGGGCACCATCTGTGGCTCCATCTTCAGGTCACTGAGCCTTCTGTGTCCTCAGCCTGCTGCTCAAGACCATCCACTGTATTTTTTTTTAAGTTTAGAAGTAGCATTATTTTAGTTCTGGAATTTCCGTTAAGAACTTTTTTTCTCTCTTGAGAGCTGTTTCCTTTCTGTTCTTGTTCATTGTGACGACGGCCACTGGACAGTCCAGCCTTCTGGTCCTGCATGCTGCTCCCCTCTCCACCTCTCGCCTTCCCCATTGTGTGGACTGAGTTTCTTTGCACGCCTGGTGGTCATGGATTGCTTCTGGGAATTTGTGAACAGCTCTCTGTAGAAACTCTGGGTTTTGTTCTGTGCTCCTGAAGAGTGTGATCCTGTCATTCTGCCTGTCAGCAGGCAGTGGATTTGGTGGATTGCCCCCGAGACTGTGCTCTTGTGCCTCCACAGCTGGGGTCTCTGTTCCTTGGCCTTTGCCTTCCTTGTGTCTTGGAGCCTGCCCATCACGTGTATTTCAGGGCGCACACAGATGTGGGCAGAGTTTATGTGCAGAATTTGGTGTCCCCTTCCAAGGCTGTGAGCCCCCTGGAATTTCTCCCTCATGCTTCCAGGTGGGTCGGGCCAGAAGGTGCTCCTGTCTCTAGGCACAGACCCCTCCCGCTCCAGGTCCCGCTCAGCTCAGACTGGCAGGCGCTCCTGTCTCTAGGCACAGACCCCTTCTGCTCCAGGTCCTGCTCAGCTCAGACTGGCAGGCGCTCCTGTCTCTAGGCACAGACCCCTTCTGCTCCAGGTCCTGCTCAGCTCAGACTGGCAGGAGCTCCTGTCTCTAGGCACAGACCCCTTCTGCTCCAGGTCCTGCTCAGCTCAGACTGGCAGGAGCTCCTGTCTCTAGACACAGACCCCTTCTGCTCCAGGTCCTGCTCAGCTCAGACTGGCAGGCGCTCCTGTCTCTAGGCACAGACCCCTTCTGCTCCAGGTCCTGCTCAGCTCAGACTGGCAGGCGCTCCTGTCTCTAGACACAGACCCTTCCTGCTCCAGGTCCTGCTCAGCTCAGACTGGCAGGAGCTCCTGTCTCTAGACACAGACCCCTCCTGCTCCAGGGCCAGCTCAGCTCAGACTGGCAGGCGCTCCTGTCTCTAGACACAGACCCCTTCTGCTCCAGGTCCTGCTCAGCTCAGACTGGCAGGCGCTCCTGTCTCTAGACACAGACCCCTCCTGCTCCAGGTCCTGCTCAGCTCAGACTGGCAGGCGCTCCTGTCTCTAGACACAGACCCCTTCTGCTCCAGGTCCTGCTCAGCTCAGACTGGCAGGCGCTCCTGTCTCTAGACACAGACCCCTCCTGCTCCAGGTCCTGCTCAGCTCAGACTGGCAGGCGCTCCTGTCTCTAGACACAGACCCCTTCTGCTCCAGGTCCTGCTCAGCTCAGACTGGCAGGCGCTCCTGTCTCTAGACACAGACCCCTCCTGCTCCAGGTCCTGCTCAGCTCAGACTGGCAGGCGCTCCTGTCTCTAGACACAGACCCCTCCTGCTCCAGGTCCTGCTCAGCTCAGACTGGCAGGCGCTCCTGTCTCTAGACACAGACCCCTCCTGCTCCAGGTCCTGCTCAGCTCAGACTGGCAGGCGCTCCTGTCTCTAGACACAGACCCCTCCTGCTCCAGGTCCTGCTCAGCTCAGACTGGCAGGCGCTCCTGTCTCTAGACACAGACCCCTCCTGCTCCAGGTCCTGCTCAGCTCAGACTGGCAGGCGCTCCTGTCTCTAGACACAGACCCCTTCTGCTCCAGGTCCTGCTCAGCTCAGACTGGCAGGCGCTCCTGTCTCTAGACACAGACCCCTCCTGCTCCAGGGCCAGCTCAGCTCAGACTGGCAGGCGCTCCTGTCTCTAGACACAGACCCCTCCTGCTCCAGGGCCAGCTCAGCTCAGACTGGCAGGCGCTCCTGTCTCTAGACACAGACCCCTCCTGCTCCAGGGCCAGCTCAGCTCAGACTGGCAGGCGCTCCTGTCTCTAGACACAGACCCCTTCTGCTCCAGGTCCTGCTCAGCTCAGACTGGCAGGCGCTCCTGTCTCTAGACACAGACCCCTCCTGCTCCAGGGCCAGCTCAGCTCAGACTGGCAGGCGCTCCTGTCTCTAGACACAGACCCCTCCTGCTCCAGGGCCAGCTCAGCTCAGACTGGCAGGCGCTCCTGTCTCTAGACACAGACCCCTCCTGCTCCAGGGCCAGCTCAGCTCAGACTGGCAGGCGCTCCTGTCTCTAGACACAGACCCCTTCCACTCCAGGTCCCGCTCAGCTTGGTTTTTACGCTTGGTCCAGAGTTGATAGTAGAAGAGGATTGGTCCAGCTACTCAGTCTTGTGGGAAGTAGAACCACCTTCTTTTCATGGGCAAGAGTTGTGGCAGATGCAAAGTGCACGTCCTGGGAGGGCTGGCCGTCCTTGAGGAAGGGCAGCTACCGTGGGTGTGTATTCCCGGAACACTTGCCGAGAGGAAGGATGAGGTCTGTGTGGAGAAGCAGCTGGACGGCCTCTGCCTCAAAACCCAAGGAGCCTTTGGGGAACGTCAGTGCAGTGGTTCTGACTGATGGGAAGGAGAGTGAGGCGTGTGGCGGGGCCAGGCTGGTTCTGGGTTTCACCGTAGCACAGAGTCATCTTGGCAGGTACCACATGCCTGTGGTGAGGGTCTGATTGCAGCTTCTGTCAAGAGTTAAAGCTTGTATTTCTTTTTTTCAGAGAAAAAAAATTTAAACTTTTGGGTTCAAGCGATCCTCCTGCCTCAGCCTCCTAAGTAGCTGGGACTATAGGGCACCCACCACCATGCCCAGCTAGTTTTTCTATTTTTAGTAGGGATAGGGTCTCACTGTTGTTCAGGTTGGTCTGGAATTCCTGAACTCAAGAGGTCCTCTACCCTTGAGGTGTGCTGGGATTACAGGCGTGAGCCGCCCTGCTCAGCTCGTCTTGAATCTCTTGACCTGACGGTCTCTGGTCCCGTCTTTCCCTGTGTGGCTGACTGTGAGAGACTTGGCTTCTGAGTCTCGGAAGCAGCTTTGCCTTGTTCTCAATAGGTCCTGAGAAGACTCCTGGAGGGAACCTGTGGCTCCCCTAGAAACCCACTGTTCTTCAGGGACTGACACTTTCTGGACTTCACATGTGCATTCATCCGCTTGGGTTCCTGTACGTTCTGGTCATGTCAAGTGACTGTTCTTCCCATCCCAGATGCTGATTGCTCTCACACTGAGCCTACATTCTGGCCAGTACCCCCAGCTGTCTTAAGGTATTAACTGCTGTGAAGGGTCCATCTCAGGCAGTTGAAAATTATACTGGGAACCCAAATGGTCATTATAGCATTTTTTATTTACTATGATTGGACGTGAGCCAGTTTTTCAAAGAAAACTCCAGTATTTAAACACACTTCTGGCCAAAATATTCATAATAGTACTATTTTGTGTAGGATTACTTAATGTTAAAAGTTCTGAAGATAAAGAGACCTACAGTGAAAGCTTTATTTGCACCCCACCCCACCCCCGTGGATGTGAGGCCCATGGCCTTAGACTCAGCTGAGATTGCAGTATGGAGGAAGGACCACAGTCCCTGTGTCTGAAGTTGTCTGTCTATTCTTGATGTTACAGGGGACACACAATCTGAGTTTTTCTGGGTGGGGGAGTGACCATGAAGACGAATGTGTTTTTCATGTCACAGTTGTCTCCAGCTTGCTGGGTTGTGGGTGGTTCCCACAGGGCGTGGCTTCTGTGCCCCTGTCACCTGTGCCTTCCTCAAGCAGCTGGCAGTGTTTTGACCCCTGCTCTGCCCCCACCCAAATGTGTCTGTGTTGTCGGGTTGGGTTGAGCACCAGTCTCCATGTGGGGTTGGTGGGCGGCTGCCGGAGAGCCCTTGAAGCTTCTGTCCTTGCTGTGTTACCGACCTGGGTCTTTGTGGGACAGGCTCCGTCCGTAAGAGCCACAGGCCAGAATGCACTGCTTCCACCGAGCAGCAGCCAGGGGAGCTGACCGCCTCACTGTTCTTGCTTTGTGGTTGAGGACATGGGTTTGGGGAGGTCAGATTGCTTTCTGAGTCTCATAGCTTGAGAATGGATGGCGGGTTCCCCCCTGAGGCTCTGACTCAGGCCAGCCCCTGGCATGCCTGTAGGAGGTCCACACTTTCCACTGTTACGTTCTCTCAGTTGTGTAAATTTCCTCCCCAGTTTTACAGGCACTTGGGCCTGTCTATGGGAGCATTTTATCCCCATTGCATAAGGGCGAGTTTTATCAATGGAGGGTGGTTGCACAGACTGTGGGGCACAGTGGTCAGGCTCCGGTTGGTAGTGAAGGTCAGTGTCATGTCCTTCAGACCACAGAGGGTGAGTGGGCAGCTGGGGCAGGAAGGGAGAGGAAAGGGCCAGGATAGTAGGAACAAAGGAGCTGTTACGTGGACGAAGGGGATGCTTGGTGTCAGCCACATTGCATAGGTTTCCAAGACTAGGGATCAGTCAGGGTACTGCACTTTTTGTATACTGGAGCGTCCAGAGCAGGATTCCAGGTGCATTCAAAGCTTCTGTACCTGTGCCCCTGCCCCCGGGGGTCTGTTGCCTTGGTCTGTGGTGGGCTGACCTGGTCTGAAAGCCTTGGGTGTGGGGTGGGGTTGCCCTGCCCCAAAGCTGCTTTGGGGAGAAGTCTCCGAGGCAGTGGCTTTGCAGGGGCTTATCTAGTTAAGTGCTGGATACCCTTTGCTGAGATTTTGAGCAGTGATTTTTCTCTTTTTAATGAATAGAGTTCTAGGGTAAGGAATATTAAAAAGAACGTTTGACGTGGAAAATGGGTTTCTGGTCAGTGTTGGCTTTCTCTTGGCCTAAGTCAGCAAATAGCTTTCACTATTAAACTATTCTTTTTTTCTGTTTTTTAGGGACACATAATGACTATTTTAGTAAAATGCTTACGAGTCACTTTTCTTTGTATGTTTTATGTTTTTTTTTTTTTTTAATTGACTTAAAAGCACTTAACAGATGTTACCTCTTCCTGTGTAGATGTGGGTTACTTGGAAAACAGGTTGAAAATACATGACTGTTTGTTTTCTGTAGACTTAGTTTGGGTGGTAGCTGCTTTGGACTTCCCACACGGCCCCTGCCCAGCCCCTGCCCACCCCTCCATGCCCACTCAGCCACAGCTGGGAGGGCCTCTGTCCAGCTGCCGCAGCCCCAGCCCCAGGGCTCCATGCTGGCTGGTCCCTCACCTCTGGCCCTCCCTGCCGTCCTCTGGGTGTCACACTGCGCCCACCTGATACTTGGTTTGAAGTTGTGTTATGCGTGTGCGTGTTTGCTCCCTTTGTGAGAACGGGGCTTCTCACGTCTCGTTCCGGGCTGTCTCCAGCGCCAGGAACAGCTCCTTGAGCAGCGCCAGCCCTGGAGGGTGGTGTGTGGTCTTAGGAGTTTATCTGTCATCCATGCCTTGTAGGAGGGTATTATATTTAGACTTAATATCTGTAACTTTGTTCTAATTATAGAAGTAGTCACTGTTCCTTGTAGAAAAATACAAAAATCACCCAGAGATAAATAGTACTCTGTTATGTTTTCTGTTGTCTTTTTTCAGTGTGTGTGTGTGTGTGTGTAGACATACGTAATCGACATACATGTTTTTCACGTATCCAAAAAAGGCATCCCTCATGCTTTTTATTTACTGAATTATTTAATCGTGTGGGTACAAATGTGTTTGAGTACGTCAGTGTTGCTCTGTTGCTACCTGTGTTGCTTGCTTTTGCTCTTTTAAGGTGACTCCTTGCTCACAGACCTTTGACTGCTTTGCTGACGATTCTGTTAGACTAAGTCCTCCTAGTGGGGTCAGGGGGCCAGAGGCACAGATGTCATAAAAGTTGATCATACCCTGTCCTGTTACTCTCCAGACAGCTGCCCCGTTCACACTTGCTAGCTGAGGATGACTGGCCAGCATCGACTCTTAAGAGCATTTTGTTTAGCTGTAGTTCAGATAATTCAATAATTTCAGTAATTTTTCAAGCTTTCATGCATTGGTTTTAGAAAAGGTGATTGTGGCCGTGTGCAGTGTCTCACTCCTGTGATCCCAGCACTCTGAGAGGCCGATGTGGGAGGAGTCCTTGAGCTCAGGAGTTCAAGACCAGCCTGAGCAAGAGTGAGACCCTGTCTTACAATTTTACTAAGGACAGGCAGACTAGCTGGGCATGGTGGCAGGAGCCTGTAGGCAGCAGGATCGCTTGAGCTCAGGAGCTTGAGGTTGCTGTGAACTATGACGACACCACTGTGCTCAGGGTAACAGAGTGAGACTCTCAAAGGCAAAAAAAAAAATAGGTGATCACTTGTCACGGTAGAGTCCAGTTTTTTAAAAAAATTGTTATGTACATACATACATGTATATATGTAGTGTGGTGGTGAAATCCAGGCTAGCGTACCCATCACCTGAATAGCTGAAAAGTTAGCCAGTCCCTCACCCCTCCTGCCTTTTGGTATCTCCAGGGCCTACCAGGGCCCAGGGCTCTGTGGTAGGGTCTGCATTTAGTGGTGTCTCCGTGGAAGGAGAGCCCGGCCCCAGACTGCAGTGAGGAGTGCACACGGGCGGGAGCCGCTGGGGGTGGATCTTGCCTGGCCTGCCTGTGCTGCCTGTGTGGGCCTTCCGTGGGCTTCTCTCTGCCACAGAACTTCACCTAATGAAATTGTCTTCCTAGCCACTCTGCACGTGCCACGGACACTCCATCCATCCATCCCTCCCTCCATCCCTCCATCCATCCATCCATTCCTCCCTCCATCCATCCATCCATCCCTCCCTCCATCCATCCATCCATCCATCCATCCATTCCTCCATCCATCCATCCACCCATCCACACACACATTCATCTACACACCCACCCACCCATCCACCCACCCATCCATCATCCATCCATCCACCCACCCATCCATACACACATACATCCATCTACACCTCCCTCCCATCCATCCACCCATCCACCTGCCCATCCATCTACACACACACATCCATCCATCCATCCATTCCTCCATCCATCCCTCCATCCATCCAACTCTCCATCCGTCCATCCCTCCCTCCCTCCATCCCTCCATCCATCCAACCCTCCATCTGTCCATCCCTCCCTCCATCCCTCCCTCCATCCATCTCCATCCATCCGTCCATCCCTCCCTCCCTCCATCCATCCATTCCTCCCTCCATCCATCTCTCCATCCATCCATCCATCCATCCCTCCATCCCTCCATCCCTCCATCATCCCTCCATCCCTCCCTCCCTCCCTCCATCCATCCCTCCATCCCTCCCTCCCTCCCTCCCTCCCTCCATCTATCCCTCCCTCCCTCCCTCCCTCCCTCCATCTATCCCTCCCTCCCTCCCTCCATCTATCCCTCCCTCCATCCATCCATCCCTCCCTCCATCCCTCCCTCCCTTCATCCATCCATCCATCCACCCATCCATCCATCCATCCACCCATCCCTCCCTCCCTCCCTCTCTCCCTCCCTCCCTCTCTCCCTCCCTCCATCCATCCCTCCATCCCTCCCTCCCTTCCTTCATCCCTCCATCCCTCCCTCCCTTCCTCCATCCCTCCCTCCCTCCCTTCCTCCATCCCTCCCTCCCTCCCTTCCTCCATCCCTCCATTCATCCATCCCTCCATCCCTCCCTCCATCCATCCCTCCCTCCATCCATCCCTCCATCCCTCCCTCCCTTCCTCCATCCCTCCCTCCATCCATCCATCATCCATCCATCCATCGATAGATATATCCATAGACTCTACCATGACAAGTGATCATCTATTTTTCTTTTTGCTTTTTATTGAGAGTCTCACTCTGTCACCCTGGGTAGAGTGCCATGGTGTCATCGTAGGTCACAGCAACTTCAAACTCCTGGACTCAAGTGATCCTTCTGTTTACAGGCTCCTGCTACCATGCCCAGCTACTAACAACAAGGGCGGCTGACATTTATTTTATCCCCTACTTGAGTTTTTGCAGTTCTTGGTACTGTAAATGCATTTTACTTAATTCTCACTGAGCCCTATGTGGCAGGTCCCATTGTCTCCACCTTGCCATGGAGCACCCTGAGTGGGTGAGGCCTCCGGTCAGCAGTGCACTGTGGACACAGGCTGCCTGGCTCTGGCGCTCTGTGTCCTGGGTCTCACCTGCCCAGACCCCTGAGGACCCAGCAGCTGCGGCCACTTCTGCTTCCTGTGGGCCTGGCAGCCCAGAAAAAGCATTTAGGAGCTGATGCTCAGCTTTTCTTGTTTTTAATGTGGATTATAACAGTTCCTGCATAGATGACGTGGTTGTGTAGTGTGGGCAGGCACAGATCAGTGTGCCACGTGCGCCTGTGAGTCCAGCGTTTTCCTTATTCTGTTCCCACAGCCCCTCACAGGTACCTTGGCATTCGGTTTGCACTTGGGTTTTTAAGCTCATTAAATCTTTTTTTTTTTTTTTTTTTGGCTAGGGCTGGGTTTGAACCCGCCACCTCCGGCATATGGGACCGGCGCCTTACTTCTTGAGCCACAGGCGCCGCCCAAGCTCATTAAATCTTAATCTTTTCATGCCAAACCCAGCATTCAGCCCCCTTTCAGTTTTCATGGCTCCCGGAGTCCAGCTGGGGTGAGCACTGGTGATGTCCAGCCTTTCCCCGTTGCACCTAGGGCTGGGCTGGTGACATCTTGAACATGTGTGGGAAGGCTGGCCACCACCTCTCTGTAGGCGTCGCCAAGGGGTTCCTGTAGTGGTCGTCTTGCTGGTGGCCGTGCCTGTCCGTGGCCGGCTGCACCGTCCTGTGCCTTGTTCTTCTGACAGGTGATTCCGTGGAGGCTTTGTTTTTTCCAGATAGTAGCCGCTGCTTTGACAGGTTTTTCTTAAGCCTCTTCCCTTCACTTGGGAGTTTATACCTGTGTGCCCACTGCCTGCCACCCCTTTCCAGGGGTTTGGGAGAGGTGACGTGCTCGGTCCGGGTCTGAGAGCTGTGGCTGTGTGGACGGGCTGTACGGTCTTAGGTGGGTTGAGCACCCCACTGAGGTGTGTGGGGCTGAGCTTCCTATAGACCAATGTTTCTCAACTGTGGGTCACGACCCACAGGAACTGTATTAAAGGGCTGCGGCATTAGGAAAGTTGAGAACCACTGCTGTAGACGCTCTTGGATTTGTGCTGGCTCTGGGGGCTGGAGTTAAAAGAGCTTACCCTGGCCCTACACTTCATGAGGTTTATACTGGGGCGGCAAGGTGGATGGGGGTGGGGCTTCTAAGCCTCAGCACTAATGTTTGGGGGTGCCCTGTGAACTGTAGGATGTTTGATAGCATCCCTGTGGCAAGGTGGGGAGAGGGGAGAATTGCTCCCAATTGAGAGCCCCTGGGTAAGGGAATAATAGAAAATAAGACTTTGTAAATAAAATTAGGATAAAAATGTGGAAGAGCTGTAGGAGTTAGAGAAAGGGATTTGAACCTGAGGCAGCAGGGCAGAAGGAGCTGTCAGTGCCCAGACAGATTTCCACCAGAACACCTGAACTCAGGCGTGTCCCTGGCAGGCTTGTTTTGTATGACAATGCCTGTGCTGATGCGTCCAGGACTTCAATGTTTGTGGAGAAGCAACAGACCTAGAAGGGCAGGGTGAGCGGCTGCCAGGCAGCCCTGTCCTGGTCCCTCAGCTCCGGCTGCAGCAGACGTGACTGTCCCCAAGAAGGGACTTGTAGCCGTGGAGGGTGGTGACCCCTCATAGCTTTATTTTCTCCACCCTCCCACTGGATGGAAACCTAGCACTTCCTGCCACTGGGAAGGTAGGTGGACAGCGTGGAGCGTTGTGCACCCCGTGACCTTTTCTCTGCCGGCCTCATCGCAGCACACGAAGTGCCTTCACACCCCTCCCTCCGTGCTCAACTGCCTCCAACCCACTGACTGTGTTTGAGAAACTCGTTTCTCTTTTAATACTTTGATGACTGGCATTGTTTGCAATCCTGTGTATTTTATACATTTGAAATATATTTCTGGGAAGGGCCCAGAAGCTGTCATCAAACTGCTGTAGAGGTTGCTGGCACCCAGCAAATTAACTGCAGGCTTGGGGAGCTCGTTGCAGTCTCCCAAGCAGTGTCCTGGTCTGTGGGGCGAGCACTGGAGCCCCATTTGGGCAGCTCCTCTGCTGCAGTTGGAATTTGGGGGTTTGGCCTGACTGCTTGTCAGCACATCCTCTTCAGAGGACATTAGATGATCTTTTATGAAATAATCTTAAAGATTAAATATCTTCTGAAAGTTGTCATATGGTCCATGAACATTAAAGTGAGTTTTACACACAAAGAAATGGTGTGTGATGTTAGATGTTTTCCCATCAGATGTCATGAACTGGAGAAAATCCCCCATAAGGGACAGTGGGGGGGTGTGAATTTAGCAGATCCCCTCCCCCACTCACCCTGCCAGTGCTGGGATTCCTGGCCCCTGTGCCACCTGAAGGAGACAGTGGGGTGCTGTGTGTGTGGGTCTCAGCAGCTGCTGTGTCTTGAACTCCTCTTGCAACACGGGTGTCACCTGGGAGCTAGTTAGAAACACAGTCTCAGGCCCACCCAGATCTTCAGGGTCAAAACCTGCCTTTTAACAAGATCTGGAAGCATTTTGCACATTATAGTTTGGAAGCAGTGGCCTCATCTCTAAATGGCTGTAATAGCTGGAAGGTCACCTGTCTTGAGAGCCAGGTGTGAGCTGCTGGAGCCCAGGTGCCTGCACTTGAGAGCTTCCTGTGGGTTGTGCCGTGAGTGAGGAATCAGAGCTGGCTTGTGCCCGTGACAGCCTGTCTTGGGTTGCAGCTTTGTTAGCCCTGGCTTGTGTCTGCGTTAGGGCTCTGGTGATGGTCTGCTGCATAGTTTAGATTGCGGAAGTTTTTCCTTGCATCTTTTAATTTTGAATTTTATTGTAATGTGGTGATACATATTTTATAGACACTCTTTAAGTGCCTACTTCCTGTTAGCAGCGAACAAAACAAACCAAATAAATCCCTGCCTTACTGAGCACTAAGAAGTCTTGTCTCTGGGATCTTTGAGTACAGGTGGGAAGAGAGGTGGGGGCAACCAGGCCAGTGAGTGGGTCGGTGGTGGGGGGTCTGCTTGCACGGCCGGGCTCGAAGTGGCTGACAGTGCAGGGTAAAGAGCTGAGAGCCGGGACAGGGGTGCTCTGGACTGCTCATTTGGGAAAAAGCAAGGTGCTTGTTCAGAAAGTGTTTTGATTGAACCAATGGGAGTAATCTGCAGGGCGAGTGGGCCTTTGTCTACAGAGAACTGGCCGCCTTCCTGGCAGAGCGGAAGGCACATGGCAGCTGGGCAGCTCTCTGCTCTCGCGCCCTGCCGGTGACACCCACGAATGAGCCTGAGTCAGAGCGTGAGTGGAGCCGGCGGTCACGTGGAGCAGGCTCACTTAACCAAAAATAGCCCCAAAACAGCATTTCTGGGAAACGCGAGTGAAGACAGCTCTCAGCGTAAACAGAGGAGCACAGAGTGAAGATAAAAGCTTGGTGGGAAAAAGTGAACATTTGGGAGACAAACTAAGAAGAAATGCTTTGGGAAAAAATACTGCGAACACGCATTTCTTTTCCAGGAGTTAGAATTTCAACATGTTTTCTTTCATGTGTTTGTCACATGTCACACACGTGTTCTGTGGGGCCGTCCTGTGTTTTCCCTTCCAGTGTAGCTTTTCCTGGTCACGTGCAGAGGGGACTTGTTTGCCTGGTCTCCTCTCTGTCTTTACTGGGAACTGACCACTGGATGGGCACAGGCGTTGGGGCCATGGCTTTCTCAGCTTGGCTGCAAATTAGAATCACCAGGGAGCTTCTTGCACAAAACAAAAGACAAAAAGCCCCACTTCCAGAAATTTTGATTTAATTGGGTGTGTGGACTATTTTCTCTGTCCTCTGATGGGCAGTGGGGGCCAAGCTCTGAGTCAGCACAACACCCTCCTCCCTTGAGGCCTCCTCCCTGCCTCCCCCGAAGGCTGAGTGTCTAAGGTCGGCTGGCCTGGTGGCTCCCTGGAGTGTTTTAGGGTGGATGGGTGGTTTCCTGATCACACACGTTTCTGTTTGGGCAGCAGGCTTGCCACTGGCCGCAGTCGGAAGCTCATGTCCGGCTGTCAGAGTAGCTCACTGTCTCCTTGGGACCAGGGCTTAGACTGTGTCCCGAAGTAGCCCAGACTGTGTGGTGGGTCATGCGTCAGGCCACACAGGACAGCATCTGCTGTGTCATGTTTGTTACGGAGTGAAAACATGTTAACCTCAGTTGTTTCCCAAAGTCATATTTACTATTTGGAACTCAGGATCTTCTTTTTTTTATAAATGTTATATCTTGTATCAGTTCTATTATTAAGAAACTTTGCTAAATCTAAGAGAAATCACAAAACAAACCAAGGTCCACTTCCAGAAATCCTGGTTTAATTTGGTGTGGGCCACTGCTCTGACCCCTCAGGGCCTTGGAAGTTCTGGTGGGACTTACAAATAATTCAGAAATACAACTTTCTTGATAATGTTCTGGTAATGTAATCCAAACAGTTGACTTTCTGGAGGAATACTGGGTGGCCAGGATTTATTTTCTTGTGTTACATAAATTTGCAAATTCACCAGCATTGTGTCTCTTTTCTTAGAAGGCATTTGTTGAGTCTTACGGTCTGTTTGTCCTCTACAGGACAGAGCAAGGATTTCGGGGAGTTCTTCCGCAGCTTGCTGTCTGATGAGATGCGGTGGTGCCCTCCCACCTCCATCTCTGCATCCAGGCCCTGCCTCCATGGGCCAGCCACTAGTTGTGGGATCTGTACTTGGGAGTGAACTTGTGGAACACCTGCTGTCAAGGTCACAGAGTGGGAGGACAAATGCAGACCAGAGAGGTCATCCCTGTCTCGAGGCGGAGGCTGTGTTTTCTGTAGTTGCACATGCAGCAGATTACTCAGAAACCCGAGCCTCTTTTGATAAACTTTTAAAAGTCTTATCATTTGAAATTTTGAAATATGTTAAAAGGAGACAGTATACAAGTTAAAGCATTGGTAAATTTCATTCTTCTGAATCCTGTGCAAGTTATATTTTGGTTGTAAAATGTTCAAATATTGATGAGAGAAAAATGAAAGAAAGTCACTGTTGCCCTCCCCACCATGCTCAAGCGAGCTCCCTGGTCTCCAGACGGTTGCTCATGAGGGCACAGACTCACTTCTCTGAGCTTGTGGAAGGGGCCGATCTGGCGGCCCTCACCACACGGTGTTGTGTCTCTGGACTTGTCCTGTGTTGGAGGTTCCCATAGTGGCAGAGACTGCCCCACGCACTGGGGTGTCACCATCCCTGGGGGGTGTCCTGTGATGCGCTCAGCCAGGTCTCTCGTGAAGCTGTTCTCAGGCTTTTATTCCTATAAACAACCTGCACTTGGATGTATACCCCTTCATCTCTTTCACTTGTAAGTATGTTGTATAATAACGAATTTCCAGAAATGGAGTGATAATCGTAGAATAATCTTTTCAGATTGTGCCCCAAGTGTATTCTGGTTGTATTCTGTTCTTTACTGTTGTTTTTAGAGCATTTTATTCTTTAAGAGTTATAGGAAGACAGCATGAAATCCTGCCATGTAATTAGTTTTATGGAGAATGATTTGATGTGAAGAAATACAAAAATAAAGTGTTGACTCAAGTAAAAGTATATAATTTGTGCCAAGTTGGCTCACATAGTTTACATCCCAGCGTGGACACAGAAGTGCCCATGCTTGGTTCGTTATCTGGGCTCTTTTCAGAGTTTAGTGGAGTAGTAGGTAGGTGGAATTTTAACCCTTTTTTAGGAAATGCTGCTTATTATACTAATAAACATGTTTTATAGAAAAATTTGAAAGCAAGGTAAATGTGACTTGCAAATAACAGCATCGTTCTTGGTTAATTCAGTGGGAGAAAATACAATGATTATGTTTTTGTTCCCTCAGATCCCTCCTAGAACTGAGACCCCCATTGGCAGTGTCAGTAACAGTCTGGAGAATGCACTGCACACACCAGCACATTCCACGGAGGAGCCGCTGTCCAAGAGGCCTCTAGGGAAACACAGTAAAGGTGAGTGTGCCGATGGGTTAGAGGAGGTCAGCAGGTCATCCTGGAAGGTGATGCCCGGGCGTGGGCTGAGACCTCGCCACGCTTTGTTAGGTGCACTCCGACCTTCCTCATCAGTAAGCTGTGTTGTTTTTCTAATTCTACCATTAGGCCAGGCACAGTGGCTCACACCTGTAATCCCAGCACTCTGGGAGGCTGACATGGGAGGATCCCTTGAGCTCAGGAGTTCAAGACCAGCCTGAGCAAGAGGAGACCCCGTCTCTACAAAAAAGCAGAAAAACTAGCTGTGTGTCATGGCAGGCGCCTGTGGTCCCAGCTACTTGGGAGGCTGAGACAAGAGGATCGCTTGAGCCCAAGAGTTTGAGGTTGCTGTGAGCTGTGATGATGCCAGGGTGACAAGAGTGAGACTCTGTCTCAAAAGAAAAAAGTTAATTCTGCCATAAGTGCATGAAAACTTTTTAGCTGTAAAAATCTTAAATACTGCTATTAAGGGGGAAAACAATGAAAGTCACCGTACCCTCCTTGCCATCCCACAGCAGAGTAAGCCCTGGTTGTCCCTGGAGCGTCTGTGGTGGTGGTGGCTGTGATGCTTCTGTAGACTCGAGTGCTGCTGGCCACACATGCCTTCCAGGTCCTTGAAAGATGGCCAGTGCAACTGAGGAACTGAGTGTCTTTTCTTAATTGAAGTGCAGGCAGTGGCTGCCACACAGGACAGGGAGGCTCTGGAGGGAGCTGTGACCACAGGGCTGGGAGTGGGGGGTGGTTCTGCAGCCTTGAGATGGTCTGGGGCTCACCTGAGAGCTGAGCAGCTGTCAGCTGGTGTAGCTGCTCAGGAGGCACACGGTGGTGACTCGTAGGGCTGGAGGGAGGCCGTGGTCATGGGGTCATGTGTCTCTCTCCTGTTCACAGATGTGTCCCTCTTCTGAACTGGAGCAGTGTGAGGTCGGCACCTGCCCGGTGTCTGCCCTCCTGTTTTCCTCTGTCTTGGGCATGGTGGTTTATACCCTACGGGTGCTTCACAACAACTTTGTTTTTAAAGTGACTTCCCCTTCTGAGAATATGACCCAGAGCTACCTGTCTGGGATCATTTCCTTCGCGGCAGCCTGTGTATGTGTGGAAATAGTGACAGTGAGAAATTAGCGGGTCCTGCGACAGCCCTGGGAGGGTCACTGTCCCCATTAACCCTCGTAACTGTCCTGGGAGGTCACAGTGATCTTTGTGTACCCCTGTCTTAATCTCGGTCAGCCATGAAGAGCGGTAGTGCTCTGACCCCACGTGGACGGTGGGCGTCTGGACTGCAGGTGCTGTGTGCTCCGAGGGCGGCATCTCCCTTCCTCCTCGGACAGTACAGCCCAGGACCAGGTCCTGCCCATCCGCCTGCCCCCACACTAGACTTGTTCACCACAGTTTTCCTCAAGACACAATTACTAAGATCCCTGTTCATTTTTTATCTCTGCCTGTCATGTTCTTGTCTGTACACTTTTGGGCCCTGAGCGCCACTTCTCAGTGACCTGTGGTGAAACTCCAGCAGAAGGCAAAAGTGAGGCGGTGGCTGTCTGGTCTCAGACCCCCACAGGGCCCCACAGGGCCCAGTGAGTAGAGGCTGTGTGCCCCGCGAGTGCTCTCCACTCACTGCCCTTAGAGTTGGTGCCTTCTGTCTGGACACTGGCGAGCGGGTTGACCTGGTTTTATCAGTTGCATGTCTTGTCCTTGAGTGTCCCGTGGGGCCTGGTCACGGAACGTCCCAGGTCACTCTGGGCTGTGTGGCTGCATCACTGCAGAGTCCTAGTCCGTCGTTTCTGGCCGCATGCTGTTGTGGTTTTCCTCCGCTTCCTTAGAAGTCTTACAGCCATGCAGTTTCACTCACACCGTGGTCAGACTTTCTGGTTTCTTGGGGAACAGTTAGGACGACGGTCTCTGTGCTTCTCTGGTCAGACACTGACCTACCGCATCATAACCCCGTGAGAGTTCGGCCCTGTTGAGTTGTAACGGTGACCGTGGGAGGAGGTTCTTACCCCATGGCACAGAAGGGGAGCCTGAGTTGCAGAGAAGTAACGTTCCTGAGGTGTGCCGGGCTTCCAGCCCAGAGGTGATGCTCTGACCCTCTGTTGACGGCTGAGAACACCTAAGGGAGGTGAAGGTGGCGGGCAGCGCGCACAGTGCAAGGACTGGGGCAAGATGGGTAGTGTGCCCGGGGCCTGGGAGGGGTTGGGGCAGCGCGCACGGGGTGCAGGAGGGGCGGGAGCACAGCTGCCTCTCGGGCGGTTTGTTCTGTGGGAGTTGAGTGGCGAGCGGGAGTGACCCGGCCATCCTTGTGGCTTTCAGGTCCTGTGTTATCTGTACGTGTAGCCAAGGACTGGTGTAGACTCACGGGGCTCAGTGTTTTCCCAAATCCACCCGTTTGTGAGGAAAACAGTTACAGTGATGCACAAATTGGTGGAAATTACTTTTAGTGACACTCCCAAAGAAGTGCTGTAGCTTTGTTCTTTGGACTTTGAGTGATTATAATTTTTTTAAGTTATCTTTTTGTGAGATGGTAAAAGAGGGTTTGATACGGTTTATTTACCATCAGTTCTGAAACTTTGTGGTCTCAGGATCCCTTTGCACTCTTAAAATTGTAGGTTCAAAAGAGTTCACATTTGTGTACATTATATTTGTACATATTTATCATGCTATAAATTAAAAGTTTTTATTTTATTTAATAAACGTTTTCTATTGTATACAACTGGGGTTTGTATGTTTGTTACACAGCATTACTAGGGTTGGAAGACCAAACCCCATTGTCTTATGCTTTTGATAAAACAAAATCCAACCCAACAAATTAGAACATGAATTCTAGGGCCCAGTGCGGTGGCTCAGGCCTGTAATCCTAACACTCTGGGAGGTCGAGGCAGGTGAATCACCTGAGCTCAGGAGTTCCAGACCAGCCTGAAGAACAGCGGGACCCCGTCTTTAAAAATAGCTGGGCGTTGTTTCAGGTGCTACTTGGGAGGCTGAGGTGAGATGATCTCTTGAGCCCAAGAGTTTGAGGTTGCTGTGAGCTGTGATGCCAGGGAACCCTACTGAGACTCAGTCCTCCCCACCTCCCCCCAATTTTTTTTTTTTTTTGATAAGACAAGAATTACAATAAAATCTAAAATTTCAAATACCATTAGTATATTATGTTTCCTGAGTGGTGCTGGGATTCAGTGTGGGGCTGGAATTGAGGAGCCTTTGGTAATTTTGCCTTCCCTACTGGGTCTTTATTCAGCATTCTGTTATAAGGACTTTCAAACATACATTAAAGTTTGAAGAATTTTAGAGTGGGTACCTGCCACATAGATGCCACACTTTTATTATACGGATGCTTTTTGACAATGGGGTTATGTTTTGATAAACCTATTGTGAGTTGAGAATACCATTAAGAAAATGTATATAATACACGTGGCCTGTGAAGCATTATAAAACATCTTCAGCACACTTAGTTAGCCTGCAGTTGGGCAAAATCATCTAACACAAAGCATATTTTATAGTAAAGTGAATATTTCATATGATTTATTGAGTACTGTACTGAAAAGTGAAAACAGAATGATTGTGTGGGTATGTGAGATGCAGTTTATACCAAGTCACTTTTTTTTTTTTTTTATTGTTGGGGATTCATTGAGGGTACAATAAGCCAGGTTACACTGATTGCAATTGTTAGGTAAAGTCCCTCTTGCAATCACCAAGTCACTTTTGTATCATTGCAAAGTCAAAACAAATCTTAAGCGTAACCGTGTCAAATGGCAGAGCTTGAGTGCTTGTTTCGAACTGATGGTTTGCAGCCTCCCAACTAGGCCTTCTCATTTAAACTGCAGGATACAGGGAGTGGTGTGAAAGACCAGTGAAGCTGCTGTCCCAGGACCACAGGCTTCCTTCTCCCTGGGCGCCCCGGGCTGCAGGGCCACCTCACAGTCCTCACTCTGGGGCTCCACTCAGAGCTGGACCATCTCCTGTGAGGGCGGGATCCTGCAGCCCACTTTCACTGCCTCCTGAGCATTATTTTTGCTGCCTGATGTGGCCTTTGGTAGGATGGTCAGCGTAGTGGGGAAGTTGGCAGGTGCTGCAGGTCGGGGGCTCCCTCCCCTGCGGGGGTTAGGCCCTTAACTACAGGCTTCAGCTGTATATACTTGTCCACTCTGTTGGGGTTGCATTTATATTTTATATAAGTTTAAGGGATGATAGTGTTTCATATTATTTATATTTTTCTATTTCCACTGCTCTTAACTCTTTCCTGAAAATTTGAGCTTCCCCTGTCTCATTTCCCTAAAGAACTAGCTTTCTCATTTCCTTTAGTCCAGTTCTGCTGAGCGTGGATTTTCTTAGTTTTCATTCATCTGAAGGCACCTGTGCTTCACCTTCTCTCTTGCCGGCTGGTCGTGGCGCTCAGGGTCTGTTCAGCTCAGTGGTGCCATCTCACGGCCTCTGGTGAGAGTCTGTGCCGTGTCTGCTGGGCGCTGCTCCCCTGGCCACCCGGAGACGCCCTGTCCTTGGTCTGGAGTGGTCTGTCTGTGATGCGCTTTTCTAGTATTTTGCTGCTGCTTTGCTGAGCTGCTGCTGTTTTTTAAAAAACTTTTCTTTGATTTGTACCAAATATGGGGATTTTCTCAGCCATTATTAAAATACTGTTTCTTCCTCCTCCCTTCTGCGCGTCTGAGACCACAGTTTGTATGTGTGATAAACATTAGGTCTCAGCCCACAGATAACCAAGCTCTGGTAATTCTTTTCATCTTTTTCCTTTCTTCAGATTGGACACTTTCTTTCCATCTGTCCTCAAGATTGTTCATTCTCTCTCATGTCCAGTTCCCTGTGCAGCCTGCCCAGTGGGCGTTTTGTGCGTTATACTGTATTTTTAAGTTTTAGGATTCCTATTTGACTCCTGTTTATAGTTTCTCTGCTGAGATGCTATCACTCGTTTATTATGAGCACGATTTTTATATCCACGAATACAGACACAGCAATGGCTTTCAAATCTGGTGTGTGAATTCCAACATGTGGGTCATTTAGGGCTGGTGTCTTGTTTCTCTTGAGTATTCCTCAGGTTTTCCTGTTTCTATGAATGTCTGATTTTAAACGGTGTCGTACCTGATGAACATGCGGTTTCATTTTTTTTTTTTTTTTTTTGTGGCATGTAGTATTGCCTGGGCAGAGTCACAGCGCCTGCTCCTGTGTGGTCCGCTGAGTGCAGTCGACGCCCTGAGTCTGCCCAAGCACATGCAGCTCTGGGCTCAGCCAAGCGTGTGGCACAGTTTGCATGCAGAGTCTGAGGGTCTGTGCGTAGCTGCTGTGGGCTGCTGAGCCCAGCCCTGCCCCAGAGCACCCAGCGCTCCTCCCAGTTCTCCTGCTCCCTTATTCTCTGTGTAATTTAGATGGGTATTTGTTTTGTAAATGTTTTTTTCCAGATTTTTTCTTTGTTGTTTGTGGAAGGGTGGGACCAGTGTGAGCTGCTATAATGCTGGGCACAGCTGTACTGGGTCATTTTGATGGCTACTGCCCCCTTCCCTCTGACAGGTGGCTTTGCTCAGGCTGTCTCAGACCAGCGATCCTCCCAGCTCAGTCCTTTTCACTCTTCCTTCTAGCTTCGGGGAAGACTGTAGCCGCTCTCCTCCCCAGGGAGATTGGTCTTGCTGTCACCCTCGCAGCCTCCTTCCCTTCCCCAGGGGCCGCCGGAGGCGCCTCCTCATGTCTGCAGGTGCAGAGGTGTCCTGTGGTCCTGAGCCTCTGTCCCTGGCTGGCGTGCTGCTTCCCCACCCTGGCAGGCCCCCCTGTATCCTGACTGCAGGACCCACTCCTCTGAATCTGCTCTCGCGGATGCTGACGGGGGACCCCGAGGCTGACAGACTGGGGTGGGCTGGTGCGTCTCAGGGTTCACTGACGGGGGACCCTGAGGCTGACAGACTGGGGTGGGCTGGTGCGTCTCAGGGTTCACTGACGGGAGACCCCGAGGCTGACAGACTGGGGTGGGCTGGTGCGTCTCAGGGTTCACTGACGGGGGACCCCGAGGCTGACAGACTGGGGTGGGGTGGTGCGTCTCAGGGTTCACTGACGGGGGACCCCGAGGCTGACAGACTGGGGTGGGGTGGTGCGTCTCAGGGTTCACTGACGGGGGACCCCGAGGCTGACAGACGGGGGTGGGATGGTGCCTCTCAGGGCTCACTGACGGGGGACCCCGAGGCTGACAGACTGGGGTGAGGTGGTGCGTCTCAGGGTTCACTGACGGGGGACCCCGAGGCTGACAGACTGGGGTGGGCTGGTGCGTCTCAGGGTTCTCTGTCATTCGTGATCACCCACTCCCCACTCTCCCTCCCTTGTTTCTTTCATTTTCTTTAAGTACAGGGTCCAGTTAAGGCCCTTGCTGGGTTTTCCTCTTGCCTCTCTGCTTCCTTGGGACACCCCCATCCTGTCTGCCCCTCAGGTATCAGTGGCCCGAAAGCTCTCCCATCCCCCACTCAACACTTCTCTGGTGCTCTGCTGATGTTCGAGTCTGCAAGTCCAGTTGGGATTTGCTCACCTGCTGGTGACCAGTGGTCAGCAGGCCTGGCTAGAAGCTTGCCTGGTCACTGCCTGGGAAGGTGCCTCCAGCGTTTGTGATGGGTCCCAATCCTGCACTCGGCTCTGCAGACCCTGGGAATCTCAGAGTCTGGCCCTGCAGGGTGCTCGCTCTTGCTACCGCCTCTCTGATCTCTATCCTGCCCAAGGCCTCTGTGGTCTTGTTCCTCTCTGGCTGGTCCTCAGGCAGGGACCAGTCCAGTGTATGTGAACCACCACAGTCCCCTCCCCCCAAAAGCTTTTCAGCCCTGACTGAGGAGAAGAATGAGGTCACACAGCACTTCCTGTCCCCCTGCACTGTCCATTCAGTGGGAACCATGGTTCTGTTCCTTTTGTTCAGGTGAGGACCTGAGGCTTAGAAGGATTGAGTGATTTTGCTCACGATCACAAGCTCGAAGGGCCACATTTCAAACCCAGATGTTTGGACACACAACCCCTGGTTCACTGGCACCTGCAGGAGACACCTGGCTGCCTTCCGGCATGACCTTTCCCTGGTCTTGTCTCCGACAGCTCCTGGACCTGACCGCGGAGCCCTCCAGGTCCAGCACCATGTCACTTTGAGCCTTTTTGAATCCCATTGGATCCCACTGCACCTTGTACCCGGGTTGCTGAGGAAACATTTGTCTTCACACACAGAGAACATCACACAGGCTGCTAAGAGTTTTCTCTTTATTTTTTCTTCTCTTTATCTTGATCCCATCTTCTGTAGGAGGCCCCTAAATTTAAGTCCATTGTCACTAATCATTCAAGGTGGAAAATGTGTTCATTTCCTGCTTTTGCTACTTCAAAGATATCTTTTATCAACTTTGTTTTTCAGATCATGTTACTTTTGTTTCTCTTTCTGGAGAACAAATCAAATTAATATAATGTAGTTAGATCATAAGAAATCAAAGAGGGCGGCACCTGTGGCTCAGTGAGTAGGGAGCTGGCCCCATATGCTGAGGGTGGTGGGTTTGAACCTGGCCCCGGCCAAACTGCAACAACAACAAAATAGCCCGCCATTGTGTTAGGCACCTATAGTCCCAGCTACTTGGGAGGCTGAGGCAAGAGAATGGCCTAAGCCTAAGAGCTGGAGGTTGCTGTGAGCTGTGGTGCCATGGTACTCTACTGAGGGCAACAAAGTGAAACTCTGTCTCTTAAAAAAAAAAAAATTTATATATATATATATATATATAAAAGAAAGATAAATTACAGCATTCTTAAGTATAATGTGGTAGCATGTCCTGAAAAGATGTGGACAGTGTAGTGGGATGTCCCCTGGGGCAGGCTGGGCAGAAGCAGCTAAAATAGTCAGGAGAGTGAGAGGATTGTTGATATTTTAGGGATATTATTATTTTTTTTTTTTTTTGCGTGTGTGTGTGTGTGTGTGTGTGTGGTTTTTGGCCAAGGCTGGGTTTGAACCCACCACCTCCAGCATATGGGACTGGCACCCTATCCCTTTGAGCCACAGGCGCTGCCCAGGGATATTATTATTTAATTGGTACTTTTAAGAACATGGTTGTTCATTTTTTTTTTTTCCAAGTCTTTGTGTGGGGATGAACATTTTTTTTTTTTTTTTTATTTTTGGCCAGGGCTGGGCTTGAACCCGCCACCTCCGGCATATGGGACCGGCGCCCTACCCGTTGAGCCACAGGCGCCGCCCATGGGATGAACATTTTTGTTGGAGTTGAGTTCCACCTTTATTGCCTTGTGGTCTGAGAAGATAAAAGAAGATAAAAGCTATAATTTCTAATCTTTTAATTTTGCTGAGGTTTGATTTGTATCCTGGGATGTGGTCGATTTTGGAGTACGTACCATGGGCTGACAAGAAAAATGTATATTCCTTAGCTTTGGGAGGTGTGTCCTGTATATATGTCTGTTAATCCCATTTGTTCTAGGATCATGTTTAAGTCCTTTGTATCTTTGTTTAGTTTCTGTTTAGAGGACCTGTCCAGTTCTGTCAGAGGGGTGTTAAAGTTCCTGACTATTATGGTGTTACAGGGTATCATATTGCTCAGACTCATCAGGTCTGTTTCATGTATCTAGGAGCATTTAAGTTAAGTGCACAAATATTTAAAATTGAAATGTCTTCTTCTTGTACTATTCCTTTGACCAGTCTAAAGTGTCCATCTTTGTCCTTAACTAAAGTTGTTTTGAATCTGGTTGTATCTGAGAATAAGATTGCAATTCCTCCTTTCTTCTGATTTTCATTTGCTTGAAGTACTGTTTTCCATCCCATAACCCTGAGTCTTGATTTGTCCTTCTAGGCTAGGTGTGTCCTTGGAGACGGCATATGGGTTGTTTGTGCTTTTTTATCCAGGGAGCCAGCCTGTGCCTCTTCAATGGTGAATTCAGTCCATTGACTTTTATTGAGAAAATTGATAAGTGGTGGAATTCTATTCATCTTATCTTGTGAAAGTCTGTTGTGTAGTTTTATCTTTTGCACCACTGTGGAAGCTAAGTTTTGACGTTTAGCTTCTGGGTGTTTATTTTGTTGATGGTCCATTGTGGTGGTGGTCAGTGTTGCAAATAGGTCTAAGTATTTCCTGTAGAGCTGGTCTTGTTGTGAATGTTCCTCAGTGCTTGTATATCTGCAAAAGATTTGATTTCTCCATCAGTTTTGAAGCTTAGTTTAGCAGGACGCAGAATTCTGGACTGAAAAGTGTTTATAAGAGTGTCGAAGGTGGGCTTGGTGCCTGTAGCACAGTGGTTATGGCAGCAGCTACATACACCTAGGGTGGCAGGTTTGAATTCTGCCTGGGCCAGCTAAACCACAATGGCAGCTATAACAAAAAAAAAAATAGCCAGGTGTTGTGGCCAGTGCCTGTAGTCCCAGCTACTTGGGAGGCTGAGGCAAGAGAATCGCTTAAGCCCAAGAGTTTGAGGTTGCTGTGAGCTGTGAGACCACTGCACTCTACTGAGGGTGACATAGTGAGACTCTGTCTCCAAAAAAAAAAAAAAAGAATGTCGGGCGGCGCCTGTGGCTCAGTGAGTAGGGCGCCAGCCCCATATGCCGAGGGTGGCGGGTTCAAACCCAGCCCCGGCCAAACTGCAACCAAAAAATAGCCGGGTGTTGTGGCAGGCACCTGTAGTCCCAGCTGCTTGGGAGGCTGAGGCAAGAGAATCGCGTAAGCCCAAGAGTTAAGAGGTTGCTGTGAGCTGTGTGACGCCGTGGCACTCTACCCGAGGGCGGTACAGTGAGACTCTGTCTCTACAAAAAAAAAAAAAAAGAATGTCAAAGGTGGATCACTATGCTCTTTTGGCTTGGAATGTTTCAGTTGAAAAGTCTGCGGTCATCCTAATGGCTCTGCATCTGTAGGTCAGTTGGCACTTACTCCTGGCTGCTTGCAGAATTTTTTCTTTCATCTTGACTTTGGACAGGTTCATTACAATGTGTCTTGGAGAGGCTCTGTTAGAGTTGAGATGACCTGGGGTTCAGTATCCATCTGAAAGGAGTGTGTCAGGATCATTAATAAAATTTGGGACATTTTCATTTACGATGGTCTCCAGTAGGGCTTCCATTCCTTTAGGACAGTCTTCTTCCCCTCCAGGAATCCCTATTATTCATATGTTTGAACACTTCATGGATTCTTGTGGTTTTCTAAGCACCTGCTTTACTTTCTCTCTCTTCTTTTGTGCCTCTTTAACAACCTGGGTGAACTTGAAAACTTGATCCTCTGGCTCTGAGGCTCTTTCTTCTCCGTGGTCTGACCTGTTGTGACACTTCCCACTGCATCTTCACATTCCTGATTGTCTCCTTCATTTCCTTCAGCTCCTCCACATCCTTTCTATACTCTGCGTATCTCCCATCTGACTGTTGGTTCTGTCTCTCCATTTTCTCATCCATTCCTTTTATTGTCTTATCCATATTTTAAATACCCTTTCTGTTAAGTCCATTAATTCTTTATAGGTGGAGTCTTCTGCAGTAGCTGCCTCATGGTCCCCTGGGAGAGTTGCTCTGTTTTGGTTTTTCTGTTGCTTCCTCCTCATTTGCTCTTTCTTCTTGTTCACCTCCTTGTCCTTTTTCCTTCTCACTAATTTCTTTGTTTTAAACAGAAGTCTTTGCTCTTGAGGACAGTATGTTACAATATGTCACCAGGACACCAGGTGGCGCTGTGGTTTTTTTAGGAGACAGCACAGCCAGCCTGCAACCTCAGTGGTCCTTACTCCAAACTCAGTTGCCTTTGGTGATGGCCTGATTGTTTCCTCAGCATTCAGACCCTGCCGGTGTCTGTCTTAAAGCTCACAAGAATCCTGCAGGGGCAGGTCTCACCGTGCCCTCTGACTCCAGTTCCCAGGGGTATGGGAGTCCTTCACCTGTCCCAAGACTGAAGTTCTGATCCCAGCAGGCGGAATTACAATGGCTGTGCTTTACGACCCTGCTGAGACCTTCTCACGACCTTCCCACAGTGGCAGCCCCCTGGCTGCGGAGACCTTCTCAGTATGGCTGCCTCACCAAACCTATGGCAAGTCCACACCAACTGGCCTTTGAATCTGGTTGCTGTATTCTGTTCAAGTCTGCCCACTCTTCCAAGCTTTCCACTAAACACACAGCTTCTCCCAACTACTGAAAACTAGCGGAAGGTTTCTTCCCATCTGGACCTCCATAGGCCGATCCCAGCTGGTCACAGTCACTTGCCTGATTCATCAGATTTCCACCTCTCGTGCTCATACTCTGTATCCAGCTCTCCACATCCTCGCCGTGCTCCCTGAGCTATGACTTTGGGTAAGGTCTCCGTGCCAGGGATGGCTGGGTTCTCTGTTTTTCTCCAGTCGTTCTAGGAAAGCTCAGCTGAATGATGCCTGTGGTCCGCCACCTTGATCCATCTCCCAGTTTTTCCATGATGCTGGTTTTGGGTAATGAAACTTGAAAGCAGAAAGACCTGAAATGTGATTCGGATCCAATTTCTGCATCCCAGTGTGAAGACTGAGGTGCACTGCATGGTGTTCGTGGGAAAAGAGGAGCGTCTGCTGGGCAGTATGCTTTTTCTCTTTAATCCGTTCACTTTTCTGTCATAAGTACCCTGTTTCCTCGAAAATAAGACATCCTCCGAAAATAAGACCTACTTACAGGAAAGATAAGATGTCCCCTGAAAATAAGACCTAGCACATCTTTGGGAGCACACCTTAAAATAAGACACTGTCTTATTTTCGGGGAAACAGGGTATTATCCCCTTTACTGTGATTCTTTAGTATACTTCTGTAATTATTAAATTGGTTTTTGTTATTCGGCATGTGTCTTAATAGATATACATGGAAAATGAGTAAAACGTGGCCAGTGTGGTGGCTCATTGCCTATAATCCCAGCACTCTGAGAGGCTGAGACAGGAGGATCCCTTGAACTCAGGAGTTTGAGACCAGCCTGAGTCAAGAGTGAGATCCTGTCACTACTAAAAACAGAAAAATTAGCTGAGTGTTGTGGTGGGCATCTGTAGTCCCAGCTACTTGGGAGGCTGAGGCAAGAGGATTGTTTGAGCCCAGAACTTTGAGGTTGCTGTGAGCTGTGACACTGCAGCACTGTACCCAAGAAGACAAAGTGAGACTATGTCTCCAAAACAAAAAAAAAAAAGAAAGAAAGAGAAACAGGACACAACTCCAAGAGGGACTCTACCTAACAAATGCAAACATTGTAACCTAGTTGTCTGTACACTCTTATTAACCTGAAATAACAAGAAAAGAAAATGAGTGAAACATGCATTTTGGCAAAAAAGTACAAACTCCTCAGTTTTTTTTTTGAGGAGGCTTTGGGTTAGAAAGGGGAAACGTTTCAGGAAAGGGACATGTTCTGGATCATGTTGAAGCCATTATCTGGAGACCGTATTCTGTAAGTACTGGCGTGTGAGTACCCTGAACTCACTGCAGGCGCCCGGCAGTGCAGAGCACTGAGGCGGGAGCAGTCTTCATGGGGCCCCTGGCCAGCGGGGGCTCCGGGCTTGGGCCCTCGGACGCCTACCTGGGCTGGGTAGATCCTTCTGGGTTTGCTTGGCTGCTTCATCAGCCCCGTCCCACGTAATCTTTCTGGGCCCACCGTGCTGCCTTGCTGGGGGCTTATGCGTGCGGACAATGCCACCTCTATGTACCATGGGGCGTGAGAAACTGGCGAGACATTGAAGAAGGGGCTCTGGCCCTGTCAGCCCTGGGTTGGTCTGCCCCCAGACTCCAGGCCAAGTGGGGTGGGGAGCTTTCACATCTCTGCTGTCCTGGGCAGAGAGTGTGCTTCTTCCTAGAGGTGGGACTCGGGTAGCCGAGACCTGTCGTGACACCCTGCCCCCCCACCCCGCTGGGCTCTGCGGGTGGTGTGACTGTGCATGTGAGTGGCACAGGAGTGTGGGCAGCTCTCACTCCTCCCACCACTCCCTCCCTTTCCCTTCTTCAGAGTCTGGGAGAAATGAAAATTAATATGTGTTCAAGTATTTTTATGGAGTTTTAATCCAGAGGATGCATTTATGGTATCTTGTAGGAAACAGCCTACACAGTTCAGAGGACTGTCGGTCAGCTCCTGCCCTGTAGTGAGCAGCCACACGGCTCAGCAGCAGGCAAGACAGACCGTTTTTGTTACAGGTCCCTGGGTTGGCTGGGGCTTGGCTGGTGTGGTCTAGGCTCTGCTGGGTGGATGCTTCAGGCTCTGACTTACGTGGCCCATGTCCTCCTCAAACCAATGACAGCGGTCACAGGAACCAAGGGGACCTTTTAAGGCTGGCTCTGAAGTAGCACAGTCCTGCCTAGGATAGCTGAGCTGGCTGCCCTGTGGGTTCCAGTGATGGTAGGGTAAAAAACTGATTCAGGGGTGGCGCCTGTAGCTCAAAGGGGTAGGGCGCCGGCCCCATATGCCGGAGATGATGGGTTCAGACCCAGCCCCAGCCAGAAACTGCAAAAAAAAAAAAAAGAACTGTTTCAGGGAGCGGAGGGAGGTTGAATTTTTTTTTTTGACAAATGTCTCACTTAGTGAAACTCCAGCCAGCAGACTCTGGGAGATCAAGGAGCTACTACGCTACCAGAGAAAAGCTGGAATGTGGCACGGAAAGGAACCAAGAGAACAAGAAGTGTGACCAGAGTGCTAGAGCACACAGCCTTAGGTGGTGGTGAAGGCTCCCAGTCTTCTAGGTCAAGGGAATGGGGCAGAGAAGAGGTGGGAAGTTTAGGGCTCAGCAGGTTCAACATCTTTAAATATAAACTAGTTTTTTTTGGCCGGGTCTGGGTTTGAACCCACCACATCTGGCATATGGGGCCGGCGCCCTACTCCTTTGAGCCACAGGCGCCCCTCTATAATAAATAAATCTGGGAGGCCAAGGCTGGAGGATCTAGGAGTTCAAGACCAGCCTGAGCAAGAGCAAGACCGCATCTTTAAAAACTAGCTGGGCACTGTGGTGGGCACCTGTAGTCTCAGCTACTTGGGAGGTTGAGGGAAGATAATCGCTTAAGCCCGAGTATGAGATTGCTTTGAGCTGTGATGCCACAGTACTCTACTGAGAGCAACGTAGTGAGACTCTATCTCAAAAAAAAAAAAAAAAAATAATGTTTTTCTGCCAAAAAGTGTGCGGTTAACTCCATACAACACACTCAACACACACATACCCAGAACTCTACATGAGAGTCACTTTCACTTGTGAAACAAAGTGAAGTACTATGATTTTGAAGAAATGTCACTTATTAGGGAAATACATGTTAAAGCCATGATGTAGTATCATATGGCCACCAAAGTGACTTAAGATTAAAAGAGCAGCATAGCACATGTCAGGGTCAAAAGCAGCTGGAACCTCCATCCAGAGCTGATGGTGGGCGGCACACACCTGTGATCTGATCCCAGCACTCTGGGAGGCTGGCGAGGGATGATGGCTTGAGCCCGGGAGTTAAAAGACCAGCCTGAACAAAGCAGAAAAAGCCAGCGGGATGTGGTAGGTGCCTGTAGGCCCACGGGCAGGAGGATCCTTGCTCCCAGGAGTCTGGGGCTGTAGGGAGCTGTGATAACACCCCTGCTTGTCACAGAGTGAGACACTGTCTCTAACAACAACAACAAAAGATGGTGTAACCACCTAGAGACAAGCTGACACTTTCTTATAAAGTTATAAATGCCTGTTTGTTCGTGCAATTCCAGTTTCAGGGAATCTATCTCAAATATGTGAAAGCGAGCGTCCACAACAGTTCTTTCAGGTAAGGCTTATAGCGTCTGTATTCACAGAGCTCCGGACTGGAAGCCTCAGCTGTCCAGTGGAGCAGAACAGCAGTGTTTAAAACTGCTCATCTCAGAAATATGACGTGACGAGAGAAACCGAGTCCAGAAGAAGACAACGCTGTGTGCTCTGTGTTCGTGAAGCTCAGGACTTTTTAGAGTGACTGAAACACAACCGTCTTTTGTCAGAGATCAGTAGCTTCATGGGCGTGTAAATTTAACTAAATGCGTTGAATTTCACACTTTAGATTTATGGGTTTTGTTCTATGTAAATTTTGCCCAGAGTTAAAAATAGGACAGAGGCTGAATGAATGGTTCACCATTTCACACAAGGCCCTTTGCGACCCAGCCGGTCTCCGACTTTGTTCTTTGCCCCAGAATAGGTGTGGGTGGAGGGCGTGGCGTCTGTTTTTCTCCCAGTTTAAGAATATGTAGGTGTTTAAAAAAAAAATCTGTAGATGTCTTTCAAGGCTCTGCTCTAAAGACTCTTTTTGTAACGTCTTTTTCTGGTCTCTTGGCAAAATTGTTTCTTGCTCTTGAGTTTATGCTGTTGCGTATGTTGTGAACATGAAAATTTTCAGGCGGTGTTTGTTGTTCGGTTCTCTTCCCAGGTAGAGTGTTAGTTTGCCGACCTCAGGTGTAACCCAAGGAAAGCAAAATTACTTTGTCAACATCTCCTTTCCTCAAAAGGTAGAATTTTTTTTCCTAACATGGCTGTGGATACTGTGATTCAGAAGTTGGCAAACTTTCTGTAAAGGACTGGGCAGTAAATGTTCTGGGCTCTGTGGATTACATATGGTCCCTGTCACATGTTTTTTTTTAATAACCCTTTAAGAATGTAAAGATCATTCTTAACTCTCAGACAGTACAAAAACAAGCCAGTTTGGTCGGGGTCTGCCAACCCCTGTTATCTAAAACATTTGAATTATAAGCAAAATAATGTAGATTGTTGATGTTTGGAGTGAACAGTACCAAAAAGTATTTTTAAAATAGATTGATTTCCAAATGGCATCAGTAACTAGATGTAACTTTCTATTTAAATGATTTTTTTCCTCCCTCTAACAGTCACTGTAGTTTGCTGTATTTTGAGGTACAGAGGCAGCACCACTCACAGTCCCACCACTGGTGTGTCTAAGGTGCCGGGCCTTGCTCTGGTCTTCTGCTTGGCCAGATGGTCAGCACCAGTGTCCTTGGGCCAAGTGAGATGACACAGTGGCAGCTGCTGAGCCTGGGGTGTGTTCTCGAAGGACTGTCCAGTAGTAGAATATCAAAGAAAACTTCAAAGAAACGTCTGATCCCGTGGCAGCCTACTAAAACCTACAGTGGGTAGTTCCTAAAGATTTGAAGGAATGATTGTGATCTTTCGGAGTAAAAACAAAATAGAGGAAGACGATACAGGAGTCATAGTTAAACAGACTCACATAAACTAAAAATAAGATACACGAAACACTGGCAGATGCCACCTTTGTGATGATGTCACTGACGGAATATATCTGTATCCTTTAAAAAGAGATTATTTTGAAAAACCCATAGATTTCTTTTTTTTTTTTTGCAGTTTTTTTGGCCGGGGCTGAGTTTGAACCCGCCACCTTCAGCATATGGGGCCGGTGCCCTACCCCTTTGAGCCACAGGTGCCGCCCAAAGGCAGATCATTTCTTTTTTTTTTGCAGTTTTTGGCCAGGGCTAGGCTTGAACCCACCCCTCTGGCATATGGAGCCTACACCCTACTCCTTTGAGCCACAGACGCCACTCATCCCACAGATTTCTGAAAAGGTTGCAAGTACAGTAAATAACTTTTCTGAATCATTTCGGAGTGAATAGTGGACCTGTTGCCCCATCAGCCCCAAATTTTGATCATATCCGTGTGTGTGTGTATAAATGTTTGTTTATTTACGTAGGTGTCTTTCAAGGCTCTGCTCTAAAAGACACTTTTTGTAATGTCTTTTCCTGGTCTGTTAGCAAAATTGTTTCTTGCTCTCGAGTTTATGTCGTTGTGTATACAACTTTTGGAGACAGGATCTTGCTGTGTTTTGCCTTGCCTGGAATGCAGTGGAGTCAACACAGCTCACTGCAGCCTCCAAATTCTGGGATCAAGTGGCCTCAGCCTCTTTTTATTTTTTGTAGAGATGGGGTTTTGCTGTGATGCCAGGCTGGTCTTGAATTCCTGGGTTCAAGCAGCCTTCCCACCTCTGCAGCCTGATGGTAATTTTCTACAAACAGTGACTCTCTTAGGTCATTCTGGTGCAGCCACTGAGATGAGGTGAGCAGGACAACGTGACGTCTCTGCTCTCAGCCTCATTGGTGCTTCAACTGCTGTCGCAGTGACACCTCCCACCCCCAGGGGAGCAGGGTCCTACTCCAGGGGCACTCACTCATCACGTTTCCTTTACCGGTAGCTGAAGTGACGTTGCTGGTGATGAGGCTCTGGCCACACTCGCCTTCTGTGTGCAGGGGGCAACTAACACTTTCTGGTCCTCTTCTGGGGATCCTTAGCCCATTTCCATGCTGATGCCAGGATTCTTCTGTAACAACTGCTTTTTAACTAGAGAAAGAGCCTATTCTTACTAGACTTTGAACTACAGCATTCATTCCTGTCTTGTGGGATCAGGGCTCCTGCTCCCTCAGTGGGTTTTGTCCCATCACTGTCATTCATTCCCGTCTTACGGGATCAGGGCTCCTGCTCCCTCAGTGGGTTTCGTCCCATCGCTGTCATTCATTCCCGTCTTACGGGATCAGGGCTCCTGCTCCCTCAGTGGGTTTCGTCCCATCGCTGTCATTCATTCCCGTCTTACGGGATCAGGGCTCCTGCTCCCTCAGTGGGTTTCGTCCCATCGCTGTCATTCATTCCCGTCTTACGGGGTCAGGGCTCCTGCTCCCTCAGTGGGTTTCGTCCCATCGCTGTCATTCATTCCCGTCTTACGGGATCAGGGCTCCTGCTCCCTCAGTGGGTTTCGTCCCATCGCTGTCATTCATTCCCGTCTTACGGTATCAGGGCTCCTGCTCCCTTAGTGGGTTTCGTCCCATCGCTGTCATTCATTCCCGTCTTACGGGATCAGGGCTCCTGCTCCCTCAGTGGGTTTCGTCCCATCGCTGTCATTCATTCCCGTCTTGTGGGGTCAGGGCTCCTGCTCCCTCAGTGGGTTTCGTCCCATCGCTGTCATTCATTCCCGTCTTACGGGGTCAGGGCTCCTGCTCCCTCAGTGGGTTTCATCCCATCGCTGTCATTCATTCCCGTCTTACGGGGTCAGGGCTCCTGCTCCCTCAGTGGGTTTCGTCCCATCACTGTCATTCATTCCCGTCTTGTGGGGTCAGGGCTCCTGCTCCCTCAGTGGGTTTCGTCCCATCGCTGTCATTCATTCCCGTCTTGTGGGATCAGGGCTCCTGCTCCCTCAGTGGGTTTCGTCCCATCGCTGTCATTCATTCCCGTCTTGTGGGGTCAGGGCTCCTGCTCCCTCAGTGGGTTTCGTCCCATCGCTGTCATTCATTCCCGTCTTGTGGGATCAGGGCTCCTGCTCCCTCAGTGGGTTTCGTCCCATCGCTGTCATTCATTCCCGTCTTGTGGGATCAGGGCTCCTGCTCCCTCAGTGGGTTTCGTCCCACCGCTGTCATTCATTCCCGTCTTATGTCCCTCAGGCTCCAGATCTGTGCTGCCCAGAGCCATCTGCTGTTCTCCTTGGCCCCAGGCTGTCAGTGCGTGTGAGTCAGGTGAGAGGGCGGGTTGAGGGGATGCAGCAGGTTCTTTAGTGGCTGAGGATTCGAGTTCAGGTCTTTGGAGGGGCATCTAATTATTTCTCCACCTGTCTAAACCACCCCACTTCACTAACTGTGGGACTGATGTTGTGAGATGTTACGTCCTCTCAATGGTAAAAGCATTGCCAGTCACGCTGCTTTCTGTTGCTTCCAATTTTATTGAAAGAACCCTTTGAAAACATGGTCTAGTACATGTATAGAAAGGAAAATATCCGTATTAATTGATAGGCTGGCGTGTTGGCTCATGCCTGTAGACCTAGCACTTTGGGAGGCTGGGGCAGGAGGATTGCTTTGAGCCCAGGAGGTTTTTTTTTTTTTTTTGAGACAGAGTCTCAAGCTGTCACCTTGGATAAGAGTGCCGTGGCATCACAGATCACAGCAACCTCAAACTCTTGGGCTCAAGTTATCCTCTTGTCTCAGCCTCCCAAGTAGCTGGAACTACAGGTGCCACCACTCAAAACTATTTTTAGGGACGGGGTCTTGCTCTTGCCCAAGACAGTCTTGAACTCATGAGCTCAGGCAGTCTACCTGCCTCGGCCTCCCAAAATGCTAGGATTACAGATGTGAGTCACCGCATTCAGCCCTTAGAGCCCAGGAGTTTGTGATGCTAGACTGAACAGCATAGCAGGAAAGTAGAAAAATTAGGCAAGAGTGATGGCGGGTGCCTGTAGTACTAGCTATTCAAGAGGCTGAGGCAGGAGGATTGTTCGCGCCTGGGAGTTGGAGGCTGCAGTGAGCTATAGTGACACCACTGCATCCTACCGAGGGTGAGAGAGCAAGTCCTGTCTCAAAAAAAAAAAAAGGAAAGCTGGAAAAAAAACAGGTAAGATGCTCTATGTGTCTTCATAGACACGTGCGCCTCTCCTGAGTCCTGGGTGTCTGGCTTCCCACTCAGGGCCATCCATCCTCCCTGCTGTCCAGTGCACATTGGGGTGGGGGCACCCCTGATGCACACTGTCGCGGCCAGTGTTTCTGCTGAGCTGCTGGGCCCTGTCGTGCAGCTGTGTTGCTGGCTTGCTCCTCATCTTACTGGGAGGTGGCAGGACCTGGCCATCAGCAGGTGTGAGACGCCTTCAGCATTATGACTTTAGAGGTATTGAAATGTAAAAGGCCAAGGCTGGAAATGGCATCTTGTGATTAGAACACTGTGGTGACCCGTGGCACTGACCACAGGCAGGGCCTGACTTGATGTCACCATTCCTATTCCAGCATGTTCCCTCCTTTTTCTAGTTACATTAATGTACTGGTTTTATTGGGTATTGATTCAGTTACCAAAATGGTGGTTTAATGTGGTTATGTATGAGGATATGAGATATAACGAGTAAGATTTGAGAAAAACTTGGAATGCGCACCTAGAGAAGAGAACGTGCCCAGACGAGGGCCTGACCCAGCCCTGTCCCCTGCAGTCCTGCCCACGTCCCTGCGCAGGCGAAGTCTGGCCCAGTGCAGGCGTACACTTGGTCTAGTTGATGTGGTTCCTGCCATCCCGGTCCTGCTGGCACTGTCTTCTCCCGTCAGGTGGGGGGTGATACTTTGCCCTCCAGTGTGCTTGCCTGCTGCCCTCCCCAGGGCCAGGCCACACCTGACTGCCGGGACATAGAAGCAGATGGGGCCTATGTGGCCCTGCCCCAGCCCTGGTGCAGGAAGAGATCACCAAATAGAAAAACCAGCCGGGTGTGGCCTCTCCCAGGGGAGGAGGAGCTGCTCTGTCAGAGCAGACTGAGCAGGTCGAGAAGAAATCACCTTAAAATGATGAAACCATGATACAGAAATTCTGGGGGACATCACCTGTAATTGCAGCAGCACATGTCATCATCTCTAGCGTTTTCAGTCACTTCCTGTAAGTGCTTTTCATTTATTTACATCTTTAAACTATAATCATATTGCATATATCATTTGTAATTTTCTGGTTGATGTTACAAGCCTTTTGTCCTGTTTTATAACGATGGCCTTTCATGACGCCCAGGGCGAGAGTGTGCTGATAGCCCTCCTGCCTCGGTCTCAGGGCTATCGGGGCGTGGGGCCGGGCGCACGGGCAGTTCTGCAGGCTCCAAAGCCCGTGGGGCCTAGAGTTTGAAATGCCTGTTTCATCTGAAAACCACTGAGTAACATTCATCTGTGTCTCACATTTTCCTGTCCAGATGTGAGTCACTTCCTACTCTTAAGTCCAGAAAAGGGTTTTTTCTTTCTAATATTATTCAGGCCTGGAACACTGAGGTTCACACGGGTGGTCTTGGAAGGGAGACTGCTGACAGTGTGTCCTGCACTCATCAGGAGCTGCGTCTTCTGTTGTTAGAAAAGTACATGATACGGGGTAGAGTGATGTCATTGTGGCAGGATTTTAAAATACTGGTTTGGAAAAACATAGGATGTTTGCTGACAGTCTGGCTGAGGAAGCCAGTCCAGGGCAGAGAGCTGCTGCTGCTGAGTGAGACCAGGGAGGGGCTGACTACGTCAGAAGGGAAACAAACATGCTTATTTTTCAGAATTCCTTCCTGTAGGGTGCTATTTTAACCTTATAATACTCTAATCCAGATGGACTCCAGTGCTCCAAGAGGCACATCATCCCTGAGGCGTGAGTGGTCTGAGCAGGGCAGGCTGGGGAGGCTCTTCCTGCACCAGGCCCGGTGCAGGGCCACATAAGCCCCATCTGCTTCTATGTCCTGGTGGCCGGTGTGGTGTGGTGTAGCCTGGCACTAGCAGGCTCTTGTAGGGTATGTTGGTGAATGAATGATGATGGCTGTTCAGAGCAGAGTTGGCAAACATACCCTGCAAAGGTGTTGATAGTAAATATTTTTGGCTTTGGGAGCTGTGCAGCACCTGGTGTGCCTCGGCTATGCTGTGGGGTGCAGGGCCGCAAGTGACTGTGGACAAGGGGGTGGCCGTGGCCTAACGGGCCACTCACAGACAGGTGGGCAGCCCGGTGAGACTGCCTGGGGAGTGCACCTGATGACTGGACTGCCCGTGTCTGTGCCATCTAGTGTAGCCACCCCAGCAGGTGTGGCTGCCGGATGCCTAAAATACGGTTATTTAGTGCAACTGCAGGACTGAATGTTTAGTTTGATTTGAATTTAAAGTATTCACATGTGGTCAGTGGCTCCCATACTGGGCTGTGTAGGCTTAGAGCCCTCTGCAGAGTGGACTGTGCAGAGAGTCATCTCAGCAGGGGTCCTCAAACTTTTTAAACAGGGGGCCAGTTCACTGTCCCTCAGACCGTTGGAGAGTCGGACTATAGTTTAAAAAAAACGACTATGAACAAATTCCTATGCACACTGCACATATTTTGAAGTATAAAAACAAAATGGGAACAAATATAATCACATTGCTGCACGTGGCCTGTGGACCATAGTTTGAGGACCCTTGCTAAGGTAAGAAAGCTCAGTGGCCAAAAGAATTAGGGAATCACTGTTAAAAATAATTTTAAAAAGAAAGTTATTTACTAAAGGACTTCTCAGAGCCTTTCGTGTGCTAATGCACATTAACAGTATATGAAACGCTGGCACTGTGGCTCGCACCTGTGATCCCAGCACTCTGGGAGGAAGGCAGGAGGATCCCTGGAGCTCTGAAGTTCAGGACCAGGCTGTGTAAGAGTGAGACCCCATCTCTATTACAAATAGAAAAACCAGCCGGGTGTCATGGCGGGCACCCATAGTCCCAGCTACTTGGGAGGCTGAGGAAAGAGAGTCACTTAAGCCCAAGAGTTTGAGGTTGCTGTGAGCTATGACGCCATAGCACTCTACTGAGGGCGACATAGTGAGACTCTGTCTCAAAAAAAAAGAAAAAAGAAAAGGGGGCTCTGAGATTGTTTTTTTCCCAAAGCTTTCTGACAATGTATTTTTCTGAGGGGCAGCCACATGTGTTCCTTGGAGATGACTTTGGAAAACATTGGTCGTATTGAGTGTCTCCCATTGGACAAAGTGAGGTTTAACAGAAGTGCAGACATCCCCCTAGTCTGGGTAGTAGGTGGGGCCTGTCATATACTGATGCTGGCGTGTCGGGGCCTTCCTGGCTGGCCACACGGGTGGAGTGTGCTACTGTCTGTGGCTGTGGAGAGAGAAACTTGGAGTGGCAGTTGTGTGAGGTGTGGTGAGATGGGCCAGCACGTGGCCTGGCAGCCGGAGGTGCACACCCCGCTGTGGGTGGGGCGGGAGCCACAGACTGTCTGATGAGTGAATATCTGAGTTCATTGCCCAGATGCAGTGGCTTATGCCTATCATCCCTCTGGTTTGGGAGGCCGAGGATGGAGGATCACTTGAGCCTAGGAGTTGAAGGATGCAGTGAGTTATGGTGACGCCGCTACACTCCAGCCTGGGTGACAGTAGGAGAACCCGTGTGACCTTATTTTTGAGATGGGAAAAGTGTACCAGTGTATGTGGAGAAGGAGGAATGAGGGAGTTGATGGCTCCAAGCACTCTGGCTACCTCTTCGCACTCTCGGGCCATGTGCTCCATCTCTGTGACTCCTTAGCTGCTGTTCTGGCCTCCACCCTCCCTGGCCTGAGAGGGGAAGGAGGAGAGGTCACAGAGGAGGGCCCTCTGGTGGCTGTGTGCTTGGAGAAGGATCATCTGGAACAGTCACAGATGAAAATACGAGCATTAGTTTTTCAGAAATTAGAGCAGACTGGTCACTGCTGTGAGGGTCAGCAGAGGCCGCACGCCCTGGTCCCAGGTATGGCTCATGCTGTCCTGCAGCGCCGTCCCTGCTCCTCCTTTCCTGGGACTTGGTTTTGTTTTTTGTTTTTTGTACTTTCTGTTTTGCTTCTGAATTTCCCCTCCGTGTGTGCTGGCTTCTTACTTTCCTCTGAAATCTCTGGGTCCAAGTGGGGCCCCACAGAAGTGGCCGGACAGCCTGGTGTTGAGAATCTTGTTTTGACAATTGCCAAAATATCAAATGCAAAATAATCATGTGTATACTTAAAGCTCTTATTTCATTTTTATAATTTTGTTTTTTTGTTTTTTTTGTTTTACTTTTACAGTGAGTGTTGAAAAGATAGACCTGAAGGGATTATCACACACAAAAAATGACAGGAATGTTGAATGTTCCTTTGAGGTAAGATGCTAAGTTTTTTCCCTCTCCTCTCTAACGGCTAGGAAGAAGGCATTTGCCAGGAGTAGAGTCTTTCTTTCTCTGAGTAGAACCTGTGCCTTGTTGTGAAGCTGTGTGCGAGGGCCGTGTGAGGTAGGACGCCGGCAGTACCCTGGGGGGGGTTGTCCCCAGGATGGGGGCTGTGGGCTGCCCTTCTGGAGCCTGTGTGGGGCCTCTGCCAGGGAAGCGCAGGTCTGTCTCTGCTAGTGTAGGAGGATGTTAGTAGCACTCACCTTGGGGTTCCGGGACAGCGAGCCCCGCAAGTTTTCAACACAGGGCCTGGAGTGTTGATTGCTGCAGAGATGAGCTGTTCTCTGTCTCTTTACTCGTTGATGAAAGCTCCGTGGTCCACACAGCGGAACTTCTCTGAACTGACATGCCCAGATGCTGGTTGGTCACCAAGGAAGTGAAGGATGATGAAAAGTGAACTGTACTGTATGTTAGTTAGAGCCTGGCGTTCTCAGCAGTGGGTTAGCCTCACAGAAGTTTGTTTCTGTGGCTCCAGAGCACACAGAAGGCTCCTCTAGACAGCAGCCATGCCCTGTCAGAGCCTCGGGGCTGCAGGCCTTCCTGGTTTCTGCCCTCAGTCTCCCGGGCTGCAGTCCTCACATGCTCATTCTGGGTAGCAGGATGCTAGGTGAAGATGAGGAGAAAGGTTACTTCTGTCTTTCTTTTAAGGGACATTCCTGAAAGCAACTTCACTTGTGTTGGCCAAAATTCAGTTTCTTGGTCCTATTTAGCTTAGAGAGAGGCTGGGAAATGTCCCCTCTTGTGTTAGGCTATCCATGACCAAGCGCATGTTGAATCCTGCCTGATCATCAAAGGCTGCTCCCAGCATCATTGCAGAGACATCTTGGGAGTAGAGACTTCTGGTTAACACCTAGTATGTACGTTGTGCAGCTTACTGATTTATGAAACAGGGTAGCCACATCAAAATACTTTAAACCCTTTTACTGCTAACAGGATAGCATCACCAAGGATAATGATGTGAGGCTTAGGGAGACGCTGAGCTGTGAAGGCAGTCATCCTGCTGCAGTGTGCCTTCCAGAGTGTGAGGACAATGCTGAGCTCTGGAGGCTGGTGCGGCCTGTGAGGGCCGCCTGAGGTCCTGTGTGGCCTGCGAGGGCCGCCTGAGGTCCTGTGCGGCCTGCGAGGGCAGTCTGAAGTCCTGGTGTGGCGGAGGCCATGCTGTACACGGGCTTCCCAGGGGCTAAGCAGAAGCCACAGTGGCTCCCAGAATACTCTGCAGCCCAGTGGTGACCCCAGAAATGCTGGGCGCTCTGCCGTCTCCCTCCGTCCATGCTTTGCGTTGCAACTCTGTGGATCCCCTTGGGAGCATCCTTGGCTCCAGCAGGGCATGGACTGCTGAGGGGGCTGTGCAGGAGGCTATTGGGAGGAGCCCCTCGTCGTCATGGGCCCTGATTTGTTCCCAGTCCTCGTCCAGTTATTTGCTGTGAGGACTTCAAGGCCTTGCAGTGGGGTGTGGGGCCTCAGACTAGGTGGGGCTGCCTGTGGCTTCTCGATGAAGAAACGAGCTTTGGCAAAATGGATACTTGGTCTCTATGGCCTCTGCCTGGAAAGAAGACCTCTGATGGGCCAGGGAGGGAGCCACCTGCTGCAGGCTAGACACTGTGCCCTGAATGTTCTGGAAGCACAAGGAACAACCCTAGGGTAGCCTGGAGCCACGCCCGAGACTGCTGCTTGTGTGCAGGATGCCCCTCATCTGACTGTGGACCCTCAGCTTATGATGTTCTCCATTCCAGATGGTTCAGCTGAGGTGTTTCAGGACTCAAAAGAACGTCACTTTTCGGGAAAGGTACTTTCTTAATGTGATAACTGACAGTGTCTTGTTTGGGGGACCGAGGATCCCTCACTGCCCAGCAGACCAGCTGATTAGAGTTCTCACTTTCTGTACCCTCAGGAATTCACAGCCCAAGTGTTGGATGGATAGTGATTCTCCATCCAAGGCACAGAGTAATTATTGACATTCTTTAAATCTGCCCTTTTAGTTACCACTTGGTTCATGTGCACAGCTTCAACTGTGGACTCATTTTGGTCATGGCTGGTGAGCTGCAGCCCAGGTAATGGTGGTGCTACTCGGGGAACTTGAGCTCAGGTCCCTGTCATGTGGGAAAGTGGGACCCTCTTGGCTGAGCTGCTCTGGGCATTTCCCCACTGTGTTTCACAGCCAACAGCCGGCAGAGACCAGCTCTGGGGGTCAGCGAACCACGTGAGCAGCAGAAGATGGGTCTTTAACCCCCACCCTCCAAAAAGAAGCCTAGTGGGAATTTTCTATTTTAGAAATCAATAAGTTGATTCAGAAAATTATATGGAAAGAACTAGAGTAATTAAAATAACTCTGAAAAGGGGCAGCACCTATGGCTCAAGGAGTAGGGTGCCAGCCCCATATGCATATGCTGGAGGTGGCGGGTTCAAACCTGGCCCTGGCCAAAAACTGCAAAAAAAAAAATAATAATAATAATAAAAATAAAATAAAATAACTCTCAAAAGAAGGGAAAAGTTGGAGGACTTGCAAGCTTGATTTCAAGGCTTGATGAGCACAGGTGGGCAACCCTGCGTTGCTGGCACAGATTCTGGGACAGAAGAGAGACTTGCTGCAAATAGTTAATGGACTTTTGACACAGGTATGGAGGCAGTTGGACAGTTGAGTGGAGGAAGGATGGGTTTTTCAACAAGTCTGGAACCAACATCCATGTACACAAAAATAAACTGAAAATTGATTACAGACCTAAATGTAAAACTAAAATGCACATAACTTTCAGGAGAAGGTGGGCAGCGCCTGTGACTCAGTGAGTAGGGCACTGGCCCCATATACCAAGGGTGGTGGGTTCAAGTCCAGCCCCGGCCAAACTGCAACAAAAAAATAGCCGGGCATTGTGGCAGGCGCCTGTAGTCCCAGCTACTTGGGAGGCTGAGGCAAGAGAATCCCAAGCCCAGGAGTTGGAAGTTGCTTTGAGCTGTGATGCTACAGCACTCTACCGAGGGTGATAAAGTGAAACTCTATCTCTAAAAAAAAACAACAACAAAAAAAAAACAACTCACAAGTCCTTTCAGGAGAAGGTGTAGGAGAAAACTTTGTGATTTAAACTAGGTAATGATCTCTAAGATACAGTGCCCCCAAAATGACAAAGTTGATAAATTAGATTTCATCAAAATGTCAAACTTGGGCTCGGCACCCATAGCACTGAGGCTGGAGGGTTTGAACCCTCTTGGACCTGCTAAAACAATAATGCCAGGCTTGGTGCCTATAGCTCAGCGGATAGGGCACCAGCCATATACACTGGAGCTGGTGGATTTGAACCCAGCCCTTGCTTGCCAAACAACAGTGACAGCTGCAACCAAAAAGTAGCCGGGCATTGTGGCGGGCGCCTATAGTCCCGGCTACTTGGGAGGCTGAGGCAAGAGAATCACTTAAGCCCAAGAGTTTGAGGTTGCTGTGAGGTGCCACTCCATGGCACTCTACTGGGAGTGACATAGTGAGACTTTGTCTCAAAAAAAAAAAAAAAATTGTCAAACTTGCTCTTTGAGAGGTATTGTGAAGAGAATGAAAGACAAGCCATGGATTAGGAGAAAATAGTAACAAATCACATGTCTGGTGAAGGCTCTTCAGACTTCATGGTAAGCAAACAACTTAGTAAAACATGGATGAAAGATCAGAACAGTTCGCCAAGGAAGGTGTGTGGTGTGAGCAGATGTGAAGGGATGTCCAGGACTGTCAGCACTGCTGTCAGGACAGCTCAAGTGGAGAACACCCTGCACTGCCTGCCGGCGGCACCGCAGAGTAGCCGGTATCGCGTTCATTACTGGGAATGAGAAATGCCGCAGTGTCTCTGGAAAACAGTGGCCGTTTCTTAAAAAGTCAGCCCTACAGTGTGACCCGTCAGCTCCAGGCCTCTGTCTTACCCAGGGAGATCACGAATGTTGGAGAGACGCACGTGTGAATGTTCAGAGCAGCTTGTGTGTGGACGCCGTGGGACTGTCACCCATACAAATGCCCCTTCACTGGAGGGTGGGTGGGCACACTGGGGTTGCGTCCGGCTCCAGAAGTGACTGCGGATGTGTTCAGCAGTGTAGACGGAAGGACTCCGCACTGTGTACATACACCACGAGTCTTCACACGGCATCCTGGGAAAGGCCCACACACACGTAGCAACAGAAAGCCGGTGCTTTCCTGAGAGCTGGAGGAAGCTTCCGGGGTGTTCACAAACGTTGAAACATCAAATTATATACTATATGTGCTTTGCTGTTGTTTAAAATTTATTAAACCTCTTTTTTAAAAAAATTGAGGATTCAAATTTTATTTTTGTCCAAAGAACCGTAATGAAAATTAAATTGTCCTTAAAGAAGTTGTCTTTTGTAAATATGGAAATAAATAGCTATTTTACTGTGCCATACTTTGGTGAAGGATGATAGTTTGTTGCTAACAGTATGTGAAGATTCAAAGAAACTTTTTTTTCTGCAGGGTTTCACTTCTTCGGGGAGAAATAAATAACTTTTCCCTAATTGTCTCTGCCTTGTTTCTCTCTAGTTTAAACCTGTGGGTGCCCTTGTTGCCCAGGGTACAAGTGAGAGGTCACAGCTGCGTAGGAGGGAGGCGGCTTCTGGCAAGTTACTCAAGTCTACTACACATAGGAGTTGAGTTTCCGGCTCTTTTCCATGGAGTTGGTTTTGATTTTTCTGAAATTGTAATTACTGGCTGCTGTTACTGAGGAAATCAAATCAGCATGCAGGAAGCAATAGCAGCATCTTTGGAATATAAAATTAGTCTGTAACTATGTACGTGTGAAATGTCTACATTTACTAGCTTTTCCAAATTTACTGTAAAGAAATTGAAATAACTAGAACGTTTAAGTTTTCTTATGATGATGAATCCGGAGGAAAAAACATTGAAAGATTCAGCAACCTTGAAATACCTGTGACCATGGTAGAGTTGTATTGACTTAAAAAGAATTACGAAACAGTAACAATAAAAAGCAACTCTTTTAACATCATTCGTCCTTAAAATCACCCAGATATTTTATTTTAGTGTCATAGGATGAGTCCTGGCAACTTTTTTTTTTTTTTTTTGAGACAGAGTCACAGTTTGTTGCCCTCGGTAGAGTGCCATGGCGTCACCGCTCACAGCTCCCTCAAACTCCTGGGCTCAAGTGATCCTCTTGCCTCAGCCTTCCAAGTAGCTGGGACTACAGGTGCCTGCCACAACACCTGGCTATTTTTTGTTTTGTTTGTTTGTTTAATAGGCCCAGGTGGGGTTCGAACCCACCAGTCCCAGAGCATGTGGCTGGCACCCTAACCACTGACCTATGTGTGCCTCCTTGGCAACTTTTTTTTTTTTTTTATGGTAGAGACACAGCCTCACTCTATTGCCCTCGGTAGAGTGCCCTGGCATCACATTGCTCACAGCAACCTCCAACTCCTGGGCTTAGGCAATTCTCCTGCCTCAGCCTCCTGAGCAGCTGGGACTACAGGCGACTGTCATAACGCCCGGCTATTTTTTGTTGCGGTTTGGCTGGGGCCGGGTTTGAACCCGCCACTCTTGGTATATGGGGCCAGTGCCCTATCCACTGAGCCACAGGCGCCGCCCACCCTTGGCAACTTTTAAAAATTGAATTAGGTTTTTCTTTGTTTTCGAGACCAGCTGGTAAGAAATCAAGTTTTTGTTTTCATCAGATGTGTGTGCATAGTTCAGAGTCCAGCGAGTCTTGCGGACTTGTCTGGCCCTTGCCTCTGGGTTCGGGTGATGGTGCCTGTGGCCCTTGGTGGGGGTGGTGGAGCCCTGTACCCTGGGCACTCTCCTTTTTTGCCCAGCACTGTATTTTCCCAGGTTGCTTTTCTGTTGCCCCTTACTGACGAGGACTTTGCCCTCTGGTTGTCCAGAATGCCCCTTGTGTTCAGATATGTTGGTGACCTCCCGGTCCTTCTGCTCCTTAGTAAGAGTCTTTCATCCCATCACTGAGTTCTCACTGCTGCTCTCTTGGTTTTTACTGCACAGAACTCTTATGCTCGCATGGTTCTTTTTTCATAGCAGCCTGTTCTTGGATGTACCACCTTCTCTCTCTCTCTTTTTTTTTTTTAAGAGACAGAGTCTCACTTTGTCACCCTCGGTAGAGTGCTGTTATATCACAGTTCACAGCAACTTCCAGCTCCTGGGCTTAGGTGATTCTCTTGCCTCAGCCTCCCAAGTAGCTGGGACTACAGGCGCCCGCCACAACGCCAGGCTGTTTTTTGTAGCAGTTTGGCTGGGGCTGGGTTTGAACCCACCATCCTTGGTATATGGGGCCGGCGCCCTGGCTTCCCCAGGGACATTTAGCTTTTGTGCAGAATGAGGCTTGTTCTGCCCCGGGGATGCTGTGTAAAAAAATGCAGGCCTTGAGAGCAGACTCAGAAGATCCACAGCACTCAGTGTCTGTGCGGGAAGGTGCCTGGGAGCATGTGTGAGCTGTGCATGTTTTATGTTTGGGATGTGATTGGGTTGTTAAAATGTGTCCAAAGAAGGCTACAGAAGTCTAACGGTGACGGGAAAATGCTGCGCCATGATCTGATAAGCAACGATTCTCCCTGGTGACGTGTAGGATAAGGAAGCAGCTGACAGCCGGTGCTCCCTTGGTGTGGTTGGACACGAGTCTCTGTAGCCTGGTCAGGCTGCTGTGGTGTGAGACCTCCGGGGACTTGTTGCTCGTCGGGTGGTGTGGCCTCCTGTGGTCTGGCTCCCAGGCTTCACGGTGGCCCGTGTGCTCACTTTCTTTATGGCTGCCTCCCGCCTCAAAAAACGCCAGCTCCGTCTGTGTGTGAATTGGAGCTGGCAGATGAGGACGGCTGTGCATACCCAAAACACATAATTGGTGAAGAGGAGGTCAGGAGGTCGTCTCTGAGGCCACTTTGCTGTGCTGAATCCCCTGCTCTGCTGGGTGAGGACGCGTCCGTGAAGGAAGGAAGAGGAGAATCCACCCTAGAAACAAGCCTGCAATTTGGAAGGACGTTTCCTATGACATGTTTTAGTTCAAAAAATGCAAGTTGGTAACGGTGCCCCTGCCTGGTATGTTACATGGGTGTCAGACTCAGAGCCCTCCAGGGTTCTTCCTGGTGCTGTGTGGCTTCAGTATTTCAGAGCAGGAAGCAGCTCGGATGTTCTCCCTTCAGGAGTGGAAAGACTTTGGACGGCAGGGCCCGGTGGCAACACGAGGCTGGAGAATGCTGGTGAGTTCCGCAGGCGCCGGGAACTCAGAGTGAAGAAGAGGCCCTGTCCCTCGGTTACCTTAGTTCTGTGAGGGTCTGAGGAGCAGCCCCATCTGGAACTGCTCCATGCTGTGACAGCCATGAAGCAGAGAGACTAGGTTGGAGGGTGGGATGGGTGGGAGTAGAGGCAGCTTTAACATCTCCAGGCTCTGTTTGGTCCAAATCAGTGTAAACTTAATATTTTCTTTTTGTGTAATAAAGTACATTGGATCATCTTGAAATCCTCCAGTGACTTCTAGATTTGTGCACACAGAGTGTGTTAGGTGTGATCCCTTCCTGCTCTGGCTCCATCTCCAAGTCCTTGCCACGCCCCCTGCACGCACAGGTGCGGCTCCCTCCCTCGCTGGGTGGAGTCAAGTCCACGGCTTTGAGGACAGAAGAAACCACAAGGACAAGCCCCTTCCCCCAGCAGCCGAGTCCACATGGGGAGACAGACTCAGTGGAGGCAGCAGTAAGGCCACCCTTGTGCTGCCTGCCGGCTGGGACACAGCAGGTGTCTTGGACTGCCCTGGGCTTCTCTTGAACTTTTCCTGGGCTCTTCCTACCTGACCCCTCCTCCCAGGGGAGACAGTCTCTCCCTTCTGTTGCCCACTGCCCCGTCCTGCTGTTGTGGATTTACTCATGTGCTGCCCCCATGGTTCCGCCATGTCCTGAGAGTTAGACTGGGCCATGTTGTCCTCAGGTCTGCAGTACCTACAGATGTGCACTCACTCTTGGATGAAGGGTTGTTTCCAGGAACGTCTCGATTTTTCATCTGAAGTCATGTAGGCTCACCTAAGAAGAGGTTCCCTTGAAGATGATGAATGCTAGCATTCACAAGCAATTTTTTTTTTAATTTGTAAAGAAAAGGCTTGGCGCTTGTAGCTCAGTGGTTAGGGCACTGACCACATACATTGGGGCTGGTGGGTTCGAACCTGGCCTGGGCCTAAACAACAATGACAACTAGAACAAAAAAACAGCCGGGCGTTGTGGCAGGGCCTATACTCCCAGCTACTTGGGAGGCGGAGGCAAGGGGATCATGTGAGCCCAAGAGTTTGAGGTTGCTGTGTGCTATGATGTCACAGCACTCTACCGAGGACGACATACTGAGACTCTGTTTCAGAAAAAAAAAAAAAAAAATTATAGGGCGGCACCTGTGGCTCAAAGGATTAGACCCCATACCGGAGGTGGTGGGTTCAAACCCAGCCCCAGCCAAAAACTGCAAAAAAAAAAAAAAAAAAAAATTATAAAGAAAAATTCATCTCTTAAAATTACAGAAGCTTTTAAGGCCATTGTTGAAGGGCCACATCTAGTGAGAGTCTTCTTGCTGGGCCCCTCAGGCCGTCAGTTGCCTAAAGAACTGGGAATGGCCAACAATTCGTAATTGTCAGAGATTTTTCAAAACTTAGAAGATTAAGCTTTAGATCCCATACGTTGGTGATGTTTGATTCGAATTGCATGAAACGAGGAGCGAGACTTCACTGGCCTTGCGTTACAGGGCTGTTCTCTGTGACAAGGCGTGTGCACGGGGACACAGGGCTCAGCGTGCTCGCTGCACCTGTACCAGCGATGGTGCCAGGACACATGTGCTATTTGTTCTGAAGGTTTGTTTGTTTGTTTGTTTTTAAGGTCTTGTGGTCTGATTCTTCAGTAACATCCATAACCAAATCTTCTTCTGAAGTGACTGAATTTATTTCCAAGGTAAGGTGATTAAGGCCTCATATAAAATTAAAAGACCCGCATCCCCAGTGTGGGTCACACTGCTCCTTCACGGCACAGCCAGTGCAGCCCCAGGCCCCTTCTGAGATAGCACGTGGCCATGCACGTGTGACCCTCGGTGCCAGGGCGCAGCCTGCTCCAGTGGGTTAGCCTGAGATGAAGCAGACAGACAGATGCGCCAGCCACAAGTGACCGGTGCCCCTTCTGTTTATTTTGTCGCTCTTCAGCCCCTCCCCCAGGTTTCCTTGGCAAGGCTGAGAGAGGGGTACCCTTGAGTGGCTGAATGGGCAGAGATTTCGCCTCATTCCGCCATCATCTGTTTCACACATCGGTCCAACAGATCCCGTTTGAACTAAAAAGTTGCGTAGTTCTCTACATACATGTGACTGTGTACGCTCATATCTCTACACGTGGCAATGTATACACACATTTTTATACACCCTTACTTGTGGCCATGTACAGACTCCTACATGTGGCTGTGTATACGCACATCTTTATACACCCTTACTTGTGGCCATGTACGCACTCCTACACGTGGCTGTGTATACGCACATTTTTATACACCCTTACTTGTGGCCATGTACAGACTCCTACACGTGGCTGTGTATACGCACATCTTTATACACCCTTACTTGTGGCCATGTACGCACTCCTACACGTGGCTGTGTATACGCACATCTTTATACACCCTTACTTGTGGCCATGTACAGACTCCTACACATGGCCATGTACACATCCCTATGCGTGACCTTGTACATGCACACTTGTACACATGGCCATGTACACATGCATCTCTACACATGGCCATGTACACATCCCTACGCGTGACCTTGTACATGCACACTTGTACACATGGCCATGTACACACGCATCTCTACACATGGCCATGTACACATCCCTACGCGTGACCTTGTACATGCACACTTGTACACATGGCCATGTACACACGCATCTCTATACATGGCCATGTACACATCCCTACGCGTGACCTTGTACATGCACACTCCTACACATGGCCATGTACACATCCCTACATGTGACCTTGTACATGCACACTCGTACACGTGGCCATGTACACATCCCTACGCGTGACCTTGTACATGCACACTCCTACATGTGGCCATGTACACACGCATCTCTACACATGGCCATGTACACATCCCTATGCGTGACCTTGTATATGCACACTCCTACACATGGCCATGTACACATCCCTATGTGTGACCTTGTACACGCACACTCGTACACATGGCCATGTACACATCCCTATGCATGACCTTGTACATGCACACTTGTACACGTGGCCATGTACAAATCCCTACATGTGTGCTTACCTGTTTTCAAGCTTGCTGGCCTATGGTACAGCAGTGAGCCACCGCCTAAGCCACAGTCACACACCTGAATTGTCGCCTTGGTTGATATGTTTAAGTGGCCTCAGAGCAAGTCTCACATTCTGCTTTTGAAATCAAGGACAGACTCCTGTAGGGAACGTGCAGGGGGCAGGCCCTGTCTTTACAGCTTGGACAGATGTTTGAAGATGCTAACTGTTCTGGCCTGCTAGATCTTGGGAACACCTTGTACGTGCTGTGGGTTACTACTGCCCCCCCGGGAATTTACTGTTTTCTCCATAAATGTTTAGACCACTCAACTTCCTCTCTTCTGTGCTGAGTCTCATTCTGTGTGAGACTCTAGCCCAGCCAGCTAGAGCTTTGACCTTGCTGGGTGACCCTACCACTAATGCTGACACTGCTTGGGGTTCTGTGACCTTCTTCAGTGCCTGGTTTTGTTGTCTTGCTTTAATTCTGGAAAATTCTTGTCTGTTATCTCTTCGTGTGTTTTTTCTGCCCACTTTCTTTCGAGACTCTGGTTTGTATGTCTTAGGCCTCTGGTGCCATCTACAGCTCTTGGGTGCCTTTTTGTTTTTCTCTTTTTACTCTACGTTTTTATACTCTAGATTTTTCAATGCTGATGATTTCTGTTGCCCTGCCCTCACGTTGGCTAATGCTTTTCCCCTCAGCGCTGCCCGGCTGCCACGAGCCTGTAGGCTGTGCTGAATTCCTCATCTCTGGCACCAGGATTTTACCGACTGACTCTTCCCCAGTTTCCCGCTGGCCGCATCTCCCAGTAGCGTTTCCTTGTCTCGGTGCATGTTGTCATCTTTCTAACTCTGTCCTTTAATGTATTCATCACTGTTAGTTTTAAAAGCGGCTGTCTGCTAGTTCTAGCATCTAGGCTGTTTCTGAGTCTGGTTCTAATGATCGCTTTATCTCCGGACAGTAGTGTTTCCCCCTTTAATTTTTTGTGTGTCCTGCAGATTCTGTTTTTTAATTTATTTTATAGTATGTTTTTATGTCCTGCAGATTTTGATTGAATGTTAGACGTCATATCTGGAAGACTGTAGCCCTCCGGTGCTTGTGCCTGGAAAGGGTGTGCCTCTTCCACAGGCCCTTAGTCTGGGCAGCTGAGCTGCCGTTACCCTGGTTCCCCCGAGGCACCTCCAGGGAAGGGGGCTGCTGGCTGAGTGGTCTTGCTGGCTCCAAGCTTTCAGCAGTCCTGTGTGCCTGTGGCACAGAAGGGTCTCTCTACTCTCTCTACCCTTTCCCAGTTGGACTTGTGACAGAAGCAGGGGGTTTGTCCTCCACTCTGCCAGCCCAGCCTCTACCTGGGCAGGACCTTTGAGCCTAGGCCTTCCCCTGAGGTGGGGAAGTACTGCCTCTGTTTTACTCCCCAGAAACTGGAGACTCTTGCATAGGCTCTAGGACCAGAAGCAGTTCTTATGCATTGCATTCAGAGAGGTGTCCAGGAAAACGCACAGGGCTTTGCACCTGGCCCTCAGCGGCCATCGTGTGGGCTCTCTCTGCACTCCTCTTGGGGAAGAGGGTGCCTCCCCCTGTCCAGGGCTCCTGGCCAGTGGTCCTGCTGGCCTCATGGCCTTTAGCAATGTGGCTTACTCAAGCCCACCTCTGGCCTGCCAGTGTGGTGACCACCTCGTCTTCATGCCACCAGCAAGACTGTTGACAGGTCCTGTCTCCTTAGAGGGTTGGAAGTGCAGTTTGTGTGGTGGCCTGGCTACACTCTGGCGGCTCTGAGGGGTTAAGAGCAGATTATTGAACTGTTCCTGACGGCGCAATAGGCGCAGCGCTCTTGTGTGGCTTCCACATCCTCAGTGCGCGTAGGCTCTGGAATAGCCACCAGAATGGTATAAATTACATCAGAGCCACAGTTGCCACTGTCAGCACCTCCCCAAGGGTTTCTAAAGAGATGAATTCTGCTTACATAAAGTGGCTTTGACGTGTGTTTTCACTATTTCTTCTCTTTCAGTTGTCTCAGCTCCACCCTGAAGAGAATTTGGAGAAGCTCATTCCTTGCTTAGTGGGCCCAGATTCGTTTTATGTGGAGCGAAACCACATGGGTCTGGAATCGGGCCTGAGGTGAGGCTCCTCTCTGGTTTGGGGGGCTGCGCACTGCAGGCCACCTGTGGTGCAGGCAGGGGTGGCAGGTCCCATAGTTGACTGTCCTGGTTCCCTGGGCGGACTGTAGCCGACATGGTTTGGGTCTCTGCTTTGTGTTCAGGGATTTTCATCAGTTACAGAGAATTTGAAAGATTTTGATAACCTAAGGATGGTTTTAAAGGTAATGGGAAAGGAATTTCAGAGTATATGGCATCATTTAGTGTAATTTTGAAAGTCTTTCATGATAATACTGAATTGAGGCTGTTCCAGGATAAGACTAGTGTCTGATGAACGTCTCCTGAGAACCTTCAGTGTGGCGTCTTGGCGCGTGGTGCCCACAGCAACATGGCACACTGGGTCTGCAAATAAAGGGCAGGGACAGGGCACTGTGGAAGCCAGATGAACCATAAAAGGAGTTAGAATTAGGCCGAGCAGGTGGCCTGTAACCCTAGCAAGCAGTCTGGGAGGCCGAGGCAGAAGGATTGTTTGAGGTCAGGGATTTAAAGCCAGCCTGGGCAAAAACAAAATCCCATCTCTTCTAAAAATAGAAAAACTAGCTGGTGTGGTGGCAGCCATCTGTAGGCCTAGCTACTTGGGAGGCTGAAGCAGGGGGATCCCTTGAGCCCAGGAGTTTGAGGTTGCTGTGAGCTGGGGTGCCACATTGTACACTAGCTTAGACAACAGAGCAAAACTCTGTCTCGAAAAGAAACCCAAAAGGAATTGAGTTAAAGCAAAGCAGGGAAAATGTTAAGCTGTCGCACTTGTAATTTCTTTTATTTCTGATGCACACTTCTCTTTTTTTTTTTTATTTTGCACACTTCTCTTGATTGACAGTTGTATTTTCTCCCCAGTGGCTTCGGCTAATGCCGTCTTAATGCCAACAAAAGTGTCCACTTGCTTTTCAGGTATTTGGCTTCATTACCTTCTCATGTATTAAAAAACGACCATGTTAAGAAGTTTTTCAGCACTTCATCTCCTACCCAACAGCTTCAAAGTCCAAGTGAGTTTATAAAATAGGATTAAATGAAAATAAAATTATCTTTATTGTCTTGAAATGCTTATTATATTTATTTTCAAATTTATAGGTCCTGGCAACCCTTCCCTTTCTAAAGTAGGTACCGTGATGGGTGTGCCTGGAAGGTAAGACATCTTCTATACAGCCAGCACACTCCAGATAGGCATTTTATAAGGCTTTATTTTTAGTTATGAAGAAATTATGTTCCTAGAGTGAAGTCATTTTCAAGTCTAGCCTTGGGTAATACAGAGAGAGAGGAATTGGGTAGAGATAAGCCAATTTACAATTTCCCTAAAAGGGCTTTCTGAGTCCTGGGACTGGAATTCCCAGGGACACTCACTGCAAATGCCCCAGACGTAGAAAACCAGAATTTCTGAAAAGCCTCACTTTCACAAGCCCCGGGTCTTCACATGCTCAGGACTGTGCTCCTGGGTGGTGGGATGCTCTGCCAGTGCTCAGCCCTGCAGGACTATGGTAGCACTCCAGTGCGAAACAGGTTTCCGGTCTAGACAGCTGACATTAAAATGGGCTGTCCTGTGACCACAGAGGTCTGCAAGGAAAGACTGCTGCTGCCATCACAGCGCAGAAAGTTGTGTGTGGAGTGCTGGTCAGATGGCGAGGTCTTGGCAGGTGCCCCCGCGCCTGCTATGTGGTTAGCTCCCAGTCAGTGTGTTGGGTTTGCCCTCGAGGTGGAGGGACTCTGCCGGTGCTCTCTGGGCTCAGTCTTCTAAAAGTAATTTGAATATTAGAGATTTAGTAGTTGGTTTTTATTTCTGATATATAATATCATCCGTGATTGGGTGGTGCCTGTGGCTCAGTGAGTGGGGCGCTGGCCCCATATGCCAAGGGTGGTGGGTTCGAGCCTGGTTCTGGCCAAACTGCAACGAAAAAATAGCCGGATGTCGTGGTGGGCGCCTGCAATCCCAGCTACTCGGGAGGCTGAGGCATTAAGATCTCTTGAGCTCAGGACTCCCAGGTTGCTGTGAGCTAGGCTGAGGCCACAGTGATCTAACCTGGGTGACAGAGCAAGATTCCAAAAAAAAAAAAATGTAACAGGAGAAACTAAGCAGCTTACCAGAGTCCTGGTGGTGACAGATATGTACACACATGGTGCACACATTATGCCTGTAGGTGTGCATATCACACATGCACAGCTGTGCACAGGCACTTGCAGAGATCACAGCTGGAGGAAGGAGGCTGTGATTGGGGGAGTGGGAGGGCAGAGCCCTGTGTGTCTGGAGCTCAGAGCGGCTGTGCTGTAGGCCTGCAGGCCTCTTGACAGGGCTGTTGTGGAGCCTGTGGTTTTGAAAACCACAGTCTTTCTGTTCCGCCTGCCCCTGTCCCACAGGCCTGTGTGTGGCGTGGCCGGCATCCCATCCTCACAGAGCGGAGCCCAGCACCACGTGCAGCACCCTGCTGGCTCGGCCCCCACCTTGCCCCACTGCTCCCACGCGGGCAGCACGGGCTCGGCGCTGGCCTACCGGAACCCGATGGACGCCTCGCCTGCCATCCTAATGCCTTCCAGTCTGCAGGCCCCTCAGACCCAGGAACAGAATGGAATCTTAGATTGGCTGAGGAAACTGCGTTTGCACAAGTACTACCCTGTCTTTAAGCAGCTTACTATGGAGAAGGTATGTTGGTTTCTTAACAAGCCGTACAGAATTTGGCAGTTTTCTCAAGTCAGATTTCTTCTGACCTCATTCGCAGAGGAACTGAGTTAGGTTTCCAAAACACAGAAAGTCAGGGTGGACAGGGCATGTGGCCTGGTCATACAGGGGATTGTGGACTTTGTGAAGGCACTGTGGCTGCAGCCAACATGGGAACAGGACTGTAAACACACAGCTTCCCTGGACCAGACTACTCAAGTCCTCATGGGTGGGGTGCTCTGTTCTATGAGGGACTCGGAGCCTGGCTGGAGATAGGAACAGTGTGCTTCGGGCCACACTCCCTTCCTAAACGGCCTTTGCTATAGCCTGTGTGTGTCCTGAGGCTCAGCAAGGCCAGTTGTACATGGACCCACAAACACTGGCCCACTCAAGTGGTGCTGATGGTCTGGCTGGATTAAGGGTCGTGTTTAGAGGAATAGGTGGATCTCATATCTCAAGCTGTCCTACTTAAAAATCATTTTTTTTTTTATAATAGAGAATTTTGATGAGAAACATTCTTTTCATTGTTAAAAAAAAGTCTAAAATTTAAGTCTTATTGTCACCAATAAAACTAATTGAAACTGCAGGAGGCATTTGAATTCTGAGCCCCAGCTGATCAAAATGACTTAGTCGTTATTATCTATGTGAAAATTTAGTTTGTAAAAAATCTGCAACTGGTGGTGCCCGTGGCTCAAGGAGTAGGGCGCCGGTCCCATATGCTGGAGGTGGCAGGTTCAAACCTAGCCCCGGCCAAAAAAAAAAAGAAAAAAATTTGCAACTGAACCTAGAAATCAAGCTTTTACTACATTCTTCTGTTTAGGATTTATCTTAAAAAGAGATTTTTATGGGGCAGCGCCTGTGGCTCAAAGGAGTAGGACGCCAGCCCCATATGCCGAAGGTGGTGGATTCAAACCCTGCCCTGGCCAAAAACTGCCAAAAAAAAAAGAGAGAGAGAGAGAGATTTTATGGCTGGGTGCAACGGCTCATGTAATCCCAGCACTTTGGGAGCCCAAGGCCAGAGGATAACTTGAATCCTCTTGGATAACACTTGGGAGTTCAAGACTAGCCTGGACAGCATAGCAAGACCCCCCCATGTCTGTGAAACATAAAAGATTAGCTGTGCATGGTATGCACCTATATTCCTAGCTAGTCAGGAGGCTGAGGCAAGAGGATCACTCTAGCCTAGGAGTTCGAGGCTAGAGTGAGCTGTGATGACACTGTTGCATTCCAGCCTCAGCAACAGAGTGAGGCCCTGTCTAGGAAAAAAAAAGGGGGCTTGTCACCCGTAGCTCAGTGAGTAGGGCGCTGGTCACATGCACTGAGGCTGGAGGGTTCGAACCCGCCCAATCCTACTAAACAACAATGACAACTGCGACTAAAAATAGCCGGGCGTTGTGGTGGGTGCCTGTAGTCCCAGCTATTTGGGAGGCTCAGGCAAGAGAATTACTTAACCCCAAGAGTTTGAGGTTGTTATAAGCTGTGACACCCCGGCACTCTACCAAGGGTGACATAGTGAGACTCTGTCACAAAAAAGGATTTTATTAATCTTGATTATAATCAGTTAAATTTTTTTTATTCTAATGTATGAGTTGAAATAACTAAATACAGGATGATTTGAAAACTCGCCTATCATCCGTTTACTCATACCCAGGCCTGCCTGTGGGTCAGTAGCCGTTCAGTTTGGACAGCGTCTACTTTTCTGGATCACCAGCTACCTGATAAAGTCGCTGTTATCCCCCAAATAATGGTAATTTTGTGAAAAAAGAGCCGTCATAAGGAGATTATCCCATTTGCAGGGGATGCAGGTTCTGAAAGGATGGCCTTCTGAAGGGATGTCCAGGGGTGCGCTCATAAATTGCATCTCTGTAGTGGGTAGTGGTTGAAAAAGTCACCTGCCCACATAGCATGTCCCTGCTTGGGACTGGTACAGAGTGGAGGGCAGGTGGGTTCCCTGGGTGAGCCAGTGGGGCAGCAGGCCTGCAGCGCCCCCAGGAGGGATCTGAGTCTCACAGTTTGAACGGTTGACACTGAATCATTTAGTATTCCCAAGTGTCTTATACCTAGTTCAGTTCATACATTCCAGCACAGAATAAATGTCTTACATTCAAGGTCTGGTCATTTTCAGAGTCCTAATTACTTCTTAGTAACTGAGTAATCTGTTTCTCCCATGAAAGTTTTTGAGCCTTACTGAAGAAGATCTAAATAAATTTGAGTCCCTCACCATGGGAGCAAAGAAGAAACTCAAGACTCAGCTGGAGCTGGAAAAGTAAGTATTGAGTGGTCTTTGGAGCCTGTATCTCTTGCAGTTTCTGGGTGCAGCACTAAGTGCTGAGTGTCAGTGACTGCATGACTTCTTGTCCCTTACCCGATCCTTAATTGTGCTTGTGACAAGATTTAGCCACGTTGGACTCTTAAGGCCCTTTGTAGTGAATTTGACAAATTAGAATTATTTGTCACCCTTAGATTATTTTGATGGGACTCCCTTTGGGTGATTTAAACAACTTGTGACGCAGTGCGTGCTGCTCTCTTTACAGGGAGAAGTCGGAGAGACGGTGCCTGAACCCCTCAGCCCCGTCCCTGGTCAGCAGCAGCGGTGTGGCTCGTGTGCCCCCCACCAGCCACGTGGGCCCGGTGCAGGCCGGCCGGGGCAGCCACGTGGCAGGTGGGGGCTGCTGTGCAGGTGCGGGCTTCCACAGGGTGCAGTGTGCTCTTTGTGATAATTCGACCTCAAATCATACGGATTTGCCATTTACATTTTTTAGTCCTTATACTTATTTTCCTTTAACTATTGTAGTTTCTGCTGTAGAAAAATAGATGGGATGGTGCATTAGAAGCTGGAGATGGGTCACTAGTCTGAAGTTGTTTGGGCAAAAGCTTTAGGTCTGGAAGCCACTGTGGAGAGGGAGCAGGAGGTGAGCAGAAGTGAGATGAGGCTCCTTCTTCCCAGGGGTTGGCGTTCAGGGGCCCTGTGTAGGGCAGTGCTGCCCACAGAGGCCACTGGTTCCGTCACCCCCCTGTTCCCAGGGGCTCCAGGCCCCACAGTGCGCCCTTCTACCACGCTTCTTTCTTCCTCTCCTCTGAGCAGTGAGGGGACATGGTGATAGGCTCTGTCCTCTCACCAGGCGGGCTGGGTCTTTCCTTAGATAATGGGGAAGAGAGCCTGCTGGTGTGCGGTGGTCCGTGCTGTGCTGCGGGGCGCGGCGCAGTGTTCTGGAAGGGTTTGTGTGCTCCTGACCGCTGGGGTTGGGTGGCGCCCTGTCGAAGAGTCACAGCGCCCATTTGATTCTATTTCCTAACTCACTGTCTGCCCCAGGCGGGGCGTCTCGTGGGGCCGGGTGGGGGTCGGCTGAGCACGGGGTGGGGGCGCCACCAACGGCCCCTGCCCGCCCCTTCTCCGCAGAGCTGCGGGTGGAAGTCGAGCCGGCCGCGCACCAGCTGCCCCGGGAAGGCAGCTCCTCTGAGTACTCGAGCTCCTCGTCCAGCCCGATGGGCGTGCAGGCCCGCGAGGAGAGCTCCGACAGCGCGGAGGAGAGCGACAGACGTAAGGGCGCGGGCGGGGCGGGGCGGGGCGGGGCGGCGCGACGCGAGCTCAGCTCTGTCTCCGTCTCCAGGTGTGGAGATTCACTTGGAGGGTACCGACAAGGAGAAGCCGGTGATGCTGCTCAGTCACTTCACTTCGAGTTCTGCAAGACCCACGGCCCAGGTCCTCCCAGTGCAGAACGAGGCCGGCTCGGCGCCGTCGGGCCACCACCCTATGCCCCCGCAGATGATGGGCGCAGCCCCGCATGTGGCGCCCATGCGCATGCTGAGCTCTGTGCACAAGTCAGAGAGAGGCGGCTCGGACATGAAGCTGCTCCCGTCCTCCATGCACTCGCTCTTGTCTTTAGAGGAGAGGAGCAAAGGACCTGGACCCAGGAGCAGCGTGAAGGTGGACAAGAGCTTTGGCGGCACCATGGTGGACGCACTGCCTCCACCCGCGCCCCATCAGCCCGTGCAGGTCCTGTCGGGGCTCTCGGAGAGCAGTTCCATGTCACCCGCGGTCTCCTTTGGTCCCCGGGCCAAAGTCGTGCACGCGTCCACGTTGGACAGGGTGCTGAAGACATCGCAGCAGCCAGCCCTGGTGGTGGAGACCAGCACGGCCGCCCCGGGGACGCCGAGCTCCGTCCTGCACGCGGCCCGGCCGCCCATCAAACTGCTGCTGTCGCCTTCCGTTCCTACAGACTCTGCCATTTCTGGGCAAACGTCCTGTCCCAACAACGTGCAGATCAGCGTGCCCCCTGCAATAATTAACCCCCGGACAGCTCTGTACACAGCCAACACCAAAGTTGCCTTCTCTGCGGTAAGCAGCATGCCCGTGGGCCCGCTGCAGGGCGGCTTCTGCGCCAGCAGCAGCACCGCCTCCCCCAGCAGCCTCCCCGCCACGTCCTTCGCGAACATGGCCACGCTGCCCAGCTGCCCGGCCCCCAGCTCCAGTCCTGCGCTGTCCTCCGTCCCGGAAAGCAGTTTCTACAGCAGCAGTGGCAGCGGCGCCTCCACAGGAAACATTCCCGCCTCGAACCCGAGCCACCACCACCACCACCACCACCCGCAGCCCGCGCCGCCGCCGCCGCCGGGCTGCGTCGTGTGCTCGTCGTGCGGCTGCAGCGGCAGCTGTGGCTCTGGCGGCCTGACGGTCAGCTATGCCAGCTACTTCCAGCACCCGTTCTCGGGGCCGTCCGTGTTCCCCTTCCCGTTCCTGCCCTTCAGCCCGGTGTGCGGCAGCGGCTACGTGGGCGCGCAGCAGTACGGCGGCGGGTCCTCCTTCCCTGTGGTGCACGCGCCCTACGGCGGCGGGACCCCCGAGCCTGTGCTGGGCGGGCAGTCGGCCTTCCCCGTGCCGCCCATGCAGAACTTCCTGGCGGGGACCGCGGGGGTCTACCAGGCCCAAGGGCTGGTGGGGAGTAGCAATGGTTCCAGCCACAAAAAGAGTGGGAATCTGTCTTGTTACAACTGCGGGGCCACCGGGCACCGCGCTCAGGACTGCAAGCAGCCGTCCATGGACTTCAACCGGCAAGGTAATGGCGCGCCCGGCCGCACGGGCTCCGCGCCCGGCTAGGCTCCCGCGGGAGAAACGCGCAAATGCTTGGTTTTTATGAAAATAATAGTAAATTACTTTCTTTTTCAAGCAATTAATAATTTTTCGAATGCTCTTTGAAACAGCATGGGAATTGGGTGGCGCCCGTGTCTCAAAGGAGTAGGACGCTGGCCCCATATGCTGGAGGTGGCGGGTTCAAACCCAGACCCGGCCAAAAACTGCAAAAAAAAAAACCAGCATGGGAATCTTAAAGATAAGCTGTGAAGTCCCCAAAAGGGTGACCGTGGTTGTAAGACTGTGATTTGAGACGACTCCTCATTCTAGAGGGTGACTAACCAGTGTGGGCAGAGCCCAGAGAGGCTTGTGCCCACAGGAGCAGGTATGAGGGGTTTGGAGCCAGCCCGCGCCCCAGGTGAGAGCGCAGGCTGCGGGGTCAGTCCAGGGCCTGGGGTGGCACCCTGGACCCTGCGCCCCCAGCCTCCCCGCGGTGCCCACCGGCGTGCGCACACTGCTGCTTCCTGTTCTCTTCCTTCCTGTCCCTCTTTTTTGTTCTGTACTGGCCATACTCAAGTGTGTATCTGCTTTACTTGACTACAGTTATGATAGGTTTATTCTTGCTGTTGGTTGTGGTCATCCCGACTCTGACTATTCCCTGTGCAGCCTTGAAAAGTTGCTCAGATCCTTGTAGAATTCCTGTAACTTCTGAGGGCCGAGGCAGATGTGTGCTGCCCAGGCCTGCCTGTGCACAGTCACCCTGGGACTCAGCAGGTCTCACTGCGGGTGGGGATGGTGAACCTTCAGAGAAGGGGGGTGGCAGCCAGGCCTGCCTGTGCACAGTCACCCTGGGACTCAGCAGGTCTCACTGTGGGTGGGGATGGTGAACCTTCAGAGAAGGGGGTGGCAGCCAGGCCTGCCTGTGCACGGTCACCCTGGGACTCAGCAGGTCTCACTGCGGGTGGGGGTGGTGAACCTTCAGAGAAGGGGGTGGCAGCCAGGCCTGCCTGTGCACAGTCACCCTGGGACTCAGCAGGTCTCACTGTGGGTGGGGATGGTGAACCTTCAGAGAAGGGGGTGGCAGCCAGGCCTGCCTGTGCACAGTCACCCTGGGACTCAGCAGGTCTCACTGCAGGTGGGGGTGGTGAACCTTCAGAGAAGGGGGTGGCAGCCAGGCCTGCCTGTGCACGGTCACCCTGGGACTCAGCAGGTCTCACTGCGGGTGGGGGTGGTGAACCTTCAGAGAAGGGGGTGGCAGCCAGGCCTGCCTGTGCACGGTCACCCTGGGACTCAGCAGGTCTCACTGCGGGTGGGGGTGGTGAACCTTCAGAGAAGGGGGTGGCAGCCAGGCCTGCCTGTGCACGGTCACCCTGGGACTCAGCAGGTCTCACTGCGGGTGGGGGTGGTGAACCTTCAGAGAAGGGGGTGGCAGCCAGGCCTGCCTGTGCACGGTCACCCTGGGACTCAGCAGGTCTCACTGCGGGTGGGGATGGTGAACCTTCAGAGAAGGGGGTGGCAGCCAGGCCTGCCTGTGCACGGTCACCCTGGGACTCAGCAGGTCTCACTGCGGGTGGGGGTGGTGAACCTTCAGAGAAGGGGGTGGCAGCCAGGCCTGCCTGTGCACGGTCACCCTGGGACTCAGCAGGTCTCACTGCGGGTGGGGATGGTGAACCTTCAGAGAAGGGGGTGGCAGCCAGGCCTGCCTGTGCACGGTCACCCTGGGACTCAGCAGGTCTCACTGCGGGTGGGGGTGGTGAACCTTCAGAGAAGGGGGTGGCAGCCAGGCCTGCCTGTGCACGGTCACCCTGGGACTCAGCAGGTCTCACTGCGGGTGGGGGTGGTGAACCTTCAGAGAAGGGGGTGGCAGCCAGGCCTGCCTGTGCACGGTCACCCTGGGACTCAGCAGGTCTCACTGCGGGTGGGGGTGGTGAACCTTCAGAGAAGGGGGTGGCAGCCAGGCCTGCCTGTGCACGGTCACCCTGGGACTCAGCAGGTCTCACTGCGGGTGGGGATGGTGAACCTTCAGAGAAGGGGGTGGCAGCCAGGCCTGCCTGTGCACGGTCACCCTGGGACTCAGCAGGTCTCACTGCGGGTGGGGGTGGTGAACCTTCAGAGAAGGGGGTGGCAGCCAGGCCTGCCTGTGCACAGTCACCCTGGGACTCAGCAGGTCTCACTGCGGGTGGGGGTGGTGAACCTTCCAAGAGGGGGTGGCAGCCTGAGGCACAGGTGCCGGCCACGCCTGCCCGCCCTCCCTCAGTGGGCATGTGTCAGACCAGACTCCCAGAGAAGAGCTCCTAAAGAATAAAGAAGTGGGTTGGTGATTTTTCTATTGAGACATTTCATTCCAGGTCTGATTTTATAAACTTATTTAATATCCAGTGGATGGCGGGAGGTTGGAATGGTCAGACCAGATGGTCTAGTTTCCAGTATCAGAGTCTTGACCAGTGACTCTGGAAAAGATGGGACAGATTGGTGGTTTTGTGGTGATTCTCCAGTGATTCAAATTTGACCTCTTCTTCCCTCCTTTCTCTAGGTACTTTTAGGCTGAAATATGCCCCTCCAGCAGAAAGTCTGGACTCCACAGATTGATATTTTTCTCTGGCAACAGAACATTATTAAGCCATGGAGACATAAGGAAAATTAAACACAAAACTGAGAAGTCTAGTTGCTGTTGAGCTTAACATTTTTAATCCAAAGGTGCTTTACTTTACTAGACTGGATAGGAAATCTAGCATAGATGTACATCAAACTCGATTTTATTGCCAAAATCCTAGATTGGAGCTTGATGTCAGGACTTGCCTAGTGGGTATCTCCATGGTGGTGGAGTTGGCCATCTGCACTTTCGGTTGCAATGCAGAGAGACCTCCCGTCTCCTGAAGAGCATTGCCATCGCTGGTCCTTCTAGGCTCACATGTAATTCCAGGGCAGCTACGCTTGATCTGAATCGAGAACTGGAGGTTGGAGTTCTCCAAGTGGAGTTCACCCGTCGGACTCTTGACACCCCTGGGTTAGGGATATCGTCAACTTTGTTTTGTTTTGTTTTGTTTTTTTCCTAAAGTGGTTAGGCACTAATCTCTGGGATTTTTAAGGATTGCACTACAGAAGAATGTAACCTGATGCAAATCTCTGCAGTTCTGGGAGACAAACTCCTCTGAGACCAGTCAGTGCAAGAGACTCAGATAACCACAGAGAGTCAGCACCAGCAGGCTCCTCGACTTAATACACAACAAAGATTTTAGTATTTCTTTTCCTCCTGCAAACACTTAACAGCAGTTCCAGGTTTTTAATTTTTTTCTGCAAATAAATTAAAACTACATTATTAAATAGAAATAGTTTACTCGCAACAACTTAATTTCCGAGGGTCCAAGTCCCAGAGAATCCATAGTCATCAAAGCTTTGAGAATACCTTCCTTCCCAGCCGTCCAGTGTCTTGGAGCCCTGATACCTTCCACTGAGAGTGAACTCTGGCAGGGACAGGGTGACAGCGCGGCTGTGCGACTTGGCTGTGAGGGATGCTGCACATCCTTGGCAGAGTTTGCAAGTTGTTTTTTATCACATGAGCTCCCCAGGAACCCCCAGCCCCAAGGCTTACTGCTAATGGATTCATACCTGAGACAGACATTTCAGCAGTGACACGGTCCTATCATTTATGAGCAAAAGATGGGGAATTTTCTCCTGTCAACTTCTTTTGTATTAAGCTGTGTATTGATAGTTAATTCCGTTAAAAATTACCTGGAAATCTTCAATAGAAGTGGTAGGACTCTGGAAGAGGCCACACACAGGAGACAGAGCCACGAGATCTGTACAAGTCTGGGTTTGTAAGGTAGGAAACAAGTCTTCACTGTCTCTCTAAATTTCAGCCTACTGAAACAAAAGCATTTTCATCTGAAATTTAGGAACTTAAATCTTCAAGGTGAAAGGGAATTCTCCACAAAAGTAATACTTAAAATGCTAAAGCCTTCAATATTAAAATATCAATTGGTAAGGTCTTGCCAGGAACTTTCCAGTTAAATATTTACTTTAAAAATAATTAACAATATTCATACCATTCTTAAAATGGGACAATCAGTTTCATGGGACATTGGTATCAATCAAAAGAATACCCTAGAACAGCGGTTCTCAACCCGTGGGTCGCGACCCACAGGAACTGTATTAAAGGGCCGCGGCATTAGGAAGGTTGAGAACCGCTGTCCTAGAATGTGAGGCATCCTGACAGGAGGCTTCAGACTTGGAGGTCCGGTTCCTGACTTAATGGAAACGAAATTGGAAAGTTAACCTTTTATTATGGAAGGCTTTTTAGTAGAGTTTTAGTTTTGTTTCAGTTAAGTTTTATTTCTATGCAATGCAGAATTGACAGACCTCTGTGTTCTCTCTATTCCTGGTACCCAGTGTTACAGCTTTGAGGGAATGGTGATGCACACCACAGCAGCCGTTTGGGGAATGTTGCATTGATCTCTTAAATTATAAACACTACTAAATGTCAAAATACTGAGAACTGACACAACTTTGCCTTAAAGAGAACTAGACTGGACCTTGTCATATTGTGTTGAAGGAAGACTTAAAGAGTGTTCATTGATGTTTACGGTTTTAATATTTCTGACGGCCGTGATGGTGGCCTGTATACGTGCTGAAAGCCAAACTTTTAAGCTTTTTGGTTTTTTTAAACAAAGAAATATTTTAAATAAATCCTAGTTCAACACACTGAAATTGTTGAAAACTGTCTCACAACAAGAAGAAAATCATTTAAACTTTTTGTTGTAGTGGTCAGTACAGGGGACTGAAAGTATGTGTTGTTATCCTTATAACTATTTTGATTAATATTTGAGGTTAACATTAAATACAACAAAAAGTTAAAATAGAAATTTCAGTTTGAAGTATGACAGAGTTGAGGTAAATACGTTCTGACATTGGGTGGCTATGCTCTGGCCATCAGAGGTCGTTGGGAGATTTCCAGTTGTCTTTGAAGTGTGTAGAGCGTGACACATCCCGGAAGGCCATTCAGAGTCAAGACTTGTGAGACATAAATGAGTTACACGGTACAGAAAACTCAGCCACCAGGCCACGAGACCTCTTCCTAAGGGAGCCACACACTTGGACTTGACGATTGCTAAGCACTTCTTTTCTCTGATGAATTCCTCTCCAAAAGCAACCAAGGTCAATGAGCCTGAAGAGCATTTTGCATTTTGTCAGAAGACTTTCTCATCAGTTAGAAAACACAGAACACGCTGACCCTTTCAAGTACTTAAGTCATTTTCCTGAACTTGTGGTCTCAGTTTCCAACACTTTAGCAACCAGCTGGCTGTGGCGCCCACCACACCTTTGCTCTTTGCAATCTATCAGGTAGTAAAGTTTCTAACACCATTTTTTTAATCCCCAAGAATGGGGAAAGTGGAACTCAGAGATGGAGGGAGGATACAGTGTTGGGATAAAAAGCAACTATTTAATTTTTCATTTTATTTTTTAAACAAAACAGTCAATTTTGTACCCTCTTTTCTATTTTCTTTCATAGTAATATTTACAGTTGGTAAGTGTTTACCATTAGAACTCCTGATTGCTCAAGAGCACTGAGGAGACGGGAGCGAGCACTTAAAATAAAAATAAAGACATTGTCTTGAACACACACATATGTGATTGGGTAATAAAAATAACCAGCATCATCTTCTCCAGAAAGATTCAGGAGTCAGCTTGTTAATAAGTAGTTAGTAGGTTTCGTACTTGAGTTCAGTATTTAGAATCCTAGGTCGTCTGTCACAGAAACCAGTAGTTAGTTTATGTTGCACACTGGCGGTGGGGGTGACTGTGCCTGAACATCACCCAGCTGGCCTGTGGCTCTCACCTGAGCACAGGCTGGACCAGACTCCACGTGCCCACTCTCCAGTGCTGCTTGTGGTCACTTGGTGGACGGGAACTGGACAGCTGCCTTGACCCCTGTTGTTCCCCGTCCTCCCTCCTGCTTCCCAGTATTGTTTTACGCCTCGCCTGCTTTCCATCCTGGTAACTGAGGTCTTCAAGGCTGTGAGGTGAGGGACACCATCTCCCTGCTCAACTCGACCCTCTGCCTCAGACAAGGGTCCTGTGCAACCTGAGGGGGTCTGCTGTCCTTCCCAAAGTGCAGGTGACTCCCAGAGAACGAGTCAGGAGACATTTAAAGCCATGGGTTCTGAAGAGGGGGTCTGAATGGAAGTGAGCATCTTTAATCAATACTCGCAATACTCTAGAAAACCATATACTGTGCTGGTTGAGGCCAAAGGTCAGCACTGCTGCACTGTTCACCAAGGGAGGGGAGCAGTGACCTTCAGTCCCGCTGCAGCCACACGTGTGTCGTGACAGCCCTCACACACGTGTGAGTTCTCATGTGCACAAAAAGATAAGGCTTTGGTACCGAATCTGAACCTGTGTACTCAAGAGTCTTCATAGCTTCTATTGGACATGTTTTCTTTTTAGGAATGAAGGAAAATTTTCCCATTTTTGAGCCATTCTTTTGTCAATTCTACAAAATTGCATGTAACTTTATAAATATTTTTAAAAGATATAGTTTTGTAAATATTTAATATTCTGCTAATTTGATTTTGAATTGTAAATGTCAAGTATTCTGTTTTTGGGGTTTTTATGTTTTATTATACTTTGTTAAAAAGGAAAAATTGTACATTTTTAGAATGTTTTTATGAGTAAATTTAATGTACTGAAAATAAAAATTAAAAAAAAGGCTCACTGATTTTATTAGGTCTTTGTTTCAGAACACAAAGTACACGTCTTCTCAATTACAATCTCGCCCCCAAACTGGGGGTTCAGCTCTTCTACCTACTTCCCAGGTTTACAGAAGGAATAGCTGGTCTTAAATCCATCCATTTTCGTTTTGGGGGGGGGCAGGGAGTCAGAGCCTCAAGCTGTCGCCCTCACTAGAATGCCGTGGCATCACAGCTCACAGCAACCTCAAACTCTTGGGCTTAAGCGATTCTCTTGCCTCAGCCTCCCAAGTAGCTGGGACTACAGGCGCCCACCATAGCACCTGGCTATTTTTTTGTTGCAGTTGTTTAGCTGGCCTGGACTGGGCTCAAACCTGCCACCTTCCCTAGGTGTATGTGGCCCCAGTGCCCTTGCCTCAGATTTTCTATTTTTAGTAGTGGAGTCTCTTGCTCAGGCTGGTCTCAAACTTGTGAGCTCAAGCAGTCCACCCACCTCTGCTTCCCAGAGTGCTGGATTAAAGGCATGAGCCACTGCACCCAGCCAAATCCATCCATTTTCTATCCAGTTCCTACTTGCCTGGGCTGGGTTTGAACCCCCCACCTCCGGCATATGGGACCGGCGCCTACTCCTTGAGCCACAGGTGCCGCCCCAGTTCCTACTTTTTTAAAAAAACATCCTTGTTAAGGACAAAGACTAAATTCTTGATTTTATTTATTTATTTTAGACAGTGCCTCAAGCTGTCGCCCTGGGTAGAGTGCTGTAGCATCACAGCTCACAGCCACCTCCAACTCCTGGGCTCCAGTGATTCTCCTGCCTCTGCCTCCCAAGTAGCTGGGACTACAGGCACAAAATTCTTGATTTGGGGTTAAAGGTGTTTTGCTTATGTTTGCATAAAATTCAAAGTGGCACTATGAGATTGCAGGCACCTTGGGGACGTGGCGCTGCCCTGAAACAGTGACCCGATCCACCCCCCCACCCTGAGTGGGAGCAGGCCTGCTGCAGAGGGGTGACACGGCTGCTGCCCTGGAGTCACCCGGTAACTGTGTGGTTAGGAGCACACACTCAGGTCTTTCTGGATTTAGGGCAGTGATGACGTGAGTGTGCTCTGGCAATGCCAGGCAAGTGTTGTGGGGAGACAGCACTGCTGGCGACCCTCCAACAGTTCCTCAGATTGTCTTGAGGGAGCTCTGGAGATGGGGGAACACGTGAGCTGCTCTTAAGCACTGACTTGGCAGCACAGCATTTCCTCTGCTCACGCCCTTATGCATTTGTAGTTCTACAAATGCGTAAGTGACGACTGAAGTTTGGGTTTGTCTGGTCCCCTGGGTGGAGCACTGACACGGACTCGTGCTGCCGTCTTCACCTGCTGCTGGTGGCTCATGTCCGTGGCACCTGCAGCCCTCCCAGTACTCCGTGGGTGTTCCACTCTGGTGGTGGCTGGTTTAGGGAAACACCTGGGTCCTACATGGATCCTCCCTTTGTAGCATGTCCGTAATTTCTAAAGACAATTTATAGTTTGCAAAGGCAAGGCCAGGCAGTGGGGCCTTGACAGGCTGAGGTCCTCAAAGCTAGGTGAGCCTGGAGGCCCCTTGTTGGGAAGATAACAAGCTGCTTGACTTTGGAGAAACCCAACAGCATGTGGGATCTGCAGTGGCAAACTGAGCTCATTAAATTAAGCTTTCATGACAGTTTTTAATTGTGCCTTTATTCACCTCAGTACATTAAAATGTACTTGTTTTAAAGATCCTATAAAGTGACCACCCGCTGAAGTGGAATATAGGTCACACACAGCCTCCCCAATGTGGCATTTTTTCTTTTTTATAGGAATCTTACTGATCACACAATAGTTACAAGAATGTAAGATATAATGTATACAATCCAAAGACAAGCCTGCTGAGAACTCACAGGATATAAAATACACATACTGGAAGTGAGCCAAAGGGACACATGCACATGGGGGACGCAGTTGACAGGAACCCCTTTAACAATCAGTTGAAGGTCCAGGCGAGGACTCTGGCTTTTCCCCCCATTACAGTGAGTTAACAGACACAGGTACTGCACACACGGGTGAGCTGTGGCCTGCTACACGTCTCGGTGGCATCACCGTGATCTTCCCGTGCTACTCCCAGGAAAGCAGTGAACAGCGAAGCCCATGCAGGTACAGGAAGCACTGGCCACCCAGGCTGGACCTGGACGATGGCTGCATCATGTAGATGTCTTTAAGGAGCACGCATCTCTTCGCTGTTTTCTCCACAGCCGACATGCACTTACAGTGGGAGAATTCTGATGGTAGTTTGACCTAAATGGTAACTGAAACTACTCTTAAAGATATGAAAACCTTTTAATAACATCATAGTTACACATTCAACATAAAAAATATGGATCACCTATAGCTTTAAAGCCAAAAGGTAGGAGTGCCTCTGAGTTTTAATGCTTTCAATTTCCTTACTCTGTGGTTTTTGCCACTGCCCTAAACGATGACGCTGGCACAACCACTTGTTTATTTACAAACCCAGGCACGAGTTTGAGCTCTTAAGAGAAAATCCAAAAGAAGGGCGGCACCTGTGGCTCAGTGAGTAGGGCGCTGGCCCCATATGCCGAGGGTGGTGGATTCAAACCCAGCCCCGGCCAAACTGCAACCAAAAAATAGCCGGGCAAGGGCGGCGCCTGTGGCTCAGTGAGTAGGGCGCCAGCCCCATATGCCGAGGGTGGCGGGTTCAAGCCCAGCCCCGGCCAAACTGCAACAAAAAAAAAAATAGCCGGGCGTTGTGGCGGGCGCCTGTAGTCCCAGCTGCTCGGGAGGCTGAGGCAGGAGAATCGCGTAAGCCCAAGAGTTAAAGGTTGCTGTGAGCCGTGTGACGCCACAGCACTCTACCTGAGGGCAGTACAGTGAGACTCTGTCTCTCCAAAAAAAAAAAATCCAAAAGAAATACCGCTCTTTGGGGCCTCCTAAGAAACTAGACCAAAATTATAAATTATTCCGCTTACTATTGAGCGGTTTTCTGCACCTGTCCAGAGAGTGTGGACTTGTGGTACGCTTCTGCTAAGGAATCAGGAACGTTGAGCAGGTGTTTTCTTGCCATCCCACTTAAACTGTTCTGGTGCCATCTATTATGGTAAATACATTGGGGGGGGGGGGAACTATGCTTGACAAATTAGGCCTAAAGATTCTCTAGGAAGATTTCGAGAGTTGAGTAGAAACCTTTCTATAAAAAAAGTGGCAGGTTCTGGGATTCTCAAGGGAAAACTCAGTGTCTCTGAACACCTTTAAATTATTGCTCAATTTGAAAGTTCCCTATGGAGGGAAGAGGGAGGAGCATTAAAATAACTTGCAGGTTTATTTGCTGGCAATTTAGAATGCAAAGTATTTTATTTTTAAACTTAATAAGATTTGAAAACAAGATAGACTAGGTTAAGTGACAGTTTTCTGAAGATGAATATGCTCATTTGGAGCTCAGTTTTACAAAAACAACTTCCTAAAGCTCTAGGAGGTGGGGACACTATTTTAATGATCTGTGATTAGGTGAACTGATCAATTTCAGTTGGTAACATCCCTTTTTTTCCTTGGTAAGGGTATAAAAAGTTCTAGAATCGATTTATTTTTCTGGTCTTACACTGCCAGTGTCATCCCGAACGTCTCCTGGGAGGCGTACACCATGTACAGGAACCCGTCTTCATCCTTCTCACTCTCGTACACCTCGGAGATGGGCGTGGAGACGCTCACCATGCTGTGTCCATTCACCAGCAGGAAGAAGGCTTGGTTAGCGCTGAGCTGTAAGCGCCTTCTGTTGAAAGAAAACATGAAGGAACACCGCATGTCAGCACAGTGAGTACGGAGCAGGTGCACCTTATCACCCACTCTGGTTGATAAACACTGCTTTTTTTTTTTGGAGACAAAGTCTCACATTTTGTCAGCCTGGGTAGAGTGCCATGGCATCATAGCTCACAGCAACCTCTGACTCTTGGACTCAAGTGATTCTCTTGCCTCAGCTTCCCAACTAGCTGGGACTATAGGCACCCTCCACAATGCCTGGCTATTTTTTTTTTGTAGAGACAGAGTCTCACTTTTTTTTTTTTGGCCCTCAGTAGAGTGCCGTTGCGTCACACAGCTCACAGCAACCTTCAACTCCTGGGCTTAAGCGATTCTCTTGCCTCAGCCTCCAGAGTAGCTGGGACTACAGGCGCCCGCCACAACACCCGGCTATTTTTTTGTTGCAGTTCGGCCAGGGCCGGGTTTGAACCTGCCACCCTCGGTATATGGGGCCGGTGCCTTACCAACTGAGCCACAGGCGCCGCTCAATGCCTGGCTATTTTTAGAGATGAGGCCTGGCTCTGGCTCAGGCTGGTCTTGAAACTGTAAGCTCAGGCAATCCACCTGCCTCAGCCTCCCAGAATGCTGAGATTACAGGTGTGGGCCACAGCACCCGACCAAAATACTGCTATTTTGTAAACACCAAATCTAGTACTTCTCATAAAGACATTTTCTATGAACTGATGTTTGATATTAGCTATAATCACTGAAAGATTCTCACTGTATTCCTGAGACTAGTTTTAAACTAGTACACTATCTGAATAGCCAGGGTTTAATGTGAGAAAAATAGTTCAAACTATAATTTACAAACTATCCTAAGACAAGTGCCTGTGCAAAAGAGAACCATCACACTGAGTCTGTGTCCTCTTTTACTACTTGTGCTGTACAAAACTTCAATAAATTGTGTCATTTCTTTTTTTTTTTGTAGAGACAGAGTCTCACTTTATGGCCCTCGGTAGAGTGCCGTGGCCTCACACAGCTCACAGCAACCTCCAACTCCTGGGCTTAAGCGATTCTCTTGCCTCAGCCTCCCGAGTAGCTGGGACTACAGGTGCCCACCACAACACCCGGCTATTTTTTGGTTGCAGTTTGGCCGGGGCCGGGTTTGAACCCGCCACCCTCGGTATATGGGGCCGGCGCCCTACTCACTGAGCCACAGGCGCCGCCCTGTGTCATTTCTTTTAAAGAAGAAACATTTACATTAGATATTATGAAAGAACCAGAAGGGACTGAGGTCCAGATAAGAAGTATAAAACCAGAGAAATGAAACACTGTATAATTTTATTAAGCTGACACAGATTTTAATCAGAACTAAAGATTATCAGTCTGATAACGGGAAGTAACTCAAAGGAAGCACAAAGCAAAGGTGATTACATACCTAATTATCTTGATAAGTTCACTCATGTTGACGTGATCAGGTACAAGAAACTTGGTTTTATCCAGGACAGGAAGCTGCTTCTCACCCTTGTATCGTTCTATTATCACCTAGGAAAGAAGCAAGAAGAGATTTGTTAATAAAAAGTCATCAGCAGCGAAAAGCAGAGACAGTGCGTCCTGTGTTGTGATTAGCCAAACAGCACATTCATTAGTTTCTTTGTAACTCTCCTATGAAGAGTGATCATTTATTATCTCAGCCTCACTCCCTTATAAAATATACTCAAGAGAGGACATGGTCACCACCAGGGAGCAGAGTGGGCAGGGATTCTCTGCTGTGTATCTTTCATTCTGCTTGAGTTTAGAACCAGGAAAAATAAACTACTTAGTCAGAAAAAGATCCCAAGCCTTCCAGGTGTAGAAGTGTTCAGGCAGGTACGATGGCCCAGCATTTTGGGAGGCCAAGGCAAGAGGATTGCTGGAGACCAGGAGTTTCAGGTTGCCAGAAGCTACAATGGAGCCACTACACTCTATCTACCTTGATCCCAGGCAACAGAGACAGGCACTGTCTCAAAAAAAAAAAAAAAAAAATACATCACTAGTTGTTAATTATGGTAATATGCTCAATGTTTTCCATACTGTTTGTCTACTTGAGATAAAAATAGTCCTAAGTAAATATTCAACAAGCCAAACAGAGACTATTATTAGTGGGTTGTGAGACAAAGTTGGTGCAGAAGGACTCAGTCCTTTCATTTTGATAAAGTGTTCTTTGTATTTCTTTAATGAGGTTAAAGTTGAATTAAGTACTAGAACTACATAGGGAATAAAAATAGTTCCACATTGTAAACCAAAAAAAAAAAAAAAATCCTTGCCATTATTAGCTTCTTGCCATAATCCCTTCCCAGGGAGGAACGAGAAGTATGTTTTTTTAGGTTTACAGCTCTAAAACCTGACCCCAGACAGGCTCTGAGCCTCCTCCTCGTTTGTGTTTTCTGAGTTCCATCCTTTTCACATGATGGAACTATCCTCCCACGTCAGCACAGCAAGTGGTTGACAGGTGGGTATGGGAAGTCTTCGTGTGTGTCTTTGTTCCACTGTGTGAGACCTCCGTGAGGTTCTGTGTAAGGCCCAGCTGAGCTGTCATCACCTTTGTCGGTAAGACCCAGAGCTTTATCTAATGGGCATATTCAGAAGCACAATGTCCTGGGCTTCCAGGACAGAGAAAACCAGAGGCAGAGCAGAAATCTTGGCTCCTGGGCCAGAACTCAGAAAAGACTATAGAATAAGAAAAAAATCAAGACCTTATAATCTATCTACTAAAGGAACAAGAATGTGGGAAAATGCTAAAAGATTATCTTTGGGGCACTTTCCATTCCTGTTTGCCCTGGGTCTGGTCTGCTGTGAGAGGTGGCATTCTAGCAGGTCCCAACTCCCATTTGTTAATCACCACGAAAACACAAACTATGTAAATGACTGGTTTACTATTCAGTTCTTGTTTTTTCTTTTGCTCTTCTAATTTGGGAGAGAAGGTATTTCTTCCAAATTAGATATCTTGTGATAAGACATATGGCTGGGGGCAGTGTCTGTGGCTCAGTGGGTAGGGCGCCAGCCCCAAATACTGAGGGTGGTGGGTTCAAACCCGGCCCTGGCCAAACTGCCACAAAAAAATAGCAGGGCATTATGGCAGGCACCTGTAGTCCCAGCTATTCGGGAGGCTGAGTCAAGAGAATCGCCTCAGCCCAGGAGTTGGAGGTTGCTGTGAGCTGTGTGATGCCATGGCACTCTACCAAGGGCCATAAAGTGAGACTCTGTCTCTATTAAAAAAAAAAAGACATATGGCTGAATCTAAACAGTATCTTATGGAATGTTTCTCTTAGAAGATAGGAGCACAGAGGGAAAAGCCTCCCTCAGAAATTCTCAGAGGAGGGTCGGTGAGCCAAGGTACTGTGGCTTCTCTGGCCATCCCTATTCTCAGCAAGTGAGTCCCTGTGAGGGTCTGGTTCTCAAACTTGTTCAGGTGTCACAAGCAGGTGAAGTACAGATATGCTGCAAAGATAGCTGTCCATCTACACAGAGATTCGCATTTCAAAAGGAGGCTGTGACAAAATCCTGGCCGGCTGTTTGCTTTCACCTGCAATCATGTGCTACCAGGTAGATGTAGCAGGCACTCAAAAGCACAGAAAAACCTACCAGGTAGATGTAGCAGGCACTCAAAAGCACAGAAAAACCTAAGGAAATTCTACTTAGTCTAAGAGGGCCCTCCCCGGAGGCTTACCCCAATAGTCATTTGTTAATACCAAGGATGAGACAAACACCGAAGTTTCTATCTAGTCTGGGGAAAACGGAGAGTACTGAGGCCTTTACTGAAGCCCCCACAATTGTGAAGTGCTGAGCAGACCCATCTCCTCCTTTATGTCCAGCTTAGAGCCCTCAGTATGGCTAACAAGGCCTCTCCAACCCCAGCCAGCTTTTACTTACTTTCTCAATTTGGTATGAACTGACCAGCCAGGAAAGCCAAACATGAAAGCTTATACTAAGTAGTGAAGTTCCTTTCTCAGTGGTCTACAGAATTAGCAGAAGGCAACATTAGCCAATATTATGTGACTGCCACTGGCCTAGAATTATGCAAATCTTTGCAATAAACCCCTGAGATTCTCTTTCCAATTTATAGATGAGGGTGCTAGAATTCCTCTTAGAAATTTAGTAATTAGTCCAAGGATCACTCAGTAACTCTGAATGAACCGAGGTCGGTTCCTAGACCAAATACCTCAGAAGGCCTGTTGAAGGTCCCCCACCAAAGGACTTAGAGCAGAAGATGCTGATGGCTGACAAAGCCGAAGTGTCTGAGGCCCCTGCACACCACAGGAAAGAACAGGGTCTTTCCTCCATTGCAAATCCGCCAAACAGAAGAGAGTTCTCTGGGGCATCCTTGAATTTGCAGTTACTTTTAAATCCTGAGAGGTTTTGAATTTCCCATAGCAGTAGTATTTGTTGGTTTCCTTTAAGAGACAGGTAACAGGGCTCATGTTTGGAACCCCAGCACTCTGGGAAGCTGAGGCAGGAAGGTCCCTTGAGCCCAGGAATTGGAGGTTGCAGTGAGCTATGATGACACCATTGCACTCTAGCTGGGGCAACAAAGCAAGGCACTGCCTCAAAAAAAAAAAAAAAAAAAGTAATACTTCTTTCCATAATAAAACACAAACAGCTTTAGCCCTCCTGTCTTTTTCTGGCCCCCCAAATAATTACTTTTGTGAAATATGTAACACTAAGGTAGCAAACTCAGACTGAGGAAGAAAAACAATGTGATTAGACAATGAAGCTGTCAGTATCTCAATTCTAAGTGGGGCACCTGTAGTCCCAGCTACCTGGGAGGCTGAGGCAGAGCACTCCTTGAGCCCAGGAGTTTGAGAAGACTGTGGTGAGCTGTGTGATCCCACCTGCGTCTAGTGATTGCACTCCAGTCTAAGCAATACAGCCAAGACCCCATCACTTACAAAAAAAAATTAAAAGGTCACTTCTAGGCTATGAAATTGATGCTCAGGTTTGAATGTCTGCAGATTCTTATAGAAATCCCGTCAGTGGGGATGCTTAAGCAGTAGTGCTCTGCAGAGGTCCCTTCCATGGCATTCCTGCCTGTATACTCTGCCTGCAGCAGAGCCCTGGGACCACCTACCGGGATTTTGGTAGGGTGCTGCTCTCGGATGAGCCGGACGTCTTCTACTCTCTGCTCTGGAATGAGAGGAGGAGACAGGAGAGTTATTTACGGGCCAGACAGCTGCTTCCTGGCATCTCTACTGGTTCCACGTCTGAATTCAGCCGTTCTTAGCTGTGGCTACATAGCAGGCAGTGAAGACATGTTCCCTAGAACTTAAGGAGACCAAATATTAATACTTCCTATCTTACAAAGGCTGGTATCTAAACACAAAGGCAAAGTACAAGACAACCAAGAGGCACTTACAGGACTGTGTCAGGGGCACAACAGAAAGCCAGAAGGACAGAACCCCTGGTTTCAGCAGATTAGAGCCCTAAGTCTGCAGTCAGGTATACTAAGCAGATGAACTACACAGGCACCAATCTCTTACCTCCAAGGAGTCTCACCACCCATGATATGTACATTGATTTCTGTTAATTTTCCATAATTTGTCAGGTTGATATAGGAATCCATTATAAACCACAGACTATTTGATACAATTTTCTAATCACTTCCAGCTTTTTACTGATATGGTGCTTAAGAGAAAAACTGCTCAAGAGAAAGGAATATAGAAAGAAAATAATATCCTATTTTGAGTTTTAAATAGTTTTGCTCAGTGCCCAAAAGAAATCAAAGTTTAAAGCACAAAGTCTACCATTAAATACTCTTGTGAGAACATCTATTCTCCCTTTTAATATAATCGTGTCTTTATAATTCCAACAACTGCACCAAGCTCTCTGGACAATGCAGGAGAAACAACCGGGTTGAGTTCTAACAACCTGACAAGAGTTGGAGAGATTGGGCGGCGCCTGTGCTCAGTGGGTAGGGCGCCGGCCCCATACACCGAAGGTGGCAGGTTCGAACCCGGCCCCAGCCAGCTAAAACAGCAGTGGCAACTGGAACAAAAAAAACAGCCGGGCATTGTGGCGGGTGCCTATAGTCCCAGCTACTCGGGAGGCTGAGGCAAGAGAATCACTTAAGCCCAAGAGTTGGGAGGTTGCTGCGAGCTGTGACACCATGGCACTCTACCGAGGGTGACAGAGTGAGACTTTGTCTCAAAAAAAAAAAAAAAGAAAAAAGTTGGAGAGACAGGTTATTACAAAGCAGTGTGTGGGGCAGTGCCTGTGGCTCAGTGAGTAGGGTGCCAGCCCCATATATGGAGGGTCAGGGGTTTGAACCTGGCCTAGCCAAACTACAACAAAAAAATAGCGGGGCGTTGTGGTGGGCGCCTGTAGTCCCAGCTACTCAGGAGGCTGAGGCAAGAGAAGAGAATTGCCTGAGCCCAAGGAGCTGGAGGTTGCTATAAGCTGTGACACCATAGCACTCTACAGAGGGCAACAAAGTGAGACTCTGTCTCAATAAAACAAACAAACAAAAAAAGCAGTGTGTGGACATGATGACTGAGGTGGTATTAAAGCTTTCAACCAAAAACCAAATAAAACGGCCTTAACTTAACTATGATATGATTCATTCTCATAGTATTTGGAAATCCATATACTGTTCTATTTTCCCATTCAACATCTTTTTTGGTGTTCAATACAAAATTATTAAATACATACACTCTCCAGTTGGAACATGACTTTGGACCACCCAACATTTTAAAGTCAGCTTCTAAATACAAATATAAACTAAATAAAACATCTTTGCTATAGACAAAGACTGAAAATTCAGATTTTTGTATTTTCCTGTATTTCTATACAGTTCATTGAGTAAGTATGAGAATAAGGATAAACTCAGCTTGTAGTAAAGAACCTAGTGGCTCTTACACTTTGAGCTCTTGGCAGTCCCAGCCAGGGTCTCCTTACCTCTCCCTATCCCTCTCCTTTCTCTCGAGACCTCTCCCTGTGCCTGTCCTCCCTGAGAAGGGAAGGCTCTGTCCAGACGCAGCTTCCAGCCTCTCCAGTGACATCCCCATCTGTCAGTGCAGATCACTGCAGTTTGCAGGGAAAGCTTACAATTTAGTTAACTCACTCCAACAAATATAGGATAACTGTTTAATATATCCTGGAATATGTTTCAATCTAAAAGCTTATCCTAATACATCTAAAAGTAAAAATATTCAGGCAGTGAGGAAAGGTTTACTTTTTCTTTCCGGGCAGTGGCTCACGCCTATAATCTCAGCACTCTGGGAAGTTGAGGCAGGTGGATTGCCTGAGCTCACGAGTTCAAGACCAGCCTAAACAAAAGCGAGACCCCATCTGTACTAAAAATAGAAAATCTGAGGCAAGAGGATCACTCGAGCCCAAGAGTTGGAGGTTGCTGGGAGCTTTGATGCCACAGCACTCTGCTCAGGGCAAAAGCTTGAGACTTGTCTCAAAAAAAAAAAAAAATAATAATAATAATAGGTTTAGGTTGGGAATGGCAGCTCACACCTGTAATCCTCCGGGAGACTGAGGAAGGATCACTTGAGCCCATGAGTTTGTATTTTTTTTTTTTTAAGATAGTCTCACTTTCTCACCGCTTGGTAGAATGCCCTGGCGTCACAGCTCACAGCAACCTCAGACTCTTGGGCTCAAGCAAGTCTCTTGCCTGAGCCTCCCAAATAGCTGGGACTACAGGTGCCTGCCACAACGCCCAGCTATTTTTAGAGATGTGGTGGTGTTCTGGCTCAGGCTGGTCTCAAACTTCTGAGCTCAGGCAATCCGCCCGTCTCAACTTCCTAGAGTGCTGAGATTACAGGCCATGAGCCACCACGCCAGGTCAAGCCCAGGAGTTTTGAATTTGCTGTGAGATAAGAAGACCACAACACTCTAGCCTGAGCAACAGAGTAAGACTCTGTCTCAAAAAACAAACAAACAAACAAACAAAAAAGAACCAAAAAGGCTGGGCAGGAGGATTGCTTGGGCTCAGGAGTTCTAGACCAGCCTGAGCAAGAATGAGACCCCATCTCTAAAAAACAGCTGGGACTCAGTGCCTGTGGTTCAAGAGGCTAAGGTGCCAGCCACATACACCTGAACTGGTGGGTTCGAATCCAGCCTGGGCCTGCCAAACAACAATGACAGCTGCAACCAAAAAATAGCTGGGCATTGTGTTTTCGCGGTGCCTGTGGGAGGCGGAGGCAGGAGAATCACTTGAGCCCAGGAGCTGGAGGTTGCTGTGAGCTGTAATGCCATGGCACTCTACCCAGAGTGACAGCTTGAGGCTCTATCTCAAAAAAAAAAAAAAATAAATAAATAAATAAAAACAGCTGAGTACTGTGGCTGGCACCTTGGGAGGCTGAGACAGGATTGCTTGAGCCCAAGAGTTTGAAGTTGCTGTGAGCTATGACAGAGTGAGACACTGTCTCAGAAAAAAAAAAAAAGAAGTAACATTGGGCAGCGCCTGTGGCTCAGGGCCGGGTGGTGGTGGGCAGTGGGTTCAAACCCAGCCTTGGCCAAACTGTAGCTACTCAGGAGGTTGAGGCAAGAGAATGCCCTAAGCCCAAGAACTGGAGGTTGCTGTAAGTTGTGATGCCATGGCACGCTACCACAGTTGCAACATTTTATTTAGTTGTTTTTGAGAAGAGTCTCACTATGTCACCCTTGGTAGAGAGCCCAGCCTCACAACTCACAGCAAAGCAACCTCAAACTCTTGGGCTTAAGTGATTCTCTTGTCAGCTGCCACAATGCCTGGCTACTTTTTTGTTGCAGTTGTCATTGTTGTTTTTTAGCTGGACTGGGCCGGTTTTGAACCCTCTAGCCTCAGTGTATGTGGCTGGCGCCATAACCACTGTGCTTCAGGAGCTGAGTCTAAAAGTAACATTTTCGTTACACACATTTTCCAGGATTCAATTTACTGAGTGGAAGGGTAATAAATATTCTCCCCCAGTCTCTGGAGATAAGCCTTAAGGTGACATCCCACTCACCAGTGAGTGCCACCAGGCTTTGACATAAACCTCACTCTCCAGTCCCATTAGTTTGAGCTGTTTTCTCTAGACCAAACCATAGAGCTCCCCAGAGACAAAGGCTTTTGTGGGACCAGCTTAAGATCTAGTTTACTGTCCTTGATAAAATTTCAGAACAGATCTGGGAAGCAAATCTGTTAACACAGTTAACACTGCCACACTAGAAATAAAATGTTTTTCCTTAAAGCCACCGTGTTTTACTAGGTCAAGATAGATCAAGAACATGTGAGTAATATACGCTTCAGAAGGCCCTGGCCTCAAAACTAGCATAAGTTAAACACAACTCACAAGGCAGCTAATGGATTAAACAAACTGGGGCCCCCAGGAGAAAATGGAGTGAGATTATCACATTTGAGAAAACCAGGTATGTGCTCAACTTTAATTTTTAAAGTGGTTTAAATATTTCAAAAACATCTATGTGCAAGGACACGCTGTCTCTTGGTTCCCAATCCTGGTCCCTCCTCAAAGTGGGAATGATGGCTACCTACCCAAGAGAGCAATTCAGGCCAGAAGGTCATGGGTACCAGTCCAGACTCCACCACTAGGTGGACCATGATCTTCCCCTTCAGGCTCCACCCCGTTTGTGGAGCTACAAAAGGGGTTTGTTTTGTTTGAGCCCTAAAGTCCATGTTAATTTTAGGATCCCTCAATCCCAGTAGAAAGTACCAGCTGAGCTATGTTCAGCCTGAAATGAACCTTAACCTTGCTCACTTGAAAGGGAAAGAATCAAGTGAACTGGGGCTGATCATAGGTTCTATAAAGAGGTTCTGTCCAAAGAATTCATTTACTGTGCTGCAAATCCCCCAGAATTGTCAGTGGGGAAGTCAACATTACCAGAATCAGAAGCAAGGAGAGACAAGAACTGTTAAATGATATTTGACACTTTTCCTACAAGATGACAAGGAAAGAGATCTTTAAGGGCAGTGGGGAAAATTAAGGTGAGCTAAGGCAAACGCCTAGAAAATATAGTGTTTGTAAATATTTTCATGTATTTTACCCCCTGTATACACTACTGGGGGTAAAAAAGGCCATTCTTGGTGGTTTACCCAGGGGACAAGTCAGGTTTCAGGCTGACTCCTAGTTCTGATGTGCTCATCTTTTGTCTCCTACCCCTCCTAAAAGCACTATAAGCAAAACTACAGTTTGCACTATGAAAGAAAGGCCATCTCCCTACACAAATGTCCCCAGTTAAGCCCCAGAGGCCAGACCTGGTGAAAACAGAAACCAGATAAAACAGCAAATCTACCTCAAATGCTCTCAATGCTAAGGTTGACTAAGGTCACTAAAGAAAAGGAAGGTTTTCTAAGGAAACTGGGCAGGTCCGGGTCCAGGAGAGTGCGCGGCGGCGACCGCTGAAACCCCCAGGGCATCAGCTCAAGCGCGAGAACTCGCACCGTAGTCGGTACCGAAAGGGATGCTCAGCTCCTTCCCGATGGCGGGACAGCAGCAGGAGCGGACACACAGCGTCCGCGTGAAGGTCCAAGAAGACGGGCACCGCCTTCCCAGCGCCGCGTCCGGGGCCGTCACAGCAAGTCCCGCACAAGCCGGCTACGCCGCCTCCATCCCGACCCAGCCCGCGCTCCCCGCGGCCTCGCGCGCCTCCCCCGCGACCCTGCAGGCCCAGGAGCGCGGCTCCCGCCGCACCCGACAACCTCGGAGCCGCCCCCCGGACGCGCGGCCTCCCCGGGGGCCTCCTGGACCCCCAGCCGCACCGCTTCAGGCGGACCCGCCCCGGCTGCCACCCAGGGCCCGGTCTACCCAGAAGCCGGCCGTCCCCAGCGGCCGGGCGGCGGGGACCACCGCACCGAGCGGCCTCGCCACGCTCAGGAGCCCCAGGGACGCCGGGGCTCAGCCCAGACGTCTGCCCGGCCCGGCTCGGGCCTCGGGCCCTCGCCAGCGCGGCCCCTCCCCAGCCCGGGCCCGGGCCCGCCGACGCGACCCCCACCGAAGGTGCGGCGCTGCTTGAAGGTCTTCTCCGACGGCATGGCGCGGGGAGTGGTCGACGGCGCGGAGGGTCCCGGAGATTCCCGGCACGACGGCAGCGGAGAACCCGACTTGGGCGACAGCCACTTCCCTTGTGTATCCTCAGCCGGCAGCCAGGTCAGGTGACCCACGCCGCGTCACCGGAAGGCGGGGCCAGGGCGGGCCGAGGACGCCGCCATGGTCGGAGTGGCGGAAGCGCGGGCCGCGCGCAGCGCGTGGGGGCGGGGCCGAAAGTGCGCGTGCGTGGTAGGGGCGGGCCGGCGCGCCCCGGAGCCCCCCCTCCCCCAGGGGCGGGGCCAGCGCGGGCGGCACCGGCCTAGCGGGGATCCCCGGGAAGTCGGTCTGTGTCTGAAGCCTTCCTGCCCCGCCAGCTCCTCCCCTGACGAGATGCTTCAGCTGTCGGGTGGCTTCGGATGTCCCTAGAGGTTCACGGTTGGTTCTGTCACATGGGCCATTGCCCGTGACCCGCGCGGCGAGAAGGAAGATTTTTCTAGTCTCTCCAGTAACGAATCTGACTCGTTTTCAGGCTCTCAGTCTCTCAACCCCTAAGTCACCTGAGCCACCGTGAGCAAGAGCGAATTGTGTCAGTCCTAGACTCCGGTGTCCTGGACCCGCAGGTGTTTTGTGCCTCCGCTGGTCTCGCGCAGGACGAGCATCTCCGTGAACAGCGCTGGAGTCTTGTCTGTTTTTCTTCTTTAATGTTCTGAAAGATTTCCATCATTCCAGGCTTCCCCCCTGGACTTTGTAAAAACCTTTCTTAAATGCGTGTTTGATAAAGTAATTGGATTAGTCTGATGTGCTCTCGGTTATGAACTCGGAACATACAAAGACATGTTTCTCAAAGTGGTTTTATGCAGTCGAGATTTCTTTTCCTTGCAGAGAAGCCGGACAGAGTAGTAGACTCCTCGGATAGCCCAGTATTCCCACCGGTGGAATAGCAGTGCGTTTGTGCACGCGCCACCTTCTGTCTCTTTTTCTCTTCTGTCGTAGTTCTTTACCTAAAAAATCTCTGCTATAGCGATGTAATTAATAAGGAATAGTACTTAAACATTCTACCTGCTCCCCGAAGTTCTAAAGGAAGCACGTTCGAGCTCCATCTAATCTAGGACAGCCTTCTTTTTGGAAGATGTCCGTGGCTTGGCTCTTTTCTACTCTGTAAAAATTGAAAAAGGAGATCCAGCAAGCGCCTGTTGTGTATCTTCTTTCTGCCAAACACAGACTTGCCAGTTTTGAAGTTTTAAAAGAGAGTGGACTCTGCTTTTTTAATTCTTATGGTATTGAGTATTGATTGGTGACTGTTGTCTCAGCTTAGCAGCTGCTTTGGAAAAAATGAGCTTGCTTTCTCTTTAGGGACAACTGTTCCAAATGCAAGATGAGGCAAGAAAAATCGATATTTGGCATATGGAGATAGGGGTGGGGAAGGAGAGTCTCATATTTTCCAACCCTCAGGCCTCCATAAGGCTTTGCCAAAGCTTTGAGTTCCTTACCAGAGAATTATTAATAACCTCAAGGGTTGTGGTAGTGATGGGCCAGGGTCACTCTTCGTGTCTTTTAAATACAATACTGAAATCCGTATTTGCAAAGCTATTATAGTTCTACCTTGAACTTCTAAATCTAACTTGAATCTAAAACCTTATATCCATATGTGTTTCTCAGGAAATCGTCCAAAGGAGTTGGAGGTAAAGATGTTGCATAAGCATCAGTCCATGTGACAATAGCACATTTAGACACATGAGATATAAATTATATTTATTCTTATATAAATAAAAATAAATTAAGAAGCAACTTCAAGTAACTTTTGAAAAAAGTGTGCTTGAGTACGTGTGAAATATTTCCTGTGACCCAAAAGATTGTGGTTTAATAGATGTTTAACGTAGTGCACAATATTCAGCGGTAAAGTAATATCAATCATGAATTAGTCTGAGCTAGTTAATGTGAGCATGGTACTGATGCAGGGTTCTCCCCATTCAAGGCTGGATAGGGGACCCCAGTTTTCCTAGGCTTAGGCAAGTTCGTGAAGGGAACACCCTGATCTTTTGCCCTGAGCTGGAGGGACAGCATTCATTCCTTTGTTTATAACACTCATTAACAATGAAAACGTGTCTCTATTTGCCAAGTCCTGGCCAAGTGTAAATTCTCAAGACCTAATACTCCTAGATAAAAAGCCTATGTAGAGACTCCTTAGTTCTTTCCCCCTGCCAGAAGCTCTGGTGCCTTTTTCTTCTTCTGTATTCCTTTCTAATTTGTAAATAAAATCCTGTCTGGCCACTGATCTGTGATCCGTGGGTTCATTCCTCGCATCCCCAAGACCAAGAACCTACTGAAGAACAAAATTCCAGTAACAGTACCAATTACTTTAATATTTTATTTTTATTTTTTGAGACAGAGTCTTACTTTGTCCCCCTGGGTACAGTGTCCTGGTATCATAGCTCACAACAACCTCAAACCCTTGGGCACCAGCGATCATGTTGCCTCAGCCTCCCATGTAGCTGGAATTACCAGTGCCCGCCACAATACCCAGCTAGTTTTTAGAGACAGCATCTGGCTCTTTCTCAGGCTGGTCTTGACCTCCTGAGCTCAAGCGATCCACCTGCCTCAGCCTCCCATAGTGCTGGGATGACAAGTGTGTGCCACTGTGCCTAGCCAAAAAAAAATGTACATTTACTTTAATGAATAATACAAACATTAGAGTTCCCTGAAATAACCTACATAAAGTGGAAGAGCAAGAATACATCTTTTGGGCGGCACCTCTGGCTCAGTGAGTAGGGCGCTGGCCCCATACACGGAGGGTGGCGGGTTCGAACTCGGCTCTGGCCAAACTGCAACGAAAAAATAGCTGGGTGTTGTGCCACAGTCCCAGCTACGTGGGAGGCTAAAGGCAAGAGAATCACCTAAGCCCAGGAGTTGGAGGTTGCTGTGAGCTGTGATGCCACCGAACTCTTACCAGGGTGACAAAGTGAGACTCTGTCTCAAAAAAAAAAAAAACATGCATTTTTTGTTTTAATTTATTCAATGTTTTCTGTAGGAATTTCATGGTGCTTTCAAACTATAAAATAACTATTCATTTTAGACAGCTCAGCAGTAGCAGTTTTATTTTTACTTTTAAGTTTTTAAAATTTCAAGGCTAGTGAAGCTGAGGACATGGATAAGGAACTAAGAAATGTGCGACTGGTGGTGGTCAATTAGTTGTAAACACCACTGTGCTGGGACCAGTCTGCAGTAGCGGGATTTTTTTGTTTGTTTTTGTTTTGGTGGCAGTTTGAAATGCCTCTCACCCTGTTCCTTTTTTTTCGTATTATACAATGACCATACCCATGGGGGAAATGATGTAACTGCTAAAAGTTGAACGCGATCTTCCAGCATGAGTGATGTAAGTGGCTGTAAATCACGCGGTCTGGCTGCGTCTGAGAGGCTGTCACACCAGGCAGGACACAGCGTGCGGACTGCCCTGGCCACACTCAACATGGAGGCAAGTCCTGCGGGCAGCTCGCTGCGCTCTCCAGGCCAGCAGGGCGCGGCCCGCCTCCCCGCTTTCTGATTGGCCCTCGTCCTAGCTGTCCAGGCTAGCATAGGCCAGCTGTCCTGTCAATCGCTGTGTCATCGCTCTGCTCTTTAGAACAAGTAAACAAACAAGTATTGCGCAAGCCGAGCGCCGGGAGCTATTCTCAGGGAGCTTTACAAGTTGACCCGGAGTAGGTTGCCGGCGTGGGGAGTGTCTCGGGGCGGGCTCAGGGTCCGGGGAGCCGCGGAGCGGGCGAGGCGCGTAGGTCTCCAGCCTCCACCGAAGGCTCTCGCGAGCCTGTCCTGGCAGGGTGATAAATCCTACGCAGCCTGGAGTTATTTCTCCAGAGTGTGTAACAACTGGTGGAACTGAGGCCCTACTTTGCTTGTTTAATGCTAAAAGGATCTCTGTGGGATTGCTGTGTTCACATCCTGCATGCAATTCATGTGAGTGCCGTGCTGCACACTGAAGCCTGAGCTGGCGTCCCAAAGCACCAGTTTGATCACTATGTCATTCGCCATTCCCAGATTCATGCGTGTTTAACTTGGTATTTCAGGAGGTCAAATTCTGGCCCCATCTTATAATTATATGGTTATTTATGTTTTCATGTGTATATCTTTGCTCCTTTAAATTTTTTTTTATTCTTTTTTTCCCCATTGCAACAAAGATAAATTTTATTTAGGAAGAACGAAGAGAAAGTCTAGAGCAATTCCAAAGGCAGTTGGAAGTGGATCCTTCACATGAAGGAGCAGAGGTGAGGGAGACCTTTTATTCTTAATTATACAAAGAATACATGACTACTTCCTCACTGTTAAGGTACAGAAGTTACTGTTGATCACCATGCAGTCCCTCACACCCTCAGACGTAACCACTGTTAATAGTTTCGAATATTTCCTTGCTGAGCACAGGCATCCATGTTCACTTATGTACAGAAATACATGTGTGTGTATATATATGTAAAAAATATATAAAAATATTTTTTACATAAATATACATAAATATATATATATTATTTTTTTCTGAGACAGAGCCTCAAGCTGTCACCCTAGATAGAATACCATGGCATCACAGCTCACAGCAACTTCTAACTCCTGGGCTCAAGCGATTCTCCTGCCTTGGCCTCCCAAGTAGCTGGGACTACAGGCGCCCACCACAACGCCTGGCTGTTTTTTGGTTGCAGCCTTCACTGTTGCTTGGCGGGCCTGGGCTGGATTCGAACCCACCAGCTCAGGTGTATGTGGCTGGCGCCTTAGCCGCTTGAGCCACAGGCGCCGACCCAGCAGAGCTATTTTTTTAATAACAGAGCTATTTTTATTATTTTATTTTATTTTTATTTTTGTAGAGGCAGAGTCTCACTTTGTCACCCTCGGTAGAGTGCTGTGGCATCACACAGCTCACAGCAACCTCCAACTCCTGGTCTTAAGGTGATTCTGTTGCCTTAGCTTCCTGAGCAGCTGGGACTCAGATGCCCGCTGCAACACCTGGCTATTTCTTTGTTGCAGTTTGGCCAGGTCTGGGTTTTGAACCTCGGTATATGGGGTTGGTGCCCTACTAACCTCCAACTCCCGGGCTCAAGCAATTCTCCTGCCTCTGCCCTTTTTTTTTTAAGAGACAGAGTCTCACTTTGCTGCCCTTGGTAGAGTGCCATGGCATCACAGCTCACAGCAACCTCCAGCTCTTGGGCTTAGGCGATCTCTGTCGCTAAAAAAATAAAAATTAAAAAAATACATGCAGGCTAGGCACAGTGCCTCATGCCTGTTATCCTAGCACTTTGGAACACTGATGTGGGAGGATAGCTTGAGCCCAGCTGGCAATGTAGAGACCCAGCCTCTACAAAAAAATGTAAAAATTAGCTAGACATGCGGGCTCATACCTGTAGTCCCAGCTCAGAAGGGTGAGGCGGGAGGATTCCTGAACCCAAGAGTTTGAAGCTGCAGTGAGCTATGATGACACTAGAGTAGTCTAGCTGGGGTGACAGAGCAAGAAACTGTCTCAAAAGATAAATAAATAAAAAAGAAAAAGATAATAAACTGAAATGCAGCACTGGTGAGGATTGTACTTTAGAATCTACGGCTGCACACATAACACAGCACAAAGGCATTCTGTAAATATTTATTAAATTCGTTGACGCATTCCTGCTTGCCTAGCTTGGACGTCTATGACTGACCCACTGGTCTGTTCACTTCCACTTCCTCGTTTTTTCACCCTTGTAGCCGGTTTATTTGTGCGTACTTCTTTTTCATTTAACAAACACGTAGTCAGCGAGTACTCATGATTATACGAGGTTTGTGACCGCAGCACGTGTCAGGGGATCTATCTGGAGAAGCAAGCCCAAAAGGAAACGTGTCATACTGAAGCAACAGGGCGGCGCTGTAAGAAAGGGACCCATCTCTCCAAGAAAAGGAGGCAGGGCCAGGGCTGTGAGAGGCACCGACTGGGTGGGGGTGGGCGGAGGATGGGCGGCTCCAGTGGGGAGGTGTGTGGGGACCGCTGAGTAATCAGTAAACACTTGTAAGCACGTGACTCACGGCATGACTTTGCTTTTTGTTTATTTATTATTGCTATTTGAAGGAAGAGCGTTCTGACAACAGTGGGTAATGGATTGGGAAGCAAAGGCCTGAGTGCAGGGAGACCTCTTAGCTGTGTGGACCCGCGGTGCCTAAGCGGGTCTGCAGGGCTATTTTTGCTAGAGGATGCGCTGCACGGTGTCCTGGGCTCTGCGAACCACGGTGCACAACCCTTCCTATGTCTCGGACCTCCTCCGGTGGTGCCCAGCCGCGAGGCGCCTCTGGACTCCCCCGTGATCAGCCAGACCCGGCCCGCGGGGAGCACGGGCGGCCAGTGCGGCCTCGGCCTCCCCTGGGCTCTGAGAATCCCCCGGCGCTTGAGCGCTGGAGTCGGATCCCTGCAATCTGTCCGCCATCCCCTGGATTTTAACCCCGTGATAAGAAAGGCAGTCCTTACACTGAGCAAAGTCTGAAGGCTATGCCACTAAGCCTTCGTTGCTGTTTTGAGACAGAGTGCCGCCGTGTCACAGCTCACAGCAACCTTAAACTCTTGGGCTCAAGCGATTCTCTCTCTTGCCTCAGCCTTCCGAGTAGCTGGGACTACAGGTGCCCGCCACAACGCCCGGCTACTTTTTCTATTTTTACAGACGGGCTCTCGCTCTTGCTCAGGCTGGTTTGGAACTTCTGAGCTCAAGTCATTCACCTGCCTCAGCCTCCCAGGGTGCTGTGATTTGAGCCCCTGCACCCGCCACCCTCCTCTCCCCTCGGTTTTGAGACAGTTTCCCTCTGTTCCCCTGGCTAGGGTGGCACGGCATCAGCCTAGCTCATCACAAACCCAAACTCCTGGACTCACGCAATCCTCCGGACTAGGCCTTCCCACACGCTGGGACTACAGGCGACAACCACCGCGCAGACTTAATTTTTAAAGTAGATCTTATATTCACGTGGAACCAGAATGTCACAGGGATGTTGGCGGCACCCCAGAGTCGCTCCCTAGGGGTCTTGTGTGCGTCTCCCCACGTAAACCCCGCCTGCCGCCAGGGGCGCAGGTGTACCGGTGCAGGTGGCGGCCTGGGTGCGTGTGGTGGGCAGGGCGCAGGGGGACCTGTGGGACGTAGGTGGGCGGGCTCAGGGTCGTGTGACGTTACCTGTGGGGTGGGCGGGGCGCAGGGACTTGGGCTGTGCAGGTGGGCGGGCGAAGGTGGGGCCACGCAGAGCTCCGGGGGTGCGGGCCGCGGGCCTTTACCTTAAAATCTTGGAAATGATGAAATGTCCTTGTTTACGTAAACAAAAGGGTTATGTGTGCAGGTTAGGGTTGTAGTGGTTTCACTGCATTTGGAGAGCTGTGAAAATGTGCACTTCCTCACTAGCTAATCCACTGTCGGAGTTCGGGTCTTTGCAGGGGTCACCGAGCCGGGCTGGCGCGGTAGGTGGTGCTTCGGGTTTGTAGACTAATGGTGGGGACTTCGGTCCTCACTTGGGTCATCACGACTATTTTGCTCCTTGCTACTACAATATTTGACTGTTTCTTTGGGTCACGGGCCCAGACCTCAGGAGGAAGAGGCGGGACCAGGCCTGGTTCGGACATTCTGGGTGTCCGGGGGTCGCAGAGGAGTGTATTGGCCCCGGGCGGTGTTTCCTGCAGGGGCGAGGCCAGGTGCCACTCTGCCCCGTCTGGGGCGGAGCCGCGCCTGCGCGTGCGCAGAGCGCGGCGCGCGGCGTCCGGCGGTCAGTCGGCCGGGCATGGCGGTGTGCGCTCGCCTCTGTGGCGTGGGCCCGTCGCGCGGATGCCGGCGCCGCCAGCAGCGCCGGGATCCGGCCGAGACGGCGCCAGCCGACAGCGAGCCGGACACGGACCCCGAAGAGGAGCGCATCGAGGCGGCCGAGGCGACGCAGGCCGGGGCGGGGGGCGGCCCGTGCGCGGGCCCCTCGCCGTCGCCCCCGCGCTGCTCGCTGCTGGAGCTGCCGCCCGAGCTGCTGGTGGAGATCTTCGCTTCGCTGCCCGGCACCGACCTGCCCAGCCTGGCCCAGGTCTGCACCAAGTTCCGGCGCATCCTCCACACCGACACCATCTGGAGGAGGCGCTGCCGGGAGGGTGAGTAGGGCCTGGGCAGGGGGCGAGGGCCGACCGGGCTGGCGGGGTATCTCGGGCCCTGGCATGGCGGGTGACTCGGCGGGCGCAGGGCCTCTGGGAGGTGGCGAGGGCCGACCGGGCCGGGGTCTTGGGCCCTGGAGAGGCAGGGGTCCTAGGAGGGGGCGGGGTCTTTCTGGTCCGGAGGGTTCTGGCCTGGTGGGTGCTTCGGGCTGGGTGAGGGCGGGAGCGGACCCAGCGCTGGAGAAACCCAGGGCGCGGGCCCGAGACTGGATGTTCCGGCGTGGGGGTAGGAAGTGGCCGCGGTGTTGCCCACGTTGGGGGTCCTGGGCGGGGTTTAGGGGCGCCCCGGAAGCCGGGCCCAGGAGGGAGGTGTCAGGCTGACCCCTGAAGGTCTGGGCGGGGCACAAGTTGGCGTCTCCAAGTTCCTCTGCCCCTGCTGGGGTACGGCCTGGGATTCCCCACCGGAGAGAAGGGGTGAACTTGAGTAGGTTGCAGGGCACAGGTATCGCGCTGTGGAGGCAGGCTGGATCTGTGGAGAGGTGGGGGGCCCAGTTTCTGCCTTTTGCCCGGTTGGGTTTATTCTGTCTCGAGAGTTGTGTGTACGCGGGACGGGATTAGTTTTGTATGGAATCATAGGAAGAAGAAAGGCTTATTTATTTAATCTAGAGTTCAAGGCTCTGCATGTAAATGTTGGCAGATCAATGGTGTTTAGTCAGCTCTCATATTTTGGTAAGAAAACATTCAAACAAAGCAGAACAGCAAGGAAGAAAGTAAAACGCATCAGAAACTCCGGCAATCAAAGATAAATCGCCCTAAAATTTTTAGACTTCTCTCCGTATATATACGTAGAGTCGTGTACATATTTTTACCTAAATAATACCACACCATGTACGTTCTCCTAGAGACCATACGAAATGGTCTCAGTATCCCCCTGCCTGCATGCAGTGCAGACGCATCTCTGACTGATAAACTTCGAAGTTTTCAATTTTTCCTTGTTATAAACTGAGCTTCAAGGACTACTTTGTGCATTTGATAGAAATGTAGGAGATTTATATGTTATCTTCTAGAACTTACGAGATTACCTTGTTAGAGGCAGCACTTCCAAAAGTGAGATTGTGAGGTAGCAGGATTTCTCAGTGATAAAACCTTTGCTACCCATTGTAAACCCCAGGAAGTCTGCATGAGAAGGACCCTCCGCGAGATCCTCCCCAACAGTAGGGATGGTCATCTTCCACAGCTAATGGTCAGGGCCCCAGGTTTGGGGTCAGTCACTTTAGTTTCTAGCCCAGGCTTTGATTTACCTGCTGTAGATGCCAGAGAAGTTGCTTGGCCTTCCCAATCTTTTTTTTTTTTTTTTTGAGACAGCGTCTTACTTTGTTGTTCGGTAGAGTGCTGTGGCATCAAAGCTCACGGCAACATCCAGCTCTTGGGCTTAGGTGCTTCTCTTGTCTCAGCTCCCGAGTAGCTGGGACTACAGGCACCTGCCACAACGCCCGGCTATTTTTTTGTTGCAGTTTGGCTGGGGCTGGGTTTGAACCCGCCACCCTTGGTATATGGGGCCTGTGCCCTCCTCACTAAGCCACAGGTGCTACCCATTCCAAGTCTTAGTAGGGCTTAGTGGGAACTGCTGCTCCCAGACAGTCACCTGAGGGCTAAGGGGTTGAGTGTGTAGTCCTCACCCCGAGTGGCAGCTATTTGCTTATGATGCTCCTTGGCCATTAGTGTGGCTCCTTTTGTGAATTTCCTATGTGTGTTTTCTTGTCTCTTTTTCTCTTAAAAATTTGTAAGAACTCTGGATATTAGTCATACAAATCTTTTGTAAAATGTGTACCAAGAAAGGTTTTTTTATATTTTAAAATTGAGGAAAGTTCTACTTTCTCTTTCCCTATGAGCTCTACCTTTTCACTTTGTTTTGCCTTTTTTTTGAGACAGAGTCTCACTATGTCACCCTGGGTCAAGTGCCATGATGTCACAGCTCACAGCAACCTCAAACTCTTGCCTCAGCCTCCCAAGTGCTGGGACTACAGGCACCTGCTACAATGCCCGGCTATTTTTTGGTTGCAGTTGTCATTGTTGTTTGGCAGGCCGGGGCTGGGTTCGAACCTTCCAGCACCAGTGTATGTGGCTGGCGCCCTAGCCACTGAGCTACAGACACAGAGCCATTTGTTTACACCTGTAAGACTCAGATTCATCACATTTCATTGTGCTTTGAACTTTCTCCATCTGTTAGCCAAACCTGGGTAGTGATCTCCGGGGGTAGGGGTCGGGGGTGAGGCGGGGAGATTTTTATCTTTGGGGAAATATAAGGTATATATGGCTCAACTCTAGGATCAGAGAGTAACAGAAGATGTTTTGGTTAATGAAAAAAAAATCAGGCCTGGTGGTTTAGGCCTGTAATCCCAGCATGTAGGGAGGCCAAGGCATGAGGATTGCTTGAGATTGGCCTGAGCATGTTAAGGAGACTCTGTCTCTACAAGAAATACAAAAAAATTAGATAAATGTGTGGCACATGCCTGTAGTCCCAGCTACTCGGGAGTCTGAGGCAGGAGAATGCCTTGAGTCCAAGGCTACAGTGAACTATAATGGTACCACTGCATTCCAGCTGGGGTGACAGTGAGACCTTGTCTCAAAAAAAAAGATCAAAGATATGCCACAGAATAAAAATTAACTGGAGTTTGGAATTGCAGCTCAGGATAAGTTCCCAACAGAAATGTGCAAAGTCCAGATGGAGACGCAGGAAGAAGTGGGGAGCAGACACAGGCCTGACAGTCACAGTCAGGGTGTGTCATCACAAGGCATTGCGGTTTGTGGCCAAGGAACTGTAAGTTTTCTCATTTAATCCAGTATCTGCCGAGTTCTCTCTACTTCTGTAATTTTTATTTCTAGCATTTTTGTCTGTTTGTTTGGAGATAGGGTCTTGCCTTGTTGCCCATCCTAGAGTGCAATGGCATCATCATATCTTACTGCAACGTCAAGTCCTGGGTTAAAGTGATCCCTCTGTGTTAGCCTCCCAAAGTATTAGGATTATAGGAGTGAGCCACCTCCCCCAACCTCTCCACTTTCAATATTCCCTCTTTAGGAATCGATGCCAATGCAAGAATGGAGAAGCAAGAATCCAATGTACTCTATTCTAATATGAAGGCAGCAGATGAGCTAATACAAGGGGTGGGCCAGGGCAATGAGCAAGTGGAGAGAGGGGAGGAGGGGGCTGGGAGGTCAAGGTGTACGCGTACCTCTTGGGGGTGGGACATAATTATGAGAGGGACTTTATATAACAAATGCAATCACTGTTACCTAATTCATTGTACCCTCTATGAATCCCCAAACAATAAAAAAAATTAAAAAAAAAAAAAAAGCAATGCCAATTTGGGTGAAAACCAGCATGTCATTTTATTTTACATTTGCTTGATAATTAGTGAGAATACTTTTTTTTTTTTTTATTGAGACAGAGTCTCTGTCTCCCTAGGTAGAGTGCTGAAGTGTCATAGTTCACAGCAGCCTCAAACTCCAGAGCTCAAGTGATCCTCCTGCCTCAGCCTCCTAAGGAGCTGGGACTATAGGCAAGCACCACAATGCCTGGCTAACTTTCTTTTTTATATTTTTAGTAGAGATGAGATCTTGCTCTTGCTCAGGCTGGTCTTGAACTCCTGAGCTCAAGGGATCCTTCTCCCTTGGCCCTCCTAGAGTGCTAGGATTACAGGTGTGAGCCACCATGTCAGGCCTTGAATGAGTCTTAAAAAAGAAAGAAACAAAAATAGGCCTCAGCTCACGCCTTTAATACAACTTGAGCAACATAGCAAGATCCCATCTCTACAAAAAATTTAAAAACTAGCTGGATGTGGTTGCAGGACCTATGGTTCCAGCTACTTGGGAGACTGAGTCAGGAGAATTGCTTGAGCCAGAAGTTTGAGGCTATAGTGAACACTCTAGCCTGAGTGACAGACTAAAAAAAAAAACAAAACCCCTTATATATGTGTTTTTTGATGAACAATATGTATATTTTTATTGAAATAGGACAAGGTGGCTTCTCCCTGTGATCCCAGTGCTTTGGAAGTCTGAGGCAGGATTACTTGAGGCCAGGAGTTTGAGACCAGCCTGGGCAACGCAGTGAGACTTTTCTGTAGAAAAATTTTATTGGCTATTCAGATTTCTCTTATTTGCACTTTTTTCTCTATTTCTTCTTCTTCTTTTTTTTTTTAGAGACAGAATCTTGCTTTGTCACCCTCGGTAGAGTGCTGTGGCGTCATAGTTCACAGCAACCTCCAGCTCTTAGGCTTAGGCAATTCTCTTGCCTCAGCCTCCCGAGCAGCTGGGACTACAGGCCCCGCCACAACACCTGGCTGTTTTTTGTTGCAGTTTTGGCCGGGGCCGGGTTTGAACCCGCCACCCTCGGTATATGGGGCCGGCGCCCTGCTCACTGAGCCACAGGTACCGCCATATTTGCACTTTTTTCATCTTTGCCTTTTTTCTTATTTTTCTTTGATTTGTAGGTTTTACTTATACAGTCCGGATAGATTCCAGTTTATTATAGTACAAAACATTTTCTTATTTACACTCATTTGGATTTTTTTTTTTTTTTTTTTTTGAGATAGTCTCACTATGTCACCCTGAGTAGAGAGCCGTGGCGTCACAGCTCACAGCAGCCTCTCTCTGGCTTAAGTGATCCTCCTGCCTCAGCCTCCCAAGTAGCTGGGACTACAGGCGCCCACCACAACGCTGGCTATTTTGTTGTTGTTGTTGCATTTGTCATTGTTGTTTAGCTGGCCCGCAGGTCCAACCTGCCAGCCTCAGTGTATGTGGGCTGTCACTTGGATTTTAATTTCATTTATCATGACTTACGTGAAATTTCCAACTTTAATCCAAGTTACAGATTTTGAAATTTGTTCTCATGTGATGTTTTGTCAGCGCAAGGGCATGGTTGACAGAGTGGTCCTCAGCTCCCTGGGTCACTCTGGCAGCTCCCTCCACTCCCCCACAGTGGGTTACATGTCACTTTTTGTTAGGCTAATTTTGTTTGGAATTAGGTTTACAGATACTCCTGTGTGAAAGCTTATCTTATTTCTGGGAGCCCCAAAGCTCATCTTTCCTGAACTAAACATGTTTGTGGTGGATGCTAATAAGGCTGAGGGCAAGTCAGTTTAAGTAAAAATAGGGCTGGTCCTGGGAGGTGGATCATCCCAGCCTGTTTCCTGCCAGGGCATAACACTGATTCTGATGTTTAGTGTCTTGGGAGGGTGAGTGAGGCTTACGGTTCACACTCACCATTGACATGTTTGCGCCCTGTATTTTTTTTATTTTTATTTTTATTTTTGTAGAGACAAGAGTCTCACTTTATGGCCCTCGGTAGAGTGCTGTGGCCTCACACAGCTCACAGCAACCTCCAACTCCTGGGCTTAAGCGATTCTCTTGCCTCAGCCTCCCGAGTAGCTAGGACTACAGGCGCCCGCCACAACGCCCAGCTATTTTTTTGGTTGCAGTTTGGCCAGGGCCGGGTTTGAACCCACCACCCTCAGTATATGGGGCCGGCGCCTTACCGACTGAGCCCCAGGTGCCGGCGCCGCCCTGCGCCCTGTATTTTAATGACTGGATTTCCTAAAAACAAGCCACAGAAATGGGAGTGGTGGAGAAGGAACTCCTGCCTGTGTTAATTTATTGTTTCAGAGAATCTTTGCCCTTGATTATCGCTCGGGGTGTGGGCCCGGTGTGCAGTTCGAGAGCTATTTCTAAAGTCACTTGGGGCAGGGAAAGTAGCTATTCCCAGGGGCATGTCAAGTGAGGGCTCATCTATCCTGCGTCCTGTTAGCAGTCCCTTGTTTTTACCCCACTTTGGCCTTACTCACTTTTGGAAATGGAGTGACTCAGGCTGACACTGGTGTCGGGGCATCTTGGAGCTGGTGAGTTAAGTATTTTCCAGTAGTGTTTCTCTGGGCAGGTGAAGGAAAGTTCCTACTGAAGCCAAATGGTGCTCCTGATACTGGGTCAAGCACATAGCAAACAGGTTTCCCTGTGCTTGGGAACCAAAATCAACCCACCCCAGCCTCAAGGCCTGGCCGGGCAGTGAGGCGCCTGGCCCTTGGTTGCAGACCGCCTGCAGGCCCTGCCTGGGGACTGTAAACTAGCCTTTTCCCAGAGTGCTGGGGGCAGAAGCCAGCTGCTCCTGCTGCTTTTGCCCAGCTGGGCTTTCCTGGTTAATGCTTCACCCTTCAGTGGGTGAGTCTGTGTGAGTTTTAAAATGCTGGCCCATGGGCGGCGCCTGTGGCTCAGTCAGTGGGGCGCCGGCCCCATATACCGAGGGTGGCGGGTTCAAGCCCGGCCCCGGCCAAACTGCAACCAAAAAATAGCCGGGCGTTGTGGCGGGCGCCTGTAATCCCAGCTACTCGGGAGGCTGAGGCAAGAGAATCACTTAAGCCCAGGAGTTGGAGGTTGCTGTGAGCTGTGTGAGGCCACGGCACTCTACCGAGGGCCATAAAGTGAGACTCTGTCTCTACAAAAAAAAAAAAAAAAAAAAATGCTGGCCCATTTCGACACTGTTAATTTGTGAAATACTTCATGAAGTCTGCCTAAGGCTGATGAATTTCAAAATTTCAAACCATAATTCTAAATCAAAATATTCAAGTAATAACAAAAGAGAGGATTTTTTGTTATTGTTGAGACAGAATCTCATTCTGTTGCCCTGGGTTGAGTGTGGTGGCATCATTAGCTCACAGTGACCTCAGACTCCTGGGTTCAGGTGACCCTCCTGCCTCAGCCTCCGGAATAACTGGAACTACAGGTGCCTGCCATGATGCCGTGCTAGTTTTTCCACTTTTGGTAGAAACATGGTCTTGCTCTCAAATTCCTGAGCTCAAGTGATCCTCCTGCCTGGGCCTCCCAGAGGGCTGGGATTATAGTCATGAACTACCATGCCTGGCCACAAAAGAGAGATTTTTAAAAAAGAGGAAATGTTTATTTTCCCCTCCACACTGATCTCCAGGTAGTGAGACGGGGGGATTGAGTATTACATAGCTTTATACCTGCCAGTGTTGGGTTTTGAGTTTATCATTTATAACGTGTCCGTTTCTTCCCTTGATGGTAAGTGGAATAATACTTGTGTAATACTTTGATTGGTTTAGGGTCTAACCTGAGTTTAAATTTCATCAAAACTAGAAATACCCTTTCTCTGTACAGGTGATTGAACTTAGGTTCTCCAGCTTTATGCTGGTGTGGAGGCAGTGCACATTTGGTAGACACTGTACTTCAGGTTAGTTTATCGTTTTCAGTGGATTACTCAATAAATTACATTAGAAATGTAACGTTTTATTACCAAATGGGCTTGGTATTAGATGATTCTGCCCAGTGGTAGGCTGATGGAATTGTTCTGAACATGTTTACAGCAGGCAAGGCTAAGCTGTGATGTTGAACAGGCTAGGTATGTTCAGTACAGTTTCTTTCTTCTTCTTCTTCTTTTTTTTTCTTTATTTTTTGTGATTTTAGAGACAAGGTCTTGCTGGGTTGGAGTGCAGTAGTGCTGTCACAGCTCACTATAACCTCAAACTTGTGGGCTGAAGGTATCCTGCCTCAGCCTCCTGAGTAGCAAAGCGTCCAGGGATACGCCACCATGTCTGGCTAAGTTTTATATTTTTTGTAGAGATGGTGTTTTGCTGTGTTGCCCAGCCTGGTCTCAAACTCCTGAGCTGAAGCAGTCCTCCTGCCCCCTGGTTCCCAAAGTTTTGGGATTACAGGTGGGAGTTGCCACACCCAGCCACAATGCATTTTCTTTTTTTTTGAGACACAGTTTCACTGTGTTGCCCTCAGTAGAGTGCTGCGGCATCACAGCTCACAGCAACCTCAAACTCTTGGGCTTAAGCAATTCTCTTGTCTCAGCCTCCCAAGTACCTGGGACTACAGGTACAACACCCAGCTATTTTTTATTGAAGTTGTTATTGTTTAGCAGGCCCGGGCTGGGCTCGAACCCACCAGCTCCAGTGTGTCTGGCTGGCCCCCTGCCCACTCAGCTGTGGGCGCCGCCTGTGTGTTTTCTTTTTTTTTCTTTCTTTCTTTTTTTTTTTTTAAGAGACAGAGTCTCGCTTTATCACCCCTGGTAGAGTGCTGTGACATCACAGCTCACAGCAACCTCCAACTCCTGGGTTTAGGCAATTCACTTGCCTCAGCCTCCCAAGTAGCTGGGACTACAGGCGCCCGCCACAACGCCCAGCTATTTTTTTTTTTTTTTTTTTTGTGGTTTTGGGCCGGGGCTGGGTTTGAACCCGCCACCTCCAGCATATGGGACCAGCGCCCTACTCCTTGAGCCACAGGTGCCGCCCTATTTTTTTGTTGTTGTTGTTGCAGTTTGGCTGGGGCTGGGTTTGAAGCCGCCACCCTTTGTATATGGGGCTGGCGCCCTGTTCACTGAGCCACAGGCGCCGCCCCGCCTGTGCATTTTCAGTGTGTCATGTTCTCTACTTCTGTATTTCTTGGGATGTAACCCCATCTCAATTCAAAGAGCATCTGTAGTGTCTGATCTTTATTTACAATAAAAATGGGCAATTAAAGACTTTTTTTGCATGCAGGAGAAAATGCTGTTTCTGTTCTTTTTGATTTGCTGATGCAAAATCTGAAAAATGTGTCTTTTATTAAAATTGGCTGAAATTGGAGGAGTCATCTCAGAAAGAGGTGAAGTGAGCCAGTTGTTGGTTTTAAAATTGGCTTTAGACTTGGGAGGGAGAGTCACTTGGTCTTAGGGGTTTGAGTCCAGCTTAAGAATATGTGTGGCTGCTCTTAAGTGGACACTTGCTGAGCCTGCCAGTCATGATGGAAGGGGCGGTGAGCTGGCATCTGGATAAACAGTGTCCAGGTTGTAGAAACCCAGTGACTGAGCCTGGAGAGGAGGGTGGGCCCTTGTTAGGGGTGTGGCAGGGTCTAGGAGCAATTGGGAAAGCCCTTTGTTTTTTTTTTTTTTTTTTTGTAGAGACAGAGTCTCACTCTATGGCCCTCTGTAGAGTGCCGTGGCCTCACACAGCTCACAGCAACCTCCAACTCCTGGGCTTAAGGCGATTCTCTTGCCTCAGCCTCCCGAGTAGCTGGGACTACAGGCACCCGCCACAATGCCCGGCTATTTTTTGGTTGCAGTTTGGCCGGGGCCGGGTTTGAATCCACCACCCTCCGTATATGGGGCCGGCGCCTTACTGACTGAGCCATAGGGGCCGCCCGGAAAGCCCTTGTTTCGCCACTTGGAAGGGAGGACAGTTCTGTATTTTGCGAGTCAAATGTTGTACACTGCTTTATAGAGCATAGAAGAAGGGTACCAGGAAGTGATGCTTCTAATGGGACGTTGTTTTTATCCCTGCCTCCTTGGTCTGGTGCTCAGAGAGCATTGACTCAAGGATTCCATCCCCCTATATAAGTGGACAGACCCTGGGGACTTGCCAAGGGGAATTCATTACTTGCCAGCAGTCCGGGCATTGCCATTCCTACCGTTTCTCAGCATCTGGGTTTGTCCCTCCCACTGGAAAGGGCTTGTAAACGCAGGGAGGGCTTCTGGGAGTTTGGAGAAGAACAAGTGTCTTTTTGAAAAACAAGTCCGTTCCAGCCTCCCTCTCCTTTCTGGAGTGGCCAGGGTTTTGGAACTCATGAGTCAGCATCCTTGGACAGAGATGCCTTCCCTGGTCACCCTGGGGAGATAGAACAGAGTGTCTGTTAGGACGCACCAGGCTACTTGGTGTTAGTAGGGGAGAGGAGGTGCCTGAAACCTCAGGGAAGGTCCAGGGCAAAGGGGTTCCAGGGTCACTCACAGGTGAGTGAGCAGCTTCACAGAGTGGGCGTCTGTGCTGTTTAGGAAGACTGTCTGGGGGTGACGGACAGGCCTTAGTGGGAGGGCGGCTCCTTTGGCCAGTCAGTGGGAGCTGGACAGGGCTGGAGGTCACCCAACTTCAAAAGTGGCTTCTCCAGGTTCCTGTCTCAGACCGGCTGAGATGTAAGTTTCACTGACTCCAGAGGCAGTCTCAGCTGTCCTGTTCAGCGTCCCACATGCTTGTATTTGATGGGAGACACCCAGGGATTGCGCCCAGGTTTTAGTTTTTACTTCCTGTCCTGGGGTGAGCTGGCTGCAGGGGTGCCAGTGTTTTTCCAGATTTGTGCAGGCTCAGGCACATGTTGGGGACGCACAGCGTGGGGTTGAGGCCCCTGCTCATGCTCTGCACCTTAGCTTCCTTGTAACCGCAGAGGCAAGAGTTTTCGCTGCATTTCCTGAGGGTTCTCACTGTCCCTTGTTTAGTGTGGACACAAATGCAGTCTCCCCAGTCAGTAGTGCCTTTCAGTTTTATTTGGAAGACGCTGAGTTCATAGCCGGTAGGACACCCACCAGCAGGTTCCTCCAGTCCGTATCCTTGACCCCTCCTGCTCGAGAGCTGCAGTCCCGGCCAGCTTCGGCACGTTCCCTGTGGCACCATGGCTGCCTCTGTCCCCTTAGGTGGGTTGCGCACCCTCTCGCTGGATTCCACCTCCTGCACACCCAGCGCCACCTCTACTGGCTCCAGTCCCTGTGCTGACCCCAGACTCCAGTCTGGCGTCTTCACATGCTGCCTTTCTCTTTTGAGAGTGTGACGCGCACACACAGGGTGCAGAATCATGACCTGTGTTTCGTGTCACCTCCTGTCCTCTGCCTCTCCTCTAGGGAGGACCTCAGGAGGCAGCTGGGTCCTCCTGGGCTGCCAGGAGGAGAGGGAGGAGGGAGAGAGGGGGAGACAACAGAGAGCCTCTCCAGACCCTGTGTTGGAGGGGACTGGGTTGCAGGCTACAGGTTTGTCTCTGTAACCGTGTGCCCAGCACTGAGCCCTAGACAGTGTCCAGAGATTGGTGGCCCCTGGCAAGTGAGTCACCAGAGGGCACAGCTTCAGTGGTACCTGGATTCAGGCCAGATTGTTGGAGTGTTTTGTTTCTCTGGGCAACTTTCTGGTTGGAATATTTGAAGTGGCAATTTAATTTAGCCCCTTACCCATTTTTTGAGGGGACAGTTCAGGGTGTTAAGTACATTCACATTGGTGTGCAGCCATCCATCCCCAGAAGGGCCTGTACCAGTGAATAGCAGATCCCTGCTCCCTGCCGCCCACCAGCCCTGGCACCCACCAGTCTCCTCTCTGTCTCCGCCTTTGACTCCTGCCGGAGCTGCGTGTAAGCGGAATCAGACACTTGTGCTTTTGTGACTCGCTTATTTCATTTAGCAGAGTGTCCTCTGGGTCAGCTCTTGCCAGGAGCTCCTTCCTTTTTAAGATTGAATAATACTCCATTTTGTGGCAAGCCCTTATCGGTGTGGAGTATCTGTTTGGATCTCTGCCTCTCATCTTTAGGGTATGTACCCAGAGGTAGACTTGCTTTGACATGTAGTAATTCTAAGTCCAGTTTACCCAATTTTTTCCTTGTTCCAGCTTTTGTTACTGTTTTACCATCTCTGCAGTGCACTTTCCAAAAAGTTTCATAAGTCATTTTAATCTAGTAAAAGGAAATAGACTAGCAGGGAAACTTTTTGCAGTGACAGGTGGCAACACCAAACGCATTACTGAAAAGGTGGCTGGTCTTGGGTAAGACCTGGGCAGAAGGAAGGAGTCAGCACTTGTTAGTTTTTCTGGAAGGAAGGGTGTATAGTTGCCTGTAAGTGCACTGGCTTAAAGCCATTTAAAGACTTAGGAGGAGGTTTATAGACTAGTAAGAGGATGCGGAATTGTTCTGAACCACTATTTAAAAAAAATACTTGTCCATCATGTGGAAAATACCGCACATTTCTTACAGGAGTAGTTGGGTCAGAGTGACATTCCACTCTGATGTGCTCATTGTGACCTTTTGGGGACAATAAGAAAAATTCACTAACGATTGCAGTAGTTATTAGCACTAAATCACAATTTTGCTTTTCTTGTGGTTTTTGTTTTATTTTATTATTATTATTATTTTTTTTTTTTTGAGACAGAGTCTCAAGCTGTGGCCCTGGGTCTAGTACAGTGGCTTCACAGCTCACAGCAACTTCCAACTCTTGGGCTCAAGCGATTCTCTTGCCCTAGCCTCCTCAGCTGGGACTACAGGCGCTCGCCACAACGCCCAGCTATTTTTGTTGTTGTCATTGTTGCAGTTGCCATTGTTGTTTTAGCTGGCCCAGGCGGTGCTTGAACCCGCCAGCCTCAGTGTATGTGGCCAGTGCCCTACCCACTGAGCTATGGGCACTGCCCCTTCTTGTGTTTTTTTTTTTTTTTTTTTTGTAGAGACAGAGTCTCACTTTACTGCCCTCGGTAGAGTGCTGTGGCGTCACACGGCTCACAGCAACCTCCAGCTCTTGGGCTTATGTGATTCTCTTGCCTCAGCCTCCCGAGCAGCTGGGACTACAGGCGCCCGCCACAACGCCCGGCTATTTTTTTGTTGCAGTTCGGCCGGGGCTGGGTTTGAACCCACCACCCTCGGTATATGGGGCCGGCGCCCTACTCACTGAGCCATAGGCACTGCCCCCTTCTTGTGGTTTTTAATGGCAATTTTGTGAGTGCTTTGTTGAGTCATCACGCTCATCTCTGTGTTACCAGCACCAGTGTTGCGCAGTATAGAGATTTATGTTGGTGGCTCTGTTAATGTCATCCCTGGTGGAAGTCATGGCGTTGTTCAGAAGTCTGAGGGTGTTGAAAGGCATGTGTCGGACTCAGTGAAAACTCATAAAGTCCAGTCTCCCAGCTCAGCATTGTGAGCAGAGAGGTGGCCCGGATGCCTTGCCAAGGGCAAGGTTTTGACTTGGGGCACTGTAAACAGAGCACAGGGCTGTGTTTTCTGGTGTGTGACCCTGGGTACCGTGGAGCAGAGCATCTCACCGGCAGCATTAATACATAGGACAAAAAGGTGCGTGTGGGAGGAGGACCAGCTGGCGGTCAGCGGGTCCTCAGTGATGCCAAACCGCACCAGTAGTCTGCTGGGACCCAGCAAAGGAGCAGGCCTTTTAAACCCACACAAGACCAGCGGAAGCACCAAGCTTGTTGTGCAGTGACAGTTTCAAATCGCATCCTTGGTTTAAGAGAAGGACAAGGTGTGCTCATGGCGAGTCAGGCAGAGCAGTGACAGCCAACTGGCTGGGTTGAGGAGGAGCTGCTGAGCTGCATTCAGCAGCACCCTGCTCTCCCCCAGACCTGAGAGGGGCCTGCAGAGGGCAGAGCTGCTCAGCCAGGGTACACTCTGCTGGACACCGGGGGAGGCAGGGTGCCTTGCAGGAATCTGGGTGCGCTGCAGGTGCTCAGTACTATTTTGTCCCTGTGCCACTGGCATCCACAGCAGCCATCTCATTTCCCGTGGGTCCTTGCGTGTTCTCATGACTTGTGTGCTCTACAGTACCTGCACATCTGTCTGGCAGAAGAGTGAGCAGGTGGTTCTGTCTGGTAGTTGGTGAGACCTCAGCTCTAGGTCGTGAGGCTCTCACATCACACATGTCCACACGCATTTCTTCACATTAGCGGGGAGGTACATTGGATGCCCTCTGTCTGACCTTCAGATCTCTGTCCACTGTGCTCACTGGGGTGGCCGCCCTCCTCCCCAGCCCGCACCTCCTGGGTCAGCTCAGAGACTCTGGCAGGAGCAGGGGCAGAGGGTGGACAGGCTGCGCTGGGCCCTCTTCCAGCTCTAGCCTGTGCCTTCCGTGGCCCTGGCTCCTGTTGGGGCTCCCCAGTCCAGCTCTCATAGCCCCTCCTTTTGCCTCGACTGATGGCACCTGTGTCCCTCTCTTGGTATAGCCGACATCTGGGGAAACAGTCCCCTCTGCGCGCTCTCCTCAGGTGCCCCATGCAACCCACCTGCGTCCTGACACAGCCCACCAGACTCCTATTGGGGCCCAACTGCTGTCTGGTTTCTAGGCTTTTTTGTTGTTTATTTGTTTTTTCTCCACATAGATGTTTCTGAGGGCTCCAGAGAACAGCCATCTGTGTCTGGAAGTGTGTCCCCTCTCTCTGCAGCAGAGTCAGTCGTCCCTGGGCAGCCGGCCCATCTGCCCTCCTGTCCCCTCGCTGCAGGTGACATCACATGATGGATGACCCTGTGTGCTGGGCTCAGTCTTCCAGTTTTCCTGCCACCTTCTGTGGTGTGTGGCCATCTCCGCTGCTTGTCCTGGCAGCATCTCTGCACTGGGGGAGGGCCTGGTGCCCGCTTCCTCTCCTGGAGGCCGGCCAGCTGCTTCCAGGTGACCATCCACCTGCTGCCCTGCCCAAGCACCCTCCCTCCCAGCTCTGGCGCACCCTGCAGTTCTCCAGTCCCTCCCGCTCTGGTTGTCAGGCATCCCTTACCACCACTATGGCATCTCTTCTAGGGAGGGTATACAGTAAGGAGTCTGGGTTTTTCCCTAAACAAACCATATTTTTAAGGATTTAGAGAAAAAAAAAAGATTGGCCCCCTGTGAGACATAGTTTCACTATGTTGCCCTCAGTAGAGTGCTGTGGGGTCACAGCTCACAGTAACCTCAAACTCTTGGGCTTAAGCGATTCTCTTGTCTCAGCCTCCCAAGTAGCTGTGACAGGTGCCTGCCACAATGCCCTGCTATTTTTTTGTGTTTGTGGGGGGCAGGGGGGACAGAGACTCACTACGGGGCTTAAGCAATTCTCTTGTCTCAGCCTCCCAAGTAGCTGGAGTTACAGATGCCTGCCACAATGCATGGCTAGTTTTTTGTTATAGTTGTCGTTGTTTAGCTGGCCCCAGCTGGATTCACACTGGTCAGCCTCAGTGTACGTGGCTAGTGCCTACCCACTGAGCTATGGGTGCCGCCAACACCTGGCTATTTTTTTAGAGACCAGGTCTCGCTCTTGCTCAGACTGGTCTCCAACCTGGGAGCTCAGGCAGTCTACCCACCTTGGCCTCCCTAGTGATGGGATTACTGCACCTGGCCAACACGGGGCCATTCTTATCTGTCACAGTGATTGGGAGGTGCCACTGACACTTAGCAGGCAGAAGCCAGGAGCACTGGACTCTGTGAAGTGTCCCAAAGATTCCGTTTAGTGCATACTATGTCCCACACAGTCTTCTCTGTGACTCATGAGGTGACAGCCTTGGGCCAGCCCCACTTTGCACCATGTTTCTGTACGCCATGTTTTGTATACCAAATGGTAACTGCCACCTGGGGGGAACTATCACGCTCAGGACTACTAGAAATTGAAGATTCGCATGGCCGTGGCAATGCTGTGCCTGGAGGGTGCAGAGGTACCGGAGGTGGGCGTGGCACTCTCAGCTTTGCCAGCACTCTGTTCCTGGGAGGGACCTGGGCAGGTGCTGGAGAGTGGGGTGGCCTCCCGGCAGGCTGCACTTCTCACTCACAGCACTTGTGGCCATACAACCTTGGATTTCTTCTCCTGCCTTTCTTCTTCATCTTATAGTTAGAGCAAAATTATGTATGTAGATTAGTTTTCTTGCTTTCACTTGAGGACTGTGTCAGGCATTGGTAATACTTGTTTTGAGATGTGAGCGTAGGTCCAATGGAGGTGAGAACCTTTGTAGCCTCCGGTGCTGTGCAGGTGCAGCTCCCCTCCCTGCAGCCCACCCCGCCTCGCCCCTTCTTTTTTTTTTTTTTTTTTTTCTGAGACAGAGTCTCACTTTGTTGCCCTTGGTAGAGCGCCTACCTACCGTGGCATCATAGCTCACAGCAACCTCGAACTCTAGGGCTTAAGCGATTCTCTTGCCTCAGCCTCCCCAGTAGCTGGGACTACAGGTGCCGGCCACAGTGCCCAACCAGCCACCCCGCCCCTTTGATTTTCCTTCTGGCTTCCCCATCTGAGTCTCCCCTTCTAGACAAAACGGTTCTGGCCTCTCCCCTGCCCTTCACTTTGAGTCTTTACTTTCACAGATGAGGAAAAGCAGTTACAGTTAGCAAGAACAGCTTTTACTGAGTTAAAGAACATTTTCGTCACCTTATTTGTAAGCTTACTCTTTTTGGAAGCAATGAAAGTTCGTTTAAAAGCTGAAACAATTTTTCCAGTCCTTGGGGTGTCCTGAATCCCTGGCTTAGTGGCCAGATATGCATCTTAACATTGTTTTTATGGGGGATGAAAGAGGTAATTCTATAATTACTACAAATATTTTTATATCCTCACAGAAAATATTATAATTATTGGGTAATCTGTTTGATAATTCCTCTTTTGTTTTGGTTGCAGCTGTCATTGTTGTTTGGCGGGCCTGGGCTGGATTCGAACCCACCCGCTCAGGTGTATGTGGCTGGCGCCTTAGCCACTTGAGCCACAGGTGCTGAGCTGTGTGATAATTTCTATGTTTATCTGTAGAGTTAAACTAACTGATCATATGAGGCTCAGTGCCCATAGCTCAGTGGGTAGGGTACTGGCCACATACACTGAGGCAGGCTGGTTCGTGCCAGCCTGGTCCTGCTAAACAACGAGGACAACTGCAACAAAAGAACAGCCGGGCGTTGTGGCAAGTATCTGTAGTCTCAGCTACTCGGGAGGCTGAGGCAAGAGAATCGCTTAAGCCCAAGAGTTGGAGGTTGCTGTGAGCCGTGATGCTACCACACTCTACCGAGGGCGACATAGTGAGACTCCTGTCTCGTATCAAAAAAAGATGAGTGGCTAGACGTCCTCTGAAGTCAGCTGTAGTCTGTATGTCATATCTAATTGTTAGCCCTTCATTACAAAGGCAGGTGGTCTTGGGTGACACTTCCCGTGGTTACCAGTGGACAGTCAGATGTCCCCCAGGCTCCTGGGTAGTTGGTTGGCCTTGGTGTTCAGCGTCGGAACATTCCAACTCGCCCCGGCGATTTCACGGTGACAGGTTTTCCTGGACTCTGGAATCCAGTGGGATGAGCTTGAACTGGTCCCCATTTAGCTGCACACAGCCCCACTCTCCAACTGTCTGTCATCCACGTCTGGAGAGCTTTCTGACTCTGTGTGGCAGGGAGGGGACAGCCTACTTCTTAGCTTCTGTGCAGCTAAGCGGGCCCCTTGTGCAGCACTGGCAGCTGCCCGGACCACGCCTTTGAGCACCCACCTCCAGCACTACGCAGGGAGCCCGCCTGCCCTGTGCTCCTGGCAGACTTCTTCCCACGTCCTCTTAACCAGCTGTGAATGTTTGCTGATGAAGACTTTTTCTCCAGTTAGAACTGGAGAATGAGAGTTTGGAAGAGGGATTTAGAGGTGATTAGTGTAATCCCTGGAATTGTGAAGACGATACTGAGCTGAGCATTTCATCCTGGCTCCCCTTCTTGGAGAGTCCTAGTGGGGTCTCGCCATCCCATGGACTTCTGAGGGTCTTTGACCTTGGACACCTGACAGCTGTTTCCATTAAAACCTGCTCGTTCCCATAACCAGACATGCCTCGGGGATTGGAGAGCTCTCCTAAACCCACAGACAAGACTCTCCGGAGGAAATTGTGTAGTTTTCCTCACTGGTATTCCATCATTGACAAATTTTTACTCAAGAGATTCTGCCCAGTGCTTGCTTCTACCTGGCAGGCAAACGTCACATCCTGAGACACCTGCGTGCACAGCCAGGCATACGGGAGGTGGACTAGTGCTGTCCTCTCCGTTTTTTTTTTTTTTTTTTTTTTTTGTAGAGACAGAGTCTCACTTTATGGCCCTCGGTAGAGTGCCGTGGCGTCACACAGCTCACAGCAACCTCCAACTCCTGGGCTTAAGCGATTCTCTTGCCTCAGCCTCCCGAGTAGCTGGGACTACAGGCGCCCGCCACAACGCCTGGCTATTTGTCCTTTCCGTTTTTACAAGCAGCCTCTGGACTTTGTTAAAACACTTGCTTTTGGGTCATATCCCTGGCCCTGACCACAGGGAGGACAAGGACCCTGTACCCTGGGCTGTTGGCCATAATGGTAAAGTTATTGATAGATAAAGGTTTTAGTAGATTCCAATTTTAACTCTCCCAGGTCCATGTGATAACAGTTAATTTTGTTTTTTAGTCTTTGTTTTTATTTTATTTATTTATTATTATTATTATTATTTTTTTTTTTTTTGTAGAGACAGAGTCTCACTTTACTGCCCCCGGTAGAGTGCCATGATGTCACAGGACTCACAGCAACCTCCAGCTCTTGGGCTTAGGTGATTCTCTTGCCTTAGCCTCCCGAGCAGCTGGGACTACAGGTGCCCACCACAACACCCAGCTATTTTTTGTTGCAGTTTGGCCGGGGCTGGGTTTGAACCCGCCACCCTCGGTATATGGGGCCAGCGCCCTACTCACTGAGCCACAGGCACCACCCTAGTCTTTGTTTTTAGAGACAGGGTCTCACTCTGTTGCCCAGGCTGGAGTGTAGCATGTGATCATAGCTCACTGCAGCCTCAAATTCCAAGGGATCTTCCTGCCTCAGCCTCTCCAGTGGAGGGGATTACTGACATTGCTACCATGCCCAGGCAATTAAACCTTTTTTTTTTTCTTTTAGAGACAGGGTCTTGCTGTGTTGTCCAGGCTGGCCTTGAGTGATTCTCCTGCCTCAGCCTCTCGAGCACAGGTTACTTTTTAGATTTTAATTTCTCATTTATAGTTAGCATACCTAGTCTTCCAAAACAAAAATTGTCCCTTTCTCATATTTAAGAAACCTGAAAACTTATTATTATTATTTTTTTTTTTTTTGTAGAGATAGAGTCTCACTTTATTGCCCTCGATAGAGTGCCGTGATGTCACACAGCTCACAGCAACCTCCAACTTCTGGGCTTAGGAGATTCTCTTGCCTTAGCCTCCTGAGTAGCTGGGACTACAGGCACTCGCCACAACACCCAGTTATTTTAGTTTATACTTTTTTTTTTTTGTAAGACAGAGTCTCACTTTACCGCCCTTGGGTAGAGTGCCGTGGCGTCACACGGCTCACAGCAACCTCTAACTCTTGGGCTTACGCGATTCTCTTGCCTCAGCCTCCCAAGCAGCTGGGACTACGGGAACCCGCCACAATGCCCGGCTATTTTTTTGTTGCAGTTTGGCCGGTGCTGGGTTTGAACCCGCCACCTTCGGTATGTGGGGCTGGCACCCTACTCACTGAGCCACAGTGCCACCCTGAAAACTTATTTTTATTCAGAGTTATAATTCTTCCTTTTTTGGAGGTGGTTGCATGTTTTTGTTGTTGTTGTTTGTCTCACTTTATCACCCTGGGTAGAGTTCTGTGGCATCGTAGCTCAAGCTCCAGGGTTCAAGTGATGCTTCTGCCTCAGCCTCCCGAGTAGCTGAGACTACAGGTGCCGGCCACAATGCCTGGCATTTTTTTTTTTTGCAGTTTTTGGCCAGGGCTGGGTTTGAACCCGCCACCTCTGGCATATGGGGCTGGCACCCTATTCTTTTGAGCCACAGGCGCCGCACCCCACCCGGCTATTTTTTAGAGACAGGATCTCACTCTTGCTCAGGCTGGTCTTGAACTCAAGCAGTCCACCTGCGTTGGCCTCCCAGGGTGTTGGGATTATAGGCGTGAGCCCCTGAGCCTGCCTCAAGGTGGTTGCTTTTTGTTTGTTTGTTTTTTTGTTTTTGGTTTTGGTTTTGGTTTTTCCACTCAGTCTTACCCTCTAAGGTGAAGGTGGTTGCTTTTAAAGCTTATCATTTTACTAATGGCTTGAGCTAGCGTGCTTCGAGGATGATTCTGGATCAGCTGGGCACATGCTGGAGGCCTCCTCTCTGTAGCCGCCCGCAGCCTCTTCTGGGAGCCTGGCTCTGTGTGTCCCATACCGGTGAGGTTCCCAGCCTCTTGCCTGCCTCAGTGGGCACCAGTTCTCTCCACCAAATGTGTGTGAGCCTCTTGTACAAGGTTTCATTAATGAATGAGTTTCAGATCCAAAAATCACAAAATACTTTTTCTAGAATACCAGAACTCTAAGGAAAACCCCTCAGTTTCCCCAGAGCCGTCCTTCTATACTAGAGAGCTCTTAGTAGTCACTCAGCAGGCTGGTAGGTACAGAAAACAACAGCAGGTTGGGCAGACATCACGTGAAGGACCTGTGATAGACGATTTTTATAATGTAGGGCATATTAATCTATGGATTATTCTATGACATTTTGCTTCTTATCTCCTATTTATCTTAGGAGTGCAGAGAATGACTAGGTAGTGTTTGTTACATTTTAGAAGATTGATGTTTAACATTTGAGAGTTCTTTACGTTTAAAAAGGAAAATGTGCACAGAACAGATTGTGAATTACATGATCACTGGCCTCACTGGGCCTCGGCTTCCTTCTGCGTGGGGCCAGAGTCCTGACCTTAGAGGTAGTTGTGAGGACTTGCTAAGGTCCTCCAGAGAAGCCCTGGCTTGACGCCTGTGACCCAGTAAGTGCAAGCTGTGGTGGGATCGTGCAGACCCCAGACCCTTCCTGGTTAGCACTCAGTGAGCACCAGCTGTCTGTTCTCTACTGACCATCTTCCCTGGCAGACCCAAAACTCTAGTTCCTTTGGGAAGTCACTTCCCCTCACTCTGCCTATTTCCCCAGTATTCAAATGGAGATGACGTGGTGCCTCTGATGGGCGTGCTGGCCAGTCCAGCTCAGCCATGCTGGGCAAGGCTTATCCTGGTGCCCATGTCAGATGCCTGAGTAGGCTGATAGGAGTGATGGGCAGCTCTATGGGAGAGATTAGCTCCGTAGATGATTTCTTTCAGAGACTGTTGAGGCCTGAACCAGAGGAGCTGACAGGGTTGGGTGGGGACATGTCAGGTGGTGACTGTGGATAGTGGAGCTGGGCTGTGAGTGGGGACAGGGAGCAGGAGCAGGAAGGTGCTGGCAGCCAGGGTGAGGGCATGAGGAACGCAGTGGGGAGATGCCAGGGACCTTCACTGACCGCTGGCCCAGGGCAGCCAGTCAGAGGGGACAGACGTCCACCTCCTCCCTCTGTCTTGCATGGTTTCTGACAAAGGCTGACCACCTGGCTGAGTTGCATAGCATTGGTGGTGAGGTGCGGCGCATGGAGTTGAGCAGTAGCCCCTCGTGGCCATCTGGACCCTGATGTCCTTGGGAACATGGCACTGTGTCCCGACAGCTGAATGTTTGCCACACCTTATTCATAAACTAGGGATCATCCAGTTTGATGTGGTTAGGTTTCTAGAACTCATTACAACAGATAGTGCAGATTATTATTTCAGTGAGGGTGACGTTGGCAAAAATAGAATAATGGCTTCTTTGGTGACTGACTGTGGCGAGGTCCCGGGAGGTCTCCAGATGAAAGACAGGCACACTTGGGAGACAGCCCAGCTGCGTGTGTCTTCCCTGTCCTGGCTCCGCCGTCCACGGGCTATCATTTCTGTTGCTTTGTCATTTCTCAGTTTTAAATTTCAGCAAATGTTTCTTGTTACAGAGTACGGTGTTTGTGAAAACTTACGGAAACTGGAGATCACAGGCGTGTCTTGCCGGGACGTCTATGCGAAGCGTGAGTAATCTACTCCCCACCATTCGCTGCAGCCCCCCCCCCCCCGCCCCCCGCAGTGCACATCAGCCACAAACAGTGACAGTGCTGGCCTCGCTTCTGTCTTCTCAGACACTAACTTAACTTAATCTGCATCGTCAGAGCGCTGGTGGTGACAGCTCCAGCATGGGGGCTCTGTTCTCCCATCGTGGGCCTGTCACCGATTTCCCAGTGCATCGTGGGGACAGGTCTCTTGCTGGGCACCTGGACCTTTGGATCTGGGAGGTGTGGGCTACACAGGGATAGCTTTGTGCCTCTGGAATTTCCCGATTCTCTGGTCCTGGGACTCCAGCTCCGTGGGATGTGGACAGATGATGGTGACCAGGGAATAAAGCTTTAGCTTCTCGGTTCAACCCTCAGTCACAGTGAGGCCACCCCATCCCTGGAACCCTCAGCTTCCCTGAGCAGGGCGAGCCTCCAGCCCCGGTTCCTTGGGGTTTTTTTTTTTTCTCTTGTATTTTTACCTCTGTTCACCTGTTTCTTTTTTTGGTTTCTGGAGTCATAAAAGACACTAACCAAGTGTCTTTGCCCCTGCACTGCCTCCCCAAGGCCTTCCTTCAGTGCCAGGAAGGTCCCCATTGCTGCCCTTTGGCAAAGCTGCAGGAGGCTTCTCGGGTGGTCCAGTGGTTTCATCTTCCTACTGCTCTCTGGGTTTGTTAACCCATTTGACCCAGGTTGTCTCAAAGCAGCATTAAGACAGATTTCTCTCCCAGAGTTGTAAGTACCAGAAGTGACATCCTGGTGTGTGTGCCTGCCCAGCTTTCAGGGACAGTGCATATGTGGGGCCCGTCTTAGCCAGGGGCAGAGAGGGTGCCAGAGAGGGGATGGGCCCATGGACATCGGGAAATGACAGCGTTTCTCTGTGGCCCAGGCTGGAGTGCGGTAGTGCAGTCACAGCTCACTGTAGCTTCAGATTCCTGAGCTCAAACCACCCTCTCCCGAGCTCTGGGGCTGCAGGGATGGCCACTGCACCTGGGTGGAGATTGTTCACTGCTGATTCTTGATGCCTTGAAAATTTACGCAACATGTAGAGCGAACACTCACATTACCTGTACCGGCCAAGGTGAAGTTCAATTGTCATGTTCACAATATAGAAACTATGATTTTATGGATTTGCACTGAAGGCCATATCCAGGGCAAAATTCTTATTTAACTTTGGAACTGGTTGAAGAAGCTGAACTTCAGTCTTTGGAATAGGCCTCCGAGGTGGCCAGCCTTGGTGTTGCAGTGATGGGATCTGCCTTGGAGTTAGCAGGCTGGGGACGTGACCTTTATGGGAAAGCAGAACAAACGCAAACAGCAAAGGTGAAGGAAGATGGGTTGGGTGCAGGGAGCGCCTCCCGGGCCAGGGCTCCTGTGTGGCCACCCCAGATACCCACTGGTCACAACATCTGCCCTCACCCTTCTGAGCCCTGGTGAGCCATGGCGGCATAGTAGTAAAGACCCCATCTCTAAAAAACTTCAAAAAATAAATTAGCTGGATGTGGTGGTACGTGCCTGTAGTCTCAGCTACTGGGGAGGTTGAGGCAGGAGGATCACTTGAGCCCAGAAGTTTGAGGCTACTGTGAGCTTCTGTGACACCACTGCACTCTGCCCAAGGCAACAGAGCAAGACCCTGTTTCCAAAAAAAACCTAAGAACAGAAAAAAATATAGTCATGAATAAAGGAGCCGTCCTCAGCCCTTTCCCTGCTGTGTCTGTCCAGGTATAAACCCTCGCGTGAAGTCGGGACGTTTTGTGAGACTCCTCCCTGACTATGAGCACATGGAGTACAGAGATGTGTACACCTGCCGTACGTACCTCCCGCTGGCCTGGCTTTGCGGCAGTGCACACGGGCTGGAGCCTGCATGAGGAGGCCTCTCTCCACAGAACACGCAGTTGGCTCCCTAGAGCAGGCTGAGCTCTGGGCCCGTGGCTGTGGTGCTGCTGTGTGGTTTGGGCGTGTAAGGGTCACAGTGGAGCAGCAGGCCCTGGGGGCACCCTGTGTGGGTTGGGTTCTCCAGCAGCTTTTGGATGTGGGGTAGCAGTGACCGTGATGGCTCTGTTGGTGGACATGTGAGCATTTGTTGTTGAGGGAGGGGCTCCTGCAGATGCCCTGCAGAGAAGACAGCAGAAGCTTTAAACTTCTCTAAAATGAAATGTAAATAGGTGAGCTTTATTAGTTAATAGCATTTTAATGTGATTTTTTAAAAAAGCATGCGTGCACCCATAGTGAACAAACGCGGGTAATACCAATTCCTTAGAATCAAATTCCCCTTTCAGGGCCGGTGTAGGTGCTTTGTGACCAGCCTGAGCAAGAACGAAACCCCATTTCTGTTAAAGATGGAAAAATTAGCCAGGCGCAGTGGTGGTGCCTGTGGTTCCAGCTCCGCAGAAGGCTGAGGCAGGAGGAGCTTGAGGTTGCTGTGAGTTGTGGTGCTGCGGTCCTATGGCCTGGACTACAGAGTGAGACTGTCTCTGTCCCTCCTGTCAGACTCTGGGTAGAGAGCTGTGGTTTGGTAGCTGGGTCCCTTTTTCTTTAGGGAATGGCTGTGAAGTTGGTGCAGAGGTGCTGAATCGGCTTAGCCTCGGGCTGTGTTTGAGCACTGCCAGGCTGCTGACAGACCTGCCCGTGGGCACAGTCAGGGTGGAGATGACCCTTGCGGCTCTAGGAGCTGCAAGGCTGAGCCTGCAGCAGAGGGTGGGCAGGGTTTGTAGGCGTCAGTGATGTCCTTTCCCAGAGCTTCTTGGAAGAAGCCTCTCTAGAACATTTTGTCACAGACCAACCAATTCTTCCTGCTTAGCAGTCGATGAAGGCTCCTTCTCCAGCCCTGGGGAGACAACAGCTGACTGAGCGGGAATTGACAGGGAATTAACCGAACAATCGATCCCTGCGGTGCTGCCTGGAAGCACCTGGTGGGGCTCTCTCCATGTTCATGACGTCATACCTGTGTCCAGCAGCTCCTCCAAACTCAACCTGCAGAGCTAGGGCGAACCTGGGTCGGGAGGACGCAGCCACTGGGACCCAGGGAGTCCCCAGAGGTTGGGGGGCTGGCTTTTGTCCCAGGCAGATGCTCAGAAGTTTTCCGCAGCTTCCCGCTTGCCCTGGGGTGACTTCCCAGCGTCTAGACTCCCCAGCTGTTCACTAGTGGCCTTACCAGACATACTCTGATTGGGCACTGTCCCCTCTGAGGTTTGAATGTAGTTGTAAAAATACAATTCATCATTGTAGGGAACTTGGGAAATCCAGAAAATATAAGGAAAAGCATCAGTTGCAACATTGGTCTCCTCTCTCTGGGAAAGCATTAAAATGGTGGCTGGTCTGTATCAGGAGGACAGTTCATGTGCGTGAGGAAAGAAACCACCTTCCACAGCTGCAGTGTGGAGGCTGCTCTGTGGGTCCGTGTGGGGTGCAGAGAGCGTCTCACTCTCTGCCTGCACATGGCTTTAACCTCCTGGAAAAGTCTGCTGTGACCATGGCCTTATGAGTACCGTGGGACCTCACACTGTCTGCGCTTCCCTCGCCCGTGAGCTCTGAGGGGGTTCCCTGCCCTGTGTCAGGCCGTCCATCCCTCGCCCGTGAGCTCTGAGGGGGGTTCCCTGCCCTGTGTCAGGCCGTCCATCCCTCGCCCGTGAGCTCTGAGGGGGGTTCCCTGCCCTGTGTCAGGCCGTCCATCCCTCGCCCGTGAGCTCTGAGGGGGTTCCCTGCCCTGTGTCGGGCCGTCCATCCCTCGCCCGTGAGCTCTGAGGGGGGTTCCCTGCCCTGTGTCGGGCCGTCCATCCCTCGCCCGTGAGCTCTGAGGGGGGTTCCCTGCCCTGTGTCGGGCCGTCCATCCCTCGCCCGTGAGCTCTGAGGGGGTTCCCTGCCCTGTGTCGGGCCGTCCATCCCTCGCCCGTGAGCTCTGAGGGGGGTTCCCTGCCCTGTGTCGGGCCGTCCATCCCTCGCCCGTGAGCTCTGAGGGGGTTCCCTGCCCTGTGGCGGGCCGTCCATTCAGCCCTTTGTCCCCAGTGTGCCAGAGTTTCACACTGTTTATTCCATGTCCCTTCCTGAAGCCGGGTGGGAATACTTGGAAGGGCTGCGATGAGTGAGTGTTCCTGTTGGTGCTTTTAAAGCCTGGAATTGCAGGACTGTGTCTGCCCCAAGAGCACCTCTCTGGCATTTTCCAGGCTCTGCTCTTGGGTCGATTCTGCCGTCCTCAAAGTGTGGTCCCAGGCCAGTGGCATCAGTGTCTCCTGGGACTTGCTAGGAATGCAGGCTGTGTGTTAACAGGCCCTCAGCTGGGTTCACGTGTCCCAGGTCCCAGCATCTGCTAAGCTAGTACTAGGTTTTAAAACAGCATTTAATAAGAAGTAGCATTTTTCTTATTTACCTTCTCATTTTTTAAATCATTTGTGTAGTTTTGGTACTAAAAAACTGCAAAAGCTGTGTGCAGTGTCTCATGCCTAGCACTTTGGGAGGCTGAGATGGGGTGGGGGTAGGGAGGGAAGATCATTTGAGACCAGGAGTTACAGACCAGCCTGGGCAACAAAATGAGGCCCCATCTCTATAAAAAGTTTTTTGTCTGGATATAGTGGCTCATGCCTATAATCCCAGAACTCTGGAAGGGTGAGGCAAGAAGATGGCTGAAGGCCGGGAGTTCAAGACCAGCCTGAGCATGAGTGAGACCCTGTCTCTACTAAAAATAGAACAATTAACCAGGCGTGGTGGTGGGTGCCTGTAGTCGGAGCTACTTGGGAGGCTGAAGCAGGAGGATCCCTTGAGCCCAGGAGATTGAGGTTACTGTGGGCTGTGATTATATCACTGTGCTCTAGGCGGGGCTACAGAGTGAGACCTTATTTTAAAAATAAAACTAAACAAACCTACTAATGTTCAAAGCTTTGAGCCAGTGTCCTGGTTCCTAGGTTCCTGCCCCCCTGAAGCAGGTGGCAGGAGAGGAAAGTGGAATGTGGAAGCAGGGGAGGGGAAAGGAGAGGTCCTGCCTTCCTGGCAGAAGGGCCAGGACACCTGCCCGCTGGAGTTAGCAGGAGCATTAAACAGGACAAGGGCCCTGAGGACTTCGTGCCCCTGCCAGGAGTCAAGTGCTAAGTAAGTGGTAGCCAAAACCAAACAAACAGAAATAAAGTTGTTTTATTTTCCTGTGTAGTTGGTTAACCTTGTAGGTTGTCAGGGAAGCATTTATTGTTAACTGACAAATAATAGTTGTACATTTTATTTATGGGGCATACTGGATGTTTTGACGTGTGTTTACACTGTGGGTGATTAACTTGCGCTGTGCCTCCTACCCTGGCTGCGCCTGGCAGCCACTGCAGGGCTTCTCAGAAACTCTGCGGGGCTGTCCCCCAAGGCTGTGATGTCCAGCCAGGATTGAGAAACCCGCTGTGTGAAGGAAGTCAGACGGCGATATCCGCTTCTTAAGGTGAAGCGGATATCGGTGCATTTTTCTTTTAAGCCTTTCTTAGTTTAGGTTCACAGAAAAATTAAGTGGAAGTACTGGTGCTCCTCACACCTCCCCCCTCCCCAGGCAGGTGCGTCCCAGAGCAGCCCGTCCCTTATACTTGATGGACCAGCACAGACACACATTAGGGTTTGCCCTTGGGGTTGCACATTCTGTGGGTTTAGGCAGGTGTCATTACACGTCCTCAGACTAGTGTCACGGCCTTAGACGTCACCTGTGCTGGCTCTAGGCATCTCCGTCCCAAGCCTGGCAGCCCTCATCTTTTTATTGTCTCTATAGTTTTGCTTTTTCCAGAATGTCATATAATTGGAATTGTACAGTATACAGACTTTTTCAATTAGCTTTTTTTTTTTTTTTTTAGACGGAGTCTCACTTTGTCGCCCTCAGTAGAGTGCTGTGACATAGCTCACAGCAATCTCAAACTTTCAGGCTCAAATGATTCTCCTGCCTCAGCCTCCCGAGTAGCTGGGACTATAGGCGCCCACCACGTCTAGCTATTTTTTAGAGACAAGGTCTGGCTCTTGCTTCGGCTGCTCTCGAACCCGTGAGCTCCCAAGTACTGGAATTCCAGGTGTGAGCCACTGTGCTTGGCCCTTGTTTGTTTGTTAAGAGAAGTTGGAGTGCGGTGGCACGATCACAACTCCTGGCAGCCTCGAACTCCCAGGAAGCAATGTTCCCACCTTAGTCTCCTGAGTAGTGGGACTGTAGACATGCAGCACCATGGCTAATTTAATTTTCTTCCTTCCTTCCTTTCCTTCCTTTCCTTCCTTCCTTTCTTTCTTTCTTGTTCTATGTTTCCCAGGCTGGTCTGGAACTCCTGGCCTAGAGACATCCTCCCACCTCAGCCTCCCAAAGTGCTGAGATTACAGGTGTCAGCCACCATGCCTGGCCGTCTTTGTTTTGGAGATATAGTCTAGAGCATGGTGGCTGTTCACAGGCCCCCGGCACACTACAGCCTCAGACTTCTGGGCTCAACCAATCCTGTTGTGAACCTTAGCCTGGGAGGATCAGGGTTACAGGCATGAGCCACTGCTACCAATCCTGTTGTGAACCTTAGCCTGGGCCACTGCTACCAGCAAAGTCACCTCTTCTGAGGACATACATTTGCTTCTGTGATAGCGGTGATTTAGGAGCACTCATTTCTGCTGTGGTTTAACTTTACAGAGCGTGTGAGACACTGGCTTTGCAATCCCATGAAGGTCAGCACACTGGTGTCTTCTGACTTGGACTTGAGGGGTTGTGTTGGTGGCTGCCCAGGCTGAGCTAGCAGCATCCTGTCTGCAGGGGTCCTGTCTTCCACAGCACAGTGAAGAGGGGTGTGACGGGCTTTTCTAACAAACCTGCAACCCCCTGTGCTGCCCTTCCAGAGACGCCGCGTCTCAGCGGCACAGGGGGCTCTCGTGTAAGTTGCAGGAGCGTGAGGAAAAGTCTTTGAAAAATCTTTCTAGGGGCTTTGAGAATGGGTAGTCTTTGGTGGGGATTTATTGCTTGCAGTAAATTGAGAGTTGAAGGGAGGAGAGAGGGTCATGCTGAGTAGTTTTTTTTTTTTTGTTTGTTTGTTTTTTGAGATAGAGTCTCACTTTGTCACCCTCAGTAGAGTGCCGTGGCAGGACAGCTCATGGTGACCTCAAATTCTTGGGCTCAAGTGATTCTCTTGCCTCAGCCTCTCAAGTAGCTGGGACAACAGGCACCTGCCACAATACCCAGCTATTTTTTGGTTGTAGTTGTCATTGTTGTTTGGCAGGCCGGGGCTGGGTTCGAACACACCAGCTCCGGTGTATGTGGCTGGCACCCTAGCCATTGAGCTACAGGCACTGAGCCCTGAGTAGTGTTTTTTATTTATTTTTCCCAGTTTTCGATTATGAAATTTTGAGTACATACTGGTGTTGAAAGAATTATCCAATGAACACCTGTTCTCATCACCTGTGACGGGTACTTCTGTCACACAGCTGTCCATCTGCCCCTCTAGCCATCTCTGGACTTACTGTGTGTGTTTCTGAGGAAGTTGCAGCCTCCTCAGCTCTGTGCTGCTGAGCTCTGTCTGTTTATGGTTCGGACCCTGCTTGTTAAGGTTTAGTAAACACAAACCTAAGGAGGTGGGACCATAAAGTAATAAGACAGACTTTATTGTGTCTTTAAACAGACTCAGGATTGTTCTCAAAGGGGCTTCTCGTAGTTGGCAGAAACCTCCTGAATGACGGTCTTAGGGAAGTCCCTGGGAAGTCCCCTGAGACTAGTTGCTTGGGGTGATTTCCTCTGTCCTGCACCCCAGACCAAGAAGCCACTGCCCTGTTGCTGTGCCCAAGCCCCCCTCCCCCTGCCCCCTGTAGTCTGGTGTGACCACACCTCTCCCTGCTGAGAGAGGGAGTGGGCTGGCAGTGTCCTGATAGCAGTTTGCTGTTCATCTGCTCACTTGCTCCGTGGCATGAGAGTAGAAGAGGTAGAGGGAGTGATGTGGGCCAGCACAGTGACTGTGGCTGGTGGTCCCTGGGTGGCGGGGTCACAGCTGAACTGTAGGTCCCCCTTTCTCCACAGTGCCGTCAATGAGTATGCAGGTTCTGCTTTTGAAATAAGAGGAGGGAGGATGTCATTTTTTAAAGAAAGAGCTGATGCAGCTGAAATTTTTTTTTTTTTTTTTTTTGTAGAGACAGAGTCTCACTTTATGGCCCTCGGTAGAGTGCCATGGCCTCACACAGCTCACAGCAACCTCCAACTCCTGGGCTTAAGCGATTCTCTTGCCTCAGCCTTCTGAGCAGCTGGGACTACAGGCGCCCCCCACAACGCCCGGCTATTTTTTGGTTGCAGTTTGGCCGGGGCCGGGTTTGAACCCGCTACCCTCGGTATATGGGGCTGGCGCCTTACCGACTGAGCCACAGGCGCCGCCCTGCAGCTGAAATTTTAATCTGTGGTTCTGTGGCACTCGGATTCTGCTCCCACCTGCTGGACCAGGGGTCCTCAAACTGCAGCCCACAGGCCATGTGAGGCGGTGTGATTGTATTTGTTCCCATTTTGTTTTTTTAGTTCAAAATAAGATATGTGCAGTGTGCATAGGAATTTGTTCATAGTTTTTTTTTTTTTTTTTAAACTATAGTCAGGCCCTCCAACTGTCTGAGGGACAGTGAACTGGCCCCGTTTAGAAAGTTTGAGGACACCTATAGCTGGACAGTCTCTGGTTTCCTGGGTTGTGTAAACTGCCACTCGGTCCTCGTGGGGTTTTATTTTATTTCACTAATTGCTCATTATGTTCTTGTTTTGATTAGGATTGGTACTTTTTAATAGGATTGGTCTTTTTCATTTGTTAGTATTGGCTGTTGACACCTGTTCTTGTATATGAATTTTGGGATCAATTTGTCATAAAATCCTTTGGGCTTTAGTTGAAACCACATTACTTATATTCAGCCAGGGGGTTTCTGTCTTTAGCGCTGTCTTTCCACATACGGACCCTGCAAGTCTCGGTCTTTACTGAAGTCGTTTGGCTTAGTTCGCTCACTGCTGCTGAGACAGGGTGTTGTTTCCTTCCCGGTCACGGAGGCTGGGGGTGTGCACTCGTTACCTGCTCGCTGGGATTTCCCGGCAGCTCTCTAGCTTGCCAGGTGCACTGAGGCCGCCCTCCAGGTGCCCAGTGTGCTCCTGCCCACCTCTGTGCTTGCCTGTTGGCCTGGTGGGCGTCCCCGCTGAGCTCAAGCTCCCTTCTTGCAGGACCCAGGCTGGGCCCAGTGTAGATACTTGCCTCTCTCTCTTCCTGTAGTGCTGCACCGGTACAGACATATTCTGGGATTGTGGCAGCCGGACATTGGGCCTTATGGAGGACTGCTGAACGTGGTGGTAAGTGTGAGAGCCCGCCAGGCTCTGCGCATACAGATAGGAGTGACGTGGGCGAGGGTGATGGCTCAGCGTGGGTGAGCTTGAGAGCCTCTTCACCCAGGGCACCAGCCCCGATGCCTGCGTGATGTTAGAGGTGATTAAAAAGAACGTTTTGTCAGGTTGCTTTTCAAGAATTAGATTCTATTGGTGGGGACACGTGAATGACTTGACCTGTGACCTTAAACCAATTAAGTGTGATCCCCCCCCCCCAAAAAAAAGAATTAGATTTTATTTTCCAAATGAGCAAAGATTTCATTTTTGTTGTTGTTGTGTTGTCTTTGAGACAGAGTCTCACTCTGTTGCCCAGGCTAGAGTGCTGCAGTCTCAGCCTTGCTCACAGCAACCTCAGACTCCTGGGTTCAAGCAGTCCTCCAGCCTCGGCCTCCCCAAGTGCTAGGATTATAGGCGTGAGCCACGATGCCTGTCCCAAAGATGAGGTGTTTTGTTTGTTTGTTTTTTGGAGGGGGATTACTATGAGGGTATGTGTGATCAGGATAAGTTGTTTGCATCTCTAAGGTAAGGTAAAGTCTGAGCTGTGGCTGAGTCCTTCACCCAGGGAGGAGCCACACACCCGTGGCTTGTGCTCACGAGGAACTTGCTGAGCTCCTCCCCTCTTCTTCTGTTTAATTGTGTTTTTCTCTCGTGTGGGCCTGTAACTGTTAATCTACTGGTCTTGATTCGATAGTGAGTGAACAGATGCTTGATTTTTCATTCTCATGGTGCTGTACATAGGAGAACATTCTCCAAGTCCTTCCAGGTGGATGTGGGAGATGCAGAGTCTCTGTCTTCGCTGTGGCTGAGCAGTGCTCCCTGGTGTCCACATGCCACAGTCCACGAACCCATTCCTGGGTTGATGGGTACTTGGGTTGCTGCCGCATCTTTTTGATTGTGAGTGGAGCTGCTCTAAATATTAAGAGTGCAAATGTCCCTGTGGTAAAATGACTTTTTTTTTTTTATCTTGGGTAGAAACCTAATTTTAGCTCTTTGAGGACTCTCTATACTTCTCTCCATAAAGGCTGTACTAGTCTGCATTCCCCCTGACAGTGCGTGAGTGCCCCCTCTCTGCACCCCAGACATTCCCCCTGACAGTGCGTGAGTACCCCCTCTCTGCACCCCAGAGATTCCCCCTGACAGTGTGTGAGTATCCCCCTCTCTATATCCTAGAGATTCCCACTTACAGTGCGCGAGTATCCCCCTCTCTGCACCCCAGACATTCCCCCTGACAGTGCATGAGTGCCCCCCTCTCTCTGCTCCCCAGATTCCCACTGACAGTGTGTGAGTACCTCTCTCTGCACCCTGAGATCTGTTCTAAGTAGTGCCTTAGGATTCTACAGTGTTCTTGACCTTGGGTGGAGGAGGGTGGGGCTGTGAGGCCCTTGCTTCCTGACCACTGAGGCCTGTCCTCCTGCTGGTGCAGCCGGCAGGACTGGCTCCTGCAGCTTCTGGAGCCCTCTCTCTGGCTGGTTCCTTCCTTTCTGGGTCTTTGCCTCACACTTTCCAGCAGCCGCCTTGAGCACTGCTGTCTGCTTCCTGACTTTAGAGCACTGCTGGGCTCTGCTCTGGCCCTGCGCCCAGCACTGCGGTCTGGACTGTGCTGGAAGGCTCCATCCAGCCTGGTGTCCAAGGCAATGGCACGGTGGCTTCCAGTGTCCCTTCTTTCGGGTGGCAGTCCTGTGGTGCCTGTTTTGGGGCCGGGAACTAGGTCTGGTGCTCTGTCTCCTGTCTGTTGGGGAGCCCAGCCCTGTCGTTAGTGCCTGTGATGGCCAGAGGTGTGTTGTGTTCTTTTTTTGTTTGTTTGTTTTTTTTTTTCACTTTATTGCCCTCGATAGAGTGCTGTGGTGTCTCACAGCAACCTCCAAGCCCTGGGCTTAGGCGATTCTCTTGCCTCAACCTCCCGAGTAGCTGGGACTACAGGTACCCGCCACAACACCCAGCTATGTTTTTGTTGCAATTTGGCTGGGGCCAGGCTTGAACCTGCCACCCTCAGTATGTGGGGCCAGCCCTCTACCCACTGAGCCACAGGCACCACCTGAGGTATGCATTTTTATATTTTATTTATTATTTTATTATTTATTTATTTATTTTGAGACTGAGTTTCACTATGTCGCTCTCGGTTGAGTGCTGTGATGTCACAGCTCACAGCAACCTCAAACTCTTGAGCTTAAGTGATTCTCTTGGCCTCAACCTCCCAAGTAGCTGGGACTACAGGCGCCCTCCAGAACGCCCATCTAATTTTTTTGTTGTTGTTGCAGTTGTCATTGCTGTTTGGCTGGCCTGGGCCAGGTTCGAACTCGCAAGCCTGGGTGTATGTGGCCAGCACCCAACCCATTGACCTACAGGCACCCGCCCCATTTTTATATTTTAATAAATTCCATTTTTCTGGTCAAGTTTTTCCTTTCATCATCCATTTGCTTGGATACATTAGTCAGTTTCTTTTGAGTGTGTAACCTCCAGGTCAGGTTTTAGGCTCCCTTTTATCTCTTGATCTGTGATGTGGCTGGTTGGTGTGTCAGTTGCTGGTGTCCGCAGGGGACTGCCCCTGGCTTGCAGGTGGAGCGGGCCAGGGTGAGCTGCATTTCAGGAGTGGGGCCATCTCTCTCCCTGGGCATGGCCCTCTCCATGTCAGCCGGCTGCCCTGGCCACATCCTCCCTGGGCCCCGAGTCCACGTCTTCTATCCCAGCTGTCAGTCAGCCTCCCTGGGGAACTCAGCCTAGCAGCAGATGCTTCTGCTGTTTCTCCCTCTGTCGCCCTCACAGGTTAGGGCCCCAGCACTCGCCAGTGTGTCTGCCCAGCCTCTGGATGCAGTGGGGGCAGCTGTGCTCCTGTCCCTTCTTTTCATGATCTCAGGCCCTCATCTCTGGGCTGCCGTAGTTATTCCCTGATGTCTTTAAGTAGCATTGGAAACCTTTCATTTACTCAGCTTTGTGGCTGGTCCTCACAGGAGCGCTGGCATGGTGTTAGCTCCCGGGTGAACGGGAGGCTGCTGTCTCCTATGGTCTCACCTCGCAGCACCTCTCACTCACTGCCAGTGTATCTCAGGAAGCAGCTGCTGGGTTTCAGGCCCATTTCTTGGTGTTGCCACCCCACTGGCCCTGTGGTGCAGATGCTGGCTTGTCCTCTCTCTCTCTCTCTTTTTTTTTTTTTTTTGAGATGGGGTCTCATTTTGTCACCCAGGCTGACATGCAGTGGTACAGTCGTACCTCACTGCAGCCTCGAACTCCTGGTCTTCAGGGCCCTCCCTGCCGTGCCTTCTTTGAGCGCTAGGACCACATGCGTGAGCCACCGCACCTGGCCTGCTCTTGTTCTCTTGAAGGGCACAGGGGCGTGGGTGGTTGGACCTTGTGGCGCTCTGGGCAGGCATGTGGCCCTGACGTGTCACTGTGCTGTAGCTGGTGCCACAAGAAAAATGAAGCGAGTTGTCCTTTGAGAGAGCTGGCATTTAGATTTTGAGCCCCTTCCTTTGTGCACTCAGGGGACCCAGCCTCGCTGAGCCGTGTGGGCTGCTTAGCCACACAGGTGTGTCTGTCCTCGTGGGGCCTCAGGCCGGGCTCTGTGCAGGTTCTTCTGGGTCACTCCGTATTTTACTCACCTGACGGGGCTTTGGGTGGGACAGACATTGCTGCTGCCTCCTTGTGATTCGGTGGGATCCTGCTAAGAGCTTCACTTCTCACCTGAGTGTCAGGTCACCTGGGCGAGCCTTGCTCTTAGGTGTCTTCTCCCAGGGATCAGCCAGGCAGCTCACAGTGGGGTGGGCAGATTCCTTTCTCTTAGTTGGGAGGGTGATAATTGTTTTACTCACTGGCAGTGAGTAATAAAGAAAACCACCCCCCAAAAACCCAAAAAATCAGCCTGTGAAAAGCCAGGGATGATTAAGGAAAATGGAGCCCATGAAGGGCCGTAGCTTGCTCTTGTCTCAGACTCGTTGGCCACAGAAACAGTGACATTCTCTCCTCTGTCACTGAGCTGGTGGCAGTGGGTCCCGGTTGTTCCAGAGTACAGGTGACTCTGGTCAGGGGCCATCCTCCTCCCTGGGAGCTATGCTGGGCCAGTGTTGAGTTGCCCTCTGCCTTCACAGTCTCTCTGTCAACACCCTGACAGGTGTGGTGACAGGCCAGGGGACATGCTGCTGCAGGTGTCATCTCCCAGCTCCTGCTTGCAGTAGGTGCCTCCCTCCTGGGGCCTGTCCCTCCCCGAGCTTTCCTGTTGGAGCATTTTAAAGCCAATCCCAGGCCTGTGGCGTTTGGTCCCTTCCTGTTTGGTGGTCTGAGACATGGGGTATTTACGCACATGGCCACCATGTCACCATCACCAGTCTAGAGCCACACAGACCCCTGTCCCCTGGCACCCACCATGTCACCATCACCGTCTAGAGCTGCACTGACCCCTGTCCTGGCACCCACCATGTCACCATCACCATCTAGAGCTACACAGACCCCTGTCCCCTGGCACCCACCATGTCACCATCACCGTCTAGAGCTGCACCCACCCCTGTCCCCTGGCACCCACCATGTCACCATCACCATCTAGAGCTGCACTGACCCTGTCCTCTGGCACCCACCATGTCACCATCACCGTCTAGAGCTACACAGACCCCTGTTCCCTGGCACCCACCATGTCACCATCACCGTCTAGAGCTGCACTGACCCTGTCCTCTGGCACCCACCATGTCACCATCACCGTCTAGAGCTGCACTGACCCTGTCCCCTGGCACCCACCATGTCACCATCACTGTCTGGAGCTGCACTGACCCCTGTCAGCTGGCACTCACCATGTCACCATCACCGTCTAGAGCTGCACTGACCCTGTTCCCTGGCACTCACCATGTCACCATCACCGTCTAGAGCTGCACTGACCCTGTTCCCTGGCACTCACCATGTCACCATCACCATCTAGAGCTGCACTGACCCTGTCCCCTGGCACTCAACCATGTCACCATCACCGTCTAGAGCTGCACTGACCCTGTCCCCTGGCACTCACCATGTCACCATCACAGCCTAGAGCTACACAGACCCCTGTCCCCTGGCACCCACCATGTCACCATCACCATCTAGAGCTGCACTGACCCTGTCCCCTGGCACCCACCATGTCACCATCATGGACCCCTGTCCCCTGGACCCACCATGCCACCATCACCTGTCTAGGGCAGCACTGACTCCTGTCCCCTGGCACCTGTCTGTGTGAGTCTCCCAGGCTGTCTCACCGCTGCCTGTGGACCTCAGCTTGTGCAGACCAGGCTGAGGTGGCCTCACGTTGAATTTACTTTGTCTGAGCCTCTTTCCTGCTGAAAGAGACCCCTCTACTTACTCTGTCAGGTCAGTGGCCTCTGGGGTGTGTTCGCCTCCTAGTGTGACTCAGCCCCCTCCTCCTGGTTAGACTGGAAGTTAGCGCTGATGTGCTGGGGGGGCAGGGGTTCAGGCCTTGCTATTTGATTGACAAGCCTGACCAGCACCCGGGGGTAGGGGGGTTGCTGCCCACACACTGCGTGACAGCCTGGCACGGGGTGCTGCTATCCCTCTGCCCGCCTGAACCTCAACTCCCCCTGCAGGTGGATGGCCTGTTCATCATCGGCTGGATGTACCTGCCCCCCCACGACCCACACGTGGATGACCCCATGAGATTCAAGCCTCTCTTCAGAATCCACTTGCTGGAGCGGAAGTCTGCCACAGTGGAGTGCATGTATGGCCACAAAGGGCCCCACAACGGCCACATCCAGGTGCGTGAGAGCTGTGCTTCTGTGACCCTGTGCCATCCTGTGTGGTGCCAGCCGGCTGTGTTGCGGACCTGTGCCCATGACGGGTGGGGAGGGGAGGGAGGGTCTGCCAGGCGTTCTCTGGGCCGCCTTGGAGTGATGGAGCTTGTCAGACCCCCTGGGCCTCTGTCCCTTCTGTGTTCACTTAGAGCCGCTGCTCTTCACGCTCCGCTTCTTCTCTGTCTTCTCTTGTCTGTAAGAAGCTCAGCTTGGGATCGAGTGCTCTGCTCCCTGGCAGGGTCGGCTACCCCAGGGAGCACACGTGTCATCCCACACACTATGCGAGACACAGCCCCCTATGCTACCCTTGCGTCCCCCTGAGAAGACCAGATGCCTCTCTGGGACGTGTGGCTGCCCCCCACCCCCCGGCAGGAAGTTTGCACACAGGGTGCTCCTGGGCCCTGCTGGACGGCTCCTTTTTGGTCCCGTCTTGGTTGTCTGTGGACAGAGGTGGCGAGGCCTGATCGTGGCTAGGCTGTGGGCTGGGGTGTGGCTGTGACTAACCACTTGCCTTGTTCTTTTTTCTTCTATTGTGAACATTCAAGATTGTGAAGAAGGACGAGTTCTCCACCAAGTGCAACCAGACGGACCACCACAGGATGTCTGGTGGGAGGCAGGAGGTGAGCAGGGCCTGGGGGAGGCAGGACCTCGTGAAGACAGACATGCCTTCCCCGGTTCACCATGCCGCGCTGACCTGGCCTCCTCCTCTGTGGGCAAAGAGACACTCGGGTCCAAAGGGTTGAAAGGGTCAGTGTGCCTTCTGCAGCATGGCCGGTTCCCAAGGCCCAGCCTGATGTCGTCAGTACAGGAAAGGCCTCCAATGCGCAGTTCGGGGACAGCACCACGTGGGTGTGTGCATGTGGGAGTGTGCAGGTACTCGGGATGAGGCAGACGGGGGTTGGCACTTCTTGGCCCTTTGCCAGGAACGTTTGCTGCAGAGCTTTGTTGGGGCCGCTTCTCTGACGTGAGGTGCAGGGAGGTCAGGGCTTGGAGCAGGCCAGCAGAAGCGTCCAGCCCTGGCAGCGCAGTGGCTGAGCCTGTGTTGGGTTTCCTGGTGTCTGCATGAGTTATGTTCATACTCCCCTGGAGTTGAAGTTTTCTGAGAGTCCAACTCATCCTCCTGTTTCAGAATGTTTTTAAAAAGGATTTGCCTCTGTTAAATAGAGGGTGCTCATTGTAGCTTGTGTTTAGTTGTTGGGTACACCTTCCTAGCCAGTTTCTGATTTTCTGCTGGTTTCTTCATTAGCCAGGACTGCAGGGAGAGCTAAAATGAACAGATGCATGTGCCTCTTGGGGTCCTTTGAAGGGAAACAAGTTACCTGTTTTCCTGAATAGATGACATGTGGAGATGATGAAGAATGGAAATGCTTTTTCATTTGTAACACTGCCCTTTAAAATTTGATTTGCAATGTGGTCATATGTGAAGCTGGACAGTTTAGTTGCAAACTCATCTTGGAAAAGGTGCTCCATGCCTCATTGCCGAATTTTGGTACGGTCACCAGATTGCCAACGGGATAACTTTGAAGGTAGTGATAATGAGGTATGTGGCACTTTCTCTAGGATGGATTCTCCAACTGAACTGTCAGACCTCGCATGCAGTGTGTAAGTGATTGTTGCAGTTTACATTTAAGTGAAAAATGTCGACATATTTTCCAACAATAGAAACTCTTCGGCTGTTGAGACGTGAAAGAAAGGCATGTATTTCCTGATTTTGAAATGGAATAGTATTTTTTCTGATGGTAAGTGGAACAACACACACTCCTTGTGAAAACTAGAAAAACCCAACAGTTACGGTGAGAATAAATGCTTTGTCGTAATCTTGACATTGGTGGTTAATTTATGTTTCTCTCACGCAGAGTGAGGCTCAAAACACTCCTCGTGTTCACGAGCTCCTGTGGGTCCTTTATTGTGAACTGTGAATATTTTTCTTTCTGTGAGGTGTTGGTATGTTTGTAACTGAACTCTAGAATTAGCCTTTTCCTTTACTGGGAAAATGAACCCTTCCAGATAGGAGTTGAAGTTTTGTTTTTTGTTTTTTAACCTTATTTACTGTTTTGAATTCCATGGAACTTTCTAAGTTTTAATTTTTGTATCAGATGTATCATTTCCATTACAGTCTTGGTTTAGGGTTATTTTAGAAATCCCTTCCTGGCCAGGTGTGGTGGCTCATGCCCAGCACTTCGGGAGGCCTGGCCAAGAGGATTGCTTGAGGCCAGGAGCTCAAGACCAGCCTGGTAAGACCCCATCTCTACAAAAAATAACCTTAAAATAAAAAACTAGCCAGGTATTGTGATGGACACCTGCAGTCCCAGCTACTTGGAAGGCTGAGGCAGGAGGATCCTTGAGCCCAGGAGTCTGAGGTTTGCTGTGAGCTTGATGAGGGCACTTCTAGCCTGGGGACAGAGTGAGACTCTATTTAAAAAAAAAAAAAAATCTATTCCCCCAAACTCTGCTGTGTTTACAAATGAGCTCATGTTTTAGTTTCTCACTTTTTTTTTGGCTATTTGGATTAATTCTGGGGTGAAATGTGAGACTTAGCCTTATGCTTCCAAGAGGGTCCTTCTCAGCTGCCCTCACACTGGCTGTGAGTGATCCGCATTCTGTGAGAAATGCCGTCTTTGTTTGGGATCGTCCTGTTTATTTGGTTTGCGTTCAGACGTGATGTCCTGACCCGGATGTTCTGTCCACGTGCAGGCCCCACACAGTCCCGGCATTGCCAGCTCATCAGTCACTGGAGTCACACTGGGGGACGAGGACGCCTGCCTCCTCTTGTGTTTCAGAGTTCTCTGGGCTCATCTGATCTTCTCCCATACGAGTTCCAGAACTGTCAGCTTCCCAGAAGCATCCTCTCGTGTCTCCTATCTCAGTTGGAATCATGTCACACAAGCCGTGTCTGGGGAGCTGACATAGTGTGATTTGGGGGCTCCCATCTGAACCCCTGTGCCCCACCTGCTCAGACCTCGTATTTCCTTAAGGGAGACCCGCCCATCTGTCACAGAGCAGACTCTGGTCTGTTCTTCAGTCGCTGTCACTAGTGGGCTCTTGCCTCTGATTTTATCCCCCACCTGGAGATTTTTTTTTTTTGAGAGACAGAGTCTTACTTTGTCACCCTTGGTAGAGTGCCGTGGCATCACAGCAACCTTCAGCTCTTAGATGATTCTCTTGCCTCAGCCTCCCAAGTAGCTGGGACCACAGGCGCCCGCCACAACACCCAGCTATTTTTATTTATTTTTTTGTTATTGTTGCAGTTGGGCCTGGGCTGAGTTCAAATGTGCCACCCTCAGTATATGGGGCCGGTGCCCTACTCCCTGAGCCACAGGCGCCGCCCCCCACCTGGTGATTTTATATGTGGGAGTGGCTGGGTGCCGATTTTGTACCCACTCATCTCACTGAATTCTCTTTCACCAGGGTAGTAGCAATCTGCAAATAATGGTATTTACGTCTCCCTTTCCAGTTTTTAGCTTCCCTTGTGAACTGTGCGCGTGTGCGCTGGCACCTGCAGAGTCCCGTTCACAGTGGTGGTACGCTTGCCCTGCCCCTCTCCTTGGTGTGTGGGTGTTGGCTGCCAGGCGTCAGAATGGCTTGGAGGCCAGACACACACTTTATCATGTCAGGGACAGCTTTATCCTCTTATGTTATTAAGAAGACTTTGTGTTAGGTTTTGAGAATAGATTCTAAATTCACCGAATTTTTAAAAATCATCTGTGGAAACCATGAGATGATTTTTTTTTTGTCCCCCGGATCTAGTGATGTGATGACTTATATTAATTGATTTCTAACATGGGGCCACTGTGAAGTCTTGGGGAGAAGTCTCATTTATGTGTGGTATGTTAACGCTGTGCTGCTGGATGTGTTTGCTGTTATTTTGGGTCTTTGCATGAATGAATGTGGTCTAGTATTTTTTGTGCTGTCTTTGACTTTAGTAGCAGTATTTTGCTAGCTTAGTCTGAGAACTGGGAAGCTTTTTGTCTTGGTCTGTTTTGTGTTGCTACACCAAAATGCTACAGACCAGGCAATTTATAAAGAATGTAAATTGATTTCCTCACAGTTCTGGTGACTGGGAAATCTAAGATTGAGGGTCAGCATCTGGCAAGGGCCTTCTTGCTGTGTGATCCCATGGCAGAAGGTGGGAGGGCAGGAGCAGGTGATAGAGAGAGACACACACACAGAGGGGGCCCGCCTCGTCCTTTTATAATGAACCCACACATGATAAGGGCATGAATCGGTGAGTGCAGAGCCCTCGTGACCTAGACTCTTCTTAAAGGCCTTCACTCCCAGCACCATTGCACTGGGGCTCAGGTCTTTAACACATGAACTTTGAACAATAGCACCGGAGTAGGGTGAAATTAAGCAGGCAGCATCCCCTGGTAAAGCCTTGGCCTGGTGTGTTTTGAGGGTGAAGCAGGCAGTATCCCCACCAGCATTCCTGCTTCTCTTCTAAGGTCAGTGGCGCCTCCGTCCCTGCTCCTTGAAGGAGGTGTGGCTTGTGGTTACATCTGATAGTGTCACCTCTGGACAGAGCCTTGGGTTGCCTGTGTGATCTAGTAGCACTGTCTGGCTGGACCAGAAGTTGCAAGGAAGAACCTTGTGTTCTGAAGCTCTGAGGTGTGGTGTCTCCCTGCCCTAGCCTGTCCCGCCAGTGCCTTTTGGGCAGCTGTGTCCTGTCCGTCTTGTCAGGGTGGCCTGCATCCCTTTGGCAAGGGGCATGACCGGCAGGGACTCTGGTGCCTGTCCAGCCTCTCTTGCTGCAGCCTCCCTGGTGCAGACGCTGCCAGGCCTTTGCTTTGCGGTGCTGGGCCAGGCTGAGCTTTGGGGATGTGGCATTTGCAGAAGCTCCTGTCCCTGAATACACGGCGTAACTCTGAAAGCACTTTGTACAAAGGCAGATACGCACGGCTCTGCCTCCCGGAGGTGGCCTTGCCCTTCCTTCTCACCCTGGGAAGGCTGGGTCTGGCACCCTGTGCATACACTCTCGGCTCCCCTTTCTCTTGATGGCCTGGCGCCATCAGAGGTGCATCCTGACGCATGTGGACGTGATGGTCGGGTGGTTTCATGACCTGTGTGTTCTCTTGAAGGAATTCCGGACGTGGCTGCGAGAGGAATGGGGGCGCACACTGGAGGACATCTTCCACGAGCACATGCAGGAGCTGATCCTGATGAAGTTCATCTACACCAGCCAGTACGAGTAAGTGCCACCCTGCCCGTCCTGCCTGCCCTGCGCTGCCTCCCGTCCTGGGTCTCCAGGGCCACCCATGTCAAGAGCAGTGCCAGCTTTGGGAGGTCTGGCTCGCTGCCATCCACTGCTGAGCCCTGTGCAGCGCCCCCTGCCTGGGGACGTGCGCTCTTTTCCCTGGAAGCAGATGGTGCACCTGTGCACTGTGCAGCAGGTTGGTGGGGGAGGGGACCCTGAGGCCTGGCCAAGCCACCCCGGCCCACCCTCTGTCCCCTATAGCAGCTCAGCCTGGGGGACCCCCCTCTCCCTATGGCCTCCCATGCTGATGCTACCCCTCCCCCCTTAGCAACTGCCTGACCTACCGCCGCATCTACCTGCCGCCCCCCGGACCTGACGACCTCATCAAGCCTGGCCTCTTCAAGGGTACCTACGGCAGCCACGGTCTGGAGATTGTCATGCTCAGCTTCCACGGCTGGCGTGCCAGGGGCACCAAGATCACAGTGAGTGCCACCTTGTGGGGCTCAGCTGTATGGGAAGCTGAGTTAATTGGGGGGCTGCCAAGTGCCTGGGCAACACTAACATGTGGCCGCCGGGGAACCCTGCCCTGGGTCCAGCAGCACTGAGTCCAGAATGAAGCCCCCTCCTGTGTCTGAACGGGGCTGCTATGAACAGGCGCTCACTGCCCACCACGGGGCCACCGCTCACCCTACCCTGCCCTGTTGTCCTTGTCGTTCTTTTTTTTTTTTTTAATTTGAGACGGAGTCTCACTTTGTCGCCCTCATTAGAGTACCATGGCGTCACTGTTCACAGCAACCTCAAACACTTGGGCTCACACAATTCTCTTTTCTTAGCCTCCCGAGTAGCTGGGACTACAGGCACCTGCCACAACGCCCAGCGATTTTTAAAAACCAGATTTTGCTCTGGCTCCGGCTGGTCTTGAATCTGTGAGCTTAAGCAATCCACCCACCTTGGCCTCTCAGAGTGCTGGGGTTAAGGGTCCTTGCCGTTCTGGTGGGGACTTTCCAGCAGGTGCCACTAACGTGTCCTGCAGGAGCAGAGCTGCCTCCCTGGCCCTCCTGGGACCAGGGCCCCATGTGGTGCAGGGGGTGCCCCCCACCCTGTCAGGCCACCTGCTCCAGGCGCTGCTTCCAGGGCCTTCTGAAATGCAGCTGCTCTGCAGGGGTTGCTGCGGAGGTGAGAGGCAGAGTCTGGGACGGACACTGCGCAGAGGCTGCTGTTCTGGTCCCAGGCCCTGCTGACTGCTGCCTGCCCCCATAGGGGGACCCTAACATCCCCGCTGGGCAGCAGACGGTGGAGATCGACCTGAGGCACCGGATCCAGCTGCCTGAAGCCGAGAGTCTGCGGGACTTCAATGAGCTCTCACGCATCGTCCTGGAGGTCCGCGAGCGGTTGCGCCAGGAACAGCAGGAGGATGGGCGAGAGGCAGGCGGGAGCCGGGGCCAGCAGGGCTCCAGGGAGTTCCAGCCACCCAGCAGGGGGCTGGGTGGGGTACCTGCCGAGGACAGTGGGAAGTCTGCGGACGTGGCAGCTGCCGCTGAGCAACCTGTCCAGTCTGGGCCAGGGCAGCCATTTGTGCTGCCGGCCGGTGTGAGCTCCAGGAATGAGGACTATCCCCGCACCTGCAGGATGTGGTGAGGATTCGGTGGGGGGGGTGGGGGGGGCCACAAGTGGCATGGGTGGTGGGGACTTTGAGATTGGGATGGGTCCACTGATCACTTGGTCCAGGTCCCTGGCCTGAGCCAATGGCTTCACAGCTGGGTCTTGGCATGGAGACTCCTGTCCTTTCCCCTCCTGAGGAGTCACATCCTGGGGACTTCAAAGCTGCGGGGTGCTGGGTGCCTTCCAAGGCCACACACATACCAGTGGTGCCACTGGCCACTGTAGTCAGCCACGTGACAAACGAGAGACTGGCCCATAGCCCCGACCACAGAGAGCAGGGAGTGGAGTCATGTCCTGCCCCTAGGGAGCCCCGGGTAACATCTGCACAGGTGGTACGGGCTCCGAGCAAACATAGCCTCCTCTCTGCCTCCCCTGGAGTTGCGCTGCCCACTCCACCATGCGGGGCCAGCACCTGATGGCCAGCAAGGTGGACGCTGGCCCACGCGGCGTATGGAAGGGGCTGGTGTCGCTAGAACTCTGCTTCCCTCTCAGGTCTAGTCTTGGCCACTGCCTTAGGCCCTGGGAGGCTACCCTGGCTGTACCCTGGTAGGAGATGGAGGTACCTCCATGTTCCATTTCCCTGTCCTTTTAGACTTTGAATTTAAATGAAAAATTCTGGTCCTCAGTCACACTGGCCACGTTTCAGGTGCTGTGGACAAGGCAGCTCTAGAACATTCTGCCGAGCCCATCACAGGAAGTTCTGTGAACAGTTGCCCTGGGGCCGTTCTGAGGGGCCTGTCTGCTGACGTCACACGTTCTGAGGGGTCTGTCTGTCTGCTGACGTCACACGTTCTGAGGGGTCTGTCTGTCTACTGATGTCACACGTTCTGAGGGGACCGCCTGTCTACTGATGTCACATTGCTTCTGCCTTTGTCAAGTGCATGCTGTTTTCCTCTGAGCTCTGGATGACTGACGGGCTGGTTGGCATTTCCCGCTGACCTTGATGTCAGAGAGAGATGAGTGCTGCTGGCCCAGCTTCCTGGGGTCAGGGGTCCTGCTGTGGCTTTCTTCATGTTACACAGTTATGATGCCAGTGACTGGCGTTGGGGCTTACAAGTGGCATTCCAGTGTAACTTCAACTGCTGTAAATTTTTGAGTAGCCATAAAAGAAAAAGTTTTGTTACCCTAAAACTCTCACGTGTCCCGATTCTTCACAGCCAGCTCAGGGCCAGTGTGAAGCTCATGGTACATGCCAGGGCTGGCCAGCTGCTGCAGCTCTGGTCCAGCTCCTGCAGGACAGTGTCCACCCTGTGTTGAATGTCAGGGCCTCCCATAGCCCAGGACAGACCAGCCGTGTCCCTTCCATGTTCATGTGTCTGCAGGGCCTTGCCGTGGCACCTGTTCAGGAGAGCCCAGTTCCGTGGCCTGTTGACTGAGTGCAGTGGCCGTTGCTTCACCTGCCTCTGGGCCCTGGTATTTGTTCTCCTACCAAGAAGCCCTCTGAGGCACAGCTGCTGCTCAGTAGGGCTGCCCGCACTCGCTGGAGCCTGGTGGAGCCTCAGGCTGTGGGTGGCGGGGATCTGGGTGCCAGCCCTTGACTTCTTATTTCTCTCTCCCTTTTGAGGGAGACAAAGTCTTGCTCTCCCGCCCAAGCTAGAGTGCCAAGGCCTCTCAGCCTTGCTCACAGCAACTTCAGACTCCTGGCCTAAGTGAGTCTCCTGCCTCAGCCTTCCGAGTAGCTGGGACTACAGGCACCTGCCACTACACCAGGCTAGTTTTCCTATTTTTAGTAGAGACTAAATCTCACTCTTGCTCAGGCTGGTCTTGAACTCCTGAGCTGAAGCAGTGCTCCTGTCTTGGCCTCCAAGAGTGCTGGGGTTACAGGTGTGAGCTATCACGCCCGGCTTTTTTTTTTTTAAGTTTTTTTGGCCAGTGCTGGGTTTGAACCCACCATCTCTGGCATATGGGGCCAGCACCCTACTCCTTTGAGCCACAAGTGCCACCTTTTTTTTTTTTTTTTTTTGAGAGACATCTCACTCTGTTGCCCAGGCTAGAGTGTTGACGCTTTAGCCTCAGTCTCGTTCACAGCATCCTTAGACTCCTGGGCTCAGGCCATCCTCCCACCTTGGCCTTCCAGAGTGTTGGGTTTATAGGCATGAGCCACTGTGCTTGGCATTAGTCATCTCTTAGAAGTGTTTAGTTGTTTGTAAGAAAGAAAAACAATTGTCTTCCATGCTCATGTTGGTCTCAAGCTGTAAGAAGTGTGTGGGCCTGACCTCTGCCCTGGTGCAGGATGGGCTGCGTGTCACTGGGTCTGAATTGTTCGTGTGGTGACAGGACACCTGGAGTTCAGGGTTTTGCCATGTTGGGCCTGCTTCATGAACATGTGTGCTTTGGGACAGAATTCTTTGGTTGACCTGAGGATGCCTCTTGGTTTCGTCTGGTGAGTTGGTTGAGTGTGGTCAGCGAGTGGGCTGAGCACCTGACAGCGTCTCAGTCCCCTGCCTAGAGCATCGGCACTCATCTCCCTGGTGGCCCAGAGCCCTGGCCCTCTGCATCCAGAGGGCTTTGCTTGCCACCGGGAGCTCTGCCTGTGGCGTCCCAGCTGCCCCTACAGTAGGTTCTCTCCGGGTGCCGCAGCCCACTGGCTCCTCGCTGGGGGCGTGAGTAGGAGGAGTGGCTCTCGCGGCCTGAAGGGTGCTGGGAACACCCAGGCCGCACTTCTGCTTTCTTGGCCTCTCCTCATACTCTCCCTCTTGTCTCTCTGCAGCTTCTATGGCACCGGCCTCATCGCTGGCCACGGCTTCACCAGTCCCGAGCGCACCCCCGGGGTCTTCATCCTCTTTGATGAGGACCGCTTCGGCTTCCTCTGGCTGGAGCTAAAATCCTTCAGCCTGTACAGTCGGGTCCAGGTGACCTTCCGGAACGCGGACGCACCCTCCCCCCAGGCCTTTGATGAGATGCTCAAGAACCTTCAGGCCCTCACCTCCTGACCCACCCTGTGCGGCTTTGGGCTCTGACCTGTGAATGAAGCAGCATGCACTTCCCGAGTCCCGCTTCTCAGCAGGACGCACGCCTTCTCCCGGGGCCCACCCCAGCCACCCGGACACTTTACACAGAGCGCGTGACAGAGACATTTTTGTCAGAACCGCGATGGGAAAGCTGAGCATGTCTTACTAAAACAAACAAACAGAAAAAAAACAAAGATGAGCCAGAATAACAGGGATCCAGAGGGACAGCTGCAGGCACTGACGGCTGAGGTGTCCTCAGCTCTCCAGCGGTTTCCAGGGAAAAACATGATCTTCCTTCAAAGAGCCCTTTTCCTGACAATGGCTAAAGTGAGTTGTGTGGGCACGTGTTGCCCCGCCCTGTCCCCTTTGGATGGAGCCAGCAGAAGTGACCCTTCTGGTCAGGACAAGGGTGGTCAGGACAAGGGTGAATGGTTCAGCCTGGGGAGGTGGCCTGGGACAGTGCTGAGCAGGGGATCCCAGAAGATGGTGGAGGAGCAGGCTGGGGTTGGGCCCCAAGATTGAACTCCACTTCTCTGCTGACCCGCTTCCATCTGGGCAAAAGCATTTCACCCTAACCCCAGTTTCCCTGTCAGTGAGATGGAGTTGGCGACATGGGTCACTAGCGTCTGTCACTGCACAGGCAGACCTGTGTGCCTGCCCCATCAGGCTCTCTGCTTAAAACCAAGCAGGGAGTGGCCACTTGACGGCCCCTAGTGGCCTGTTCCATATAGGACATTTGCCTTGTCCTTTCTTTCTTCCTGACACAGGCTGCAGTGTCAGGACACAAGTCTGCTGGGGCGCGGGTCTGCAGGGTCCCTGCATCTGTGTTATCTGAGTGCATCACAGGTGCAATTCTTGGAAGCGTTAATGTGCCAGAAATGGCCACACCAGATGTGGAAGCCCCTTTGCAGGCGAGAGGGCAGCTTTCTTGAAGAGCCGTGCCTGCATGGGGGACACACATTGGAAGCTGGGCCTGTTGGGACCCTCCAGCTCAGATACCCTGGGTGCTCCTGCTGCTGACACCTGCCCCTTGTAACACCTGCATTTGGGGACCCTGCCAGGGATTTTAGTGATGCCAGTGTCAGCTGAAGAGCAGTGACCAGGGGGTGTGGAGCTGGCTGCAACCCCATGTGGACTCCTGGGCGTGCTTCCCTCTGCCGCTCCTCCTGGGCTGGGTGCCCTGGACTCGAGGGATCCCCCAGAAGTGACAGTCTCGTGGTGCCTTTGTACAGAAACCGGCCTAAGGATGTCCCATGAAGTGTTTTCCTGATTAATCTCTCCCTGACTGGCCTTTTAAAATAAAAGTTCCCATTGCCCTAGCTTCAGTCCATCTGACCCCTCACTTTGCGTCTCAGAGAAACAAGCAGGAGCCTGGGACGTTGGAGACCAGTGCTCCCCTACGGGGGACCGAGGGCAGGGTCCACCTGGCCTCTCACAGGTTAGCCAGATGCCCTCTTTGGTTGTGCCTGTTTTTTCTGGGCCAACAGAGGCCATCCTGAGTGATGGTGACTGTGGCCACCAGGCCTCGGGCCCCGGGCGCGTGCAGCCTGTGCTTGAGTCACCATTGCTCACACTGAGTCAGGAGAATGGGTTTTGTACGGAGAGCTGGAGGCTTAATCTAAGGGGCCCTGTCTGTCGTGAAGAACACAACACGGAAGATGAGCACTTCTGATTAGAAAAGAACCTCAGCTGTACTCTGTCAACCTGCTTCTGGGTTCCCACTAATGACTAAAACAACCCTGGGCCATGCCTGGGTCAGTCCACACAGCTCCTGCTCTGGTGCGGCGTTTGGGGTCCAGCAACCTGGCCCCTCACAGCTGCAAGGACATGGTCCTGTAGGCACAGGAGTGTTTTCTCCTCCTGAAGTGTCTTTAGCTGGCCCCTGGTTCCAGTCCAGGAGGGACTTCCTCGCAGCCGGTGCACAGCGCCCAGGGCTTCTGGGAAGTTCCCTTGCAGCAGGTGCGGGCTTAGAAGGGCTGACATCACCAGCGGAGGCCTTCAGGTGACTGGGATCTTAGTAAAACAGCTTCCGAGGAGCAGCCAGAGTAGCCCCGTGCTGCTCGTTTGGGGAAAGTAGCAGGTCACTCTGGGGGCTTTGGGCTTCCCAGACTCCAGCACCGCTGGCGGCCAGTGGCCTTGGGGCCTTGCTCGTGCTGGCTGTCACCTGGTGGGATGGCCCTGGGTGCAGCTTTGCACGCCTGAGCCTGCTCTTTTGTGTCCCTTGGTAGAAAGGAGGCAATCTAGGTTTTCAGACATGTCACTGGAGACTTTCTGTGCTTGGGCTGGGTTAGGGTCCGGCTGTGTGATGCGGGCTGCTGGTGTCAGGGTATGTGGTCCCATCTGGGCCCTGACTCCGCGCCTGCTGCTGAGTGAGTAGGTTGTGGGGGAGGGTCTTGGTGGGACAGTTTCAGACTCCTGGCTGAGACCACCCTTCCTGGCCAACTGGTGGCCCAGGTCTGCCCAAATAGGCCACAAGCAGCAAAGGGGAAGCAGCTGCTGGGTGCCTGGATAGCCTCAGTTGGCACCACGTGGATGTTTCTCTTTGTGGGTTTTTGTTTCTGTTTTGAGACAGTCTTCCTCTGTCCCCCAGGCTAGAGTGCCATGGTATCACTGTAGCTCACAGGAACCTCAAACTCTTGGGCTCAAGCAGTCCTGCTTCAGCTTTCCCCAAGCTAGGACTAAAGCTAGGACAACACCCAGCTATTTTTAGAGAGAAAGTCTCACCCTTGCTCAGGCTGGTCTCCAACTCCTGAGCTCAGGCCATCCACCCGCCTTGGTCTCCCAGAGTGCTGGGATTACAGCTATGAGCCCCTGCTCATGGCCTCTCCTTACAGTTTAAAGTAAATCTGTTTCCAAACCTTTGCTGTGTCTTTTTTTTGGTGATAGAGTCTCACTGTCGCCCTGGGTAGAGTGCTGTGGCATCACAGCTCACAGCAACCTCAAACACTTGGGCTTAAGCAATTCTCTTGCCTCAGCCTCCCAGTAACTGGGACTACAGGCAGCTGACACAATGCCTGGCTTTTTCTTTCTTTTTTTTTTTTTTTGTAGTTGTTATTATTTAGCAGGCCCAGGTTGGGTTCGAATCCACCAGCCTGGGTGTATGTATGTGGCTGGCGCCCTAATAACTGACCTGCAGGTGCCGAGCCCTTGCTGTGTCATTATGGTGTATTTCTCTAGGGATGTGAATCAGATGGAGGCTTGACCCCAGCAGCCAGGCTGGGAGGGCAGCCTGGGAGCTTCTTGGCAGTTTCAATTTCCCTACCGATGGGATGGAGCATAGTGGTGACTCCTTGGAGCCTGGACAAGAGCTGGTCACTGTGTCCTTCCCTTTGACCTTGGTGTGTCCCACCCCCTACCGGTGACCCTGAGGGAGTGGGAGCCTCAGTGGACTTTTTCTGACTGACTCCACGGTGAGTGCCTTTTATGAGACCAGGATTGGAACAGGACAGACTCCTGCAGGGGCTGTGCTTCTGGCCTGGCCAGCGGGCTGAGCTCTCACTGATGCTGTTCATGAAAGCAAGACATTCTCATAAAAGATTAAAGTCTTTTAATACGGTGAAAGTCCCCCATGTTCCCATCCCAGCCTCCCCAGGAGTTGTTAATTAATACTGTTAGCCTGGATTTTTAGAGGAAGGATTTTTTTTCTGGAAATGCACTCAAACTATGTCATCAGTTGGCAGAAATTGGCAAGTGAGATATTGCTGAGTGTTGGCAGTGATGTGGGGGACGGAAGTGCAGACTGGGCAGCCCATTTTGGGGACAGTTGGTTCCAGCTTGAGGGCTGAGGACACAGACTCCAGGAGCCAGCAGCCCTGTCCTGCCCTGCTTACCCTGGGGAAACTGAGGCCCAGGCAGGATGTCACTGCCACAATGCAACGTTGCAGCATCGAAGGAAGAGAAGTGCCCACCGGAGATACCCCCTCCTCTGTGCCCAGGGGTCGTGACACTGGCCTGCCCACACTGCCCCCAGCCTTTTCCGACTGGCCTCAGGGTGCTGCGTGACTGGCAGCTGCTGCGTCCACCTTCCTGGGCCAAAGCAGAGGCCCGCAGGTATCCCCAGGGTGGATGCTTCTGTCCTCAGGAGGCTGATGTCTGCAGGCCTTTCCGTAGGGCTGAGCTCCGGAGTCATCTCAAACCAGCTGTGTCGTACTCACGATGTTCCAGTTCCTTGAAGTGACACCAGCCAGAATAGCTCTGAGCAGTACCATGGTGACTCCTGCCTGTGTGAGACCCTGTCTGTCACTGGAGAAGCACCCAGAGTCCCATGGTCACATGGTGGGGTGTGCACGGCTGATGATGGACTGAACGTGGCATCTCCCATGCATTTCCCTCAGATATATCTTAAAATAAGAGAGGCTGGCCCACACATTGCTTTGTGCCTGTAAGTCCCAGTGTTTTGGGAGGCTGAGGCTTGAGGTTCACCTGAGCTCAGGAGTTCCAGGCCAGCCTGGGTAACACAGTGAAGCCCTGTCTCTACTAAAAATAGAAAAACTAGCCCAACATTGTGACAGATGCCTTTAGTTCCAATGACTCAGGAGGCTGAGACAGGAGGATTGCTTGAGCCCAGGAGTTGGAGGCTGCTGTAAGCTATGACGCCACAACACTCTAGCCTGGGTGACAGCCATACCCTGTTTCTAAAAGTAATAATCATAAAATGACAGAAGTCACCAGGTCTCTGGCAGTGAGCAGGGCACCCTGTTTGCTGCTGTTTATCTTGAAGACCCTTCCACCCACCAGCTGGTGGGTGCCACTTGGTCCAGGTGTGGGCACGTAGCCTCATGAAAATTTGAGGGCTTTTGTTCTCCAGGGTCCGTCTGGCACCAGCGTCCCTGCCAGGTCTCTGACCTTGGGCTGCGGGGACAGTGACAGGCAGTGAAGGAAGGGGGGCCCTTCCCCCTCCCCCCTCCGTGGGCTGAGACTCTTTGGGTGGTGCCAGGCAGAAAGCCGTGATGGGATTTCACCTGGACCACCTGCCCCGAGGGCCCAAATGGCTCCGCTGCCCTTGGAGGCACTGCTCGCTGGCTCCCACAGACCGGCGGCCTCTCTCCTGGTCTCCCTGGTCTTCCCTGGTCTCCGCTCCCTCCTAGTGTGACCTCTAGTGGGAACTTCGGGCCACTGCATGCGGCTGATCCCTCGGCAGCAATAGGGAAAGAACAAAGAAAAAGCCACTTGGATAAAGTTTTCAAACCTTTGCCTCCAAAACCCACAGGTGACAGGAGGCAGCGGCTTGTGCCCTTTCTAAGGAGCTGCTGTGCTAAGCGCGTTCCTCTCTGCACCCTCTTCCTGGGAGGCCATCCTGTACCTTCTTCATCCTTGCCCCTGGGCCAGGGCCTGAAGGTTGCAGCCGCCCAGTGCTGGCTCCTGTGACCAGCAGCCTGAGGTCCCAGAGAGCTGCCCTGAGGCATGACAAGGTGGGCACAGGTGTCACAGTTGGGGAGGGGTCACAGCCCGGAGGCAGGAAGCTGGTTGGGGGGGTTTCCAGCGCCTTCTTCCTGGGACCTTCCCCTGGGTGCAGTGTTGGCTCAGAATCAGACCAACAAGGAGACCTGTGGCCAGCCCTGGCTGAAGCTGGGCTCCTGTGACCTTGGACTGCAAACCTGGACTTGGGCTCAGCCAGAGAATGTGTTGCTTGTGAAACTGACTTTCCCCTTCTTCTTTGAGGGCATCTAAGACCTTTCATGGTTCTCATGTTTGAAAATGAGGACTGCTGTTATACAGACAGGTATAGGGGGCAAGCTGACCGCTGAGATCATACCATGTGGTCACCAGAATGGGGATAGTACTAGGCCTTTGGGACTCACCATTCAAGCCCCAGAGCTTTCTAAGGCCCCCCACCCCCACCACACAGCCCCACACCCCTGTGAATATAGGTGGGCCCTTCCTGCCCAGGCCTAAGACCTGGCTCTCTGGCTGCTCTCTGGCCCCTTCCCAGGACACTCACAGAGACAGCGTGACCCAGAGGACACAGCTCTGCTTGTGGGGGGAGGACAGGCACCTAATGCCCCTCACACCCCCTGGCCTTGGGTCTGGGCTGTCTCAAGCTCTCCCTGCTAGTCCGTGGTTTCCTGGGTGCAGGATCAGAGTGGACAGGGGCAGATGGCGTGACACTGGCCATGTGGGTACAGCATGGAGGGAATGGAACAGACACCTCCGGGCCACCGCTGCAGGAAGGTGGCAAGTGCCATGGGTCCACCGTCGAGGGTCCTGGGCGCACTACCATGCCCTGTGTGCCCAGCCAAGCTGCAAATCCTAGATCTTTCCATGAAATCCCAAAGCGCTGCTGTCTCCAGAGAAGAAAAGAACCTGGCTCTGGGAGCTGGGTCTAGGCAGAGCCAGGCTGCCCCTGCTGGCCAGGAGACCTCTGGAGTGTCCTCTCTCCTGAGCTGCTCCTGCTTCATTTGGAGCAGACTCCTCCCTGCACTTTCTATGTTTGGGGACAGGTGACTGTGTGCTGAGGGCCGTCCTGTGCATCTGGGATGTGGGGCAGCCTCGCCGCCTCATCTTCTGTCAACCAAGATACCCCCAGACATGGCCACACACTCCTGCAGGGCAAGTCTGAGAACCACCGGGTCAGTGCCCGCACCTCCCGTGTGCCAAGCAGGCTGCTGAGCACAGGAACACAGCAGGGACAGACTGCAGGGTCTCTGTTCCCCATCAGGGCACAGCATGCGACGTCCTCTCCCAACCACAGACACACCAGGGAGCAGTGTTGGTTCTATCCCTGGGTTCAGTGAGGGGCCAGGCTGAGAAGGAAGTGGGCCCAGGTGGACGTGTGCTGCTTGGCCCAGCGCCTGCAGGGTCAGGACAGGTGAGGCCGTGTCCTGTGAGAAGCATCACACCCAGAGCTTTAGCAGAGCCAGAGCCAGGCCCCACACCACTCAGGAAGCGACTCAGCTCATGGACAGGTTTCTGGGATGCTGGGATCAGCCTGGGACACATTTCCCCTGGTTCCTGTGCAGAGTGCGAGTAAGGTCACATGTCTGCCACACAGGCTGGTCAGATGACTCCCCATGGGTTGGGTGTGAGCTCAGTGTCACCAGGGAACTTTGTGTTGGGGGAGGACAGCCACCCTCACTACAGTATGCTGAGTTGTGATCTCTGGGGAGAAGGTTGAAGGCCTTTGGAGGTCCCCCAAAGACTGTGACAGAAGAGGATTCCAGAGAATATACTTCAAGGAAACTATTTATTTATTTATTATTTATTTTGAGACAGTCTCACTCCGTTGCCCTGGGTAGAGTCCAGTGGCATCATCGTAGCTCATGGCAACCTCCAACTCCCGGGGTCAAGCACCCTTCCTGTGGCAGCCTCATGTAGCTGGGACTACAGGTGCCCACCACCACTCCTGGCTAGTTTTTCTATTTTTACTAGAAAAACTCTCTGTTGCTCAGGCTGATCTTGAACTCCTGAGCTCAAGCAATCCAGCCACCTCTGCCTCCCAGAGTGCCAGCATTACAGGTGTGAGCCACTGCACTCTGCCAGAAATGTCTGATTTTTAAATGACTAGCAAGAAGTCCTTTGCTGAACTGAGGTATCTTTTATGTACAGTAAAATGTTCCGGTGAGTGAGTTGAGAAACAAACACCACAATCAGGACATAGAACGTTCTATCAGCCCTCAAAATCCCTCCTGCTCACCCTTGTTGGTCAACCCCTCCCTGACCTTGGCAACTGCTGATCTGTTCCCATAGTTTTGCCTTTTCCAGAACGTCCAGTGAACGGGCCCAGTGACTGGGAGCGTCTCAGTCTGGCAGCTTCTGCTCTGCATGGCCTTTCTAGCCTGTTTTCCTTACCCTCCCTCCAAGGAACCTTTTTAAACTTTTGCCTAATTTCCCCCTGACATTTTGACAGCAGAGACATTCTACTGATCTCTGTACGTACATCTGTTTTATATTTTAAAACGGTAAGATTTTATGCCTGGTGTGGGGGTGCACACATGTTGTCCCAGCTCCGTGGGAGGCTGAGGCAGGAGGATCACACGAGCCAAGGGCTTGAGACTGCAGTAAGCTGTGATGACACCACCGTGCTCTGGCCTGGGTGACACAGCGAGACCTCGTCTCTAAACATGAAAAACAGTTTGTGCTCCTTCCCCTCCCCTGAAGAACAAACTTTTGCCCGTTCAGAACATGTGACTTAGCCCAATGCACTGGGATTCATCTGAGCCCTTGCATGGGTGACAGCTGGTGCCTTCTGCTAGGGAGCACTCCGTGGTGGGGGCACCAGCCCGTTTGCCTATTGCCTCCTAAGGTATATTTGGATAGTTTCCAGATGGACATTTTATGAATAAAATTACTATAAACCCATGTGACTTTTATGTGGGCAGAGTTTTCATCCCTTTGGAGTAAACACCTAGTGTGGGGCTGCTGGGTCACTTGGCGGGTACATGTTTCATTATACAAGAAGTTGCCAGACTTTTCCAGAGTGGCTGCACCATTTTGCTTCCCCACAGGCAGGGCTGAGCAGCCCACTGTCCCCGTCCCACATCGTGACTAAGCATTCTTTAGCTCAGGATGCTGGTAGGTATGTAGCGCAAACTCACCACGGGTGTGGTTTGCACTTTCCTGATGACTAAAGAAGCTGGGACTCTTCGTGGCTCAGTTGCCATCGTCCCTGGTGGTGTCATCCATCCCTGGTGGTGTGGCTGCTCTAAGCTCCTGCACAGTCTTGACAGAGGGTGGGGAGGAAAAGAGGAAGGTTGAGCAGGAGGACACAGGGCAGGTGGGTGAAGGGAAGAGTGCAGAGGTGGGATGGAGGACTGGGGGGTGGGGCTGGACCCAGAGGACACGCAGCATAGCGCTGGCTGAGCTGGGAAACCATCTTGCGATTCTGCAGAATACAGAAGCTTTGCCGGAAATTCTCAAGGGCCCAGTAAATACTTCTTGCCTCTCAAATGTCCTAAGGAGCACAGTCTGGGTATGAGAGAAGAGTCCGTCAGGGAGTCTCACTTGCCCAACCTAGGAAAGTCTCAGTTCTCTCACTGTGAGATGTGACAGTAATAGTAGCTATCCTATGAGTTACTGTGAGGAGTAAATGAGTTAAATACAGAAAGCATACAGCCTAGTACCTGCACATGAGAAGCTTTTTCCATATTAGCTATCACCACCATCACCTTCACCATCATCACCACTGTCATCATTTTCAGCATCACCATCATCGTCATCACCATCACCATCATCTTCACCACCACCATTTGAAAACTCTAAATCTGCTTTTGGGACACATGGATGGATCTTAAATAGGGAGCTCCGTCAAGGCCTCCTTGAGAAGGGGACATTGAATAAAGACGGAGGTATGAGGCAGCCCTAAGATACTTGGGCAGCAATGAGGAGGGATAGAGTGGGAAAGAGGCCAGAGCAGGAGCCTGGACAGAGGTGCATCTGTCCAGGCTGTGAGTGTGCAAGCACGCGTGCATGAGTGTGTGGACATGCATGCATGCTTGTATTAAGTAGGCACAGACCTCTGGGTGCCCCGGGGGCGATAGTGAGGACTGTGGCTCTCAGCCCCATGGGAGCCCCTGGAGGCTTCTGAGCAGGGACTGTGGGATGGGGTGGGTGAGAAGAGCTGTGTGAGAGACCCAATTAGCCTTCACGGATGCTCTGATTCAGGTTGCACTGGCAAGTGGCTCAACCCTGGAACCCACCTCATGGAGCCACTGACTCAGGGCCACTGTCCTCCCCTGAGCACCAGGCAGCAGAGGGAAGTGTCTTTGCCCTGAGCCCTGAAATGGCTGCCTAGCCAGGCCTTCTGAAGATAATCGCTCAGAAAGCTGCTACTGAGCACAACCGTGGCCCGGGGACATTCCCACTGCACAATTACATCTAATTTCTGCCTCTTTCCAGGCTCCTGGTGTCCTCACTTCCCTTCAGGACCCAGGAAGGGGGCAGAGGCTGGACAGCCCTCATCGCCACGGAGCTTCTCTCCCCTCTGTCCCACAGTTCTATTAGAAGGTAGGCTTCCACAGGGTGCCATGGCGTGGGAGACACAGAGGGCAGGAACCCTCCTCTAGAGAACGTTCCGGTGACTCCAGAGAAAGCACGAGTGGGTCTTCAGTGCTAAGTGTATGGGGTGGGGGGTGAGGCGGTGACAGGTATTGGAAATCAGCACACTCTTAGAGCCTGGTTGTCCTTTTCACTACGCTCTGATGAGAGTGAGAAGAAGATGACAAGGACGCCATGTCCCCCAGGACACGGAAGGAAGTGAGGGAAGACTGAGCCCATCATGTTCTACAGACCCTCAGGAGACAGAACTGTAAATGTCACCTTTAGAGAGGCAGGGAGAATGAAGGCCAGTGATGAAGCCAGGGGGCCCACGAGGACAAGGTAAGGGCTTAAGCCAGCAGAGCAGCTCAGTGATTTCCAGCACGGGGACAGGTCACACGCCGCAGGGCGCCAGAGTGCGGGTGGAAGAGTGAGAGTCCGGTGTGAGGGGCCCTTGACACAAGACTAAAGCCGACACCAGTCGGAGGCACCTGGGAAGGGATTGCACAGCTTCAGGGAGACCCAAAATGTGCCCCCAATGAGAGACTGAGATTTAAAAAATTATAGTTCTTCTTTATGTATTATTTTAAAAACCACATTTTTATTTACCACCACCCCCCCGGGATTTGAATTTGTAGAACTCCTTCTCTATGCTTGTCCCTGGTAAAATTGGGCAAGGTTATTCTGGAATAACAAGGCAACCTCAAAACAAAATCATGCATTTTTGGTTCTTGTCTGGTTTTAGTAGCACTGTGCGCTCCTATATAGCAATGTTTTCAAGGCCACAGAGAAATCTGTCCACGCGTGGGAGCAGCAGTCTCTGCCTAGCCTCCCCGGGGGAGCACAGTGCTTGTCCCCAGCCCTGCCCTGAATGTCCAGCGCCTGCACGGAGGACATGTATCTTCCCTGCTCCTCGTCTGCCCACAGGGCCTTCGGGGCTGGCTGTGATGCTGCCTTGGTGTCTCGTCTGCGGTTGGCAGTGAGGTGTCCCTACTCTGACCCCACTCCTGGCCTCTGCAAAGGTTTGCAGAGGGTCAATGACAGTTCCTGCCTGTGGGGTTAAGTCCTCATTTTCAAGGGAAGACAGGTCCTTTTCCCTCTCCATGGGAACTTCAGATCTTTGGGAAGTCTCAAGTCTGAAAAAAGGAGTCTAGAAAGGAATGTTCCATCTCCGCTCCTTCCAGGCACTTTGGAAATCTCAGATTCGAGTCTTACCAGCCGTGAAGGCTGCTGCTGCTGCCCTGGTTTTTTTCCCTAAAGGTTTTGTTCCCACTTGTTCAGTTTCATGCTGCGGCAGCCTTCCGCATGTGGCAGTGGCCGGTGGAGTCCCCCTCTGTCCACCAGGTTTCTGAGGGTCATTGCTCTCATCTGTGAGCCAGCCCTGGTTCTGGCCCGCATTGCTGGTTTGTGCACAAAGGGAGGTGGCCCGAGGTTTGTAACCACTGGAGAGTTCTTCATCCAGCAGGAAGGGTGTGAGAAGGGGCTGTCTCCTGTGCATGTGTTTTATCGAGCAGATGGTTGGGGAACACAGGCAAGCAGTGTGAGGTGGGATGGGGAAGGCAGGGGCTGCACCAGTGTCTCACCTCTCGTGCGGTCCTGCCAGACACGCTGGGGGCTGGTGCAGAAGGGAGAAGCTGGAATATTTACCCACCTTCCCCGTTATTGCTGAGGGTTGCCCCCAGACCTAGGTCAGGCTACTTTCTGACTGGAAGGAGCCACCGAGCAGAATGATGGATGGTGGCACCAGTCAGTGTGTGGACAGGAATTCTGGGCCCGGGATGGGGGTAGACACTGCTGTGTCTGCCTCAGTGGCCCAGTGCTTCTCTGTCTTCCCAGGTTGATGGTCCCCTCTGGTGGGGGGGGCTCCTGCTTTTCAGGCTTTGGACCAGTGTGTTTCTGTGCAAACTCACACATGGTGGCTTCTCCAAGCATCCCAGGTCAAGGTGTGTGATCTAACACACCAGCTGCACTCATGCTGTCGGCCAGGGACCCTTGGTGGGTGGACAAATTGCATGACTGTGTCGGCTTCTCCCTGGTCATAGGCTGCCTGGGAGGTATGTCCTGGGAGGCACCTGCAGCCATCTCTTTCTGGGATTGAGAAGCTTCTACAGGTTTCACTTTGTCCCCCATAACTCTGAGACTCACAGAGCTGTGCCTCTTTGTCACCTGGAAACAAAAGCCTGGAATAGAAACACTTGGTAACCAAGGGCTTCTCTGCTCCCACCTCCCGCTCCTGAGGCAGTAAGCTAACCTCCTGCCAGAAGCAGGAAGGGAAAGGGGACATTCAGGACAAAGTGCCGGTGGGCCACACTCACAGAATTCACCAACACCTGGGGAGCGCTGGGTCTGTGCGGCTCTCTTCTAAGCACTTTTCATGCTCTATCTTATCTGATCATCTCAAGCTCCTTGGGACTGATTCTACGATGAGCAGTATTTTACAGATGAGACTGAGGCTCAGAAAAGTTAAGCAACTTGTCAGGTATCTGTCTCTGATAACCTGCTGCTCTGAACACTCAGTGGCTGGGCAGGCAGTTTCCGTTGAAGGGTCAACCTGTGTTGTGAGGGATTTGCTCTCCTTGTTTGAAGCATCACACACGTGGAACCGTGTGCACGTTTGGGGGTCCTGGCTTCTTTGTAAGCTTTATCCATGTTGTGGGTTGTGGTTGTGCATTCTTTCCATCACAGTGTGAACATGTCAGAGTTTCTAAAGTCTTCCCTCCTGTGGATGGACATTGGGGGTCAGTTCTTTTGGACATAAGCTCTCATTTCTCTTAGGTGAGGAGAATTAGAATCACGGTATTCATGTGTGTGGGTTTTATGAATACTGCAAGTTTGTCAGTACAGTATATCCATTTCATGAGCAATGTATGAGGGTTCCAGTTGCCATGTCCTCACCAAACTTGGTACTGTCAATCCTTTTCATTTCAACCACCTGTGGCTGGGTGGTGGTGGTGATGACCTATTTTTTTTTGCAGTTTTTGGCCAGGGCTGGGCTTGAACCTGCCACCTCCGGCATATGGGGCCAGCACCCTACTCCTTTGAGCCACAGGCGCCACCCTGGTGATGAGCTATTTTTGACATGAAACAAGACAGTGTCGCAGAGGTGAGGGTCAGCGCTTCCAGGGGCATGAGCCAGTCTTCTATGCCTAGCCTGATGTTTCAGTGGGTTCAGAAGGAAAACGGAGACAGCAGAGAAGCCCAGAATGCTTCAAAGTGGGCATAAGAGAGTTAGACCTAAGTAAAATGCTAGGCTAATGGTGAGATTCTTGGAAAATTTTGTCATTAGCTAGGAGACCAGTGATGATGTCATTAACATAAACACACCACGAGATGACGTTTGCAGTATCTAACAGCTAATATGGTAGGGACACTGCCCCGTCACTGGTGCAGGCCAGGAGCGCATGCACCTGTACTAGCTGGAGGCTCAGCCCTGTTCACAGGTCATGATTTTAGTGGTTAAATAACGAAGCCAAGAAACCCGAGCAGAGCTGGCTGGAACGCAGTACACTAAAGCATCGCCCATAGGGGTACTGTTTCTCCCGATGGCGTTTGGGCAAATACTAATTCCGAGTTATTACAGTCAGCATGAATACTAAAAAGTGGGACAAACTCCAGGTAAGGAACACAGTGAGATACGGTATTATGCACGGGGTCTCGCTAACGTGGGAGCTCAGGTGTCCGAGGGAGGCGCGCGGGTGGAGGCCTAGGGACCGGGCTCTCGGGGTGGCAGCGGGTTTGGCCCCGGTAGTTCGGGGAGGACACATTTCTCCGAAGTCACAGTTTGCACCCACGGCAGGACTGCCAGGTCTAGCACCCCATTCCTTCTCTCCTGGCCGGGGACGGAGCCCCCAGCTGGGGCGCCCCGCGGCCCCACCGGCCGGTCAGCCAAAGTCGGTAGCAGCTTCCCGGGGCCGGGCCTGGAAAGCGGGGATGGGGGCCGACCCACACTGGTATCCCGGGAGACCGACCAATCATCCGCCAGCTAAGTGCACGTCCCTGTAAGGCCGCGTCTGATTGGTTGGGCGCGGGCCAATCGGCTCACCGGGCGCGCGCGGGCGGGGCTGTTGGACGGGCGGCCAGTGGGGCTCCGGGTCCGGCTCCGGGTCGGGGTCAGGGTCAGGGTCCAGGGTCGGGGCGGACGGCCAGGCTCGGGCAGCGAGCCTGCGGACAATGGTGTGAATGTGCGTGCCAGCTATCAAGAGCGACCCTCGTGTGAGCCAGTCTCCGCTTTTATCGGCGGGGTGGTCGTCGTCCTCGCCACCGCCATCAAGGTGCTTTTTGAGTGGCCTCGGGCCCTTGTGCCGGTCGTCGGGTCCGGGCCGGGCCCGTAGGCATGCACGCAGTCCCAGAGCGCATTAGGACAGGCAAGTGCGCCCAGACCCCGACCAGCCTCCCTTCCATTGGCTTAAGCACAAAGAGGCAACTGATGGTTTCACAAAACAAATCGTTAGGAGCAGGCCTCCAGGCAGGGCGAACACAGTGCGCAGGGATGGTGGTCCTGGACCGTTCCTCCTCGTCTCCGGGGTTCCTTTCCTTTGTGGGGCTTCCCATGTGCAGACAAGGTGATCACCAAGACCTCCTGAGCTTTACATCTTACCAGATTATCAACCCAGTGAGTTCAGCCACCGGAACCACATAGACTGAGATGGGTCTGGCCTCCGCAGTAAAACAGCAGTGCTGTCACTGCCAGATGGGGGCTGGTATGCTGTGCAGGGCAGTGCCCTTCATCCCTGTCCTCAGGCATCAGCTGAGGGAGTTGATGTTTGACTCTATTACTCTAATGAAATAGCCATATGAATAATTATTATGATAATAACGAAATACACAAACTCTTGTATCACTCATAGTTTCCAGGTTACAAAGCACTTTGACACACCACTGTCAAGGGAATGGGGCTTTGCTTTATGTTTGATTTATACCTGCTGAAAACTGCCCTTGGCCAACACTGTGCTGGGGAGAGGGAAAGAGTAACACAGAGTCTCTGTAACCCCAAATAAAAACCCCACCTGAGTTTTTATGCTGGAAGGAGTTTCTTTGCAGTTTTGACAGTGTTTTCCTTCACTATTTCAGTAAGCTGGGGGTTTCTGACAGTCATAAGTGGTGTGATTGGCAGCTTCAGGTCTTGGAAAACTCTCACCAGGTTGGATCGCTCCTGTCTTTCCTAATGGTCCAAGCACAAGTTTAGCTGGAGTATACTTGAAGCTAGTTGGCTTGGGAATGCAGGGTTCTATGACAGCTGGCATCTGGAACCCTCCAGACATTACTTGACTACACACCTGCCTCTGCTGTCACCCCTTGGCCTAAGAAGGACAACCCCTCCCACCCATGAGATTTTATTAAAAAGAGTCTGTTCCTAGAAGGCTGCCCCAGGCCCCTACCTTAGTACCCTGGCCCTTCAGTTTTGCAAACCCTGGAACTTTCTAAGCCTTCCTTTTTATTTGTTTTAAGACAGAGTCTTACTCTGTCACCCTGGGTCAAGTGCCATGGTGTCATAGCTCACAGCAACCTCAAACTCTTGGGCTCAAGCAGTCCTCTTGCCTCAGCCTCCGGAGTAGCTGGGACTACAGGCACCCACTGTGATACTCAGCTAGTTTTTCTATTTTAGGTAGAGAAGGGTTCTTGCTCTTGCGAAGGCTGGTCTTAAACTCCTGAGCTCAGGCAATCCACCCGCCTTGGCCTTCCAGAGTGCTGGGATTGCAGACGTGAGCTACCACTACACCCGGCCTAGTTTTCCTTTTATTTTTTTTCTAGGCAGAGTACGTTTCAAACCTTTGGGGAAGATCTGCGCCTCACAGATCATTCGGTAAGGAATTCAAACCATCAGCCACTTTGCCCCAACCTCCCACACCTTGTGGGGCTGGAAGGGCAGAGAATGGGGTCCAAAAGCTCCATCTTATGGGAGGATGCACCAGTTGTGAGAGCCTGTGGTAGCAGCAGCCACCCCTGAGCCCTCAAATCACTGTGCAGGGGCACCCACTGCCCCCTTTCACACACTTAGTGCTTATGATGCCTCACTGAGTTTAGGAGCCCTGGGAGAACTGACAGGCCACCTAATATACCTGGTTTGGGCTTCTCCATCTGCCCCTAGAGGTGATGACTGCCCTTCCCCCTCCCATGGGCCTTTCGAGGGTCCCTTGGGATGGATGCGGAAGTCCTTGCAACCATGGATCACACTGTGAAGATGACACAGATGGCCTAGAGGCAGCACTCACCTCCCCGGAGGCTTCTAGAGCTGGTTGTGCTCTGTCCTTTTCAGAGGGGTCATGAGACTGGTTCAGTAACGGGCAGTAACTACCTGAGAAGCCCAGCATAGCTGCTGTACAGAGCCCCCTCCAAATGACCTTGGAGGGCCTCAGGGTGAGGCCTGGGCACCTGCCTGTTTCTGAGCTGCTGCAAGAGCTGGGGGGCCTGCCCCTGCCCCCCACACTCTCACTCAGAGCATTGACCGGCTCGGCCAGAGTCCCCTGGCCCCCTGCGAGTTCAGTGTCATGTTCAATTCTGTCTTCCCTGGATCCCGCTCAGATGTACCCTGGCCCCTGCACTGTTCTCCGAGAGCCCATCTGCTGTGCGTGCCAGACCAAGTTTGGGGGCCATCTGCCCGTGCCTAGGGCTGAGGCGGCACTGCCTTACTGGGTCCCTCTGTCCCTGAGACCCCGAAAGCAGGTAGGTGACTTAAACCAGGGGGTCTCCACCTAGGGCCGAGGGTGCACGTCAGGGCATCAGCCACCTCAGAATTACAAGTACTTTTTTGTTGTTATTTCAGTTAATATATACTATAACCTGTTAATTCAGGTTAATGTGAGGGTACAAACAACTAGGTTGCAATGTTTGCATTTGTTGGGTAGAGTCCTTCTTGTAGTTGAGTCCCATACCCAAAAGGTGTGCCCTATGCTTGTACATTGTGCCCATTAAGTGGGAGCACACCCATCCCCTCCCTTCCTCCCCTCTCCCCCCATCCCCCCTAAAACACATTTTAAAATTATTTTTATTTATTTATTTGGAGACGGAGTATCACTCTGTCACCCTAAGTAAAGTGCCATGGTGTCATCATGGCTCATGGCAACGTCAAACTCTTGGGCTCAAGTGATCCTTCCTCCTCCCCTGAGCTGTACCTGTCCCCCACACCTTGCCCCATGTGCCCCCTCACCTGGCTGTTCCTCTGTATTCTTGGCCACAAGTCCTTTATAATAAATGGGTAAACCTGAGTAAAGTGTTTCCCTGGGTTCTGTGAACCATTCTAGCAAGTGAACTGAACCGAAGGTGGGGTTTGTGGGGAACCCCAATTTATAGCTGTCTTTTGACTGGTGTTCAAAGTGGGGGGAGCCTTGTGGGACTGAGCCCTCACCCTGGGGATCAGGTAGATGGGTCAGAGTTGAATTGATCATGGGCACCCTGCTGGTGTCTGCTGGCGACTGGGCCTGTGTGGGTAACCCGCTCCCCGCACCTGGAATCAGAAGGGTTATGTTAATTGGTTTTGTTTTTTTTTTTTTTGTATTTCTAAGGGTTGGTTTTGGTGAAGTGGGATTTGTTAGATTGGCCTTGGCTGAGGGAAACGTGGTTTGGAAAGAGGAGGAGGAAAGGGTTTGGGGATGAGGCACCTTTGATTTCTGGGTGGCTGTGTGTCCCCCATGGTGGAGCTGCACTGTGCTGTGCTTGCTTTAACTCTGGATATCACCTGTGGGGTGGAAGGTGGGTCCTGCTTCCAGGAGCTGGTTCACTGATGCTCAAGGAGATGAAGCTAATAAGAAAAAAGCAAATATTCAACCCCTAAATGAAATTAAATGAAATTTAAACAAAGAATGTGGGTCCAACCTTGCCACTAGTGAGTCTGAGCTTCAGCCCCAGGCCCCAGGGCCCCCGTGCTCTTTTCTCCCACAAGTGGCCAGTGCCCTCTTGTCTGACGTCCGTCAGTCGCCGTCCCTTTCTGAGGGGGTATTCCAGCTGTCCGTCACTGCTGATGTGGTGCAAGGAACATTCTTGTGCCCACAGCACTTAACATGCACAAGCATCCTCAGAGGGGACATTCCTGGGGTCCCAGTGTGTCTGCCATCCTGTAGACCTCGTCTCAATGCCAGCAGAGCCCTGTTCAGCTGAGAATGCCAAGGCCAGGGGTGCTGAGTGTTTTGCTCAAGGGCAATTGCTGGAGACCTCTAGGCTCAGGACAGGGCCAGGTCTTCTGACACCATCCCACATGTTCTTCCTGGGTATCATGCAGATATCCCACTGCACAGGGCAGATGGTGGGTGATGAGGGCAGGCAGGCCACGGGGCCCTGTGTCCCCCACCCCGGGAATGTTCTGAAGGGGAGACTGTGTTCCCATGGTGGGTCTGGGCTTGTGGTGGGAGGGACGCAGGAGGAGCTCTTTGGGCCCAGCTGGGCTATCCGTGCGAGGCTCCAGCTGCTTATGAACCCGTGGCTCCTTCCTCTTTGCTAGATCCCAAAGACGGTCCGGTTTCATATCCCCCAAACTACCAAGATGTGCTCCTGCTCATGCCACAGCTTTGGGGGCCGCCTCCCAGTGCCGAGGGACCAGGCAGTGATGCCCTACTGGGTGCCTCAGGTCCTGAGGTCCCAGAAGCAGGTGAGGAGGGCCAGCCTGCAGTGTGAAGGGGAGCACAGGGTGCCTGGAGGCCCCCGACAGAGACCTCTGCCGCTGCCTAGAGAGGGTCCCTTGACAGCTGCCCTGGGCTGTGGAACACAGAAGGTGCTGGGCTGTTGGGAGGACCGGCAGGTCTCCCAGGTTTCTGGGCAGGCAGTGCTGGGCAGGGCCGGACCACCCGGTTCTCTGCAAAGGGTTTTCCCCCGTCTCCTCTGTCCCCTTCTTGCCTCCTCCCTGACCTGGCCTGGCTCTCTTCCATCTTTCTCCTCACTGTCTGGCATCCTGTGGTTGGAAGCCCTGGCCCTGACACAGCACAGGGGGTGCTGGGAAGGACCATCGCAATTTCCTGTCCTTTTTTTTTTTTTGTAGAGATAGAGTCTCATTTTATCACCCTCGGTAGAGTGCTGTGGCATCACAGCTCACAGCAACCTTCAGCTCTTGGGCTTAGGCGATTCTCTTGCCTTAGCCTCCCGAGTAGCTGGGATTACAGGTGCCTGCCACAACACCCGGCTATTTTTTGTTGCAGTCTGGCCAGGGCTGGGTCTGGACCCGGCACCTTTGGTATATGGGGCCGGCACTCTACCCACTGAGCCACAGGCGCCGCCCATCCTGTCCTTTCTCTGATCTGTCTAGCCACCACCACATCTCCTGCCACAGGGGCACCTTCCTCCCCTGCCCCAGTCTCTGGGAGGGAGGGACGGGCTGCTGCTGCTTTTTTTTTTTTTTTGAGACAGAGTCTCACTATGTAGCCCTGGGTAGAGTGCTGTGGCATCATAGCTCACAGCAGACTCAAACTCTTGGGCTTAAGAGATTCTCTGGTCTCAGCCACCCAACTAGCTGGGACTACAGGTGCCCGCCACAATGTCCAGCTATTTTTTTGTTGCAGTTGTTTAGCTGGTCTGGGCTGGGTTCAACCCCCACTCGGCGTATGTGGCTGGTGCTGTAAGCACCACGGGCTTCTTTCCTTCCTTCACCCAGACCCCCTTTGTTTTCCATTAGTGAGTAGTGAACTGTCCCGGGGTGAAGGCCTTGTGGCAAGGAGACCATGGCTGGCATTCTGAGCTGGCCTCTGCCCCTGCCCAGAAGGTCCAGTCCAGATCCCCTGCCCTCCCCTGTGGCAGTGGCTGGGCTGACCGCACCCGCTCCTTGTATTCTAGGTGGTGATGCAGCAGCAGAGCAGCAGAAGTTTCCAAGGTAACATCGAGAATCTCCTCTCATCCCCACCCTGAGTGTCACGGGGGATGGTGGGGAGGTGGGGAGACTCCTCCTGTCCCCAGACCCCTGTGAAACAAAGAGGACCACAGTGGTGCCAGGCCTGCGAGTCCCCTGTCCTGCTTTCCCAAGGCACTGGTTGTGCCGTCTTTCCCCAGGGAATGGGAGAAGCCTCCACTGCCCAGCTCACCCTGCCCCTCAGCTGGTGTCAGCTGGGGATGGAGCAAGTGTCCAGCACGCCTAGGCGATGTCTAATCTTCTACAATTCCAGACACAGGAGGGGCACGTGTGCGTCTATCCCCGACACAGCACATGTCCCTGTATACAGCCCGTTATCTGGTCCCGTTCCTGTACTCACAGCATGTCATATATTCAAAGCACAACATGGACCTGTTCACGACACAGTGTGTCATAACTCACGAGTCAGGAGCTAGCACCTGAGCCTTCTCATATTCATCATCACTTCGTTGTACCCACACTCCTGTCGTGTGTAGGAAGCTACATCTTCCACTCGAGTGTCTGAGACAGGGACGCCTGAGCGTTCATGCTCTCTTCATAGTATCCTGGGGACGCGCAGCTCCACCCACCACCACGTTCTTTGTCTCTATACCAAGTGGGTCGGACTTGCCCAGCACTGTGCCTCCTGGAGCCGAGGGCTGACGGGTCTGTGTTTTCTGGGCTGGCATCGTACCCTCCCCTGTGGGCCTGGATGGCATCTGTGAGTGGGTGTGTCTGCGAATGGAAGTGGGCTCCTGGGAAGGGAGTGTTTTCCTGGACCTGCGGGGGGCTGGGGGAAGTGAATAGTTGTCAGCCGATGCACTTATCTCTTACTGGTGCAAAAATAAGCACTTTTTCTTTTTCTGAGACAGAGTCTCACTTTGTCGCCTTCGGTAGAGTGCTGTGCCATTACAGCTCCCTCCACAGCAACCTCCAACTCTTGGGCTCAAGTGATCCTCTTGCCCCCAAGTAGCTGGGACTAGAGGTGCCCACCACAATGCCCTGCTATTTGCAGAGACGGATCTCACTCTTGCTCAGGCTGGTCTTGAACTCCTGAGCTCAGGCAATCCACCCGCCTCGGCCTCCCAGACTGCTAGAATAAGTCGTTTTTCTTAATTAAAAAGTAGCATGCTTAGTAGCAGTGTGATCTGTCACAGCCCTGGCAGGGGTCAGGATGGAGGGAGCTATCCACATTGTAACGCCTGGGCAACTTTTCGTCCATGGCCCTGTGGAGACCCCCACCCGCACTGGCGTCTGCGGCAGGAATTTCCAGAGCAGACATATTGGAGCCACTTGAATGCCTCTTGTAGGACATGAGTGGAGGGTATTTGAAATGTGGCACTCACCATCTGGGTACGCAGCGGGAAAGACAGCGAACGGGACTCATGTGAATAACTTGGGAAGGTCCCCAAGAGTTATTGCTAAAGCAAGCCGTCGGCCAGGCCTCTGTTGGTGTAAACCTGTAGGCCAGGGCTCCGTCTGGGCACAGATGGAGGTCTGGGAGGTGTGTGTCACAGGTCACCCATGTGGGCCCAGCGGGAAGGGCTTGGAAAAGACCCTGCAAAGAGGGAACAAAGCCGGAAGTGGTACGATGGCGCAAGTGGCAGGCACAAGAGCCAGAAGTCGCCTTCGCAACGAAAGTCTGCGGCAGTCGGAAGCGACTATGGGAGAAGCTGCCCTTGGAACTGTATATTCACACACTTGAGGGTTTATTTTTATTTTTTTTGTAGAGAAAGAGTCTCACTGTACCACCCTCAGGTAGAGTGCCGTGGCATCACACGGCTCACAGCAACCTCCAGCTCTTGGGCTTACGCGATTCTCTTGCCTCAGCCTCCCGAGCAGCTGGGACTACAGGCGCCCGCCACAACGCCCGGCTATTTTTTTGTTGCAGTTTGGCCGGGGCTGGGTTTGAACCCGCCACCCTTGGCATATGGGGCCGGCGCCCTCCTCACTGAGCCACAGGCGCCACCCGAGGGTTTATTTTTATTGATTATTTTTGGCTTTGAATACTTTGGATTTTAGGAACAGTGAAAAGCTTACTTACTTTTGAATCATATACATCACTGGCATGTTTCTAAAAACTAGCATTCATTTTTCTCTGAGCTTTGTTTTGTAGTTCAGGAAATTTAGACCCCGAGTCTGTTGTTTCCCTGGGCTGTTGTCACCAAGAAATCACCAGCCAGGAATACCTTCTGCATCCCCCTGACTCGACCTAGCCTCCCCATCCCGGAAGCCCCTCACACCTGCCCTTTCTCCACCCAGAGCCCCCCTTGACTCCCTTTTTCCGCCACAACCGCTGGCGCGTCTGCTGTGACCAGCGTCCCATGATGCAGTGGCAGCAACTCCAGGCCCCTCACCAGGACAGGGCCCCGGTGCCTCGGTGGGAAGCCAGCACCCCGGCTCCGCTGCTGCCCACGGGCCTTGGGCTCCTCGCACTCCTCCACGTCATCCTGAGGGTCATCGTGGCCATTCGGTGAGCAGATAGACCATGCTTCTCCCCCCCCCTCCCCCGCTCGGAGATGCCTGGCAGGGCTGAGGTGTGGTGCCCAAAAGGGAGGATTCCACCGGACGCTAGAGTGGCCATCATGCTGTGCAGGCCCCACTTCTCCCCCTTTCCAAGCGAGGTGTTAGCCATGCACAGCCATATGGAGCAGAGGGCCAGAGCGGCCAGGTGACGGGGCTCTTGGGGGATCAAGCCCCTTTCCTGCTCCCGGGAGACCACCAGAACGGCCGGGTGGCGGGGGCTCTTAGGGGCTCAAGCCCCCTTCCTGCTCCCGGGAGACCACCCGTTGATTTCTGTCATCTCATGGTGGGTCTTGGTGCCGTGCCAGTGTCTGGGGTCTGACCCCTCTCAGGGAGGGGACCTGCTCCCTGTCCTATCTTCAGCCAGGGCCACCAGGCTCTGGGTGGGGAGCCCGTCCCCTGGAGTCCAGTCCCCACCCTCCTCCACAAGTGTTGCCCTGGAACGCTCATGGCTCACAGCTCAGGACCAGAATACCTCCAGGGCACCCCTTGGTCCAGGGGTCAGAAAAGCCCCTCCCCTCCCTTTTCTTCCTTTTCCCTTCTCCCCCTCTAGACACTCATGGTACGTTGTTCCAGGTGGGGGTGGCATATGCTTTTGTTCTGAAGTTCCCCCAAAGTGTGGTTGAGCTGAGGCTCAACCTGCATGTTTGTACGGCTTCCTGTTTCCCAACCCCTGGACTTGGTATCCTGAGCCCCCCTCTTTCATCCTCGTCAACATTTATCTCAGGGGCCCCGGAAACCCCTCACTCTGCAGTGTTGGCTCTGAGCTGAGCTTGTAAGGCACCAGCCAGCCATGTGGGACATCGCGTGTTGTGTGCCTGGGATGTGCGGGCGCCCAGTGAGCTCCCCGACTCCGCACTCGGGGCTATCTTGGGAGGAGCTGTGGCTGTCTGGAGGGGAGAGGGTGAGCTCAGAACTCTCACCCGGGAGCCCTCCTGGTCAGGGCAGACCTGCTTTAGCCTCGTTTCCTGTGCCGTCTGCACGGTCCTCTCCATGGAGCAAGTGGGCTCTCTGAGGGGACTGCTCCCCTAGCCGGGTCCCTCCCTGGCCGTGAGCGATGTGGGGACCCTGGAGGTGGGGCACCCAGCCGCACCCACGGAGGCTGGCCACCAGGGGCACTGCAGTCTGGGCCATGCTGGACGATGCCTGGTTACTGCCTCTCTCTTTGCCTTCCAGCCAGATGTTCTGGTTCTGAAGTTGGAACCTTCAGCAGCTGTCAAGAACATCAGCAAAAACGTTAGTTACAATCAGGATCTTCAACGAGAGTCCTCCGAAAGGGGGGAGTGTATGATATCCAGTATTTTAGTATAATTCAAACCAAGATTCAATCCAAATTATTTACCATCCGGTGATTCTTAGTTGCAGCAGAGCTGGTATGAAAGTGGGTGAAATTTTGTTATGCATGCAGCCAATAAATGTTATTTGCAAAACTCGGAGCTGGCCACTTGAGTGATCGCTTCTGGTCTCCCTTCATCAGGGAGGGGCTTGTTCCCCATTTCTGTGCCCTGGGGAGAGGGGCCAGCCTGAGTGTCTCCTCCCTCTGCCAGGGCAGAGCAGGGAACAGACCCACTGGATAAGGGCTTGACACCTGTTTCAGGTGGGTCTCACTTTAAGTAGCTTAACTTTGCTGATGAATTGCATTTTAAAATTTGACATAACACACATTGTTAACATTCACTTTTTAAAAAGTATAAAATTCAATGGTTTCTAATATATTTACAGTGTTGTGCAACCATCGGCACCACTTCCAGAACGCTTTCATCACTGTAAAAGGAAACCCCACATCCGTTAAGCCATCATTCCTCCTCCCCCGGGAGGCCCCGGTGCTTGGAAACCAGGAACCTGCCTCCTGTCTCTCTGGATTTGCCTGTTCTGGGCTTTTCATATAAATGGCATCACACAACATGCAGGATTTTTGTGACTGGCTTCTCTCACTCGGCTGTTTTTATTTTATTTTATTTTTTAATTTTAAGTAAATTTACTTGAGGAGGTGCCCATAGCTCAGTGGGTAGAGCACCAGCCACATACACCCAGGCTGGCGGGTTCAAGCCCATCCTGGGCCAGCTAAACAACAATGACAACTGCAACCAAAAAATAGCCAGGCGCTCTGGCAGGTGCCTGTAGTCCCAGCTACTTGTGAGGCTGAAGCAAGAGAATCGTTGAGCCCAAGAGTTTGAGGTTGCTGTGAGCTATGATGATGACATAGCACTCTACCGAGGACGACCAAGTAAGACTCTGTCTTGAAAACAAACAAACAAACAAACAAACACAAGTGACTAAACTGTTGGTATTTATCACGGGTGTGGACCACTGGGTCTGCGTGTTCTCAGACTGTCCTGGACCCGAGTGTCATTGTCCGTGTCACATGTGGCCTGGGGGGAGGTGAAGGTGGAATCCCGGACAGGGCCCTGTTGATGGAGCTGAGACTCTGACGCTGTTGATCTGGTTTATATGTTTTACGAGGTGCCTACTAGGTACTCGGGGACGTCCCCGTCCCTCGTGTGCTGCTGACAACCAGCGTGAGGTCTTCTAATTGGCTTCGCACGTAGCTGCACCCTCCCTCAGCCCTGTAACGGTCTGGAGTAATGAGCTCTCCCCATCTCAGTGTTTGTGTAATGCTTTATTCATGGTCATGAAACGGTGGCAGCATTAATTTCAGGGGAACATTTAATGATGTATGTGTTTGGTGAAGGTCCCAGCTCCTGACCCGTAGGTGCCAGATCTGTTTGGGGCCATGCGAGATGTTTTGCAAGAGAGAAAAAAAGAGGTGCTGTTTTTTTTCAGGAAAAGAAGAGGCGTTTCACAGCTGAACCTTGTTCTTCTGGGGAATATTTGTCAAAGTCGACAGAAAGAAAACGTGGAAATTTCCAGTAGTTCTCCTTTAAGGAGAGGGACCTCTTACAACCCGAAGTATAATTGTATTCCTCCATTTGCTTACAGGCATTGGATTGTCCATCAGTCCATTCGTCCACCCATCCACCCACTCACTCCCATTCATCACTCATCCTCCTGTCCACTCCACTCACCTACCTCTCACTCCGTTCATTCACCCACTTGCCCCCCATCTACGCACCCATGCACACAACCATCCATTCATCTATCCACCCCCTCACGCTCCCATCTAAACTTCAGCCACCCGCCCACCCCCACTTCCATAAAACTAGTCATCTATTCATTTTTCCTTCATCCACCTGCCTCCATATTCCCCCATCCACCCACCAATTTGCCATCCACCATCTCTTATCCATCCATATTCATGCACCTGTTCAGCACCCATCCATCCACCCATCCAAAAATCCATCCATTCCTCCATTCAAACACCCATTCACCACCCATCCATCCACCATCTAAACATCCATCCATCCATCCATCCATTCAAACACCCATTCACCACCCATCCATCCGCCATCTAAACATCCATCCATCCATCCATCCATTCAAACACCCATTCACCACCCATCCATCTACCATCTAAACATCCATCCATCCATCCACCCACCCATCCATCCACAAAGCTATTTACCACCATCCATCCACATATTTATTTAGTTGCCCACTATGTGGTCCATGCTATGGGAGATATAAGGAAGAGAGGAAGAATTTCTCCCCTAAGGAGTTCACAGTTTAGCAGAGCTCCTAGGACACAAACTCGGGTAGTTCCTGCACCAGGCACTTGGAAGTGATGATTGGATAGGACACCACTGCGTGCTGCTAAAGTGCATGGTCTTCAAACCATGCCACCTGGTTCGCACCCGAGCTCTGCCATTCCCTCAGGGTGAGGCCTCAGGTAAATTGTTTAACCCTCTGACACTTGATTCCTCTTTTGTAAAGTGGAGCTAATAACAGTATCAGCCTCGTGGGGTGAGTCTCCAGACTTAGGTCCTAGGTGTGTGTGTTTGATAAAACCCCTAGTCTGGTACAGACGAGACACGTTACACAAGTGGGAGGCACGTGCTGGTCTTTGAACACCGCCGTGTGCAAACATGTTCTCTCACTGTGGATAAGTGGCTGAGGGTCATGCAGCAAAGGCCGCTGGCAGTGGGTCCACAAGGCTGGCCAGAGGCTGTGATTTTCCGGTAGCTGTGCTTGATTATCTCTTCAGGTCACTGCTGAGGTCAGCAGCGTCCAAAACTTCCTCACTGGCCACCTGCCCCCATCTCTACCCCCTACAGATCATCATTACATCTGTGGCAGAGTGAAAGCTGAAGTCCCCACCGTGGGTCGCCAGCCCCGCAGCCCCCTGCTTCTCGGTGGGGCCTCACCCCTAGATACACCCTGCTGGGGGTGTGGACGCCTGACGGCTGAGCAGGTGTGGGGTGCGGTGCGTACAGGAAGACCCCAGTGTTGGGGTTCGCACTGGGGATTGTGCTGCTGCTCAGCGTGTCAGAGTCGCACCGCATATCGCTAGTCTGGGAAAAGATCAAAACTCAAAATCTGAAGTGCGGTTTCCACTTAATGCACATCACTTTTGCACCCCTGATAAAGTCAAAAACCCATAAGCCGAGGCACCGCAAGCGGGGCCATCTGTGTGTCTTTTAGTGTATGCTTTGCGCCCTGTGTGTCTCCCCGCATCAGGGGTGAGCTCCCGGGCCTCAGGCCCCCAGCTGATCATCCTGTTTCTCTGGAGGTGGCCATGGTACCAGGAAGCGGCTGGTGGATAGACACATGGACTTTCTTGTTCACAGGAACCGAGTGGGACGTGGCCTCTGGCAGCTGTGGTGTCCCCAGTTTTGCCATTGGCTGAGTGTCTGGAAGAGGGTGCGAGCTCTCTCTGATTGCCTGCAGCTCTGAGGACAGTCTCCCTGACGCCCAGAGTCCCTGTCCAGACTCTGCTGTGCCCTGCCCTTCAGTGCTCTGTGGCTTCTGTGTGTTGTGAGGAGAAGCACTGAGCCCTGGGTCCTGCTGGTCATTTATCAGGTCTGGTCTGCCTGGGTTGGGTGGGGCAGGATGGGCCAGTGGGGGCACAGCAGGATACAGCTGGGGCTAGTTCCCGGCGGGGACATGGCTGGTCCTGGGGTGAAGGGTGCTGTGGGACCCCAGATTCAGTCTCGTGTACCTGACACACAGCTGCAGACAACATGGTGGCGTGGGACATGAGGTCCTCCACTCTGTCTTGTCACAGAGATGAGGCCTCCAGCTCTCATGCGGGGTGTGGGGGGTAAGGTGTGGGCGTCTCTATCACTTTTGGTCTCAGGCAACTCCTGGAGCCATTGGGCTCCTGGGCGTGAGCACTGACTGCAGATTCCTCCCAAAGGACAGACTGGACAGGCCAGTGCAGTGCAGTGGCCCTGGAGCTGCCCCCTGTTCTACGAAACAGCTGTGCCCACAGTTAGAAACTGCTGCGAGGACCAGGTGGGCAAGAGACAGCTCCGGCCTAGTCCCTTTTCCCATCAGGGCAGGAGGCAGTGTCGTGGAGGGGGCAGTGAGGAGGGTCCTGGGCCTGGTCCTGGTCCTGTCTCTGGGCCTGTGGAGGCCCTGCCTGTCCTGCTCCCTCTGCCTGGAACTCCCGTGTCCCATTCCACCTCCCTCATTAGGCCCAGTGCCAGAGTCATGGCCTTTTAGCAATTGGATCCAACTCCTCTCAGATCCATTTTGTCAATACCATCATAGTGATGCAAAGAATTCATTCCAGAAACAAAGCTGGGCAGGTGGGGGAGGGGCGGCCATGCAGCCCCATTCAGGACACAGTCAGTCTGAGGGACTCTGAGCCCGAAGTGTGCTGCTGATTTGCTGGCTGGGTGGACAGTGACGTTGGGCCATCATACTTGGTGGTTAACAGCCAGGGGTCAGTTTGTGAGTGGAGCCCACTGGCCAGGTCAGTGATTTCACTTTCCTGAACTTCCTTTTCTCCTTTGCTGAATGAGATGTCGCTGGTGACACGCTCAGGCTGATGCCTGTCTCAGAGCAAGCGGTGTGTATTAAACACTTCACCGATGATAAGTCATGCTCTGAAACAGGGTCTGTGACCAGCCCCAGTTCACAGACATCAGATTCAAGAGATGCTCCGGCAGAAACGTGACCTGCCTGTCAGTTTTCCGGTGCTTCGCAGCCAACCGTGGACTCAGCAGCCTCAAACAAGCCTTAATTATCTTACATGGGTTTTGAAAATCAGGAACCCAGGAGCAGTTTACTTGGGTGGCTGTGACTCCGGGTCCAAGTGGATGGCCAGGGCTGCCACCAGACGAAGGCTCATCTGGGGCGAAGCGGCTACCAAGCTCACTCTCCTGGCTGTGGTTGCCAAGGCTCCCTTCCCTTACCCTGTGCCCCTGACAGGCCTGCTGGTCACTGGCAGCAGCTGGCTTCCCCAGAGAGGGGTCCAAAAGGCAGGAGAGGGAGAAGAGGAGGGAGGGAGAAAGGGAGGGGAAGAGAAGTGGAGGGAAGTAGAAAGGAGAGGAAGAGAGAAAAGGAGGAAGAAGACAGAGACGAGAGAGCCCAGGATGGAGGCCACGGAGTCTCATGTGCCCTGACCCTGGAAGTGCCTCACTGCAGATTCTATGGGCCATGCAGACCAACCTGGTCCATGGGGGAGGGGCTGTGCAAGGGCACGGATTCCAGGGACCCCCCCCCCCCCGGGACGTCCTGTCTGAGATGGGTTCCCAGGGACATGTGGCACGGTGAGCACAGCTGGAGCACCTGCACTCTGCTCTGGTGCGTCTTCACTCACTGCGGCGGCGGCAACTGCTGCAACAGAGGGGAAGATGGGACTGGCAGTCCCCGGGGAGGTTGGCCCGACATTAACACCACCACCACCACCCATGTCAAAGGCTGTCACTTCAGCATTCGCTGGCTGGGCTGACCATTGGTTTCAGATGGTCTGAAATTAGACTCACAAAGGAAGCATGTGGGGTTGTACACACAGGTGCTTTCTGGCCAGGACCTCAGCAGCTTCTCTCTCACCTCGAAGGACAGAAACGGGAGGGAAGCTTGGAAGCCCCAAGAAAGGTATGTGTGGGCTGGTTTGAGGGGACTGGGAATTAACTATTGTAATTTTTTTTAAAAGATGAAATGATACAGTTTTTGTTTTTAATCTTTCCACTGTTTCCAGAGGTAGAAAATCATGGCCTCTGGCTTTCTCCCAAGCGAGCTCTTGGAGCCAGGGCCATAGAGGAGGCTGCAGGGACTTCTTACTCTTGGTGTTACTAATATTTAATAGATCTAAACTTTTTTTGTTTTTTTCCTGTGGTGGAAGAGGGGAAGGAACTGGACTGATGTTTTTGAGCACCAACAATGACAGTTTCTGTTTCCTCTGCGAGGTGCTCCACCAGTATCATCTTAACCTACCTTCACACCGAGGCTCAGGGAGGTGCAGTCGGTGACTTGCCCACAGCCACACAGCCAGGCCTTTCCCAGCCCTGTATTCCAGCAGATGGGTCCATTTGTGGCTTTTACTTCCAGCCTCCTGTCTTGGTCCTGCTGACAGGAGGGCTGTCCCTGTCCTGTGTCTACCTGCAGAGGTTCCTCTTCTCACAGAACCTGCTTGGCTCTGTCCACTGCCTCAGGACCAGCAGCCTCTGGATGGCAGGGTCAGAGCGCTCAGCCCTGTGCTGGGGTAGAGGCTGTGCTCGGGGAAGAACGGCCACACCTCAGTGCCTCTTGAAAAATGTGCAGGTCTCTGGCTGACAGGACTCTTAACACCTTCCAGCAGTTTCCTCAGAATTGCGGGAGCTCTGCAGGCAGGATTTGTGGCCGTGGTAATAATAACAATATCCTGCCGTACCAGGCTCCTGCTGCCTGGAGAACTGAGCACCATCCCCGGGGCGGTGGTGTAGCCCCTCATACTGGGGAGGTTATGAGTGCGTAAGTTACCTACCAGGGCCCTAGTGCTGTCAGGTACTGGAGCTGATGCCCAAACCCAGCTGCGCCCAGAGCACTGTCCAACCTTGAAGGACTCTTAGAGTCCAAGTGGGTGGCACGGAGCCCAGGGCTGGGGGGCTGGGGAAAATGCTACTATAAAAACAAAATAAAAATCAGCTACCTAAAGCTTTGTAGAAGTCTTTAAAATCTATTAAAACCCTCCTATCCAGTATAAATCTCTATATGCACTATAAAGAACTAAAGTAAACACTTTTTGTAAACTGTTAAATTGGATAAATTCTGCAAGTTGGTCCTCCAGCAAGACAATCTTTTGGGGGCAGTGGTATGAGACGAGAGGGCCCACGCCACGGCTGGTGAGGACCCCGTTGGGATCTTTCTCAGGATGTGTGTGGATTGCACGGGAAACTGTCCCCTGCGGACAGAAGAGGCAAGGGATTGTCCAGGGGCTCTTGCCTCCCGGTGGTGAAGGGCTGTCCTACCCATGGGGTGAGGCATCATTGTCACCTCTGAGGCTGGATAGGCTTCTGCAGCTCCCCATGGGACGGTGGCAGAGAAGCGGAGCTAAGAGCAGTATGTACGCGGTGCAGGGAGGCAAGGTGTGGGCTGCAACCGGCACAGCTGCTTGGTGTGGAAGTTGCTGAAGCAAAATTGTGGGCCGTGAGGACAGCATCAGGGCACGGGCTGCCCCACACCCCAGCCTCGAGTGTCCACAGGCTCCTCCCCAACCTGCCCTGGCTTCCTCCCATGCCTACTCTGCTCAAGCAGCTCCCCTTTCTACCCTAAGGTGGGTCATATTTCTCCTGCGTAAAATGGAAATAAGTAATTCTGTTGACTCACATCCCGTTGAAACATCTTTCCGTGGACCGTGCTGGCTGCCCCTAGCCCAGGATTAGGGTGGGAGGCCACAGAGATCCGTAGCCATGTCTGCGCTGCAGCCAGGTTGGGGAGCATTTGTTGGCTGTCTCACGGCGGACTCTGTGTGTGGTTTCCACATTCATCTTTAAACCAGCCAGATGTCTTCGGGTCTCCCCAAGGTCAGACACAGAAGTGCAAATACTCATCGCAGGATAAATGTGCGTCACAGATGTAGAGGAGATTAAAACGTTCCGTTTCTCAACATAAGCTGCTTGTGGTTCCCCCTGTCTTTTTCTGTAGGTGAGTTTATTTTTCCTGACTGCCATTACTAACCAAAGTCCGTCTGCCTCACTTACAAGCTCCTGGTAGGTGGACGGAGTCTCGGGCGGTGAAATTGATGATAGATTATTTCCCAGACACAGAGTGCTGGCTACTAACCGATTTCCCTGTGAGCCACACAGGGACACTTCCTGGGAGTCTCTGCTTTGTCTGATGACGCTGAGCAAGTCACTTGTTCAACAGGTATTTACCCAGGACTTACTGCGTGTCAGGCGCTGGGTTTGATACTGCACGTGTGTGATCTCATTCAGGGCTCTTCCTAATCCTGTGAGGGTGACACACTCCACACTTACAGATGTGCTGGTTTGGTTAAACTGATGTGGGTGGAAGTTTTTCCTGCCCTCACTTTTGTATGACTTTCCTCATGCATCTCAGGTCTATGTGTGTGTTATAAAGCCCACGATACATTGCCATTATATTAGTGTAAAATAACAATTAAGGATATTTGGCCTAAGGTTTATCATGCATATGTCCCTTTTTAGTTTTTCACTGTCTACCTACAATGTACCGCGTCATGTATAAGTGATAAGAACTTTATCGTCCCCACGTTCTATGCTATTGTCATCAGACATGCACAATCCTTTGCTTCTATTTTTGCTTTAGATATTAAATACCTTTGTGTAATTAGAAAGTTCTCTCATACTTGCCTTCATTTTAACAATTTCCAGAGTTCTTCATTTGCCCACGTAGAGCCAAGTTTCTGTCTGGTTTCACTGCACAGTCTCCTGATAATTAATGACCTCACATGTAATTTTACCGAAATTAAACAAATTGCCTGTATTTATGAGTGCTATTTCTTCCTGAGGGAGGAATTCTGTGTTGACAGTTATTTTTTCTCTCAGCACTTTGGCGATGATGCTTCATCACCCTCCGCATTATGTAGTTTCTTTTCTTTTCTTTTTGGAGACAGAGTCCCACTAGGTTGCCCTCCGTAGAGTGCTTTGGCGTCACAGCTCACAGCAACCTCCAACTCTTGGGCTTAGGCGATTCTCTTGCCTCGGCCTCCCCAGTAGCTGGGACTACAGGTGCCCGCCACAACGCCCGGCTATTTTTTGTTGCAATTCCCATTGCTGTTTTTTAGCTGGCCACGGCCAAGTTCGAACCTGCCACCCTCGGTATATGGGGCTGGCGCCCTACCACGGAGCCACAGGCACCGTCCCATTATGTAGTTTCTTTTTTTTTATTTTTTAATTTTTTTCCATTATGTAGTTTCTGATGAGAAATCCACCATCACTCTTATCTTAGCTCTTTCATTTATCCCACTGCCTTTAAGACTTTCTCTGTCTCTTCATTCTGCAGGATTTGAATCTATGTCTTTAAAAAGCCAAACTGCAACAAAAAAATAGCCGGGCGCTGTGGCGGGCGCCTGTAGTCCCAGCTGCTCGGGAGGCTGAGGCAAGAGAATTGCTTAAGCCCAAGAGTTGGAGGTTGCTGTGAGCTGTGATGCCACAGCACTCTACCGAGGGCGATAAAGTGAGACTCTGTCTCTACAAAAAAAAAGAATCCTGCATGGGGTTCTCTGATCTTTTTGGATTCGTGACTTGATGTCTTTCATTAGTTTTGTGACACTCTCAGCCGTCGTCTCTTCACATGTATCTACTGTCCCCACCCTCTCTTTTCCCTCCTGGGTTTCGATTACACACCGTTCCTACTGGTTTTGAGACCCCTCATCACCTTCATAGTTATCCTCTTGTTTCTCCCTCCTCCCTATCGCCTCGTGTTTCAGTTTGGAGAATTTCTGCTGACCTAGCTTTGAGTTCATCGGTCTTTTTCTTGACGGAATCGAGCCTGATGAGGACATGCCCCCCACCTCTTAACACCTGTTTTATTTCATAGTGCTCCCCTCACTTGTTTTGCCTCCCGACTCTCCTGAACTGACGATCATTTCGTGTATTTTTTTTGTTGTTCGAAAGGAGGGTAACCCTGGGGTTTATTACTCTATAGCTGCCAGACCATCCTTTTATTTCAAACTTATCTAGGTCTCCGAAGTTTACCTCTTGTAGCTCTTCTCTGGTCCCCTATTTACTTGGGACAGAATATTAAGTAGGATTTTTCTGACTCTTGACCAGCATGGGGAGCCATATCAGGGGCATTCCTGTCTTTCTACTCACAGAGACTAGCCTTGATGTTGCTGAGATGCCAAGGGGGCTGACACATGTGCAGCGTTGTGACAGTTGACCTTGGGTCATACAGACCGGGCTTCCCATCCCAGCCGGCTGGTTGCTCAGCCTGTCTGAGCCCTGGCTTCCTCATGTGTGAAAAGGAGTGACAAATGGTCACTGTAGGATTAAAGGCAATGATCCCTGTCACTCTTTCTCTACCACATGCCTGGCACTCGATAGAGGCTTATAAATGCTATTGAATGAACGGGGGGCTTTTAAGACACAAACCCCTGATTTATTAAAATAAATAAAAAAAAGTCCCGGATGATTCAGTCTATTCTTGTGTTTTTCTTTTTTGAGACAGAGTCTCACTCTGTTGCTCAGGCTAGAGTGGTGTGGTGTCATCATAGCTCACAGCAACTTCAAACCCTTGAGCTCAAGTGATCGTCCTGCCTCAGCCTACCAAGTAGCTGGGACTATGGGTGCCCTCCACAATGCCTGGTTAATTTTTCTATTTTTATTAGAGACAGGGGCTCGCTCTTGCTCAGGCTAGTCTCAAACGCCTGAGCTCAAGCGATCCTCCGTGTCCTCCCTAAGTGCTGGGATGACAGGTGGGAGCCACCACGCACAGTGTCTCTCTAATTACTGTGTAGAGAACAGATTGGAGGGGCAAGGAGGATGCAGGGAGACTAATTCCCCACTCTTATGTGTGATAATCTGCTTCTAAGACAAGGTCTGCTATGATGCCAGCTAACAAAAGTAAAGAATGTGATTGGAAAACCAGCACCTGGCAGCCGTGACGGTAATAACTGAGGTAAGAGCCATTAGCCGACGCTAACACGGGTGGGTAGAAACGTCACGAGCGATGGATGTTTACAACCTCTCAAAGAGCCTCCTCACAAGATACTAATTCTGCAGGGTAAAGTATTAACTAGACAGTTAATAAGAAAAAAAGAAGAAAACCGCAACCACCACCTTAATCAATATTAATATCATCAATGAATGAACAGACAGACACCCAGGGCCTCCTGACACAAATCACTTCCCGGCGTTCCTGCTGGGAATGCAGACCCTCAGTCTAACCATGAGGAAATACGAGACAAACCCACACTGAAGGACATTCCATGAAATAACTGGCCTGCAAAAGGACGGAGGCTGAGGAATGTTCCGGATGGAGGAGGAGACTAGAGACCAGATAGCTGAATGCAAGGCCTGGCGGGATCAGCCTCTGTCTAGGGACTCTCCTGGACAGTTGGTGAAGCAGGATTCGATAGTAACAGTGTATCAAAGCGAACTTCCTGATTTTGAGGATTGAGAATGCCTTTGTTTTAAGGAAATACACATTGACATTGTAATCTAGGAGTAAATGGGGCATCCTGCTTTAGATACCTATCTTTCCTAATCTTCCCCGTTTTACAGATGAGAAAGCTGAGGCTCAGAGATGAAATAAGAGCCTGGTGGAAAGCAGTCTGCTTGGCTGTGCTGGGGCAGCCGGCCTCCCCCTCTTGTCTGCTGTGTCTCCCTGAGACACCTGTGGGAGTGGGGTGCCGCTCTGCTCTGTGTGTCCTTGGAGCCTGGATGGACTGCCAGCCCTGTGACACGGGCTCTGTGAGTATCTGCTGATGGAACTCAGCACACTTGATCCTTGGGGTCGAAACTTGGCTTGAACTGCGGCCGACTGAGAAGCTGTGTGACTTTGGATAAGTTAATTAACCTCTCTGGGACACAATTTCCATATCTATAGAATGCTGAGTCTGACTCCTACCTCACAGGGTTGTGGTGAAGATTTCAGGGCACAGTGATGTAGGTAAAGCAATTGCAGCACCTCGCGTGGCTTAGGGTTACTGAATGAACCAGCCAGGGAGCTAATTAAAGTGCCCTGTGGCCCCTGCGTCTGGGGGCCCCAGACCATCCTTCAACAGCATTTTCTGGAAACACTAGGGTAACTCTGCTCACCCTGCGCCCCCTGCGCCCCTCTGGTTCCCCCGCCGGGCTGTGCCGTCTTGTGTCACGGCAATGTCTGCGTTTCCAGCCGGGGGACTAGGCCTGCCTCCTGTCCTTGCGCTCACCTCATGGGGCGGGCGGTTCCCGTCTGGGTGGCGGCTGGGAGGTGCGGCCCCGCCCCGCCCCCACCCCGCCCCTCTCCGCGCCCCGCCCCACCCCGCCCCTCTCCACGCCCCGCCCCCCACCCCGCCCCTCTCCGCGCCCCGCCCCTCCCCGCCCCTCTCCACGCCCCGTCCCCACCCCCACCCCTCTCCGCGCCCCGCCCCCTACCCCCGCCCCTCTCCACGCCCCGTCCCCACCCCCACCCCCTCCGCGCCCCGCCCCCTACCCCCGCCCCGCCCCGCGCCCCCGTCCCCGCCCGCGAGCGCCGCCGTCCCCGCCGGCCGCGAGGTGGCGCTGCGCGCGCGCCGTGGCCGAGGCGGCGCCGAGGGGCCGAGCGTCCCAAGGGCTGCTTGAAGGTTGAGGCACGGCGGTGGCTGTTCCGTTATCTCGTGGGACAGAAGTAAATTAAAATGCGTAGGTCCGGGCGCGTGCGAAGGCCGAGGGGCGCACCTCCCTCCCGCTCGGCCCGAGGCCCGGCGGGGTCCGTGTCCGGTGGGCGCCGCTGCCCTTCGGTCCGAGGAGCCGAGGTGGGGGCGGGGCGGGCTGCTGCTGTGCAGGGCCGGGGAGCGTCTGGGGAGCACCACCCGGGCAGCAGGGGTGTGACTTGTGATGGGGGCATCGAAGGACATTAGGATCTCGTCAGGGTGCGACGTGTGGGAAGGGCATTTTGTGTCTTTTTTTGGAGTCTCACTCACAGTTCTCAGCAACCTCAAACGCCCGGGCTCAAGTGATCCTCCTGCTTCAGCCTCCTGAGTGGTTGGGACTACAGGCACCTGCCACAACCCCTGGGTAGTTTTTCTATTTTCTGTAGAGATTGGCTGCTATTGCTCAGGCTGGTCTCAAACACCTCAAGGGATTCTCCAGCTTTGGACTCTGAGAGTGCTGGGGTTACAGGTGTGAGCCACCTGGCCAGGCCAGGAAGGGCAGGGGAACAGCCTGGGTGTGCCGTTGGGGACCATTCTGGCGTGGCTGGAGACGTGTGGAGCAGGTGTGTGGGGTTTGAGGGAGGACAACAGGTGGGCACGAAGGGTCTGGTGAGTGTGGATCTCCCTCCAGGCCCAGTGGTTCTCGGTTGGGTCTTCAAATCAGGGCACAGGAGCCTGTGACAGCAGGAACAAAACCCAGGGGCTGCGTGTTTTCCATCCTCTGAAGCACAGTGTGGAGGGCACTGCCAAGGCACAAGTGATTATACCCTGTGCTCAGCCCTCCACGGCCCAGAACTCCTGGCCTCAGGCCCCTCCCTGCTCCCCCTCTGCTGCTCTCCCACCTGCCTGGGCCCCACCCTGCAAAGCTGTGTTGGTAAAAGGCCCTGGATTTTATCTGCAGGATTGAATCCCCTGGAAGGCTGTCAGATGAACCCAGTAAATACATACAGGAGCCCCGGGGTTGCTGAGACTTACGGCCTCCCTGTTGTTCTTCCCAGAATGCCATTAGTGAACAGAGGTCTCCATTCTAAGGGGCTCTCTGGCTCCACACACACAGGCTTGGTCCCCTCCTGAGCTGATGCTTTGGATGCTGGTGCTTGCTTTTTGATTTACTGTGGCGTGGACAGTGCCGGGATTGTTTTGGCTCAGGACCCTGGGTGGTGAGGCTGCCCCTCTGTGGCCACATGGCAGGGAGGTTGGGCCCTGCTGGTGGGAGTGCCCTTGGCTTTAAGGAGAAGCAGGGTGACCACCCCTCACCCTGAAACTGCCCTGCTGGGGCTCAGGGGGAGGAGATGGGGCCCGAGTGCCTGCCTGCATGGCAAAACAACATTTTGGTTTTCACACTCAACACTGAAAAGTCATTAAATTGAAAGGAAACCTGTGCCCCTTCCCTCTGCAGTTAGGCCAGCGCTGTCCCCAGGTACTGCACAGTGTAGCTTTTGTTCGGGGGTCTGGAGTGTAAAATTGGAGTGGCAGGTTGTCAGTGCACACATTCAGAATTTCCTGGCTTTCATCAGCTGCGCCACTCAAATGACAAGACTTAATCCCAAATGTTTCCTTCCCTTCCTCTACCCCTCCCACTTCAGATGAGAAGGTTTCCCCCCACATCTGCAGAGTAGACTTCTGGTCCGTTTCTTCTACCATCATGGAAAGTCTATTTATGACTTTTATCAGATGTACTTGCAATTGCACAAAAAGCACTGGACATATTAAGGGCCTTTCTTAAGAGTACCTGAGCTCCTGGTTTCAGTCTGGTGTTCATTTCTCCTTCTGACTTCTCCATTCTCACCTGCCTCTTTACAAGGACGAGGTCACACACATCTCAGGCCTGGAGGTCGGATCTCAGGGCGGCGATCCCAGGTGGTTTTATTCTGTTGTGACGTCACATCGATTGAAGTCTGTTACTTAGGGCCTCTCTCACTGTGGTCATTTTTATTAAAGAAAGGCTTGCTTGGTGGTGCCTGTGGCTCAAAGGAGTAAGGCACCGACCCCGTATGCCGGAGGTGGCGGGTTCAAACCCAGCCCCGGCCAAAAAAAAAACTGCAAAAAAAAAAAAAGGAAAGGCTTGCTGGTGGTGCCTGTAGTTCAAGCCGCTAAGGCGCCAGCCACATACACCAGCGCTGATGGGTTCGAATCCAGCCCAGGCCTGGCAAACAATGACAACTACAACCAAAAAATAGCTGGGCATTATGGCAGGTGCCTGTAGTCCCAGCTACTCGGGAGGCTGAGGCAAGAGAATCGCTTAAGCACAGGAGTTTAAGGTTGCTGTGAGCTGTGACGCCATGACACTCAATCTGGCGACAGATTGAGGCTCTGTCTCAAAAAAAAAAAAAGGGAAAAAGAAGAAGGGCTTGCTGTCGATGGGAGAATTTGCCACCTGAACTTTCAACCTTAACGTTTCTTTTTCTTACGTGGCCATTTTGTGTCCTTGAGGTGGCTCATGGATGGAGGGCATGGTGGGATAGCTGCAGGGAGGGGCTCAGTGCTCTCTGCCTCTCTCTCCCTAGCTTCCTCTGGCCACCAGCGCCCCAGGGCTGAGGCTTGCAGCACCTGATGGGGGCTCTTTTTGGAGGCTTCCAGTGGAACCACATGATTAGTTTGGGAAGAGCAGTCCCCAGAAGACAGCTGTGTGTGTCTGGGCCTCACGGCCCCCATCACTGGTGGGCAGGTGGGTGGGGACCATGCCTCTCTGTCTTGGGGCATAAACACTTCTCAGCAGCGTCGCAGTCTTCCACGGGGATTCTCTGTTTCATCTGTTTTCCTTGGGCTTGTTTAGAGCAACTGCCATTTCCCGCCCCCACCCCCCCCCAAGCCTCCTGGAACCCTATAAAAGCTTGGACCAGAGGACAGAATTCACCAAAGATATAGAAGCTCAATGTGGGGGATATGCTCAGAAGGAGAGGAGGTGGACGAGGAGGGACACCTGGGAGAGATGTCACAGGTGGTGGAGTTTGGGTTGGGGGTGAGAAGATGCTTCCAAGATTCAGCCCAAGATGGCAGGTGGTGGTTTCCCAGCTCGCTGTGTTCATGCCAGGGCAGGACCATGGAATGGTCCTCGAAGGAACAGTGCCTACAACCCAGGGGCTGTGGGTTTGCAGGGAGAAGGAGGCAATTAGTGGATATCTCGGGGGCATGTAAACCTGCCTGATGTTTGGGTGGTGAGAGTACAGCGTGAGTGGGAGGGTGTGGGGGCTGGCGCAGGTCTGCAAGCCTCTAAATGCTCACTCACTGGTGGGTCTCGGTGGTCGGGGCTGTAGTTGCTGGAACATCTGTTCAGTTTTTGACTGAAAGCTCAGAGAAGATCTCCTTGCTTGATCCCAAAAGATAGTTTCACCCTTTGTTCAGGAAAGAAAATGTTAAGAGCCCTAACACAAACAAACAGAAAGCCAACATCAAATAGGGCCGGTGTCCTGGGGTAGGTTTCCTTCCTAACCTTCATTTGGGATTAACTTGTCTTAGAAGTGCCTTGGCTGGTGTGTGTGTATGTGTGTGCACTTGCATGTGTGCGTAAAAATAGAAGCCCCAGGAAGAAAACGACATGTTCTCACAAAACCTTCTCACTAGTTGGAGTTTCTTCTGTGTTATGGGAGGATACTCCTTGCCTGAATAGAGGGGAGGAGAAGGAATTTCTCTTACCTCTGTGTGCTTCCTGTATGCAGGAAGGACTGCAAGGTACACAGGTTTTGAAGGACTGGAAGTTGTAGGCCACCTCATTCGGGAGAGCCAGCATGGTGTAGACGGCTCTCCCTGGGAGCTCACATGTGCGTATGGAGAGTGAGACTTGTCTCGTGATGCAGCATCCGATGAACCACCTCGACCCATTCACGGGTTAGCCTAATGTTTCTGAGTACCTGCCACGCCACGTCAGGTGTAAAGCTGGGAGCTGCAGATTCAATAATGAACGCTGGTGGGTACTACCACCACACAGCTCATGGCTGTGGGTGTTCAGTGCCGGGGCATAGTTTTTCTCTCCCACTTGACGAAATAGCTAGGACCTCTCCCCATGACCATCCTCACACATCTGCCCTGTACTCTTTATTGTCTGGAGGTGACATGAAATCGTGATGAGCGTCAAGTTGGCCTCCAGCTGATTTCCCATTCTAAAAACTGAAGCAGTGGAGCTTTTTGTTTACATCGCTTTGAGAAACCGTGTGTTTTGCAAGATTTAAAGTCTTTTTCTGATGGCAGGACACAGCACACCGGTGCTCTAGTAGATGAAGGACAGAACCCCTTGCTATTTACAGCTTCCAATGGGAGTGGGACGCCAGGCAGGGCCACACAGAGGGTGCTCCTGGGGGCAGGGAACAGTGAGCTGGGGTGGGCAGCGTCTGTGTGGTCAGCAGGGGGCTAACTAGGTTGCGTGGGCTCCTGTGGACTGGCTAATTTGAGTAATTTCAGTGGGTGCAGGGCTCAGGGCTGTCCTCCCTGGTCTGGTTCCTGGCCCTGGTTAGGTTGGGCAGGTGCACAGTGCCCAGAGCATGAAAGCTTTATAGGGCCGTGGGGGCAGACTCCATCAGCCACTCGGAATCGACACTGTCTCAAAACTGGGGCAGGGTAGTATTTGTTGGAAATACACACCACATCACACCTGCCCGACGGGGAGTAGATTTTGGACATGTCTCGAGGAGGGGAGTCACTCACTGTTTAGGTTTCAGAGACTCCTTTCTTTTTTTTTGAAACAGTGCCTCAAGCTGTTGCCCTGGGTAGAGTGCCGTGGCATTATAGCTCACAACAACCTCCAACTCCTGGGCTCCAGTGATTCTCCTGCCTCCGCCTCCCAAGTAGCTGGGACTACAGGCGCCCACCACAACGCCCAGCTATTTTTTGGCGGGCCGGGGCTGGATTCGAATTCACCAACTTAGGTGTATGTGGCTGGCGCCTTAGCCACTTGAGCCAGAGGCGCCGAGCAAGAGACTCCTTTCCTACGAAGTTTTAGGTTCAGGGAGTGACAATTGATATATTTGGGTAATCCAGGGGCATGAAGAAATAATGGCTGCCCACTTCCCCCCAAAGAGAAAGAATTAACCCCTTTTCTGGGTGGTTCGTAACAGTTCCCTTTTGAATCTGTAGAACAGTTTATGAAACAGCATCTTCAAATACAGGATCTGAGTCTTCACTGCCAACTTGTGAAAGCTCAGACTTCCTATCCTCAGGAAGGATAGTTGTAGTGTTTTACAGATGTGGAAACTGAGGTTCAGAGAGGCCAAGAGACTGGGCCAGGACGCACAGCTTAGAAACGGCCCAGCAGAGCCTTGAGTCAGGCTTCGTGGCCCTTTTTCCACCGGCTTGTCATTCCCAGCATGCCTGGATCCTGGCTTCCCTGCTTCGTTTTGATCTTTGCCCATCTGGGCATCTCTGGGTACCGTCTGTGTGTGTGTGGTGATGTCTCAATGCTGCAGCTGTCCCCTTCGTGTCCAGTGGGTGAGCTCATACCTGGGACAGGGGTAGCCACGACTACCTTGGAAGGTCATAATGTCACAGTATGAACAGTTTCCAGCCGTCCCTTGCGAACATCTCCCACAGCCCTAACACCTGGAGAAGTGAAGGAAAGTCGCCCTTGGAGACATTTTGTGAAGCACTTGTCCCTCCACTTGCTTGTGAGTTGTTTTTCTTGAAGGCGGACACTTTCCAACAGTCCGAGGCAGAAGTCGGCTGCTGGTGAGAGCCCTGGATGTGTTGCTGTTTTAAAAATTAAGTACATGGAGTTTGCAGAATGGACACGGCCTTTCAGTTTTTTAATTTAAGGTTTAAAAAGTGCTTTCCCACTGTAATCCCCTGGGGGCACAGGAAAGGCTGTTTGCTCTGTCACCCTGACTCCAGGAAATCTGGCCAGACCACCTACAGGAAATTGGCCTGTGGGCCTCAGCTTAGCAAGGAGGTGACAGCGGGCCCCTTCTCCTCTGTGGCCCCGTTAGTAGTTCATGCTGCATAATCTAATCTTTCAAGATATTTTTCTCTGGAGAGTCAGGGAGCTGAGTAACTAAACAGACACAATGCCGCTAATCCCCTTTTCCCGAGGCTGACAGGTTTAACTCCTTGCCTTCTGTTTTAAGGCAGTGAACTCAAGATTGGCTGTTGGGATCAACATCAGAATTTTTAAAAAGCAATTGGTTCTTTGATCTTGAGTGAGTGGAATAATCTGAGTGGACACTGCTTGGTTTCCCTGGTCCTACAACACATCTGGCACTGCTGTAAGTAACTAGGTTACTCCTACCCTTTGAGGTGGGTACAGTTGTTATGCACAGAGAAGTTAAGTAACTTGCCCAAGGTCACACAGCAGTGGAGGAGGAGCTAAGCCAGCTCAGGCCGGAGTCTCCTTTTTGAGCCCTCTGCTCCTTGTTAAACAGGAAGGGTTCTGAATGACTTTGAACTATCCACCCATTTTTCATTCACCCAGTTTACATGTATCACCTGCAGCCTGTAGGGGACAAGATGGTTTGGTTAGAGGCACTCACTGTCCCCCCAGGAGCTGCAGCTGGCTATAGAAACGATTAGATTGGTAAATAATCACTCTGCAGAGCAGAAGGTAGCAGTGGCTGTGCAGGAGCCAGCAGAGTTGGGGGAGCATTTAATACTGAGGAAGGGGGGAACAGTGGGGCACATTCAGGGCAGTGCATCCCGGCCAAGGTCATATCATTAACTCCCTTGGAAGGTGGTGTCAGCGTGGGGGACCTTGAGAAGGAGTGGAGGGGTCTAGATTTTATCAGCTTGGCATGGGCAGGTCTTGATCAGACCCTCTGGACAGAGCAGGTTGGCCCATGATTTCACCACCCTGTAGAACAGTACCTTTGGGAGGAGCATGTCCAGCTGTGCCTGGTGCTGACTTCACAGGGTCAGGGCTCTATTCCTACTCATCAAAATAGGCAGGAGAGTGTCCCTGACCAAGCCTTCTCTGCATAGCTCAGGAGCTCTGGGCTGTGAGGCCTGGACAGCTTTGTTTCCCTCCCCCTAGAAGATGGGAGGGGGCCTCCAGGGGACCCCCTCTGTATGACAGTGGCTGTGGCAGGTTCTCAACCCCCATCCATCACACGGTGACAACCGGCTGGACCAGGATGTGAGCAGGTTCCAGCTGGTTCCATCCCAGTGGCAGTAGACAAACCATCCTTGCATTCTTGGCCCCAGCCACCAGCGGCACACCGAAGGACCCCAGCGGAATCCCCTCTCTCTAAACGTGGCAGTATGGGTGTTTTCCTCCTGCCTGGCAGAGTTGATGTTGAAAGCCGCTCTCAGCCCGCAGGGTTCAGAAGCTGACCCGCTCTGCCACTGGTGACACAGAGGTGCTGGAGCTGGAGGTCGCTGTCTGCTATTTTGAAAGTTGCGCAGTGTTTAAATAATTACTTCCAAACTTGGAGGCTCTTTCTTCCCCTCCAAGTGTGCCTTGGGCTGGCTTCCCCCCGTCAGACCTCCTGTTGCCTGTCCCTTGTTTCCCCTTTTACAACCTCTCTCCCCAGCCTGGCCTCCTCTGCACTCCCTCCCTCCTTCCTACCTGGAGGTTCCGTGAGCACCTCACTAATGACTCAGATGTCTCTGGCTGTTGCTTTCTTGCCTTGACTGCTTTCATGTGGTTCTCTTAAGTGACCACACAGAGATGGACCCTGTTTTTCTTGCTTGGTCTCTCTGCCAATCAACTCTTCACCGAACAAAGGTTTTGTGACACCCCCCACCCCCACCCCTGCCTGCCAAGGACAGAGGAAAGTGGAGGAGAGGACTGGGCAGGGCAGACACGGCTGGGGAAGCAGCCCCTTAAAGGTGCAAACAAAACTCGCTCAAACTTACCTGCCAGGACTGCTCTTATTTTACAGATGAGGACCCCAAGGTGCAGTTATTTGCCCAAGGTCACACAGTATGTGACGCAAATGGCTTGGACCAGGGTCTGAGCCAACAGTGTCCAAAAGAAATATGTGAGCTATAAATGTAATTTTACACTTTCCAAGAGCCACATTATAAGGAGTAAAGAGAAATTAATTAACTCAACTATCTAAAACGTTATCCTTTCCAAATGTGATCAACATGAAGGCATTCACGAGATATTTGCTCTCTCTGTTTCAGGCCACGTCTCTGAGCTCCGTCCGCTGAGGGCACGTTCAGCGTTCTCCCCACTTCTCAAGAGTCTGAAGTCACAACCCTGGGCCATTTTCAGCGTCCCTGTGTTACCGCGGCATTCTGTGCCCCTTTATCCTTTGCTCCCGTGGAAGCTCTGCGTCTGCTTTGGCCTGGTGGGCAGTGCGCTGACTCCTGGGCCAGTCAGTGCTGTGGGGCCCTGACCCCACCTGACTGGGGCTCTGTGAAGCCAGGCGCTTCCTCTAGTAGCCGCCGCATTCTGCAAATGGGCATCTCCCTTTTTTTCTGCCCAACACACTGTTGGCTTGACGCATTGCCCTTTTATTCATGAGGAAACCAAGGCTCAGAGGGGTTGAGTTATTTGTGCAGAGTCACAGAGTACCTGGCAAGGTGAGGATGGAAAAAGAAGCCCTTCAATCCCAGCTCATCTGACATGAAGTCCTGCCCCGCTGGTCCTGTGTTCGCAGCCTGCAGATCCTGGCGGCCTTTAGGAACTCTGGGATGACATGTCCTCTTCTTCTCCTGGAGATATCTGTGCTTCCCAGGCTTGGAGGCATTAGCAGGACTTGGAGTGTCACTGAGGCCCATCTGGAGGTGATCATCCAGGTTCCGCGGTGCCCAGGGCTCAGGCCGTATCTCCGCAGGCTGGCAGGGGCAGCGTGTGTAAAGGTGCCAGGGTGCCAAATTTCTTCTCACGTGAATAGTTTCTAAAGAAGGGCTAATGTGTAACAATCAAACTGGACATGCACAGAGCAGCCATTAAGCCCCACAAACTGGGCTGAGATTGCAGACCTTAACACGTGGAATCCCTTTGATTTATGACACTGTGAGCTGAGTCCTGCCAACATGGAGCATGTGCCTTATGTCAGGTGAGCAGTTTGAAATCAGCTGCGGTGGGAGTCTTTGGGCACACCGCACTGATCAGGGCCCTGGTCTAAGAGCCGTGCTGCTAGCGGTTTGCACACCACTGCGTCTGCAGAGCAGGATCAACTGAGCCTCTTTGTTTTGAGATTTTGAGACAGCCTCACTGTGTTGCCCTGGGTAGAGTGCTGTGGCATTACAGCTCACAGCAACCTCAGACTCTTGGGCTTAAGTAATTCTTTTGCCTCAGCCTCCTGAGTAGCTGGGATTATAGGCACCCACCACAATGCCTGGTTATTTTTTGGTTGCACTTGTCATTGTTGTGTAGCAGGCCCAGGTTGGGCTCAAACCTGCCAGCTTTGGTGTGTGTGGCTGGCGCCCTACTCACTGAGCTACAAACTGAGCCTCTTGATGTTGAGGAAAGAAAGCTGAAGCAGCGTGACAAGTTCAAGTTAAATCTAAAGCCTGTCTCTTTTTCAACATATATGTATACACACACACACACATATTTATTTTTTGCAGTTTTTGGCTGGAGCTGGGCTTGAACCTACCACCCTCGGCATATGGGGCCGGTGCCCTACTCCTCAAGCCACAGGCACCGCCCTCAATGTATTTTTTTAATCAAGAAGGTAAAATTAGTTTCAGACTCTTCCCTCGTGGAAGACGAAGGCAAAGTGGCCGTGTAAGTTCTCAGTCTCGCTTTCACTTGCTTAGAGTGACCCTGGTTTTTCTTATTTCTTGAGAACTTTATTAAATATTTTAATAGCAAAAATATTACTTTAGAACAATGGGGAAATATTGAAATGTATCATAAAAATACTAAGTTGTCCTTAGAGGCAAATTTGCACACGTGTGGATTAGTAGTTTTTATAAAATGTATAAGGTAACTATATTTTTTGGTGTTAATTAAACACATCAGTCACTGAAACCTCCCCCCCCTTAAAAAAAAAAGAGCTTAGACCTTTATGTGAACTCACTTTCCCTGGGTTTCTAAATCTGGAAAGTGAGAAAGGGGGATGTAGGAGGGGAACAAAGGCCCAGACCACTTGCTTGTCCTGAGGATGTCATGCCAGGGAGCTGCGCATCGCTCGGGATGGGAGAATCCCACTCGCACATTGGTTTTCTTTCTAGCCATTTATCCCATAAATATCTGAGTCAGACGCTGTGGAAGGAACTGGGGACCCCTTGGCGGGTACGGCTGCGTGGGTCCTGCTCGCTCAGGCTCTGCGTCTAGGGGAGGAGACCAGCGGCCGTGTGAAACCACCGAGTGCTTAGCTTATGAGGGGAAGTGCAGGTGTGTGGGGCCTGTGGAGGGGCGTCCTCAGCTAGAGTGGGGGCCTGTGTCTGGGCTGTGGGAAGTCGTCCCTGGGAACCACTGCTCCTGCTAAGAGCTGAAGAAGGAAGAAGCCGGGAGAGCGTGGCGTGTGCAGAGGCCCGGGCCGGGGGGTGCTTGCCGAGCTTCACTTGTCCTGCTGTAAAGTGGCAGAGGTGGGAGGCCCCAGCTGTGGGCAGGAGCCACACCCTCACCCACCCCTGAGGGCAGGTCCCGTGCTGGGGGGTGTCGTGAGAGGCCAATTTTCCCTCCCAGAAAGCACACCTAGAACTGGGTCTGGGAAGGATCCTGGGAGCAGATGGAGAGAGGGTGTCTTCCCACCACAGGCCTCTTTGAGAGCCACAAACGTGCCTTCTGCCACTCCCCTTCCTTCCTGTGCCCTCCCACCAGAACTCTGCCTTAGTCAGGGTATCCTGCCTCCAGGACAGGTGGCTCCCTCTGTCAGCCAAGCCCGGCAGGGATGCAGCTGTGCTCCACTGGTGGAGGGGTTGTCTGTGACTGCTTCTGTGTTATAGGATAGAATCGAGTGGTCGTGACGGGGACCTTAGGTCCTTTGTGAAGCAGCTTGCTGCTACCGGCCTAACTCAGCCACAGTGATGCTTTCCTTGGGTTTCCCGGCATCCCTGGCGGACGCAGGCAGAGCTTGGTGGTGGAGTGTGGAGCAGGTTTGGGGGCTTCTCCACACTCCCGTCGCTAACGTGTAAACACTCTGTGTACCTAACTTGGTTCATCTTCACAGCAGCCCACAAGGCAGGCGCTGCTGTTACCTTGGAGCTGAGGAAACGGGCAGGGAGGCCCAGTAACCTGCTGAGATCACATGGCCATAAGTAGGGGAGCCGGGGCCCTAATCCCACCTGGTCCTGACCTCAGACCCCTGAAGCTGACGGCCGTGGGAGTGAGCAGGCAGGTGGCTGCTCCCATCCTGACTGGTCTGTGCTATGATCTGGGGCCCACCTCTGGAGAATCCCAAGCCGCTGTTCCCAACTCCTCAGGACATCCGTGTACTGTGGAGCAGGGTTGAGCTCGTAGGACTGGGTCTAAATGCCCAGGTTGAAATCCCAGTTCCACTGGTTACTGAGCCTCAGTTCCTGAACTTCCCAGTGGGAAAATAACCTTAGTAACTCCTAGGGCCCCTGGAGGTGTCTGTGGCTGGTGACGTGGGTGAGTGCTTGGCCCATCGTAAGCGCTCTAAACTAGCCATTGCCACTCACTCAAAACCAGCTCCGGCAAAGGGAAAAATACACAAGCTTAGACTCAACCACTTGGCGAGTCTGTTATCTAAGGATAACAGAGAGGAGGCAATAACCCCTGCTAGGTGCGCCATCTGGGTAGACCCTGACCTGAGACCCCGGGTTTCATACTGCTCAGTCTCGGCGAGGCAGGTGCCTTGTTAGCCCATTTAGCTGAAGCGGGGAGCGAGGCTCAGAGAGGGGCCATCTCTAGCTTTGGCCGTCGCAGGTGGACAGCAGTGGGTGCTGTGTGGCCGGTCCCAGACCCGCCAGCAGAATCCACCGTGGTTTTTAACTGTCTCGGCAAAGAAGTGGAAATCCGGGCCTCAGTCACCTGCCAGGACCACAGGGGGAGTTTAACAGGGGGCCCAGATTAGCACTCGTCGGGGCCAGGTTTGTGGTCTGGGCTGAGGCTACCGGCTCAGGCTGCCTGTGTTTGGCCCTGAAATTTCTACTGAGTTGGTTAATAAGCATGCGATGTACATAAGTGAAAATGCTCAGAGGCAAGGGCTTTGATTTACTCAATGACTTTTTATTTTTTTCATTATCAAAATTAATTACAAAATTTTTGAAATGTATGGCCGACACTTTGCCAGGACCAGGTCATGCATGAAATCACTCCTCTGTGTTTGTGTGTTCCTAACCACCGAATGGTCGTCTGCGTCCGTGGGCTTGCTTGCAGCCCACCTTCAGCGGTTTGTTTTTTTCCTCCAAACAAATTAAGATTTGTAACTTTTCCTTGAGGAATAAAATCCTGACGGCTGCACACAAATGCAGGCACACCTCTCTCTTTGCACACATGTGGTGTAGATGTCCGACTGTGTATATCCGTGCACTCAGGATGCGTGAGTGTGTATACAGTTGTCTCCACAGAGTGTGTGAGCAGTGCTGAGTGATCACAGCAGCCCAGTGTCAGGGACAGTGATGCCGATTCCAATACCTTCCAATCATCACCTCCTACTGACAGCAGACCTGATTTAAGCTTTTGGGTCATTGCTTTGTTTAAAACTTTTTTCTCTATACTACATAAACTGCACACACCCATTAAAGAAATGCATCTCATCTCTTCAGCCAGGAAATGCAATCTGGTTAACTGTGACATCTTTCTTTCTAATGAATATCTATCTTTAGGTGTCCAAATGAATATACACCATTGGAATTTTCTATTCTGCTTTTTTTTTTGGCTCGATATTATAAGCACATCCCCAATCTTCACGTTATTTTTGGTGATTGCGTAGTATTTCGTCAGTTGGATACCTAGGTTAGCTAATTACATTCGTGTTTTTGATCCTGGAGCTGTTTCTGACTTTTCACTATATCAGTAACACCCAGCCATACACAGCACTGTGCACAACATTTTCTCTCTGCTTTTAGGATTATTTTCTTAGGAATTCAGTTCTCAAAGTGGAATTTCTGGATAAAAGTATGAATATCTTTAAGGCTCAAAAATAAGAATATAAATAATTATAGGAGTTAATGTTTTTGGCCTTGCTACTAAGGGCCAGGCCCTGTGCTAAGTCTCTGCCGGCATGAACTCACTGAGTTTTTGTAAAAACCCTCTGGGGAGGCTCTGTGAGCCCAGCACTCCAAGTGAGGACCCGGGTGTGAGGGACCCTTGGCCGGGTAGAGGCACAGCAGCTGGACTGCAGGATGGGGCATAGCACCTGCCCAGCTGGGCACCTCGGCAGGGTCCTTCTTCGTGGCTGAGGTAGAGGTTGTGTGCCTTTCCTGGGGCACCGTAGCAAAGTGCCACACATGGGGGCTTAGACCAGCGGGAAGGCATCACTTCACAGTGCTGGGGCCAGAAGTCCGGAATCGCAGTGTTTGTGGGGCTGGTTCCTGTCCCTATGGCTCCTTTGAAATGTGGGCCTATCTTACGTTGACCCCAGGTACCTGGGGTGGGGGGATGTTGGCGGTGGCAGTGACTTGGAATCCGGCTGTGATCGGCTCAGCAGTGAGGAATTTATATGTGTCTGTAGTTTTAAAGAAGTGTCTTCCCTATTGATGTGACACAGAAATATCTTCTTCCCTCCTTTCTCTCTTCTCTGGAGCTCCTTAGGCAGAAACACATCACCCACAGGACAAGTATGGGCCAGGGAGGGCGAAAGAGGAAAGAAAAGGGTGGGAAGGGGGTGGGAGGGCGGACGAGGATAGCTGGCCGCTCCTTTCCGGCTAGCTGGAGGGAGGCCGTGTATGGTTTTGCTGGGTGGGGTGGGCAGTGTCGGGTGGGTGACTTCCGTGGTTAGGGGAGGAGGGATGTGCCGAGAGAAGCAGGTCACCGCCTCTTGATGCTGCTTTAAGACCCTCCAAATCCAGCCTTATGGAAGGTTACATCAGGGCCTGCGTGGTGCCAGGCACAGGGGCCCCAGCAGAGAACAGACAGAGCCCTGTTCCCACTGACCCACCCGCCATCGGCAAATAGCCGGCGTCGTGGGGGTGAGTGGCTTGTGGCTGCAGTGACCAAAGATCACAACTGGGGCCCGAGGATCACAGGTCAGAAGCTCCAAGAGCGACTTGCAGGCGTCAGCAGAGCCGACACCCCCTGAGACCCAGAGGGCAGGAGGAGTAGAACCTGCGGGTGGGCTTCTGGGTCCTTGAGACATTTTAACTGAATCCAAGTTTTACAGAATAAATCCTTTTAATAAGGGGTCTGTTCTGTGCAGTTAGGATTTGTTTGAGGGCTGTGCTTGTGTTCTCTGCGACCTGGGTGTGGGGGCATCACTCCCATCTCTGCCTCCACCTTCATGCGGCCCCTCCCTGTGTCCACGTCCAAATGTCCCTCTTATGTGGACACCAGCCATTGGACCAGGGCCCACCCCAGCGTGACCTCATTTAACTTGCTGATGTCTGCAGAGACCTCTTTCCAAATAAGCTCACATTCCCGGGTCCCAGGGGTCAGGGCTCAAACATCCCTTTCTGGGGGACACAATTCATCCTACAATGGAGAAAATAAAGCAGGGAGAGAAAATGCCTTGGCTGGGTGGGGACAACATTTAATTTTGAGACCAGGGCAGTTCAGAGCATCTGTAATGGGTAACCAAGAGCTCCAACATTCCAATGTCTATGGTCTCAAGGTTCAAGGCAAGAATGCCCCTGTCCCCTTTTGAGCTGGTGAATTCTGCTGCCCACCCGCCCTCCGTTTTGCTGATGAGATCAAAGTCACTGGAAGCCTCACTTGGCCACCGAGACCCCCTGGCCCTAGCTACTCTGCCAGCCCTGTGCCTGGGGGTGCTTGCCTGGCTCTGAAGGGCAGGCCTCACTTTAGCCTGGGCTTCAGGTGAGAAGTTGACATGTTTCCACTAAAGCTGCCTCATAAAAGCTGGAAATATATTGAGCAAAGGATTCCATTTCCCATCCTCCACCAGCCGGAGTATGCCCGGTGCTTTCATTCGCGGCCAAGTACTCCGGGGAGGTAACACTGCAAACCATTTTTCTGAATAAATGTTTGCACTGTGTAATTTCCCTTTGGTGCAAAGCATTGCACACACATGAGGAAGAGGGTGGGAACAAGACTGCATAGCTGTGCTGGGACAGGCCGTCCTCAAGAGTGCGGAGGAGGAAGGGGGCGGGCAGAGAGACAGAGGCACAGTGGCGGCCACCATGGACTCCCGTGGGGATTCTTTGTCCTTGTCTTGGAGCTAGGAAACAGGGCACCGTGATGTATTTTAGGGGCATTTTAGAATTCTACACGTGTGTGTAGTTTCTCCTGTGCCTATTCATTACAAATACTTTAATGTTTTTTTTATTTTTAATAATGGGAAGGAGAGGCGGGGAGGCCGCTGGCAGAATGAGAAGAGAGGGCCCATCTGCTGAGGAATACCCCGTCCCTCGCCTGGCGTGCCTGGCTTAGTGGCCCAGGGGAGCGCGACGTCACCACATCCATCCATGACAAATATGTATATATATGGTTTTTTTTTTTTTTGAGACAGAGTCTCACCATGGAGTTCTGTGGCGTCACAGCTCACAGCAACCTCAAACTCTTGGGCTTAAGCGATTCTCTTGCCTCAGCCTCCCAAGAGGCTGGGACTACAGGCGCCTGCCACAACGTCCAGCTATTTTTTGGTTGTAGTTGTCACTGTTGTTTGGCAGGCCTGGGCTGGGTTTGAACCTGCCAGCTCCCATGTATGTGGCTGGCACCTTAGCTGCTGAGCTACATGCGCTGAGCCCATTACAAATATTTTTAACAATTTTTTTCTCTTGTTAATGTTCCTCTTGAAACCATGAACTAGCTTAGATCCTAAGAGGACTGAGAATGGTTTTGTTTTGTTTTATTTTATTTTACTTTATTTTGTTTTATTTTTGAGTCAGAGTCTCACTCTGGTGCCCAGGCTAGAGTGCCGTGGTGTCATCGTAGCTCACAGCAACCTCAAACTCTTGGGCTCAAGCGATCCTCCTGCCTCAGCCTCCCAAGTAGCTGGGACTGCAGGTGTCCACCACATTGCCTGGATAGATTTTCTGTTTTTAGTAGAGATGGGGGGTCTCACTTTTGCTCAGGCTGGTCTCGAACTCCTGAGCTCAAGGGATCCTCCTGCCTTGGCCTCCCAGAGAGGTAGGATTACAGATGCGAGCCACTGCATGCAGCCTATTTTATTATTTTTTTAAGTTAATAGACTGTCAGGACAGTCTGAGATTTACAGAAGAATTAGGCAGACAGTACAAAGAGCTGCCATGTACCTCCGGGCATTTGTATCAATTGATAAACTAACACGGATAGGTCACTACTTACTGATCTGCAGCAGGGCTCACTCTCTGCTGAACACTTGTGGGTTCTGGCAGGTGCGTAATGACCTGCGTGCTCTGCATCCCAGCAGATGGTGCAGCTTCACCTCCTCTCCTCACCTGTCAGCCTTGGTAACCCTCATCTTTTTCTGTCTCCACGGTTTTGCCTTTCCCAGAAGGTCCTCTAGTCGGACCATACAGTGTATTCCCTTTTCAGACTGGCTCCTTCCTTATGTATTCTTGTGCATTTTATGTTGTTCTTTGTCTTTTGAGAAAGCATTTTATGGGAGTAAAACATGTGTGCAGAAAAGTGTACCACTCATCCATGTCAGCATACCGAGTTTTCACAGCCTGAATCCACCCGTGTAACTGGCTTGAGTTTCAGAACAGTAAGAGCCCGGCCCTGGGGAGACACTGTGTGCCCTCCTGCCCCCAACTCTTCTCCCCGTCTGTTCTCTGGACTTCCAACATCACAGCTTTCCAGTTTGTGCCTCTTTCTGTGGCTGGGTTCTTGCACATGGCTGACATCTGTGAGAGTCACCTGCGCTGCGGGGCGTGGCTGTAGGTGGCTCCTGTCCACTGCTGTATCGTGCCCGCGTGAGACTCTCCCTGATTTATTTATCCATTCTGTTACTGATGAGCGTTTGTGTAGTACCTAGTCTGGGGCTATGATAGATGGTGCTATATCTACCTGTGGGAGAGCGCTTTGACCCACGAACATGGACATTCCAGATGGTTCAGCCAACGTGTGTCTTTTATGACCCCCCCTTTCCCTTTCCGTTGGATGAGAACAGGTTTTAATGACGTTCTTTGAAGTAAGGAGGTGGTTCTCACGTGTGCATTTATGAGCAAGATAATCTCCTGAGCTAGGAGGTAGACTGTGGGTGGCTGTTTGCTGAAAAATACCGTTTCCCCGAAAATAAGACAGTGTCTTATTTTAAGGTGTGCTCCCAAAGATGCGCTAGGTCTTATTTTCAGGGGACGTCCTATCTTTCCTGTAAGTAGGTCTTATTTTCGGAGGATGTTTTATTTTCGGGGAAACAGGGTAAGAACTTTTCCTTCCTTTTGTCTGTGATCTTGGTTCATCTTTGAGTTCACAGAGAGTATGGAGTGGGTTTTGAATGTGACTTCAGCATGTCTTGGTGAGGGGGCTTCTGGGAGCCCCAGTGTTTGCCCCTCCCTTGTCCTCAGCTGTGCTTGGCCGTGAAGGCCTCTCTTCCTTTCTGAACAACGTCAGAGCTTTCCCCACCCCTGTCTGGAATTTACCTCCAGGGAATGTGGGAGATACTGGTCATTGCCTACCCCCCAGTCCATTCCCCTTTCTTCTCAGCCGCAGAATCAGACTGTATTCTGGTCTGGATTGACCCTCCTCTTCACCTCGGAAGATAAGCCTTCCCTGGTTTAAGCGACTCACTGTAATCCCATCCCTGTTTTCTCAGGATTGGTTTGGGAGTAGGCAGGTAACCATTTTCTTGGCCAGGAAATCTGACAGGAAGTTGGCTTGAACTTTCAGAAAAAAGACCTCCTGCCCTGATGGCAGAGAGCCATGCAAGTGCAAGCCATCCCCATTCCTTCCTGTCTTGGCTGTATCATGTGATAGTTGGAGAAGTGGCAGCCACTTTATGGCCATGTGGGGGAAGGCCCAGAGTTACCCAGAAGCCTGCCCAAAGGTTGGAGTTTGGTGACCTAAGGATTAACTATCTCTTGTTCTCTATCCTTGGTTGTGGGAACCAGTTAAATAGTCTTTATTTATTTATTTATTTATTTTTTTAACAGACTCAATTCACTTTATTATTGCATAAAAACCCTATGTCGTAGCCACAGCTGGAGCCTGGGTCCTCTGCACAGAGACTCTGGTGTGGTCTTGACAAGATGGTCAGTGAATTCTTGGTAAGGAGACTTGGTGAACACTGTCTCTTTCCAGAGATCAGGAGTGAGATAGCTGTAGGTCTTGGAAATGGCATCAAAAGTGGCCTTGGCAAAGTTGCCCAGGGTGGCAGTGCAGCCCCTGGCTGAGGTGTAGCAGTCATCAATCCCAGCCATCATTAGCAGCTTCTTAGGCACAGGCGCTGAGACAATGCCAGTTCCTCTAGGAGCAGGGATGAGATGCACGCGCACAGAGCCACAGCGGCCTGTCACCTTGCAAGGAACAGTGTGAGGCTTGCCAATCTTATTCCCCCAGTAGCCTCTCCGCACTGGGACAATAGAGAGCTTGGCCAGGATGATGGCACCTCGGATGGCAGTGGCTACTTCCTTGGAACACTTAACACCCAGACCAACATGACCATTGTAGTCCCCAATAGCAACAAACGCCTTGAACTTGGTCCGCTGACCAGCGCGGGTCTGTTTTTGCACTGGCATAATCTTCAAAACTTCATCCTTGAGAGATGCCCCCAAGAAAAAAATCAATGATCTCAGATTCCTTAATGGGCAGAGAGAAAAGATATATCTCCTCCAGGGATTTGATCTTCATGTCCTTGACCAGGCGGCCCAGCTTGGTGACGGGCATCCACTCTTTGTCCTCGGCCTTGCCTCCGCGAGCTCCGCGGCCTCGTCCCCGGCCGTGACCCCGGCCACGGATGCCGCTGCCGAAGCCTCCACGGAAACCACCACGGCCTCCCATTCCAGGGCCCCCGGGGCCTCCAGGCCCTCCCGCTGCACCGGCATCATCCGCCATTTGGTGTTTTCGTCAGAAAAGAAGTAAATATTCTTTATTAATTGAACCGTGTTTAGTTGATCCATTCTGTTACTACTTATAACTAAAATAATCCCAACTGTTAGAGGTAGGGTTGCCTCTCCTGGTTGCCTGCAATGAAGGCTTGGTTGGATATGCAACCAGGATAATGCAGTTGTGATTCTGCGCTCCAACGAGGATGAGCTCCAGGTCCCAGTCCTGGGGTTGCCTCCTGTGGGTCAACTAGGAAGAGCTACTTAGTTTATCCTGATGACAGTCGTGGAGTCACACCTGTGGCATCCACCCAGTGCCCAGGCTGTGTGGTCAGCGTGTTGCTGAAACCCAGGGCTCTTCTGTTATCTCTGTGCCCACAGTCCCAATGCTCCCTCCCCTAGTACCTTCCCTGCCCTTCCCTGGAGGTGGAGCCCCGAGACCCTGCACTGTCTTGCTCTAATGCTCTTGACCTTCTGGCTCTTTAAAGATTGTGCTTCCATGAAGAGGGCCTTGCTGGCCAAGGCCTGGGAATAGAACCGGCTCAGCTCTGTCTCCATGGGGCCCTCTGCCCTGCGTGGTTGAATCACAGCTCCTCCAGAATTATGTCTACAACACAGAACCCCCAGCTCCACTTCCATCTTCCTGTGTCTCCCGATCCCCCTGACCAGCTGACTTGGCCTGTGACACCTCTGCTGGTGGAGTCAGAGTGTTTCCTGCTGCCAGTGTGATCTGCTGGCCGTCTGTGTGTGGAGCCCCGACAAGAACACGGGAGCCCGGCTCCCCACCTGGGCATATCGTGGGTTTGCCCCTGTGCGTGGCGCGTATTTACACACAGTCCTTGCAGTTCTGGGCGTGTGTGTCCCCGCCTTGCTGTTTCCTGGCTGTGGGGTTGCCGCTGGCCTCTCGCCTTCGTCTTTGCGGGCTGTGTGTCATCTCGCGGAGAGGCCCGTCCCCATCAGCTCCCGAGCGTCTGGTGTGCTTTTACTTCCTGTTTTGTTGCTAAACATCACTTCTTCCAAGTCATTTTCTCCCCTCAGTTGCTCTTCCTTTCTTTTGCGTTACGTTGTTAGGACAGGTGTCTTCAGATGGGATTATTTGGCCTTGGCAACGCTAATACTCCAGGACACAGAATGTGTGTCCACCTGTGGGAGGGTGCGCCTGTCCTCGGTGCCCACGGCCAGGTGAATGGACGGGCTTCACCGCTGGACAGGCTCTTTACAGGAGAGTCGCTGGGTCTCCCCTGGCCAGGTCAGTGAGCACTGCGCTGTCTGTGTGGCTCAGCCTCCTCTGCCAGCCTCCCCTTCCCTTTTCTTGGGGTGGTTTCTGGGAGTTCCTGGAGTCCTGGCTTGCTTTTCTCATCCATGGAGTTACCAGTCACTCACTGAAATTCTGTCGAGTGTCTGCCACGTTCTGGGCATAGTGCTGGAGCCTGGTCTTGGGTGTGAATCTCGAGAAGCCTCAGTTCCATCTGTAGAAAGGGCTGGGGGTGTTTCCTGAGCCTTCTCCTAACGGAACCTCTTCCTGGGAGCCTTGTGCCAACCTCATTATCACAGTGATTTCAGGTGAGTTACGAGGTACAAATAGTGAATCCAAATTAAGTGGTGAGAAGCCTATTGCAATAGAAGAAATGGGGTAGGGGGACAGGGAATTTTATTTTTCATTTTTGAGATGATTATAGATTCACAGGAAATTGCAAAAATAGTACACAGGGTCTCTTGAGTCCTTCCCCCAGCTTTCCCCCAAACTGACATCTTACAAAATTGCAGTAAAATAGTAAAATCAGGAAATTGATGTTGGAACATTAGACACCAGACCTTGTTCAGATTTCACCAGTATTTACATGCACACGTGTATGTGTGTGTCTGTGTGTGTCTGTGTGTGTGTGTCTCTGTGTGTGTCTGTGTGTATGTGTGTGTGTCTCTCTGTGTGTGTCTGTGTGTGTCTCTGTGAGTGTGTCTGTGTGTATCTGTGTGTGTGTCTGTGGTGTATGTGTGTGTGTCTGTGAGTGTGTCTGTGTGTGTCTCTCTGTGTGTATCTGTGTGTGTCTCTCAGTGTGTGTGTCTGTGTGTGTGTGTCTGTGTGTCTCTCTGTGTGTGTGTGTCTGTGTGTGTCTCTCTGTGTGTGTCTGTATCTCTCTGTGTGTGTCTGTGTGTATGTGTGTGTGTGTGTCTGTGAGTGTGTCTGTGTGTGTCTGTGTGTGTGTCTGTGTGTGTCTGTATCTCTCTCTGTGTGTGTCTGTGTGTATGTGTGTGTGTGTGTCTGTGAGTGTGTCTGTGTGTGTCTGTGTGTGTCTCTCAGTGTGTGTGTCTGTGTGTCTCTCTGTGTGTGTGTCTGTGTGTGTCTCTGTGTGTGTCTGTGTGTGTGTGTCTGTGTGTGTCTGTATCTCTCTCTCTCTGTGTGTGTCTGTGTGTATGTGTGTGTGTGTCTGTGAGTGTGTCTGTGTGTGTCTCTCAGTGTGTGTGTCTGTGTGTGTCTCTGTGTGTGTGTGTGTCTGTGTGTGTGTCTGTATCTCTCTCTCTGTGTGTCTGTGTGTATGTGTGTGTGTGTCTGTGAGTGTGTCTGTGTGTGTCTCTCAGTGTGTGTCTCTGTGTGTGTGTGTCTGTGTGTCTCTCTGTGAGTGTGTGTGTGTGTCTGTGTGTGTCTGTGTGTCTGTGTGTGTCTCTCGGTGTGTGTGTCTGTGTGTGTGTGTGTCTGTGTGCGGGTCTGTGTGTTCACTTGATCTCTTGTATAGATTTGTGTAACCACCACCACTATCAGGATACAGGACAATATTATCACCAGAAAGGAGCTCCCTTTTGCTACCGTTGGGGAGGTTAAAAAGTTATTTTATTTATTTATCTATTAGAGGCAGAGTCTCATTCTGTCATACTGGGTAGAGTCCCATGGCCTCAGCCTAGCTCACATCAATCTCAAACTCCTGGTTCAAGGGATCCTCTTGCCTCAGCCTCCTGAGTAGCTGGGACTACAGGCACCTGCTACAACGCCCGGCTAATTTTTCTGTTTTTAGTAGAGATGGGTCTTGCTCTTGCTCAGGCTGGTCTTGAACTCCTGAGCTCAAGCAATCCTCAAGCAATTCTCCTACTTCAGCCTCCCAGAGTTCTGGGATTATAAGTGTGAGCCATCGTACCCAGACAAAAATTATTTATTTATAATTTCTATTTATTTATTTGTTTTTTAGAGACAGGGGTCTCACTCAGCTGCCCAGGCTTGGAGCTCAGTAGTATGTCCACAGCTCACTGAAGTGATCCCCCTGCCTCAGCCCCCGGTAGCCGGGACCACAGGCATGCACCATCACACCTGGCTAATTTTTAATTTTTTTGTATAGATGGGGGTGGGGGGATCTTGCTATGTTGCCCAGGCTGGTCTTGAATGCCTGGTCTTAAGTGGTCCTCCTCCTTCAGCCTCTCAAAGTGCTGGGATCACAGTCGTTAGCCACAGTGCCCGGCTTTGTTTATACAAATTGCGTGTGTCCATGATGTGCCCCACATGCTTTGGGGTGTTCGCACTGTGGAACAGCTGAACCCAGCTAAGGCCACATGTGTGAGCTCGCCTATGTCTTTTTTGGTGGTGAAAACACTTGAAGTCTATTCTTTCGGCAATTTTCAAATACTCTGTACGTTGTTACCTGTAGTCCCCGTGTTGTGTGGCACACGGATCTCTGCGGCTCATTCCTCCTGTGACATGTGTACCTTTGACGGTCGTCTCCCCAGCCTCCCTGCCTCCGCCCCAGCTCCTCCTAACCACCTGCTTCTCTCTGTCCCACGAGTCTGAGTCTGAATTCTTGAATTCCTCCTGTGTAAATGACATCATGTACCTTTGACCATCATCTCCCCGACCTCTGACCTTCTGTCATATGACATTTGTGTTTCTGTGTCTGGCTTGTTCCTTTAGCACAGCATCCTCCAGGTCCCTCCGTGTTGTCACTAAGGGCAGGATTTCCTTCTTTTTTTAAAGGCTGAGTCATCACCGCCATCCCCTCGCGGACGGACACCCAGGCTGACTGTGTACCTTGGCTGTTGTGAATGGTGCTGTGAGGGACACAGGGGTGTGGTGTCTTTTGACACACTGATGTCATTTCCTTTGGGCACCTGCCCTGTCGTAGGACTCCTAGCCCACAGGGTGGCTGGCTCTATTTTTAAGTTTTTGAGGAACCTCATGTCGTTTTCCATGATGGCTGTATCGAGCTTCGTTCCCAGCAACAGTGTACTAGTGTTCCACAGGGTGGGGGGACTTCTTAACGTTAAAAAATGTGATGTGTTTATTATCAGAGGAAGACTTCTGATGCGCTGTCTTCCAACAGTTGGAAACAGGGGAGATATCGTTCATGTCTCTGCCAATTTTTTGTTGATTCAAGAACTGTGTTGATTTTCTTCTACGGGACATCCTTCAGAAGCCTCATCTCTTTCCCACAGCTCCTGAGGTTTTATTTTCCTAAAATTCCTGCCTGCATGTTGACTTGCACATCCATACCTGTTGGCCAGGTTTGTTTTAGCAATTTCAGACTCAGGACTCCCTCTCTTACCTTCCATTGAGCCGGGACTCTTCAGTTGTCTGGTAAGAGCTTCTGTGAATCTGTTCCTGTGGGGACAGCAGTCCCACTACCAGTGATAGGGAGTGCCGAGGTCGGAACTCCCTTCATTCAGCCCCATTTCACTTGGTCGTGATGGGAGGGCAAATTGCTTGCCTCTTCTGGGGCTCAGTTTACCCTCTGAGAATGGAGTGGATGGTGCTTGCTGGTGCCCATTTGCTGGGGATCAAGTCTTCCCTGATAGCCTGTTGTGTCCAGCATGCAAGGACCTGGGGCTACCTGGGGCCTGGTTCCCTTAAATGCCTCCCCCACTGACACAGAAACGCAGGACGTGGCAATGCTCTCAGGCATGAGATGAAGTGTTGGCTCTCGGAATCCTGGGACACGTGGCTGTTTCTCTCCTGACTCCACGTCTGGTGGGATCAGCAAACACCAGGCAGTGAGCTGCCCCATTCTGCAGGGCTGGCCAGCGGGGTGGGAACAACACCCCACTGCTGTGATGAGAGGGGCACACTCCCTGAGCCTCCGGGCGGCTTTCGGAAGGATGCACAGGGAAGCAGTGGCTGGAGCTGCCCTTCTCTCGGGATTTTCAAATAAAATCGGAGACTAATCCGTCATAATACCAATTTAGCGAGGGCTGGGGTAGGACGTAGTCAATTCCATTTATGAACACTGGTTAATGTTTCTTTATAGAAAGCTATACTATTTTCAGAAGGGTTTCAGACAAACATCCTAAGAAGACTTAGCAGGCCCAAGATGTTTACGTTGGACCTGAATCTTATTTCTAATTAACTGAGTCTTCAACAGTCCATCAGAGAATGCAGTTACCTGCCAAATTTCACACCTAAGGGGAAAAAAATATTCCCAATAAAATTTTCCTTAAAAAAAGAAACCCACTCACTTTTACCATGAAGACATTCTCAACATATTTAAATCAATCCTTTTCCATGAACACACAGAAGATGAATGTTCTAGATCTGGAGTCTGTGTTTGTGGTTCTGGGTTTTCCGGGCAGCTGTTTTATTGGACGTTAAGTTTTCAGCAGATGCGGAGGAGAGGGTCCCAGGAAGGCAGAGGGAGTGGGTGTGCAGGGCGACTGTCCCCGGCCTCCAGGCCGCACACCCGCTGGGGGAAAGTGTGAATGATTGCATTGTTTTAATTCACCTTGCAGAAAGATATTGGTTTCATTGAGAGGCTGGGATTTTTTTTTATCTCATGTCAACATCAACCAGAGTTTAGAGTTTATTTCAGGGGATGGTATTGGGCATAAGAGTTTTTTTCTCAGACGTGAGCTTCCTGGGCTTGAGCAGTTCCCTGCTGCTGCTCCCTCCCCCGGTGCTGGGCACCCACTCGCCTCTTGTTGAATAGTTATTGAATAAAACATCCCTCAAATAATTGCGACAGCTTGTTTTTACCAGTATTTACCTAAATTTTAGTTATGAAGATTTTAACACACACGTACATGTACATGGAGCTTGTACTTTGTTAGAGATCAGCCAGTAGAAATAGCCTTTTTCTTTTGGTTTAGCTTTTAGGTTAGCCTAAAAAAAACCCCCCAAACAAAAAAAATCATGCAATTCATGCTGGTGATGTAAATTCTTAAGTCTATCATAAGTGATTTGATGGAATCAGGCACATTTGTGAAGAAGTGCGTGAAGTCCTAGAAACATCTCTTGACTTTACCATGTCCAAGTTGTGGGGCCGTGGAAAAGTCACTCGCCTTTTGGGACCTCAGTCTCCTTATCCGTGAAATGGTGGCGTTGGAGCTGGAGCTGGTACCCTCTGGGCACTCCACCTCTGAAATCCCAACAACTAGCAGGAGAATAGGTCCAGAGTTAGAGCTGCCCTTGCCGGCAGGCCCACGGTCCAGAGTTAGAGCTGCCCTTGCCCGCAGGCCCACGGTCCAGAGTTAGAGCTGCCCTTGCCCGCAGGCCCACGGTCCAGAGTTAGAGCTGCCCTTGCCCGCAGGCCCATGGTCCAGAGTTAGAGCTGTGCCCTTGCCCGCAGGCCCACGGTCCAGAGTTAGAGCTGTGCCCTTGCCAGCAGGCCCACGGTCCAGAGTTAGAGCTGTGCCCTTGCCCGCAGGCCCACGGTCCAGAGTTAGAGGTGTGCCCTTGCCCGCAGGCCCACGGTCCAGAGTTAGAGCTGTGCCCTTGCCCGCAGGCCCACGGTCCAGAGTTAGAGCTGTGCCCTTGCCAGCAGGCCCACGGTCCAGAGTTAGAGCTGTGCCCTTGCCCGCAGGCCCACGGTCCAGAGTTAGAGCTGTGCCCTTGCCCGTAGGCCCACGGTCCAGAGTTAGAGCTGTGCCCTTGCCCGCAGGCCCACGGTCCAGAGTTAGAGCTGCCCTTGCCCGCAGGCCCACGGTCCAGAGTTAGAGCTGCCCTTGCCCGCAGGCCCACGGTCCAGAGTTAGAGCTGCCCTTGCCCGCAGGCCCATGGTCCAGAGTTAGAGCTGCCCTTGCCCGCAGGCCCACGGTCCAGAGTTAGAGCTGTGCCCTTGCCCGCAGGCCCACGGTCCAGAGTTAGAGCTGTGCCCTTGCCAGCAGGCCCACGGTCCAGAGTTAGAGCTGTGCCCTTGCCCGCAGGCCCACGGTCCAGAGTTAGAGGTGTGCCCTTGCCCGCAGGCCCACGGTCCAGAGTTAGAGCTGTGCCCTTGCCCGCAGGCCCACGGTCCAGAGTTAGAGCTGTGCCCTTGCCAGCAGGCCCACGGTCCAGAGTTAGAGCTGTGCCCTTGCCCGCAGGCCCACAGTCCAGAGTTAGAGCTGTGCCCTTGCCCGTAGGCCCACGGTCCAGAGTTAGAGCTGTGCCCTTGCCCGCAGGCCCACGGTCCAGAGTTAGAGCTGCCCTTGCCCGCAGGCCCACGGTCCAGAGTTAGAGCTGCCCTTGCCCGCAGGCCCATGGTCCAGAGTTAGAGCTGTGCCCTTGCCCGCAGGCCCACGGTCCAGAGTTAGAGCTGTGCCCTTGCCAGCAGGCCCACGGTCCAGAGTTAGAGCTGTGCCCTTGCCCGCAGGCCCACGGTCCAGAGTTAGAGGTGTGCCCTTGCCCGCAGGCCCACGGTCCAGAGTTAGAGCTGTGCCCTTGCCCGCAGGCCCACGGTCCAGAGTTAGAGCTGTGCCCTTGCCAGCAGGCCCACGGTCCAGAGTTAGAGCTGTGCCCTTGCCCGCAGGCCCACGGTCCAGAGTTAGAGCTGTGCCCTTGCCCGTAGGCCCACGGTCCAGAGTTAGAGCTGTGCCCTTGCCCGCAGGCCCACGGTCCAGAGTTAGAGCTGCCCTTGCCCGCAGGCCCACGGTCCAGAGTTAGAGCTGCCCTTGCCCGCAGGCCCACGGTCCAGAGTTAGAGCTGCCCTTGCCCGCAGGCCCATGGTCCAGAGTTAGAGCTGCCCTTGCCCGCAGGCCCACGGTCCAGAGTTAGAGCTGTGCCCTTGCCCGCAGGCCCACGGTCCAGAGTTAGAGCTGTGCCCTTGCCAGCAGGCCCACGGTCCAGAGTTAGAGCTGTGCCCTTGCCCGCAGGCCCACGGTCCAGAGTTAGAGGTGTGCCCTTGCCCGCAGGCCCACGGTCCAGAGTTAGAGCTGTGCCCTTGCCCGCAGGCCCACGGTCCAGAGTTAGAGCTGTGCCCTTGCCAGCAGGCCCACGGTCCAGAGTTAGAGCTGTGCCCTTGCCCGCAGGCCCACGGTCCAGAGTTAGAGCTGTGCCCTTGCCCGTAGGCCCACGGTCCAGAGTTAGAGCTGTGCCCTTGCCCGCAGGCCCACGGTCCAGAGTTAGAGCTGCCCTTGCCTGCAGGCCCACGGTCCAGAGCTGAGCTGCCCTTACCTGCCTCCTAGTGTGGTACTCAGACTAGGACGAGAGCTTTACAGTGACAACTGCGAGGATTCCTGAAACATTGAAGGATTGACCATTAACATACTGCTTTCTTTTTATTGTCCTTTGGGGTAACTTCTTTTTATATTTACTTCTGAGTTTTCCTTTGAGTTTGGCTGTCTAGAATTGAGTAATTTTGTCACTTATTTTGGTTTGAGATCTGAGAGAACAAGTATTTATTCTTTACCCATTTTTAGAAAAACTTGGAAATGGTTTAAGTGTAAAGTATAAAAAGCATTAACCTAGAATAAAAAGCAAGGGAGAAGAGAGGAGAGGGGCAAAGGAAGAAATTAGATACAAAATGCAGACAGAGGGAAGCTGTAAATTTATGTATAGACACAATTTAGGCTCTGCGTCCATAGCACAGTGGTTATGGCGCCGGCCACATGCACCGAGGCTGGTGGGTTCAAACCTAGCCCTGTCCTGCTAAACAACAATGACAACTACAACAAAAAATAGCCGGGTGTTGTGGTGGGCACCTGTAGTTTCAGCTACTTGGGAGGCTGAGGCAAGAGAATCGCTTAAGCCCAAGAGTTTGAGGTTGTTATGAGCTGTGTGAGCCACGGCCCTCTACCCAGGGTGACATAGTGAGACTCTGTCTCAAAAGGAAAAAAAAAAAAGGCACAACTTAGCCTTGAGCTTCCTAGTAGCAAAAGTAAAGAGCATAACTAGTTAAGTGTTGTTCTTAAAGTTAGACCCAGGAGAGGGCGAGAGTCTTCGTTGCTTTGCCATAGAGTGAGTGAGCCCTCTAACGTTCTGGAACGTTCTTGACCCCATCCAAAGGGATATTAGTAAGTGTGTGGAATCTTTGGCTCAGGTTCAAATCCAAGGGACTGGGAGCTTGTTGTCCTGTGGTTCTAGGTGGTTAGAAAATGTCTGCTGGTGAAAGCGTAGATGATATTTATTCCAGAAACTAAAACTGATGAAAACAAAGTTTACTGAGAGAAGGTGCCTGACATGGAAAAGGGAAGTTGTGAGGCAGAGGCCTGGATTTGAGTGGTGGCTCGGCCAATCAGCCGTGTTGCCGAGAAAGCTCACGGCCTCTCTGTGTCTTCACCTGCAAGATCAAAGGTTACTCCAGAGCCCGCACGCCACAGTGTGTCTGCAGTGGGGCGGAAACAGGCGTCTTTTTTATACTCTGCAATCAGGTTTGCTGAGGGCACAGCCCTCCCATAGTAGCCGTCACTGTGAGACCCTCGTGTCCTGCTCCCTAGAAGGCAGAATGGCCCCCCTATTATACAACCCCGGAAACAAAAATGATCTTTTCTCACCGTGAGGACTTTCTCTCACTGAAGCCCATTTCTGCGACCCCGGCGCCCACCTTTGGCATGGGTGGAGGGTCCCCAGGACGTGCCATTGTGCTGTGTCTCTCTGCCCCGGCACAGCCATCACAGGGCTGGAACACCACAGGGACATTTTTCCAGGAAATTGTTCATGGGCAAAAACGTTGCCGCTTTCATTGGGGAAAAATGGTTTCAAATATTGGCTTTTGTTTTTATGGAAAATGGTGAAAAATTGGAAGGAAAACCACAGAATCCTTTGCTTTTATTGAAACCACAAAAATTGATTCATTTCTTTTTTAGACCAGTTTTGCTGAGGGCTGAAGTTTCTTCTTTGAAAGGCTCTGCTTTGCTTTCCTTTTTTTTTTGAAATCTCTCCTGAGAACCTAATGAAAGGTCCTTCTGTGAGCTTGGTGGAGCCAGGCCCAGGTGTCCCAAAGCTCCACACAGAAGTGTGTTTTTTGTGTCCACACATGGCCTTTTGGGGATGTCTGTTTAACTCTTCCCAATCCCCAGCTGGGCAGGGCCCGTGGAGCTGGTCAGTGTTACCGGCGGTGCTGCACTCACTAGTGAAGGTGACCTCACTGAGGTCAGGTTGGCAGGACTCCATTGGCACTGCCACCCTTCCTGAACAAAGAGAAAACCACGTGCTGCTTCCACCTTTGTCAGTGAGGGCACCGCAAGACGACTTTATGACTTAATGGGTTTCCCACCTGGTGGCTGACGCGGGCTATCCCTGGACAGGAGACAAGCTGGCTGTCCCCTCTGGAATCTGTCATTCACTGTGCCGCTGCTGGACACACTGCTGGCTCAGTCAGGGTACTGATACTAAGGTTATGGGGGGAGGGAAGGAAAAGCAGAGAGAGGGAAGGAGGGAGTGGGGCGGGGCCTTGGTGTGTGCCACACCTTCTGGGGGCAAGACATGATTGCAAGAGGGACTTTACCTAACAAATGCAATCAGTGTAACCTGGCTTATTGTACCCTCAATGAATCCCCAACAATAAAAAAAAATAAAATTAAAAAAATAAAGGAAGCTGGGGATTCTCCTGCCCTAGGGAGAGGGAGTTGGTTTATCTTAATGTTCAAGTGGGAAGACGGAGGAAGCAGAGCCTCCAGGGGTGACTGGGGGACCCAGCTCAGCTCGCAGGTGATCCTTCAGACCTGGTGTGCACAGGGGCCCTGTGTATGGCCCGGATATCTTGGTCCATGTAGGGTTTTACCCCCGTGTGTCTATTCACCCACGTGTCCTCTGTATGAAAGGGACTTTCTGTTCCGGGAGCTGGACTGTTGGGCTCCTGTTCCCTTCACTCACCGTCCCCTTCTGGGCCTCAGAGTCTCCATCGGTCAAGTGGGGATAGTGAGCAACCCCTACATAATCTATCCTGAGGACCAGATGGGACCAGGCCTGGCATGTACCGAGTGCTGTTACTATTTTAACATTATAGAATATTATCAAAATCATTATTCCTAGCCTCCCTGCTGAACCCAAGTCTTATTTCGTCTTGCATTTGAGAAGGCCGAGACATGACAGGATTCAAGGACAGTTACCAGTGATCTCTCACTACCGTAATGCATCTGTTATGTTCAAAATTTGCACTTTGCCCGAGTGCCACCCCCACCAGCCCTCATCACCGTACTTTCAAGTGGCACCGAGCAGAGGCCCCACAGAAGCTGGTGTCACACGACATGCTTTCCAGGCGTCAGCCCACCCACATTGTCACCCTCCCTTACAGATGAGGTTTGCAAACCAAATCCAGCCTTAAGCAAAATGCTACCCTACTTCTGTTCCTTGTATAAGAGTTTTGAACTAATGGAGTTGCACTGTTTAAAAGAAAAAAGGCAAGGAGTTTTAAGTCTGAAGCATGATTCCCGTCTGTCTTCATAATGGGTGAATAGCCATGGAGATTCAGGTTCTAGTTGGTCTGGGAAAACCTCCTTGACCTCACAGACGTAGTGGGACTGGAGCCAAGAGCCCACTGGGCTCAATGCTGTCCCTCCCCTGTGCAGGCCGCAATCATGAGAATCGTAGAGCCGACCTTGACAATCACACTGAGGTCCAAGCCAGAGACCCCAGAGGCTTCCCTCACTGCCTCCCGAGACTCCAGGGCCTGCTCAGAAGCTCTGCCCTTCCTCGCCCTGCCCTGGGTTACTATGATGCAAAACGGAGCCTGCACCTGCATCTGGTAGAAGAGCACGTTGGCAGGCGAGGACCCTTGCCACGGCTGACCTGTCCTTTTATGAGCTTTAGAATTGAATGTATCTATTGAAGGATCCTGGGCTTGGGTGCAGTTTAGAGCAGGCTCCCTCTACTTCCTTATCTGATTATCTTTTAAGAAAACAGCTCATTGCTCACATTCAAGAATAACAAGTTTCCCCACATCCAGCTCCTCAGCGCCTCATTTTTCTTCATTCTTTCCATCCTGTTTAGCATCGTGTAATTACAGAGACACGTCTGTCAGAGATTTGCACATCTGATAATCAAATTTTCTCTGGTTCCCAGTTCTTCCTCCATCTGCTGGCCCGCCCCAGCCCCGCCACATCTGGAGTGGTCCCCTGCCACTCCATGCCCAACTGACTCCCGAACCATTTCCAAATCACATCTTCCTTTTCCGGTCCTGGCTTCCTGACATGCTCAATCATAAAATAGACCCTAAATCCTAGTCATTTCTGACTCCTGTCTGCATGGAAGATGGTCAAGAAGCAGAGCCATGGACTCTTTTCTTCCATTCTGGTGTGGTTACCTCAAAACGTGTGACGTTCAATGTGTCACATAAAATGACTACCTTTAAGGCATTTTATATAGTTCATTAATAAGCTATTGAGACGTTAAAGCTGATTCCCAGGAGATTATGAAGAACAGATATGTGGGCAGGCAATCTGGAAAAATGACATGAATTCCTTAAATAGGAATTGTAGATGCACGGCCTCCCGCCTCTGGGGTCTCTGGGCTGATGACGTGACGTTTGGGATCATGTTTTCCCAGGGTGAATTAATTGCACCTCTGTAAGACAGAAGTTCTTTGCATTTCTATGGGTGAGACTCATTGGCGTGGCTCTAACTGTTCTGCTCTGTCTAGCGTAGTAGCTAAGAGGTGTACTCCAACACCAGGGCGTCGCTCAGGAGAATCAGACAATTCGCTGTTTGCGAGACAGTTCCCAGCTTCAGAGGAAATATCTATTGATACTTCAATCAATTATGGTAGAACTTCCATAGCCGGCCACCTCCCTGCACTGGTCTCCTCCTGGTCAATGCAGTGGGCCTCGTTCCTTACCGGGGCCACCTCCATGTGGGTGGTCAACTTACAGAGGCTGTACTGTAACTCCATTAATACAGTGATACTCGTTAATCTTTTTTGCCCTTTTCAAATTGTTTCACATTTTTTTTAAACAGTCATTTCCTGTTTAAATCCATTGTGAATATTCACAGGAAAGGACCCCAGTTTCTAAGCCTCCTTGTAGGAGAAGCTCAGGAGAACATGGCCAAGGAGGTGAGGAAACCACTAGTTGAAGGTAAATCTTCTAGAAATGACTCTATGTTACTTTCGCCCAATAGTAACTTTCAAAATACAGGGACAGTCATGGGCTCAAAATTCCTGTGCCAAAGTCCTGAGCTCGGATGTGATGGTAGTAAGAGGTTGGGAGGGGATTAGAGTGAGGTGAGGTCATGAGGGCGGGGACTTGCAGGAGACACTAATCACAGGATCAGTGTCAGGTGCAAACACAGTAGGGAGGCAGCTGTCTGTAAATCAGGATGACACCCCGTCAGGAGCCAGATCTGCCGGTGCCTTGATCTTGGACTTCCCAGCCTCCACAACTGTGAGAAATAACTCCTGGGTAAGCCATGTAGTCTGTGCTGTTTTGTTACACCAGCCACGCAGGGCAGCAGGGCCAGCAGGGCTGTGGCCCAGAGTCCCACCCAGGCCCCCATGTCATCTGCGAAAGCCCAGCTCACAATCCACCTTCCTTGGGAAACCATCTTTTTCTTTCTTTCTTTTTTTTTTAGAGACTGAGTCTTACTTTATCGCCCTGGGTAGAGTGCTGTGGTGTCACAGCTCACAGCAACCTCCAGCTCTGGGGCTTAGGCCATTCTCTTGCCTCAGCCTCCCGAGTAGCTGGGACCATTGGCACCCGCCACAATGCCCGGCTATCTTTTTTTGTTGCAGTTTGGTCGGGGCCTGGTTCAGACACACCACCTTCGGTATATGGGGCTGGCGCCCTCCTCACGGAGCCACCGGCGCCGCCCTTGGGAAACCATCTTTGATGGCATTTGTTGGAGTATAATATAAAAAAAATTAAAACCACAATTCTCTACAAACAGTAAAAACGTGGCAAACATCAATGGACTAACTCATCATTGAGCGAGTAACATGTCAGCAAAACTAGAAACTGTAAGATGGCAAAGTGCCTTCGAGTCGTGGAGCTTTATGCAGAGGGTGGCAAAAAAGGCGCATTTTAAGAAAGGGAAAAAAAACTTACAATTGTAATACTTAATATATACTGAAAACATTTATCACCTGTATCTTGCATCTCTTATAACTGCAGAAGTTAAATGTGACTTGAGTATTACAATTTTAATAGTTTTTCCCTTAAGTTGTGTGCACACGTTTCCGGCACCCTCTGTGTGATCCATCAAGAGAAGCTTCTAAACTTGTGTGACTGTGACTGCTAAGGTTGGCTCCCAGTCTAGTTAATGTCATGCAGGGCAATAAACGGCAACCCGTGGGGACGTCTTTCTACCAACCAGGTTCACTGCGTATATCATCAGACAAAACTCCTAATTTCTGTGGGTTTCTTCCAAGTTAGGCTCTGCCCTCAGAGGTGTAAGATAACTGAATGAACATTTCATGGAAGCAAAACACAGGGGTGCTCCCCCTGGAAAATCAGGCAGTGTCCCGTGGGCCAGCTGGACAACACCTGCACTACCCACACGGGATAGCTTTCCACCCGCTTGTTTTCCAAGTTTTGGATAATTGTTTTAAGACAAGTGAATCAATGGGAATGTTTCCCAGAATGTGTTCTGTGGACCCCTAATTTCAAGATGCTGGAGGGAAAAAAAAAATATATGACCATGGCGAAGTCCCTTTGGGACCCCGGATGGAGGCCCCCTGCTGTGCAGAGACTGAAGGGCTTTCGAAAAAGAAACTGGCTGACTTCATCCAGACTGCTCTCCCTGGATGTGCTGCTTGGTCATTGAACCCTTTACTGGATTGTGAAGTGGCCATTTTGTGGAGCGACTTACTGAGGGCAACTCCCTGCCGCTCCTGTGCCGTCTACTCAATTTCCTGCTTGTCCAGGACTTGGGCAAGTCCCATAAATCCTCTGGCCTCTTTTAGACTTTAAAAAAAGTCTCTTTTCCAGGCAGTAAAAGTCCAGTCCAGGATAATGACAGACCCCAAGCCCTAAGAATCAATTTAAGGCATTTTTCTTCCCTGGGTCAGGCCAACTTCAGGCTGGGAAACCCACAGAAGGGGAGGTGGGTCCGGGTGGGCCTTGAGCCTCTCTCCTGTACCCCCTCCCTCCATTCATTACCTACTGTTTTGGGAATCCTGAGGGGCTGGGGAGGTAGGGGGTTAAGGCTCTAGAAAGTTCTGGCCTCTGTAAGGACCTCCTGCGGTGGTGCCAGGAACATGGCCATTCCATAGTTGAGTGTGTGGCTCTCTGAAGGGCCCACCTAGGGGCCTCCCTGGAGGCTGCACCCAGCAGCCCCGCTGTTGCCCTTGGCCCCTGTGGTTTGGGGTCACCTGCACCTCAAGTTGGTGCCCTGATGGCTTCCGTGTAGCTCTCAGCTTGGGGCCTGGAGGCGGGTGCTGGGGAAAAGCAGGTGTGGAGTGGGGACAGAAGACACCCAAGAACGCGGAGGCATGGATGGGTATTCAAGAGAGAGACTGGCCTCGATTCCTGAAAGCCTTCTTCACCTGAGTGACCCTTGCCTCCTTAAAATAAATACCTTTCTTTGGCTCAAGACAATTCAAATGAGTGTGTATCCCCCACTAGAACCCCAAGGAGCTTTACCAAGACCCACATGCCCCTAAAACCAGCTCTTTAGGCAGTAGGCAGAGAGGCCAGAAGCCCCCCCCAGGGGTGAGTGTAGGGAGTGACGCGCTCCCTTCTCTGTGCTCCTGGACAGCAGGGCCTGAGAGGGGCCGCCTTCCCCTGGAGAAAGATGCCCTGAGCTCCAGGAAGGGATCTGCAGCCCAAATGGGCAAGACCTTGCCCACGCACTCACCCGGGAGTGGCAGGGGGACTCACAGAGGTGCAGACTCGGTCAGGGCTCCGCCGAGACACTGACGCCAGGCTGGCCCCAGGAGCTTTTATTGGCACTAATTTTCCATTCAGACCAGCGTGACTGCTCCGAGCTTCCCTCTGGGCTGGCGCTGGCTCCCCCTCAACATTTACACCTTATAAACCAGCGTCCCGACCCGGCTGGGGTGCTCTCGGGAGGTGATGCCCGGTCCCTGGTAACGGAGAGTAAATAACTCAGCAACGTTCCCTTGCACCTATCCAGCCTCCCTTCAGACTCAGAAGAAATAAAACAACTCGCTTAATGGTGTCCTTTAATCTTCTGCACCAGTGGCTTTCTTTACAAGGTGTTATACAGAGTCCGTGTAAATCCAGACTCAGCAATGGGGTCAGTGTTTCTCAACAGGTGTTTGGTGGGTTTGGGGTAAGAGGTGCTCCCCCAACCTCCTGAACAAATACAGAAGCAGGAGCTGCTTTCCGTCAGCCTCGTTTACAAGTGGGATGGGCGCTCACGGCCAGCTGCTTGGACCCTCTGGACCCTCTCCCTCTTCACCCTCTGTCCCCCGCCCTCCTCAGCGCCATGGAATTCCAGATTGTGGAGAGAGCAGGAGTGGGCTCTGCTCTCTGTGACAGCTCAACCAGGGAGTGAAAAGTGCCTGCCTATCCCCTGCCTGTTTCTCTCTGCTTGGGACGCTCCAGAACAGCTTCCTCCATGGGGGTGGGGGAGGCGGAAGGCTGTGCACCCGAGACACACCTAAGCCTGTCTTGAGGCTTCCATGTCCTGCTGTGAAAAATTTCAGAGGAGGACTCTGATTGGTCACAAGCTCTCCCCTGGGCCAGTCAGCAGTGACTGAGGGGGTGGAGTCAGAGGAGAACATGGCCACCCCCTCTAGATGATGGAGGTGGAGGGAGGACAGGGCAGTGGTTTATATCAGGTGGTGGAGTCATACCTAGGAGAAAGGGGGGATGGTAGGGTGACAAGATGCGAGAGCCCACTGCGTGCACCTGACATGTTCCTGCTACTACTGGGATCTCAGGGAGCTGGGAGCCCACACCACCTCCAGCTGGCAGTGAGGAGGGGCCGTGAGACCCTGTCCTCAGCCTTCCTGGACCCCACTACTGTCCAGCCCTGCTCACAATGCAAAAGGCTGTCCCAGTGTGGGGTCCCAGACTCCTGTCTGTGGAGTGGTCCAGGGGTCTTAAGGCCTCTTAACTGGCTGAGACTGTTGCCTTTGGGCCCTGGCAGGTGAGCCCCACTGTTGTTGACTGCACCCCGGTGCAGTCTCTCCCATACTTACACTGCAGGCCACTGGCCTCCATCGGCAGCACCCATGTCTCAGAGGCTCGGTACACTGAAGCATTTTCAATGGTTTGACACAAGCTAATTGGTGGCAAACCTGAGCTGTGATGAGTCTGTTGAGGTCTGCATTCATCCCACATGGTGGGAACAGTCACATGCTTGATACGAAGTCTCAATGTGCTGACTGTGTATGCTTCCCTGGACCCTGCTAACCTGTTGCCGTTGTAAAATCCCCAAAACTATGAACTGTGAAATATGTTGGCTCAGAGGCTTCAGATAAGGGCCTTGGACCCGAGTATAGCCCCACATCCTTGTCACAGTGCTGGGAGCTGCAGGTGAGATGGGAATGGACCCCTCCTCCTAGGGCTGTGGTGACCGTTAAATGCCAGCCCTTAGCATTACGTGTTTTAGGCTGTGAGATCCCTACGGGCCCTGTAAGACGGGCACCACCACACCCCCTTCTACAGGTGCAAAGGCTGAGGCTGGGCGGGCTTACCCAAGTTTCTCACGGTTGCAAAGCTAGAGAGCAGGGCCGCCCAGATGGGTTGATACAGGACAGAGTGCTCCTCATCACCACGCCACGCTCCATGGTCTGCTGACCTGTGTCATAGTCACTGGGTCTCCCTGGGTTTAATTTGTATGAGAAGTAGGTAATAGACTAATATGCATAAGCCTGTACTGTTCTAAGTGACCGATACATATTCCCTGATCAAATTCATGCTACAGCCCTACGAGGTCGGTGATTTCCTTACCGCCATTTAACAGCAGGGAAACCAAGGCACAGAGTAGCCAGGGAGCTTGCCCTGGGTCACTCCCCAAACAAGCCAGGAGTCCAGGTGGTCTTCCGTTTTGCCCTGGGGTCCGTGAGCTCATTCACTTGATTGAGCTGCCTCCAAGTGAGAAGCGAAACACCTGTGTAAATAGGACCCTGCCTCCCATGTGTGGGCGGTGTCTCCGTTTCCAAAACACTTCCCCAAGGCCAGTGCAATTGACAGCGTTCTTCAGTGTGACAGAGGCTCAGACAGGGCAGGTGACCAGTGACCAGGCACATGGATAGTGTGGGTGTGTGTCTCATCTCACCACACTCCTGAGGGCTGTATTATCGAGCTTAAGGGAGCAGAAAGCAGAGAATGCTGCTAGCGTCGCAGCCAAGAGACCAACTTTTTTTTTTTTTGAGACAGAGTCTTACTTTGTCACCCTCTGTAGAGTGCTGTTAATCATAGCTCACAGCAACCTCAAAGTCTTGGGCTCAAGCAATCCTCTTGCCTCAGCCTTCTGAGTAGCCCGGGACTATAGGCACCCCACACAATGCCTGGCTATTTTTAGAGGCAGGGTCTCACTCTTGGTCAGGCTGGTCTCGAACTGCTGTAGGGTTCGATTGAGGGTCCTATTTACACAGCTCAAGGGATCCACCTCCCTCAGCCTCCCCGAGTGCTGGGATTACAAGTCTGAGACACCACGCTGGGCCAGAGACACCACGCTGGGCCAGAGAGACCAGCTCTTGATGAGAGAGCATATGGCCTGTAAAACAAAATGAACCTGACCAGGCTTCCTGCTCTAGCCACAGATGTTCAGAAAATGTGAAAGAGAGAAGCACAGGTTAAATGACCCTGTGCGGCAGGACACCGGATTGCAGGAGAGAGTCAGACAGATGGTCTGATTCTTCAACACTTCTCTCTCTCTCCAAATTCACACACACACACACACAGGTCTGCATGTCTACACACACATACAGTGTGAACGTATTCGACATACTCATACACAGTATGGTATATACACATAAACACACACACACAACATTATATAGAGAGTGAACAATCTACATAATAAAAGCTTAAAATTCAGATTGAACTATTGTAACTGTGGCCCTTGTTTGGATTCCAATACAAAGGGTTAAAAATAATTTATAACATTAAGAAAATTTGGAAGTTAGAACGCTGCCTAGGCATTTGATGGCATTAAGAAACTGTTGTCATGTTTGAATGTGACAGCGGCACTATAATCTGGGCAGAGATAAAACAAGATTGGACCGGAATTGATCATTTTTGAAGCTGGAATCTGAGGACAGGTACATTGGGGTTCATCGTACTATTCTTTGTGGTGTTTGCATATATCCAAATTTTTTTCATAACAGAAAGTAAAGAAGGAATTATGTTTACTTGCCTAAAGCCATGCCGCTCTTGGAAAGCACTCAAGCAGCCTGAAAGCTAAGTCAAACATTAAAGCTTCTCATCTTCCAGCTTGTTCCCGTTCAGGTGAGCACCATCCAGGAGTTTGATGTGTATCCTTCTCGACGTCTCCGTGTCTATGTAAACAATCACACGTGTTTATTCTTTTTTACACAGATGGGATTATACTAGACACACAGGCCTGTAACATGCCTTTTTTACTCAGCAGGTCACGGCCAGGCCTTCATCTTTTGGCTCTCTGTCTTTTCTCTTTAACTTCAGGTCTACCTCTGTATGGACGTGCCATAATTTACCCATTCCCTTTGGGCAAACTCTCAGATCAATTTGAGTCTCTTGCTGTTACGAGCTGTGTCTCACTGAATGTCTTTGCACGTGCATCTTGGGGTAGTTTTGTGAGAATTTGTCAGCTGTGTTCCCAGAGGGAGAATTCCCGTGCTGGACCATGTGCTGCCAAAATGCCCTCCAAAAAGATTGTCCTCCTCGGCAGTGATGAGGTGGCCATGTCCCTTCCTAGACTTAAACGTATGGCTGGTTTCTCCCCGATCACATCAGTAATACCTGCATTTTGAAGGAATTTGGAAAATAAAGTAAAAGGGAAGCAGAGAGTCGGCCTCCAACCTAGGTCTGCACTCCATCCCTGTTACTAGTCAGAGTCTTTCCAGGTTTTTGCTGTTGGAAGTTATCCTGCAAGAACAGCCTTGTGTATAAATCTTTATCCACTTTTTGCTCATTTCCTTAGGGGCTCTTCCATGGTAGAGTTACAGAGTAAAACCTTTTGGCTCATTTTGCTACGTTGCCCAGACAAATACTAGAATGTTTGGCTATGTTCTGACTACCGCAAGCCACCCAGCAGAGCGCCTGCCTTAGTACGTCTTGTCGGCGTTGGGTGTTATCACGAAGCGCTATCTTTTTGTTCATTGCCCATTTGGAGGAAAATATGTTCTTCCAGTTTTTCTCCTTTTATTTGTGACAATCAGGTGGACATGGGTTAATTGCTAACCTGATTAGTGGCACAGTCTCCAACCTCAGCTGCCTGGGCTCACACCCCGGCTACGCCCCAGGGCTCACCTTTTAGGAGCCTCATCTTCTTTCTGCAAAAGGGGGGTGACACTGTCTCCATTAGGAAATGAAATAACCCACATGAAGCATGGGGCACAGGGTGGGTGCCGATCTGTGATGACGGTGATGTTGTGTGTAAGGAACCGTGAGATGTGGAACTTTGGAGCATAGGATGTAGCTGAGAAAACAAGACATCAAAAGAAAGTTTAGAGACAGGAGCTTATGTGAGAGACACCAATTAAGATGTCTGAATCTGGTAAAGAGGAGGGAAAAGTCCCAAGGGCTTCCTGGCAGAGGGGGAGGCTGAGCACGGCCTTGAAGGAAAGGCAGGGAGGCAGGAGAAGCGTGGATGGTGGAGGCACAGCCTGCGGCCTTCCTTTTCTGCCTGTCATGGCTTACACTGGGCGTCCATCACCCTACTGAGGGTGAGGGGAGAGGCAGCTGAGAAACCAGCAGCTGCTCAACAGGAGTAAAAATACTCGGCCCCCTGGTGGGATGAATTCAGTTCAACTAGGCAATTCTGTTTTGAATAATTAACTAACATAGCTGGGGAGATTTCATAACAAAGTCAGAAAAATATGGAAAAGTATTCTGCAGTGGGAAAAAAGTGAGAATTTTTGTTCCATTTCCATTAGCAATGGCAGGAATAAAGTTCGTAAATGTTACAGAATGTCTTGGTTTCTCAGCGGGAGCTTTGGGAGTGGATAGCGGGGAACTGCAGGACTGTCCTCCACGTGGGCTGGAGGGAGGTTCAGGAGCAACAGTGCCATTCTGGGACATCTCCCCGTGTCTGGGGCGGGAAGGGCTTTCCAGAAGGTGGTACTGGGCAGGGGCCAGGGTGGTGCTCCCAGACGGAGGGAGGAAGGCATGGCCGGCTCGGGCTGTAGCTGGTGATGGCGGTGGGTCCCTTAGTTCTTCTCAGAACATGGGGCAGACTCACTAGGGCCACGGGGCTGTGACACTCAGAATGAGAATGTTGACAAGGTCCTAGGCAGAAATCATGAGACACCTGCTTTCTGGGGATTTGATGAAGGGTGAGGTGGGGGTGTGAGTGTGAGGGCCAGGGAGGGCCTCATGGATTCATCTGGAAAGTAGGCTGATTTAATAGGGTTAGAATACCAGCCAGGCTGGGCTCCATAAGTTAGTGCTGTTGGACACATTCCTTACTTGGAGTCTGAAACGGGTGTATGTCAGAGTTGTGATCATAAATAAAGGAACATGCAATAGGTGCTGTTCTCGCTGTCTCCTGCTGGGTGACAAACCACCCCCAAACACAAGGGCTCACAGTCACCTGTTATTACTGGACCTCATGATTCCATGGGCCGCCGGGCTCAGCTGGTGGTTCTGCTGTCTGGGTTGAGGTTGTTCACGAGCCTGCCCCAGGCCGTGGCTGAGGATGGTGGGAACAGCTGTGTGTCTCTCAGCATGGCTCCTCTCTCTTTAGTGACCCTCCATGTGGATGTCCTGTCTGTCCACTGAGGTGGCCTGGGTTTCCTACCTAGTTCTGGGCTCCAAGAGAGAGGGAGCCAAGACTGCCTGGTTTTCCTAATACTTGGGCTCAGAAGACCCAAACTCACTGCCTCCACATTCTATTGGCCAGGTAGGCCCAGCCCCAGCCTCAGAGCAAGGGCAGGGACAGATGCAAGATTCAACTCAAGAGGGGTGAGCAGATGGTGGCTGGAGGATCCAGCGGGGGCTTTGCCCTTGGACAAAGACAAGGCATCATCCCACAGCTGTGGTTGAAATATCGACATTTTGCCACCTTTGTTTGCGAATAACCACTGCCCGGAGTCCTGGAGATAACCACGTCTGGCAGGTGAGGGGCTTCTGAGACCAGTTCTAGCACCTTCTGCTCTGCTGCAGCTGGCGCCGTGGGTGCTACGTAATTTGAATGTCACCTGTTCAGTGAGTGCTCAGCTGATGGCAGCATCTCTTGTCACCGCTAATGTTGCACTTGTGATTTTAAGACAGGGGTGTAGACAAGGCATCTGGGGGGAAAAAGAGAACATGCTCCCAGCCTCAGAAATTCAGCACAATTCAGGTATCCTTTTGGAAAAAGCTCTGGGCATCGCATAAGAAAATCAACACCTCCTACTTGATTTTTATTCGGCCAAGGTGATGAGGGCCTGGCACTGCAAACTGAGAAAGCACAATGGCATTGGCACAGAAGGGACCTCTGTCCTGGGGTCAGGGAGTCCCTTGGTTCCCCCTCCCCGATGGCGAGTTTCAGGCGGCTTGCTCTGGCCCAGTCCTGGGCCTCCGTCCAGCCTTTGGCTGGCCCTTTCCTGAGCTTGCTGACAGAGCCGTCTGCTCGGTGCTTGGCGCACATTCCAGGGAATCCTGATGGTGAGGCCCTTTCTCCCAGCCCAATTTCAACAAACACAGACAGACCACCACACTCCAGCTCTCCATGTGGGGCTGGCAGCGCTGGCCTTGGCAGTGGGGAACACACGTAGCTTTCCAGGCCGAGCCAGCTCCAAGCAGAGCAGGAGGAGGCTGGAGGGCAGCCGAGAGGGACGCTGAGCTGGCCAGGAGCGGGGGGTGCTGTGGCCTCTGCAGGGCGGGTCTGGTGCTCCTTGGGGGGCAGCTCATCGGAATGTCCGAATGTTCGCTGTGATTCCGTGGCCGTGGCCCAAGAGCAACCTCCAGGCAGATGGGAAAATCTGCCTTTTTGAACGAACATGAAAAATTCTTTGAAGACTGATCATCTTTGTGTCCTGTTTGGAAAAGTCAGAGGCCTGAGAAAATGGAAACCGCCTGTCCCATTAGGGTCCCAGGTCTGGAGTTGAGAGGATGGAATTTGGACTTTCCTTGGAAAGTTCACAAGAATTAAACCTATTTAGAGAACATTTCCTGTTGGGAATGGCTAATGCCTGCAATGTGTTACTAAGGGTCTCATCTTCTGGAGGTTTCTATAAAGAAAATTACCTTGTAGTTTTGGGGGGATGATCATGTGCTATTGTTTGGGGGGGAGTTTACACCATCTGTCCCTCAGCCAAGGCAGCTACCGTTGGTGGGTCTCAGAGCTCTGTCTCCCTGGTTTTAGATTTAGCCTCAGAGTCTTTAACCCAGTTCTCTACTTTTAATCAACTAAACTCGAGTGGAAACCTTTTTGCCATCTCTGGACTTCACTTTTACCATGTTCCTGACAGTTTGTGAAGGAGCATTGTAAATATCACAGCGTCCTCTATGGTAGTACGCAGACCTTGAAGCACGTCCCACCTATTTACACAGCCTCATGCCACCCCCACAGCCCCATCTCACATGTGAGGACATGGATGATCAGACAGACCAAGAAACTGCCACAGTCTCTCAGCCAGGATGTGGCTCAGGGACGAGCAGCTGGACCTCGCTTCCTGACCCCTTAGGTTCACTCTTTCTAGACTATATTCCAGTGGTCTTGTGATTATACCAACGAAAATGAATTTCTTGGTTTTAATAGTATACTGTTGGCTTTAATTTATTATAGAACAAATAAAAGTCCCTATGGTATTGCCTTTACTGTAGAATTCTGGTATTTTTCTGGTTTTAATAACCGTTTCGTGTGGTACCCATGGTTGGTCAGAACCTCTGGACTGCAACAGAAAGATTTTTGTTGAGGTCTCTCGTGTGTGCCTCTGAATTTCAACTCTGTGTCACTGGCTTGGATCCAGTCCAGAGTGAACGAATGTGCCCAGTGCTGTGAAGCTGGCCGTCCCCTCCTGCACCGTCCCCTGGTAGGGGCCAGTCTATTAAGGAATTTACCAACAGGATAAATTTCAGGATGCAGCTGAAAACCACAAAAGCTTTTGTTGTTTTTAAACTTTCCTTTGTAGGAGTAAAAAAGTTACAGAAAATTGGGAGTGCTCTCTCAGTAGCTCCAACAACCAGAGGAAATTTTAGGGGAAAAGGTTTATTTGTGTAACTCTTATTCTTAGATGGTTCTCTAGATGTGGGTGTCCTTCCAACCCAAGGATCCACGTGGGTGAATGATAAATCGTGTGCGTTTGAGCTGATACAAACCAAACACAACTGTAGCGCTGTTGCATCCCTGAAATACACCCCAGGAAGATGATAAAAGGGCAGCTGCTATCTGCTACCCCTTCAGGCTCATTCTTTTTTGCAGAGAAGACACAGAGTGGTGGAAATATGTTTGGGGTTGGACTCAGGAAGATGCCACAAAGGAACCGTGTGGCTTTGGGAGCATTTTTCTGTCTGAGCCTCAGTTTTTCTATCTATGTGATGGCTAGATGATGTGGATTAAATGAGATAGTACCTACAAAAATGCCCAGCAGAGTGTGGGTTATGTCTTTAAAAAGCTGTTACTTTAGGTAGGGTGAGGGGGGTTTTACTGGAAGGGAAACATTAAATGGGAAAGCATGTTTCCCTTTGTCCACCGTGACCCTTCTGCGGGTGCTTTGAGTTGAGAAGGTGTTAAACACTCGGCCTGGCTTGAGTTCTGGGCTCTGTTTCCATGAGAAGCCATCAGCCGGGGATGGCGAGTGCTACTCCGTCTATCACCGTTTCTTTGGAAGGAAAACAGAAGAGCTTTCTGTCCCACGAGGGCAGCCATCTTTGTTGCTATCAGCTTTGTCTGTGAAGTTTACAAAATGGCTTTGTTTTGGGTCAGTTATCAACTTTGGTTAACAGCAATGGCCATGAAGTCCAAATACATCAGGGGTGGAATTGTCAGCTCTGCTTTCACAGGGTGTGTAACCCGGGGCAGGGCTCCACTAGAGTCTGAGTCTCAGTTTTCTTATCTGTACAATAGGGATGAGAAATACCTCCCTCAGAGGGTTGCCTGGAAGGTTAGTGGCATCACATGAAGTTGTTGCTCAGTCTATCCAGGGGAGGAGTGCCAGGACATCCCGTGAATACTTTCTAAAAAAAAAAAAAAAGCCGCATGTAAGTGACTTGTGCATCCACACCCGTGTGTCCCAGGGTCACCTGTTCACACCCAGCTGTGCATGGGGAGGTGACGAGCCTGAGCAGGTAGCTGGTTGCTTTGCCCATCAGCAGCCCAGCGTTTCCATGAAGGAGAGCCGGGATGCAGTATTTTGATGGAGTTTTAACAAAATGAGTAAGGGAACTTGGACAGGAGCCTCCTCGTGGAACAGGGTTTTTCAGGAATTGAGGGCCAGTGTTGGGAAACTCTCTGGAAGAGGAACATGCAGCCTCTTCTGTGCTTTCTGGGGAATGTGGGTGAGAAGGAGGAAGAAGAAGGTTTGGTTTGAACGGATCGACAGCAGCAAGTTGACATTTGCTGAGCAGCTTCTAGAAACACTGACTTGCATGACCTCTCTGAATCCTAATGATGACTGTAGGGAGTGTGACTCCAGGGACCACCCTCCTAGCCTCTTGCTTTGGTGTCATCTGGTTTCACAGGGACACTGTCTAAACTGCATTTGTTTTGACTTAGCTGATGATGGAGAGTAGGGCCACTATGCACAGTTGCTCAGGCTGTGCACTGCACAACCTGAATGGCTCCATTGATATCACAGATGCTTATTTTGACACTCTTCTGGCAGACGGGTAGTAAAAGGACTTGTTCCAACAAAAGTACCTTAGGGCTATTTTCTGATAGACTGAAGAAAGGACTTCTTTTTCTAATTCACACCAAAGTTCTGCATGTGCCACTCGTAGCAGAATTATTGGAAGCACTGCTTGGAGAGGATGAGGCAACTGGGCCCATCATGTTCTCTCTGTGTTTGGCATCAAAGTACCTGCAGTGAAGTACAACCTTGCATCCCCTGGAGACACGGAGCAGGGTGGTTAAGAGCAGGGGTCAGAGCCAGCTGGTGTGGGCTCAAACTCTGGCTCTGCCCCCTACTGGCTGTGTGTCTTTGGGCAACTCCCTTAACCTCTCTGGGCCTCAGTGTCCACAGCTATAAAATAGTGACAATGACAGCACCCATCTCATGGGGTCGTGCTGAGGGTTAAACAAGGTGGTGTATATAAAGTGCTTAGAATAGTTCCTGGCTTGCCGTAGGTGTCAGCTGGTTTTATTGAAAGTGGCCTAAGGCCTTTCTCACAGAAGGGTGGTCTTGGAACAGGAGCTGACCGAGTGATCATTTCTTAGTTCCTGCACATTCACGGGTTTACACTCGGGGCCCCCTTAAGGAAGAAGACCAAGGTACTAACTGGTGCACCTTGTTCAAGAGTCCCGACTGAGCACTGTCCGGGCCCCTCCACCAGTGCCTAACAGCACCGACTACACGTTTTTGCCTCCTAGATTTTGCTGTGATTTTTGTTGGTGGAATTTCATAAAGGGTTTTATATATTCTATCATGATCATTAAGTTTGCAATATTTAAAAATAGACGTGTAAAGGATCCACAGTGCAGGCTATAAAACACCCTCAAACAATGTTAAAACGGGAACGAATCCATCCATTTGGGTTTCAGCTGAGTTTGTCTTGTATTTTATTTTTCTTTAATATCCAAAGACCTGTAGAAATAGGTTATTGAGTAGGAAGTTGGCCAAGCCAGGGCTCTGCACCATTTGGGCACTTGTGAGCACTGGCAAAGGCTTTGGAATTTGATCCTGATTGAAATGTAGTCATTTTCCACCTGCAAAAACAGTTCTCTCCAGCAAACCTGGGGGCGGGGAGGGCATATTCGCTCCTATCCTTTCCTGCGGGGTCTTTCACTTTCCATTAGGCTTGGATAGACCCCTAGCAGAATGTTTAATGTGTTTATCTGTGTTTCTACACTTAAAAAAAGTTTACCCTGGTATTTTGCATAAGTCTGTGATGAAAACAGTCATGTAAAATCAAACTCCACATCCCAGGACCTAGTAAGTCTCAATAACTGTTGTGAAATGTGTAGACAAATGTATTTGGACCCAGCTGTGAAAAGGATGGACTTCAAGGCAGCAGGTCTGAAGATGTTGGTGGGGCTCTCAGGATGGCGGGCGGGAGACCAGGTCTAAAGAGGTGGGATGGAGGCTGTGGGCGTGGCCAGTCCCAGCATCAACCTGTCGCTTTCCAGATGTGGGGCCAGGGACAGGTCTTATAGCCTCTCTGAGCCACAGCTTCTCATCTGTAAAATGGGAACAATGATTCTACCTATGTGTGAGGAGTTTTGTAAGAACGAAATGTGCCTCATCAGTTGAAGATGTGGTAATGTAGGAATTCCATTACAAAGTATTAGTATTAGTTGCTGTTATTTCTAGAAGTCATGAAGATGGTATGATGGTAATGAGGATGGTGATGACAGTGACGACGACGATGGTGACGGTGATGACGACAGTGGTCACGGTGATGACAGTGACGGCGACGATGGGGATGGTGATGACGACAGTGGTCACGGCGATGACAGTGACGGCGACGATGGGGACGGTGATGACGACAGTGGTCACGGCGATGACAGTGACGGCGACGATGGGGACGGTGATGACGACAGTGGTCACGGCGATGACAGTGACGGCGACGATGGGGATGGTGATGACGACAGTGGTCACGGCGATGACAGTGATGGCGACGGTGATGGTGATGACAGTGGTCACGGCGATGACAGTGAAGGCGACGATGTGACGGTGATGACGACAGTGGTCACGGCGATGACAGTGACGGTGACGATGGGGATGGTGATGACGACAGTGGTCACGGCGATGACAGTGACGGCGACGATGTGACGGTGATGATGACAGTGGTCACGGCGATGACAGTGACGGCGACGGTGGGGACGGTGATGACGACAGTGGTCACAGCGATGACAGTGATGATGATGATGATGGTGACGGTGATGGAGGTGGTGGTGGTGGGTGATGATGTGATAGTGATATGATTGTGATGCTGGCGGGTGATGCTGGTGATGAGGGTAATTGTTCCTTGGTGGTCTAAAGAGGTTGACCAAATAGCTTACTGCTTTCCAGGATGATCTGAAGGAACTCAGCCACTCCCAGACTTTTTTCCTAGCTTATCATAAAAATTCCACCTTTGGTGAGTCGTTTCCTAGGACTCAGCCTTGCACTCTCTCAGCTTCCCCAAATTTATTAATTGTTTTTTTTTTTTTTTGCAGTTTTTGGACGGCGCTGGATTTGAACCCGCCACCTCTGGCATAGGGGCCAGCGCCCTACTCCTTTGAGCCACAGGTGCTGCTCTGTTAATTTTTTCTTTATGACATCTGTCTTTACTTCTTGTTTAAGAAATCCTTATTAAAATTCACAAAGTTATTCTGTTTCCTTCCAAATTTTTAAATGCTGTATTTTGATTTTCATAGTTGGCTATTTAATGTATCTAGAGCTTCCTTTTGTCCGTGAGATGAAGTAGGAATTTAATCTTTGTTACTCTGTAATGGAATTCCTACATTACCACATCTTCAAGCAGTCCTTTAGTTCTTTCTTGTTGGTCTGAATGATTTCCCGAGTATTAGCTCTTTTTCCATCCTCTGGGAGATAAACTTGGCAAAAGGTGAGTCAGATTTATCATTTGCTTTTAAGCTAAGAGAATCTTTTCATCCATTCATCCACCCATCCACCCATCTACACACCCACCCAGCCATCTATCCATCCATCCATCCATCCACATACACACACACACACCCACCCATCCATCCACCCACCCACCTATCCACACACACATTCATCTACACACCCACCCACCCATCCATCCACCCATCCACCTGCCCATCCATCCATCCATCCATCCATCCATCCAAACATCCATCCATTGATCCACACACACATCCATCCATCCATCCGCCCATCCATCCACCCACCCATCCATCTATCCACACACCCACCCACTCATCAATCCACCCATCCATCCATCCATCCATCCACACACACACCCATACACCCACCCACCCATCCACACACACATCCATCTACATACCCACCCACCCATCCACCCATCCATCCATCCATCCACCCACCCATCCACACACACATCCATCTACACCTCCCTCCCATCCATCCACCCATCCACCTGCCCATCCATCCACACACACACATCCATCCATCCATCCACCCACCCATCCATCCACCCACCCATCCATCCAAGCTTCTTGTTAGTCCATACATTCCTTCTGTCTGAACATTTATGTCCTTGTTTGATTTTCAAAAATGCTAGGCATTATTTCATCTAAAATACTCTTCTCTCACTCTATTTTGTCAGGACTTCTAATTTTATCTTCCAACTCTCTTAATTTTCCTTCATATTTTCTGTCTCTGTGTTTCTGTGTATTGTATTTTCTGTGAGACTTTGTTTCCCTAATTTTTTCCTCTGCTGAGTCTAGTCCACTAGGACAGCAGAACAGGGATGGGCACATATGGGACAGTAAAATGATGCATAAATGGAACAACTCAATGCTAAAAAGAGCTTGGAGCCGGGTATGACTAGGGGAAAGGAGGAGGCTCTGTCCACTTCTCAAAACTCTGGAGAGGTTAGGCCAGACCCTGGTCTCTGCCACTCATGTAACGGGGGCTGAGCCAGTTTCATTAGTGCTGGCATCAGGACAACCCTGATATTTTCCAGAATCGATTGACTTAATGTTGATATCCAGAAGTTTATTTTTTCATTTATATAGCTCTTTGGGATTTTTCATGGAAATTAAAATAATAGTGGTTTATAACATTTCTGTTTTTGAGTAGTGGGTTTTTCTTGGAGAGCACACTGAAAAAAGCACCTGCCTTGTATCACTGTTGGGCATCAACTTCACAGATGTTTTTGGATCAAAGATTCCTGCCGAATACATGCTTGTGCTTGGAGACCCGACACGTGCTGGGCATGTTGCCCCCCCCCGACCCCCCATGCCCTGGGCGCTGCTGTGTGAACTGAGTACCATCACTTCTTTGAGTCTCAGTTTCCTCATCTGTAAGTGGGGAGACGAATTGAACTCTGTCTTCCTTCCTGGAGTCCACCTATAGGACGTGCTTTGCAAACTGTAAAGTGTAAGTCATGTGCAGGAGACTTTTGGGGAAACATCCCTCCCCAAAGGGAGGGTGGTATTTTGTTCTGGTCATTAATCTGAGATAGTCAGAGGATGGCAGCTTTGAACTACATGGGACTGGACATCCATCCCAGAGTTTGGAAGAGGCAGAGTTGGGAGTGGGATTTGTGCTCTCTGACCCCAAAGTCCATGTTTAAGGCACCTGGAGGGTTCAGATCTTTCAGTGTTCAGCCAACCAACTAACAGACCAACTAATGAACAACGATCTGCCTAACCAATGATAACCAACCAATAGTCAACCAACTAACCAACTAATGAACAATTTACCCAGCCAATAACCAACCAATAATTAGTCAATCAACCAACTGATCAGTTAATCAACAAGTATTCACTAACCAACCAACGACGTATGTTACTATTAGCCATTCACTCAGAACAGACTCTGGGGGGGACGTACTGTTTCTACCCCCACCTCTCCCCGGTGCTGCCAGTCTGAGGGACAGTGAGGCTGGCTGCCCTGGTCACTGCATGGCATTCCAGGCCCATACCCAGGGTCTGGGTCAAGTGGCTGCAACTTCTGTGAGGTGGGAGGGTGTCTTCGTACCTTTGGTGCCCAACAGCATGGCACACTGTGGTCAGGGCTGGGAGGGGGCTCAGCGTCACACTCGCACACACTCACACCCACAAATGCACTCACACACCCTCTCAGACACATTCTCTCACACACACACCCTGACACACTCAGATCTTCACACACACACACACATGCTCTCACTCCCTTACACACACGCCCTCTCACACACCGTCCCTTTTGTGTACGCATGCTCTCATATACAAATCTCACACACAAGCCTCTCACACTCACAAACGAACTTTGCCTCATACACACGCATACATCCATGTGCACTCCAACACACATACATGCATGGACACTTACATACTCTCATGCACGCTCACCTCACACACACTTATATTCTCTTACACACTCATAGTCCCGCACACACTCACTCACACACACACAGATACACTTATGCTCTCACACGCACACTCATGAACACTCACCTTCACACACAAACCTTTACTTTCCTCCTTCCTGCCGTGAGCACAGGACACAACAGTTAATGCGGAATGAATGGAGGAGCCAGGGGACTTTCAGAACCCTGATCAGAAGTGCTGTGGGGGTCAGACCCACCTCGGGCCCTGTGCTGGATGGCAGGTTAGCACATAGCCCACCTCAGGTTGTGTGCTGGACAGCAGGTCAGCACACAGCCTGCCTCAGGCCGTGTGCTGGATGGCAAGTTAGCACATAGCCCAGTCTGGAGGGGCTTCCTGGCACTGCCTGCTTTTGGAGGCCTTGTGGGCACTCTGGACCGTGGAGGGACCTGGATTTCAGTCAGGGGTCTGAGCCCATCTTAGGCACTAACGCCTTGGGAGGTCTCCGCCGCCCTAGCATTTTATGGACAAGGCAACCGGGGCCCCAAGACCTGAGCCCTTCCCTCTCCAAAGCCCCTTCCAGCTCTAATGTTTCCAGTCTTTTCTGAATCCTCAGTAAGGGAGTATTTTCATTTTCCAATCTGCATTCCAGCTCCTTCCCGTGGGCCCCGACCCTCTGGCAGGGCACCGAGCAGGTGTGTGACTCCCTGACCGGCAGGAGCAGTGCCCGTCGGAGGGGGCGAGGCCTGTAGATGCGGCCCGGGGTCTCTGCAGTCTGCGCTGCCGGGAAACACGCTCCGATTCCTGCTTCTCGGTTACAGGCCCCTCGGTTCAGTCTGCTCGGAAATTGGGTAAGTGTTTTCCTACCCGAATGCGGGTAACCGCCGTGAATGTACAGCTGGAAAGTCATGCTCATCACAGACCACACAGGGACTCACCCCATGAAACCCAACGCCCGGGCGGCAGGTCACCTGCCACAGGCTGCGGGGAGCGGGTCTGGAGGAGGCGACCTCTCTCCACCGGCATGGCCGGGTTTGCAGTTCACTGAGCGTGGAGCCGGTGGAGGGCCCTGGAGAGGGTCCTGAGTGCCGGCCTCGGCTGCCGAGGCTGGACGTGTGTCCAGGGGAAGCCGGAGCCGCAGAGGACGACCGGGCGGCCCGCGCGCCCTGGGCCACATTCCGGGGGGCTGCTCTGCGGCAGGGCCCATGCGGGGTTACTCAGCTTCTCTCGGCCAGGCGCACAGGCCAAGGAAAAGCTGTAAAGCCAGAAGCGGGGCTGGCGCCTGCTCTGGGAAAACAGAGCCGACATTGTCCCCGCCCCCGTCCGCTGACCACACAAATGGTTCTAATCAGCTTCCAGAGGCTCTGCGGTGCTTTAAGATGTTTGCTCGCCGCATTCTTGGGCAGATCACCCTCCAGCTTGGAGCACCTCCTTCCCACCCGCTCCCGGCTGAAACAGAAGGGAAGATGAGGTGTGAGGTGGGCATGCGTGTGTGCACAAGCGTGTGTGCACGTGTGTGCACAACTGTGTGTGTGTGGTGCATACCCTTGGCACATTTCCATTTCCATGCACTCAAAGGTCTGACTGTCCATGTCCCCCACTGCCCCAGAACAGGCACGAGGCCTCTGCACTGTTCTGTGTCATCACCTGCAGACTCGCCTCACCTCATGGCTCCGGTGACCCGTCTCCCTGTGGAGGGGCCACACCCACCTTCCAGGCCTCCGTCTCTCAGTGGTGTATGTGCCACCCTCTGAGAGCAGACTGGTCTCAATGGCCTGCTGATGTTTTCCAAAGAGCTCAAACTTAAAGGGGAGCAGATTGGCGAGGTGGGAGGGGGAGCTAGGAAGTCAGGTCCTAAGACAGAGGCCGGGGCTCCTCCCCGTCCCCCAAACTGCAAGAAGGTGTGTGCACAGAACGAAGTTGTCTTTCTAGGGTGAGCGTTACAGTCAGATCTGCCATTGTGAGCAGTGGAAGTGCGTCTGGGGAACGGCTCATCATGGACAGAGCTGAAGGCTGAGGGGCTCCAGGCACAGTGTTAAAGATCCGGCCTTACTGACCTTCTGGTCTTCAGGCATTTTTCTTTTAAGCTAGGGAAAGGGGTGACAAGCTCTGACACCTGCAGTGTGCTCAGCCAGCGGGGTTACTGCCGTTTGGGCAGGTGCTGGCCCCCCCCCCCGCCTCCTCCCTGCCCCTTCCTCCCTCCCTCTCTCCCTCTCTTTCCCTCTTTCTTCTCTTCCTCCCTCCCTCCCTTCCTTCCCTGGCATCTGTCCACAGCTCTGACTCAGAGAATGGAGGCCATCAAGTGTGGGTTGGGGGTATCTAGCAAGTGTACTTGTAACCTGCCAGTGCTGAGCTTGTGTCATTGAGAGGAGGACAGGGTTCCCGACTGCATCTGTCGTGGGCTGGGCTCCTAGAAGCAGCCTCTGAAACAGAGTTTAGGGTAAAAGGCTTTTATGTTTTGGATTAATACCTATAGAAGGAAGGCAGAGTGAATAAGACTGGGTGGGGAGGACACACTGAACGTGGTCTGTCAGGCCTCGGCCAGGCCCCAGGGCACCCAGTGCATGAACAGTCCATCAGAGCATCTGCCTCAGAGCAAATGCCCAGGCCCTCACATCTCTGCCTGTTAGTCGTCAGACATGACCACCCCAGGAAGGGCGAAGCTTGGGCCAGGTAGCTTTCTGCAGCTGGGACGGGCCCCACAGGGGCACACGGCCAACTGACCACACCCCCTGCCACTGGGGACCTGGATGGTGCGTCTCCAGGTCTGAGCACAATTTTCTTCTAGACCAACACTTCCCTCCCTGCCCTAGGACCTGAGAGCTCTGTGAAGGTGACAAGGAAGGGTCCGTGCGTTGTTTTATTATTTCAAAGCTTATGTTTTGTACTGACTTGTTTTCATCCTGGGACTCGATGAGCACATGCCAGTGGCATTGGGTTGCAGGGTGGAGGGTGTTTATTCTCCAGATGAGGAGTTTGGGGAAAGCCATTTAACTGCCGCCTTGTAAAATGGGGGTTGAAGTCACATAGGCCCATGGAGGTAGGAGGGAAGAACTGGACTTGGCTGAGGTGACACAGGCAAGGAGCCTGGTGGCGATGCTGAAGACGGTGTCCTGCATTGCTTTTTTTTCTGTTACCATTGCTGTTGTGCTGGCTGCAACTGCATTTGTTAGAATTTTGTGTCTTGTGCTTCAGATCGGTGTGGGCCACGTGAGACCTCTCTTTATGCCCTGAAGGTGGGTATTGGGCCACTGCTGTTGTACCTAAAACAGGTCCCTTATTCTGTATTTCTCAGTGGTTTCGCTTCTGTGATCAAACTCTGATGCACCACCATCATCATCCCTGCCATCCTCACCAACGTCACCATGAATACTGTCATCATCACATGGCCAGCATTGCTACCATCATCACAACATCACCTTCGTCATCTCCACAACATCACCATCATCTCCTTCACCATCACTGTCACCACCATCACCATCCTTCTCTTCATCATCACCACTTTTGTCACTATTTCCACCATCATTCTCATCCTCACCATCGCAGGACAGGTGGATTAGATGACTTCTGTGTACAGAGCGTAAAACTATATCAAAGAGGGTGCAAGTCACAACTCACTTTCGTAGAGAGCTGTCCGACAGTTAGACCAGCATTTGGCCGTGACTCCAATGCCTTCTGTGGTAGCTGGGCAGGTAACATGAATGGTTGGGGTTTGGGGTATGAGGAAACATGGAATGGTGAGACTACAATGAACTGGCTGGAGATGATCAAATCCAAATTTCTGCCCAACACATGCCCTCTGCCAGTGAACCCAGCCCAGGGCCCCGAGTTTGCCCTGCTGGCCGGGTGATTGTTTACCCTGAATTCAGTGATTTTCCCCTTTGTGGCAAGGAGACACAGCAAGGCCGTTTGTCAGGGCTGTGGAGGCCACAGGGTCTAGTGAGAGGGCTGCAGTTTTAAAATCAGACAGATTTGGGATAGGTCTCAGATGTGCGGTGTCAGCCATGCCAGCTGACTTCTCTGGGCAGCAGTCCCCTCATCCGAAAAATGACAACCTTGTCTTACTTGGCTGCCCTGAGGGCAGGGAAGACACTTGGAGAGCGCTCAGCTCACGCCCAGCACGTGGGACGCACTCAGTGAATGCTGGTGACACAGTAACTGCCTTGGGGGTCCTGAGACAACTAGGAGCCTCCCCATACCTTGTCCCCTGCTCGTATATCATACCCACTCTCACACGCACTCACACTCTCACTCACACACATAAACACACTCACTCTCACATGCACTCACACACACTCACTGTCACACACTCACTCTCACATGCACTCACACTGTCACACTCACACACTCAGTCTCACACGCACTCACACTGTCACACACGCTCACACACTCACACACCCTCACACTGTCACACACTCATGCTCTCACACTCACTCACACACATACTCACACTCACACACTCACGCTCTCACACTCACACACACATACGCACACTGTCACACACACTAACACACTCATGCTCTCACACTCACTCACACTGTCACACACACTCACACACTCATGCTCTCACACTCACTCACACACACATACACTCTCACACACATTCCACTTTCAATTCTGCAGCTCTCACCTAATCCCAGAAACAGCCTCTGGACTGTACATTCCTGGAGGAAATAATTTCTTTCCTCCTTCAGGAGGAAGATGCCTCAAACATCCTTGAGGAGAATGAACTCAAACCGAGGGCTCCCCGAGGACAGACTCTGACCCTGGTGGTTTGCTGGCGCTGGGCCTGCCTGAGTAACCAGCCCCGCCTGCCTGCCTCACACACCTTGCCTCGGGCCACCCAGTCTCTCCTGCTGCCCTGCGGGAGGCCTTCCGTTCAACATCCAGTCGTGGGTGGGCTCCTTCCCGTCCTGCTGGGCCACCCAAACCCAGCCAGTCCTCCCCTCCAGTGACAGCTCTTTCCTGTAAGGGAAGAGCAGAGAAAGGGGATGTTTCCTCTCCTCCAGGGCTGTGGTGGGCTTGAGCCTCTCTCCTGAGGGCTGGGAAGGAGCTGGTTTCTTCAGCCCTAGGCGGGCCTGCCCCAGGGATGGCCAGCAGCCTTTCAGCCTGTCCTCACTGGGGAGATGGCAGAGGGGTGAGACTCTGGAGTCCGGCTGCCAGAGTGCATGTGTTGGGTGTTGGCTGCACGTCCTGGGCGATGGTCTGGCCTCCCTCAGCCTTGGCGTTCTTGCCCACACACTAGGAATGGAAGTGAGGACGGAGTGTAGACCTTGACTTTCACCCGCTGCAGTTAGGTGCACACAGGCTCTTCCTCCTTATTCTTATATAGTTAAATTCAGAGCTGGAAGACTGAATCTGCCCGTTCCACATAATCAGAAGAGCAAATAGACAACCCACAGAATGGGAGGAAGTATTTTCTGTTCTTTTTTTTTTTTAATGCTTTTTTTTTTTTTATTGGTGGAGATTCATTGAGGGTACAATAAGACAGGTTATACTGATTGCATTTGTTAGGTAAAGTCCCTCTTACAATCATGTCTTGCCCCTAGAAGGTGTGGCACACACCAAGGCCCCGAACTGCACACCTGATAAAGGGCTCATATCCGGAATCTACAAAGGACTCAAACTGATTAGCAAAAAGCTGAACAGGCCTATTAGAGAGTAGGCAAAAGACACGAACAGAAGCTTTTCAAAAGAAGATAGACAAAAGGCCACTAAACATATAAAAAAATGCTCAATGTCTGTAATCATCAGGGAAGTGCAAACTAAAACTGCAACGAGGTATCACCTTGCCCCTATTCGAATGACTTTTTATCAAAAAGTCCAGAAACAGTAGACGCTGGCGCGGATGCCGAGAGAAGGGAAGACCTGTGCATGTTGGGGCGCAGTGAATACAACCCCTACGGAAAACAGTATAATAGCACGGAGATTCCTCACAGAACTAACAGCACCCCGACCATTTGGTCCAACAATTCCACTACTGGTATTTCCTAAAGGAAAAGAAGTCGTTTTATCAAAAAGTCACCTGAGGTCGAATGTTTATTGCAGCACAATTCACGGTGGCAAAGATGTGGAATCAACCCAGGTGTCCGTCAGTTCGTGAGTGGATTAGCAAGTCATGGTATCTGTACACCACGGAGTACTAGTCACCCATATAAAAGGATGAATTAAGGCCTTTTGTAACCATGTGGATGGAACTGGAGACCATTACCTTAAGCGAAGTATCTAAATAATGGAAAAACAAACACCACACATACTCACTGTAAGAATGGAGCTAACCAATGAGACCTGTGTGCACAACAAAGGAGGTAAAACTCAGCGGAGATCAAGCAGGGGGAGGGAGGGGAGAGGAGGGGCCGAAACCTACCTTACAGGGTCAGTGAACGCTGTCCGTGGGATGGGTACACCTGTATCTGTGATGCAAGCATTACAAAAGCGAGCCATGTAACCAAAACATCCGTACTCCCTTAATATATATATTTTTTGAGACAGAGTTTCACTTTCTCGCTCTCGGTAGAGTGCTGTGGCATCATAGCTCGCAGCAACCTTAATCTCTTGGGCTCAGGTGATTCTTTTGCCTCAGCCTCCTGAGTATCTGGGATTACAGGCCCCCCAACCTCCGCAACATCCAGCTATTTTTAGAGAGGGGGGCTCACTCTGGCTCAGGCTTATCTCGAACCTGTGAGCTCAAGCAATCCACCTGCTTCGGCCTCCCAGAGTGCTAGAATTGCATGGGTGAGCCACCATACCCGGCCTTCTTTAATATTTTGTGAATGAATGAATAAATAAATAAATGAAAACATAAAAAATCTGCCAGTTCTGAGGAACGTGGTCCCATCTGGTTTAAAACTCCATCTTTTCAGGCGGTGCCTATGGCTCAAAAGAGTAGGGTGCTGGCCCCATGTGCCAGAGGTGGCGGGTTCAAACCCAGCCCCAGCCAAAAAAAGAAACCGTAAAAAAAAAGACAAAACAAAAAAACGTCTTTTTGGAATGTCTTCTCCGCACCCCTTCTTCCCTTTTCCCACCAGGACTTTGCACATTCTTCCAGCGTAAGTAACGGCCCTCTCTGTCTTTGCTGGCTTTTCCTAAATGTAGCTGCCGAGGTTATTTTTAAATTGCTGTGACATTCTTATAAATTCCCAAAGTTAACTATTGTAATGTGCTCAGCTTGGTGGGCATTGTGGAACCCTTGATTCCATCTAGCTCCGATTATTTTTGTCACTCTGGGAGGAAACCTCGTGCCCTTTACACAGTCACTCCCCCCCCCCCCCACCCCCGTCTCTTCCTTTCCTCGGCTCCTGACAATCACCAGGAGAAATCTGCCTGTTCCAGATGTTCTGTATAAGCAGAATCGTGTAGTTTATTTGCGACTGGCTTCTTCCACTCACACAGTGTCTTTGGAGCCGTCCACATCGTGGCAGGTACCGGGCTTTCTCCTGTTCAATCTCGGATGCGTCCTACCCAAGGCAGAGACAGGTGACCCAAGCTAGGCCGATGGAACTCTCCCAACACATTTTAAAGACACTTTTCTTGGGGGGTGAAACATATGACAAACATTTAAAAATGAATCCCCATGTGAACATGCCCAAGTCAGAAGCTAGAATATTCTGGCTTCCCAAGTGTCCCATCCCACTCCCAAGCCCTCCCTCCCTCCTCAGGGGGACACATCCTGACTTTTATGTAATAACTTTCCTTTTTTAAAAGTAATAGTTTTACTACCTATGTCTATACTCCCAAATAATATAGTTGGATTTGGCCTATTTCTGAACTTTATGTAAGTGGAATCCAAATGGTGTATATTACATTTCTGCTCCAGACCATCAGGACAGCTGGAGCTGTCTCATCCCAGGGACAGTCACCTCTCAACCCTGGTCAGTAGTTTTTGCCATGGAGACACCCAGAGCTTTTGTTTGAACCGACCAGAGATAACATCTACTATCTACAACCAACATCCCTACCTGATCCACAGAATGTGGCAACTCAGAGCCACTTTCCCTTCCCTGTGTGTACCCTAACACCCAGGAGCCCCTCCCCACCCTACCTTGGAAATAGTGTCTTGTTCACCCAACCTCTGTATCTCTCTGGGTGCCCTGTGAGCCCCTCACTCATCTGCTCCCTCCCTGGGTGCCTTTGAAAGCCCACTGAAGCTCAGACCTGCATCCTTTTTAATAGACAAGGGACAAAAGCTGATAAAAATACAATATTTGTGCATTAAGAGTTTTCATGTCTTTGCATAAAATTTCTTTGCCTCACAATACTTTGGGGACACTCTTTCTTCCATATCAGGGCCAAGGAAGCAGCTGCTTGCAATGAATCATTGCTTTTTTCTCCTGACCACTGAGCAGTGGTTAATTGGGGGTAGTGCCACCAAGGGGCTGTTTGGAAATTCTTTGGGGGTGGTTTGGTTGTCATGAGGACCCAGGAGCTCCTGCATTTAGGGCCGGACCCCTGGAGTGCAAACTGTCCTGTAGTGAGCATGGCAATGCACGTGACCAAGACCCCTCCAGTGATGGCAGAAGTGCCCAGGTGAGGGACAAGGTGCCCGCTGCCGACCCAGGGGCTCGGAGCCCGCTCAGAGTGTTTGCAGCGCCCTGGCAGAGAACTCGCAGTCCTGAGGACAGGTGGGCGCAGCCACAGATGCCTGGCCAGGCCCGGATTTCCTGATTCTGGTGGAACTTCTTGGCTGGCTTTTGCTGGGGTTTCTCTGCGCTGCTGAGATTCCTCAGTCTGCGTAATTATTGCCTCATAATTCTGAGGATCAGAACTAAATTGGGTGGGAGGATTGTGGCTGTGCAACTTCCAGCAAATGTGTGTATTTTCTCCACTTTGTGTGGGGAGGAGCTCCTCTCCCTCCCCAGACAGGCTGGGTCCTACCTTGTGGAGTCTGGCTCCAGGGTGTGGGGACGGTTCTGCGGCAGGAGAGGGCACGGAGCTCTAATGGCACCTGCTCTCTCCTACCTTGTTTTGTTTCATTTGTTCTAAAAATGAAAGCAGAGTGGCCTTGACTTTCATTGGGTTGTACATGCGCACTTGTGTATAGATTTGTGCAACTGTCCTCACAATCAGGACACAGTTCTCACCCCCAAATCTCCCTTAGGCTACCCTGTGGAGTCCCACCCTCCTCTCACCCCTGGGCCTTGGTGACCACTAATCAGTTCTCCATCTCAGTACTTTGGTCTCCCCCAGAGTGCCCTGTACCTGGCATCCTGGGGCATGTAAGCCTTTGAGCCTAGCTGCTTCCACTCAGCATAAAGCTTTTTTTTTTTTTTTGAGGTGGAGCCTCAAGCTGTCACCCTGGGTAGAGTACCATGGCATCACATGTTCACAGCAACCTCCAACTCCTGGGCTCAAGTGATTCTCTTGCCTCCGCCTCCCAAGTAGCTGGGACTACAGGTGCCCACCACAACGCCTATTTTTATGTTGCAACCGTCATTGTTGTTTGGCAGGCCTGGGCTGGATTCGAACCCGCCAGCTCAGGTGTATGTGGCTGGCGCCTGAACCGCTTGAGCCCCAGGCGCCGAGTCTCGGCATAAAGCTTTTGAGGACCACCCAGGTCATCACATTCCTTTTTGCTTTCTGAGTAGCACGTTATGCGTGTGTGTGTGTGCACCTGTGTGCAGATTCCCTCTATCAGATTAAGGAAGTTCTCTTGTATTTCTACTTTGCAGTTTTTTAAATCGTAAATGAACATGGAGTTTTGTCAGATGATTTCTCTGCATCAACTCCATGATCCTACGGTTTTTCTCCTTCACACTGTTAACACCGTGGGCTATGCTGGTTGGTAAGGAGTCAGCCAGCTTGCATTCCTGGGGTAACCCAACTAGGTTGTGTGGAATATCATTCCTTTCATATACTGACAGATTCAATTTACTAGTATTTTGTCAAGGATTTTTGAGTAGACAGAAAATATTGGTCTGGAGCTTCCTTTCTTTTGTAACTTACCATGTCTTTGGTTTGGGTACTCCGGTAATATTGGCCTCAGAAGTAGTTGGTAAGTATTCCCGCTGCTTCTGTTTTCTGGAAGAGATTATGCAGAATGCTATTATTTCTTTTTAAAATATTTGATGGCATTTATCAATGAAGCTATCTGAGCCTAGTAATTTCTTTTTTGAACAGTTTTTTTTTAACTGATTGAATTCAAATTCTTGATGATTGTGAATTAGTCATGTTATCTGTTTATCTTGGGTCAATTTAGCGTCTAATTTTTTGTGGAATTTGTCCATTTTATCTAATTATCAAAATTATGTGCATGGAGTTATTCATAATATTCCCGTATTAAGTTTTTTTTTTCCAGGCAGAGTTTCACTCTGTTGCTTAGGCTGGAGTGTAGCAGTGAGATCTTAACTCACCGTAACCTTGAATTCCTGGGCTCAAGCAATCCTCCCACTTCAGCCTCCCAAGCAGCAAAGACTCCAGGTGTGCACCACTGCACTCCCACACCTGGCTATTTTTTTTTTTTTTAACTGTTTTGGAGAGACACAGTCTTGCTGGTCTTAAACTTCTGGACTCAATCATCTTCCTGCCTCTGCTTCACAAAGTGCTGGAGTTACAGGCATGAGCCGCCACTCCCAGCCTGTGTTTCATTTTTGAGGAGCTGTGCCTGGTGGTTATGACGTTGCTAATATCTGTGGGTCGCCTTAGTACGTGTAATAAGGGACTAAGGGCTTTTGGCAAGTCCTGCACGTAGTCTCACATTGTTGATGAGAATACAATGTTTCCTTTCACGTGAATTCACATCAGTTTAAAAAATAATGAGTGAAGGGTGGCGCCTGTGGTTCAAAGGGGTAGGGCGCCGGCTCCATATGCCGGAGGTGGTGGGTTCAAACCCAGCCCCAGCCAAAAACTGCAAAAAAAAAAAAACAATGAGTGAACTAAATCAACCCAAGGTTACAGAGGATATGATTCCATCAACAAGAAATGACCAGAAGAGGCAAATCCAGAGGCAGAACATGGGTGGCAGCCAAGGGATGGGGAACAGGGGATGGGGAATGACTCTTAATGGGGACAGTGTTTCCTTTTGGGGGGCGACAAAGCTCTGTAAGGAGACAGAGGTCACGGCTCACATGCTGTGAATGGATTTAATGCCACTGGACTGTACACTTTACTATGGTTAACAAGGGACATCTTTTGTTGTATGCATTTTAGAATAAAACAAAAACAGCAGAAAAAGTGATGGGTGAATTAAAGATGTTAAGTAAATATGGTACAGGTGGTGTTGGGCAGGCATGATCCCCGTGGGGTGAGTGAGTGGCGGAGGTTGGCGCGGCCTCGGCAGGCTACCTCGGCTGGGCGGGCGGCTTTGGGAAGCTCTTGGCTTCTGGTGCCCGGCTGTGCACGCCCTGTCCTGTGGTTTCCAGCCGCTGCCTTTGATGTCCCTTCAGAGTTTCTTGTTGATGTTCTAAATGGGAGCTCTGAGTGGGGCGCCCTCTCTGTGAAGCCCGGTCTTGAAAGTTGGCCCTGTCTCAAGCCCAATGAAGGTCAAAGAAAACAAGATTTATTTCCAAGGAGAAGCCAAAACTATGTTTGCTGTAGCATCAGGCATCAAATGATGATGTGGTCCCCCCACTGTGGAAAAACACTTCCACCCAGTTTCTTCTATTAATAACGGTGGTCAGCCCATAAAAATTAATGTGTCAACTGCTTCGGAGCTGAGCTATCTCAGAGCCTTTGATCACCCTCATTGTGGCTGCTGGCCCCCAGAAACGTTTTCACTCCATATTTTCCCTTGATGGGTTTGCAGGAAGGTAATTAAATTATTAAAACTTTAATTGCCTTCCTGTATATAATTATCACCTGCTAAAGGACACTTTTTTGTTCATAGGTTGAAAAGCCTTATGTTTTTCTCGTATTTTTTTTTTCTCTCCAGAAATGGCCTTGCTATGCACATTCTGAGGCATGAATATGCTCTGAGATTTTTTTTTTCCCTTTCTGGCTTTAATATGGGTGATTGCAAAATGGCACTTTTCCATCTCGAGGATGGAGATGGATGTTTTCCCTCCACTCCGGCCTTTGTATGGAAGAACCCGCCGACAATGGACAGGGCTAATTTGTAATCTTCCAGGGGAGATTCTCCCAAGCAAAAGAGCACAGTTGCCCCTTGTCAGGGATTCTGAGTCCTCTGGGAGGTGTGTTTAGTACAGACAAGACAGCCGAAGCTGGGAAAGGGGGCCCGACCTGCCCAGGGCCCACAGCAGGGGACAGCAGGGACGAGGGCCAAGGTCTGCTCCTGGGGAGTCAGGAATATATTTTCCCAAATGGTTGTACCCTGTGTCTGAAGATCCTGAACACCCAGCTAGGCGTTATTCTCTCTTTTCTAATGAGTGTTCAGTATCGTCTTTGCCATCATCTGTTGGGGGAGCCAGCAGAGAGAGGCTTACAATGTCCACAGAGTGTTAGGACCCTCTCAGGAAACTTTGGCCCTTTCCCGGGTGGCACCTGGGAGTCCCCATAGCATAATGGCGTCCACCCTGCCCAACAAGGGCCTTCTTTTCAGACAGCTGACCCGCTTCTGATTCTGAAATGGAAGTCACCCAGCATAACTGACCTATGGGTACAATTCCAAGAATAGCACTTAACTCTCATGCGAAAGAGAAATAAAAGGGAAGTTATTTGTTCACAATATGTAAAGGCTCAGGGTCACCTCTGCGAGAAGTCGTGGCCCACTTATTATCAATAATTTAGATTTTAAAGAAGATACTACTCAACGGCCCATTGTCAAGCCCTTCCTTTGATATCTGTGATTTTGAAATGGGCTAAATACGTACATTTGCATGTGAACTCATAGACTTGCTGGGGGGAACTGTCATCGTCACAAGGAGATGCTCTGAGCACATGTGGATGGCTCAGGTACCGCGGAAGGCTCAGACACCAGCACAGGGTTCGCCAGCTGTCATCGTGAACTTCTGAACACATTTTAATAAGGTTTTGAGCCAGGCAAATTGTAGTCTTCCTATGATTTATATGGTAGTTGCATTCTTGAAAAATTCAGGGTATGTCAAAAATCGTTAAAAAATACTTTGCATCTGTACATAACAAAGAGCCACATTCTTGGCTCAGATAATGATATGGTGAACTTTCAGCTCTGTGACTATCAAAGGCTGCACAGTCTGTGGAGCTGTTCTTGGTTGAAGGAAGTTACCTTGTCCGCTGCAGGTGGCCCTTGCCCACGCACCTCCTCCTGTAATTGCCAGTAGCAGCTCATCCATGTTTCAACCAAAATGCCCCTAGCTTCCAGAACATTCTCTAGGTAGCAGTATCACATTGAGAATTTCCACTGCAAAATGCACAGTGCCAGGAAATTGGGTTGTAGGAATAAAAAGTAAAACATTTCATTGTATCCCTTGATTTTATGGATCAGGCATTTGGGCAGGGCTCAGCTGGTTCTTCTGCTCCGTGTCGCATCCGTGGACGTCACTTGGTGACACTCAGCTAACGGGTGGGCTGTTCTGAGGGGCCCACAGCAGTGTCACTCACATGTCAGGCGCCTCCACTGGCTCTACCTACGGGCAGTTTCTCTAGCAGGTGGTCTCAGAGAGGGTGAACTTCTTACATATCAGCCCAAGGCTCCTGCAGTGTGTCCCAGAGCCAACAGAAGCTGGACGTCTTCTTAGCACCTATCCTTGGACAGATCAGGCAATCACCAATCTGCTGTGTGTTCACGGATTCACTGTTTGATGCTTCAGACAGGTGGAGTCCCACATGTGTATAGCCTTTAGTGCCTAGCTTCTTTCATTTGGCGTGATGTTTTCAAGGTCCATGTGGTGGCAGGTGTCAGAACTTTGTTCTTCACAGGCCTGAATAATATTCCATCGTGAGGACAGATCACAGTTTATTTGCCTGTTCATCAGCTAAGGGGCACTGGGCTTGCCTGCACCTTGGGGTCTCAATGAATCATGCTGCTGTGGACCTTCCTGCATCAAGACTGAGACCTTGGGGGGAGCCACCACTGAAGGGGGTGCTGGGAGGCAGCCTTCTGTGGGCCCTATGTGTGGGCAGAACTGCTGAGGCCTGGACTGAGAGGCCGTGTCCAGCCTGCTGGGTCAGGCACATACCCTCAGGCTTCCAGACATCTGTGGTTTTCCCACTGAAGCACTGAAGGGTAAAAACAGCAACATCCAAGCCCACCCTGGTTATTTACTACCTGCACCTCCTCCCTCCGCCCTCTGCCCCAAATTCAGAACCAAGGATCGAATTTTGGAGGATGTGGGACCTCAAAGGAAGGATAACATGAACTTTGTTTTCCCCATTATTTGTTCATATGTGATATTTATTTATCATTTGTGTAAACACAATATGAAAATTTACATAGTATATATATATATATATACACACACACATATGTTTTTATTCTTTCGGGTTAATTTAAGGGTACAAGGAATAAGGTTACCATGTCTGCATTTGTTAGGTAGAGTCCCTCTTATAATTGTGTCCCACCCCCGAGAGACATAATATATTATAAATACATACATGTATGCTATGTTAAAATTATATGTGGGTATTGTACATATATAACTAAATCTGTGTATTTACAAATATTTCAAGCAAGCAGAATCCATTGAGGAAGATGCATTTCATGACACGTGTTTGAGAACTGGGAGGTAACAATGTAGGATGGGTTCTCTTTGTCCTGTCTCTGCATATGCACACACATGCACACGTGTGTGCAGACACATACTCAACCGTGCACACACATGCTTGGATTCTACCTGGGCACACACGAGATGCAGTGGCCTAGAAGTTTTCTGAGGGGCCTCAGTGTGCCCTCAGCTTTTGGCCTGGGCAACCATGGGAAGGCCACCCGGTCCACTGTGGGTGTGTCCCTCCAGCACGTCCTGTGGTCACCCTGCCCCAGGAGAGCCCCCTCCTCCAGGAAGGGCAGCCTGGCCTCCTGCATGTGGGTGGGAAAACGTCTCACAATGGGAACCAGCGGCTCGGCCGGGGAGGAAGTGCTGTCCGCAGCCCCATTTGGTCTCAGGGTAAGATTTCAAAGGTCCCTGTTTTGAAATTATGAGACCACCAAAAAAGCATGCCGGGGCCAAAAATGACTGTAAAAGGTAATAATTGTTAATAACTTGGCATCCACCTCGTCATTCGAGCAGCCTGGGTTTGGCAAAGCTAAAGGACAACATTGTGAGCAATAGGAAGGCTGCAGCCTGGCCCATAAAACTGTTAACCGCACCATAACTAAATATTAAATGTGAGTTTTTAATTCAATTTATAGTTTAAATAAGGATCTTTGCACCGACTTAGAGAGGAGGAGAGAACTCAAGGCTTATAAAACACACGCAGAAACAAAGCTCGCTAGCCATCTGCTGTTTCTGTCACTGAGGCAGCATCTGTGGCCTGGGCCATCCTGGGAGGTCACATGAGGCATTTACAGAGCTCATGAGGGATTTGGGGTGAGAGGTGGGGTGCCCAGGCCTCTTGGGCTGGTCAGCACTGCAGGTCTGCTGTGGTCCTTAGGTTGGCAGCAGGACAGCTATCCTCGCTGACCTGCATTGGACTGGGTGTGGCCTCAGGGCCACTGTCCCTCCCAGGTGGGCCCTCAGGTGCCAAGCAAAGCCGGCTTTCTCTCTAGGTGGGCGTTTGGCCTTGGCTTTCAAGTTTGCCCTTCAGACCCCACACGGCTTACTAGGGCAGGGTTTGAGGAGTCGTGGAGAGAAGGCGTTTTCACCCTGGGTGTTGGCCGCCTCACATGTTGGTGTTCCCTGCGGGCCTGAGGTGCGGCCTGCTGACCCATGTGGCCCTTTGCTGCGTGCTTTGCGGCCCAGGCAGCAGAGGAAAGAATTGTCAGATGCAACGACCGTTCATTTAAAAACTCACTTTTTTAATTCCAGAAAAATTGCTTACATGCTTATAGTAGAAAATGTGGATAATTCAGAACATTATCTCCAAGAAAATAACCATCACGTGTGATTCCAACAGTGCGGGCTAAATTTTGTTAACATTTTGGTTTATTTGCTTTCATTCTTTCTTGAGCACAAACATCCCTATTTTACAACAATATCTGCCATGGGGCGTTTGCGTGCTGCACGCCAGGGACTGTGCCAACCTCTCTGTGCAGCGCTGGCTCCGTTAATAACGGGAACCTTCTTGTGGGGTATTTTTTACGGACCTGTTAATGGGAGCTTGGTGGGACCAGGCAGCTTGTTCAAGATTGTATAGGGGCTTACAATTAGGTTTAAACCCACGTCTGCCCAACTCCAAGTTCATCCATTTGTTGTACTCTGCTGGTTCCTTCATCCGGGGCTTGTACAGATGGGTCTAGCTGATACAGACCACAACATCACTGTATTTACTTAGGAGTTTGTCCCTATAGTTCTGCAGGCTCTCTGAATGAATGGCAGATGGACAGACAGATGCGTGGATGTAGGCAGGGGTGCGTGGGTGGCATTTCCCAGTCAGGCCTCTGTGGGGAGCCCCAGCGATAAACCACTGCGGGCCTTTTGCGCTTGGTCAGCTTATTGTGTATGTCACTAACAAGTATAGTGATTCAGCTTGCTCAGCGTCCCTCAGACTGTAAAGCTTGTGTTTGAAACACGCCCAGTGTGTTCCCTCGAGACTAGCCAAGGAGGTGGATGCATGAGGCTATGAAGCTGGGAGCAGGGGGGCTCATGGAAGGGGTCGGGGATGGGGCAGGGGGTTACGTTCAGATTGGAGGGCACAGGTCAGCCTGGGACAGAAGTGCTTCCCCCGGAGGGTCTTCCAGAGGGACCAGTGAGCTGAGGGCCTGCTGGTAGCTCCCATGCTGGGGACCAGAGCGAGGGTGGCCTGGTGCCTTTGACCTCTGTAGGCCCAGAGAGCAGGGCTTCCTTCAGAGGCAGCTGACGATGGAAATATGAGACAACTGCCAGGTTCTGGGTTGGGTCTCTGTCCCATTGCTTAGGAGCTGCTTAGAAATTGCCTCTTTGAGCCTCAGTCTCTCCTTTAAAATGGGGATAACAATGATGAGGGTTCAGTGGGTGGAGATGTGTCCAGCCCTCTTAGCTGGGCTCTTTGGCTACAGCCCAGAGGCTCTTGGTGGTCACAGCGCAGGCAGCAGTGACTGTGACCACCCAGAGCACAGGAGATGAAACTCTGTCAGCTCCCTCTTCTCATCACCTCTGGTCACACAATGCCGTGCCCTAGAAGGGCTTGGGACTGGGGCCAGGGGGCCCGGGTGGCACTCCTGGGCTAGCCCTGCAGACCACTCTGCTCTGGAGTCTGGGGACGGTAGGCTTAGAGTGTGACCCCCTAACGAACGTTATTTTGTTCACTGTTGTTTATCTAACCCACTCTTCATACCATTACATTTGCACATTTGAGTGGGCAGCCTTTCCTGTAGTTCGGAGCCAGCTGAGAGGAGCTACTGGGAGCCTTTGCTTGCGTCCACGACCCATCCTCTCTCCCCAGCCCCTCCACAGGCAGAAGCATCTTTTCAATTCTAGGCATTGTCCCAGAGACCACGCAGCAGGTGCAGGCCACATGGGCAGGAAACAGCATCACTGTGGTGTATTTGATGCATCACGGAGCTCACTCAGCTCAGGCACACAGCTCAGGAGTTCCTACTGACTTTACCTCGTGAGGCAGCCATCACCCTAAATGTACCTTAGAGCCTTTTCACCCCCCAGTAAGATCCCTCCCGCCCATTTGCAGTTAATCCTTCAGCCCCTGGAAGCCACCAGTCCATTTTCTCTATTTATAATTTTTGTTTTTTTTTGAGATAGAGTTTCACTCTGTTACTCTGGGTAGAGTGCTGTGGCATCATCATAGCTCACAGCAACATCCAACTCCTGGGCTCAATTGATCCTCCCGCCTCAGCCTCCCGAGTAGCTGCAACTACAGGCTCATGCCACCATGACAGGCGAATTTTTCTTATTTTTGTAGAGATGGGGTCTCACTGTGTTGTCCAGGCTGGTCTCAAACTCCTGGCCCTCAGTGATCCTCTACAAATTTGCCTTTTGCAAACATTTTACAGAAATGATATAACATGTATATTTGTCTGTGATTACGTATATGAATACAGATGTGTGTGTATGCATGTGCATTTATTAATGTGTGTGTGCACGCACATGTGTTTGTGTATGTGCACCGTGTGTGCATAGATGTGTACACCACGTGCGTGCACACGCCTACATGTTTGTGCACACATGCTTATAAACGTGCACATGTTTGTGTGCACATACGCATCTGTGTTACCCCTGCTGTGTTTCCACCAGAGAGGGGGCTCCTGCCCTCTGGGATCTGAAAGGATCCTGGAACAAGAGTGATAAGCCCCCAGTCTGGGTTAACGGCCTTGTGTGCACATCGCCTGTTAATGCCACACCTTCCGTTTCACAGGGAGACCAGAGAGGCTGGGCTAGGAAGGGGAGGGGCTTGCTGGGGCCACAGGGCCAGGAGGGGTGGGAGGGCAGGATTTGAACTCAGCTCCCTTCAGCTCCAAGCCAGTGGGTCAGCAATGCTCCCTCGCAGTGAGCACTTGGGGTGTGCGGGGGTGGTCTGGGGGGTGCTTGGCCTCCTTGGAAAGTTCCTGTTTCCTGCAGTGGGCTCTGGTCAGTGACCGGGCAGGTCCCTGCCCCTGCCCTCCTGGCCTCTGTCCTGGCCCAGGGCCCAACACTCCAGTCTGTTTTCCAGACAGGAAATATGAATCAAAGTAGCATGACATACTAAACCATAATTAGGGCTGCACTGTGAGGCCGGGAGCCCCCGCAGGGGCAGGAGGAGCAGGAAGAGGAGGGTCCCCATCAGACCTGCCTGGGTGCTCCTGCCCTCAGCCCTCTCCTGAGACTCCAGCGAGTCCTGCTCCTCCCAGGAGAGCAAGGGGGGAGGGGAGAGAGGAGGAGAGACAGGGAGAGAGAGGGGCAGAGGGAGGAAGGGAGACAGGGAAAGGGAGAGAGAGCGGAGAGATGAGAGGGAGGGAGAGGGACAGAGGAGGCCAGGAGGAGAGGGGCCCTTGGTGGCAGTCTGGTCCCTCGTTTTCGGGGCTCTGGAGAGCTTGCTCTGAACTTTGCCTCTTTGCTACTTGAATCTTCAGCCCCTCTGGAGGCTTCTCTAAGGTGTGCGGCTCCTCCTAGGCCTGGGGCTCACATCTCGCTCCCCTTTCTCTCCCTGTCTGTCCCTGCGTCTGTCCCCTTTCCTTTGGCTGGCTCTGTCTCTGCTGCTCTCTCTCCCTCTTCATCTTTCTCTTTCTCTCTCCCTCTCGCCCTGTCTCTCTGTCCTCATGTCGCCCTCCTGGGCTGTGTTACAGCCCCTTCCTGTGACCCGACCCAGCCGTGGCCCCTGCCCTCACCCGCCCTCCCCTGTCCAGTGCCCCAGCCCCTCCTGGCCATGCCCTCCCTCCCGGAGACCCCCCAGAAGCTGCCTCCTGGAAATGCCATCACCCCCCTGTGATAGAGCCCTGGCTGGCTGACCTCTGCTTTCCCGGTGGTCTTCCTGTGGTCAGCAGGATGAAAGGTCACTGCTGTTGGAGGGGGACTGGGGTCTTTGAGGGCATCTAACTGGGTGTTCTCCACCCGGGGTCTGGGATCCCGAGGGACTCCGAGGGCCGCCCCACTGTGGGGAAGGGGAAGCACACAGCTCCCTCCTCTTTAGTTTCCATGTGGCTTCACACACATGTCCTGCTCCCAGTGGGGAGCCTCACGCTCCATGGTGGCCGCTGTGGATAGCAGAGAGACACTGGACGGGATAAGCGGTTTTAGGGAAGAAGAGTTTTGCAACTGAGAGAGCTGCTCCTGCTGGTCAGATATAGGCCAAGTCTCTCAGCTGCAGGAAGCCAAGCGAGGGCTCCATGGTGAACAGAGCAGGCTGCTTTCTGCCCTCGAGTATGTCTGCCCAGTGAGGTCAGATGTTGGGCACCATACCGCAGGGAGCTTACATGACATGACAGAGTACGGTGGGCTTCTTGGACCTGGCTATGGGGAAGGCAGGATGTTCCTGAGAATGTGGCTGAGTGAAGAGGGGCTGGGAGACAGCATGTGCAAAGGCCCTGTGGTCAGGCTGGGATTGGGAGCCTCATGGGAGTGAGATAGGTCTGGAGGACCAGAGCAAGCAGTGACTTGTGTCAGAGGCTGACCTGAGGGACCTGCAGGCCACCAAGGAGGAGTCTGGCCTCCCTGAGCCACAGTGACCAAGTCTTGAGCCATGGCACCCAGCTTGTCATGTCATGACACTGATGAAGTCTCTGGGGGGAGGTGTGGTGGAGCTGCCTCCGTGCACCTGTGCCAGGTGGGGCAGGAATCTTCACAGACCTCAGGTTCTTTTGTTCTCTTGATGTCAAGGTGGTTTTTTGGGGGAACCCAGTTCACTGCAGGCTACCTGGATCAGGGATGTTTGCACACCGTGTAAATCAGGCTTCATTTCATTGATTTTTAAGCAGCCCTAGGGAGGTGCAATTTACACCGCCTCAGAGGCACCCGGTGCAGGTGAACAGGGCATTCAGCTCAGTAATGAAGAAGAGCGACAGCTGGCCTAGCGAACAACACGGCTAAACCTCAGAAACAAACAGGTTGAGTGAAATTCAGGCGTTCTATTCATGTGACATTTCTGGAAAAGACCATCTCTTTATTTTAAATATTCAATATGGAAAAATTCCATGAAATCTGAAATCCGTTCTTAGGAGTTCAAGACCGTTTAATGTTAACATTTGCCAATGATAGAAAATGAAGCTTGGTGAGAGTCTTTAAAACAGTTTCAATTTTTATAAACTTTTAAATAGTTGTAAAAGTTGGTTAGAAGTATTTATTTATTTACAATCAGTTGCTTGTACAAACACTGGACACGGGAAGACAAAGAGTTGTTTTGGGCCACACATTAAATACAAAAATGCTAATGAAAGCTGATGAGCAACAGAGAAAGGGTTCTTGTATACTTTTTGTGATATCCAACACCCCAGATAAACAAAACAGTCCTTCAGTAACCTGCACGCAGCCGGCAGGCTGCAGGTTGTACACCCCTGTGGCCTAACATCTCAACAGCTTTATCCCATAAAGGTTCACTTCTCTTTTGTACAAAGTTCAGGTCAGGTTGGAGGCTCTCCATGCTGCAACTTGGGGAATCTAGGCTGCTTTCATCCAGGGTCCCCACCCCTCTTCGTCTTGCCACTAGAGTCACTGACAAAGTGGGAGAGGCCTGGAGGGACCTGCAGGATGTTTCCTAGACAAGGCCTGGCAGGGTCTTCAAACACTTCTGCCTACGTCCCATTGGTCAGAAACCAGCCACACGGTCCTCGCCTAGCTGCAAGGGAGGCTGGGCAGTGCCAAATGCTGTGTATCCAGAAGGGAGGGGAGCAGGATTTGATGAGTGCACCACAGGGTCTCAGCCACGTGGCCTCATTCTGGTCCACTCAGATTTCAACAATTTTCAGGTGTGTGCTCTATGGCAGGCACGACCCAGGCTCTGAGGACCTAGTAGAGATGATCGAAACCAAAATAGAAGGGATCTACAGGAGCAGAGCATGCCTTCATGGTAGGGGGTCGGTAGGTGGATATAAAATAGAACACCCATCCATGGGTGACGTGAAGCATGGAAGTGGGCGAGTATGGGGGAGTGGGGAAGGTGGAACTACCACTATAAATAGAGTGGTTGGTGCAAAGGCCTCTCTGAGAAGGTGGCATTTGAGAAAAGTCCTGAAAGGGGTTACCCAGGGAGCCATGCTGAGACCTGGGGCCAGAGAGACGTCACCAGGGTGAATGGCAGGTGCAAAGGTCCTGTGGTAGGAACTGCCTGGAAGATTCAATGGGCTTTGAGGAAGTCAGTGTGGCTGAGATTTTGGGGATTGGGAGGGGCAGCTGTGGGTTAAAGGGGATCAGAGTGCTGCCAAAGGCAGGCTGCTGAGGACTTGCAGGCCCCCGAACCCAGGACACCTCTTTCTAGCTCCCGACTCCACCACTGAGCCCTGGGCACCAGGTCCTCTGACGGATGAGGAACAACAGGGCTCAGAGTGGTTATGGAGCCCATTGCCCAGAATCATTATGAAATGGAAAGGAGAACGCAGGCGAGTGTGCTGGGCAGCACAGTTTCACTTCATGGAAATGTGTGATGGGTACTGAGGCTGTTGAAGAGGTGGACTGTGGTAACCCAAGGGACAGTGAGCCACCCCCTGCCCTCTGGCTGGCTGGTCAGTGCTCGGACCCCTTGTGGAGGACAGCGTCTGAGGTGCACATTTCTCCTCCTTGGCAGGGCAGCAGACCAGGGGAACATGCTGGGAGGTTTCTCCTTCTGTGGGAAGACACAGGTGGGGAAGTAGCAAATAATGAAATTGGTGTCGACATTTATTGCTTGTGAAGCAGTAAAAGCATCGTGCGGCTTCCTCATAAAACATCATAAGGTGCACTTACAGCCTCGCATTACTTCTCTGGTAACCAAACCAGGAGTGTCCTTGGAGGCCCCATGTTCAGCCGAGGACTCCACAGTGTCAGAAAGGGGCTGGGGTTGCGGCAGACCCTCCCCCTCATGGTGTGGTTAGAGGGAGCCTTGGTTGTTTGGGTTCACATGTTTATTGATTCAGGCAAAATGCCGTCTGTCCATCATGCCCAAGGCCAAAGGGTGCGATGTTGGCAACAGGCAGGGCTCCTCCCCCAGCTACGGGACCAGCACTCTGAGCAGCAGGGTCTCTTGATGTGTCTCATTCTGATGCCACTTGTGTATAGTGTGGACGGGGGCAGCCGCTCAGGGACTAGCCAGCTACATGTTTCCAAATTCAAAACTCATGTACTCTTGATCCAGCCACTTCACAGATGGACGTACACATGTGCCCAAGGGCATGGGAATGTGGAAATGATTATTTGATTTGAAACATTTGAGTGAGTATGTTTTATTTGAAATTTATTGAATGACTATATGAAGTGAATATTGAATATCGAGATGCCGAAATGGCTGAAAATGATCGAAACATCTGTTGGTCGATGATCATAAATGAATAATGGTATATGCCTTTAATACAAGGTTAGGAAGGCATGAAGCAATCAGGTGTGGTCTCTGTCCAAACGTAGCACGATCTCTGAGGTGCAAGGTTAACAAGAGGCAGAAACTGTGTTTAAATAAGGCTATTAATCTAGATTTTTTTTTTTTTTAAAAAAAGAATCCCTATGCTGGTATATGCATAGAACAATTCTGGAGTAAAGCACCACTTTTAAAAGTGGTTCTGGTGATAAAGGAAACCGAAGGTCTTTTAAAAAATAATATACATGCATCATTACCTTGTCGGTTAGAAACCTAGTAATAAAAGTGCCTTCACGGGCGGCACCTGTGGCTTAGTGAGTAGGGCCCTGACCCCATATACTGAGGGTGGTGGGTTCAAACCCTGCCCCGGCCAAACTGCAACAAAAAATAGCCGGGCGTTGTGGCGGGCGCCTGTGGTCCCAGCTACTGGGGAGGCTGAGGCAGGAGAATTGCCTAAACCCAGGAGCTGGAGGTTGCACTCTACCAAGGGCAATAAAGTAGAGACTCTGTCTCTACCAAAAAAAAAAAAAAATGTGCCTTCACATCCTGGAAAAGTGCCATTAGATAGGAGAAAGAATAGTGGAGTTGAACCCAGACCTTCTAAATATGACCCCAGCTTCCCACTTACTAGCTGTGTGATTTTGGGCAAGTGACAGACTCAACCACTTGAAGATGTTTTATTTACTTAGAAGGGTTGGTGTGAGGTCTCCCAAAGGTGATGTTTTCTGACACTGTTAAGATATGGCACATCATTGTTATAATGCATAAATGTGTGTGTGTGTAAGGAATAGAAATGGACCTGGCAAATTTTTAAAAAAGTAGGGGAGAGAAGAGAAGTTAATTGGGGGATAAGGCAGGAAGATGTAAGGAAAACTTAACCATTGCTTCCTGGAAAAGACTGAAACTAGAGAAGTTCTTATTACCCGGGAACCAGTGAGCGGTATCCACCAATGACATTCACTCTGCTAGGGATCCAGAGTCTCAGGACAGAAGCTGATTGCTTAGTTTGGGTCCTGTGCCCGCCCCCAGGCTTATGGAGGTTGGAACACCTTGATTGACGGTAGGATTCACTAATGCGGGAACAGGAAAATTTAGAAGAGTGGCTGATCCAAAGAGAGGTGGATTCTGGGTGGGCAAAAAAACAAAATGAAACAAAGAAAACAGTGGCTCATGTTTTTTATTTTATTTATTTACTTTTTTTTATTTTTTCATTTTTTCATATACATGTGTTTATTAGGTTTCCATTTTTTTGCCTTCACAAAATTAAAAAGGCTTAAAATTGAATAACAATCACAATGTTTAAGATAAGGACTAGAAACAAAAACCTCGTAAAGAACGAACGAACGTAAATACATTCAGAAAAGGAATCAATTGCTACATCAACATATTAAGCAATAATAATAATAATGCAAAGAAAGTAACATTCACATTGTCAAATAAGAGTATGTGTATTATAGAATGCTTTGACTCAGATTCAGTATGGAGTCATCAGTTAACTTCTTCTTCTTATTATTTTTTAAGTATCAAAAAATAGACAGCTAATATTTATGAATAAAAGTAAAAGGTAATTTCGAAAAACAGACCATGCCAGTGGCTCATCTTTTTTTTACAATATTTCATTAGTCCTGGTGGGGTAACTGCTGTGATAAACAGCCACCATTTCAGTGGCCTAATAAATTTATTTCTCACTGTTGCTGTCCTCACCGTTCATGCTTCTCCATCAGGGGCTCCCCTGGAGCTCTGCGCCACGCAGTCACTCAGGGACTGTGCTTCTTTCCTGTAGACCCTGCGTCTGTACCTGCACCCACTGATCTGTCCAGAAGACCAGGAAAGAGCTAAAAGAGGGGACCCTTGTGGGACAAAACTCAGGCATCTGCCACACCGAACTACAGCTGGGAAATCATCTAACCGCATGTTCATCAGGAAAAGAGAAAAGTCTGGTGACTAACTTGCTGGGGTCAGCCACAGGCGCCATAACATAAAACAAGTAATGGTGTCCCTTCAGGCCCGAGGGCCTGTGAGTTTCTTGCTTCAACCTAAGACAGGTCATTTCTCCTCTCTAACACTATTTTCTTCATCTCAAAATTGAGAATGTTGGAGAAGATACAGGTTTAAACTTTTTTCTTTGGGTAACTTTCTTTATCGAAACCCCCTGGAGAACCCAATATTAAATAGAAAAGGCAGCCGCAGAGCTGCTCTGGCTGGTGGGGGTGCGGCTGGGGCCCAAGCCCTGTGTGTTCACCGCCCCTTGGCTGCGCGGCCCATTGTGGATCTTTTGTGGCTCTGGGTACCCCGTGTGCGGGCTGCTGTTGGCTTGGAGAGTCTCCAGTTAGACACGGCTGGCCAATCTCTGGACTCTTCAGGGACCTTTCAAAACTTTGCTTTCACTTTGGAAAGATTTGGAGATGTTGGAGCAGGGTGCTTGGCACCCCTCCGAGGCTGGCCCTGCGGGTGGACGCCCTGTGTGCAGAGCCACCTGCTTGGCGCTCCAAACCTTGCTCCACCACAATTTATTATTTTTTACTGAGGGGAAATGTTTAGCATAATAAGTCATGTGGTTCTAGCCTTCCACAGAAAGGGGACCCCGAGCTGGTGTCCAGACTGTGACTCACTCCCATAGACGTGCCTGTGGCGGGGAGGGGTGCAGGTCTCCTCTGGGCAGAAGAACTTAGCAGGCACATCTGCCGGATCAGGAAGGAACAGCAGAAGGGCAGCCTGCTGATATCACTTTACAGAGAAGGGACACAATCCCAAACCACATCACAGGCTTTTTTTTTTTTTACGACAGTGATTGTGGAAGGGAATTCATAGAATCCTGGCAATTGAGACATTGAGATTTCAAGGCTCTAATGGACCCCAAATAAATATATACATATTTTCCACAAATTAAAAAAATTAATAATCCTAAACCCCAAATGAGTTTAGTCTCTTGAATTGGTTGTTTCCTCTCCGAGGGCAGTGAGTGGGCTCCAGACCAGGGGAAGATGCTGGACTCAAAACAAAGGTTTTGCTGCCCTTAAATCATCTAAACCACCAACATCCTCTTGAAATCTACAAATCTGTCAATGTTTTACCTTTTTAGAGATGACATTAAGAGGTAGAGCATTCCAGGGGACCCAGGCACTGGCCCATTGGGGATTAGAGTCTTGAAAATCAGCCAAGAATCTTCCAATCTTAGTATTTTCAAGCTTTCTTAGAAATAAAGAGTTTGCCCTTTGGGCTTATGGAAAACCAGGTGAGGCCGGATGTTGCACTTTGTCAGCTGACCTTCTTTTAGGTCTGGAGCGAAGGACAGAGATGCCAGGTAGATACCCCCTTTTGGGGCGTAGAACATATTCCAACAAGCAGAGGACAGACTCTCTCCCCAGGTCCTCTGGGACCCTGTGTCCGCTGATGTGTCTCCAGGGAGTCTCCCAGCAGTGCCCGCCCTTTAGAAGCTGAAGTATACAGGAGTCGACAGAGGGGTCTCCAGGAGGGAGCTGGAGCAGAGAAGTAGCCTGGGACGGTGGCAGGGGGTGGGGCAGGGAATAAAACCTGAATTTCAATCCCAATGTGCCTCTTATTTTCCCCCATCAACTTGGACACAGCAAAAATAGGAATCACAGTAGCTTTGGCTATCTGGTACTTTGACAGACCGCAGGTAAAATGTTAGCACGTGGTCAGTGGCAGCTTCTGTGACCTGTGAATCCAACAGAAACTCTTGTGTCACACAGAATAAGAAGAGGTTTAACATGGGGTGTCAGGTGCCCTCAAGACTGCTGAGGAGCTAGAAGGATAAGGGCCAGGCAAGGTTGTCACTCATGTTCAGGTCTGTCCCCAAAGTCTGGCGAACCATGAAGGCGCAGGAGCTGTAGGAAACTGCTGGGGGGTCGTGGCTGCCTGTAGCGCTGGGGCGCATGGTTGGTGGGACCCCCTGGGCAGCACCGTTGTCCACCTTTCTCTCGTTCTCCAGTCTTACATGGATGCAGTCTAATCTGAACATTTGGCCAGGGGTTCTGGACGTGTCGTTTCCGACCCTCCCTTGGTCCGAGGGGCAGGTGCTGAGTTGTTACCATTTCTGATGCTGAGCAGAAGCCTGACCCCTGACACTTTCCAGCAGATCACACATAGGACTGAGGGCCAGAAACCTCTACTTCAGATGCTGGCATATTGAAGGTCGAAGTCAGCACGTGTCCTGCAGTCACAGCTGCTGGAGACCTGGAGACCTGGCTTTGGGAGTAACTGGGGGACCTGGAGGCTGTGGGCATGACGGTCATCTGACCAAGAGGTCATGCGCTGTCTGGAGCTCCAGGGAGCAGACCCCCTCCCTGCGCTGGGACCTGCCTCCAGGACCTGTGCATACCTGGTCGAATGGTTTGTCTGGTCAATAGCTCTTTTTTTTTTTTGAAATCTTTTTTGGAGTAGAGAAGATTCCTCAAATCTTCAACTCCACAAGGAAATGTTATTTAGAAATTAAAAAAAAAAAAAGCAAACCAGGAATTTCTTTATGCATCTTCACATGTCCAGATGTGACAGTGACAGACTGATGTGGCAAAGCTGTGAGCTCTTCCATTCTTCATTCAGGTAACAAAAGCAAATGTGTATGCACAGCAGAAGGTGGGAATAGTTTCTTCAGCTGTTTAATTGCTCATTACCACCACACATAGTATGAATTTGGGGATTAGTGTACTTCACTTCTTCACACTTGCGATAAAAGTTTGGAGCAGTGTTGTACAAAAAGATATTGTACCCACAGTGAAATATTTTTTACTGGGTGAATAAAAGAAAACAAAAATAACACTAAACTGTATGCTCATTAGGAAAAAGGCCAGAAAATACAGGCAAACACCCAGAAGCGAATGCAAACCCGTCATAATTTCAGTATTCAGAACGAGGCGCGGCTGATATTTTGGTGGCTGTACTTTGATTTCTTTTCCTAACACATGCACATATGTAAGCGTGTGATTGTTATGACCCCGGCTGCCTGCCTTTATCATTTACAACAATTGCGAACCTAGTGACCAACCCTTAGTGCGGGAAAAATATGTCCTTGGTCCTCACGTTTTGAGGCGGAGGGGGCCCCAGTGGGCAGCACTCCTGTCCTTCTCAGTAATAACTGTGACACTTCCCTCCACCTCTGCCCGGTCCCCATGCTAATCTCTGTACTGCTTGGGGTGAGAAGGGAGAGAGGGGGTACACTGACCCTTAGCGCCACACTTGTGTTCACACACACTGTCACTGGTCCTCGTGTGACAGAGCAGTTGGTACAATGAGGACTAGTTTTTATATTGAAAAAGTGAAGGCACAGAGAGGGTAGTCACCTGCCCTAGATCACACAGCTAAGAAGTCATGACATTGGGTTTTGCTGCAGCTCCCTCCTTCCTTCCTTCCTTCCTTCCTTCCTTCCTTCCTTCCTTCCTTCCTTCCTTCCTTCCTTCCTTCCTTCCTTTTCTTTCCTTTCTTTAACAGTTTCCTTGAGATATAATTCACAGACCATACAAAACTATACAAGGCCCTAGGTTTTCAGACAGCTGCAGAACTGTGCAGCCATCACCATAGTTGGTTTTAGAACATTTCATCATTTTGCAAAGAAACCCTGCACCCTTTAGCTGTCCCCCACTTCCCCTTGCTCCGTCCTCCTCTACTGAGCCCCAGACACCCGCTGAGCTGTTTTCCGGGTCTGTGAGTTTTGTGGACATTGAGTCACACACTTTGTGGCTTTCGTGTTGACTTCTTTCCCTGAGCAGTGGTCTCGAGGTCCGTCCGTGGTGGTGTGTGTCAGTGGATAATGCCCCACCGCATGGACGTGGCCATCTGCCTGTTGACGGCCACGTGGGCTGCTGTGGCCTTTTGGGAACCGTGAGTCAGCTCTTCCTGGAAAGTCTCTTCTCCGCACTCCCTCCTCAGGGGTCAGTGGAGTGCCTCTGCCCCTGGCCACACTGTCTTTGGGCCTGGCCCTTGGAGGCAGTTACTCAGCCAACCTGCAATTTAGGATTGGAGAGGGGAGTGGCACCAGCCTGGGGAAGACACCGGGTGCCTCGGTTTGACGAGCATTGTTACCCTGGGCAGAGGTGAGGTGAGGGGGAGCAGTTTGCTCTCTCCGCCCCCAGAGACCTATCTCCAGGGGTCGACGTCATGGCTGTGCTGACAAACCCCAGTGACATTGCATGTGACCCGGGGAAGCAAACGGTCCAGGACACGTGGGCAAGAGGGAGAAAGTGCTCCCTTCAACCACGAGAAGCTATTTGTGCCTGTCTGGGAGGAACAAACCCTGAGAGGGGCCCCGGCCAGGCAGCCTCACCATGTGTCCTTGGGGCCTTGAGATTCACTTGGAGCTGGCAGCTGGCACCCCAGAGGGCCTCTGGCCCCAACTCAGACTCTGTGTGTCCCTGGAGTCTATGGTCAGCAGGAATTAGAAAGGCCCACATCACCACGGTGCCCCCACATTGCTGGAGGGACTAGCTCCGCTCAGCAGCAGGGGTGGCTATTCTAGAAGATCTTTCCCATTTGTCACATGCTTTGGGGGGTGCCCAGGGCTGGGAGTCCAGGGAAATGTGGCTCTTTGAGCTACTTCAGCAAAAGAAAAGCTGCCAGGTCACATCGATCTGTGGTAGGGACAGGAGGCCACAGGGACGTGCAGAAGCCACAGCCCGAGGCCGGACGGAGGGGTGTGGTTTATGAGGGAGGAAGGAAGGTGAGCGGGGCTCCTGGCTCCTTTGTGACCTCATGTAAAGGAGGCAGGAAGGACTCGAGGAAGGGCCTGCCTGTCCAGGCGTCTTCAGCTGCTTGCATCTTCCAAGTAAACTGTCTGTGTCATTGGTTTAAAAAGTTGTACCCAGGGGCAACGCCTGTGGCTTAAAGGGGTGGGGTGCCGGCTCCATATGCCGGAGGTGGCGGGTTCAAACCCAGCCCCGGCTTATGACTCTACTATCTCCAACTCCCTGTGGACACACTCTGCCTCCCCTGCTCCGGGCTCTTCTCTCCCTCTGCTCACTGATCACACTTGCTGGTCTCCGTCTATTTTATCGGTCTTTTTGAACGGCTTGTTTCTGGTTTCCTTTTTCTTGTTTTTCCTGAACATTCTTATATACCAACCATTCCTGAATGTTCTTATTTCCCTAATGTAAGAATCCAGAAAAATATTTTCTTCCCAGTCTCAAACTGTCTCATTACCAAGCCCCTAGAATGACGTATTTTGAATTAAGTTTAAATTCTCTTCTTGGTGACACACGACTCTGTGAAGAAAAGGCTTTTCTTTCTTCATGCCCTTTCTCTCCTAAAACTTGGCAATGTTCTCCCTTGGTTTCCTGCCTTGGGTTTTGAAGATAATTGCCTTTTTTCTTGTTTCAAGCAGAGACAACAGGGAGACTGTGTCCCCGCAGGAGATGCTCGTAGTCAGGAAGGAGGGAAGGAAGGAATGATTTGCCACGACACTGGGAAATCATTCTGGGGAAGGCGAGATGAAGTGACAGCACTTTATGCCACCTGAGGGACCCGAAAACATTCTGAGATGTGAGGAAGTGGGGGCAATTGAGTCACCTCCAAGGGTGCTTGGACCATGATACAGCCAAGTGCAAGGGCCACTGCCCTCACACGTGGTGGGCGGGAGTGATGCTTGGTACAGCTCCCGGAGGGACACTGGTAATACTGATAGAAATCTCAGATGCACACGGCCGTCCCCAGCAGTCCTGGTCCTGGGACTCGGATACTGTGAGTAGATTTGCACATATGCAAAATGTCATATGCAGAGAGTCATCAACACAGCCTCGTTTGTAACTCCAAACAAGATTCTGAACCATATAAGTACCTATTAGAAGGAGTAAATTACGATGCCCCCACACAACCAAGAGACACAACTGAGAAGAGAAGGGGAGTCCTGAGGGCCCAGTGTGGGTTCATGGCCACAGCAGTGGCAGCAAAGCATGCTGGGATGTGGTGTGTGCTGGGCTGGGACGTGCACGCCACTCACAGACACGGTCATGGGAGGGTCAGGTGCAGATGAGGAAGCAGCCACCTACTTAGGAGGAACTCACCCAAATCACCTGTGGAAGGAGATGTGGGGCCCACCGTGCTTACAGGGAAGTGACGCACAGAGGGGATCTTACTGACACTTCTGTTCCTTTGGTGGCATGTATTAAAGTCTTACCTACTCAAAAAGTTGAATTAAAATGAAAGAAATCAAGTTAAGGCTGCTGAGTAAACTTGTACTTTGAAGGGGAACCATTGACACCAAACCAAACCATCATCCTCAGCCAACTGTGGACTCTGCCGCCTCCTCCCCTTTTGGGCCAAGCTGTTTTCCCTCAAGTAGAATTAGGTAATGTTAAAAAAGGAAGGAAAGAAGGAAGGGGACAGACCTCTCCTCCTTGGTGTCTTCCTCACAGCCTCAATCTCCAGCTCTTTATTTTCCTAAGGACTTTTTAATGGACTGTGTTATAACATGACACCTGACTGCTATGAACATTGCCTCAGAAATTTGGGTGCTGGCACTATTGAAATATTACAGAGGGATTCTTGCTGGCGTGTTATTCATTTATTGTCATGCGAGTTACATCACAGCAGCGAAGGCATGGGACTCAGGCAGATCTGGGCTGGGCTCCTGCTTCTTATAGACTTACGGCTGTGTGACCTTAGGCAAGTGAATCAACATCTCTGATCCTCAGATGCTTCATTGGCAAAATGGGAAGAACAACGGTACCTGCCTCCTAGGACTGCAGTGAGTGATGGCTCAGTGGTGATCATTCCCTTGTCCCTCTGATGTCTGAAACAAATGTGCCCTGGGTCTCATCATGGTCAGACAGGGGCTGTGGGGAGGGAGGCTCTGGCTCATGGCACTGTCCTGTTGTGTCCACTCCAGTCTTGGGGGCTGCCCTCTTTGCCCTGCTGTCTGCTTCAGTCCCTTGGCCGCCTTGCTGGGCTGCTGGTCCTTGCAGGGAGGCCCTCTATGTCTTTTAGATGTCTACCCACATTCCCTTGCCCTTCCTCCCTGTCCACCCCGGGACACCACTCCAGGGAGTAATTAGCACCACATTTTTAATGGAAGCCCCTCCTGGAACACGTGTGGTTTTATTTGATTTTCTTGTTGCCACCCAAGCATGGAATCCTTTCAGGGCTGGGCTGTGTTCCTTTCACCGATGGATGAGAACAAATTCTCAGCCCACTGTCCGCAGGAGAAGAGTTCCAGGGATCCCAATGTTGCTATTTTATGTAGAAAGGGGGAAAAAAGACCCTTCACACGCATAGGTGAAAATTGTGTTAACAATGGGTGAATTTTCTTTTTAATGTTTACACTATTCTGCTCACCTGCAAACTGCTTCTATGGTTGAGTCCAGGACCCTAGAGCATGTTTGTAGAATGAAGTTAAGTTCCCTACAGAGATTCCATATTTCTTGCCTACCTCCCGACTCTGCCCACGTTGGAGAGGCCAGACTTATCAGTTATCTATGTATGTCTAACAAATTATTCTTAAATTTAGCTGCTTAAAACAGCAATAAACATTGACAATCTAATGGTTTCTGAGGATGAGGAGCTCAGGGAGCTTGGCTGGGGGGCTCTAGTGTCTTGGGAGATCACAATCACAGATGATGTTTGGGGCTGTGGTCTCATCCAGAGGCTGGACGGGCAGGAGGCCTCAGTTCCTCACCACGTGGGCCCTTCCATAGTGCTGGGCATTTCAAGTAATATGTCATAGCAAATCTGGATTCTGAGTTGTATTTCTGAGAGTATTTTTATTTTTACTTTATTTTGTAAAGTAATTTTTCTCTGGACTCAAACTCGCAAATTCTGCTGCCCCCAAATGTGCAGCCACTGATGTCTCTGCTGGTGCTTGATTTTTATCTTTTGAGCCTGACTTCCGGGAGGTCCTCCTCATCTCTGCATGGCCTTGTGTTCAGCTGCTGATCTGGGCAGAGGTTATGCTCAAAAGCTGTGAGCCTGAAGTTTCCCTCGTCTGTCCGTGACCAAGGCATGTGTTCAGAGCCCCCAGTTCTCAAGCCTGCCCTCACTCTCACTTTCTATTGGGCTCCCCAGTTTCCCTGGGCAGAGCAGTTTCCCAAACAGCAGGGACTGGGCACTCCTTGGCTTTCTTTTGTCTTGTCCCAAGGCTGCCCTTTTGCCACTCACCCCAGTAGAGACCTCAGCTTCAGGCTACCAAGCTGTGTGCTTACACTCCCTGGTTTCGCCCCAGCCCTGTTAGCTGACCAAGCCTCTCATTTTATTGTCCCAGTAGAACCTGGCTCCAGGCAGCACAGGCTGGTGTTTGGAGCCTGCTGGCAATGCTGATCCAGAGAGGAGAGAAGGCGGGGAAGCTCCCGGCAGGGAGGTGCAGACCCCGGTGTTCACACCCAAAGCCAAGCTGCTCTGTAGGGATAGCCCCTTCTCAGCGTGGGGTCTGCCTCTGGTTCATTTCCAGAGCCCGGACATGGTGGTGACGGTTTTGTCCAGTTTGCCACTTGCTTTCTCTGGAGAGAATTTGCCACAGGCCCTTTCTCCATCACCTCAGGCAGCAGAGCTAGGCCAGCAGCCTGCGAGGACTCTAACTTCCCCACGTCTGTGGGACGTGGACTCAAGTCGCGCAGGGAGCCGAACTCTCAGCATGTCAGTTCTCCGCCTGCGTCTGGGAACGGTTGAGCCCTTACCAGGTGTGGAAGGTGTATAGGGAGCCCAGGCCGGGTCTCAGGCTGCTGCAATGGCTTCAGGGGGCTGCAGTCAAACACACCTCAGAGTATGTGCAAGTGTCTTGGAGCTGCCAAAGTAAATCACCACAAACTGGGTAGCTTAGAACAGACACTATTGTCCTGAGTTCTGGAGGCCAGAAGCCCACAGGTGAGATGGGGCAGGGTCGGTCCCTTCCTGTGGGCACAGAGGGAGCAGCCATCCGTCTCTCCTGGCTCGGGCCGTTGCGGGCAGCTCTCGGAGCTCCTTGGCTTGCACAGACATTGCCCCACCCTGGGCTCTCTCTCCATGGCCTTCTCCGTGGCACGGCTGTGTCCCTCCGCTCTTGTTTCACATAAGGACATTAGTTATTCCACATTGGCAGAATGTCGCTGGTGGTTCCTCTGCTCAGCACTGGATGAACCCCTGCCTCCGTGACTTGCGTACACTAGGTGCTCCATTATAGTTTCTCAAATGGTTGAAAGTCTGGCAGAAAACACACACTGTATGAACAAGTATGGCCCAGGTAGGACCGGGGAGGGCCACTGGGGCAGGGGCCATGTGGATTGGTACGGGTGGGTGCAGAGTCCTGCATTCGGGTGGGAAGGCCCAGCTGCCAAAGTAAGCACGGGGTGGGTGGGTGGGCTGCCCAGGAGACACGGCCAACTTGCTGTCCGTGGCAGTAAGGCCGCCTCAGTGTCTCCAGCCAGCAGTTTGTCTTTGTGTTAGTTCTGTACCCACAAGGCACGGGAGGGAGGCTTAGGACAGTTCCATACTTGGGAACAACTTCTCCATTTGTCCCGTTCTCTTGGTCTGGCAGTGTCCCTTCCATAACACTAGACCTGCGAGTTTGAGTACGTGGGTATGGGCGAGGGATGGGGGGACAGGACTGCCATTCGCCGTGCTGTTGGCGGTGGTGGTGGGGTTGGTGGCCTCCAGCCTGAGGAGCTGGATTCTGCCCCGCCTGCGTTTTACATTGGAGTTTGGACACAACGATACAGCTGACGATGGGGGTTCCTTTGTCTTGTTTTTCCCCTGTTGTGCAGAGAGCTCCCTCAGCCCCATCCCAGAGAGGGGCGACAGGCCCACGACAGAATTCAAGTATTTCTAGGCAGACACCACCCAGCACTCCCGTGACACCCACTGCCCGTTAGTACGATGTCAATGAGTCAGGACGGCAAAAGGCTACACCACGGGCTGCCTCTGCTCCAGCCGACTCAGTCCTCACTGCAAACGGCTGTCTCTGAAATGAATAATCCATTACGAGTTGGAAAACACCGTTTGCTGAATAAAGCAAGACAGAACAAAAGAACAAAAGACAGACAAGACAAGACAAGACTGCCCACCTCAGTGAGCAGGTGATGCGCAAACCCTCCTGCAGCCTTGGGTCTCCCAGGCACCGGCATGGAAGGTGTTTCCTGGAGGCCACAGACGGCAGGTCTCTAAGATGCCTTTAACACTCAAGCTCTGCGTCAGACAGGCAGCGAAGCAGACATCCCCACACCCTGCTGGGTGGCTCAGACCCGGGGGCACAGTGGCGTGCATGGTAAAGGCTCTGGGAAGGCCTGCAGAAGGCACATTTGGTTGTGTCTTACTCAGGGTTACCCAGAGTCATTTGACCGCAGGGCCTTTCTGTCATGCAATGCTGGAGAATGTCCCTCAGAGCACCTTTCTGTAGGGCCATGCTGGGGATTGCCCCTCAGTAAGGGGACACTCCTAGAGGGCTTCCAGACCAGGCTGACATGGTGGCTTGGGGCCTGGCACCTGGTGTCAGAGCAGGGAGAGGGCCAGCCATATAGTCTGAGGGGCAGCCTGGAAGTCAGGGCCTGGGTGTGAATTTGGACCACATAAGAGGGTTGAGGGACCTTGAAGGGGCCTGTGCCTTGGCTCCTCGTCAGCCAGTGACCACCAGGAGTCCTTGTTACTCTTGGCTGCTGCCAGGTTCTGAGTCTGTGCTTTCCCGGGCCACTCCCGGGAACAGCTGGCAAGATGAGCAAGGGCTCAGGGCAAGGCTGGAGGACGGCAGGGACACCATCAGCTGTGGGGCCAGAAAGAGGCTTGCTGCTGTTCACACCCTCGGCCCCGCCTGCGGGGTCCCTGTAAACGCCCTCACCCGGACACCTCAGCCTTGCCTCACATGCTGGGCCCACGGCGGGGCATGGAGCACCAGTGTTTGGGGAAGCAGCGGGAGCCTCTGACTTCCCTGGGGCACGTCGGAGCCTGCGTGATGGAGGGCGGCCTGTGGGCCCTGGGCCGGCTTGACCAGTGCCCAAGTAAACACGTCTGCTGTGATCACGGGGAGTACAGCTGGAAGGAAGCCTAGAGGTTCTCCTAGTTTGAAACTCCTCTCTGGGATGGGGAAAATTGAGGCTGGGAATGGGGAGGAGCCTGCAGTGAGTGGACCTGGGCCCCAGGCTGGACTGGACTCTAGTGCCTTGTCCAGAAGCCTTGCTGCCCACTGCTCACCATCTGGCCAGGCCCTTCCCAGGCGCTGGTTTGTGCTAGGCAGGGAGGAGGGCTAGTGAGGGTATTTATTAAAACCCCCTTGACTTATAAAACAAAAGGAGCAACAAACACCATGACACCTTCTTCTGGAGTTTTCAAAACACAAAATAGTTTTTCTAGAAACCCGATTACCTTCAGTAATTTTCTTTCTTACTGTTTGTCCAATTTTTAAAAATAATTAGCATTAAAAATGTTTTATTATGGAACGTTTTGAGCAACGTTGTGTGCATGTGGCCCCAGGCTAGCGGTCACCGGCTTCCCAGTCTCCTGCCCTCTGTGCCCACCTGCTCCCCCAGCCAGGTCTGTTCTGAAGCCAATTCATGACATCTCGTCTTTCCATCCCTTGCTGCTTCAGAATCATCTCAAAGAGATAAGAACCTCTCTTTCTTTCTAATTAAGCATTTTATGTAGAGACGATTGTAGATTCACATATAGTTCTGATAAGTAACAGAGAGATACATGTATATTTGGGTCCTTTCCTGCAGAATGTAATCACAATGTTGTCACACTTAGAATATTCAGCAACTGTGACTCCAGATCATCAATAGCTAACCAATGTTTACATTTCCCAAATGGCTCTTTTTTTTTTTTTTACTGTTTGTTTGACTGGTTAGCTTTGGTTAATTAAAAAGTTGTCCAAGATAACCGTGTGTCTAAGTGGAGTGTCTAAAACTAGTCATAGATTAAATATTTTTAGCTGCTTTCACATATCATTACAGTTTACTCATTGAACGTGTACAATTTCATGGTTTTTTAAAATCAGCTTTTATTTTGTTTTATTTTTTGAGGCAGAGACTCTGTCCCCGGGATAGAGGCTGTGGCATCATAACTCACAGCAACCTCCAATTCCAAGGCTCAAGCGATCCTCCTGCCTCAGCTTCCCGAGTAGCTGGGATTACAAGCGCTGTGCTATCATGCCTGGTTAATTTTTTTATTTTTTGTAGAGGCAGTCTCCCTATTGTCTAGGTTGGTCTCGAACTCAAGTGATCCTCCTGCCTTAGTCTCCCAAAGTGCTAGGACTGTAGCCCTGAGTCACCACAACTGGCCCGTTTATTAGCTTTTAATTTAAAGTGTAATGCACATCCACTGTGGAAAATTCAAACAGTACTATTTTGTAGACTATTAAAATGAAAACTTTGTTTATAAAAGTCATCACTATTAGTGAAGGCTTTTTTTTATTAGACAAATTCAATAATCATAAAAATGATATATAATGAGACAAATGAGCAAAAAAGGGAAAAAATTCCTAAATCCTGTACCTAGAAATGATCACCAATTTTTTTCAAGTTTTTCTTTTCCTGAAGGTGTTCGAACTTTAGAATGTCTCATGGGTCACAAGTCAGCCTGAATATTGATGACGGTTTGTTATTGAGACCTTCTCTTTGCTAATAGTCTGAGCGAGAGCCAGGTGGCGGGAAGAGCCTTACGGTTGTCCCTGGGTGTCCTAACCAGGGTGTCTGTGGAGAGAATTCAGAGGGGTGGTGACACTGGATGGAAAAATAGTGCATCTTTATTTTCTCTAAATTGAAACTTGGCATTTCTCTCCATTGTGGACATAGGCAATAAACCAGTAGCATTAACAGACTTGTCACTTTAGCACCAGCGAAGTCGCTTTTTCTCATCCCAGTATAAGCTCGTTTCCAAAATATAACTTGAGCTCGTAGCTACTTTGAGTCTGTGAGATCTGTGTTTCCAAAAGGCACATATCTGACTACATCGCAATTTAAAATATTTTGATAACTGTATTTCAATATAATTGTGTCTTTTGTAATCCTGCAGATGTTATACTTTGAAAAACATTCTGAGAGGGGCCCACTGGGTTTGTGAGACTTTCCAAAGGGTCTAAGATCTCCGAAAGGTTAATGACGCCTGAATTAGAGAGAAACGCTTATTTTCCCCCGAAGTCACTGATGATTTATTTTTAATTTTTAATTTTTGAAATACCCAGAGCCCCTTTGCAGAGCTCAAGTGCCTCGTGCTTCCCACCCAAATCCTTTCTTGGTTTCCAGGGCTGAATGCAGCACGGGCGCCAGGGTCCCAGGGTGAGAAGCAGCGGGAAGGAGGACATTGGGCCGTCTGTGTCGCAGAGGGAGCTGGGCAGGGCTGTTTTCCATGGCCGCCCGCCTTCCTCTTGGAGGAGTGCACAGCTGGTTCCCCCAGCACTGGCCCGCCCTCCTGCAGGGATCATTTCAGGAGGAAAATCCATCCCACTGACCCCGGGAAGCAAGGAAGTAAGTCACCCACTTCTTTGCTGGATGGGAGTGAGCAGGAACCCACCCTGGCTCTGGAATTTTCCAGAATAGTTTCAGAGACAGCAGGAAGAACAAGATGGAGCCATTATATTCACCTCCATGTGATGGCAGCCACAGTCACCTCCCAGGTCACCCCCTCGCAGGACTCAGCCAGACTGCACGTTGGTGGCTGCCATGCAAATTCTGGCCCCGGGGCTTCAGCCCTAAGTCCAGGGCTTTGCTATGACCTTGTAACTGTGGACACATAGTGAGTCAGCCCAGCCCAGAGCCAAGGAAGCATTATTGTTGGAGAGAAAAGCGATCGGCCTGTTAAGCTGCATGGGGCTGATCCTGTCAGCCACGTGTCCGGCCTTGTACATGCTGAGTGTGCCCACCTGTTCCTCCTTCAGCCCCCACAGCTGCTCGTGGCAGGCAGTGCCCTAGGCCTGCTGCCTGGTCTGTGGCCCCAGCTCTGCCACCTACCGAGGTGTTGCCAAGCTGGATCCTTCTGGAGGGTACGGGGGAGAGTCTGTTCCTCACCTTTTCTGGCTCATAGAGGCCGCCCGCGCCCCTTGGTTTGTGGCTTCCCCCTCTTCCCTCTAGGCCAGCAGCACTTTCTCCTCCTGGCCCAGTTTGCTGTCACGTCTCTTTCAGATTCTCTCTTCTGCCTCATCTTCCACATTTAAGGACCCTCGTGGCTACATCTGAGCCATGACCTAGGACACGCTCCCTATTTTAAGGTCTGCTGATCAGCACCAGCCTTAATTCCATCCGCGACCTGAATTCTTTGCCACATGAGGTGACATATTCACATGTTTCAAGGATCAGGAGGGGGACATTTCTGAGGAGCTGTTAGCCTGCACCTGTGGGTGTATTTGGGAGCCGCATGGGACACAGCTGCCATGCTTCTCAGAATATTTCCCATTTCAGTGATGCCTGCCAGAGGTTCCCTCTGAGCACAGAGAACTTCAGGACGCCAACTTCATTTGCTCATTTGCCAAAAACTGAGCCTCAGGGAACCTCTCGGGGCTTTGGGGATGCAGTAGGGGGCAAAACGGATGCCAGCGATTAGAAAGGAAATAAATACAAAGTTAATGATCAGTTTGCTGTAATGGAAACAGGTAGAAATGGAGGGAAGGAGAGCTGGCATGGCTCAGGAAGCCTCTCTGAGCAAGTGACACCTGCGCCATCTGCTGAAGGCTGACGGGGATCCAGACATGAGTGGGAGAAGGAGCGATGGACTTGGCAGGCGGAGGGAAAAGCTTCTGAAGGACCCAAAGGGGAGGGTGGGCTTGGTATGAGAAGAGGCTTATGTGGCCAGGCACAGAGAGCTGGGGGCCAGGGCCACAGGCCAGGGGTGGGGTCAGATCACAAAGCGTGTGGACTCGCGATTGGCAGATGGGGTGCAGTTGCGCTTCATTCTACATTTTAAGCTGACACAGGTGCTCATGCGTCCCTGGAGTGGGAGGCTTGCCCGGTACCAGCATCCACCCTGCCTGTCCCTGGAGGCCCTCAGCCAGGTGCGATGCCCCCACTGGAACCACCTGTTACGCACCCCTGCATCCATGGCCTGACGGGTGCCCTGGGCCGGCCCAGGCCCCATGTGCTGCGGTGTGAGGGCTTGTGTCCCCAGATTCATGTTCTGGAACCTGAGACCCAACACGATGGTATTTGGAGGTGGGGCTTTCAGGAAGTGCTTAGGTGGTGAGGGCTGCTTCCTCATGAGTGCCTCGTAAAAGGGCTCCAGAGATCTAGCTGGGCCGTTCTGCCTTCCTGGTCCCCCCCACACGTGAGGACCCAGTGTTTGTCACCTCCAAAGGCACATCAACAAGGCACCACCTTGGAAGAAGAGTTGGGCCGTCATCAGCCACTGAGCCTGCCAGAGGCTTGATCTCAGATGTCCCAGCCTCCAGTACTGTGAGAAATAAGTTTCTTGTTTTTATAAATGGCCAGCAGGGACAGACTAAGGCAGTGACCAGACGTCCCCCACCTGGAAGCTCCTCCCACCTTACCCGTGGGCCAACAAGGGACGCTGGAGGGGTCCTCCCAGCGCAAATGGGAGTAGAAGGATTAACACCCCCAATTCCTCAGCCCCGGGGTGAGATACGCTGATTGTGTCAACACCGTGTTTCCAAGGTCCCCAGCATGATCAAGCTGGTCGAGGGTAAAGTTATTAAGGTGGTGGCAAGGATGGGCCCTCTGAGGATGACACCCTGTGTGAACTCGCAGGGCACGCTGAGGCCCCGTTGTCGTCATTTCTTAGGGTAATTCTGCTTCCTTGTTTATTAACATTATTTTATTTTTAATCACATTTAGCGTCCGCTAGTTCAAGTGGGTTTTTTGTTATTGAGAACACAGCTTTCTTGCAAACAGAGTATTTTCAGATGTGATAAAGTTATGGTCACGCTGGATTAGGGTGGCCTTGCTCCAACGACTGTCTATATAACAAGACAACACTCAGAGGTACACAGAGGCCACGTGATGAGGGGCAGAGGACGGGCACTGCAGCTGCAGACCAAGGGTGCAGGGTGTGGCCCTGCGGCCCTGGAAGGACCTGAGAGAGCGACTTCCTGCTGGCTTTTTTTTTTGCAGTTTTTGGCCGGGGCTGGGTTTGAACTTGCCACCTCCAGCATATGGGGCCAGCGCCCTACTTCTCTGAGCCACAGGTGCCGCTGACTTCCCGCTGTTTTAAGCCCCCATCACAGTGCTTTGTTTTGGCATCCCCAGGAGACCCATCTGATGGGCTCTGCTCCGCGGCGGGGTCTGGCTGCCACAGCACAGGTGTATAGGGCCCCATCAGCTCAGCATCTGCCTGCCAGGGCCACGCGCTTCACTTCCTGTCTACCTTGTCCTTGAATAAGACGGGGCACGCCGGCCAGGAGGCCTGGGGTGACACGACAGGCTCAGGGGCTGAAGACAGGGAGGAGTTTTGAGTTTCTTTGAGGAAGGGGCGGCAGGGGCAGTGGAATGGTTGGGAAGGGGGGGCTCAGGCTTTCAAACCCCATGGACCCGGCTCCACGTCCTCCTGGGGCTCCCCCAGTGGGCTTGGGCTCCCTTCACTCCTGTGACCTCTGTCTCCCCATCTGTCAAGTGGGACTGACAGCAGCACCCGCCTTGCGGTTGTGTGTTAGGATTAAATGAGCGGGACACACAGCCAGCACTTCGTACCTGTCCTCAAGGTCACAATTGTCTTGGAGAGGGTGTGACCTTAACACGTAGTGCTCTGTGAGTTTTAACCATAAGGATTATATTAACAAGTGATGCCAGAGCAGTGTCTGCAAACTGGCCTGCCTGGGAAGTCTGGGGGCATGGTCCCCTGGGGCTCACCCCTAATTCTGAGGTTAATTTCCCTGGGAACGGGGCAGCAGGGGAGAGTGGAGCTTTGTTGGTAACAGAGAAGGTCTTGGGCCCACCAGATCCCGCAAAGACGTCCCAGCGGCGGTGGCCGAGTGCCTGCGGGGGGTGGAGGCATTGGTGGGGGAATGTTTTCTTTCCATTCGCCTCTTGGAGACATTTTCTTGCCAATCAGGGCGTTGGGAAGGCAGGCGGGGAACAATGGAACGCCTTGTCCTCACTCCCCGCTGACTCGGCTGCGAGGACAGAGTTCACTCAGCGTGTAATCCTTGAGGCATGCGAGGCCCTCGGCAGTGAGGGAGGAGGATAAATTGCCCCCTGTGTCAGGGAATTAGAAACAGATTGCTGGACGGGACCTGAGTGTCCAAGGTGGGCCTTCCCTGGGCCCTGTGCGGGCACCACTGGCAGGTCCTCCCCTGGGAGGGGTCTGAGGATGGTCCCCAGGCTGGGGCCTGTGCAGACTGGGCTGGCCTCGGTGTCAGGTGGGGGTCACCCACCAGTGTGCCTTTCTCCTCCCAGTCTCTCATGTCTGATGGGGAGGCTGGTATCTCTCCGAGCTGGTCAGTCTGGGGCTGGTGGCAGCGCAAGGGGCTGGGCAGCGAACCCAAGACCTGCTCCTGGCTTTTTCAGTAACCTCCCTGTGAACTGTGACTGTGGCCTTGTCATGCTGCTCTCAGCTTGCTACGTACAACACACTGATGGGGACAGAGGCTGTGCTTGCCTTGCGTGATGGGGACAGGCAGACAGTTGTCTCCCCAAGAGAAACACTGAAAAGGGAAGAATTTAGAGCAACGAAAAGAATTTTATGGTTGGGGGTCACCACAACATGAGGAACTGTATTAAAGGGTCATGGCATTAGGAAGGTTGAGAACCACTGATTTAGAGGGAGCTTAATTTGGTGGTTCCTAACCCGCACCGCTCTCTCCTGGCTGAGGCTGGCCTGTCATAACCTGGGGTGGACCTGCCTAGGAGTTTGCTGGGCATGGAAGCTCCAGGCGGCCGTTCTGAACAGAGATGGAGCAACAGAGAGAGAGAGACAGAGACACACGGGCTGTGGGCAGGTGGGGAGGGAGGGAGTGAGGAAGGTGACCGTTTCATCCCCTGCAAGGGTGGGGTCATAGGGGGCCTTAGGGGCTGCCCCTGCTTGGGTACGGTTGGCCCCAAACTTCCTTGTCTCTTAAAAGAGGGGGTAGCTTTATTATTAAATTTAGGATAACTCGGGCTATTTGTTATTAGTTGTAATTACTAGTTTTTAACAACAGTGGTGACACTGGTGTCATCACTGTCCTTGAGATGCGGGGGCTCCAGGCAGGGCCTCTGTGAACAACTCGGCAGCCCTGAGTCAGAGTGTTGCCCGATATCATGTGACCTCAGACAAGACGCAGACAGGCCTTGTGTGGATGGAGCGGCCGGTGCCCAGTGTGCCCCGGGCTCACCACGGGCTTGTCTGGACCAACCCATCTGAAATCGAAAGTATCTGAAGATGAAAGTCCATGTTCAATTTGGGACATTTTCAGGTTAAGATGGGTGTGTCCAGGTGTGACCCCTGTAAGTAGAGCAGCATCGTACACGGCATTGGCCCGGGTGCTGGGGCAGGCCTGGCCACTGGACCCAGGATGACCTCAGGTCTCCTGCTCAGCCTCTTGCCTTGCATGGAGGTGGGATGGGGGGCACAAAGGTCCCACCGGCTTGGGGTGGCCTGGGGGGTCCCAGCCACTGCAGGGAGTCAAGGAAAGTTCGCAGGGGGTACTTCAAAGCCTGGGGCCTCCACCATATGGGTGCTGGGGCAAGGCCTCTGCCTGCCCAGGGCTAAAAGTGGGATGATGGTTATAACTGAATACCATTAAAAATCCTGATAATTATAATGAGAACTCTGATGTTTATGGAGTCAGGAGGGACCATGTCTGTCATTTATTAGTCACTATAGTAGTTAGGGTTAAACAGAAAAGCAGGGGCTGTATAGTAAGGGGAGCTGGTTTCGCTGACCTATGACACAAGTCCTGGGCTGCCCCAGAGGTGCCATCTGGGGTGGGCGCGGCTCAGCTCCACGTAGCCTTCGGGGGTCGAGGCTCCTCCCAGCTCAGCTCTCTGCCACTGAGGATGTGGCCCTGGACCCAGGTGCAGCTGGGTGGCAGGGTGGCCGAGGGTGGAGGAGGAGATGGGGAGGGGGCAGCCTGCCTTCACTCGGCTGGGAGAGCTGGACACAAGTCATAGCCCCCTTGGTATCTTGTTCTGGCTGGGGTGTGGGGACTCAGCTGGCTGGCTCTGTCGAGGTCTGCCCACGAACTGTGGTGTCTTCTGAGGGACAAAGGAGCTGATGGGCCCCAACCCTGTCCTGTCCTGTGGGAGCGGGCGGGAGGGATGCTCCAGTCCTCCTGAGGTTTGGGAAGCAGAGGGTAGAATTACTCAGTTGTCCTTCCATCAAGTGATTGGGAGGCTTCAGAGGAGAGTTCTGAGAGCAGAGGCCAGAGGTCAGAGGTGAAGCCTGAGGGAAGATGTGGGGTGGGGGACGGAGCGGATGGCATTCTAGAATTCCAGGGGAGGCTTGAGCATGACCACAAGGGACAGGCAGCCAGCAAAGGCCGCTACATGGGTGAGGCCTGGTCTACTTGGCTGTCCAGAAGGTCACCCAGGAGGATCCCTGGTCATAGCGTGAGGCTAGGGAAGGTGATTTCTCAGCTGGTCCAGCCAGCCATGGGCTGGATGGCCCCTCAAAAGTGAGTTTATCACGTTATGATAATCAATTCTCAGGGTACGTGTGTCCCAGTGAGAGGACAGAGAGTCCCTAAAATCACAACAATTTGAATACATCTTTGCAAAACAAGTAGCACCCCCATGTACCCATTATGGAGGGCAGTGACCCCGCAGGAGAAAACGCCACACACAGAGCCCAGGTAACTTGGCAGCTTTCAGAAAGGGACTCTGTGTCCTGGGTGGATTGGAGACCCCTTGTGGGCTGGTGCAGTCCCCGGGCTAACACAGCGCAGCATCCTCGCTAACTTTGGCTTCAGAGGGGGCTGGAGGGAGGAGTTAGTGAGACCAGCTTGGTCTTTGTGGGGGGAAGAAGCTGCCCCATGGGGCCAGGGCAGAGAGGGAGACCGAACACCCCAGCCCCCTGCTCTCCTGCCCTTCGATGGCTGGTGCCACCCATTGCCCAGACCTGGATGACAAGGACCCACCCAACTGCAGTCCAGCACAGCAGGAGGAGGGGAAGCCTGGGACTGGGTGTGGCAGTGAGACGGAGGTGACCGGTATGAAGACCCCACTGTTTGCACCTCTTGGCGATCTCACTGGTCCTTGGGACTTTGAGTCCACAGACCCAGCTGTGAGTGCTGCTGGCTCCAGGGGACGGAAGGCTGGACCCCACTGAAACTCAGTGACCTGACCACCAGCACCCAGGCTCTTGTCCTAGGCTGGTCTTAGCCAGCTTTACACTCAGCACACAACACCCAAAGGTAATTGCTGGAGAGAGCAGCTTGCAAACGAAGTATTCAGCAGATAGGAGGTGAAGATGCTGTCCTGTCTCTCCGCCAGGGCGGCTCACTCAACATTGTTTTCATTGGATGGGCAGCGACCTCAGCCGAGCCTGTGTTCTGTGAAGACCATGCTCTGATGATACTGCTCTGTCTGAACAAATGTCACAGCAGCCTCCCGGAAAGCCCTAGCACCCTGCTTTTTAGCAGCATCTTTTTCTTTTAAACCACCCTGTAGAATCCTCTTTCCTTTGCTCTCTCCCCCATTCTCTGACTCACGTTCTTCCCTCTCTCTCTCCTTCTCCCCGTTTCACTGTTTATGATTTGCTGTGCTGGAAAGTAGCAGTGACCCCTGCACACGGCAGGAAGCAGAGAGCTGGGGGTGCAGGGCTCCGGAGGGGGTGAGGACAGGGTGGCCACACAGCAGACAGGAGGGAGCACCCCTCCTCAGCCGGCCGCGCTGGCCATCCCGCGGAGCTCTCTCTTGCATGCTGTTATTTTCCTTGAGGGTGTGTGAGTCATACCCAGAGCTCACCTCTAACTCTCCTCTTCCTGCACCTCATTTGCTGCCTGGAGGCCCAGCTCAAGTCAGCTGAATGCCTGTTTATCAAGCACCCCCCCCCCCCACCGCCATGTGACGGACCTCCTGAAAGCCAGCAGAACAAGTTATAGAATCAAAAGGTCTGAGGTTGTCCCAGCTCTTGTTGCCAGTTTTCTTTCTGTTCCCCTGGGCAGTGCCTAGGGCTGCCCTTTTCACCTTAGCCTCACCAGCACTGGGTATTACATTTTATCATGTTTCAAGACATGTACCCTTTGGAGGCTCATTCACCTCACAGGCCGTCGTCCTCCAAGTTGGAGCCAGTGGGGAGTGGTCTGCACCTTGAGGCCTTGGACGTGGTGAGGTCAGGCTGAAGCAGGCCTGTTGGAGGGAAGGCAGGAAGGGGGTGCGGGGAAAGGGGAGCCTGCTTGCTGTGCAGGCTGGAGCACAGACTGATGCAGATCTTGGATGCTCAAGCTGGCTCTGCCTGGACACGTTGGGGCACTGCACACCCACTGCGGCAGGCAGGACAGTGTCCCCACCTCCACCCAGAGCCTGCTGTCTGCAGATATGACTAAGTTCAGGACCTTAAACTCCAGGTGGTCCTGGGTACCCACGTGGCCCAGTGTCATCACGGGTGGTGGTGGACAGGAGGGGTCAAGGGAGAGGGGGATGTGAGAATAGAAACAGAGATTGGAAGGACAGGGCCACACACCCAGAAATGCTGCTGGCCTTGAGAAGCCAGCAGAGCAAATTCTGTCCTGGAGCCTCCAGGAGGACACAGCCTGGCCGATAGCTTGATTTTTGCCCAGGGACACCCCGTTTGGATTTCCAACCTCCAGAATAACTTTGAAGTAATACATTTGTGTAGCTTTCAGCCACTTATGTTAGTGATAATTTGTTGCAGCAACTGCAGGGGGGGAGCCCACCAGCCGTCTATGTTCCTGTGCCTGTCTGCAGACCCTTCACCAGGTCCCTAGAGGGGCCCAGATGAGGATGATCCTGGAAGTGCTGGGGCCGGAGAGAGCTGGGCCAGGGCCGCGTGACCTCCAAGAGCAGTGGGGGTGGGAGGGGCAGGCTGCACCCCTGGGTAAGATGCAGCTTGTGGAGATGTGCACAGAGCCTGCAGAGGGCCCCACGGAACAGAGTGGTCAGCGGGGACACCAGCATACAGAGGGTCAGCACGGGAGCAGAGTGGTCAGCGGGGACACCAGCATACAGAGGGTCAGCACAGGAGGAGAGTGGTCAGTGGGGACACCAGCATACAGAGGGTCAGCACAGGAGGAGAGTGGTCAGCGGGGACACCAGCATACAGAAGGTCAGCACAGGAGGAGAGTGGTCAGTGGGGACACCAGCATACAGAAGGTCAGCACAGGAGGAGAGTGGTCAGTGGGGACACCAGCATACAGAGGGTCAGCACAGGAGGAGAGTGGTCAGCGGGGACACCAGCATACAGAAGGTCAGCACAGGAGGAGAGTGGTCAGCGGGGACACCAGCATACAGAGGGGTCAGCACAGCCGCTGTCTTTGGTGAAGCAGTGCTTGGAAGGGACCCCTGGCAAGGGGTGGTTCCTGGCTGTATTCAGCTGGTGACAACTCACTGAGCCGTGCACTTTCTGGGTGAGTATAATCCACCAATAAGATGCTCTAAATAGTCCCTGTGCATAAGACAGCACCAAGAATGCTTCCTGTCAGACAGAGTGAGTATGCTCAGATGCTGCCTGCAGGACCAGGGGACTATGTGTCAAGTGGGCAGCAGGCCAGGTGGATGGCCATGTGTCTGCCCAGTGCTGTGGCTACAGACATGGTGGGGAGGGTGGCCCGGCCTGATCTGAGCACTCGGTTTAGAATGCTCACGTTGTAACTGGACCCCCAGAAGGCTGGGCTGCTGCAGCCTGGCTGGCACAGAGGGGCTGAGGGTGTCTCTCTGGTGAACTGGTGAGCCTGGCCCGGGCCAGCCTGATGGCTGTGCTCCTCCCTAGACAGCCAGGGAACTTGGACTGGGGCCACCTGTAAGGCAGGACCAGGGTTCCCCCGAGGCTGCTGCTGTCCCTCCTGCTGGGCCCTCCTCTGGAGAGGGGATAGAGAGGGCCTGCCCAGAGGTGGGACGCAAGTTCACTCTGAACGTTGGCCTCAGCAGACCCTCGCTGTGGCCTTCTATATAAACACCTTGGGCGTTTAAAGAATCTGCGGGGAGGTATTTTAACCTGAAGGGAGGGGAGGTTTCCCGCGGACCTTCTCACTCCCAGGACAAAGTAAAGCTACGTCCCCTGCATCTGAGAGCCATTGAGGAGTCCCTCCAGGGCTCTGGCAGCGGGAGGTGACCACTTGGCCGGCCCTTGACCATGGGGCTGCATTCAGGGAGGCTGCGGGGTCCCCAGCCGGAACGTGGGACTTTATGGAAAAACTGAGGCCACGAGCACACTGAGAGGAAATTCCAGGGAGTGTTACTGACGGGCTCGCCTTGGAAGGCGGCTGGTTACTTTGGCCCTGGCCCAGCTTTCGCTCGCCCTCCTCTCAGCTCTGCCCTGCCACCACCCAACTGTTCTTTTTCCTTCAAAAGAAAAAAAAAAATACTGTAACCAGAGAGGTGCAACCGAATCAACCAGGAAGAATCCGAATTAAGAGCAAAGCGACAAACCTCTCAGGCCTTTTCAGAGGCTTGTCTGTTTGCTCCTTATGGAGAGACGGGCCCGGTGCGTGCAGGAGGGACATGGGCACGTCCGCCTCGAGCACCGCCTTTGCCCTGCTGTCTTTTTCTTTGGGGAGTGACTTAGCACCCAATTTAAGTGCATCTGGGTGAAGGATGCTTTGCGGTCACACCAAGGTGGAGACACCCTCTGGCCCCCTGTCCCAGCTGACCGCGACTCTAACTAACCACTGTTGGCTTCGCTGCTTTTCGACCTTACAGCTGCCGAGTCCCACAAGTGTCCCTTTTATGCCGGCCCCTTTCGCTCATGAGAACGTCTGTGAGGTTCCTCTGTGTGGTCGGGGTGGCAGTGGTTTTGGTTTGTGCTTTTTCATGGCTGTGAGGAATTCCGCTTCATGATCACGCCCTGGTTTGCACACACATCTCCCTCTGCCTGCACACCTGGGTTGCTTCCATTGTTTGGAAGCTTTGCATAAAGCTGTCACGAACCTCATTGTGACTTGGCTTTGGAGGCTGAGATCTTTGTGTCCCAACATCGGGACAGCTTCCTGGCCTACGCAGTTTATAACGTCTCCAGCTCAGAGACAAGGAGACCAAGGTGCAGAGAGCTAAAGTGCTTTGTTCAAAGTCCCAAAGTCAGGAGCAGGGCTGGGACTCAAACCGTATCCACGTGGCAGAGAGCCGAGCTCTCATCCTTGGCAGAGTCTGTGATGGCGCTGCGGGGCACAGCTGTCCAGGCCCCTAGGCTTCACCGCATAGGAGGTTTTCCTGGGTCGGGGTCCTCGGCCTCCTCCTGGGCCTACTGGGTTTCACACCTTCTAACTCCCCATCCACTCCTCGCCCCCCTGCAGCCCCACCTGTGCACTCTTGGGTGGAGGGAGCCCCCGGCAGCTGTGTTCAATGTCTGGGGAAATGCAGGGTCTCTTGCCATTGGGGAAATCCCTGTAAATCCTGTGACAAACAGCTCTAATCTGGTGTTTAATGCAGAGCCTGATGTCAGCAGCAGCGAGGGAGGGTGTGCTGACTTTGGGAAACTCGATCATGCCAGGGCTGGGTGGTGCATGTGGCCTTGGAGGCAGTCGGCCTGCTGTCCCCACGCGGTGATCGGCTGAGCATGGGCCGGAGTCTGGGCAGCTTACCCATGTGGCACCAGCTGCCAGGCCCTCTGGGTTCATGTGGGGAAGGATGAGATAATCTGTGTGAACCCCCAGAAGCCCTGTGAACATTAGCCAGTGGTAGTATTTCTAATTGTTCAAAATTGAGGTGCTCTTTCCTGCAAGCCCCTTATCTGATTAGCTGTCTGAGGCCCTGGGGGCCAGATCTATTTCAGAATCCGAGTCTGATAGATTTCAGGACGCAAAATCAGTGCTTATACTGTATGTCATTAACAGCCTGCGGGACCCGGGGCTTGGCGGGTAATGGGACTCAGGAAAAATGCCTGCAGGCCCCCAGGGTCGCGGCTGCCATGGGCCCCACCCAGCTCGGCAGGCCTGCTGCTCACTAGGTGTGCGGGAGCTGGTCTGCTAATCCCCCCACATGCTGTCAGCTCTGTGCATTTGTGGCTGTGTGTGTGGGGTGCCTGTGAGTGTGTGTGGGGTGCTGTGCATGTAGCTTGGGTGTAGATGGTATGCGTGTAGTGTGTGGGGGTGTAGTTTTTTGTGTGAGTGTGTGTGTGTGTGCATGTGTGTGTGTCGTGTGGGGGGTGTAGTTTTGTGTGTGACTGTGTGTGTGCAGGTGTGTGTGTCGTGTGGGGTGTAGTTTTGTGTGTGACTGTGTGTGTGTGCAGGTGTGTGTCTAGTGTGGGGTGTAGTTTTGTGTGTGAGTGTGTGTGTGCGTGCAGGTGTGCGTGTAGTGTGGGGTGTAGTTTTGTGTGTGAGTGTGTGTGTGCAGGTGTGTGTGTAGTGCAGGGTGTAGTTTTGTGTGTGAGTGTGTGTGTGTGCAGGTGTGTGTGTAGTGCGGGGTGCAGTTTTTTGTATGTGTAGTGGCGGGGTGTAGTTTTGTGTGTGTGTGTGCATGTGTGTAGTGCAGGGTGTAGTTTTGTGTGTGTGTGTGTGTGCAGGTGTGTGTGTCGTGTGGGGTGTAGTTTTGTGTGTGAGTGTGTGCGTGTGTGTGCATGTGTGTAGTGGCGGGTATAGTTTTGTGTGTGAGTGTGTGCGCGTGTGTGCATGTGTGTAGTGGCGGGTGTAGTTTTGTGTGTGAGTGTGTGCGTGTGTGTGCAGGTGTGTGTGTGTCGTGTGGGGTGTAGTTTTGTGTGTGAGTGTGTGCATGTGTGTGCAGGTGTGTGTGTAGTGGCGGGTGTAGTTTTGTGTGTGAGTGTGTACGTGTGCTGTGCATGTGAGAAGCTGCAGCATCCTGGGTCAGCGGCCTGGGCTGCCCTCTCACCTCCCAGTGCAGGCGCCTTCCTGAACCAAGCGACACTTGAGTGTGAGGAGCTGCTCTTCCTGGCAGGGCCCCACCTCACCAGCTGCTCCTCATGTTCTCCCCAGAAGGAGCCGCCTGTCCCAATGCTGGAGAGAGAGAACTGGGTCCTTTGACTTCTCAAGAATTGTCACGGGGCTGTGTTTGTTGGGTGATTTAACTGACTTTCAACGGGTTTTTTTCTTGCATGCTATAGTGACTTGATGGCTGGGTTCTGGAGTTTTCTGAAAGCTTGCGCACTCGAGGGTCTGCTCGCTGGAACTTCCACACCCGGCCTGCCTTGTGGCTGCTCGGGCTTCCTCTCAGCACGGAGGCAGAGTTCCTCGAATGCAAGGTGGGAGCCGGAGGCATTTTCATGGTCTCCTCTCTCCAGGCATTTCCGCCACACCTTACTGGTTCAGACAGTCACAGAGTCCCACCTGGGCTTCAGAGGAGGGAAAGCGGACCCCACCGCTTGGGGGACCACGGCCTAAGAAGATCACGCAGCATGGGGAATGGCGTGGGATGGATGCAGTGGCCGCAGGAAGCCATGCCACCTGCCCGGAAGGCATCCCAGGATCTTGGGGGAACTCCAGCCCGCGGAGGCCTTCCTGCCCGGATACAGCCACTGCGGGCTGCCTGGGAGTCTCTGCGGGTCTCTCAGACTCCATGGAGCTTTAGGCTAAAGGCACTTCCTGGCATCTCTGTCAATGGTAATCTTTACATCAAGTTTAAGTATGATGTATACTGTAGATATTCGTTTATAAATAAATACTCATATATTATTTATAATAAAACTCACATATCAGCGATATATAATTTTATATTTATTTATGTACAACATATTCACATATGATTAACAACTTTTAATATAATTTTTATATAGAAAAAGTTATATAAGTATATTAATATTGATAAACAAAATATTTTATATGTAAAACATTTTATAATAATTATAAAATTAACTACTTAATATAGTGCCTCTTAAAAAGACTAGACATTTTCATAACATTGGGGATCTCTGTCTAAATATTGGTTTTTCAAAAGTCACTTCAAGCGGAAGGAAGTGTTTTCTGGGGATACATTTGGAAGGCGTTTCTGGGGGCCGTTGGTTGAAGCTATGGGCTATTTTCAGTTGTTGGCGGGGACAAGGAGCAAGTTCAAGATCTGCCGTCTGAGGACCCTCGTAGCGAGGGGAAGAAACAGCAAAATCTACTCTACACAGCTCGAGATTGCCTCAATGCACCATAATGGATCATCCAGTTTCATTTTGTAAAAAAACGCTGTGAGCCCCCAGAGCTGGAAGGCTTGTGCCCTGAAATCGGGGCGTGCACCCCTCAGGTAGACAGAGTGGGCAGAGGGAGTCCAGTATAAACGCGCTAAGCTTTGATTTTTCCTGGATGCCAAGTAATTCAAAACATTTTCAATATTCAAACAAACACGGATATATCTCGGAGTAGATTGTAAAATTGCCGAACATTTTTTAGGATAAAACAGAAGACATCAAAGAAATTCCACGTTGGCAGCAGACTGGCAAGGGCATGCTCTCTGCCTTGGGGGGAGCTGAGAGGTCCGGCTTGGCGCTCTCGGGGCACCAGCTCCGCCAGCAGGAAGCCGAAAGGAGGGGGATGCTCGTCATCTCCGGGAGGAATCAGAGCCCCTGCCTCCAACGCCCCACTAACATCCCTTATGTGTGAATACACACTCACATTCAAAGACTTTGTACGAGAAAGAAGAATGGAAAAAAATCTCATTAATTATTTATATTGACTACATAATGAAATGAGAAAATTTTGGGTGTATTGGGCCAAATAAATAAATTTGTTTCATTCGCTTCTTTTTAAATATATCTGCTATAAAATTTAAAGCCACCCATATGGCTTGCACTTCATTGGCTTCAGCCAGACTTTATTGGCTGTGTCAGCCGACAGCAGTGATGGCGTACCTTGAGAGAGTCTTAGTGGTGCCGTGAACATTTTTAAAGATTGTTAATTAATTAGAAGTTTAACCGCAGGTTCAAGTGTGCTGTGAGATAAAAAAGGTTGAAAACCACTGCTGTAGGTAAAGCTTCCTCACCGACCTCCAGACGCCACTGGGCTTTCCTGCCTCCGCCCTTGTCTTGAAGTCTTCCTGCTGGGGTCCTGCTTCCCTCGACTGTTCTCAACCAGGCCCTCCTCCTACACACAGCTTACCTCTCTCTGCTGTCGAGAGCCCTACCTCATTCCCAGACAGTGTTTTCTTGGAATTCCTTATACACTCACTCTTTTGAGTGATGAGTGTGGTAAATCAATGATGCTTTCCTAATAACCTTATTCTCTTCTCGTATGTGGGTGCAAATAGTGATGACCTGGCCCTTTTATCGTTTCTTTGGGAGGTTGCTCCAAGCCTCCCGTGGCGCAGAGGAGTCTCAGGGGGCCAAGGTGCTCACTCAGGCTGGTGCCCCAGGTAGCAGGAAGGCCAGACCTGGAAGGGGAAACAGGGAAGCTGGCATCCACAAAAACACCTGGCTATTTTTTAGAGATAGGGTCTTGCTCTTGCTCAGGCTGGTCTCTAACTCCTGAGCTCAGTGATCCAACTGCCTCTGCCTCACAGAGTTCTGGGATTACAGGCGTGAGCCACTGTGCCCAGCCTATGTCTAATTTCTTCCCAACTCTCAGCTCACTGGGTAAGTGGGGTATGGATAGCCCCAATTTTTCGCTATGTCCCAACACAATACCCTGTGGTAGAAAGCCCTCGCCAAGGCCTTTCTCCGGCTACAAAGCCCTCAGGACTTCCTGAAACGCAACAGCTCGCACAGCAGCCCCAAGCTTCAGTGTAAGTTAATGTTCCCAGGACACCAGAAAGTGGCAGTCTCACCGTCCCAAAGCATTGGCCAGTAGGACTCACATGGTCATGGCAGCCACGACTCCTTTAGGCCAGACCTGGTGGCACTTGTCAAGCAGACGTCATTTAAGCATCTCAGCAACCCTGGGAGGCAGGCGCTGTTATGCCTCTGTGCAGAGAGCACATGGGGTGGGGAGGGAGGTAGCGTGTCCAAGGTGACACAGCCTGTGTCACTTTCCAGCGGCAGGAGGCTGAGTCAGAGCCCAGACCCTTAACAGCTGACCTCCTCCCAGCACTTCCTGGGTATGTTTTGCTTGTGATGAGGCCACCACAGACTTCCAGCATTCCTCTTCTCCAAGTAATTCCAGAAAACCCATAAAAAAAGAGAGAGAGAGAGAACCTAATGTTCCATGTCTCTGATGACACGTCTGTCGCTCACTCCCCAGCAGGCCGACTATTTATCTGGGGCCGCATTAAAGATGTCAGCTATTGTAAGTTTTTCTTTCCTGCAGGTGGCAGTTTCTAAATGAACAAATTATAGTTTTTTTTTTTTATCTGAAAACAACACATGAAAGATGTAAAGAAGACCAAAGTTCAGCAGGTTTACAGTCTTCTCTTTATGCCAATAAACAAGGGGAGCAAGACGGGAGACCAACCATCACACACGGAGCTCACTCGTCAGAGAGGCTGCAGACCAGCGAAAGGAATTTGGTTCTGCTCAGATTTAGTTGAGTGAAATATAGAGTCATTTTCTGGTCTGGGATAAATGTGTGGAATAAATCAGTCTCCTGGAGGGATGAGAGGTGAGTCTGCTCTTCCAGAAATACAGTTTCATCTTGTATCTTTCACAGTGTGAGGTCTCTGTAGAAGAAAAGAAAATGAAATGGAATCTTTTCAACTGTGTTTCAGCAATTTTTTTTTTCTGTTATTGGTACAATCAGAATTCCTAAGAACTGTCTCTCTAAACATTCTTGGTTTCAAGTGGAAACTCTGATGAATTTCTTTTAAACTCTCAAAGAACACAAAAGTGGCCATATGTATAAAACACCGAAACGGTTTTATTTCTCCTTTTCTTTTTTTGAGACATAGTCTTATTTTGTTGCCCTCGGAAGAGTCCAACATGTCTCGCCCGACCTCAAGCAATCCACCCACCTTGGCCTCCCAGAGTGCTGGGATTACAGGTGTGAGCCACGGATTCCTTTCTTTTTATCATAGGATGAATGCAATTTAATTCCAAAATTTGATGTTGGTGATGACAGTAATATTAAGCATTTTTCAACTGCTTACTGTATGCCGAGCATTTTGAAAGCACCTTGTGTGCGTTAGTTTTTTGCATCCTTGCAAACATCGTGCAAGTGTTTCTACTATTATCTCCATTTTGCAGATGAAGAAAGATGATGTTGGTCCCTTAGTTGTAACAAATGCACCACGGTGATGTGAGACCTGAACAACACGGGTACCAGGATGAGGGGCGTGCAGGGACTTTCTGTGCCACTTTTCTGGAAGTCTAAAATATTTAAAAATTCATGATTATAAAAAAGAGATGAGAGTCTACATAAAACCTCAAGTAAAAATAATCACGTGTCCTACCTTCTTATTCTAAACATATTCAGTTTTTTTTAAGCCATAAAATAGTTACATATGAAATAGACACAATTTGAAAGCGTTCTTGTTCTGCCCTCTTGGCTCTAGGAGTGGACGCTGACTGGCCATGGCCAGTTGATTCAATCCACCCTCTCTGCTCCAGAGTGAGCCAGGCCTGAGCTGACTGGGTCTTGAGATCATCCTGGATTAGCCAGGTGGGCCCTGAGTGCTTTCACAAATGTGAAAGGGAGGGAGCGGGGGGGGGGGAACAGTAACCACAGTAGCCTTGGATATGCAGCTGAAGGTGCCCAGGCTGATTCAGGGCTCGGTGTGGACAGTTGAACAGAGGGCAGAAAGGAAATTACACAGAATTTCTGATCCATCCTGTAAAGGCAATGTTATTAAAATCAAGCATAAAGCATTCAGATAAGCTCAGCGCTTGTAGCTCAGTGGATAGGGTGCTGGCCACATACACTGCGGGTTTGAACCCAGCCCAGGGCCGCCAAACAACAATGACAACTACAACCAAACAATAGCCGGGTGTTGTGGCGGACACCTATAGTCCCAGTTACTTGGCAGGCTGAGGCAAGAGAATCGATTAAACCCAGGAATTGGAGGTTGCTGTGAGCTGTGAGGCCATAGCACTCTACCCATGGGCAACAGCTTGAGGCTCTGTCTCACAAAAAAAAAAAAAAAAAAAAAAAGAAAGCATTCAGATAATGTCACATTTTAGAGAAAATCCAGACAATGTACAACAACCATCCCAAGAGACCCAGAGATGACAGTGGAGGAGGCATTAGGTGTTGGCCCCAGTCCCAACTCTGCTATCTCCAGGATAAGGATCATGTCCCCTTGCTGAAGCCCAGTTTCTTCAGCTATAAAATGGGGATCATGACACCACCTAGAAGGGTTGTTATGAAGATTGAATGAATAGTAATAGTATTAATCAGGCTGGTTAGACCCCAAGTCATCTATTCCCCCATAAATATATGTGCATGTGTGGAAATTCATCATTCATGCACATATATATATATTCAGGGGGAAGAGATGACTCAGGGTCCAACCAGCCTGATTAATACGACTACTACTAAAATATAATAATGGTAGTAATAACAACTGCCACCAATTATGGGCTCTTTCCTGTATCAGTTAGCTTGTGCTACATGACAGACTGCCAAGAAACAACAGCTTAAGACAATACCATTTTTTAAAATCTTAATTCTATAGCAGTTTAGGCTAGGCTCAGCTGGGTGGTTCTTCTGGCGGGCTAAGTCAGGCATGTGTTGGTGTGGGGCAAGCTGGTCTGGGTGTGGGAGACTCTGGCATGGATTGCTCAGCTCTGCTTTGTGTGGCCTCTCACCTCCACAGCAGGACAGCTGGGCTGGCTGGCTTATGGGTGCAGAGTTCTAGAGACAGGGAGAAAGACCTTTTGAGGCCTGGACTTAAAACTATTGTTCCTCTAATATCCATTGGCCAAGTAGTTGCAGACAATTCCAGATGCAAAGGGTGGGGAAATAGAATTTACCTTTACATGGGAGGGGCCATAACCTCTCTTTTCTGAGGCTGTGAAATCTTGGGCTATTTCTTTCAGCCCACCTCATTTACCTTGGTCCCTGCACCATTCTAAGTACTTAGCATGCACCATCAGCTCTTCTGATCCTTGCAATAATCTTAGGTAGTAAGATTATTGATGTCATTGTTGTTTTTATGGTCCCCGTGGTGTTTGGGGTGTATGGTTTGGGGATTTCAGGGTGTTTTTAGGTGAGCAAGGGGAGGGGGCTGAGATTCAAGCTCTGTAGCTGAAACTTCTCTGCTTACAACCCATGGAGTGCTGTGAATGACCGTGTGACATCAGCAGCACCCCCGTGGTGGGCTGACGGCTCACTTTCCCCATAGCAAAGTTACCAGTGACAGGACCACTTTGGTCTATATTTTTCAAAGGGGAGACAGAAGCCCAGAGAGGTTGGGTCCTATGTTAAGAGCACACATCTAGAAAGAGACAAAAATAAAACCACCTGTGTTTGATGTCTTTCCTATGCCTTGGGACTCTGTCTCCACTTTCTCCTTTCTGTGCCCGGGGGGCCGACCTGTGGGGGCTGTGTCAGTGGCTTCCTCACCCATCACCCTTTGCTTGGGTTTGGTCAGTAGCAGGCATGGCAGAGGATCAGAGGGTGGGAGGAAAGAGATGGGATATGGGTCTGCTTCCTGGCCGGCACCTTTACCACTCCGGCCACCTTCTCAGGGGCTGGTACATGTCCTCTTCTTGCCTCCTGTAGACTTGAAGCTAGAAACACCCTGCTGTTACGACCTGGGTTCTTTTCACTATCCCTTGTGTGTTTCCTTAAATTCTGCCTACACTTCTGAAAGTCCTTTTATTAGACTTTTCTCCAATTACCTTCTTTTAATGTCTTCCATCTGATTCTTACTAGGATCCTGATGAAAATGCCACCTGATTCAGATTTATCTATATTTAATTTTTATGGCAAATATGAAAAGACTGGAGTACTAATGAGAAAACTGCTAGGTGATACGCAGAGCCTGAAGGATGAAATCAAAAGTCTAAGATCAAAATAGGGCAAAATGAGGCTGTCTCCCTGCTGGTCAAAGGCAGGGGGGCCTGTTTCTGTCTGGATGAACACCAACCCTTGAAGACTGCTTCTGAGTGATTTCCAAAGAGCTTGGATTGCATTTTAATTAATTTGCCTTGAAATTAACATACTTTTTCTTGATCCAGGTCCAAACTTTTCAACATATCTCATTGCAAGGAAATGCTTCCATAAATCAGGGTGAACGTGGTATTCAGGAGTGAAGGAGATATTTATCTATGGGTGTTTTATATTCTCATCTTGTACAAAACTTTAAAAATATCTTTACAAGAGGCATATTCCAGACTGGCAATGAATGAATACTATGAGGGTGTCCTGAGAGCTGTTTCTCTGTTCCCAGGTCACAGCCAAGCTCACCTGTTTATGCCAGACTGTGGGTGGAGGAGGGTGGGAAGTCAGGGCACACCTGGGGTCCACCCAGGCTCTGCCATTCACTGGCCGTGTGACCTGTCTTAGGTTATTTGTTCTTTTTGGGCTTCAGTTTCCTCATGTGTAAGTTAAGCCAAGGGTTGAAAGAAGCAGCACAGAGAGAAAAACTCCCCAAAGTTCTTAGCCCACCCTCCCGCCCCACTTCACACTCCAACCACCATATTTTCCACCAGATGGTCTCTGGCTGGGACCCATCTGTGAAGCCCCAGACTCTCAGATCTGTGCTCACTACCAAGATAGACTTGGAATAGCAAGGGCTGTCCACATAGCTGAATCTCCTTGAGGAAATGGCCAGGAAGGCTAATTTGCAGAAAGACTCAGATGATGTCTTCGGAAAGAACACCTTCAAACTTGAGTTTAGATTCTGACTCTTATCTCTTGCTAGTTAAGAATCAGTGGAGAAGCAATATCTCTCCTCTGCTGCCCCCTTCCCTGGTTTGTGGGATGGGAGTAACAACAGCTGTCTCAGAAAACTGCCAAGAGGGCTTAGCGAGGTGGCATACGAGGCCCTCGGCCATGGCCCAGAGCACAGAGTAAGTTCTGAAAGTGTGGCAGGGAAAGCTTTGAAAGGAGAGGTGAGAAGAGAGGAGTGTTGCTCATGTGCTCAGTAGATGCTCACTGGGCTCCTGCCTGGTGCCTTATGTTCTGTATTAAGGAGGCAGCAGAGTGATGATCAGGGTTGACACAGTCTCTGCCTTTAGGAGAAAGGTATTGCATCAATGATACAAATATCTAAAGTATTGCAATTTTTAATAAGGCGAAGAAGGAAACAAGAAGAAAGAAAACCAAGGAATGGCTTCTAATTTAGGGAGGGAGTGATCAAGAAAGGCAATGACGAGAACAATCCAAGATGGCAGCCGAGTAATGGCTTCCCTGCAACAGGGCACGGTGAGTCTGGGGAGATAAGACTCCAGGCATCTCTGGCTGGTGGGATCTGCCTATAATCATCCCTTTGAGGATACAGGGAGTCAGCAAGGGACTTCTGGACCCCAAGAGGAGGACAAAAACAGTGGAAAGCTGGCAAGTGGTTGCGTGTGTTTGATCGACCTAATCCCAGTGGCAGCTGTAAGTACAAGCAGCAGTGAGACTGCAAACTGGATAGGCCTTACCTGTGAACTGTTTCGGTGTTTTTGGACTTGGCACTCAGTTGAACTGCCTTGGGGAGAGCTTGAGCAGGAGTGCGGAGAACTTTGGGCATTGTCTAGGGCCCCAGACTGAGCCGCTGAGCTGGACGGAGCTAATAGTGTTCGGCTGTGGGCTGCAGGGAGCCATTGTGAGAGAACTGCCCTGGCAAGCTCCACCCTCAGGGTCACAGAGCAAGGATTGGGTGGGAGCTAGTAACCTAGTAACTGAGCAGCCTAAAGGTGGGGACTGAGCTGCCTTACAGCCTTAACCCTCAGGGGCAGAGTGAGACCGGTTTTGGCACACTGGAGCCTCGGGTTGTTGCCCTGGGTAGAGTGCCGTGGCGTCACAGCACATAGCAAACTCAAACTCCTGGGCTTAGCACTGCCCAGACCTCCATAAGAGCTGCGCCGCAACCCCCGACCCGTGACCCGTGCCTGCTGGGCCTCCACATGCCCTGACCAGGAACTGTGGGAGCTGTGCAACCCTGTGTCCTCCCTCCTGTACCCTCCCTGCCTCCACACCAGCCCGCTTATCTAGCCAGGGACTTGGGTAGCTGTGTGCCCTCTGGAGCCCTCCCTGCCTCTGTGCAGAGCCCCTCTCCTGGCCAGAGACTGCTGGAGCCTTGGGCTCTCTGTGCCAAAGTCACTGGGTGCCAGGCACTCCCAGAACCATGTGCGCCACCTCCTGTCCTATTGCTGGATCCAGGTGTGTCACACTCTGGAGCCGCTTCCACAACCAGAACTCCCTGGCTGGGGCATCCCCAGAGGAACTACGCAGGGTCACTCCCTAAAAAGATTCAGCAACAATAGAGTGATCCCGCTGGGGTCTAATCTTGGAGAGACACCTCCCCAACTCTGAGGATGGCCAGAGGCAGTGGTGAAAAACAATCATGAGGCATAATCAACAGAAATACTCTGGCAATATGAATAATCAGAGTAGATCAACTCCCCCAAGGATCAATGGGGCAGACACAGCACAAAATCCCATGTACAAACAAATAGCTGAGATGTCAGAAATCGAACTCAGAATCTGGATAGCAAGTAAGATTGAATTAGAATTCCAAGCAGTAACCCAAAAGATATCTCAATAATTGAACGAATTCAAAGACCAAATGACCAAAGATTTTGACACGTTGAGACAAGAAGTTGCAGCCCTCAAAGATCTGAGAAACACAGTAGAATCCCTCAGTAACAGAATGGAGCAAGCAGAAGAAAGGATTTCTGACATTGAAGACAAAGCTTTGGAATGCTCCCAAACTCTCAGAGAGGAAGAGAAATGGAGGGCAAAAACAGATCACTCTCTCAGAGAGCTCTGGGATAATTCGAAGAAAGCCAATGTTCATTTTATAGGGATCCCTGAAAGCCACGAAGTGGCTTCACAAGGTACAGAGTCTCTTCTCCATGAGATTATGAAGGAGAACTTTCCAGACATGCCAAGAGATTCTGAAATTCAGATAGCAGACAGTTGCAGAACTCCAGTGTGACTCAACCCAAATAAGACATCCCCCAGACACATCATAATCAATTTCACTAAAGTTAATATGAAAGAGAAAATTCTGAAAGCAGCCAGATGAAAGAAAACCATCACCTACAAGGGGAATAATATTAGAATAACTGCAGATCTCTCTGCTGAAACCTTTCAAGCTAGAAGAGGATGGTCATCGACTTTTCATCTCCTAAAACAAAATAACTTTCAACCCAGGATCCTGTACCCAGCTAAACTGAGTTTCATTTATGATGGAGAAATTAAATACTTCAATGACATTCACATGTTGAAGAAATTTGCCATAACTAAACCAGCTCTCCAGGATATTCTCAGACCTATCCTCCATAAAGACCAGCGTAACCCTCCACCACAAAAGTAAATGCACCCAGAAAATTTTGATCAAATTCCAACTTCCACAGTCGCAAAAGGATTAAAAATGTCCACTGGACTCTCAAAAGGCTTATCAATATTCTCAATTAATGTGAATGGCTTAAATTGTCCTCTAAAGAGGCACAGGTTGGCTGACTGGATACTCAAGCCAGATATCTGCTGCATACAAGAATCGCATCTTACATTAAAAGACAAATATAGACTCAAGGTGAAGGGATGTTTATTTACATACTCCAGGCAAATGGAAAGCAGAAAAAAGCAGGTGTTGCAATCCTATTCATAGATGCAATAGGCTTTAAACCAACTGAAATAAGGAAGGGTAAGGATGGACACTTCATATTTGTTAAAGGTAATACTTAATATAATGAGATTTCAATTATTATTTATGCACCCAACCAGAACGCACCTCAATTTATAAGAGAAACTCTAACAGACATGAGCAACTTGATTTCCTCCAGTTCCATAGTAGTTGGAGATTTTAACACCCCTTTAGCAGTGCTGGATAGATCCTCCAAAAAGAAGCTAAGCAAAGAAATTTTAGGTTTAAACTTAACCATTCAACATCTGGACTTAAGAGACATCTACAGAACATTTCATCCCAACAAAACTGAATACACATTCTTCTCATCAGCCCACGGAACACACTCTAAAATCGACCACATCCTAGGTCACAAATCTAACCTCAGCAAATTTAAAAAAATAGAAATTAATCCTTGCATCTTTTCAGACCATTGTGGAATAAAAGTTGAACTCAATAACAACAGGGACCTGCATACCCATACAAAAACATGGAAGCTAAACAACCTTTTGCTGAAGGATAGATGGGTTATAGACAAGATTAAGAAGGAAATCACAAAATTTTTGGAACAAAACAACAATCAAGACACGAATTACCAGAACCTCTGGGATACTGCAAAGGCAGTCCTGAGAGGGAAATTTATAGCACTGCAAGCCTTCCTCAAGAAAATGGAAAGAGAGGAAGTTAATAACTTAATGGGACATCTTAAGCAACTGGAGAAGGAAGAACACTCCTAACCCTAAATGCAGCAGAAGAAAAGAAATAACCAAAATCAGAGCAGAATTAAATGAAATTGAAAACAAAAGAATTATACAACAGATCAATAAATCCAGAAGTTGTTTTTTTTGAAAAGATCAATAAAGTAGATAAATCTTTGGCCAACCTACCAGGAAAAAAAGAGTAAAATCTCTAATTTCTTCAGTCAGAAATGGTAATGATGAAATAACAACAGGCCCCTCAGAAATTCAAAAAATCCTTAATGAATATTACAAGAAACTCTACTCTCAGAAATATGAAAATCTGAAAGAAATCGACCAATACCTGGAAGTACGCCACCTACCAAGACTTAGCCAGAATGAAGTGGAAATGTTGAGCAGGCCTATATCAAGTTCTGAAATAGCATCAACTATACAAAATCTCCCTAAAAAGAAAAGCCCAGGACCAGATGGTTTTACGTCAGAATTCTACCAAACCTTTAAAGAACTAGTACCTATATTACTAAACCTCTTCCAAAATATAGAAAAAGAAGGAATATTACCCAACACATTCTATGAAGCAAACATCACCTTGATCCCCAAACCAGGGAAAGACTCAACAAGAAAAGAAAATTATAGACCAATATCACTAATGAATATTGATGCTAAAATACTGAATAAGATCCTAACAAACAGAATCCAACAACACATCAAAAAAATTATACACCACGACCAAGTGGGATTTATCCCAGGGTCTCAAGGCTGGTTCAATATACATAAATCTATAAATGTAATTCAGCACATAAACAAACTAAAAAATAAGGACCATATGATTCTCTCAATTGATGCAGAAAAAGCTTTTGATAATATCCAGCATCCCTTCATCAGAACCCTTAAGAAAATTGGTATAGAAGGGACATTTCTTTAACTGATAGAGGCCATCTACAGCAACCCACAGCCAATATCGTATTGAATGGAGTTAAATTGAAATCATTTCCACTTAGATCAGGAAACAGGCAAGGTTGCCCATTGTCTCCATTGCTCTTTAACATTGTTATGGAAGTTTTAGCCATTGCAATTAGGGAAGAAAAGGCAATCAAGGGTATCCACATAGGGTCAGAAGAGATCAAACTTTCACTCTTCGCAGATGATATGATCATATATCTGGAAAACACTAGGGATTCTACTACAAAAGTTTTAGAAGTGATCAAGGAATACAGCAATGTCTCAGGCTACAAAATCAACACCCATAAATCTGTAGCCTTTGTATATACCAACAATAACCAAGCCAAAAAAACAGTCAAGGACTCCTTTCACAGTAGTGCCAAAGAAGATGAAATATTTGGGAGTATACCTAACAAAGGATGTGAAAGATCTCTACAAAGAGAACTATGAAACTTTGAGAAAAGAAATAGCTGAAGATGTTAACAAATGGAAAAACATACTATGCTCATGGCTGGGAAGAATCAACATTGTTAAAATGTCTATACTAACCAAAGCAATATATAATTTTAATGCCATTCCTATTAAAGCTCCATTGTCATATTTTAAAGATCTTGAAAAAATAATACTTCGTTTTATATGGAATCAGAAAAAAACTCGAATAGCCAAGACATTACTCAGCAATAAAAACACAGCAGGAGGAATCACGCTACCAGACCTGAGACTGTACTATAAATCGATAGTGATCAAAACAGCACGGTACTGGCACAAAAGCAGAGAAGTACATGTCTGGAACAGAATAGAGAACCAAGAGATGAATCCAGCTACTTACCATTGTTTGATCTTTGACAAGCCAATTAAAAACATTCAGTGGGGAAAAGATTCCCTATTTAACAAATGGTGCTGGGTGAACTGGCTGGCAACCTGTAGAAGATTGAAACTGGACCCACACCTTTCACCTTTAACTAAGATAGACTCTTGCTGGATAAAAGATTTAAACTTAAGACATGAAACTATAAAAATACTTGAAGAAAGTGCAGGGAAAACTCTTGAAGGAATCGGCCTGGGTGAATATTTTATGAGGAGGACTCCCCTCAATTGAAGCAGTATAAAAAATACACTACTGGGACCTGATCAGACTAAAAAGCTTCTGCACAACTAAGGACATAGTGAGTAAATCAAGCAGACAGCCCTTAGAATGGGAGAAAATATTTGCAGGTTATACCTCTGATAAAGGTCTAATAACCAGACTCCACAGAGAACTCAAACGTATTAGCAAGAAAAGAACATGTGATCCCATCTCAGGGTGGGCAAGGGACTTGAAGAGAAAATTCTCTAAAGAAGCCGGACACATAATCTACAAACACATGAAAAAAAGCTCATCATCCTTAATCATCAGAGAAATGCAAATCAAAACTATTTTGAGATATCACCTAACCCCAGTAAGAGTAGCCCACATAAAAAAATCCCCAAACCAGAGATGTTGGCGTGGTTGTGGAGAAAAGGGGACACTTCTACACTGCTGGTGGGAATGCACACTAATACGTTCCTTCTGGAAGGATGTTTGGAGAATACTTAGAGACCTAAAAATAGACCTGTCATTTGATCCTATAATTCCTTTACTAGGTTTATACCCAGAAGACCAAAAATCACAATATAACAAAGACATCTGTACCAGAATGTTTATTGCAGCCCAATTCATAATTACTAAGTCATGGAAGAAGCCCAAGTGCCCATCGACCCGCGAATGGATTAGCAAATTGTGGTACATGTATACCGTGGAATATTATGCAGCCTTAAAGAAAGATGGAGACTTTACCTCTTTCATGTTTACATGGATGGAGCTGGAACATATTCTTCTTAGCAAAGTATCTCAGGAATGGAAGAAAAAGTATCCAATGTACTCAGCCCTACTATGAAGCTAAATTATAGCTTTCACATGAAGGCTATAACCCAACTATAGCACAAGACTATGAGGAAAGGGCCAAGGAAGGGGAAGGGAGGGGGAGGTTAGGGTGGAGGGAGGGTAATGGGTGGGGCCACACCTACGTGCATCTTAGAATGGGTACAGGTGAAACTTACTAAAGGCAGAATACAAATGTCTACATACAATAACTAGGAAAATGCCACGAAGGCTACGTTGAACAGTTTGATGAGAATATTTCAGATTGTATATGAAACCAGCACCTTGTACCCCTTGATTGCACTAATGTACACAGCTTCGATTTAACAATAAAAAAAAAAAAGAAAGGCAATGACATTTCCTTGGGTTGGAAGACTTAATATTGTTATGATAGTTGTACACATTATGTTATAATATTCCTCAGATTGGTCTACAGATTAAACGTAATACTATCAAAATCTCAGCTGGCTGTGTTGCAGAACTTGGTAAGGCGATTCTATTAATGAAATTCATATGGAAATGCAAGTCACCAAGAAAAGCCAAAACGATCTTGAAAGAGAAGATCAAAGTTGGGAGAGGCACATGTCCTAGGTCACACGTCCTAATTTCAATTTAACGCAAAGCTGCAGGAATTCGGCCTGTGTGGTGCTGGCGGATGGGCAGAGGTACAGATCAACTGAATGGATCATGTGTACTTAATGAATTCCAGTGAATGAAACATACTTATGGGCAATTGATTTTTGAAAGGACGGAAAGAAGTGTGTTATCCACAAATGGTGCCAGGCCAACTTCGTTCACGGCAGAGAACAAAGCTGGACCTTGACTTACAGAGTGTGCGTAAGTTAATCAAATGGATTAAAGACATAAATGCAAGAGCTAAAACTATAAAAGTTTTAGAAAAACACAACTGAAAATCTTTGCATCCTTGAATTAGATAATGTTTTAAAAATATGACAAAAAGCATATTTGTACCCTCCCCAAATTGATACATTTTTCTTAATCCCACTTTTTTTAGAGAAAAAATAATTGTACTTCAAAGGACATGCTCCAGTAAGTTGAAAGGGAATCCACAGAATGGGAGATAAAATTTTTGATGCATATATCCAGTAAGGGTCTAGTACACAGACTATATAAAGATATATTTGGCAAATATATAAACATAAATATAAAGCTAAACAACCCAATTAAAACGTGGGCAAAGAAACAGACATTTCTTCAAGTCAGATGTACGGACAGCCAACAAGCAGGTGAAAAGATGCTCAACATCATCAATCATTGGGAAAATGCAACTCAAAACAAAATACCAGTTTCTATTCTCTAGGCTAGCAAGTGTGGTAAGAGTGCAGAGAGGGGGAGGGGAGGCCGAGCCGCAGTGAGTTCAGCACAGCGTGCCCGTGTGATCCAGCAGTTCGCTTCTGGGGGTGTGATCAGGAGAAGGGAGAGCACCTCACAGAGAAACTTGTACAGGAATGTTCTCAGAAGCACTGTCTGTGATATGTAGGAAGCAGCGGTGCCCCCAAGCGGTGCCCCAAGCCCATCAGCTGGTAAGTGAATAAGCTGGACATGGCGTGTGCTCACTCCCCTCGAATATTACTTGGTAATAAAAATGAGTGAAGTACTAATTCCTGCTACAACTTGGATGAACCTTGAAAAATCACGTGATGCTTTTACAAAGCATCACAACTTGGATGAACCTTGAAAGCATCACGCTTTGTAAAAGGAGCTGGACACTGAGGCTACACACCCTGTGGTGCTGCTTCCTTGAAAGGTCCGGGTCCCCGGAGGTAGGGCGTGGGTCAGTGGTTCCAGGGCCGGGGTGGGTGGTTGGGGGAGTGGAAAATGACCGCCAATGGACATGGAGTTTCTTTCTGGAGTGATAAAAATGTTCTGGGACGAGGTGGTGGTGATCTTTGCACAACTGTGAATGGAATGAAACTACTGAATTGCATACTTTCAAAGGACGAATTTTATGACGTGTGAATAAAATCTAAAAAAAAAATGGGTGAACAATTGGAATAGGCCCTTTACCAAGAAGGATATGGATCCCAAACAGGAACATGAAAATATGCCTAACGTCACTGGTCACTGGTCATTAGGGCAGTGCAGATTAAAACTATAATGAGATGCCCCCCAGATGCTAATAGAATGGTTACAAATGAAAAATAACCAAGGACATCAAATTGTGCTTTGCAGGACGTGCTCAAGCCCCTGGCACTCTCCTGTGTCGCTACTGGGACTCCCACGTGGTGCAACTACTTCAGAAAATAGTTTGACAGTTTCTTACAAAGTGAATCATACATTTACCATGTGACCCAGCAAGTCTGTTCCTGGATGGCGGCTCGAGAAACTCAGCTACGTGCACATGAATACTCCTGGCAGCATCTTCTGAATCACCGAAAAGTGGAAACGACAGTATGTTCTTCAGCAGGTAAACGGGTGAACACATGGATATGTTTGTATGTACAAGTGTGATGGGACACTATGTGTGCATGAAAAGGAGCCAACTGTTGGTGCGGACAGCAGTGCAGAAGCACTTCAGATACGCTGTCTCCAGCGACTGCATCCTCCATTATTTCCTTTGCACAACATTTTGGACAAGGTAGCAGTCGAGGAGGAGACTCGAGGTTCTCAGTTGGCCAAGGGTGGGGAGTGGGGGTGTGACTACAAAGCTCTAGTACAAGGAGGATACTCTGGGATGGAAATGCGTCTGTGTCTGACTGTGACGTTGCTCACGCAGGTCTGTGTAAGTGTGCAAGCTGAACACTAAACCAGCAAACAGACCAGTAAGAAGCAAAAAGCGGCAAGCAATGGTACGTTATTTCTCAAAAATAAATTTTAAGATGAAAAAGAACAAAAAAAGAGGAAGCAGAGAATAAATTTTGTAAGTTTGTAACTAGTTTGTAAGTAATATTTTGGAGAAAATATCTTGGTGGATTTAGAAAACAAGTAACATATGTCTTTCTTTTGAGGCTTGGTTTCTGTCTCAAGTAGTCACCCGGGGTAGATTTCTTAATGCCTGGCGGCTCGTGGTAAGGGATTTGATTTTGCTCTAACTGTCCTGGGAGCATGATTTAAATGTTCTGACAAAGCTCCAGGGAAGGGAATCTTTCCTTAACATGAGGGGAAACGCAGCTCACATATGGGAAGTGACTTCCAAGGGCCACTTTAGAAGGACACCTGTACCCAGCTTGGAATTTGACTTAAGGAAACAGAAAGAAAGTTTTAATGCCTTGTGGATCTGTTAATTTGTGTTGTGCTTGAAATCAAAAGGGAAACAGAAGAGGGAAAACCCATTTGCCAGTATCCTGGCTTCATTATCTTTATCTGAGCAGAATCCCAAGGCCTAAGATGATTCTTAAGTGAACCACCAAACCCGGTTCTCTTCCGTTAGTGCAAATAACAATAACAATAATAATAATAATAATAATAATAAAATGGCTTGTTCACTTTCTACATTGTCAGCAAAGGGCGTGTTTTTGAGGGTTTCCAGTATTTGTACCTAAATTTTAATTCCTTTTCAAATTGGACATTATCCCGGTTGTTGGAATGGGCCGGGCTGTGATCGCCATGCTCACTGGTGTCCCGTCTCGGCTGCTGCCCTGTGTCTCTGTTTCCCAGCTCCCCAGTCCGGGAGAACAACAGCACTGCCCGTTCTCCAGAGTTCACAGGGTCTCTTTCAAGTACACTTTTTCTCCTCAAGATTTGTTGAATGAATGAGTGAGTCACCACGAGATTTCAATCCAGTAGATTTTTGTTTGTTTGTTTTATGAGGAATGAAACTGATGTCATGATTTGAAGGATCTAGGGACATGTGGGTGGCCTTCTAAAAAGCTGAAGGCCACTCCGAGTGAACGTTTCTGGGCCGAGGGTCCACGTCTTTCAGAAGAGCTTTAAACGGCCCAGGACCCCTTCAAAAGTTAATAAGCCCCGATGGCATCTCTGGGCCTCTGGCTGATGGCTGGCACTGGCTGGGGGGCCATTTTCGGGATTCTTGCCGTCTTCTCCTGGTGGGACCGGGAGTGTGGGGGGGAGCAGGGCAGTGGCAGGTGGGAAGTGTGGCTTTTGAAGATGCCTCTGTATTTGAGTCATGGTGGATATTGCTCAGGCCTTCCAGATCTCCATTTTCTGATCTATCAAATGAATGGGAAAATGTAGACAAGCAGGGGATGGGGGCGAGTGGGGATGCTCGGTAATACTATGAATATGTGCACATATGTGTACCAAGCACAGTGTGTCTGTGAAAACCGCTTCCTAGGTGACAGGAGAGCTGGGGTCTGTGATGACAATGTGTGTCTGGAATGTGTATCCAGTGTGTACGTATGGAAGTGACTTCCCAGCTCCTGGATGGCTGGGGGTCTCAGTGATACACCGAATGGCACCTTCGGGACAATGCCAGGTCACATTCCATGAGTGGGGGAGACCTGCGGGGCGGGGGTGGGAGGTTGGCTCGACTCTGTCACTGACCAGACCCAGAGACAAGCCCTCCGACCTTGCTGGGGGAGTGTGGCATGGCGCCGTGGCCATGGAAAGGGCCCTTGCAGCTCCTCAGTAAGTGAGACAGACACCGTTACCCAACCCGGGGATTCTCTGCTGGGTGTACGCCAGAGGGAGCTGAGAACAGGTGTTCAAACAAAAGCTATGTGTGAATGTCCGTAGCAGCACAATTCAAGAGGGTCAAAAGGTGGGAACACACGTCCATCCGCGGATAAGATAAACACACGCAGGGTGTCTACACCACGGGGCACACTGGGCCTGAGGCAGGACGGGGTTCTGACTGTGCTGCGATGTGGATGAACCTTGAAAACAGTGAAGAGAGTCAGATGCAAAGGCCGCAGATTGGATGATTTCATTTATCTCCAGTGTGTAGAGTCAGTCACTCCCTGGAGATAGAAGCAGATGGGTGGCCGCCAGGAGAGAACCGGAGGGGAATGGGAGTGATCTCCTGATGAGGATGGGGCTTACTTCTGGGGTGAAGAAATGTCCTGGAACCAGACAGGGGCAACGGTAGCACAGCCCTGTGAAGGTGCTAAATGTCACTAATGGTAAATTTTATGTTGTGTGTGTTTTAAAAAGAAACAATTATAATCACAGTGGGAGCTGCAGAGGAGCAAGTTCCATTGTGAGTACTGGTGTGGGTCCACCTGCTGCAGGCTGGTGTGGGCATACAGGAGGGTGTGGAGGTGCCCACGTGAAGAGAGAACGCCCCAACGGCAGGTGACAGACCCGGTGAACCCTCACTGCCCACGGTGTGGTCCTTAGAGATAATGTTGTCTCTTAAATCCATACATCAGCTGCGCTGAGCAGGGTCCACTGTCCGTCCCTTTCACATCTGAGGGTCCTAAGGTACAAGGGAGGGGAAATAACCCTCCCTGGGTCCCCGGCTAGTCCTTTGCACCACTGGGATTTGAGCCAGATCTGTTCAATAGGGATCTGTTGGGCTGTTACTGAAGAGAAGGGACGCTCTGTGGGGCCGTGGGTGGGGATTCCAGAGCCAGGTCTTCTGGAGGTGTCAGAATGCCTGCATGTCTCATCTTGAGGGAAGTGTGGACATCACCTCCCTGAGCTGTTCCCTTTCTTCTTCCGAGATGAAAAACTTGGTCGAGAACAAGGCTGAGGATGGGGGGTGAGAGGACATGGCCAGGGCTGCCCTGCCCTCCTCCACACAGACCAGGGAGACGGGGCTGCTCTCTCTGGGCCCCCCGTGTATTAGGGAACAGGGGCAAAATCGCTTGCCCGAAGTCGGACCCTCAGAGACGAGGGGTGAATTTAGAGTCCAGGCTGATGGAGGTAGTGCTTCTGACTCTGCTGAGACACTCATCACCCCATGTCTAACACCAAACTCACACACACGCCTGTGGTTGGTGGAACAGTACGAGAAGAACCGTACACACAGAAGATAGAGAGACCGCTCGTGTGACAACGTCCAGAAAGACGCCCATGTGCCGCCCACCACTCCTGCCTGGGTGGACGCATGAGCCTGTGGAATCGGGGTTGCACTCATAGACTTGTAATTTAGCATTTTATTTGTATTTCAGATTAGTTTAGTTTGGGAAAATGATTTTTAATACCTGCTGGACCGGCACCTCCATGGGGGGCCTGCGAGATCAGCCACTGGCGAGATGTGCATGGGCTGTCACAGCCCCTGAAGCCACCACCTGCTCCCGCCTGGAAATCAGGGCTTTTCTTTTATCCAAATGAAAGGGGGCCTGAGCAAAGGCCAAAGGGTGTTTGCGCTGTATGTAGAGAATCAGGCTCAGGCCTGGAAATGGACGCACGCCCTTACCCAAGGCCCCACCCCGCAGGGTCTGGCCAGGCTCCCGGGCTCGCGGCTGAATCCTATCGTTTGGGACTTGGACCAGGGAGGAATTTTTCCTCAGAGTGGGTCTGGGATGCTTCCAGGGCTGGGGGGCTGAGGAGATGGCTGTGCAGCCCAGAGGCGGCATTTGGAAGATTTCAGTGGAAGGGGCTGAATGCTGGCATCCAATTTCTCTCCGATACTATGAGCCCTAAAACTTTAAAGGAGGCAGACGCCAGAGGACATTTGGCTACAGAGAAAATGTTCTGAAACACCCTTTGGAATGTTCTGGTAAAACCCAAACTGGGGCGGGTCCAAAGCAACTCTGGACGGAGTCCTCAGCCACTTGGATGCTGCGGCTTCCACTCACCCTGAGTGCACCTGGGGAGTTCCTCTCTGGTACAACACAGGGAAAAAAATTTACCCCAGCAATCGGTCGGGGTAGGCATCTCCTGCGCCAACAGCTGATTGTGAAAACAGTTTCACCAAGTCTTCATATTTCCAAGACCAAACAGAAGAGCTGTGATGACGCTGTGTTCTCACCACCGCTCACAGCTCTGCAGGGAAGGTAACATGCTATTGCTCCAGGGAGGCCAGGCCCAGCGTAGGGACCCACACGCAAGCTCCAGACCAGTGGCAGCCACACCACGTGTGACCAGGAGCAGCCTGCTTGGCCGGCCCCACTGTGGACGGGGAGCACATGAGAGGAAGAATCCACATTCTGTAGGCTGCTGGTTTACAAGATATAACTATTCTCACATTATTTCAACTCCTTTTTACTCTCCAAACTTGACATCCCTCATTGGCAGGCACTGAATTTATCTCTGAGTTTGCAGAAGAGGCAGAGGCCCCGTTAGGAGGAGGCCCCCCAGGTGTGCTGGCAAGGCCCTCTGCTAGGCTGTGGGTTATTTCTTTTTTTGAGACAGAGTCTCACTCTGTCTCCCCAGGCTAGAGTGCTGTGGCATCAAAGCTCACAGCAAACTCAGACTCCTGGGTTTTAGCGATCCTCCTGTCTCAGCCTCTTGAGGAGCTAGGACTATAGGTGTCTGCCCCGCCATGTCCGGCTAGTTTTTTTATTTTAGTAAGAGACAGGGTCTCCCTCTTGCCCAGACTGGTCTTGACCTCCTGAACTCAGGAGATCAACCTGCCTTGGCCTCCCAGAGTGCTGGGATTAAAGGCTGAGCCACCGTGCCCGGCCCAGGTGTGTTACTGGTCCACTCCCTGTCTGTCCAGTGGAGTACAGGTCCCTGTCCAGCAACTGTGGACCTGATCATGTGACCCGCTTCGATCAAAAGAATGTCACAGAACTGACAGAACCCAGTTCCAAGCGGACGCTTTACCTGTTTCCCGAATTCTTGCTCCAGCTCTGTGCTCCTGCCCATGTCCACTGCTCCCACGGCTTGGATCTGGGACGCAGGCAGCAGACCCACATGGAGCCTGCTGAGCTCAGGCACAGGCTTGCAATGGAGAAATCATTCGTCAGTATAAGCCGCTGAGATCCTGAAGTTTGTCATGTGATCATCCCGGCACCCAGTGACCAGTAACGACACGAATCCACAGCTGCCCGCACCTGCATGGTGACCCGTCCTCACTTCTCAGGCCCGGCTCCCTCTGGACTCTGCGTCCCACCTTCCCGCACTTTCTCAGGAGCCTTAATTGTCAAGTATTTCTTCCTTTTCCCTGTATTCTCTTCACTAGATCCCTCTCGTCATTTTGAACACACTAAGGTCCTTCTGGCTTCCACTTAAGATGTAGAAAACTGGCAAGGGTCATACCCACCCACAAGGAAAAGCCAAATAACATAGCAGAGTCATAAATTAAAAAAAAATTACTGAAGGATAGATACACACAGACAGTGGGGCCTCCATAGCTGAGCCCCTCTCTGCACTGACCCCTCCTTAATCGACCTAATTTTCATAGACTGGACATGCCCCACATATGCGTATCAGTACAGTGGGCCTGGATCCTGATGCTGACCACCCCCTTGTGCTGACCTGTTTGTGGCAGTCCCGTGGGTGGTCACTTGCAGAAGTCTCACTGTGTGTAAGCACTAAGTATGCAAGGATATACAGTGCTTCAAAGCACTTTTTTTTTTCTTTTTTTTTGTAGAGACAGAGTCTCACTGTACCGCCCTCGGTAGAGTGCCGTGGCGTCACACGGCTCACAGCAACCTCTAACTCTTGGGCTCACGCGATTCTCCTGCCTCAGCCTCCCGAGTAGCTGGGACTACAGGCGCCCACCACAACTCCCGGCTATTTTTTTGTTGCAGTTTGGCCAGGGCTGGGTTTGAACCCGCCACCCTCGGCATATGGGGCCGGCGCCCTACTCACTGAGCCACAGGCGCCACCCCAAAGCACTTTTTTTAGGACGAGTTTGAGGATTTAATTGTGAGACCTGGTGTGACAACAGCTCTGACGGTCATTCCAGAAGAAGAGTTCCGGACTTGCTCTGGGGTGGACTCAGCGCGGGTGTCAGTGCACAGCTCCCCACGGGCAGCGCCTGGAGGTGGCGCCAGAGGTGTTCAGCAGTGAGGTCTGTAGCACTTTTTCTGGGATGAGTCGCAGAACTTAATACTCTGGCCTCCTACGTCCCCCCTTGTTGCCCGAAGCTAACGAGCCTGTCTGCCCACGGCTGTGTTCTGGTGGACGTGGGCTCTGGGTTTGCTGTGATAATGTGTCAACTCGCTGACACGGCGGTGGGAGCCACATGCCTTCTGCCCCATCTGCCATCCCAGCTGTGTCTGCACCACGCTTGTCCCAGCTTTCTGTGGGCTCTGCCACGTCCCCCACACCCTGCCGCTGCCGCCTGAGCTCAGGTGGGCCTCTCTGCTCCTCAGGCTGTTCAAGGCGTGAATGGCTACCATCTCTTCAGTCTGCCCTGTGCATTCAGTCTGCCCTGTGGACGCAGCCTTGCACCCCCCTCATCACTTCCTCAGCAGGAATCGTGACCCTCACACCCCATCTCTTGATTTCCTAACCTTTGTCATGGTCATCACTTTCCCTGCACGTGAAGACTTTATTGGCACCCAATTCTGCTACTGGACAGAGCTGGAAAGGGCCGGAGGTCATCTGCTCTGGCTGGCCACAGGCAGTACGAGATTCACACACAGGGCTCAGAAAAGCTCAGAAGCTGAGTGTGCTGGGGGTGCTGGCCTGGAGGGCGCCCGGAACCCGTGACCCATTAGCAGCACCCAGAGTGCACATGCGACAAAGGCTGTGTCCAGTTGAGGTCAGATGGGGCACGTGTGGGAGAGTCCCACAGGCCACACCTGCCTGTGAGGGGTTCCAGGTGATTCCCCTCTGCGATTCCCTGCAGGCTCCTCAGGTTGTTGGGAGCTCTGATGAGCTGCCATAGGCTGGCGGAGGGAAAGCTGCTGACATACTGTGTGGGCACCGAGTATCCTCTGAAAAGGACTTGCTTCCGCTGGCTCAGGCCCTCCCAGACTGGGCCCCCACCTTCCTGGGTGTGGCAGCGCGTGAAGTCACTCAGATGAAAGGGCCTCGTGGGAGGAGCACCCGGGAAGATCAGTCCAAGCCCTGCAAACCCTCTGTGGAATGAGGTGTGGGGAAACAGAGGATCACAGATGACGTGATGTGCCCTGGGGCCCGGGATCGTCCCCGCTGCGGGGCGGGCAGCCGCAGCCCTCTCTGATCGGAAGGGGGAGTGTGGGTTTCCTCTTGGCTCAGAGGATGCAAAGATCTGAACCTGGAGGTGATTGAGATGGGCACAGATGTGAAAGTTCAATACCGACTCCGTGGGGGCTGCTCGAGAATTGGCTTGTGGTGTGTAAAGTGCCACAAGTGTGCGAGAAAATAGAGTGTGGCTGTAGTTTAGGAAATTTGAAACACACATAAAATCTGATCCTGAAATCTGACTCGGAGGAATCTAATTTACACAAACAAAAAGCACCTGGCGTAACGATACTGTGGAAGGGTATTCAGTGCACGGTGGGTGGAGACAGGAGCCTCTGTCGTCAGGGGACTCTGGTGGGTCAGGACTGCCTGTGACGTGGAGCAGTGCGGTCGTCACACTAGCGTGAAGCCTGAGCTGCAGGTGGGTCGGGACATCCCAGGACCCTGGGGAAGCGTTCAGACAGCCCTGCTCAGGGGGGCTGGAGGTGAGGAGAGTGAAGTCTGGCAAAGGCAAATTCTGGAAGTGTGGGGGAGGCAAAGAAATGCTTATTCCTGTAACGAGAGAGACTGATCCTGTGGTTGGTGTGGAAAGGTGCCTTGATTGTCAAGCACATTAATGTGGTCCATAATTGGAGGGTGGGAAAGCATTTGTTGGACAAAAAGAAAGTCAAATTCTGTCACTGTGTGGCCCCTTTGTTCCTCCCATTTGAGGCTCCCTGAATGTGTCCTCTGCTGCCTTTGACAATACAAGTAAGTGGCCGCCACCAGGCCGTGTCATTTAAGAGGCAAGGTCCAGCCTCGCCTGCAACTGAAGTTTTCCAATTCGCTTTACAGCCACTGGGATTTGAATCGTGTCGGGCACGTCCCCCCTCCCCGGCTTCAGGTTTTCCATAAGTAAATCCCCCTTCAGTGCTGTTTAAATTTTTTTTTTTTTTTGCATGTTTTGCTTTTGTTTGTAACAGTGGTTATTTTTAGTCCCGTGGCTCTAACTGGGACCCTGCCGTGTGACGGAGGGGCCATCGTGAGTGAGGATAGTCATTCTGCACCATCTTCCTCATCATAACCCGGAAAAGCTTAAAATGAAGTGAATCAACAAAGAGATTCCTGGGCCCCGTTGGGCGGGTCTGGACCCCGGGGTTGGGTGGGGTGAAGTCCCAGTGACTTTGTCTCCTGTGCTCCCACCTGGAAGGCTTGGTCCCTTCTGTGCACAGACGCTCGAGTGACATCACTATCATTGAAAAGAAAAGGAAAGAAAGAAAAAGTAGCATGGAGGGAGCACCAAGACGTTTCCACGCAAGGGCAGGGTGAGCAGAGCCCTGGGCCGGCCGCACGGTCAGGCAGAAGCTAAAGTGGGTGGGGTGGGGGACAGGAGCCGTGTCTTCCCTGAGGCTGGACACTGCCCAGCCAGGTTTGGACACTTCCTGAGACTCTTCTCTAACAGGCTCATGTGGGCTTGAGTCCCCAGGAATGTGGAAAATGAGTGTAGTTCAGGAGAAAAAGGCATTTCTTTGTCTTTTCCAGATTTCTTCTATTTCTTTCAATTCAACATCATGAATTGAGAAGAGTTATTAGCAATCTTATTATCGAGACAGAGCTGTTTGGACGCCCACTTGTCTGCACGCCGGGCAACCCTACACTCTTCTGCACATATTACATTCAGGAAGCCTTTTCTTATATGCATTCCCTGTGGTGGGGCAAGCTGATTTTACAATGACTGCTGCATTCTGTGGTCCCAGGGGCACCATGTCAGGTGGTTTTATACATTAAGGATAACATTTTATTTGCTCTACCAGGATTTATTCAGTCAATCTCATACTTTCTTGGACTTTTCAGGCTGTTATTGCTGCCAAACTTACTTTTTGCTTTTTATTATAAATAGCAATATAACGTTAATGACACGTATAATGCTTTCTTTTATATTGGTTTAATTTTAGTAATAATATGTATAAATATTATATGTCATATACGTATGATGTCATTTTGATGTTTATTATTATTTCTATACATTGATCCCCAGAAGAATTACTAAGACAAAAGGTTTACATATTTAAAATATAAAATTATAAATACTTACATGATAAAATCAATACATGGGAACTGTAGAGGATTTAGAAATCACAAATTGTAGATAATATTAATGTGAAATTGACTTGCTCCAATCAAATAAATACTATTTTTGGTTCCAGTTACTTAGTCTTGTGTTTCTACAAATTTTACAAGGGCAGGAGTTCATCCCATACACCCTTCTTCACCTAATGGAACATGAATATTAGCTAATTTTTAAATAGTCTTCAAATTAACTTAATTTTTAATGGTTGCATAACATTATTCATACAGAGTTATCATAATTTCATCACACAACTCCTACATTTTGTTTCCAGTTTTTTCTTTTATCATTTATAAAAATTTCTCAGTAAAGACAGTAATTCTGACAGTGTTTCTAGAAGATAACTTAGAAAAAAAATCAAAGTGTGTGGTTACTTGTAAAACTTGCCAAATACGTTGTTACGTTGCTTACCCGAAAAGCTGTATGAACTTGTGACACCTTTGCTGTCTCTTAATAATTTTTAAAAACCCTCTTCTTGTTAATTTAGGGCAAAAAGTAACCATCTAAAGTTAGTTTTAATTTGCACTTCTTTGATTACTAGTTAGAATGATGTTTTTTTAAAAAATGTTTATTGGGCATTTTAGCTTTTTCCTTCATGCCCTCCTGCAATTTTTTCTTCTTGATTTTCGGGTGTTATTTATGTATTCAGGAGAGCGCTTCCTTTTGCTAAGCTTCAGGCTTTCTTAACTTATTGATTTGCATATTAATTTTGTTTTCTAACTTTTTCCCAGAGAGATGTGTGAAATCGTATGTAGAAGTTTTTAAGTGCATGAACTCTTGGTCTTTTTGTTTGCTGGTTTTATACTTTGAAGGTCCTTTTAAAGAGTTCTGAAGGTTCCAGGCCGTACGTATAATTTTAAGTGTTTTAATATTTTGGCGAGATTGTCGGAATAAAGATTGTGAAGTGAAACCACAGCAGAAGAAGGTGATCAGTTGTCCCAGAACCACTTATCAAGTAGTCCAGCTCTTCTCCACGTGAAAGCGCGGCTTCCTCTTCTGTGCCAAGTTCTCGGCCGGCCGTGCCTGTTTCTGGGACTGTGTTCCCTCTGTCTCCTCCTGCGCAACTTAGTCATGTTTCTCTCTTTTTTATTTTTCATAAACTTCTTGACCAGTCCCTTATTTTCCTCATCTGTGAAATATATATATTTTTTTAACAGTTTGAAAATGGGATAAGCTCTTTCTTCTTATCTGACTGAGTTCCTCAGCCCTGGGTCATCGCTGCCATCTCTAAACGTCTGGTCTCTGTTCTGTGTCGCCGTGCAGGAAGCCCATGCACCAGGCACGTGGTCCCTGCTCTGGATATGACAACGCAGAGAGGCTGCAAACTCAAGCAATTTGCCCCCAAACAAGTGGAAGGACTCAGGTACTTACACCGGCTGTTTCTGACCCCAGAGTCTGTGGGTTTAACCTGTTTTGTTTTGCACAACTTCCCTTGGGTTGCCTTTGAGTTGGCTGCTCTCCCATGGAGGTGCCCACCTGAGGGGCTGTCCCCCTTAGAGCCTCAGGGGAGGTCAGATGCCAGGAGATGCTGAGAGGCAAATACAGGCCTCTCTGCACTGGCCCGTTCCGCCATGCTTTGTGCTGGCGCCCAGCTAAGGAGGCCGCCCACAGGGACTGCTCCCGAAGTCCCCTCTGAGCCCCGCCAGCTTCCTTCCTGCTTTGTAGAGCAGTCTTGGTGAGGAAATCGAGGGAAACTTGTTTTTCTTAGCTCTTGGGTCTCATGAGCAGGCTTAGCAAGAGGCAACCCCACGTGTCACCCCGTCTGTGAGGTGACCCCAGCACAGCACTGGATGCCTAGACCGAGAGCCCGTTGTGGGCCCAGTCCCCGCCCGGCGGCTCACTAGTCCTGCAGCTGTCGGCCACGCTCCTCACAGCCCTGGGCTTGGCTTTCTGGTCTGGACCTGGGGCTTGGTGGGTGCGCTCAGGACCACAGGCTTCCCCGTGTGGAGGGTACTGAGGTGGCCTGTCGGAAGCACCATATAAACAGCAACTCTGACAATTTTTACTTGTCTGTGGTTAGTACCAGCTGGAGTTTATTTTTAAATGCCAACCACCAGCTGAGAAGTGCCAGATAAACACTGTTGGCCCCATGTAGGAGGAAGGAGGGTCTCATGTGGCTGGCTGCCCCTGCGCCGGCATAGCCTCCCCCGGGCCTGGCCTGGGCCCCTGTCCCATGGGAACTGGACAGCAGCCTCTCGCATGCTGACTGCTCGTGTGTCCTTCACACCAGATACCATCTGTTGCCACTTGTCCTCACAACCGGAAGTAGGTGTGATTCTGACCGAGAGGACGGAGCCAGGTTCCTGGATTTAGAGCTGGGCCGGGGTTCTCTGAACTCACACATCCCTGGTTGGCCTTCTGTGAAATGGGAGGTGGCTGACATAGCTCCCTCCAGTGTCAGGGGGTCACTACTGCCGGCCTGGGTCCCTGTGGGCAGCGGAGTCACATCCCACAGAAATTTGCACCACGTGGTGCTGAGGCCACCAGCACAACCACAGCGTCTGCCTTTGTGCAGAGCAACTGGAGGCAGGGGCACCCCAGTCCCCCATCCTCCACCCAGGGGCACCCCCAACCTCTGTCCTCCACCCAGGGGGCCAGAGGAGGGAGTCTGTCCCTGGGAGGCCACCCTGGCTGCGACAGAAACCACCCTCCCTGTGGCAAGGAGGCGGGGCTGACACCAGCGTGTTGGGAGTCCCTGGTGAAACCCAGTGGCCACACCCCGGTCCAAGATAGAGTGACCAGGTCTGCAGACGGCTGCCCCTCAGGGACCTCTGTTTTCCTGCCGGTCTCCCTCCCAGTCTCTGTGTCTCCCCGTCTCCCCCCCCGCCCCGTATCACTCTGTCTCTCCCTGCCTCTCTGTCCCTCTCTCTCCCTCTCTCCTCCTCGCTCTACTTTCTGTCCCTATTTCCTTCTCTCTGTTGTCTCTGTCTCCCCAACTCTCTCTCTGTCTTTCTCCATCTCTCCCCCTCTCTTGGTCCCTCTTTCTAAGCAGGGACAGGCCCCATTTCCACCAAAGCCTGGCAGTGAGGCCTGTGTTGAGGCAGGAGGCTCCCCGGGGAAACTGTGGCCACGGAGTCCACACCCAGAGGCAGCTGCTGCTTCTCTGTAAATCTGTGGGCAGTTTGGAGAGCTTAGACCCACTCTGTGGCCTGTACAAATGGGGAGAATTGTCCTCTAATCCTAGCTGACGGGCTCACCTTCGGCTGTGAACTGGACAGAGGGGCCAGTGATGGGAAAGCTTTCAGTTTGTTCAGAGTGGTCTGGTCACTGCAGTCAGTGCAAGGGCACGTTAGTGTAGCAAATAAAAATAACGAGGATGCTGTCCGAGTACTCGGCTTTTACTGCGGCTGCTGCAGCCTCTGTCTCTGCTGAGCTCAGTCTCAGAAAACATCCCCCAAGGCCTGACCCCGGGCAGCATGGCCTCGGATGGGGTCCCTGAAATCACTGCACACTGATGGGATGTTTTTACTTTGAGCTTTTCTACTTTCTGAGAATCTTTTCTTAGGAAATACCAAACTAGAAGAGAATAGGCAAAGAGAAAGACTCTATCATTTTAGCAATGAGTTTCTTTTATTAATAGACTTTTTGTTTCAGAGCAGTAGTAGGTTTACAGAAAAACTGAGCAGAAACACAGCATTCTTGTCGCTTTCACAGCTGTGTCTCCCCTGTGGCGGGTCCGTGACCGGCCGCCACGTGGGACGTTGGTTACGACTATTATGAACTCGAGTCTGCAGCTGAGATCAGGGTTCTTCTTGGTGTTGGATGTTCTATAAGGTGTAAGGATCTGTGCCCGCCATTGCAGCACCACACAGAATAATTTCCCTGCACCAACAGCCCCATGAAGCTATGAAATTTTAGAGCAACTCTCTAAGACACAGGGCTGTCCCACCTTTCAGAGCCGTCTAAATGACTGGGGCATTGGGAAGCCCAGTGAATGTGCAAGTGAGGACCCAGTTACATCCTCACTCTGAAATGTGACCACCTTAGAGACGCTGTGGCCAGAAGGTGGAACTTGGTGTAGGGAGGGGTGGAGAACGTTAGGGCCCTCTCATGGGCTCTCAGCACCACCAATACCACTGTGCCATTTCTAAAGAAAGAGGGGGGCAGAGGGGCGGTGGAGGGAGCCTGTCCTACCACAGGGCCGTTCCCCACTGTCGGCCCTGGGAGGCCGTGGTTGTGGGGTGTGGGGCCTGTTGACTCTGGAGCTCTGTTGCCACATCTGGGACCATGTGGCCATGCCCACCCTGAGGTTGGCTTGTCCCTGCTCGGGACACAGTGATAACACTCTGGCCTCTGCACGAGCTCACTGGTGTGTTGTCCTCCCTACCTGGGCGGCATCACTGTGCAAACGGACCAGGAGCAGCCTTTGTCCCGGGAACCTGGAGATAATAAACAGCTCTCTTGTGTTTTGGGGACTCACATGAAGCGAGTGGGTGGCCTGGCATATTCCCCTGAGCAAAGCATGTTCTCAAGTCCATACCATGGTATCCACTGGACATGACTATCTGTGGCCCCGGGAGTTCAGAGGATGATACTGGCTCTGGCCTCTGTCCTGGGGGAGACGCTCTGAAGTTGAGGGTCCCCAAAGGCATCTGTGTGTCACGTCTTTGCACGTTTGATTTGCTCTGATTCATCATCTTTCTGAAGGTGGGAGCTCGGCAGGACTGCGGGGCCGACACATCCCCTTTCCTGTGTGCAGGCAGGTGGGGCAGATCACTTTCAATCTCCAAAACTCCCAGTCACTCGGAAGACGTCCCTTTGCCATTTCCCTTCTCCTGTTTCTTGGCTTTAGCATTAAAGTAGAAAAGGCATTGATTCGTGTGTAACATCTCCCCGAGTACGTCACCGTGGGCTCATCATCTGGTCTCTCCAACTGCCGAAATCTGACATGAAGGGACACGGCTGGGGCATCCTGGGAGCTGGTCCTGGCCACCAACACAACTCTAAACAGACTCAGATTTGGTTCCCTGACTGTACAACCCTGCATTTGTTCTTCCAGCTGAAATCATCCCGACTTTTTTTCTCTTTTCGTTTTTATTAGGTTAATAAAACTTGGTTTCTGAGCACTTGGCTGCCCCAGGAGGACAGTCGGCCCCACGTCCAGTGCATCAAGCACTGATGAGTGGACTCGGAGGTCTTGGCCCGTCCGTTCCGGAAGCTCTCTGTGCCTTGTAAAGGTGAGGCCCACGGGCCGCACTGTATATTTTGTCTGCTGGTTTCCCGGATTCTCTCACCAGCTCGACTGTCACTTTGCCGGATTTATTTCAGGCTGCCAGCACCGTCGGCCGCTCCTCTGCAGCCAGGCTGGCCTCCCTCGCCTGGTCTGCTCGCCCCCACATACCCGGTGCCGTAAAATAAAGTCTGCAATAAAACCAAGTAGAAATGTGTCGATGCTGCATTTTAGAACATTCCAGCAAAGGGACTGTGGGAAATGCCTTCGTTTACATTAAAGAGAGAACCTCCATGAGAGTGGGGGGGTAACACAGTCAGGGATGGGCTGTTGGTAAGAAGAAATAGTCTGGTATATAAAATAAACAAATTGAAAACATGATGTGTTGTGTGTATGTTTATTTCATACCTGGTTTATTTTTTGGTGTTTTAGAGAAAGACCAGTGAAAGAGAAAAGTGGCTGTCGCTTGCCTTCTGGGCCCAGGACCGGGGATGTGTCTCCTAGCACAGTCCTCTTTTCCAGGCCCCCGGCTCGCACGCGCTCTCTCTCAGTCTCTCTCACTCTCACTCTCTCTCTCTCTAGGCTGTCAGCCCCTTGGTGGGTCTAGAATTAGGACCATGGCAGCCACAACATGGTTGAAAACTAGAATCTGAGTTGTCAGAAGCCCAGGGAATATTTATCATCAGCTTGGCGGACGAGGGACTGGAGACGGGGCAGCTGAGAGGTTTGGAGGGTCAGGGTGGTTGCTGGGTTATGGGGTTCCAGGGCCAGCAGGTGCCCAAATGTCCACACAGCAGCTCGGCCCTATCAGCACCGGTGAGTAGTGTCCTGGGTTTCTGCCTTGAGCCCCCAGACAACACCTTCCCTTTCCATTAACTGCCCTCTGCCGGGGCTTGCGCCGTCCCTATGCACGACTCTGCAGGGCTGGCTGCCCGGAGTGCCCTTCCTCCCGTCCTTCCTGCTGCCCCCTTGGTGCAGAAGGTTGTGCCCACTCTGTGCGCGCACAGGAGGAGTGCAGCCTGGTTGGACGGGTCTCCTTCAGAGTCCCCGGCGCTGCCTGTGTACTGCCTGTATCATCCTGACCCCCTTGAAGACCTGCCCAGACAACTGGCTGGGATTTGGGGAGGTTTATTTTGATCCCTGGGATGTGGGCAGGAGAGGCGGTGCCTCCCAGGCTGTGGGGGAGCAGTGGGTGGACATAGCAGCCCCTCTTCTGCAGGGCCCTTGCTCTTGGAGGATCTCAGGGAGGTCTCTTAGCCTGGTGAATCTGCCCCTTCACCTTCAAACTAAAAGGCTGGTGTGGAGGTGGTAGCTTGTGGCACAGATGGCTTGGTGCTCACAGTGGTCATCTGCTGACCTGTGGGCAGGGCCTAGCCAGTATCACTTTTCTCCCACCACTCTGGGCAGCAGCCCCCAATTGTCCACGTGCCCCAGACTCACTCCCCAGCTTTCCATGCCCTCGTGGGGTCCAGTGACACCAAACAATTTCACAGAGTCCACACATGGGTGGCTCTAAGCAGCTGCTTCCACTGGGGCTTGGAGGGAGCAGCCCACTTCCCACCCCTGGAAGACCTGAACCAGGACTGGCTTTTGTGGGTCCCCAGACCTCCAGGTGCTTGGAGCCCCTTCGTCAGAACCCCCTTCCTCCCTGCTCCCCCACATGCCCCTCTTACGGCGCACCAGCCGTACAGTAGAGTATCTTCTGAAAATATACTCTGAAGGGTTTTTGTTTTGTTTTGTTTTCCCCACTTGACACTCTTGAATAAAGTAGGCCATTTATCTTTCAGGCAGAAGAATTTCAACAGTTAAATTGGGCCGTGCAGACCCATGCATGGAGATGGTTTTAAATAGTTTTCGTCTTGGGCCCATCGCTATCCTGCTCCCCCTAACACTTTGCAGCCTCCTGCCTCTAACTGATCCCCCAACAGCCACCCCTCACCCCCTGGATCCAGCCCACCTCCAGCTCCTCATACTGAAAGAAGCATTCATGCCACGGCCGTGTGTTTGTTTAGACTCGGCCTCTGTTAGTCCATGTTAAATGCAACAGAATGGAGAAAAATGTAATTCTCTGCCGGCTTTTGATCAAAGAGAAGACTTAAAAAAAAATTCAAGATGGATTTCTGAAGGACAGTGTTGTACACACTCCGCGTGTTTCTGAGCTTCGGTGTTTAGCTGATTTGGGGAAAAAAAACTTTTCTTCCCCCGTTTTGATCCCAGGAAGAAAACACTCGCACAAACATATCTCTGCACCACAGATATCGCAAGACGACGTTTTTCATGAGGCTCCCTGGCTGAAAAGTTGGAAGGTATTGTCTTTTAATTTATGAACACCACAAGAGAGTTTGAGATACAGCTCGATTGCAGCGCCCAAACTCTTTCTCACTTCTAGGGAACTCAAAGCAAAGTCTTTCCTGTCCCTGAGGCTAATTTGGGGACCTGGGATGTCCTCCCCGGGTGCTCAGAAACACATCCACGCTCCTTCCATTGATCTTAATTTCATGGCCAGTCGTTACATGCTCATTTCTCCCCTAACTCCCTCAGCTTCAGAGCAAATGCAAATAAAAATTGCTTAAAATGGTTAACATTTCCTGTCACTGAAGGCCTTCGTTGGGAGTGGGGGGTGGCTGAGTTCTAGAGAGTATTTTCATAGGAAAACTCAGTTCAGATCTGCGGCCGGAGCTCGGACTGTTTTCATACGGTGAAGTTTGGGGCTTGCCATCAGCCTAAATTTATTGCAGTCAGTCTAATGATCCTTTATATTTTGTAGACGTAGGAGAGCAAATATTCCAAATAAGAGCTTAGATTATTAACCTGGGGCCCAGCTCGGGTCACAGGAAAAAGCTAAAATATGTCCTGTTCCCCATCTCCCCCTTCCCTTTAGTCACTTTCTTTTCCATTACAGGGAAAAAACCCGAATTTGGCATTTTAATGTGCTGTGTTTCCTCTATCGATTGTTTAGTTAGTGATTTTGCCAACTCCCTGGATGTTCATTTCTGGTTCTGCACATTTTCCCTTTGGAACCAGGATCAGGAGACAGAGCGGGACTCGGGAACTGTGAGTGCCCCCGGTCTAGCCTTTCCCAGCCGCTGGGACCCCCGTCTTCCTTCTCGGGCTGCCTGCCTCTTCTTCAGCGTGGAGTTAACTTTCCACGGTCCTCTCGCAAATTCACTCCGCACCTTTCTCCACTTTTAGGAAAAGAGACTCTATGATTTCTACACAAACATCGGGTAGGAAGGGGAGGGGAAGTGACTTCAATTTTCATTTTAAGGCTCCGAAAGATGGAGAAAGTAAACAGAAGCAGGCTGGTTTATTTCAGGGGCTCACAGTGAGTCTCTACTGAATTTACCTAATAAAATGAATTTAAAAATTTTTCATTTTCTCATTTCATTCCAGCAGAAAATGAGTTTGCCTTTATAATGTCCAGATCTTTCAAACTCTATTGAGTGAGAAATTAAGTTATAACATTTAAATACTTTGGTATACACACACATATATATACACACGAAATAAAGTCATTTGTGACTGTAATATAATATAGCAAGCCTGGCTTCAGGGTCCTAGGACACTTAAATTTTCTTTTTTTTATGATGTGTAATAAAGAAAAATAAGATTCAGTAAAAAATGTTTCTTTTTTAACGTGGGTGAATTGTAATACTCAATAAATTTAATTGTAATTTTTATTTGTTTACATAATTTGCTTATTTAAAAAAAATAAATCTTCTGGACATCTTATCAAAATGCTGGGAGGACTGCAAAGAAAACATATGTTAATGTTCTAGGCCACAGTCGACCTCTTTCCTGTCCGCGAAAGTATTCCAACTATCATGGGAAATTATAAAATAATATAGTTCTCTTGTGTTTGCCTTTAATTATGAAGGGAAAGCAATTAATACTGAAATTTCAAGGTAAACCCAGTGATCATTTGGGGGGGGGGGAGAAGGAAGGCAGCGTGGTTATTTTCGTAAGAAAATCCAGAAATCGACATTAGGCAGATGTATCATCGGAATGTGATTATATTTATAAAGCAAAAGTTACATAAACTTCAAAAATGAAAGTTGTTTTGCTTAAGTGCCTGAAAAAAGAATTTAGAATAATATTTGGGTTATCCCAGTTTTGTGCTCTGTGTTCACGAAAGCCCGTTCGGGTCCAGGTGGCATGGGGAGCTCTATCCAGAGAGGGGCCGTGTGTACGGACGTGGGGGTTCCCTGCCTGTCTGTCCTGCACCCCCAGGGAGAATGGGAGAATGAGAGGGGAGCTTACTAGTGGGAAAAACCCTTTACTCCAGAAATTCATAGCTAATATAAAACTCTTAAAAATTAAAAATTGCAATTTTCTGACTCAAAAAAAAAATCTCATGTTTGGGGGTACAGTTTCTGAAATTGCTGTAGAACAGAGGTATGCAAAAGGATATTTCCACTCCCTGTGATTTTGATCAGAGTATTTTATTCTTGTTCTTCTGTCCCTGAAACTTGGTCTTCTACGTTTTAAATATACAGTATATTTTGCACCGTCTGAAACAGAAAGCGGGGCCTTCCCAGGGAGGTCTGCCTGCCGCCCAGCAGGTGGCGCTGTGGCTTCTAGAGTGGCCGGGGGTGGGGGCGGGGCAGACCCTGAGCTTCAGTCTGAAATAATGTCAGGTCCCCCTGTCACCTCTCCCAGCGTGCGTCCCATGGGCTTTAAACATAAGAAGAAACACTTTGGAGGCCTCTCCCAAATGTGCCAAGCTATCAAAGAGCATTTAAAGTGTTTAAGCCAAATGTTAATTACCAAATGTCTCGCCCTCCTGGGAGAGTCCATGCCCAGCTCGGGTTCAAAGAAACCCTTCCTGAAAATGAGATAAAAATGGAAGAAACTGAGCAGCTATTTCAGCATTTCGTCAGTTCTCTGTGTTTTAAAAAATAAAGCACATTCTCATTTTTCTCCCGTAGTAATCGTAAAGAATGCACACTGTAGCTCAGTGAGTAGGGTGCTGGCCCCATATACTGAGGGTGGTGAGTTCAGACCCCAACCCCAGCCAAACGGCAACAATAAAAAAAATTAAAAAAAAAAAAACAATAAAAAAAAAAAAGAAGAATGCGCACTGTACAGGTGTCATGGAATTTCACATGCATGGGAGATAAGAATGGTGCTGCTTAAGCACAGGAAAGTCTCAGCTTCTCCAAGAAGAGTTTTCCTTTGGGTGATGGTGGAGCACATGTACAGGATGTTGCATTTGCTAGGACCAGCACTTGATTAAAAAGCGTCACCAGATTCTTAGGACTTTTAAACCTCAATCTCCTAGGATTCATTTTAGTATAATATCCATTCCTCCTGCCGTTTGGAAGGGTTTCTACTTTGTTTCAAACACATCTTTCTATCCTCATCTCTTGCTAAAGCAAATCCCAAATTAACGATGAGCACGTCCTTCGACACATCTAATGTGAAAATTAAAATGATTTTAAAACAACATTTTTGAACAATGTCAACGTTTGGCTTATTCATGAGAGGCCACGATTTCTTCATTTGTTTTATGCAGTAACTTACCGTATCGTGTTTTAATTTAAAAGAAAATAGTGTGCATGTCGACAAGTACTTTAAACACATTGGAATTCAACAACAGCAACAAAGAGATTTATTTCTTTTCTGAAGAATGATGTTATTATGTATTCATTCATGGGGAAAAAAAGATGAAGGGAGATTCATTTGACTCTAAATTTAAAGTTCTTAAAGACTTAGAAATAATGTCGGTGTAGCATAGCACGATGACTTCATCAAATCTGACGATAATTAATCTTATATCCTTCGTTAAAAAAGCAATTGAATGGCACACTAGCTGTTACACTTGTGTGTATTTACAAACTGTGCAAGTCACCTAGTATATGTAACTCAAGTCTATGTATTAATAAAATGATGGTGCAAAGCCCCAGCTGTTTAAATAAATTCTGTTCTGCTTTAAAGATTTCTGCCCTTTGGGGAGAAAGTCATTTAAGTATTGAGTGGCAGTGGCCCGGGAACAATGGTTAAAATGTAAATAAATCTTCCTGAAACAGTTCTAATTTTCTTGAGCAAGATACTAACCCATAAAAAATAAACATCGGTTATTGAACCACATTTGTATTGCGTGAACCTTTGTAAAATGATACAGAGAACACTGATGTCTCAAGTCCTTTGGTTTCCTCGCAGAACAGAGGAAGCTATACGATACCTAAAAACTGAAGAAAATAAAATTAGGGACTCTGGCGAGAGTGCCTTTCAGATACGTGCAGTTGCGTGGAGGTGATCATATTAGAATTAACACACAAAATATTCATATCATTTGGTGCCTTGGCTCAGGGATAATTTAATCACACCACCCATTAGCGTTGGCTTATGTTGCTGCTTCAGCCAGCCTTCTACAGTCTTGTTTATTTCCAGAAATCACATTGTGACGGCTCTAATAGGCCCTTCAACAGCAAACATTTTCTCATTGAGTTGAAAATATTTCAGTTCCAGAAGCCGAGAAAGGCCAAGCACGTTCAGACTTCATGTATCTGAAGAAACTGGCTGAGGGCAAGATTTTTTAAAAAATGAACTCAACCATCCTGTTTGACAAATTTCAGCTTAAAATATTTTTATGTTTCAATTTGTCAAACAAGCGAATAGGATTTGAGCAGATGCAGAAATGATTTCCCCTTCTGGATTTTTTTTTTTTTGTGGCTGAGTAGACCTTGCACGGGGTGCCTTTTTGCATGTGGGTTATATAGAAACCCCCCGAAAGGCCTGCGTTGCCAGCAAGCTTGTCCATCTGTGTCTATCACTGATTCCGATGCTGGGCCCTGTGTTTGTAAACTTTCCACTTTTTGTTTTTTGAGAAAGGCATGTTTGATCTCTGCAAATGAAAGGTGGGAGGTGTGTAGAGTTCCTTCTTAACAGCTGAATGCAATCAGGGCATTTCTTTGGTGTTGTGTTTTAGTTAAGATGTAAAAGAAAAGAGGAAAACACACCCAAAGAAACGAGAAGACACTTTTAGAATTCCGTTTTCAGCTGTAAACCTTCGTCCCACGGCGGGGGGAATGAATCCCGAGTCTTGCCTCCTCCCAAGCCCCCTTCCCATGAAATTCTCTTGGAAGGAGACGGGAAATCATGGGGCTTTCATCTAAGGTCAGCCCGCGTGTTTAAGCTGTGTGTCAGGAGGAAGAAGGCTGACGTCCTTCGTGCAAACAGGCACCCGGCCTGTCTCGCAGGAACGTCCTTGTACGATGTCTCCTGAGCTGTGGGAGAATCAAACGTTTGAAGGGGAGGTGTCCCCAACGTTGCAGGCCGAGTCCCTCCAGAACAGAGTGCTGGGCACCCCATCTCTCTCCAGAGCTTTGATGGAGGCTTGCTTGGTGGAGACAGGCTGAGTGCCCATCCAGGGCAGTGGCCAGACGCCCACAGGGCAGAGGCTGTCATGACCGCCCAGTGTAGTGGTGTGTACTGTGCAGACCTGGGCATGAGGCCAGCCAGGCCTGGGGGCTTAGACAGAACCACACTGCTGTTCTCCTGCAGCTCTCTGTCCCTTGAACAAAGCCCTTTGTTCTAAATGTGTTGCTGACCGTGTCCCCTGCCTCGAGTCCAGACGTCACAATTACTGTGTGCCCAGGCCCTTGAGTAGCACGTGGGATTCACTTACAACAGCATGTTAGGTGACATCTGGGGCAACGCGATAGTCACCCCATAAATCCATCAGGTTGTGAATACCATTATCTCCATTGGACACGTCAGGAACTGAGTTCTTGGGAGGCTGAGTGAAGTCCCCAAGTCCATGGCTGGTGTGGAGGTCAGGGGATTCGAATCCATGCTTTTGAATCTAGGACCACAGGGTCTGCACCAGGCCTCATGGTGTTTGGCTAAATAAACACTTGTTGAGTGAACAAATGAGTAGGTGAGTCTGAAAGGCAGTGGGCTGTGATGTCTGGAAGGAGGGTTTCAGAGGAGGGCAGATTTGGGTTCAAACAGGGCTCTGCCCCCTCAGTCACTGGTAAATTCCTGAAATTTCCCAAGCCTCGATGGTTTCCTCCTACATAAAACAGAGCTAGTAGTCTTGCTTTCTGGGTTGTGAGGATTAGAGCGTGTGACGAAGGGCTTGGCGTGTGGCGTGTGCTCTGTGAGGGATTTCACTGTGATGGGCCCTCCACCATCACACCAGCCGCAGGCACTGGGGTTGCCACATTTCTTGGTGTTCCTTGTCTGTAGAGTAGGCTAATTTTAGTTCCTGCCTCCAGGCCTTGCACGCGAGGTGGCAGCACCAGGCCCAGAGGGACACTGAGAAAACCTCACTCTGACGTTCCGGGGAGGTGTTTGTTACATCCTTACAGCACTTACATTGCAGGGACTTGGGGCCCTGGGGAAGCATCACCCCGGAGCCTGTTAGACATGCAGTCTCAGACCCCCAGACCTGAACCAGAGGCTGCATTCTAACAAGACTCCAGAGACCTGTGTGCATGTGGCCTAGTCTCAGAGACAGAGACCTCCTTCTCCAAGAGGGTCCCCGAAGTGTCCTGAGGGGCGGCTGCCTGGGGGCCCCCTTCTCTGTGGGCCTCCAGCATTCTGTTTGGGGTCCCTGGGGCCCCTCCATATCCTTCCCCTGCCCTGCTGTGTGCAACCTCATTTTGTAGGCTCCCGGATCAGCAGGCTCCCGGGGTGGGGGGGCCTGGCCAGGGGGCAGCAGTGGTGAGAGATGGGAGGGCTGGAGCACAGGAAAGCTGGGCTGTTCCTCCTCTCCCGTCTGTGCTCAGGCTTTGTCTAGCTGTGTGTGGGGCCTGCCACACAAGCCCACAGAGGGCTGGCCGCTGCTGGGTGGCCCCTGACCCCAGGCTCCTCTCTCTGTCCTGTGGGTCCCTGGCTGCTAGCAGGTGTCTGCTTGTGTTTATTTCCATGTTTGCTGGTTACCCCCTCAGCTTTTCCACCACCAGAGCAAGCTTGCCTTCATCTCTCCTCTATGGGACCCCTGGCCCTGAGGTCCCTGCCATGCCCGAACCTTGCTGCTCTGCAGACACTCACTCCTGCCTCGGGGTCTGGGCACATGTGGTTTCTCTCCCCTGGGGTGCTTCTCCCCAGCCAGCAAATCTCTGTTGTACTTCAAGGCCCCTCATAAGTGCAGGGAAAGCTGAAGGATGATTATCTGAGTATTTTAATTCTCCCTGCCGCCCTTTCTGGGCTGTCACACCTGGGGAAAGTGTATCCTCCACTCACCCGAGGGTCACAGGGGTCACAGGGGTCACAGGGTCACCTCTCTCTGGTCACGAAGTGTGCATGTCATCCTGGCTCACACGGTAAAACACCCACTGGCTGCGTTTCCCTCAAGGTGGGAGACGGGAGGGTGTGACGTTGTGGTAGGGGACAAGTCAGCATAGGCACAGGGGAGCGTTGTTAGGTGAGCCCTCCAGCCCGAGACTGCGAGGGAGGCTGTGCACCGGTTCATTTGTTCACAGCCCTTCCTTCAATCAGGAGCAAATGCTCACTGAGGGCTGGGTGTGTGCCATGCACTTGGGTGGCACTAGCCACAGCTGTGAATGAGGGACAAGGGCATTCGTCATCCGTCCACAACCCATCAGAGAGGATGACACAGGGCCTGGGTGAGGAGTGTTTGGTGGGTGATGTGTGCGTGGGGAGGCTCTCTGGTCTGGTCCTGTGAGTGGTGGGCAGTGTGTGCGTGGGGAGGCTCTCCGGACAGCCCCTGCCAGCGTTTGGTGGGTGGTGTGTGCATGGGGAGGCTCTCCAGACAGCCCCTGCCAGTGTTTGGTGGGCGGTGTGTGCATGAGGAGGCTCTCCGGACAGCCCCTGCCAGTGTTTGGTGGGCGGTGTGTGCGTGGGGAGGCTCTCCGGACAGCCCCTGCCAGTGTTTGGTGGGCGGTGTGTGCATGGGGAGGCTCTCCGGACAGCCCCTGCCAGTGTTTGGTGGGTGGTGTGTGCATGGGGAGGCTCTCCAGATGGGCCCTATAAGTGTTTGGTGGGCAGTGTGTGCGTGGGGAGGCTCTCCAGATGGGCCCTGTAAGTGTTTGGTGGGCGGTGTGTGCGTGGGGAGGCTCTCCAGACAGCCCCTGCCAGTGTTTGGTGGGTGGTGTGTGCATGGGGAGGCTCTCCAGACAGCCCCTGCCAGTGTTTGGTGGGCGGTGTGTGCGTGGGGAGGCTCTCCGGACAGCCCCTGCCAGTGTTTGGTGGGCGGTGTGTGCGTGGGGAGGCTCTCCGGACAGCCCCTGCCAGTGTTTGGTGGGCGGTGTGTGCGTGGGGAGGTTCTCCAGACAGCCCCTGCCAGTGTTTGGTGGGCGGTGTGTGCGTGGGGAGGCTCTCCGGACAGCCCCGGGTGGGTGGTGTGTGCATGGGGAGGCTCTCCAGATGGGCCCTGTGAGTGTTTGGTGGGTGGTGTGTGCATGGGGAGGCTCTCCAGATGGGCCCTGTAAGTGTTTGGTGGGCGGTGTGTGCGTGGGGAGGCTCTCCAGTCGGGCCCTGTGAATGTTTGGTGGGTGGTGTGTGCGTGGGGAGGCTCTCCAGTCAGGCTCTGGAACCTTGCAGGAGAAGCCTGGTGTGGGCTCCACGGGGACAGGGCTGGGCTCAGAGGGTGCAGAGGTGGGCTGAGAGTGGCGGGGCACAGTGGGAGAGCACAGGGACCTCCCTGTGAGTGGTTCAGTGGGAGGAGTGGACTGCTGGGTGTAGTGTGGCCGAGGATTTGGCCAAGGCCAGCCATGGTAGTTGGGGCAGGAAACTGGGCTTGACCCTCTGAGCCACTTTCCAACCAACTCAGGCTGGTTCTGGTTACTCCCATTTTACAGATGAAGACGTTGAGCTTAGGGAACCTGCCAGCATTGGAAAATAACTCAGCTCCGTCGAGTGGTTCTGTAGGCCTGGAGGCCCCTCTCAGAAGAGATGATCCTCACTGCACAGGCAGGAAGCAGAGGCTCACGTGGCCATGCAGTCTGCATGTCACATTTTACCCCTTGAGAAAGCTGGCAGGAGGGTTTTACCAAGAAAGCAAATAAATAAATAAGTAAGACAAGTGATAAAATGCAACGAAGCAAGAAACATTTACCTTTGTATGTAGAGTCAGTCTGCCTTTCATCTCCCCAAAGGGGAAAGAAGGTGCTCCGCCTGGACGGCACTGCTGTCAATCATCTCAGGCAGGAAGGAGGGAGGTGGAGCCCGGAGATCGTTGCCATGGAGATGGCCTGGTACCCTCTGCTCACTGTTCACTCCTCCAAGGGAATGAGGTCAGCTGCAAATAGGAGGGACGGCCTTGCCTCACAGTTCCAGGTGGCATCTGTCATCCTTTGGTCTCCAGGCCTGGGCCCTCAGGGTGACGAGATGAACGTCACACCTGGATGGACATCGCATCCTGTCCAGAACGGATAAGGGAGAAAGGACAGGTCTGTTTATCGGCTGGGCACACTCACCTCCATCTCATTGGCCAGAACTGGGTCACGTGACCGATCTCCACCACAAAGACGTTGGGTAAATTTCATATGCTTTTTTTTTTGGTCAAGCCTCATGTTCAAGCAAAATGCAATGAGAATCCTGTCAACAAGGAGTGGCGAGGGGCGTAGGTGTGTGAGGGCAGCCAGCAGAGGTCCTGGAAACCATGTGCATCAGATCGGATTATCACCTGTCACTCCCTCCATCAGAAGAAGACAGAGACTTTAAAGAATATTTTTCGGAAACCCTTTTGACAAGGTATTTATTTCTTGACATTCTAAATATTTCACTCGTGGCCTTGTTAGAGATAAAACAAATCAGTGTGTGTCTGGCTTAGAGAATGAGGGAGCAGTGCCCTGGGCCAAAGCTCCTTTCTGTTGTCATCACAGAGAAGGGACTCGAGGCACAGAGTCAGGACAGTGAGGCTCAGAGTAGAATTCAAGCCACAGACACCCCTATCTGGCCCCAGAGTCCAAGTCGGCAGAGCAGGTGGGTGCCCTGCAGAGCTGCAGGGAGCCCCTCTGGGTGGGCAGGTACGGCCATGTGGGGCCTTGTGAGGCCTGACCTTGGGGTACCTGCTGCTTCTTCCTTCTCCCACCTCCCTCCCTGGCCCCACACCTCTTCAGAGCTCCCAGCGGGATTGGGGATTTTCTGCAAATTGTTCTCTGGGCTCTGAGTGTTGGCACTGGCACTGGAGGGACCCCTTCTCATTGCTTCTGGCCTGAAGCTTGCTCACTCCTTGGAGCTCAGCGGGGCCTGCTGAGGCTGTGCTGCAACTCCCAGGCTTCAGGGTCATGGCTGAGAGCCCAGGTGTGCTGCCAGCAGCCTGCATTGGAACCATCTCGTACATCCCAGAGCCGTGGGTGTAGAGAGGAGTCCTAGGTCATGGTATCCTCTGGAGAGGGGGCAGTACGAGAACCCCAAAGGGCTGTCCTGTGGTCTCGGAGAGGTGCCTGGTTACCTGGTGCCTGGCCACGGCTAGGGCATGAGGGCTGTGATCACCACGGCAACTCCCATCTGGATGTGGGGCCTTGGGTACCACAGGGAGGCATCTCTGGGGCAGTGGAAGCTCAGCCCATTCCTCATGCCAAGCCATGTGACCTCTCTGAGTCTCAGATTCCTGGTCTGTAGTTGGGGGAGCCCCTGGATCCCCCTCCCAGGGTTGCTGTGTGTGCAGAAAGCACTGCCTTAGTTAGAGAAGTTTCCAGAGTCTCCAGAATCTGTTTTCTGGCCTTGGTGGCCCATCAGAGGGGCCCAGCTAACATTACTGGCTGATGCCACTTCTCTCCTACAGAAGAATTTCGGGGTGAAAGACCCCCAAAGGTGACACAGGAGGCAAATAGGCAGGTGCTGGACTTTCAGCCACCTAGAGTCTACCTTAAAGCTGTGTTTCTCAGGCGGGGAGGACGTCTGAGGACGGCGCTGTGGGCGTCTGTCCACTCAGTGGCATCTCCACAGTTGTGCAAGTGCCCTGTGGCTGCCGTAACAGTGACCACAGACTTCATGGCTTCAAACACCATGAATTGTCACCCTGAAGTTCAACACAGGTCTCACAGGGCAGGATGGTTCCTTGTGGAGACTCTGATGGGGGATCTGTCTCCTTTCTGAGAAGAGTGCCCCGCTCGCAGACCAGCAGGACTGGGTGACTGAGTTCTGAGCACGTCAGGTCCTCAGCAATGGCTAGAAGTAACAGTTAGCAGAGACGGTCAGCCATCACTCTAACCCAGGACCTTGGTCAATCCTGGGAGAATGCAGAAAGGTGGTTTTCATCGGCAGTTCCTTTTTACAAGGGAAACTGAGGCACAGAGAGGTATGGCCACTTGCCCGGGCCCCACGGCTAGGATGTGGTACGGCTGAAAGTTGGCCTGCAGGGGACTTCATGGACCAGCAGAATCAGTGACCAGGGTGGCAGGTCAGTTTGTGACCCTGGACCACTCGCTCCCCCAAGAGGTTCTGTCCCAAATGAGGGGTGCTGGGTGAGTGGGCCGCATGGCCCCGTCAGTCACTGGGGTGCTTCCCTGCCAGCGTGTTTGTCTTGGGCACCTCCACCGCCTCCCTCTGAGCTAGCCGCCAGCCACGTTCTTTCCCAGGGGGTGCTCGGTGGTGAGAACCTGAAATCCTGGCTTATCTCTGTAGAGCAGGATGTGACCTGTGCTATGTGTCCCCAGCGAGGCTTCCAGGCACTGTGATGAGCTTGCAGATTTCTGTGCACGATTGCTCCAGCCGCCGCCCCTGGCCAGCTTTGAGGGGGCAGTGTTTTGTTTCCCAGGGCCCCCAGCAGCATAGCCGGGCGCTACCGCCCCCTCCTGTGTCCCTGGCCTTCTCAGCTGCTCTGAGCCCGCGATTGCCTCTGCAGGCCGTCTGGCCGCCAGGGAGCAGCAGCAGGGGCTGAACTCCTGTTTCCGCCCTTTCTTCATTAAGGGCAGGGGGTGGTTCCCAGACTTCTGGGCCAGGGAGAGCGGGGTTGTGCAGTGCAGGCCCTGCTATGGCTCACCCCACCCCATCAATACCAACCTCTGATCTTACCAAGCCATGAGTGGACAGAAACAGGCAAACAGGCAAGTATAGTCTTACCTCCAGCGGTGTTTAAAAATGCAGATTTCCAGGTCCCTGGTTCCAAAGTCAGACTCATACCAGGATGGGGCCCACAATCTACAGTTTACACCAGGCCCCGGCTAAGGCCTCTGATCTGGCAACTCTGGGGAAACGCCGGTGGCCTTCAGGGCCAGTCTCTGGAACTAGACTGGGCTGCAGCTTCACTTTGGGTCACCTGCTTCTTGGAGCCTCTGAGAACCAGTCTCCACTTCTGTTGACCTGACCTAATGTTTTCTTCCTCATGGGATTGTTGGGAGAAACCGCAGAGTAGTCTGTACACAGAGCATGAATGGCCGTCCATAAAGATTAATTCTCACTGCACACAATGAGACGCACGGCTCCAGGACGAGTTTCTGATCATCCATAAAAACCAGACCGACCACACTGAGCCAAGAGGGTTGGGTGTGGTGGTGGGAGGCTGAGGCAGGAGGATCGCTTTGGCCCAGGAGTTTGACGTTGCAGTGAGGTTTGATGATGCCATAGTACAGGGTGACAGGGTGAGACTCTGTCTAAAAAAAAAAAAAAAAATAGACTTGGAATGTTTTGAGCTCTTTCTGGGGCCTCATCTTAGGTATTAGAACTATTTGTACTGGAAAACTTTAGATATTGATAATAACACAAGAGGCTCCATTTCTTTGCTGTCTCCAAATGTCTGAAGGCTCTGAATTGGGGACACCGTAATTCTGGGATTTTTCTCAAGGCTGAGGCCTTTGGGGCCTGATTCTTCTCAGGACACACAAGGAAAGGAGAGAACCAGCACAATGGTGGGTCCCTCCCGGAAGCGTCCACCAGCTTGACCTCAGGCTGGACTAAGAAAACGCCTACGAGAGCCGTCAGATGTGGTCGCCATTCCGACTCTCAGGCCCCGAGGCAGCTCCCAGACAGGCACGTGTCCTTGGCTTCCTCACGGGCATATGGGGACATCACAGCTCCTCCTCCATGGGTCCTTAGGAGGCCTGAGTGGGACACGGTCTCAGAGTCTCTGAGTGTCAGCTAATGTTGATGTTGGTAGCATCCCTTTGTACCGACAGGAAAACCAGGGAGGCACGGAGGGGGACTCCTACGGTGGAGCGATCTCACTATAGCTGCAGCCTGCTCACCTGCCTGCCCGTATTACCCCTGCTCTGTTTTCTGAAAACCAGCATGAAGGGGGACCTGATGGGGTTCCTTAGAGTTTCAGGGTCTTTGTCATTTATGAACTCTTTTGAAATTTTGGATGAATGTAAAGGTACATACGATTAGGTTACATTGTCTGTGCTTGCTGTGTAACGTCCGAGTCCAGGGGCGTCCTCCACCCAGGAGGTGTGCTGTGTACCCCTGGGTTGTACCCGTTAGGTGGGGGCTTACCAAGCCCCCTCCCTGCCTTCCCCCCTCTATTCTTGAGGGGGAAGTTCTTCAACTCCATCCGGGTAAATACAAAGATGCAGGTCTCCATCCCTTTTTGTGGCTGAATGTTCCTCCTCGCAGGGCACACACCACAGTTTTTTAACCCGCTCGTGGATTAAAGAGAGCACTTGGGTTGATTCCATGTGTTCACGATTGTCCACTGAGCAGCTGTGAACATTCGAGTGCAAATGTCCTTATGACAAAATGATGCTTTTTCTTCTGGGTAGATACTTAAAGTAACAGGATTTCAGGGTCAGGTGAACTTCCTACTTAGTCCTAGGAAGCCCCCAACTATTCTCCTCCCAGGGTTTCTGGGGCCCCCCGAGCTGGAAGTCTCAGGTGCAGAGCTGGTTTTACACTTACCAGCTTATGTTTTCCCAAAGCAGAGTTGCAATGAAATGTGAAATACTGTGGCTTGAACAAATGGCCTCATGCTGGATTCCCAGAGGTTTTTTTTCCCCCAGAGAGGGGAAGACTCATAGGCACCATGTGCTCATGAACACACCGTTCCTAGGCAGACACACACCATGACGTTCATGAGTGGGGAGCATTTAGGAGAATCCCCAGCACATCACACGGCTCCATGCCACCGCCAGCTTCCCCACCACCCTTCCCACCCCAAGCCCTTGAACCAGCCCCTGCTGGGCTTCCACAGCCCTGCCTGACGACCTGGCTGGTTCTGCTGGACCAGGATGTCAGGGAAGTCATTTTCGTTGCCTGTGTCTTAGGGGTGACAGATGTGGCCTCACGTCAGCTTATGGGCCAACACAGCCCAGATCTCTGTGGAAGGTCTGCAGGTAGAGGCTGTCGAGGAATGGACCTGGAGTGATTTTTTACTTGAACACAGATGGCACCTGCGCAGCCCAGGCACTGGGGACACAGGGATGCACATAGTGTGTCCCCGCCTGCTGGGCACTCACGTTCAGGGAGATGAGAAAGTAAGGGACAGGTGTCTTGATGGCCATGCTAAGCATGCCCTGTGCAGGCCAGGAGCCTCCCAGGCAGGGCTGAGGGGGTGAGCTAGATGGATCCCCCTCAAAGGTTGGGGATGCCGTGTCCCATGGAGACGGCAGTGGGGCATGGCTGGGGCAGAGGTGACGGCATCTTCAGTCATGAGTGGGAATCCTCCAGGTAGACTTGGGCAAAGATGTTTCAAACGAGGGGAATGGCTGCTGTTAAGATGCAGAGGCGTGAGCCCTGGAGACCATGCTGAGGGGGGGACAATCTCGCTGTCCCTGAGATCTGCAGGTGGAAGAGTTCTGAGACCAGGCGGCTTTGGGTGATTATCTCGATGTGGGCAAGTCCCAGCATTGTCACGGGGGCCCCCAGCTCATGCTTAAATTAATGCTGATGGGGGGAGCTAGTTAATGCTCATCACCCTTGGAATGAGCCCCCTGCCTCATTTAAAGCCTTATTCTTCAAAGAATGTGTGACAGGGTATGTGCCTGTTCCTTCAGGAGTGGGGGTCACAGGCCAAAACCTTCCCTAGGTGAGACATTTTGGGATCTCCTTGGATCAAGCCTGCATCATTTCTGCTTTGCATCCTGAGTTATATGCAGATTCATTCCCCTCCCCCACACTGTTAATTTAGTGAAAATCGGGATATTGGCGTATCCTGTTTATCCTGGGCCTTCTCACGGTCTCCTGTTTGAGAAGCCAACCTGACCTGAAGGGGATGGTGTGAAGTGTGTCCCCTCTGGGGTCTCATCAGCCATTTGCACCAAATGGTGGCACAGTCCGAACGCCAGGTTTCCATGACAACCTGGGGCCAGACCATAAAGTCCACGGTGCTGTGAGTATCAGGAAGAGGGGTGCAGGTGGCCCTCGGGGAGACAGAATAATGACCGTGTCTACCATTTTCCCTCCGTGGTCCTACCGGCCCTTTGCTCTGGAGTCTGTGACGGCTGTAAGGACAGCATCCTCTTGGCAAGGATCAGGACAAGACTGGCCCCTGGGAACGCCTCTCCCTGGCCAAGAGCCTGGGCGTCTGCCGTCCTTGTCACCTGCTGCTTCAACCCAGAGCAGAGAAGCCTTCAGATCTGATCCCCTCTCTGTATCGCCCACTGCCTTGGTTTGAGGACATCAGTGTGTGGGGCTCTTTTTGAAATATTTGGAATTTTCTGAGGCCTTACGCAAATCTTTCAGCTTGGTCTAATGTATATAACATGTATCCTACACGTGATCAATGCATTTTTAGTTAAATCTCTTTATCCAAAGGGGATCACAGCTGTGCACATTCCTCCCCTCGTTTCCTATCCCATTCGCCCCACTTGCCGGCTGGGTGACCTTAGGTAAGTCAATTCACTGCCTGTGCCATAGTTTTCTAATCTGCGATTGGAGGATACCACAGCACTTATGTTATTGTGAGGATTAAGTCAATACGTGTGAAGCCCTGGAAAGGCTGCCTGATACCTGTTCATTCCATTAACTAGCAGAGGGCTTTGCCCCATTCCAGGAAAGAACAATTTGATTTTTAAAGCGGACACTGGAATGTGACTCTGCAGTGCGGGGTCACTCTCCCCTGGGGCAAAGCCTTCCCCGTGGAGTTCCTCTGGCTCAACTAAGTACCAAGGGCTGGATGGACGGTCACACGCAGCTTCTTGGCAGCAGGGCAAGCCGCACGTGGGGGTCCCCACCTGTTGGTGCTGGTGGAGGTGGCATTGGTACTAGACACAGTTGCTGCCAGGTGGCCTAGGCCCCAGACCATGGCCTTGCGGGGGCTGGGGGTGGGGTGTCACAGCCAGGTCTGAGCTTCTAGTTTGCTAGAATTCAGTTCTAGGAACAGCCTTTTTTGGTTTCTACAGTTGTTTGCCCCTCCTAAAGGCGATTGTGGGTCTTAGTGGCTCGAGGCCTGTGATCTCCCCAGAGTGCTGCATGCCAGGGCCCCTCCGTTTGCGGTGGGACACATGCCATTTGTCAGTGGTGTGGGGTGACTCGCTGGACACCCCTTGAAGCAGGCTTGCAGAGTTCAAGGCTGGGTGCTCCTCAGCTCTCATTATCAGATCTAATTGTGGGCTCAGATTTCACAAACTAGGCCGTGCAGGTGGAGGACAGGCTGCAAAGGTCAGGCCTAAAAGCTTATTAAACCATGGGTGTGAGAGGTAAGGCCATCTGGATGCCATTTGACAACTTTAAGTGGTAATTACACCATTTGGCACAGGAATTAGTGAGAGCCAGGCTTGCACTGCGGCAGGGTGACCGTTCTGTTGAGGGGTGGATCTGGGGCAACGCTGTCCTGGCATCTCATGGTCCTCTTCCATGTGTGTGGCTTGCAGGCGTTCTGCCTCACTCTGCAGGCCAGGCTGGCAGTCACGGGTGGGCGGCCCTGACGACCAGGAACACCTGCTCCCTCCGTATTCTGTCAGAGGAGGGAGGCGGGGAGGTGGGGGCAGCTCCCAGTGACATTCCTCCCGAGCAATATGGAAGTGTTTAAGCAGGGTTTGCACCAGGCAGGGTAGCTGAGATCTGAACCTTTAAATTACAGCCATTCCCGCTGAGGAAAAGTAAATAAACAGTTCACAGCTGCAACCAACTCTGCACAGAAACGGGCTATCTCTTCTGATTGCAGGACAAGTAATTAAGTGAGAAATGTGAGCCCTCCACGTCAGGGTGAGATGATAAAGGTCTAGGGCAGTAAATCCACCCAGTTCCAGAGACCCTCAGGTTAACCCTCGAGGAGCCGGGAGGGGAGAGGGCAGGGCAGGAGTGGAGGTGAACCCAGATTAGGACCACTGTGCTCTCTGAGCAGTGTCAAAAGCCCAGTCACTACACTGGGTCCTGCCTCGCCATGCCCTGCTCAGGGACTATGATATGGGTGAGAAAGGGGGTTCTCAGCAATATCCCACGAATGTACCTTGAAACAGGTGCTGTTGGCGTTCACTGGTTATCACGGGCTGGGTTTGTCCCCCCCACATTCACCTATTGACGCTCTTACCCCAGTGCTCAGACCGTGGCTGTGTTTGGAGATGGGCCTGTATGAGGTGATTAAGGGAAATGAGGTCATTAGTGTGGGCCCTGAGCCAATCTGACTGGTGTCCCCATAAGAGAAGAGACTAGATACAAAGGGAAGACCCCATGAGGACACAGTCAAAAGGTGGCCTCAGAAGACACGGAGCCTGCCTACACGCTGACTTGGGACTTCCAGCCTCCAGGACCGTGAGGATGTTCCATTGCTCAGAGGGCTCCTTTCTGTGTCTTTGCTGTGTCGGCCTCGGTGAACCCATACACGCCCATGCCTATGTGGTGAGGGCAGAGCGCACATCCTATGCGGGCTGGCAGCGAGGCGGCTCACAGGGGGTGCTGGTGCTGAGTGTGTGCATCACAGGTGACTGCTCAGACTCCCTGGAGCAATAACAGTCCTCTCTCATGGGTGTATAAACTGAGGCCTGGAGGGGCCATGCAGAAGCCCAGGGCCACGTGGGTGGGAAGTAAGAACACAGCTAAGGTCCTCACCCTGACTTCCCAGTGGAGTGTCCTGGGTCCCAGATCAGGGGGTCAGCCTGGGAGGCAGTTTCTGAGGCTCCTGGGTGATTCTCTTGTACAGCCAGGTTCATAACCACTGCTTACACCTAACTCTTCTTGCTGGAATATTTTACCACAGAGTCGTGCCTCAGAGGGGCTCCCCAATCTTCCCTCTTCCCCAGGGAGGCTGTTCCAGCCTGGTCCTCACACTCGTGGCTGGTGTTTCCATGACAGCAGCATAGACTGTGGTGTCCGGAGACCTGAGTTCAACTCCAGTCTCTGCTCCCCATTTGCTGTGTGACCTTAGGCAAGTGGCTTGAGTCCCTGGGCCTCCATTTCCTCATCTGTAGAATAGGATAAGAGTTCCTACCCGCTAAGGTGGTAGTTATTAGCTGAGTTAGTATTTGTGACATGCATGGAACAGTGACCAGTGTGTGGAGCGTGCTGGGGAAGCATTTGTTAAAAACAAAACAACCATCTCACCTATTGCCCACTGATGATAAGCTGGGGGAGAAGCAGGAAACCGTGATAAGCCAAGTGAAGGGCCGCTCTGCTCCCTGGGGGTCCAGCACAGCGCCTGCACATGGGGGCCTTGGCAGAGGGGACAGGTACCATTTGTCCACCGTGTTTGCCCCCGATCCCCATCCACCCAAGAGAGGAATCGAGATGGCACGGCCCCTTCTGTTCTGGTGTCAGCCACAAGGGCCTTGGAGGTGCCAGGGTGTCACAGAGGGGACAGGTTGCAGCTGAGCCTGTGATGACAGCAACATGGTTTCATGCAGAATGAGGTGCAGAAGGGAGGTGGCCCTGGCTGTGAGCACTGCCTGGGGGTGGATGAGCCCCAAGTCTCTGTGTTTGGCGTATTCTCTCCCTGCCCCAGTAAGGAGGCCTGTCCTTCCTGTAATAAAAACCTAGTGGATTTCTTTTTTATTCTTTTTTCTTTTTGGTTTAAAAAAAGTGATGTAGAAGTTGGCAGAGTCACACCAGGAAGATTTTTCTTGGGGGCGTGTTTTGGTGTTTCTTTGATGTCCTCGTGGCCTGCAGGACTGGGCACCCCTCTGTGGGCTGCCCCGGCCTCCATCCTCACCCCCTAGGCTGTGTGTCTATCTGTGTTCTGGCCTGTAGTCCCACAGGGAACGGCGGTGTGTCACGCAGCCGTGGGTCTCCAGGAGCCGCTGCAGGGACCTTCCACAGAGTTACCTTCCACAGCCCTGGCTGCATGGAATGGTGGAATCCTGGCCTCAGGGCACCTTGGAGACCTGCTGCAGAAAGCACTGCTTTTCCCTCTCCCCAGGGGCAATACACAGGGCTCCTTTACTCAGTCTCCCTGGGGACAAGAGCAGGAGTGGGCACGGGGCCCTCTTGCCTGTCCACGGCCAGGGGACAGCACCCAGTTTCCCCGTTCTCTGGCTGGACAGTGCAGAAAGGGAGCTACCTGGACCCATCTGTGTGCGGCCCAAGAGCTGTAGCCGTCCCAGCTGCTTAGCACACCTGCTCCCGCCCCTCTGCGCCCTCTTCTTTGTCTGTAAATGGGAACAAGAGTGAAACCCACCCTCAAGGGCTGCTGGGGAGATTGAGCATAGAGAAGCAGGTGATGCTGCTGCCACTTCGTGGTCTCCACATCGGCCCTCGTTCTGGTCTTGTTCTCCTGGCACTGAGTTGTGACCATTTGCAGATGAGGGCCCGGAGACCTGGGAAGACACATTTAGTTGCCCAACCCTTCTGCCAATGGCTTCGCCCTAGGCTGGGCACTAGCATTGAAGGGGAAACAAACCCACACCCCACCTTGGGGAGGACAGAGGCAGCCATGGGTCAAACAACCACACAAAGGGACCATCATGAAATCTGAGCGGTGCCAGGAAAGGCAAGCCCGGGAAAGACGGCAAATCGGGGCCCAAGGCAGGTGGGGCAGCCTCTGCGGGAGCTGGTCCTGTCCAGAGCAATGGGAGGAAGCTGGCGCAGAGATGGGAGGACACTGCCAGGGTCCCCAGCACCCTTCTCCCTCCCTCCCATGGAACAGGCGGGTCACAGTTTAAATACAGAGCACATCCCCAGCCTCCTGGGCAGCTGTGATGTGCACGACAAGCCCAGTGTCTGGGAGGAGGAAGCTCAGCCCCTCCCCGCAATTTGGATCATCACTGGGTAGACTCAGCAGTTGACAAGACAGGAGAATCCCTGGTGGTTGGGAGAGCAGAGCACAGAGCTTTATGTGAGAAAATCAGATGTGTCTTGTCCAGCCCCTGCTGCTCCACCGACAGTAGCACAAGGTTTAAGGGCAGGTGAGTGGCGGTGGCCACTGGGCCCACTGGGCCTACTCTTTGGCACGGTTTGGGGGATTTCCCCCTGGCAACTGGGGCTCCGGTCCCATCCCAGACTTCCTGGACACAATGTGAGCTGGGAAATTGTTTTTTTGCCCCACTTAATCCAGCCCAGCTGGCTTTGCTAGGTTGGGCTAACTAGCACTGTCCCTGAAGCAGCCCTCTAGGTCACTGTATGAACCTAGGTATGCCACAGAAGCCGATGGGAGGTTTGAGGACTCACCTGTCTCAGGGTGAGTTGGGAGAGCTGGGGCTCAGAGGTAGATTCGAACCCCTGTAGGGGATGGCAGGAGTCCACATCCATGTGGGCTTTGCAGAGCTCATGGACGGGCTGTGGATACCCTGCTCACTTTCTGCCACCCGGCCGCAGGTGCCCAGGAAGCCCAGCCCTGACACCCCCCCCCCCATGTTGCCTCACCAGCCTCAGTCCAGGAAGATGGGGGCTTCTGGACAAGATCTCCCTCCCTGCTCAGAGCTGGGGTCTCCCCCCTTTCCCGGGACCACCCTACAGTCTCTACAGGGGCAGTTCTCGTTGGAGCGGGAGCCCACGCATCTGAGACAGAGTAGGAAGACATGGGCCCTGAGCCCCAGGCATGGCTGAGCCCCTCACTGACGTCCCCCCAGGGTTGGCGCACTCCAGGAAGAGGGTGGAGTCACTTCCTTTCGACTCGAGCCGATTTTGGTTGGGATTTCTGTTGTGGCCTCTGGAGAGTCCTGGTGTTTGCCTCTGCAGGCGCCCTTCCTGGGCTGCGGGAACACACTTTGCTGGTGCTTGTGCCTCTCTGGGCCGACCCACCTGCAGCCTGGATTTACGGCCCCACCTGCTTCTGCCTGAGACCATCTTCTCAGGGGTTCTCGGTCAGGTAGCTGAGCTCCCCATGCTGGACAGTTTCAGGGGATCACACCCTCTCTTTGGTCATACCGACTGGGGTGCAGTCTCCTCTGGTGTTGGGGTGCTCCCCACTGCCTTGTCTTCTTGGGCCAGTCCTTTCTGGCATCAGAGAATCCTGGTGCCAGGCTAATCTGACCTGACCCCTCCCCCCCTTGGCCATGACTTCAGGGAGGATCAGTGGCTACCAGGAAGGTCCACGGGAACCCACCTGCGCTCTCAGGGCTGTGGGGTGCTGTAGTGCCCTCCTTACCCACGCAGTCTCCTGCCCCTCCACTGTACTCCCTGGGAACTCATGGTGGGCTCTCTCCTCTGGGGTAACGACCAGGCCTCCCATCCCTGGATCCTCTCCCCTACACAGGGGACGCAGAGTGTGGCCAACAGCACGGGTGAATGGTCTTAGGGAAGTTTCTCCCGTCCCTGCAGCCTACTTCTAGGTTAATCAAATGGGCCTAGAGCTGGTCTCCCTGTTCTGGCGTCTAAGGGCTCCACAAGAGACTATTTGGAGGCTGCACGTCATAGGAGCAAGGCTGTCTGTGTCATGGGGTCTAGAAGCATTCCACATTAGTGATCATAGAGCCTCAAGCTGAGGACAGGTTCCTTCTGGTCATGGAACCCTGGGGCCAGTGCTGCGTGTGGGAAGAATCTCAGAGGGGCCTGGGCTGGGGTCCCTCTAATGTTGACATCCTGGCCCAGGTGAGACACAGAGGCTGGCTGGACTCCTCAGGCACCAAGAGGTTGATAGTTGAAAGTGGGTGATTCCGCTCCCAGGAACATTTCCGTATGGCTCCATTATCCCGAGAGGGGCACCCCCACCCCATGGTTCTTGAATGGTAGAGAACTGGCCTGGCCATGAACTGCTAAGTGTAGAGAGGGGACATGGCTCTCAGAGGCCTTGTTTGCATCAGCCCAAGGACTGGCCCGAGGGCCACACACCTCACACTGGAAACAGCTGACTTCCTGGATCTGGGTTCCAAATCCCACCTCCCGTGGTGAGGTCATGTTCCAGGGACACCGTGGACACTGTTACTCTGGGGATTTTTACAGGAGTGGTTCAAGGCCGTAAAGCTGTCAGGGAGGACATTGTCCCTGGGCCTTGTCTGTGCTCACCCTGTCATCTCTCCTGGCCAAAGCCTGGGCCTTGATGATCTTGGGCTCTGCGAAAGCTGTCAGACCCCAGGCAGCCACAGCCCAGCACACCCTGCTGGACACATCTCAGCACCGTGTGCCAGCGATGCTGCCAGGTTAAATCTTGTTAGGGTAATAAAAGAGATGAAAAAACAGTATTTGGGTTGTATTTTTTCCTGGGCTGTCATGACAGATTGAAGGCCTGTGGCTCCAAGCACGCTGGCCAGTTCCAGCTCCCATAACCCTGAGGCAGAGGGGCACATGGACTCGCCACAGGCTTCCCCTCACTGGCCTGGCCTGGTCCTGCAGCCTCTGGCCCCGACTACCGGCTCTGCTGTCAGCAGCACCTATGGGCATGGGGTTCCCCCGGCCCTGAGAGCCTGTCCAGACTCCTGGGTCCCCAGGAGCAGATGTGCGTCATCCAAATGGGCCAGCTGCCTAGCCCATGACTGACCCTGCCACTGGGGCAGGATTGGCCTGGTTCATCCTCCTGCATGGGGACAGGAAAGAGCCTCTGATTGGGTGGGTGTCCAGCACCTGGCATCTCTGGTCTGTCTGGAAGAGCGGCTTTTCTCTGCTCCAGGAAGCCAGGCTGGGTCCCTCCTTCCCAGAGGAATTCCTGATAAGCAGAATGATGATAAAATGGTCATTCTACTGGTATTCCCTGTCCACACTTGCTGTCCAAACCCAGAAAATGATTCCAATAGCCCGGGCCACGAACATGGTGCCTGCACTCCCTCTGAGGGCACCGTGTGCCCCACACCGTGCAGGGGTTGTTACCTGAGTGTTACCGGAATGCATTTCCCCATTCCCGTAGCTCTGTGTGCCGTCCGTGTCCTAATCTCCTCTTAAAGGGACACCAGTCAGACAAATGACCTCGTTTTACTCTAATTTCCTCGTTGAAGGCCCCATCTCCGTCACAGGTACAGTCTGCGGTCCCAGAAGTCCAGGGGACTTCACCAGGGGACGCGGCTCGGCCCCTAACATCTGTACTCTCCTCACGAGCACAGCAGCTTCTGTCTCCCGGGGTTCCATTTCTCATCCACTGTCTTAGCAATGTGGAGTCCATATCGCAAATAACCAAATCATTTGAAATCAAAACCATTTCTCTTCTTCTGAACAAACGGAACCATTTCGTTTGGTGGGTGTGGTGTTAAATTTGTTGGCTAAGTAATCCCTTTAATGATGTCCTCCCATCCTCCACATATGAAATTGGACATGCCTGAAAACAGACACACGGCATCTCCCTCGTGGTGCCTGTCTCAACATTTCTTCCGGCACACACAGACACGTGTGTACATACGAACACGGGTGCACACGCCCCTTTACACAGACACATGTGCACACACGCAGACACGTCTGTACATACAAACACAGGTGCACACGCCCCGTTACCACCCAGAGAACGCTCTATGAGGGGAATTAATGCCCAGCTCAGGGAGAGAAAAGTTTGGTTATTTTCCTAATTAAATGTGGTTGGAAATATTATGCTAAAACAAGAGGGCTGGATTTCCTGGCAGTGGTATTTCTTTTACAGGCTGATGTGATCTGAGACTCTCTCAGCAAATTACCTACAAGGGACCAGCTAGGGAAGGTTGCAGGCTTTGCAGGTCACAAGGTCTGTCACACCCACTCAGCTGTATCAGGAAGCCTCTGTGAGTAATGTCAGGATATATGGACATGTCCATCTGGGTCCTAATAAAACTTTATTTACAAACATGAGGGGACATGTCAGACTTGGTCCGCTGGCTAGGCTGCAGTATGCCAGCCCCTGTCTTAGAGCACAGAGAATTTTCCGAACGCATTTTGGATCATGGCGTTCTTTCCTCCGGGGGTGTGCACATTCCACTGAGCACTCTCTTCACTTAGCCAGGGACTGGAACCTCAGCGGCAGGCACCTTCCCACTCTCCCATTTTCCTCCTGTTTGAGCCAACGTCGTGGAATCAGAGTCTGCTGTCTTTATAGGCTCACCGTGGACTTGGATAAATCATCCAGACTCCTATTCAGAATTTTTCCTAAGTGATTCAAACCACATTGGGCTGGAAAAACTTCCCAGATGAGGTCTGCCTGTGGGGTGTTTCAGAACTTCCCGGGGCTGGTGGGACGCCAGGTGTGTAGTCCCAGGGTTTGGTGACTCTGGAGGTGTCAGACTCTGTGCAGAGCTCATTTTTTTTTTTCTTTCACATTAGTCATTTTTGGCTGTCCCCAATGTGAGCATTTGAGGAAGGAGGAAGAGCATGAAGGGATATTTCACATCCCACGTACATTTAAAAAACGTTAGTCTTTGTTTTTAAGCTGAAGGCTCAAATTCACTTTGGATGGGGACTGTTAAGAAGGGGGGAATTGTTTGTATTAAGACAGACATGGCTATAGTCTTTCAAGGTGCTGACTTTGTGCTGACTTGGTCCAAAATGCAACTGCATCTGGTTATGTCTGGTGTCGACGACTCCAAAAATGCCCTAAATTCCAGACAACCTCTTGGGCTTAGAAATAAAAGTCATTAATCCTGCATTTGAATTTAATATTTGAAATTTTATCCTAATCTTTTTTTTTCTTCCACATGAATTAACTTTTAAAAAGTAGGAAAGAAACATGAGGTTTTCTTTCTTTCTTTCTTTTTTTTTTAAGGGAACATTCTTAACAAAAGGGTATAAAATTAAACTGGGTTTGACCTTTTGAGTTTAGCAGATTTTCCACCTGGTCGGAGCAGGAAATGGGCTTCTCAGTAGGAAGGCAGCTTCTTCCCCCACCACCTCTGGAAAGGGATACTATGAGCATTCTCGAGGCGGGTGCTTCTCAGCCCGGCTGTGGTTAGCAGATAAGTGTGAGATTGAGGGTCTGGGCTGATGATTGAATTCAGGGGATGGTTCCAGGCTGCCCCAGTTCAGTCTCATCAGAAATGTTTAAGCTCCCTCACCAAAAAATGCACATAATTGTGCAGGAATCTCACACATGGGTAGACAGGCCCAGCTCCAGTTTCATACTTTTAGGGCTAACTTCTTTCTGGCACGAGGTATGCAAGCTTGGGGCCTAGACCCAGCCACCAGGTATGTCCAGTGACCTGGTGAAAGAGGGGCTCTGGGAAAGGAGGGGCCCTGTCCGTGAGGGAGCCTGAGGGTGAGAGAGGGAGTGTTGCCCCTCTTGGAGTTTGGGGATCACACTTGATTTTCGGCTCAGACTGCTGGGGGTCTCCTGCAGGCAGAGGATGGAGTCCCTCTGTGGGAGCTATTGAACATGGCTCCCAAGGGGTTTGTTCATTTAGATAGCCAGTGCTTCTTTTGTTTTGTTTGTTTTTTGATACAGAGTCTCACTCTGTCACCTTGGGTAGAGTGCCCTGGTGTCATTAAACTCTTGAAGTCAAGTGATCCTCCTGCCTCAGCCTCCTGAGTATCTGGGACTACAGGTACCCAAAACAACACCCAGCTAGATTTTCTGTTTTTTTTTTTTTTTTGCAGTTTTGGGCTGGGGTTGGGTTTGAACCTGCCATCTCTGGCATATGAGGCTGGCGCCCCACTCCTTTGAGCCACAGGTGCTGCCCTAGTTTTTCTGTTTTTAGTAGAGATAGGGTCTTGCTCTTGCTCAAACTGGTTTGGAACTCCTGAGCTCAAAGGATCCTCCCGCCTCAGCCTCCTGGAGTGCTGGGATCACAGGCGTGGCCGGACAGCTGGGGTTTGAATCTGGCTCCACGTTTTATAGAGCGAGACTTGGAGCAGCCACCACATCTCTCTACTTCCTCACCTTCCTCAGAGGGCCCTGGTGGGGCTTACCCAGGGTGATGCCTTCCACGAGCCCCCGCAGGACAAGCACCCCGTCTTGAAAAGCAACACCCTTATGTAACTGGAGATTATTTTTGTTCTTGAACATCTCAGGCTGGCCAAGGCAGAGGCGAGGGCCCGCCCCAGGCCTTTTACCCTGCCCTCCCCCTGCCGTCCTTTTTGTGACTTGTTTTTCCTTTCAAGGGTGGTCTCTGCTCACTCCACTCTGATGTCACCACCTAAACATGCCGGGTCCTGGCGTGGGGGCAGGGGCCCTCGCATCCCTGGCAGCCCTGGCTTTGGCTCAGGAGGGCCAGGGCTCCTTCCCCAGTGGGATTCATGATTCCCTGGGCCAGGGCTATTTCACTCCAGAAATAAAATGCAGCCGGAGGGAAGCCCAGGCCAGGGCCCTCGTTTCTTTCCCCTCTCCAGTCAATGGGGAGGGAAACCGTCTGGGATGACTGACTGAGGCTCCCATGTGGACTTGCTGTCTAACAGCTTCGGGGGCTCGGGCCTCAGTTTCTTCCCTTGGGAGAGACGGATTTGCAGTTGCAGACGTGAAAGGGTGTGATTCTATTTTAGGCAGGTAAAGGAAGTGTTTCCAAAGTGCAGGACTAAAGTGACCGTATGTGAGAATTTTGAACTTTTACCTAAAAAGTTCTGCAGGGCCGGAGCTAGGGTAAGGTGGGTAAAGCACGTGCCTCGGGTGCAAAATTTGAGGGGACATCACAAAACCTCACAGTCATCAAGGCAAGTAATTATTTTAAAAATCACAATGCAAAAAATTCCTTGGTGAACAAGGTATGAAACTTGTGAATAAAGACCAGACCAGGAGTGTCGCTTTTCCTGTGCCCGGGTTCAGGCACCCTGGCATATGCGTCACACACCGTGGAAACATTTCTGTTGCGTCCAGCTGGGACTGCACAGGTGCTGCTGCCCAGAAAATGCCACAGGAACGTTTAAATGTGAGTTTGTTGAAAAGAAGAGCGAAGTTTATCTAGTGTGTGTTTACTAGTGAGTAGACTCAGCAGGTTACAGCACCAGGAAAACCACCCTTTGGCATGAACTGGTGGGACTGGTTTCTTCCTCTTTAAATGAAATAGGCCCCACCAATCTGACAAGGAAGGAAAAGACAAACTCTTTGGGCCTTATGGGGCAAAATCCAAGAGATTTCATTTTTTTCACTGAGGGCCCTCAGCGATGGGTACATATTAGAATCATCAGAGGAACACTTAAAAGTACAGGTTGTGGGGCCACAGCCTCAAGAACAGGCTGTGAGCAGCCTGAGGGAGTGAGCCTGTCCCTGTGTCCAGACGAGGGCGCCACCTGTGAGAAGCAGGTGCCTGCTCTGGGAGTAGCCAGCCTCCAGAACCAGGAGCAGGGAACTCCCGCAGTCTCGCAGTGACCCAGCCTAAGGCATTTTGTTATCACAGCTCCTGTGGACCGAGACAGACTCTCTGGGAGGTGGGGCCCAGGCACCTGCATTTTTAACACGCTCCTCAAGTGACTCTAACCACAGAGGTTTAGCCACTGCATTTGCCTCGCCTCTGGGTCACCACCTTCCCCAGACGGGAAGTGCCCCTCACCAGTGGCCCACGGTCTGCCCTCAGGCATCTTCTTTCTCTCTCTATCCTTTGATTTCCCGACTTGCAAGGTGGCCTGTCCATCTGGACAGTAGAACATCAGGGCCAGTTCTCAGAGGGTGAGGCTGAGACCCTTCAGTGGGTTCATCTTTCTAATCAGATTTACTGAGCACCTGTGTGCATGGGGTGGGGGTGGGGGTTCAGCAGCAATGAGGGGCAGGTGCACCCCCTTGCCCAGAGCTTCCCAGGGCAGAGCCCGACACAGGATCCAAACCTCAGGGACGGGGCCCAGGAGGCTCCTTTGGGGGTAAGAAGACAGGGAGGGGGAGGGGCCAGCATGGGTCACACTAGGGGGCAGTTAACTGCTGGGGACAGCGGGGGCCTATCATTCTGGGGCTCTCTGGGAGACTGCGCTGAACTCACCTCAGGGCTATGCCGCTCTTGGGAGGATGCCTTTAGGGGTGTTAACTCCAGACACGCACGCCTGTGCCAAGTGGGCCCTGGAGAAAAGCTGGGCAGGGTCAGTGGAGGAGGGGCTGAGGGCTCTTGGGCAAATCACTCACAGAACCTGCTGTGGTCAGAGTGGGGTGAGCACAGGGGAGGGTGGGCCGAAAGCAGGAGGGGATGGGGTTTGGCCTTGGGGCTTCTGGTTTTCCCCCCATTGGCTAAGATGAGCACCAGGAGGGTGGTGAATGGGTCTTCATCCTGCGGATGGTTTGTTTCCATAGGGAGCCGCTGGTGGAGACCAGAGTGCAGGGAAGCCGCCTGGATGGGCTGCCCTCAGGTGCAGAGGCTGTGACAGGGCTGAGATGAGCTCTGAGTCCTGCGGTTGGCTTGGTTATGGCCTGTGGCTTGGAGAGGGAGTACGTGAACCATCGGGGTATGGACAGATGGAGTTTGTCAGCCAAAGTTCTGGAGCAGAAACAACCAGAGGGTGGAGGTGTGATTCAGTATCCTGGCCCATTGGCAGGCTCCGTGGAGATTCATTCCCTGTAGGTGCCCCGATTCCCAGCCACTCCTCTGTCTGCTAGAGGATGTGGGGACCAGCCCTCCCTCAGGAAGTCTGGCTTTGGGATGGACTTTGGCTCTTCTGTTTTCTGCAGGATTCTCTTCCTGTCTCTTCAGGGTGACCACAACCTGGACGAGATGTTCCTTCTGGGCAGCACCTGCCCACCGGAGGCCCCAGGCCTGGCACATGGGCACAGAGCTGGCGTCCATCCCCTCTCCCGTCTGAGCTGTCTGGATCCTGTGGGCAGACATTTCTGGCAGCTCCTGGACACGCTGCATCCTTCCTGGGCTTCCCCGAGCTCAGAATCTTTCCCTCACAGGGGTGAGTTAGTGAGCTGATCTCTGTTACTACCCCATAATTGTAACTGGTAGTGACCTTTTTTGTCTGACATGAGACAGTTGTCAGGTGGCACTTCATTGGGGAGCTGGCACTTTACTCCACAGTGACCCATGAGGCTGTCGTGGGTGGCGTGTGTGCTGTGCCTGGCAGCATGGGCTCCCTGTCCCCCATCCCCATGCTAATGGATCCAAAGATAGACACGGGATCAACCCAAGCCACCCCGAGAGCTTCGGGGGAGGTGATGCCACCATCTCTGGGATCCCAACCTGTGGGGGCTGAGAGACTTGTGCATCCAGGGTCCTTTTTACTTGAGAGCAAAATTGAGACTCCCATAGTGAGGGCTGGGAGAGGGGAGAGGCAGATCCCTGGAGCTTCAGTTACTCCTGGATGCATGTGTGATTGGACCAGACACACCCAGGAGATTTTCCAGTCATGGAACCAACAATAGGCCTCTCCAGTTAGATTGGCTTGAGATGGGTTTCTGGTACTTGCAGCTAGGAGTCCCAACTAATTCTCCACTTTGCATTAAAAACAAGAAGGAAGGAGGGCTTATCTTGGGAAAGGATGTTGGGGTCCCCAGACTCAAAGGAAGAAGGAATCCTTCAGACTCCAGGGAGGAGGAACCTGGCTGGTGATGGCCTCTCGACCTCTGAGCCCAGGCAGCACAAAGGCCCAGGCATTAACGTACCGCTCCATGGACCACCCCCTCCACGACAAGTCCAATCCTGGGAGCAGGGGCACAGCTCTTCAGGACCTTCAGGCAAGGGAGGCGTCCGGGAGAGGCTGAGCAGACCCCAGAGGAGTCCGTAGCTGGGAAGAGGAAAGCAGATAGCAGGGGAGAGCTGCCTTCTCTCTCTGTGGGTGGAATGCCCTGGAGGGCTTTGTCTACAGAGTGGCCGAGGGGCGGCTGAGGTGCGGGTGCTGCGTGTGGAGTCCCAGTCCAGAAGGTGAGTGTGGCTTTCTCTTCTCCTGGACACAGGTGTGTCCTCCTCTCCTGGACTCTCCTCACCTGACAAAGGAGACCTTGACATTCCCCCATCGATGCCGCTCTCTCAGACGTCCAGGGCTGAGCCTGTGAGCTGAGGGCTTAATAAGTGCGCCTCAGATTATGTTTCAGCCATTCATTGGAAGCACCAGTTTCCACCTAGACCACTGTGCTGACTGTAAATGATCCTGTTCCTCCAACCACCGTAGCAGCTGACAGAGTCATGGGGGGCTATCAGGTTAACCTACCACACACCCCTGTCCCGTGAAGCCAAGGAATTCCATCCTGAAGAGGGGAGCCTGTCTTTGAAAAGTCCTTGCTTCTTTCTGAGGAATGTGGAAAACTTTAATGCTAATTGAAATTAACAACAAAACACTGTGATTGAACCAATCAAAAAGAGATAACGGAAAAGTGTCTTGGGAGGTGCCTGTGGCTCAAAGGAGTAGGGCGCCAGGCCCACATACTAGAGGTGGTGGGTTCAAACCCGGCTCCAGCCAAAAACTGCAAAAAAAAAAAAAAAAAAAAAAAAAAGTGTCTTTGTATTCGAGCTAAGTGGCTTCCTTGGGGTCCCCAGCACCCAGCTGAGAGGTGTTCTCTCCCTCCTCAAGACAGTCACATTTTGGAATTATTCTATAATTTATCCTTTCTCAAGTTTTTACTGTCAGAAATAATGGGAGCGTTTGGGTCCAACTGTCTTGGCTTGGAGGTTGGACCCCGTCACTGCCAAGTATGTTCTGGGTAACTTCAGGGAAGTCTCTTTACCTCCTGAGTCTCAGTTTTCCCATCAGTAAAATGGGAGTAACAATAGCCCAGCCTATAAGTGAAACGGGTTCTTGTGTTTAAAGCTATTACAGCACTTGGCACACAGGCAGTGGGCAATAAATCTGAGCTATTATTACTGCTCCCAATTAGTAAAGATTTGGACACGTTTCTAGCACTTTAAATGTCTAAATTGTGTGTGCTCTCTTTGGAAAAAGCTACATCCTGAATATAAAAAGGTCCCCATGCTTAGGTCTGAGGCCATTTATAGCAATTCCTGTTTCCACTGTGGATTTTGGTTTTGCTGATACGAAGAGAAAATTTCAAGCCCTCTGCTGTACAAATTTAGTGAACGTTTTGTTGCTCGAGATACTTTTATCACAAGACTTTTGTTTCTCATTAAGTCAGTGAATGAGATTTGCTAATAAGCCAAGTGAAATCTAATTAGGGCCAGGGGCCTTTGCCTGCAGAATGAATTCTTCTGTGGACCTACAGATGTTCGGAGCTGAGGCTGAGTGGTGCCAAGAGTCCCTTGCTGCTGGGGAACGCTGGCCTGGCGCACACCCGCTTTCCAGTTAGCACAAAAGCTAGTATGATTTTCATAGATTTGTTTCCTGAAAATGAATCCTAGTTGCCTTAAGGAACAAAACCAAAAATACATACTGACAAAAATACAACTGAATTGCTCTGATGATGAAATAACAGCTCCTAAACACAACTTTGCAATTCACGCTTGATGGGCGATGGTTGTGAAAATGAGAAGAGTTTTTTTAGATCATTGTTAGGCTTTTGCTTCGCCTTTGGTTGTTTATATTTATTTATCTTTTGTTTTTTGAGACAGAGTCTCACTTTGTCACCCTGGGTAGAGTGCTGTGGCACCACAGCTCACAGCAACTTCCAACTCTTGGGCTCAAGTGATCCTCTTGCCTCAGCCTCCCGAGTAGCTGGGGCTGCAGGCGCCCGCCACAACACCCAGCTATGTTTTAGAGGTGGGGTCTCGCACTGGCTCAGGCTGGTCTCGAACCTGTGAGCTCAGGCAATCCACCAGCCTTGGCCTCCCAGACCTTTGGTTGTTTAAAAGTCACGTTTTTAAGGCATGGGAAAAGTCAACTTACGTTAATCAAACATCCACATATTTCCACCTGCACAGGAGGGTACTCACTCATGTGAGCATCTCCTGGCGCTAAAATTACTGATTGTGTGTTTCCAGAATTTGTGTTTCCCCTGACTACTGGAGGGAGTTCTGATTCCTTGTCTCTTCCTAGGTTCTTTTCTTATTTTCATTCTGGTTTTGATGTTAGCGGCCACTGATGCCTGAGGTCTCTCCACTGGTCTCCTGGGGGATACAAAGGTGCAATATTCTAATTCTATCCTTGCTTTTTCCTCATCACACAGAAATGCCTCCCTTCTGCGGACATTGGTTACAGTTCACACAGGGCAGGCAGGATGAATGATCCCAGTTCTGAAGATGATGAATGGATTCCCTTTCAGCCTCAAAAGGTGACCAGTTAAAACGGTTGAAAGAAATCATCTTCTGTTTGTGGATTTACACATAATGAGTTTCAATCATTGCAATTCACGTCCTTACTGAAGTTCCGATTACCTCCTCCGGACCAGGGGAGCCTCAGGTGCAGGAGCCTTGAGAGCCCTTGCTAGACTTTTACATGACACCAGCTCCGCCACAGACCTTGCTCTGACATTGCAACTGCTACAGCAATGGGAAATTTTCATCTCCTTTATAATCTCACAGGACCCCCTTTGTAATTCAGCCCACGTTGTTACGTGGCACACGACTGTATCTAATGCCCACCACAGGCCTCACGGCACAGCCTTACTATCTAAAGCCCGTGCTCTGGCTGGGAGGTCATGGGAATAGCACTCTCCGAGTTCTTGTATACTGATCGTAGTTTATCTGTACTTAGATTTAATGAATTTTGAATCCGTGGCTCAGATTTTCTTCCTTTGAATATTTTAGAAACATTGTCCCATTTTCTTCTGGCGTAAAGTAGTTAGTGTTGTTGAAAAGTGTGGGGATGATCTAGTTTTCTTTCCTTTGTAAGTCACATGGTTTTTGTGCTTCATTGGCCAAAGAGTTGCTTTTTTTCACTTTAAAGTCCAGTTGTTTTTTTTTAAGTTACAATATTTTGGAGCTGGTCATTTTGATCATTATTATGAAGTATACAGTGTGTTCTTTTAACGTACAATTTGAAATAATTTTTATTTAGGAAAACACTTTCTTGAATTATGGCCTCAGCACTTGCTCTCTCTCTCCGACGTTCTTCTTCAGGGGCTCCTCACGTGCACGTCAGATCTTCTTGGCCTGACGTCAGGAGGGCGCCGTGGCCAAGGCTATTTCTTCCCCAGGGCTTTTATTGTTTTATATACACATATATAGTCACTAGAGGTCCTTAATATTGTTCATGCATCTACTTGGTCTAACATTTTCATTTTTCCTTTCTAATATGATCATTCTAATGTATTTATGGACAAAATAACCAAGTTTGTAGAATTATAGTAGAATTACATTTACACTAAAAGTAAATAAACACAGAATGTGTATCAAAGGGACAAGGATGAAACTCACGTGCTTAATTTTAACAGGCAGGCTAGTTTTGTGGGTTTGGGCTCTCAGAGACCTCCCAGGCATTCTTAGCAGTGAGTTCTAGAGACTTGGGTTCTGGGTCACTGAGACTACTGGACAGTGGACACTGTTTACAGCCCACGTGGGCAGTAGTACAGCCCTCAGTGGCGGGAGGAGACCCACACTCAGCATCATGGTTTAGACCAGTGGTTCTCAACCTTCCTAATGCCGCAACCTTTTTTATACAGTCCCTGTGGGTTGTAACCCACAGGTTGAGAATTGCTGGTTTAGGGAATGAGAGACTGGTTTACAATCAAAGGAAGGAACCCCTTTTCCCAGGGAAGAGTGGAGGCCATCAGTGGAGTACCACAGGCTCTCGACAACTCCATAGCTTGTGACTTCTGGCTTGAGTGGAGCAGGGGGCTGTATTACCCAGTGGCTGGCCGGTGTCCTTCTTCACTTGTGCCTGTCTGTTTGGGTGGCGAGAAGAGCAGAGCTCCCTGGAGACTGCGGTAGGTCAGACCAGGCGAGTGCAAACGTGTCCTTCCCACAGCCGCTTCCCCGGGGCTGTGTGGGAAGTGGCTGGGCAGGTGGAGCCCCCTCCTCTCCCAGGTGTTCTGATGTGGACAGACACCTCTGGTACCACCCGCAGGTCTCCGTTATCACATGCAGGGCAGGCCAGCAGGCCATGGCCTTGGGTCCTTCTGTCTGCAGCACGGTGGAGTCAGGCTGTGGGTGTGGGACTCTCCCCAACCCCTGTTTTTACTTCTGTCAGGTGTGAGTATTTAGACCCAACCTCTAGCGTTACTGTTTGGATAAAACGTGGTAGTGTCTATAAGTGTTCAACACGACACCCAGAGCATAGTCAGTGGTCTATATTTCCTTTTGTTGTCACCGTTATTGAGACAGAAAGGTCATCCTGTCACTTGATTCACTGTCTTTCTCCAGTTCCATGTGGACCTCATACATTGTGTTTGTTTTGTATAAAGATGTGGGGGCAGCTTTTCCACCTGTGGCAGATGGAATTGTAGCCCCCTAAATTGTAGTCCACACCCTTGTCCTGTACGTGGCCTTCCTTGGCCAAAGGGACTTTGTGGATATGACGGAGTGGAAGATGCTGAGATGGGTGATTATTCAGATGGGCGTGGCTATCGATGGTCCAGGGGGCATTAGTCTCCAGCAGAGGACACACGAGTCAAGCAAGGCAGCCCTGGGAGACAGAGGTTCAAGGATGAGGGTGTCGGCCAGGAGAGAAGGTTCAGAGGACAGTGCCAGGCACAGGACTGGAGCGCAGAAGCCAGGGTCATAGGGTAAAAGTCCAGGAAGATGGGGCCAGAACCCTGTAACATTCAAGAAAACTGCAGCTTAGAAGGGCTGGGAACCTGCACACGTCAAGGAGTGGCTGGCACTTTTACCTGATTGAACAGAGGAGCATCTGTGTGTGGGGGTTACGTCCCATGTCCTGGGCGTCCCTAAGGGTGGGTTTGTGACTCAGGCTTCTTGCTAAAAGGTTGGTGAAAAATCTCACTTGTAGGAAAAGGCAGAATCTTTCCCAAAGTCAGTTCAGGCTTTGTGGCCATAGGACTTTGGGAGAGACATTCTGGAGGTTTGTACAAACCCCACGTGTCTGCTTCTGGGTGGGTGGGATGCAGAAAGCCTTGGGGTCCCGGCTCCAAGCCCCGTCACATGGACCTGCAGACTCCGGCAGAGGAAGAGACAGATGTGCAGATGTCCAAGGGGTGGTTGGACAGAGACTGGGCTTTGCAGGCTGGCTTGAGCCGGGCAGACATTCATCATTTATAGCCGCAGTTCTGAGCTCCATCATTGGCCCCAGAAGAGGAAATATCCCCTCATTTGCTCCAACCATGCAAGAAATTTGTCCGTCTGTGTTTTCCTTTGCAGTTACCAAAATCCTCTGGCTTATGTTTAATGCCAGTTCCAGCTCAATTTTTGTTAAAATGCTGAAACCTAATTTTTTCGTTCAGCGACTTTCGGTTTGAGGCCAGCATCAAATTAGAGGCCTCCCCCCTGGCAGGGCCTGGCAGTCAGGAAGGCCAGAGCCTCACACGGGCTGGGGATATTCAATACACTTGGTTCTGCTCGGCACAAGCAACCAGTCAGAAAGCCCTGATTTATGACATTGCTCAGGCTTCCTGTTACTCTACACCCCAAGCGTGTGGCCGCGCCCTGCGTTCCTGGCCAGCGGGGCTGCCTCGGCCACCTTCCCTCCTATCACCAGTGCCGCTGCGTATATAATGTCAGGAATGGAATAATTGACTTTCCAGGGCTTTGAATTGCCCCCGACTTCAGTCTGCCCTTCTTTTTCCCTATGGAGGTGAAATCCACCTAACACAAAATTAACTCTTTGAAAGTGAGCGATGTTGTTCATTCACGGTTTGTGCAGATACCTGTTCTCTGTAGTTCCAAAACATTTACACCACCCTAAAAGCAGTTACTCCCCGTCCCCCCCCCAACCCCCGGCTCCTGGCAACTATTAGTCTCTTTTCTGTCTCCTCGTTGGTCTGTTCTGAACATTTCTTCTCCGTGGAATCATACAGTTCACAGCCTTTTGTGACTGGGTTCTTTCATCTGGCTTGGCGTTTTTGAGGCTCGTCCCTATTGTAGCATGAATCAGTACTCGAATCTTTTCATGGCTGAATAATATTCCACGGTGTAAACACACTGCTATTTGCTTATCTATGCATCCGCTGGTGGTCCTGTGGGCTGTCTCTACCTTTTTGGCTAAAATAAAGTGACTGTGAGTATTTGTATACAAACTTTTTCTTGAGTCATGGAATTGCTGGGTCATGTGCTAATTCTGTGTTTAACTTTTTGAGGGACATCCAGGATGTGAAGGCAGAGGAGTCCTGTGGGGAGGTGGTGTCTGTGTTAAGACACCACCAGTGGGACTCACCTTGGTGTTGGGGGTGGACAGTGAGGCCAGGGGAGAGTGACCATCAGCCTGGAACTGGCCCGTACTGTGCTTCCCAGGCCCGAGTCCTCTAGGGTTTGGACTGTGTTCTGGCCCCTCCAGAGATAGTCGTCTGGGAGGAACATATGTCAGTGTCTCTGAGGAAGGAGGCCTTTTCTCCCGGCAGGGCCCACGTAAGGTGCTCACTGTGGCCAGCTGCGTTCATCCAAGTGGGCCGGGCTTCCCATTCCCACAGTGCTGTGGCCACCCAATTCCACCTTGCAGTGGACTTTAGAGCCCCCTGGACAGGGGCTTCAATCCTAAGTCTACCATTGTCTTAGCTCTGTGGCTTTGTGCAAGTCTCTTTACCACTCTGACTCTCAGCGTCGTCACCCAGAAAATGAAGAGTCCCCCAGATAGGGTGCACCTTGTATGCTGACCCTCCAGGCATCCGCTACGACCAGGCATGGTCCCCACACCTCCTGCAGGAGAGGAGAACGAGGCACCAAGAGGTTAGGAGTCACCCAAGGTCACAGCTCTTGGTGCAAGGCAGTGGGCGGTGGGCGGTGGGCAGTGGGGGCTTTGAGAGCTCAGGCTGTCTGTATACTGAGCCCGGTGTACACCCTGGCCCTGGCAGCTGGCCCATGGTAGGTTCGCCCCTCACACGTCCCTGGATACTTCTGTCCCTCCTGGTTAATTCTGAAGTAATCCCAGGTGCCCATTATGTCACCTGTGAGCAGTTTGGTGTGCACCCCTGCCAGGGTTGGGGGGCATTTCTCAGTGTGTGTCCCCCCGCGCTGGGTTCTCTGCACATCTGAAACTCCCAGGCCCTGACACAGAGGACACGCTCGCTAAGTGTTTACTGAGCGACTGAGTGGATGAAGGATCCGTGGAGCCAGGTGGCCCAGATCTTGTGCTCTCTGTGGGTCCGTGAGTCGGCATTGCCTCTGTTCCTGGGAGCTGACCGGGCACCCTCCCTGCCCTGAGATGGGAGCTGATAGGGTACCATCCCTACCCTGTGATGGAAGCTGACCGGGAACCCTCCTGGCCCTGTGATGGGAGCTGACCGGGCACCCTCCCCGCCCTGTGATGGGAGCTGACCGGGTACCATCCCCACCCTGTGATGGAAGCTGACCGGGAACCCTCCTGGCCCTGAGATGGGAGCTGTCTGGGCACCCTCCCCGCCCTGTGATGGGAGCTGACCAGCTACCATCCCCACCCTGTGATGGAAGCTGACCGGGAACCCTCCTGGCCCTGAGATGGGAGCTGACCGAGCACCCTCCCTGCCCTGTGATGGGAGCTGACCGGGCACCCTCCCCGCCCTGCGATGGGAGAGCCAGACGCCTCCCTGGGCAGGAGGCCTGCAATCCCTCAGTGTAAGTGGGTGACAATTTACAACATGGATAAGCGCTCATAAGCCTCAAAGAAAACCACTGTGTGTTTATGGAGGCCTCACTTCCAGCTGCTCAGAGGCCTCTGCAGATGTGGCTTGGGAGGCTGCCGCCTCACCCGGGCCATATTGGACCGAGGTGTAGAGCGTCTGCCTACCCCCTGCCCACCCAGCCTGCCGCAGCCTGCGTGTGTGATGTGTGGGGCCGGCAGACAGGGCCCTGCCTGCCCGTGGGAGCTGAGGCCACCTGTGTGGGCTGAGGGGCTGGCCAGACGGCCTCCACCCCAGGGGCTGGCGGCAGTATGGCGCACAGTCTCCAGGGCTGGCTGGGGCGCCCATGCCCGTGTCACTGTGCCCGTGAGTACACAGCCAAGACTCACGTGGGCCTCCTGAACCCCTGCCTGCCCTAAATTCCTGTAATTTCTCCTGATGGCTCATGGAGACACCAGGACGCCGGATGTCCCGAGGCCCCCCTTGCTGTGTTCTCACAGTGTCCAACTCTCAAAACCATGTTGGTCCCACTACTCTAGTCGGCCAGGAGACCCAAATTCCCAGCAGATGTCAACCTCTGGGATGTGGGAATAGTAGATCAGAATTCCTGGCACGTTACAACGTTACACGTTACAACACTTTAGTTATGTGACTTAAATAACAAGGAAGTTTAATAGTAAATCATGTTCCTGTGATGGGAATGTAGGAAAAGTTCCAAGGTGTTTTGCTAAAAAAAAAACAAGAGAGAGAGAATGATAAATGCATGGGTTATTGTTTATGGCAACACGTTCTGAAAATATTGCATGGTGTGGTCTCACTTCCCCTTAATCTGCACCTGATTCTGACACTTGATCATAGAAAATACTAAAAGAAAGACATATTAACACAAAATAAAATCACAGATAATAATCATTAAAAATGAAAGTATCACGAACGTTTAGCAATTAAGTGTTATCAATCTTAAAATAAAATTAAAAAATAATCCACAATGTGTTAATGGCCCCATCTGTGGGTCTTGATCTTTGTTTTAGGACAAATAGTCTAGACATTGAAATATTTCTTGCATTGTAGCCACGTGGGGGACTGCTGATAGCACCTTCACTGGGCGTGAGATACACCTTGCCGCGTCTAAGTGCGGTGGGCAGTGAGGGAGGGCGTGGTGGGGCCGGGTGTCACGTCAGCTGGTCAGCGCAGTCCCTTCCGGGGCAAGGTCCTCCTTTATATTGAGTCTCGAACTATCAGCCCGGCCAGTGTGCTTTATCCCTGTAGATGAGCTTGGAGACCCCTTTCCTCAGTCAGCCTGGTTCTCTGCGCTGCCTCCTTCCTACGGGGATCGGCTGACGGGCCGGACGTGCCAGGGTAGAGGGGAGAGTGCTGGGCACAGGGCTGCCCCACAGAGGGGCTGTTACCATTGCTGGGAATGGGGGGCTCTCGCCCTGGTGTTTACATGGCAGTCATGTGAGTCCGAGGGTATCTGGCCAGTCACCAGGCCATGGTGCACCGAAGGGGCTTCAGTGAGTGGAGACCCCTCAGCACCCTCAGCACGGGGCCACTGTCACTCGGACTTGGGGCGTTGGCTCTTCTGAGAACCAGGAGGGCTGTCACCAGAACACGGCCCAGTGCTAGGGAGGGGAGGAGCGAGGTCATGGAAATCCCACCAGCCCTGGGCTCCGGCCTTGCAGCTCAGTGAATCCCCCGCAGACTGTGAAGTGACAGGGACAGATCCTTTCCCCTCCCCGTAGGACACTTGGGGCCATCCCTGGAGCATGGCGCCCTGAGAGAGGTGGCTGCAGTGGCCTCACCTGCAGGTGCTTGGTGGAGAAAGAGTTCACAGTGATGGCCATGGGGAGAAGAGGGAGGAGGATTCTGGAAAGTTCGTGCAATCAGGCTTTCTGGATGCCCATGGGTGAGGAGCCCCACTCTCCCAGCCTGGCAGGGGGCCTCCCAGTCAGCTCATCAGCCCTGGCCCCTCTGGCCACCCTGACTCCCCCTCTGGGCAGGCTCACCCCCACCCCACCAGCCTGTCCATCCCCTTGCCTCTGGATCGGGGCTTCAAAGTTCTTTTCTTTCCTTTGTGCCAGAGTATCTGTCGTATCAAGGGGCCTCTGCCCTGTGACAGCCGCCTCCTAGAGCTTGAGGCAGATTAGTCTTTGGGTGGCTCCAGTGTCAGCCTAGTGAGCTGCTGACAAAGATATGGCTCCCAGTGGGCACTCCTGGGTCAGGCAGGTGAGGACCTGCCCCGCCCCACCTTGCTGACACCTGCAGCCTGGGCCTGTCCTACCCTTGGGCGTCAGCTGGTCGCTGCTGCTGTGAAGTCAAGCTCCTCACATGCTGCTGGTCAAAGGCACATGTGGTGCCAGGGGAGCCGGCTCAGAGAGCAGAACCCTCCCCCAAGACAGGGGCCCTTGTCACCCTGACAGTCATCCTGCTGAAATCCTTACAGGAATGCAATCAGTGGATCAAAGTTTCTTCCTGTCCAAGAGTGAAGATGTTGGCACGAGAATAAAGTCTCTATTTCAGAGGGAGCGTCAAAGGTGATGTCACACAGGCATCACTGTGGTTTCAAGGATACTAGACTGTTGTCTTGCAGGGGCCTCCTGGAGGCCCCGAGGGCCCGTCCCCATCACTGCCTCTCTGTGTCCCCCTGGGGCCACCTTCTGGTGTGAGCCTGTAGCTGAGGGCTGTCCCCACCGTCGGGTTGAGACGGAGGTTGTGGGCTTTGAACAAGGTTGGAGAATGAACGTCTGGGGTTCACTGTCTATGTCCACTTCGGGCATATTGTGTCCTCAGTCTTCTGACCTGTTAGATGGGGATAAAGACGACACCGACCTTCTTGGTGTCTGAGGATGTACAGGTGCATGCCTGCTTCACTGTGTTCCCACTCAAGAATACTCAGCTGGCAGAACCATGGCAGGAGAGAGGGGCAGCGCACACCACCTAGTACTATTGTTAATATCATTCCTTCCATGTTCACTGAGGACCTCAAAGCACTGTCACGAATATATGAGGCCAGTAGGTGCTCAAGGGCAGAGCCAGCGAACTCTGGCCTGCAGGCCGTAGAGAGTACCAGTGCGGACAGGTCCACTCAAGGCTCTGAGAAGTCCTGCAGTAGAAACACTCAGAAGAGCCCGTGTAACTGTCTTGAATTCCACATTGCCCAATGCTGGCCCTCCTCAGAGAGCTGTAGCACAGATTAATGATGCTGGGGACCCTGGGTGGCCTCATAGTCTGTGCTCTTGATCTATCACCTAAATTCCAGTTTAAACATCTTGGGGGGTGGGGGGCAGAGACATATAGCCAGGACCTGATAAGCTTTACTTTGAATGAGTGAGGGAATGAATGAAGCACTGATCTGTGGAGCTCTGGCTGACACGTATGTCCCCTCACAGAATAAGGAGGTACCTACAGGTGAACACTATTGTCACACTATTGTGGGTGGGGACATCAAGGCTTTTTGTCCTCTCTGCCGCCAGCCCCCTGGCTCCCAGCTTCTCATGACTGCAAGGTTGTGGCTGCAGCACCAGGTTTTGTCCCCGCCAGCTTCAAAGGTGGGAGGGCAATTCTTAGGAGGGAGGAAACCTTCCCCTCTGCCCTGGTGGTCAAGACCCGGTTCTCTGCTCAGCTCCAGGCTCAGCTGCACTGGGGGCCAGTGGGACCGCAAGAAGGGTGCTCTGGTGGACTGCAGACACCCATCTAGGGCTCTCAGCACAGCACAGCTGGGTAGGTGCCATCTTGGTGAGCGCTCCTGCCCTGAAGGTTGCTCCCAGTTCCCTCCCTCCCTGGCCCTTCCACAAATGTTTGCTGAGCACATGTTAGGTACCTGGGACTGTTACCCCTCTTTATACAGTGTAGCTCACACCATCCTCATTATAATGTTGCAGAGTCCTGACTGTTACTTTTGCTTTACAGAAGGGGGCCCTGGGGCCCAGAGATGGGGGGAGCCTGCCCCAGTCTCACCCAGCTGGCTGTTGGTGCAGCTGAGACCTGCCCCACCACTGAGCCCCAGCTGGGTGTTCCCCCACTTTAACCTCACATGGTCCTTATTTCTACCGTAGGTGCTGGGGGAGGGGTATGTGTGTGCAAATGTCATCGCCCTAAGTACAGATCATGGCCAGTGGGCGGGCTGTCAACTTCACACACTCCAAATAGGCTACGGACTCGCCTGACTAAAATCCATTTAAGAAAATTAGCCCTGCAACTCTCCACCCTGCCTGGATTTCGTGGGCGGCGGGAGCGGTCAGCACTTGAAAGGTGCGAGGGTAGAGTAATGGGGTCCATATGGGCAGCCCCCAGCTGCCCTGTGCTGGGTGGGCTCATCAACCCTCTTAGGACAACAAAGGGGACAGTTCAAAGGGCTGGTTCTTAGAGACGCTGGGCTCTGGTGGGGTCTGCTCCAGCCCCTGGGCTGGATCTTAGAGGTGCTGGGCTCGGGTGGGGGGTCTGCTCCAGACCCCGGGCTGGATCTTAGAGATGCTGGGCTCGGGTGGGGGGTCTGCTCCAGACCCCGGGCTGGATCTCAGAGTGCTGGGCTCGGGTGGGGGGTCTGCTCCAGACCCCGGGCTGGATCTTAGAGATGCTGGGCTCGGGTGGGGGGTCTGCTCCAGACCCCGGGCTGGATCTCAGAGTGCTGGGCTCGGGTGGGGGGTCTGCTCCAGACCCCGGGCTGGATCTCAGAGTGCTGGGCTCGGGTGGGGGGTCTGCTCCAGACCCCGGGCTGGATCTCAGAGTGCTGGGCTCGGGTGGGGGGTCTGCTCCAGACCCCGGGCTGGATCTTAGAGATGCTGGGCTCGGGTGGGGGGTCTGCTCCAGACCCCGGGCTGGATCTCAGAGTGCTGGGCTCGGGTGGGGGGTCTGCTCCAGACCCCGGGCTGGATCTTAGAGATGCTGGGCTCGGGTGGGGGGTCTGCTCCAGACCCGGGGCTGGATCTTAGAGATGCTGGGCTCGGGTGGGGGGTCTGCTCCAGACCCTGGGCTGGATCTTAGAGATGCTGGGCTCGGGTGGGGGGTCTGCTCCAGACCCCGGGCTGGATCTCAGAGTGCTGGGCTCGGGTGGGGGGTCTGCTCCAGACCCCGGGCTGGATCTTAGAGATGCTGGGCTCGGGTGGGGGGTCTGCTCCAGACCCCGGGCTGGATCTTAGAGATGCTGGGCTCGGGTGGGGGGTCTGCTCCAGACCCCGGGCTGGATCTTAGAGATGCTGGGCTCGGGTGGGGGGTCTGCTCCAGACCCCGGGCTGGATCTCAGAGTGCTGGGCTCGGGTGGGGGGTCTGCTCCAGACCCCGGGCTGGATCTTAGAGATGCTGGGCTCGGGTGGGGGGGTCTGCTCCAGACCCGGGGCTGGATCTTAGAGATGCTGGGCTCGGGTGGGGGGTCTGCTCCAGACCCCGGGCTGGATCTTAGAGATGCTGGGCTCGGGTGGGGGGTCTGCTCCAGACCCCGGGCTGGATCTTAGAGTGCTGGGCTCGGGTGGGGGGTCTGCTCCAGACCCCGGGCTGGATCTCAGAGTGCTGGGCTCGGGTGGGGGGGTCTGCTCCAGACCCCGGGCTGGATCTTAGAGATGCTGGGCTCGGGTGGGGGGTCTGCTCCAGACCCCGGGCTGGATCTCAGAGTGCTGGGCTCGGGTGGGGGGTCTGCTCCAGACCCCGGGCTGGATCTCAGAGTGCTGGGCTCGGGTGGGGGGTCTGCTCCAGACCCCGGGCTGGATCTCAGAGTGCTGGGCTCGGGTGGGGGGTCTGCTCCAGACCCCGGGCTGGATCTTAGAGATGCTGGGCTCGGGTGGGGGGTCTGCTCCAGACCCCGGGCTGGATCTCAGAGTGCTGGGCTCGGGTGGGGGGTCTGCTCCAGACCCCGGGCTGGATCTCAGAGTGCTGGGCTCGGGTGGGGGGTCTGCTCCAGACCCCGGGCTGGATCTCAGAGTGCTGGGCTCGGGTGGGGGGTCTGCTCCAGACCCCGGGCTGGATCTCAGAGTGCTGGGCTCGGGTGGGGGGTCTGCTCCAGACCCCGGGCTGGATCTCAGAGTGCTGGGCTCGGGTGGGAGGTCTGCTCCAGACCCGGGGCTGGATCTCAGAGTGCTGGGCTCGGGTGGGGGGTCTGCTCCAGACCCCGGGCTGGATCTTAGAGATGCTGGGCTCGGGTGGGGGGTCTGCTCCAGACCCCGGGCTGGATCTTAGAGATGCTGGGCTCGGGTGGGGGGTCTGCTCCAGACCCGGGGCTGGATCTTAGAGATGCTGGGCTCGGGTGGGGGGTCTGCTCCAGACCCCGGGCTGGATCTTAGAGATGCTGGGCTCGGGTGGGGGGTCTGCTCCAGACCCCGGGCTGGATCTCAGAGTGCTGGGCTCGGGTGGGGGGTCTGCTCCAGACCCCGGGCTGGATCTTAGAGATGCTGGGCTCGGGTGGGGGGTCTGCTCCAGACCCCGGGCTGGATCTTAGAGATGCTGGGCTCGGGTGGGGGGTCTGCTCCAGACCCCGGGCTGGATCTCAGAGTGCTGGGCTCGGGTGGGGGGTCTGCTCCAGACCCCGGGCTGGATCTTAGAGATGCTGGGCTCGGGTGGGGGGTCTGCTCCAGACCCGGGGCTGGATCTTAGAGATGCTGGGCTCGGGTGGGGGGTCTGCTCCAGACCCCGGGCTGGATCTTAGAGATGCTGGGCTCGGGTGGGGGGTCTGCTCCAGACCCCGGGCTGGATCTTAGAGTGCTGGGCTCGGGTGGGGGGTCTGCTCCAGACCCCGGGCTGGATCTCAGAGTGCTGGGCTCGGGTGGGGGGTCTGCTCCAGACCCCGGGCTGGATCTTAGAGATGCTGGGCTCGGGTGGGGGGTCTGCTCCAGACCCCGGGCTGGATCTCAGAGTGCTGGGCTCGGGTGGGGGGTCTGCTCCAGACCCCGGGCTGGATCTCAGAGTGCTGGGCTCGGGTGGGGGGTCTGCTCCAGACCCCGGGCTGGATCTTAGAGATGCTGGGCTCGGGTGGGGGGTCTGCTCCAGACCCCGGGCTGGATCTCAGAGTGCTGGGCTCGGGTGGGGGGTCTGCTCCAGACCCCGGGCTGGATCTCAGAGTGCTGGGCTCGGGTGGGGGGTCTGCTCCAGACCCCGGGCTGGATCTCAGAGTGCTGGGATCGGGTGGGGGGGTCTGCTCCAGACCCCGGGCTGGATCTTAGAGATGCTGGGCTCGGGTGGGGGGTCTGCTCCAGACCCCGGGCTGGATCTCAGAGTGCTGGGCTCGGGTGGGGGGTCTGCTCCAGACCCCGGGCTGGATCTCAGAGTGCTGGGCTCGGGTGGGGGGTCTGCTCCAGACCCCGGGCTGGATCTCAGAGTGCTGGGCTCGGGTGGGAGGTCTGCTCCAGACCCGGGGCTGGATCTCAGAGTGCTGGGCTCGGGTGGGGGGTCTGCTCCAGACCCCGGGCTGGATCTTAGAGATGCTGGGCTCGGGTGGGGGGTCTGCTCCAGACCCCGGGCTGGATCTCAGAGTGCTGGGCTCGGGTGGGGGGTCTGCTCCAGACCCCGGGCTGGATCTCAGAGTGCTGGGCTCGGGTGGGGGGTCTGCTCCAGACCCCGGGCTGGATCTTAGAGATGCTGGGCTCGGGTGGGGGGTCTGCTCCAGACCCCGGGCTGGATCTCAGAGTGCTGGGCTCGGGTGGGGGGTCTGCTCCAGACCCCGGGCTGGATCTCAGAGTGCTGGGCTCGGGTGGGGGGTCTGCTCCAGACCCCGGGCTGGATCTCAGAGTGCTGGGCTCGGGTGGGGGGTCTGCTCCAGACCCCGGGCTGGATCTCAGAGTGCTGGGCTCGGGTGGGAGTCCACCCTAGCCCCCAGCAAGCAGTTGCCCTGCTCATGCCTTTGGGCCTCACTGCTGGTTTTACTGTTTTTTTTTTTTTTCCTCTTCTTCTTTTACCCTTTGGCAGCAAAGCAGGGAATTTTGTGGGAAATACCCCTGTAAAAGATCTGATTTATCACTGCACTTGGGAGGGAGATGACCTTTGCTGGTCAGTACCTGGGATTGCGGGGGCCGCAGGGTAAGCAGGCCAGGGTGCTCGTCCAGCGTGACAGCTCAAAACTTACAGCCTGGCTCTGTCCTCACAGTGCCCAGGGGGAGGACGGTGGAGCCATTATCAGAGAATGTCTGCTGGGCAGAGCCACAGGCTGGACTCTTTCCGAGGGGACATTGCTGGCCCAGAGGCTCAAATGACACCGAGCTATTTCTTGGCTGGCTGTGTGAGAAGAGACGCATTAGGCCATAGCTTGCAAATGCCCCGGGGTGGGGTATGGTTGTCCGGATTGGACGCCTGCGCTCAGTGCCTCGTAGATGAGATAAACGCCCTCCCTGCACGCTCCAAGCTCACTGATGACTCAGTGCTGGTCTGGATGGGGGTAAACCATGCCCCATTTTGATAGTGTATTTGAGTTATAGATCCTCCCAACCCGAGAGAAGAGCAGTCAAACACCCCTGGTGATACCATAGTTAACTAGGAATTAACTAGGGATTCTACAGGGGTTTTTACCCCTGGGGTAGTAACTACTACCAATATTAATATGGGACATTTAGTTAAATATGGGATAGTAAGTGCTACCAATATTCAATATTTATATTTGTTCAATGTTTATATTCGATTCTGACAAAAGCCCTGTGTTCCAAATTGTCCGACTCCTCCAGGGAGACTTCCGGGAGCATGTCGGCCTCAGAGTCAACTTTTCTCTCCTTGTCTGAAGTCCCAAAATTGCCCATCGGTCTTCCTCCGTAATACATCGTGGGTAGGTGGGAAGTTGCCCAGGTTAGAGGAAAAGGCACGCCTCTCTGAGCCTCAGTTTCTGAATCTGTAAAATCAAAAAGAAGGAAGAGTCTTCGCAGGGAAGCTTAGACAACTTGCAGGGAGGGTGAGTTACGGGCCTCACGGGAGAGGCTCCCCTCAGAGTCGGCAGCTTCTCTGGGGAGTGATGTTCCTCTCAGCCTTTATGTTTTCCTTCCCAGCTCCAGCACAAAACCTTTCCTGACCTTCTCTCCCCCGCCATGTAGCTTTCACGCCCCTTTACGTCCAGGGAGCTCCTCCTCTTACTGTGACCCCTGGAGCAGCAGTTTCTTGGGGAGGTGTTCAGGGGTGGGAGTGGAGGGCAGATCAGGGCTGTGTGGTTGGTGGCACTGTTGGGAGCCCAGGGCCTTCTGAAAGGTGCCTCCTAGAGCTTCTGCCCGAGAGTCAGGGGCAGGGACAACACTGGTCAAGTGCTGGCCCCTAACTTCCCATCAGTGGTAGGGGAGACCAGGGTGTCCCCGTAGCCTCCATGACACTGGACATGCTCCGGGACAGAATGAGGACCTGCAGCCTGTGCTTGAGGCAGGATGTGTTAGCACGAAGGGGCTGGACACCTGCATGGAGTGGCCCAGTGGTGAGGTTGGTGGGGCTGAGTAGATGGGTGTGAGCTGGTGGCAGCAGCTATCTGTTCCCTGTGTCTGATCGGGTCACCTTCCTGCTTATAAAACCTGTGTTCATCTTCCTTCTCCATGGCAAAGTTTCATAGAGTTTAAAAAGAGCTCTTTGATTCAACAGGGCTGAGAAATGCTGTATTAAGCAAATCCAGGCTGGATTCCTTACTGCAGGACTTCTCAGAGCCTTGACTCTGTTTGTGCCCCTGGGACTTTTGAGAAGGAAGCTGAGGGTGTTGCTTTTTCCTGAACTTCTTGATTAGACCTTTTACTTCACAGGACCACGTTTCCTGCAGCAATGTGTCTAAATTCAGTAATGTGAAACGTGAGGCCCTTTGTGATCTTGGGGCCAAGGGAGTTTTCCAGCCTTATTTTCTCTCACTTCTCCTCCCACATCCTCGACTGATGAAAACTGGTTTGGCCCCATGTCCTTCACCTCCTGGCCTCTGAGCCTTTGCTCATGCCATTCCTTCAGCTGGACTGGCACCCCCACCCCCACCCCCAGGTCAAGCTGTCCAGTAAGGCTCCAGTTGATTGTCCCAGCTGCTCCATGGTTGACTCTGGGGTCACCTGAAGAGTGGGGTGGCCACAGACATTATTTACAGTGCTTGAGGTCACTGTCATGGCTATTTACACACACTTCTGATTTCTCCTAACAAACTATGAGCTCTCTGAGGGAGGATTAATTTCTGATTCACCATTTGGTCAGTTCCTTCTGTCCAGTCAGCCTGTGGGGTGCTATGTAGCTACAGTGGTAAACAGCCTCCAAATCTCAGGGGCATAACAACAGAAATCTAACTCATGCTGAGTTCACCAGGGGTTCAAGCAGCCCTCTAGGGCAACTGTCCTCCATGTGGTGACTCAGAGATCCAGGCTGATTCCATCTCATCCTCCAGCACTCAACATGAGGCTTTCCACTTGCCAGAGAGGGGAAGAAAGCACGTGAACTCAAGCGTAGGAGGGGTCCCACCTGCTTCTGCACAGCTGAGTCTGGGGGTGGCCCGTGTACGGCACACTGCTCACAGCCCGCCCAGAGCCAGCCATGGGATATCCTCCCCAGGGGCTGGAGAGCTGAGAAGGGCAGTCTTCCTTGTGTCCAGGACAAAGGGAACCCTGGATTTGTGGCTAACAATGTCTGGCGCACTCACCTCCCACTCTGGCAAACTTCAACACCCCACACTAGAAAGAGTCCTCAACACTTTCATTCAGGGACAGACATATGAGAGGTGACCTCTCTCTCCCCTTGGCTTCCCAAGCACTTGCAGCCTGGACCACTTATGGGGCATTTGATCCGTGTTGTCTTGGCAGAGCCCTTGGAATGTTGTATGTGGTTCAAATCTAGAGCCAAAACGTGTCCCAGGCTTTGCTTTATAAAAATGTTTCCTCGCCCAAATAATCTGGGGAAAACCCAGCATCCTCTATCCATCTCTTGGAGATTTACAATGTATATAAGCATATTCAAGGCTCTGAAAAGTCCTGCATTCAAAATAAGCACAAAAACCTGTTTAAGTTTCTTTAACCCAGCATCCCCCAAACCTCCCTGTGCTTTCTGAGGTCATAATATAGACTAATTACAATTGTATTTATAATTAGCACAGTGTCTGATGACTAATAAGTACTCAGTAAATGACAGTTGATATGATTAAATCTTTCTGAGTCCCAGCTTCTTTCCTACATGTAAAAAAGTTAGATGTGAGCTCCCTGAGATTGCTTGCTTCAATATCTGTGGCATCTCCATTGATGTTTTTATATCTTAGGCTCGGATCCTCCCAGGGCCTGTGTTTCTTCTGTACTCTCTTTCGTGAAGCCAAGCCTTCACGAGATTAAGTTTGAATCAGATTCACAGTTCTGGTCATAAACTGACTCTCCGTGTGTCTTGTCTAAAACATTTTTCTTCCTGAGTCTTATTTTTTCTCATGTCTAAAGTTACGGGCTTGAATGAATGATCTCTGATGTCCTTTCTATCCCTGAAGGTTAGGAAGGTATGATTTTGTTCAGTACTGCCTAAAACAGTTTAATTTCTGGGTCATCAGCAACATTCCCTGTGCTCATTCAAGATTCTCCTTTCTTACCCACCAATACTATGTACTTCTCAATTTAACTGTTCAATAAGGAGTTATTGAGAGACTAGGCATCACCTATAATTCTTGCTAGAGTGTAAATGACTGACAGGGAAATATTTACTGGCAAATAGTGTGATGTGGGAGCAAAGAGTTGGAAAGAGGGAAGAGTAGGTGCTAAGACAAGGGTAGAGAATGGCCGCTGAGGTGCTGGAAGTGGACTTTGGTTGTGTTATTTAAAATAAACATAGTTTACTGCATTCAGGGATGGAAAGATGAAATTCTGATAAAAATATATTTCTCCCTCATTTCTGGCTCAGTGCCTGGATGTGTCAACACTCACTTTTTGAGACTGCAGATGTTCCCTCATTTTCACAAGAGCCACACTGCCAGGGTTGCCCCCTCACTCCCTGCAAAGTATGATTGTCTACATTCCAGGAAGGATGAAGTTACTGGGGACAACCTTCCTCCACTGACAGTCTCAAGCTTTAGTAAGCGAATGCCAGGCAGGTACTTATCTCTTCTAGCAAAGTCAAAATGATACACTACAAGAGAAAGATTTGCAAAGGAAGTCCTTTTTGCAAGAGAGGCCATTGCGCGTCAGTGACTGGAAACACAGAGCGGGGAGGTGCCAGCTGGGTTGCCTGGTAGCTGTGTGACCTTGGCCAAGTCACACAGTGTCACAGCGCCTTGGGCTTCTCATCTATAAAAACAATGTTTGTGGGGTTATTGTGTGTATTAACAGAATCAATACCTACCAAACACTCGGAACCTGACCTGAGTATTTTGCAAGGCTCTTCCCTGTAGGAAGTCCATCAGAAAATATAGGAAAAGCTCAGGGAAGAAAAACAAAGTCACCTTTAACATGCCACCTCTGACACTGGGTGTGTCCCTTTGCGTTTTTATTTTACCTGGATCTGTAGAAATGGGTGCCCTGTGAGGTTGCCCAGGTTGTGCACTGCACAGCTCTAGGGTACTGTTCCCAGGGGTGAGGATTAAGTGGCTCCCCCAGAGCTGTGCAGCCTATAACATGCTGCAGTGGTGGTAACGCCCTGTGTAACAGCTTTTTCCCACTCATGCACTGAGAAGCTCTTTTTCAGCGGGGGCATGAAGTGACCCAACATTTCACAGAACGCGTGGGCGCTCTGCCTTCAGAGGGCAGCGGGGCTGCTACGGGCCTTTTCTAGGTCTTGCCGCCTCAGTTATCTCCAGGCCTGGGCTCTGGAAGAGCAGAGTTGAAAGGGATTTGTTATTACTCTGCCCAATTAGTCTCTGATTAAAGGTTTTAAAGGCTTAAAGAGACAGGACTAAGGGCGGAGTGGGAGGAAGAGGTGGGAGAACTTGGCTGTGTTTACGGAGCCGTAAAAGGAACATTATGCTCCAAGCCTCTGCTGAACGTCTCCACAGAAGCCGGGCCCTCTTGCCAGCTAATTCGGGGAGTAATAAATACTAATCCCACAAAGGGGCTGTTGGAAGCCATCAGGAAGCCCTATCTCCCTGTAATCAGAGCTCCATTAAACTCCAGTCTCCCCGCCAGGCCAGCCCCGCCTGCACCTCCCCTTCCCCTCCAGCTCACCCTGCCGCTGCCCTGGGGCCACCCTCACTCTGGGACATCTTTGTGAGGCCACCAGGACACACATGCCTCTGCGTCTGTCACTGCTCACCCCTGGTGCTGGAGCTCACGGGAGCTCCGCAGAGCACTGGCCGTGTGTTGGACGGTGTGCCGAGCCCGTCCCCCGTGTTGTGCCATTTCACTCCACTTCTCAGCCAGACAGCAGAGGCTGTGCCTGCTGAACCCCTGGCCCAGGGTTCACAGATGCAAGTGACAGAGTGAGGTTTGGACCCAGGGGCCCTCTTAACCTCTCCCCCACCCACCCCAGTTTGGAAAAGCCAGCACATCTTGGCTGCATGCGGCTGTAATACTGCAAGCACTTTTCCATCTGTAGGGCCCCCTGGGGCCCCCACCCATCAGCCGTGACCTCCTGTAGTGAAGGGGTCTAGAAGACCATATCCTCCTCCCCACCCCCTCATCACCAATACCCCAGGCTCCTCATGCCCTGTCACCATTCTGTGCCTCAGTTTCCCCAACTCTGAGATGGCGCCGACCCCCTGCCTCACCCCACAGCGATCCACTGAGTATCAAGTTTGTATAAGTGGAAACGTCACAGGGAAAGCCCAGGTCCCCTGGTGGCACGGGCCTCACCAACATGGTTGAGCCTCCCATGTACTCTGTTCCCCACTTCCTCTTCTGCAGCTGGGCCCCTCCCCCTGCCGTCCCAACTACCGTCTAACCACTCAAGTCTAAAAACAGCACAGGGGCAACTCGGGGTTTCCCCATGACCTTTGTGGTTCGGTCAAGTGTATGTGGCCTTCCTAAGTTAATTAGCCCCAGCCCTTGACCCTACACATCTGTCTCTGGGTTTGAGGGGTGAACAAGGTCCCGGTCCCCAAATAATGAGGTGATGCAACGGTCAGCTGTAGAGTGCTGTGGTCCTGCCCGTGGCCAGGGACACTGTTCTCTCCGAGCTTCTGCTTCGACTTCTAGAGCCAGGGCTGCTGGGCAGCTGGGCAGGGGAGAAAGCCCTGCCTATGAAGTGGGTGTAAATGGAACCCCTGCTTCGCAGACTTGCTGTGCAAATTCACACGCACTTTATTGCGTGACGTCGGCCAAATTCTTAGTTGCTCTGTCCCTTGGTGTCCCTGTCTATAGAATGGGGTCATAATGACAGATCCGCCTCATGGGGTTGATGTGAAGGGGAAACAGGTTAACAACGACAAGGCCATGGGGCCTCAGCATGTAATAACTTCAGAAACTATTGTCCCAGAACATCTGGCAGCTCAGAAAGCATTTTAAAGTATAGCCTCTTGTTGGATGGTCACTGACTAAGCTTGCACCTTGGACTTGGTCTCTAGGAGGCCCCTAGGGTGGAAACAGCAGACACCCCTGCTCTGAGCTGCCAGCCGGGACAGAGCAGCTTTCCTTATTCCCATTTTCCAGATGCGGGATTGAGGCTCAAAGCGCAAGGGGTGAGCTGTGGCAGAGGGGGGCCCTTTTCTCATGGGTGCCTCTGCCCATCCGTAAAGTGGGAGAACAGTACATGTCCCAGGCCTGCAGTGCTCAGTAACTAGAACCCCCCCTCCCTGCTGTTTCAGGCCAGCAGGAGAAGAGGCTGGGCTGCCCACAGGGGATCAGGGAAGGGGACAAAGTGAGGCCAGTGGGGGTCAGGCTCCCCAAGGCAATGCCCAGCCTGAAAGAGGGGTGTTGGGGAGGGGCCTGCCATCTCCTGGCCCAAGCCTGGGAACTGGAGTCTTTCTCTGCAAAACTCAAGTTCAAAAGTTCAGACCCTGTGGTCTCCAGACAGCGGGAGGCGGGATGCGTGGGAGTAACCTGCCACCACGGCCCAGGATTCTGGCAGCTTGATCGAGAACGGCCGTCAGGGATGCTCCACTTTGCCACTCGACAGCATCAGTGAGCGAGCAAAATTAACAAGAATTTTCTTTAATTTTTAAATTTTCCTTTTTAAAAGTAACGCACTCACAAAGAGTCAGCCCTGTCCCTGTGAACGTACACATGGGTGAATGTCACTTAAATGGCCTGAAACCCAGAACGTGACTGTTTCAGAACTTGGTACTGACCTTAACAACACAGTGGTGAGGGTCAGAGCACCACTAGCTCCTGCTGGGTGCCTGGCAGGGTTCTGGGACTGGGACTCGGTAGTCACCAGCCACATGGCCTATTCCAATATTTTCAACTGAGAACCCAGATGAGCAGACACACTACAAAAGAGCAATTTTGTATTTTTATGAACAAACTTTTTTTTTTTTTAATTAGTAAGCTGGCTGCAGGAGACATTCTTAAGGTGCAGCGGAGTTCTCCACATGGATCCCCAGCTCCTGTTAAGGTGCAGACTCTGGTGCCTATGTTTGGCTCGAGGCCAGCAATGCCAACCGAGGCTGCTGCCAGGCATGGCCCAAGTCTGAGTAGCAAGTGGATATGGCTGTGGACTTGGCCGTCTCTTGGAGGACCGACCATAAGGGCACACCAACCTAGGACGGTTTGGTGTTATTAGATTTTGTGTTACTATTTTCCTACTGGAGCAACCAGGCCCGACACTGGGTGCAGGAAGTTGGGGCCCTGCCATTCCTCCCTTCAGTCCCCAGCCCACATTCCATGGGAGGCACTTTCTGCCTGAGGCCATTGATTGCTGGAGCAATTTGTAAGTAATTAGCCAACACACGCGGTGATTAGAAGAGGGCATAGTAATTGCAGGCATTGCACTTTGCTGGGCCATTCCACTGTGCAGCTCCCAGTGTCTCTTCAAATCAACATCAGTTGCCTTGGGGCCTTTGGAGGGAACGCTACACGCTGTTTCTCTGGCACTTTTGGAGATGTTCCGCTGGGGCACCATAACGGGGTGGCCAGGCTCTGACAGCGACTTAGCCCCCCCTCAGAGGGACTGTCCTCCACTGTCTATAGCAGGGGTCCTCAAACTTTTTAAACAGGGGGCCAGTTCACACTGTCCCTCAGACCGTTGGAGGGCCGGACTATAGCTTTAAAAAACAGCAACTATGAACAAATTCCTACGCACATTGCACATATCTTATTTTGAATTAAAAAAACAAAACGGGAACAAATACAATATTTAAAATGAAGAACAACTAAAGTTAAATCAACAAACTTACCAGTATTTCAGTGGGGACTATGGGCATGCTTTTGGCTAATGAGATGGTCAATGTCTGGTTCCATATTTGTCACTGCTAGTTGTAACAAGTGATGCAAGTGTGCACCAGTTAGTCCTGAGACTGAGAGGAGGCGTCGAGAGACAGAGAGGAGGGGAGTCGGAGAGTGCCGAGCACATTCCACACATGCGCACTGTAGCAGGACAGGCAGCGGTGGCAAAAACACCCGGAGGGCCGGATCAGTGGCCTCGGTGGGCCGCATACGGCCCGCAGGCCTAGTTTGAGGACCCCTGGTCTATAGGGAGCTGCCTGGTGGGGGCCCCCAGTGGACACAGACAGGTCAGTGATCCTGCAGGGGAGGGGTGCACACGGAAGGCTTCCACTGTCCCTCTGTGCTCCCCTCTTTCCAGGGCACAGGCAATGCTGGGTGGGGTCAGCAGTCCAGCGGCTTCCCCTGTTGGGGGTGGTCCCCAGGTGCTCCCAGCCAACACTGTGTGTGCCCTGGAGGAGAGGGCCACACGAAGGCATGTCTGAGTCGGGAACTCTGGAAGGGGCCTGCTCACTCCCCTCCACTTTCTGGACCATATTTTAGGGGTGGCCAGGGGCTTGGTGGTACATGTGGCAGAGATCAGCTCCAGAGAATTTTTACAGAAATTGTTCAAAATGGGTGGTTTCACTGTAGTGGCTGCCCCACACAGGGGTGGGGTGGGGGGCCCGGAAGACTCCATGCCGTATCTCCCCTCCCCCTGCCATCAGATACACGGCTCTATAAACATGTCAGGACAGTTGTAAAAGAGATGGATTTTGCTTCCCAACGATATCCCCCATTGGTCTGTCGCCAGATAATTCACAACCGGCTTTTATGATCAAGTTCCCTCGGCATAGGTCCACACCTACAACCTGGGGCGGGGGTCACCCCCGGAGCCAGACTGTCCGGCTCTGACCTGGCTTTGCCCTCTCTGGCTCTGTGACCTGGAGCGATGTACTCACCATCTCAGTGCCTTAGTTTCTCCACTGATAAAAGGAACGTGAAACAGAGGATGTTGATAAGTGGCGCTGATGATGTCAGGTGCACAGCAGGCCCACTTCTTGTTTCTGTTAGATGGTAGAAAGGTGGAATGTTCTAGAGTCAGGGATACCAGCCATGAAATAGTATGTGTACACATTCTGTGCCTAAGACGAAGGTTCCCAGACTTGAGCCGTTACAGTACATGTTAGCCCATTAATTTGCACAATGATCCAAGAGCTGGGTATTATTATTATTTTCATTTTACAGAGGAATATAAGAGAGAAGGTGAGCATCTTGATGGCAAAGGCCCAGTTTAGTCACAACCAGGTCCCTCCGCTTCTACCCCAGCCTCTGCTCCAGCCTCCACTCCCAGCCTCTACTCAGCCTCTACCCCAGCCTCTGAGTTCCAGCCTCCACCCCAGTCTTGATTCCAGTCTCTATCCCCAGCCTCTACTTCAGTCTCTACCCCCAGCCTCTACCTCAGCCCCCACCCCTAGCCTGTACCCCTACCCTCCACCCCAGCCTCTATTCTAGTGTCAATCCCTAGCCTCTACCCCAAGCCTCCACATCTAGTCTCCCCAAATTCCTGAGAAGTCCAGTCCTAACCTGTGCTCATCTAGAGGCTGCTACATACATTATCTTCATATCTAAAGTTGTGGGACACTTTTTGGATGCCACCACTGCAGAGCAAAGCAATAAAGGTGAGGTGATGAGACTCATGGGTTGTGTCCCAGACATATGTGGATGGAAGGCAGCTGACCAGAACCCATGTCTCCCCTCCACAGTTCTTCAGATTTAAATCATGCAGCCCATTTAAAGGTGAGGCTGGGGTCACTCTGCTCTGAAAGTCTGGATCTTTATCTTAAGGTCGCAGCTGCCTCTCACACAGGCAGGCAGCCTCTGAGGACACGGAGCTTTTGTATGGGAAAAAAATACATTTTTAGCACAGCTGGGATCAAGTCTTGGCTCAGAAACTTAGTATCTGTGTCCCCTGGCCAGTTCATGCTGACAGATGACTCTGGATAAACTGTACCTTGTGCAGTTAGCACTGAGACCCTGATATTCCAGCTGAGTCTCCCAAACCTTCAAATAGCACAGCTTACTTAAAGTTATGGGGGAGCTCTTGGACCCCAGGGAACAGGCGGGTACTTGTCTTGGATTAATTTGGGAATGCTGTCTGTGTGAGAACTGCAGACTAGCACCATAATCTGGGTTCTGGGCTCCGGGTACGTGCAGGTCCCCCACTGTCTTGGAGCAGGTGACACTTTGCTGCCCCAGACGGGCATAGACCAGAGAGCAGAGAGCTGTTCCCCCTTTGATTTTTTTGCTTATCTATGCACAGTGTTTCTGCCATTTCTGATTGGAAGCTACCAAGTTACTCATTTGTTTTCTATGAGTTGTTAAGAGGTGTGAAGCCAAAAAAAAAAAAAAAAAAAACACCAAAAAAAGAAAGGAAAGTTAAAAAGCCATGGATGGAGTTCAACTGCTTTCTTTGCTGCAGGACTTCTCAGAGCCTTTAATAAACGAATGTGCATTGGGAATTCATGCTGAAGGTACCAAGGGCAGCGTTTGTTAGTCTGAGCAGGGGAGCCTGCCTTCCTTTCTGCTTGTGGAATGTATTAGTTAGGACATGAGTCTGGCCTCTTAGCCAGATCAACAGTGGTCTGAACCAGATAGAAACCTCTCTTTCTCTCAGACGCATCCTGACTCAGTGGTCCAGGGCTGTCCAGGCATCTGTTGCATCCTCATGCAGTGGTTGACCCAAGATCCATTTGACTAATTCCTCAGGATTTGTGGATCAGCCCCTGGCGCTGGGCTCATCTGGCTGATTCTTCATCTGGGCTCAGCAGGGGTCACTCCATGGCATTGAGCTGATGGCTGGACTAGTCTTTAGAGTCCGAGACGTGTCCCTCACAAGCCTGGAGTTCTGGTCTCAAATAGCCTCTGCCCACATGTGGTGTCAATCTCTCTCCAGCTGATCAGTTGACTTGTGAGCCACAGGGCCTGGGGGTGGGGGACCTGTAATGCTTTGGGATTGATTGGCCTTGGAAACCTGCAGACTCCTAAGGTCCAGCAAGTCCCCCTGGCCAGCCCAGATTCAGGGGGATGGGAGCCTGCAGCCACCCGAGGGCCCTCTAGAAGGCTGTCCTCAGCTCTGGTGCTTGAAAGCAATGATGGCAGGCAGACTGTGCTTCCAAGGCGACCAAGCTGTTCTCAAACCCCTGACTATATGAGCAAGAGAGAGACGTCTGGGCTCACTCACAAAGTCCAGATCCTCCATTCTGCCAGGATGGCTTATAGTCTGGGCTCCAAATCGTGCCAGGGAACACAGCAGCTCTCACAGCTGCTGACGGTTTCTAGAACAAATCTGTAGGATTCTTGCTAAATGCCTGGAGGTATGTAGCACTGGGTTTTCACCCTTCCACCCCATCGTAAAAGCTCTCCAAAGGGGAACTTCTCATCCTGACTCTCAAAAAGTAACAGTCAAGCCATTGTCATAATTAAAAATGTAAAAAAAAAAAATACCCTGTTAGCAAAATTAACACCTTTCCCTTACACATGCCACTTTGAGAGTTTCTGCATTCTTCATACAAATGAATTGTCTTTATTGTACTTTAAAATTCATCCTGTGCATTATAGAAATTTAGGAAAACCAAGGAGGAGGCTTGGAGAGAAAGACTCGTCCCATTTAGCGTTTATCCTTCCAGGCTGTGTGGGTTCCTGCTGGTGCGTAATTACGATCTCACCGTGTGCAGAACACGGTCTTCACTGATCTCTTAAACATGTTTTCAATGTTCTTACATTTTAATACCCTGAAGCCATCTCTCTTCTCCTTCACAAAAGAATGAATGTTTAAGCTGATAAAAAATAAACCAGACAAAATGGAATTCACTGCAGAGAAATTAGTTTTGCAGACAGATTTTCACAAGTGAGTCTCACTCATACCGGGCAAGGCTGGTGTTGCCTCCGTCTGCATTGGGGGTGCAGATGCCAAGGCTCTGAGGCGTCAGGAGGGAGGAGAGGTGGCTGCAGGGAGGTGCCACTGGATTGACCTGGAAGCGTTGACCCTGGAAGCGTTGACCCTGGACAGAGGGGATACAGAAGACAGAGGAGAGAAAGGACAATAATGATTACAATGGGGGGAAATTAACCACCCCCACCCCCGCCCCGTGTGTGTCACAGGGCAGTGTGTGTTCATTCACTTTCTCACTCATGTATACATCACCCGTCCATCCAGCCGGCCAGCCATGACTCTTCCCAGTGGGTCTGAGGTTCATCCCCAAGGTCACTTTCTCAGTAGCCTTCCCAGGTCTCTCTATGGGATTTTCAACTGCAGGCCCCAGTATTTCATATGTTCCTTCCCAGTTTTCTATGTTCTTCTTAGTGCTTGGCCCACCCTTAAACATATTTTATTTACTTTTCTTGTGTACCAATTGCCTTGCCCACCAGAATGGGAGGCCACCAATTTCTGTCTCTTTTGCTCATAGCTGAACTTTGGGCTTAGACCAGCCTCACCGACAGGAGGTGCTTAGAAATAACTTAACTGTTGAATATAATTAAATCTTCCCTTCCATTCATCCTCTGAGCACCCACTGTGTGCCAGCTGCTGAGCTGAGCCCTGGGGTTGCCAAAGTGATGAAGGTGGGGTCCCGGAACGCAGGGAAGAGCTGAGAAGACCCCCTTATGCAGGGGAACCTGAGCTGAGGCCTGGAGGCTGAGTCAAGGCAGGTCTGGAGTCTGTAGGCTCCAGGGTGACGTCGTGGTCTGAGCTGGACCTGGTCATCGGTGCCGAGAGGGTAGGGGCAGGTGGGACAGGCTGGAGTGTGGGGTGTGATCTAGGGAGGGGTGAGCATGAAGAGCAGACCAGTGTGCCGTGGGCAGGAGTGTGAGTCGGGAGAAGGCAGTGTGCGCCTTCAATAGGACCTGAGCCGCAGGCCAGCCCCACGGGCCTCCTGGCTTCCCTTCCCTTTAGAAGCAGGTGTTGTACCAGATGTTCCTGCCTGGGCGGCTTGTGCTCAGCCGCATGGCAAAAAGCGGACGATGGCGCAGGTCCGGCCCCCTGGGCCTCCCCAGCCTGCTTCATGCTTCTGCTGGGCTTCCAAAGGCCTTTTGTCTGTGGTCCAGGCTGTCCAGGGGTTGCCAAACCAGTGGGGCGATGGCTGACCAGAACCGAGTCAAGTTCATGGGGAGGATCACTTCTGCTACATGTGTTCTGTGCCGAGCACGGCGGCATTTAATTCTGATGGGACTTGTCAGGGAGAGATGATTCTCCTTTCTGAAGGTGAGGGAATTGGCTCTGAGGAGTTAAATCACGACCTCAAATTCACCCTCTAGTCTGTGGCAGAGGGTGTGTCCCAGCTCAGGCAGTGGGTGGCCCATGACCACACTCCGAGCCATTGCTCCATCTTGCTTCTGTCCCTGGGTGGACGTGAAGGTGGTGGCCCATGGCTGCTGGATGGGATTCGGGATTCAGAACCCAGACAATCTTTGTCTCTTGGTGCTGAGTCTGTCTGGAGTCCAGAGTCCTCAGCAGAGCCCCATGGTGCTAGGAGCAGATGCCTGGTGGGCAGAGGGGACGTTGGCCTCGTCCTCCCAGATCAAACCCCTCTGGGTCTTGCCTGGCTCTGCGCGGAGTGGAACCCTGCTCAGGGCCCAGGTGGATGGGGCTCCTGTGGGAGAGGGGAAGGGCAAGACTGAGGGGCCTGCAATCCAGAGAGTGTTTGCTGCTGCCCAGGGCCCCCAGGGAATGAGCCCTCTCTGAGCCTGAGTTCTGTGTTGGTCAGAGGCCCCTGTGTTCCACCACCTTGTTTACAAGAAATGCCCAGTTTGGAGGGTTGGAGGCAGGTAATATGGACATTCCATGTGAGGCCATCCCCCAAAGCTTAATCCATATTGAAATGGCCCCTCTACTGCAAGGTAGGGGTGAGCACTGGCCTTTGGACGGCTCCTGGCCAATTGTATCTGTGTCCTGGGGCTGCCACAACATACTGCCACAAAAAGGAGGCCTTAATACAACACAGGTTTCATCTCCCACCGTTCCAGAGGCTGTTGAGTCTGAAATTAAGGGGGTGGCAGAGCCATGCTCCCCACGAGTCTCTAGCAGAGGGTCCTTCGCACCTCTTCCAGCTCCTGGGGGGGCTCCAGGGGTCCCAGGCTCTGCCTCTGTCTTCACATGGCCTCGCCTCTGTGTCTTTTCTCCGATAAGGACTTGCCACTGGATTTTGGGCCCACCCTCGCCCCTCAGCAAATTCATGTGCTGAAGCCCGGCCATCACCCTCCCCACAACCTGTGGTGGTATCAGAAGTGGGGCCTTTGGGAAGTGATCAGGGTCAGATGAGTCCTGGGGTGGGGCTCTAGGCTGGGGTTAGTGCCCTGCAAGATGGACAGGTGTAGCAGGCTGTGTCCCTCATCCAGGGGTGCAGAGAAGGGGTCCTGTGAGGAAGCAGCACGGTGACGACCATGCACACGGCAGGAGGAGGACCTTCACCCTTCACCAGAGGGGACCATCACAGACTTCCATAAGTGTCTGCTGCTCGAGCCATCCAGTCTGTGGCATTTTGTCATCACCACCTGAGCAAGATGCCGTCCACATAAAAGCCAGCTCTGTCGAGCCTGTGAGCAGGGGTTCTGCTGCCTGGCAGAATCAACAGGGACCTTGTTGGAACAAACCACCCTCTGGGCCCCGCCCTGGCTGGTTCTGACTCACCTGATCTTTCAGAGGGCTCCGGTGTCTCTGGTCCACCATCCCCAGGTGGTTCTAATGTGCTTCCGGGTAGAGGCCATGGAACCCTCGGAGAGGGTTTTGTTACATATCTCCCTGGCATCTGTCCCATTTTCATTGGATAAAACCCCAATTTTTGGATGGGATACAGGAGTGCAGGGCCCAAGGCTCAGTGGTCAGCCTTTCCCGGCCCAGCTGGCTTGGTCCAAGGGTGGGTGAATGACCAGAGGTGCCGCAAGACCTTTGCAAGGAACTTGCAGTGGAGATGCCATCTCTTTCCTGCTGGTCTAGACTGGGTACATGTGGTCCTGGGAGCTGCTAGCTGCTTGGGAGTCAGGATAAGTCTGAGCACAGGCCCAGCTCGGGGGCTCAGACAGACAGACAGACAGAAGAGAACCCCCTGGAGCTGACGGTGTTTGAGCCTGGGGCAGGTTGTACCCAGAGTGCCCCGACTATTCAGTCACTAGTCAATTCTCCGCATTTCAGCAGGTTTCTACCACTTTCCTCAGCCTCCTAATGATGCTACTTTGTCTATAGCAGAGGAAAAGGTGATTCAGACTTTTCCCAAGTTCATATAGGTAGTTACTGGGGGAATCCTAATCTTCCTTTTTTTTTTTTTTTCTTCTGTAATTCACAACATTTTAACAAAAGAACACAGCTACTAATCATGGAAGGAGGCCAGATCTGGGGGAGGAATAGTGAGCTCTGGAACCCATCACTCAGACAACCCCCGGCTCTGCTGTTCACTAGCCGGGGGCCTCTCTGAACCTCAGCGTCCTCATCATCAGCCAAGCTGTCATTATTATAGCTACTTTGTAAGACTTTTATGTGGGTTACATGGGTTACAGTAGTCATATTTTATTATCAGAATCTAATTTCTTCTTTCTCTTCAGAGAAAAAGGTCCTTCCTTCTCAACGTTACCACGATGCTGGTTCTCTGGAAGTGCACCACGGCAGGCCAAGACCACTCAGGTTTGTTAAAGCATCGGAATCAGTTCATGTTCCAATGATGAGTTTCAAACAAGGGAAGCAGACAGATGTGCTAATCCCCACTCCACTGTGGGCCAACCGGATGGCTCTCCAAGTCTAAGTTTCCTCATCAGGAAAATGGGCTTGCAGAATTCACCTTGGAAAGCTGGTAAGAATCTCAGAGTAGACTACAATTGGCATATAGGTGGCTCTCCACCCACAGCTTGGTGGTATTTGTTAAGTAAATTTTCCTATGCAGAGAGCTTCAGAAACCAGAGGACCAGAATTAAATATTAGTTCTTATCCTCTGTAGTGGCAGCTACTTAGCTATTTGTGCCAGCGCAAAGCTTTGCTATTTTCATTCTCCACTCGTATGTGGTTGGTTGAAGAACAGACACACTTTCCCCAAAATATTCACATCATATCTGTGGACACTGTGGGGGACCTTATTAGAAAAAAAGGTTTTTGTTTTTTTGGCCGGGGCTGGGTTTGAAACCACCACCTCCGGTATATGGGGCCGGCGCCCTACTCCTTTGAGCCACAGGTGACGCCCAGAAAAGAAGTTTTGGCAATTAAATTAAGGATCTTAAAATGAAGTTGTCCTAGACCAGGCGTCCTCAAACATTTTAAACGGGGCCAATTCACTGTCCCTCAGACTGTTGGAGGGCCGGGCTATAGTTAAAAAAAAAAAAAAAACTATGAACAAATTCCTATGCACACTGCACATATCTTATTTTGAAGTAAAAAAACAAAACGGGAACAAGTACAATCACACTGCTTCATGTGGCCCGTGGGCCGCAGTTTGAGGACCCCTGTCCTAGACTGTCTGGCTGGGCTCTGGGTCCAGTGGCCAGTGCTTTTCTGAGAGAAGGGCCGAGGGTGATCTGAAACACAGACACTGAGAGAGCAGAGTGATGTGGCCACAAGCCTGAGATGCCTGGAGCCACCAGAAGCTGGAAGAGGCAGGGAAGGAGCCTCCCCAGGAGCCTCCAGAGGCGCACAGCCCTGACGACACCTTCATTCAGACTTCCCGGCCTTCAGAACTGTGAGAGAAAACATTTCTGTTGTTTTAAGTCACCACCAGTTAGGGCTGCCCTGTTACAGCAGCCACAGGTGACACATACACCCTGTGACCATGGGGGGTGGTCCCACCTGTATCTCTGGTGTCCCCTTCACCTCTGAGACCACAGTCTGCTCTTTGTCTCTGAAAGTTCTGCTCACAGATCATAAGGGACTATGAGCTGGGGCATCGAGTTCTTCAGCCCCCAGTTTTCTCATCTGTGAAATGGATCATTACAGCATCAGGCATTTGGGGCTGTGACACTTGACCTGCCAAGTGCAGCCCCTGCCAAACATGGCCAAGCCCATGTTACTTGCCTGCTCTGACGTCTTCCTCCCTTTCCTCAATGCCCCGTCCCTGGCACTCACATCTACTTTGTATGTGGGCCCTTTAAATGCTCCAATGCTGTGGCTGATACAACTCTGGAGACTTTAGATGTGCCTGAGTCCACAGAAAGTATTTTCCCTGGCTGGGCAAAGGCCAGACCACTGCAAGGGCATCTGGAGGCTCTGGCTGGGATGAAGAGAGACATTCGCTTCTTCCTACTACATTGCAATCTGGAGCAGCTAGGAGCCAAGAGCTGCTGGGCACGCCTGCTGACCAGGAGGCCAGAAATGGAAGCCCCAGCCCTGGGGAAAGTCAGTTGTTGGAGAGATTGTTTGAACTCTGGAGCAAGCCATGCCTGAAACTCCCAAAGGAAACTCAGGCCACTGTGTTATACATGTATAAGCTAATAATACACTCCTTTCACAGGGAACCAGACAAGAACATCTCCGTTGCCCCAGACCTGTGTTAAGACGGTGGCAACGCATAGGCTGGACTCCAGAGGTGGGGGCCACGGTTTGGTCAGCACTCACACCTGGACCCTCTGTGCAGCCCTGCTTGTCCTGGGGTGCCCCCCAGATTACAGTCAGCAGCAAAGCTCTACAAGGCCATCCCCAGAGCAGGGATGGGTTTCTAATCAGATAAGGCACCGGCGGCTGCAGATACCGCCACCATCATGGGGCATGTTGGGGTTTGGTTTCATGGGGCCGGACACATTTAAAACCACTCGGTCTCTGCAGGGAGGATGGAGGGAGGGCAGGCAGGGGCCCGTGGTAGATTTATCAGCTCTCTGGCAGCTCTGACAGGCCTTGGGAGTAAGATGTCATGCGTCCATGGTGGGGGGGGGGGGTGCAGCTCACCTTAAACATAAATCAGAGGCCAGCAGCTGAGGGACAGCTGGGCCCAGGCCTCGCCAGAGCCACAACTGCCCTTGCAAGTGACAGTCGCAGCTGACATTCCTCCAGGCCCCAGGGGACGCAGCTCATGAGCATTAACCCATGTACCCACCCCCAGCAACCCTGGGCCAGGTACTATTTTTACGTCTGTGTTACAGATTAGGAGATGGGGGCACAGAGAGGTGAAGTGCCTTGGCCCAGGCCACACAGCTAGGAAGGGGCAGAGAAGGGAATGGCTCCCTAAGAGAGAAGCCATTCTTAAAGGGGTCACAGGAGGATCCCAGTCACCCTGTAAAGTGTGTTCCTTAGCCGTTTAGAACAGGTGGGCAGAGTGGCTTGCTTTTGCGGTTTGGAGAACTCACCTCTGCTGTGGTGTTGGACAGGTCTGAGTTTGAACCCTTCTTTCCTGTGCCTGGCTGCCCCTGCTAGCTGCGCTGCCTGGAGCAAGGGAAGCGCCCTCTCTGAATCCTCGAGAGGGCGGGGATGATGCTGGCGAGGCTGAAACCATATCAATGCAGAACACAAATTTGGGCAACTCAGGCCAGTTCTGGGGGCTCAGGGTGGGGCCTTCTCCCCCACCCTAGAGTCCCTGGTGCTCGCTCGCTGCTGAGGGTGGTGCTGAACCAGGAGGGAGGAGGCCCCAGTTGCAAGGCAGTGTTCCCCTGGGGCCCTGGGCATCTCACACTCAGTTTCCCTGCATCTGCAGACGGTGGCGGTGGTCACCATAGAGCCCTGTTGGACCCACCTGTCCATCCCTTAGAGATGCCGTTTTAGATGATCTGGGGTAGGGTGGTATTTAGATGCAATATTTAAAAATCCTGAGTTGAATCGTGTCCCTGTAAAAGACGGTAAAGTCCTAAACTGGCCTGTGAAGGTTTCCTTTTTTGAAAATAGGCTCTTTGCAGATGTGATCAAGTTAAGATGAGGTTGCCAGGGTGGCCCGAATCCAGCATGACTTTGCCTTTATAGAAGGGGAAAGTGGACACAGGTGACATACAGGGAGAGGGCCGCGTGAAGATGGACGCAGAGATTAGGGACACCGAGGAGACCAAAGATTGCTAGTGACTGTGGAAGCCAGGACGCGGCCCGGAGCAGACGCTCCTGCACAGCCCTGGCGGGACCCACCCTGCCCACACCTTTGCAATGGACTCTGGCCCGCAGACTGGCGGGAGTAGCTTCCTGTTGCTGAAGCCCCCCACGTCTGTGTCTCTGTGTCACGGCAGCCCCAGCGCATCAACGCAGCGGATGGTCTCAAAATGCTGCCTGTGGGATGCAGAGAGTACCTAGGGTGCCTGGCAGGCTTCCACACACCTCAGTCCCCTGCTGTTCCTCAGCGGTGATGGGAAAGAGCTAATCCTTCGGGACAGGGCCTCTTTCCCAAGCATACCTTCCTGGGGTGGCCCTCTGGAAGAGGGGGGACATGGGTGACACAGAGGGCCTTGGTCTTAGGCACAAGGGGAGGGCATGGGAAAGGTCATTGGGGCTTCACCCCAGCAGTGGCTGCTGTGGCTCCCTGCTGATAACCTCTGGGAAGGGACAGAGGGGACGGGACTGTTGGTGCAAAGTGCTCAGATAAGGCAAGGCAAACAGGCCAGGCTGTCACCTCTGGCAGCCCATCAAAGCGGTCGCCCCAGCCCCTAAGGTAAGGGGTGTTCCGGGAGCCCCTCCTGGTCTGCAGCTGGTGGCATGGCCAGCTCTGTCCTCTCTCCTCTCTGTGCACCCACTGCTGTCACAGTAACCATCAGGGGTCCTCAGAGGCTGGCTAAATATGGGGTCAGGTTGAGGCAGAGCCTGAGAGTTCACAGCTCAAGGGACAGGGCACTTGGGAGGGCACTAGGAGCTCAGGATCAGAAGAGAAACTGGGGGCTTGTCCCTGCTCTGTGCTGAGTCCCCCTCGTATACAAGTCCACTCATGTCACTGAGTGAGCTCAAGGGTGAGGAGTCTGAGAGTCAGAGGGCGCTGTGCCCACATCTCAGGGTGGTCGGTGCTGGGGTTGTTCGCTTAGGTGAAGTGACTGGGACCGATGGCTATAGGGCTGGGCTGGGGCCTCTCCGTTTGGGCTTCAGAATCAGACATCCTGGACTGACCCCAGCTTGCCACTCACTGGCTGGGTGACCCTGGGCCAATCACCAATCTGGACCTTATTCGGAAAACAAAATACAAATTCCAGGCTTTCAGGTTTCTGGAGGTCAGATGAGACTTGCGTGGACAGAGCTTCACAGAGCCCCGCGGTACAGCAGGTGCAAAGGCCCTTCATGCTGTTTCAGGTAGGGTGTGACATGGCTGCTCCAGTCCTTCGAGTCTGAGGCTTGGACGTGCAGCTCACTCCCCACATTGCTAAGTGTGATTTTTGGGATCGTAGCACCTAGTTGCACACTTGTGGTCCCAGGAAGATTCCAGCACTGTCCAGAATGGAACTGGCCTCCACATACAGCCCCTCCACCCTGCTCAGAGCCTCCGCCTAGCGCCTCCTCCTTCCCTGGTCCCCTGGGACTCTCCTCTCCACACACTGCCCAGCATGAGCCCATGACAAACCAGGCTCTGCCAGTTCAGTGTGACAAAGGCCCTCAGCCCCCTGAGATCCTGCCCTTCCGGCTCCCCAGCCTCTGCGCTTTCCAAATACCCCAGTGCACCCCCACCCCAGGGCCTTTGCACTGCTGACTACACTCAGCAGGCCTCACGTGTGACCCCTGGGGCCACAAGTGTGCCTCTGTCATCAGCTGGCCCTGGGCTGAGCACCCCACCTTGGGAGCATTCCTGACCCCGTGTTCTCCACCCTTCACACCAAGCAGCTTTCCTCCCACCAGCTGTCACCATGTGCTGTGTTAATTTATTCATTTTCTCGGGCGGCGCCTGTGGCTCAAAGGAGTAGGGTGCCGGCCCCAAATACCGGAGGTGGCAGGTTCAAACCTGGCCCTGGCCAAAAAGTGCAAAAAAAGAAAAAAAAATTATTCATTTTCTCATGTGTTTGTTTACTGTCTATCTCCTGGACTGGTGCGGAGATTGTGTGAAGGCTGGGCCTTGATTCTAGGGACAGGGCAGGGGGTGGCCAGGACCAGGGCCCGCTGAGGGCACGGCAGGGCTGAGGCTCAGGCTCCTCTGCGCCTCACCCCCCGCCCAGCTCGGCTTTTCTGCCCGGGGATGGGCCGGGCCATGAGGGCCCTTTCTGCACATCCTCAGAGGGAAGAATCGAACTCGGCACACAGGGCAAATGGTGCACCCTGGAAAGACAAGTTCAAGTTCTCATCTCTGGGGACAATACTATAAGGGTGACCTTATTTCAGGTAGGGTCACTGCAGATGTGATTAAGGAGATCAAGATGAGATCATCCTGGGTCACCTAGCTGGTTTCCAAATCCAGGGACAAGTGTCCTTATAGGAAACACACAGAGACTGACACAGAGGAAGGGAGTGATGTGGCCACAAGCCGAGGGATGTTGGGAGCCCCAGGAGCTGGGGAAAGCAGGGAGGAGCCTCCCCAGAGCCGCGACACCTTGCCTCTGGCCTCCTGGCCTCAGGAAGTGTGAGAGAGGGAATTTCTGTTGCATTAATTTCTGTTCTCTTGCTCCTCCCATTTATGGCAATTTGTTGCCCCAGGAAACTCACATACTCGCCTCTTTAGAGTTCTGGTAGCTTCTGAAGGTGTCTTCGGGTCCTGCTGTAATTTATGACCTGCACACACTAGGTAGGGGGTCGGGTCGTGTAGTCTGGCATCTGCGAGAAAGCAGGGAGTTGCTGAGACATCGGCCAGTGTCACATTCCTGCAGTCGAGGGCAGAGAGAATTGAGGGGTTGAGATGGGGAACAGATTTCCAGTAATCAAATCTAGAAGCTGCCTCCTAAACCTCCTTCCCAGAGCCCCAGGTGCCCGGCATAGGCAGTGACACGGTGCACTTGACTCTTGGGGCAGGCAGATTCCTGGGGTTTGGCTGCCTGACGATTCCTGGAGAGGATGGTGGGTGAAGCGTCCAAGAGTGTTGCTCAGGCAGCTTTGGCCCGTCTTGGGGACAGAGTGGACAGCTGGCTACCGTCATCCCATTGGCCACCTCGGTGCGGGAACAGCCCCTGGGCAGCTGAGGAGCTCGTGAGGGCTGCTGGAAGCGATGGTCTCCACGCCCTTCCTCATGGGGCTGGGCAGATGGGAGCTGGGCCTGTTAACCCACTGCAAGAAAATTGGGAAAGAGGATGAAACCGTGGATCTGCCACAACTATGACAAATCAGGTTCTGTGGGGAAGGGTGGGACGGATGCTGCAGCCCGGGCAGCCTGGGCTAGGTCCAAACTGCCAACCATGGATGGCCTGGGGGGCTGGGCATGTCATTTTCCTTGTGGGAGCCTCAGTTTCTCCACCTTATGGAGGTGTAGCAAGCACCCCCAACCCTGTGAGGGGGAAGACCAGAGTAAGTGAGGTGGGGCCCAATCCTGGGCTTCAGCGTCTCCGCTCAGGTCCTGGAGGGGTCACCCAGCCTCTCCAAGCCTCAGGTAACTCTTCAGTGGGAAGGAGATTGTGGCAGGACCTGCCGGGGACTGTTGGGAGGGCCCAGTGAGGAGCCTGTGCCCTCAGTACTGAGCCTGCCCTCGGCATGGTTTGGAGAGCAGCAGCCAGTAGGGAGACCTGGGCACCCTGCCTGTCCTCTCACCAGATGTGATGTCTAGAGTGTGTGACTGGGGGCCTTGTCAGAGGAGGCAATATCGGGCTAAAATAAAGCAAGGCAGCCAAGGTAAGACCTGGAGAAAGATTCCCCCGGTCAGGGCCTGGTGGGTACAGAGACCCTGTGGTGTTGGGGGTTGAGGGCTGCACTACCCCAGGGCACACATGTGGGTTCCAAAATGCTCTCCAACTAGTACAGCAACTCCGGCAGAGTTGGGGTTGGTGGGAGGCGGCTTGGGATGCACCAGAGCCAGGCTGGAAGCCCACCCCATCCAGAGGGGCCAGGGCTCCTGCCTGCTCCACCCAGCATTTGTGTTGGGGCCTCTTGGCTCCATGAGTGTCTGGGAGCCTCTCCTGTGGCTTCTGTGGGGCCAAGGCCCAGCCTGGTGTGGATCGCAAGAGCAGTGTCCCAGCTCCACTCCCCTCAAGGCTCTGTCAGCAGCCTCCCAGGTCCTATCACCTGCCTCTGCCCCTGTGTGACCCACATGCCTCTCATTTCCATGTCTAGGAGACACACCTGGGCCCAAAGCTGCCCCTCTGCAGGTTTTGCTCCCTGGCCGGCTTGGGAGCCACGGGAGGGCTCCTGGTGACCCACCCGCCCCTCCCCAGGAGGCAGAGCCCGTTCTGATGCTGGGTCTGAGATGGATTTTTAAATTCCTGGACAAATGCTTTTAGCAGCCTCATGCATCTTACTATCCTATCTCCGTGAAGCCTTGATCAAGAGCCTGGAGTCGGAGCGGCTCCAGCTTCTCCTGGAGGCTCAGGTGGGCAGTGGGTACAGCCCGAGGGTCTTAGAAGGAGGATGGAAGTTCTAGAGCCAGAGCCCAAGCCAGGGCTGCAGGGACCGTGGGCCACAGCGAGCCTGATGGTCCTGCCTTTAGGCCTTAGCTGTGGGAGACAGACACTGTTCTTACACATGAGCGGGAAAATCACAACAGCTCAGGAAGCAGCTGGGAGGATGTGTTCCTTTCCCATGAGGGTCTGACCCTAGAAGGGAGTGGAGCTCTGGACTCTGGGCTGAGTCTGAAGGGCAGGAGTTGGGATGGGTGAGGGGAGAGGGAAGGAAGGACAGGTGGACGTGGCTGGAGAGTGGAACCGTGATATGGAGTGGAGTGGATGTGGGACAGAGTGCACTCCTTGGGCCCCTGCTCCACCATCCTGCTCAATGCAGATGAGGGGGCACTTGGTCAATGGGAAGTCATTGGCCTGTGCCTTACAAGGTGTGAGCTTTCCAAGATGTATACTATACCTCGATTAAAAGTTCAAAAGTGTCACGTCAACAGGTTACAAATGAACACTGCTCTGGGCATCGGATGTGGGATTCCCGTGTCCTTATTTCCTGGTCTGCTCCTGTGTCCTGACTCCGTCTATGAGTTTGTTTAACAGGGAGCGTGGGGGCTTGTCTCCAGGTGCTGGTCCCCAGCACAGTGAGGGCCGCATCCCAGCATAGGCTACTGCAAACAGACTGTCACCCTTTCTCCGTTGCACTCTGAGGCTGACAGGGAAACAGAGCTTTTGACCCTGGCCTTGGTGGGGAAGAAGCTGACAAAGCAGAGGAAGGGGCTGGTGGCTGGGGGAAGCCCCTGGGTGCAGTGGAGAGGAGGGAATCCCAGCCAGGTCAGGAGGACATGGCTGCCCTTGGGGCACATTCGCACCTGCTGACCCATCCTCCTAAGGAAGACCCTGCGGAATGTGGTCCTCAGGTGACAATCATGACAATTAGATCAGCTTGAGCAGCAGCTGGTCAGGAAGCTCCCAACCTATGCAGCCTCAGTAGGTCCCTAACAACCCGTTGGACTCTCCTGTTGGGTGCATATTATTAGAAGCCAACTTGCTCAGGTGCTCAGCTGGCAATTGGCTGGTTAGTCCTAAGTACAGGAGCCGAGTGTTCATTCAACCTGGGATCAGGGCAGTGCCAGGCTGCGTCCCGGCATCTCTGATGGAGGAGCCTGTGTTGGCGCTTGCAGCTCTGTAGGGATTACGTCCACCGCTGGGATCTTCTTGCTCCGCCTCCGCCTTTGACATTACTGTTGAAAGAGAAAGCAGAGTCAGGTGGACCTGGTTCGAATCCAAGCTCTGACGATACAGGCTGTGCCCATGGACGATTTATCCGTCTCTGAGCCTGCTCTCCAGAGAGGGAGTGATGAGAATTCCCGGCTCCTGGGGCTGTGAAAACGGCAGTGCTTCATGTGTGGAGGTCCCCAAGGGCCCCTGGACACGTAGCCACTGTCCCTTTTCCTTCTTAGAAGCTTTTCTGGATCCAGGTAGGAAATTAGGCTGCTGTTTCCCTCCCCTCATTGTCACCATCTAGAGAGACATGTGTCCCTTCTAGAATCATCATCACTCTTTCCTGAAGAGCTCTCGCTAAGGGGATTCACTGGGTATGAGTCTCCCCCACAGCAGTTTGTCAGCAGTGGGGACCTCTCCCCGGGAGCGCAGAGCGCAGGGGCTCAGCTCTCGCTGTGTAACAAACCCTGCAGGTCCAGCCTGCCCGCAGCCAGGTGGTTTGTCACCTGGGGTCTCTTGCTGGATAAGAGGTGAGAGCATGAGGTGGAGGTTGCCCCTGGGAACATCTCCTGCTGCCTGGGCTGGAATGGCACAGGCGTCCAGGCCATGGGGTGCGGGGACTTCTCAGGCTTCTGTCTCCCAATTTGACCCCCACGTCGTGGTGGCTCAGGGCAGCCAGGCTTCTTAACTGGCAGCTCCGGGCTTTAAGAGCCTTACACATGGGCCCACTGTGATTACATGGAAAAGTGTTCTGAGAAGAAGGAATGGCTGATGCGAAGCCTCTGAGCTGGAGAGAAGTGTTGTTTTAGTTTCACTCTCAGTAAACGGGAATGGTGAGTAATATCCTGTGTGTGAAGCTGCCGATGACTCAGCTCAGATGAAGCTGAGTGAAGGATGGGTCCTGACCCCACTTAGAGGAACAGGGGGCTCGTGAGATGCTACAGGTGCTCATCACACAGGTCACCATCCCAGATGTCATTGTGCCCACTTGGAGCTCCAGGTAGGACTGGAGTCTGGATGTGGAGACATCTGTCACCAAGGGGACATTTCTTCTGCCCTCGAGACCAGAGTTATGAAAGGATCCCCGCTCTGTGCCAACACCAGAAGGTCTTCCACATGTCACCTGTCCGTAATGGGGTATTTTTAGTATCAGCCTGGACTGGGGAGGCCAAAAACTGTACTTGAAAGCACGGGGCCCAGGCCTGCAGCTGCCAGGACAGGGCACTCAGGGGCCTGGGTTTGGGGGTGGGGCAGGGAGGAGGTGGGGTGAGCAGGTGATCGGGGCACATCTGTTTCTCAGGATGGGACACCAGGGCTGTGTTTCAGATGCAGCCGCAAGTGCCCCGTCCTCTGGGGACCCTGGTGCTGCTGTCCCTTTCCCTCCACAGCCCACCATGTGGCCGGTGAGGTGAGCTCCTGGACACAGGGCCACCATCCTGAGTGCCCCCCTCACCCTCAGCTGAGTGCAGGTGAGGAGGTGCAGAGGCCTGTAAGGGCCATTCCTCATCCTCGTGAGGTGAGGACCCATCTAGAGCTGGTGTCAGGGAAGTGGGCAGGCCAGAGTCGACGCACCTGTTTCTCCCAAACCCTGGTTTGCTCTTGGCTTAATTGGTGTGAGATACACTTTTCAAATCAAAACAACTTTAATTTTTTTTAAACTATAAAATATTGGTAGATGTTCATCAAGAACATTGTTTAGATAATATAGAATGATTTAAAGAAAAATGAATCGATCCCACTAATCAGAGAAAACCACAATTTAGTAAATATCGTTCTAGACCATTCTGTATTTTGATCGCATTTTATTTGTTTCATGTTTTTTTTTTAAAAGGCTCAGCCAACGTGCTGCTGACCATGGGTTTCCCTTCCTCTCCCCTGCGATCCAGGCCCCTCCCTGCCACCCCAGCACAGGATTGAAGCCTGAGCTGAGGACTGTGGGGGAGGGGCCGCAGCAGGACAATGGGGCCTTGTGCTCTGTGTAGGCAGAACTCTGCTGGACCCCACTGGCCAGCGCCTTGGCCCCTTGCGGAGTCAGCAGTCTGCCCGTGCGGGTGGGAGGCTGGTTCAGAGGGGCTCAGTCCAGCGGGAGCTCTGGCTCCACATCAGAGGGCCCGCGGTGAAGGCTGTTTTGGTCAGGAAGCTGGGGACATGTGTCCTGGTGGAGAACAAACCGGGCCTTGCCTTTATCTGTTCCCTCCTCCCTCGGGCTGCAAACAAAAGGCCGCAGGTAACAGGGGCCAGGAGACATTGTGACACCGGATGTTCCCAGCACTTTGGATATTTCCTCTGCCGTCTGACTGATATGTCCTAGAGAAAGCACTCGGGCTCTCGGGGGAGCTTGGGGCTGTACAAACTCCAAACAGAACACAGAAATAACAAAGCCATAAATCTCACCTGAGGCCTCCAGGTCAGGCTGCACCATGTGGCCACGGAGGCCACAGAGGGACAGAATGTGTCAAGGAGAGATGCTCCCCACAGCCCCATGCTGGGGCTGGCTCCCATGGGACTCATGAGCACTTGCAAGCTGAGCCCTCTTTGTGACAGCAGGTGGGAGCTGGGCAGGCCAGGCACTCGGGAGGCGGTGCGAGGCAGGGCCAGGGCTCCATGCCTGAGGCCAACCCATCTCTGTTCTCCATCAGATGAGTGAGTTTCCTAACCTGATGAAGCTGAAGGTTCCTCCTCTGCCCCTCTGACAATGTTCGATTTCAAGGGTGACACAAGGTGGTGTCTATCAGGTGTGGAGTGAGAAGCCTGGGACACAGTTTGCACTCAGTCATTCTCCTTGTTTCTTGTCACCCAATCTTCTTACGACTGCAGTGAGGTTTTAGCCTGTGTCCCTTCTGCAAATAGAAGTCACTCCAGGCATTTCAGATGGAGGCATTTAATCCAGGAGGGTGGTTTTACAGGCGAAGAGCTCACGGCAATGCGAGATCACGGGGCATCAGCAGCAGGCTCGCCAGCACTCCCGGGGCTGTAGGAACAAAGCGGGAGGTAATTCTGTGGAACCCAGGAGCCAGGACTACCTGGTGAAGCTGGAACTATGGTGGCAGGGTAGGAACAGAGAAGGAGGGGCATCCCTACAGGGGCTGGAACCAGAAAGAAGATGGGGGAGAGAGACTCTGACCAGAGATCAGAGTTCACGGGAGCCTGGGAACTGTAGCTCCCTGAGCTACACAGGTGGGCAGGGTGGATGGGGCAGCCCAGGGACCAGCAGAGACCAAGGATCATGGAGGTTACTCATGGGGACAGGGGAAGAGACTTTTTCGCCTTTAATCCTAGCTTCCTACTGTTCAGTTGAGTGACATCGAATAAATCATATGATATCTCTTGGCCTTGGTTTCCTCATCTGTAAACAGGGGCTACTGAGAACTGTCAAAGGCTGGGGTTGTGGTGGAGAGCAAACCCAACACTACCTGCCGAGGGCTTGGTCCCACACAAACCCTCCCTAAACATCAGCCCTCATGGAGTTCAGAAAACTGGGCTCGACCAGTGTTCAGATTGAGGTCCGAGTGCACCAGCAGACTCTGCCCAACACCAGCAAGGCACTTAGCATCTCTGGCCTTGGGGTCTTCTTCAAAGAAACAGTTACAACAACCACCTTCCTGGGAAGGAATCACTCGTAAAAGTTTGCCATGTCATCTTCCAAGAATGACGTAAGCTCCTTGCTGAAGGTGGCTTTGTGAGAGGAGGAACTGGGGCAAAGCCATCTCCCCGACTGCACACATTCTTCAGGGCTTAGAGAACTGTTAGCTGTTACTGCAGTGGAGACTTTGCGGGTCCCTGGACACGTGGGCTCAGGTTCCTGCTTTTCCTTCCCCTCATTTGGGGATCTACACGTTCTTGACACCCTGGCACGGCCTGTTGGCTTCCCGTCCTGACTGAGTACACGCTGACCTCGTAATTGGGAAGAACGTGCTCTATTTCTGGGTGAGAGCCTCTGAAGTGACATGTCCCTTCCAGGGAAGGTCTTGATGATGGCCACGTGCTGAGTCATCCTCACCACGCCCTGCCTGGACCCCTGACTTGGGAGTCTCCTTTGCAGAGAGGAGGGAGGGTGGTGTTGCTGAAATGTACCTGCCTGCTTCAGACCATGTGGCAGGACCTCTGGGGACCGGAGCTCCGTGGCAGCCTCTGCACTGCCTTTGTCACACTGTTGTTGGTGTGGGTGGGTGGAATCAAGCGTGTGAGGCGGCTCAGCGAGCTGTATTCCAAGTGAGCTTTGGATTGGATTTTGCCAGCTCTGAACTGAGTCCTGAGTGGCTATCACGAGGTAAGTCATTGTCTCAACAAAGTGTCTACAGAGGAAGTGGTGGCAGTTATGACGACGACGGTGGCAGTGGCGATGCTGGTGGTAACGATGATGACAGTGACCATGTGACGACGGGATGATGGTGATGTTGGAGAAGAGGTCTCTGGCCCCAGAACCCCCTCCTTGGGTCATACCGTGTATTATAAACATGACACCGTGGATAGTGTGTGATGTTAGGTATGGACACAGCATGTAAATATTACACAACACACGCGCCTTACATAATACAACAGGGTAATGCAATGTGTGTAGATTGGCATGACCTGTGTTTACGGAACCCCAGGATGTGGCTGGGACACCCCGTGAGTTGTAAAATCAGACGCGTTTGCACTGGCCCAGACGCCCAGGTGTTCTTGCAGGAAGGAGAAGCTAGTTTCTCTCAATCCTGAGAACTCCTTGGAAGATAACCAGAGCTTCATGACGAAGAAGAAAACAGGGTCAGGGACAGAGTTTCAGAACCAAGATAAGAAGAGCTGGTGTTCAAGACCCCGGGGGAGAACTTGCCATCACCGCCCCATTGAATCTTTCCAGAAACACCTGCACTTGGAAACAGGTATCGAGAGTTCCTCTTTGTAGGTAAGAGAATGTGGCTCTAAGGAATGGTGGGCTGTGCCTGCTGAGGGCACCCGGCTCTGTCACCCCCAGGGGCTGGGACTGCCTTCTGGGAGCAGCGCCAGGCTGCCATGCCCTAGAGCGAGCTCCTGAGGTGTCTATGCAGCTCATCCTGTGGGGCAGGAAGGAAAGACTCCAGACATAATTAGCAGTGCTCCTAGCGAGTGGAAAGTTCTCAGGAAATGTATTATCATTAGGGCTGCCTCTCACCTCCTGGAGGGCAGAGGGCATGCAAGTGGGGCTACTGCTCATGTGCTCCTAGCCAGCTTCCCCTCTGAAACCCTTCTCATCACAAAAAGTGAAATCAAGGTTGCTCCCTGGTGTGAACTTGTCTTCTGGCCATGTTTCAAAGAGGACCAGAGTGGCTGTCGGCCCCCAAGGGCAGGATCTAGGCACGGCTGGTTGAAGGGGTCTCCAATTACTGTGTAGATTCAGGACCTTCACCTAAGTATCCAGTGCCTCAGTTTCCCCATCTCCAAATAGCCAGAAAACAGGGAGGAGGGTATTGTTTGGAGGACCGCCAAGGTCCTCTCTGGGTCTGAAGATTCTGTCTTTAGGCAAAGAAAGCCCAGAGAGGCAGCCTGACCACATGACCCCGAAACTCAGTGTCCTGCAAAATGCAGAGAAGGGAAATGCCCACGTTTGGGCTCCACCTGCTGGGTGACCTTGCAGGAGATCAGATGAGCTGGTCCATGTACTGTGTGAAAGCACTTGGCACTGAGAGGCCTGCCACATCCCCGCTGCCCTCGGGAAGGCGGTGTCTCATCTCTGCCTCTCCTGCTCCAGGTGGGGGCTCTGGATTGTCACCCCTGGTGGGGCTCGCAGGGAGGGACTTCCCTGGGAATTAGGAGGCTCCTTCATCATCCTGTTTCTTTCACCCCGTGACACTCATCACACTCCAGTGTTGCTCTTGAAATTTAGTTTGAGGAATGACCCTCCAACATAGGTGGTGGAGATGTCTGGGTAAGTACATACGCCTGAGAGCAGATGTGGAAACACCTAGAAGGCCGGTCTCAGGAGAGGCTATGTGGTGCCCGGCAGGGCAAAGGGGCCCAGGGCAGAGTCTTTCCCTGCAGGATTCACCCATGAAGCCGGGAGAGTAGGAGCTGCCAGCTCTGACATGGGTGGGTTTGATTTCTGCTGAGGAAGGGTCAGTGAAGGGCAGGTGCTTCAGAGCCCTTGGACACTGTCCCTGCCCTCCTGATCCAGCCCAGGGGACCCTCCTAACCTGGCCACAGGTTAATGGCCGGGCAGGGACATCAATGGTTGTACGTTCGGCCCCTCTATTGTGGCTCCCTCCATTTCTGCTCCCTTCTCGTCTCACTCAGAGATGTGTCTGACCACAGACGTGTCTGACCATAGACGTCTCAGAGTTTCACTGTTTGAGACAATTCTTGTCCGACTGTGCCACTTCCAGGGAAATTCTCCGGGTGCCCTGGGTCCAGCTCTTGCTTGTCAGACACTCTCTCTCTTTCACCAGAACAGGACCTAGCAGGTCTGGGCAAAAGCTTCCAGGGTGACGAGTGCACGCAGCCCCCTTCTACAGGTGGAGAAACCGGGGCATCCTCAGGCTGTCTCCTGAAAGGCCTGTCTCTCTCCTTGCTGGGACCAGGGCTGGCGTTGTCCTTGCTTATGGTATTCGCATGGTCGACGCTGCCTCTCCCAAGGATGCCTGGGTGACCTGCGGAGGAGGAAGTCTTGAATAAACTTCAGGAAGGACAAATCCGTTCTCCCACTTTCCCAGAGTCCAAGGGCTTCCACACTTTGGGAACGTGTTGATTTTGAACCTGAGCCCATCTTGGACCTGGACATCGATCAAAGAGAGTGTATTGTTTTTCCTAAAGTGTGGGGACAGAACGGGTCAGCAGAATTTCAGGTGTTTGACTCAGCACTTCCTCTGAGGCCACCTTCCCCACACAACCCCCACCTTCCCCAGGGCATGGCCCCCACTGCAGGACACCAGCCTTTCCTTGGGGCTTCCTTCTCAGGAGGCCTCTGCATGGAGGTCAGGGCCTGGGATTTGGAAGGGGACGCTCCACTGGGGTAGATACACCCTTTGCCAGCTGCTTGGAGTGGTTGCAGGCACACCCCCCTTTCTTTCCCTGAATCTCAGCCTGTCCTATTTAAAATGGGGGATAGGAACGGTGACCACAGTCACCCCTGCAGAACCAAGGTCCGGACACAGGAGAACAGAGGATACGCGCACAGTCCTGGCAGGGTTTCTGGCACAGACAAAAACACCTGTAGCAAGCCTCTAGTGACCTGGTTCTTCCTTGACCTCCTCAGAGGTCACCTTAGTGTCAGTGGGGGATTCCCGAGCCCACCCCCAGCTTCCTTCTTTTAACACCTGCTTCTTTCTCTCCAGGACCTGCTGGGGCTGAAGGAGGCTCCGTGGGCCCTGCAGACTCAGCGCCCTCTGAGGCCCCCCCACCAGCGAGGACACAGCAGGTGGCAAATACCCCTGAGTTTTTGTTTCTTGGGAGGATAATTCTGAGGTGCCTTCTGCATGGGTCCACGATGGGTTCCTGACAAGTATAGCTTCTGGTCAGCCCACTGGCCCTCCTGGGCTTACTATGGCCCCATGGGCTGGCTGATCTGACTTCCCCATGCCCCTCCTGGCGCTTCCCAAATCCACTGCTAACTCACTCACTTGCACCCAGGTCCTTATCTGTCTTGTCTCGGTGTTTGCTTCAGGAAGGGCACAGCTAAGATAGTATCCAGGAAATATTAGCTGACATTGTTATTCTGCTAAGCTGGATGCAGAATGAAAATAAATTCATGGTCAAATGTTGTCCTGTGGGGGCCGGTGAGAGTCCTGTGTAGGCAATGCCAGAGAGCAATGTGGAAACACCGTTTATTTATCATGAACTTTTATTGAGCAGCTAAGGTGAAGGGGGGCCCAACAATGCCATGACCCCACTCGGGAAGGGGAATCTGTGGAGCAGAAATGGTTCTGGGGGCGGGGCCAGACCAAGTATGAGCCCCAAGTGTAGGTACAGAAATGGTTAGGGGACATGTAACCCAAGGGGTGGCATCTGGTCTGGGGAAGGCGGGTCTCAAGCTTGTGGACAGGGGGCTTCCTGGGAGAGTCTGACACAGCTGATGGAACTCAGAACCAGCGCAAGGGCCCTCAACTTGGAGAATCTCATCACAATTCAGGCCGGAGATTTTGAGGACTTCCCAAAGTTTGCCTTGATGTTGAGGAGAGGGATTGAATACCATTTTCCCGTAAGAGAGCACACGTGGGATGGAGTCTTTCTCATGAGAACGTTTGTTGGGCTCCTTAGAGGCCAGGCAAGGAGGCTCCCAGCCTCCAGGTAGAATGGGATTGGTAAGACCTTCATTCCTGGTGAACTAAATGTTCTCTGCACTTAACCCAGGACTGCAGACTGAGACTCAGACAGCACTTAGAACTCGCACAGCAACGCCATGGCATGGTGGGGAGCAAGGGTTTGTGCTGAGGGCTGCACCCTTCTTCCCAAAGTTGGAGCTGGCCTGCTGCTGCTGGGGGCTCAGTCCTGCCCCCGGGGCCACTGAACTCCCTCTTGATGCTGTCGACCAGCCTGGCGTTAATGACATGGACTGTCTTGTGCATGAATGCTCCCAGGATTTCCAAGTCTGCTATTGATTTTCAGATTGCAAACAAAAATGCATTCATTCGCAGGGCCTTGCCATAGCCTCACATTATCCACTTAGAGTCACATTACAAAAATAGCTTTAAACAGTTTTGCTTGAAATATTGGACACATCCACTCACTGCCAATGACATTTTGTTTGGTTGTCTAGCTTGGCTTCGGGGCATAACTTTTCACGCGGAGGGCGTACACACCCGTCACTTTGACACAAGCAGGGATGTCGGTGTTTATTTTTGCCTCCAGAAAATGATGGGGGAACAGGGTGGATAAAAAGAATTTCCAGAAAGGCCCATGCCAAACTTTCACCACGTCTGTGCAGGCCCCAAGATCCTTCCCCAGCTTTTGAATTCCTTTGGTGGAGGGAAGAGTCCACTCCCCAGCCCTGAAGCGCCTCTCTGGGGCTGCCCAATGGCAGTGGGGCCTGGCTGGAAACCTGGCCTTCTCTCACCCCTGGCTGCCCTCAGACTCGTTTGGGGAGCTCTTTAAAAATGCCAGTTCCTGAGCCTCACCTAAGACCCATCACGTCATCATCTCCCTGGTGGGGCTCAGCACTCCTCGTTTTAATGCTCCCCAGCATTTAACCAGCAGCTGAAGTTGGGAAGCTCTGCCTGGAGCCATTCATGGGGTGGCGCAGCAATCCATGCTCTTTGGGGAGAGAGTAAGGTTGGCATAACAGCAGGGAAGCAGCAGCCTTATCTGGGGTGTCATTTTCTGGGTCCACCTTGTGCTTCTGTCTCTGGCACATTCCACCCCCTCACCCCGTCTCTCACTCCGAGACCCCATTTTGGAGCATGGTCTAGTTCTCCCCACAGTGTTCCCTTTACGATGCAGACAAGCCCATCCTACCACCCTCAAGAACTTCTCCATGGACTCAAGACAAAGGCAAAGTCCCTGCCATGACTGTCAAGACTCCCTGGCCTGGCCGTGCCCGAGTCCCTGTGTAATGGTGTGCTGTTCAGGGGCACAGGCTCTGAAGCCTGCCACTGGGTGCATGCCTGCCCATCTCCCCTGGTGAGGGACCTCTCTGCCTGGAAAAGGGGAGTGTTTGTAGGGCCCACCCCCAGAGGCTGCAGTGACAACTGAGTGACTGCACTGGTGTGAGGCCCTGAGCTCTGTGCCCGGCACATGGGGCTGGACATCCAGTCGGTGAGCTGGTGCTTCATCCACCTGCTCAGCCCTCACCCTCTGGGCACCCTCCATGCTGACCTCTTTCCATCCCTCTTACTTGGTACACAGTCTTGTCTTCCCGGGATGCTCTTCCTTTCCCTTTCTCCCTAGACAATGCCACTTCCTCCAGAAAGTCTTTCCTGATTCACCTGCCAAGGTTCAGTGTTCAGGAGATTCATCATGGCAACTTTTATTTCTTTCTTGGATGACTTACCACACTTCAGTCGCTATCTGTGTGTCTCTAGAATATACATCCTATGAGGGCAAGAGCTGCATACACTTCTTCACTAAGTTTCCCCACCGGCATGTAAATAGGTGCTCAGTAAATACTAATCAAATGACTGAATTCCACTGATGACAAAGCCTTCATTCATCTGTTCTTTATCTCATCTTTGGGTGGGGCTGTGTGGTTCATGCCCATGTGTCCGGGTATTGATGTTCAGCCAGAACAAGCCTGGGCCTCTCGCTTTGCTCTGCCAAGACATCTGACTCTGTCCCTGAGTTGACCTAGGTCCAGGGGCTCTTGCTTAGAGTAGACTTTGTCTATTTATACACCCAGGGCTCTCCCTCTCTCTTCCTTTGGTTGACACACACACACACAGAGGCACCAACCTCTTGCCACATTTTTCATTGACATAAAATGTATAGACGATAAAATTAACCATTTTGGTCTTTTATTATTTTCCCGATTTCACTGATTTCTTTTCTCTGTGTTGTATTGGGTTGCTAAGCTTCCTTAAGACAAATGCTATATTTTGAATTCTTTGTCTGGTAGTGTGTGTCTCTCCATTTCTTTGGGGCCACCCTCTGGGAAATCATTGTGCTCTTTCAGAGCTGTTGCATCTCTTGGTGTTTTTATTTTTTTTGTAACCCATTTATTTGTTTATTTATTTTTGCAATTGAGAAAACATATTTAATGAATCACCATCAATTTTGTTTCAAGTGTATTCTTTCTCTTTATTTTTATATGTACATGTGTTTATTAGGTTTCCATTTTTTTTTGCCTTCACAAAATTAAAAAGGCTTAAAATGTAATATAACCATGTTTAAGATAAGGACTAGAAATAAAAACCTCGTAAAGAACGAAAGAACATAAATACATTCAGAAAAGGAATCAGACAATTGCTACATCGAAATATTAAGCAATAATAATAATAATGATGATGATGCAAAGAAAGTAACATTCATGTTGTCAAATTAGAGTACGTCTGTTATAGAATGCTTTGACTCTGGGATTCAGATGGAGCATCTCCTTGGGTTTTCCTGTTTCTTGTTGCCTTGTGTTCTCATCTACAGATTTTAAGAAGTAGGAACTTAGTCCAGTCTCTGAAGATTGGCTTAGCCTGGTAAAACGTAATAATTTTGAACAACGAGGTGACATTTACTGCATTGAACATGTTGTGCAACCACCGCCCACATCTAGTTCCAAAACCTCCCTCCAAAGGGAACCCATTAGCAATCTCTCCTCTTTCCCTGCTCTACAACCCTGGAAACCACTAAGATATTTTCCGCCTCTATGGATGTGCCAGTTTTGGACATTTTATAAAAAATGGAACCAAACGGACTGTGAGGCTTGGTGTCTGCCTTCTCTGACTTAGCATCACGGGTTCAAGGATCATCCACCCTGTAGCCTGGGTCAGAACTTCGTTTCTTTTGACTGAATAATATTCCGTTGCATGGATAAAGTATGTTTGGGTTCTTCCTCGTACCTTCCTAATGGCTTTGTGTTGGTTTCACCTTTCGGCTATTGTGAATAAGGCTGCCAAGAACATGTGTGCTTATGTCTGTGTTTGAACACTTGCTTTCAATTCTCTTGGGCACACGCCCAGGAGTGGAATTGCTGGGTCATATACTAACTCTAGGTTTCATCTTTCGGGTAACTGCCAAGCTCCTGGCGACTGAACCATGCTACATTTCAGCTCTTTTGGTTAATATTTATCTCTCCGCTTCACCCAAACGTGACTGTTCCAGATCATACCCCTGACTCCTAGAACCTGCCACTCCTCTTCACGTCCTCTCATCTTCTCTGACAGATTGAACCATGGCTAGACACAGAGGGACAGCCCGTCTTGGGTGAACCCCAGCCCTGCCACATATGACTTGAGTGTCACTGGGGAAGTTAACAGGCCATCTTGAGGTTCAATTTTGATCTGTAAAATGGGGGTGATAAGAGTGCCCCTTGCCCGGTGATAGAGTTGTTGTGATGATTAAGTGAGAAATTATTATGCAGGAAATTCTCAGAGCAGCCCCTGGCATGTGGGAGTGCTCATCCAGCTGGTGACACTGAGCTGTTATTTCAGGATGGGCAGAGAAGGAGAAACAGGTATGGCCCCTGCCCCTGGGGCCTTGCACTCCAGGTGGACAGAAAGACATACCCCAAGGGCCTCAGTCAGCACCCACTGGTTCTGAAAATGACCCCAAACCACAACAAATGTAAGACGGCAGTGCTAGGCTTCATGGTGCCAGGTACAAGCAAGCTGTTAGGAAAAGACTTACACTTGTTAATTTCTGACAAGGAAATATGGAAAATATGGAGAATCGGCACTAAGTTAGGACGTGTCTATGTGATTTAAGTCATCTAACCCCCTCATCCTCTGTAAAGTAACTGTTATTCTCCAGTTTGGCAAACAGGTGACCTGAGGGCCCACGAAGGAAGGGATCTAGACAGGCGTGTCCATCAGGATTCTGACCCGAGCTCATCTGGCTCCTGAGACCACTCTCTTCACGGTCTGGGCTCTTCCTCACTGATGATTCCAGCCCAAAGACAGTGTCTTGCCCATCCCCGTCTTCCCACAGACGGGCACGGCAGAGCCGTGGCTACCCAAAGGCTGTTGCTCAGGTTGGCTGAGAGACTCCAGCCCCCAGATCATATTTGTTTTTGCCCCGTGGAGAGTATTTTCATTTGCTCTGGATGGAAAAACAAGCTTTTCTGTTGTTGTGACTATTTCAAAGGGACCCGCCGGGCCACAAGATATCCGCTGGAAAGCCGAACCAGGAACAGCGCGTTGTTTCAGATGCGTTGATTTTTATCAGCTCTTGACCTCACTTATTTGTGAAGAGTATCTGGCTCTCCAGTCTGCTGCTTTGAAGGCACAAGTGGTAACTGACCAAATGTGTCCACAATGTGACAAGGACCTTCCTGCTCCCACGCTGGCCTGTTGCAAAGTGAGGGACCTGCTCCTGAGACAGGGACCTGGTGCAGGAGCTGGTGAAACCAGGGCTCCCACATCACGTGGACACAACCCCAGTGGAGCTGGGTCGTGGGCCGTGGAAGCCCCTTGGTGTCGTGGTGGCTTTGGTGGCTTTGGGTGCTAACGAGGAAGGAGCACTGTGGTGGACATCAGGAGGGGTGCTGTCAAGTGGGAATGGGAGGCGAGGTCAGTTGGGGTCCATCAGAGCCACAGGTCTGTTTGCTACACTGGGGACATCCCTGTGAGAAAGTGGCTGGATGTCTACGACCCTGGGGAGGGGCGACCATCTGACTTACAAGAAGAGCCACCAGGGTTTCACGGAGGTGGGGACACCCTGTACTCCACAGCCATCTGGCAAGATGCCCCTCCCACCCTGGCCTGACACCCTGTGGGCCTCAGCAACTTGGTCTATGTGGCGGGGTGGAGGTGACAAGTGACAACTCTGTCCACTTTACAACTTTACTGGCAGCTGAGATTCTAGATGTGGAAAATGCCACTGGTGCCAGCCCTGGTGCATTCTTCCATGAATTCCCAGACAAATCAACTTCCGGAATATTACTGGGCAGCTCACCACCCCCCACCCCTCCCGTCCACTTTCTAAAAACATCCAAAAATATCTCAAACATAGGACAAGTGCCCTGATCTCAAAACTAGTTTAGGAGATATAATAATGAGAAAACAGTTCTGGTTTCAAAGCAAAATCTACAAAAGAAAAGGCAAATTAAGTCAATTATGTTAACGTTTAATAAGTCTATGTTGAAATGTGAAACGGGGTCCCGACTTCACACTGCATACAAAAATAAACACCACGCTCATTTAGAAATTTACCTCAAGGGGCAGGACTAAAAATTTGGGAGAAAACGTGCTTGTGTGTTCACAGGCATATGACTGCAAAGAGGCCCTCTATCTCCTCCCTGCTCACTGCTTTGAACTCTGACGTGATAACAGGGTGACTCAAGCAGCAGCAGCTGTCTTGTGACCACGAGGACACTCCGAGAATGACGAGACAACTGTCTTAACTCCTGTCCCCAAAAAGCTACTGTTGATAACTTGACGGTTAAGGTTTACAGTAACGTCAGATCACTGTGGTGTAAATGGTTTGCATCTCAGACAAAACAAGGCCAGAGCAACACAAACGGCCTTAACATTTGCCTGGGTTTCCTTCTCAACTGTGGAGAGTGCTCTGAGGAGCACAGAAGTGGGAGAGAAAGGGGTATGGCTTTTTGCCTCTAGAAGCCACACCCCACAGTTTCCTGCAGGGCTTCTTAGGAGAATTTTGGAGGTTGAATTGGAAAAAATAAATCTCCCCAAGAAAAATGTTTAGAAATCGATGCCTGCATTTGCTCAGGCCAGGTCTCATTTGTGCAGGGCAAAGGTTTTGCTTCCCACATGAATAAAACTTCCTGAGTGCTGGTCTGGGGGCCACAACATCTGCTGTGTGGCATTTCAGACCTTTGCTAAGAATACACCCGCCCTGCCCACGAGAGGTCAGCTTAAACCTGGGCTCGGTGCTGTCTTTCTGCGCTGAGTCATTAGATTCACCAAATCCTTTCAGTGCCACTTGGGGGTCCCAGATAACCAGCAAAGCTCCCTAGGATCATAAGAAATAAAGAGTTTTTAAACAAAGCACCCATCCGTGCTGTTTCTTGGGCCCTGTGGCAGTCACTGTTAGTGGCCGCTGGGCCTCTCCCCTCCCTGCCCTGGCAGGTCCATGTCTTCCCCACCCACCCTGCTGAGCTGCAGCTTCTCAGCTTTGTGGCTCTATTGGTACCTGAGTGCTGGGTCCACACTGGAGCTGCCGGGAGTGTGACATGCATGGGCTTATGCAAAGGAGAAGGCAGCGCTGTCCCAGAGAGCCAAGGCCGGGAGCAGCCAAGTAGCTTCCCAGGGTCCTACGCTAGAAAGTGTCAGGCTGGACCCAAGTCCGCACCACGTCCAGGCAAATCTGTGCTCTTCTCAGAAGGGGATTCTCACGAACCCCCCACCTGCGGCCCAACGTGGATGTACCGAGGGCGACACCCCGAGGGAGATGCCCCAAGGTCAGCACATACTGCCCCTCAGCCAGCACCTCTGAGATGGCACCAGGAGGGCGCTGCAGGGCGGCCACGCTCCTCATTGGCTGATGGAGGAAGAGGGGGTTAGTGCACGCTAAATTCAAGCCTCTGACTGATCCATTCATCGACTGGGTCATTTCTTCACTGAGTATCCACAGCCCCCACTGTGTGACGTGTGCTGAGATGCCCTGAGGACTCTTCCACAGGGTGCGGGGAGGGTGGTGCCCCCGAAGGCACACCATACAGACTACGCATGGCTTTGCCACATACCTAAGAGAAACACAGCATCCATCCACACTTGTTCAGAGCAGATTCACAATGGCCAAGATTGGCAATGAGTGCCCATCAGGTGATGAACGCTACGCAAAGGGTGCCCATTCGGCCGGTGGGTGCTAGTCAGCCACCCCCAGGAGAGAGACACTGAACCTGCTGCCGCATGGATAAGTCTCGTGTGGATCAGGGCAGGGGAGGCGATGACTGGCTGCCAGTCTGGAGAACAACGGGCTGTTTTCTGAGTGACGAGCCTGCTCTGAAGTTCATCAACATTGTTCTAAGCTTGGCAATGGCTGCACAGCCTTGTGAACGGGTTAAAGCCCATTGAATCGTGGCCTTTCAATGAGCTATGTGGTGTATGAATGACATCTCAATGGGCCGCTGGGAGGTGGAGGCTGGGAGGTTCCTGAGACTAAATCCTTTGTTTGGTGTGGCTTCCTGAGGTGTCTATCTCAGGCTGCTCGGAGCATACCAGACCTTGATCCTGTGTGTGTGTGAGGTTGTGTGTGAGGCTCCGCAGGAACCCCCTGGCCCTGATGTTCAAGGTGCACCCACAAGCCTGGGCCCTGGGCACAGAGGCGGCTGCTGGTCCCTCATCCTCCGAGGAGCATTGTGTCGTGGAAGTGGCCTCAGCTGTGTGTGGGTTTCATTGGGGGCCTGTGCTTCCAGCACACACTGGCTGGGTTTGCGTCTCCCTGGCCAGGGTCCCTGTCCAAAGGGGCAGGAGGGTAGGCTCGGTGTGGATACCATGTCCTCCCCGCAGCTCAGCAGGCACCCGCACACACCCCCACTTCTTATTCCCCTTACTTTAAGTGATCTCTGATAGCCTTGTGACCCAGAGCAAATCAGTTTGTGATGATGTCAGAAGTCCCCAAAGCCCTCAGACAGTAACTGGGACTTCTCACTGTCTTGGGAGGCTGACCCAGTGAACCTGCTGCCTTTCCCAAGGTGTGCGTAGAGGGTGTTTCAGTGGGAAGCAGCTTCCTTTCTGGTTTTCCTCTTTGCCAGAGAACATGTCGACTGTGTGACCGTCGCCCACCCCTAGCCAGGGCAGAGGGCTCAGAGAAGATGGTTTGGAGCCTGGGCCCACGAGTCAAGCCCCATGGCTCCGGCAGCTTCCTTCCCCACCTCGGGGTCTGATGGTTGTTCAGAGCAGACGTGGGGAGTCCATGAGCAAATCCCCGCACAGCGTCTGGCCCATACAGCATTTTCCAGTTAATGGCTTAAATACCTCCAACTCCTGTTGATAACCATCTTTGTATTTAATAATTTTTATCATGAAATATATCAAGTGTCTGGGAAATCATGAGAGAGAACAGCATACCCACCAGCCAGATGTTTACACTTTTTTCTAAGATGGCAGCATTTTGTTAAAGTATAAGATACGATACGGAAAGGACGCAGTCTGGGGGATTTTCACAAAGTGACCACACCACATTGGCAGCATGTAGCACCCAGAGAGAGAAACATGACGTGGCCACTGACCCCCGAAGCCCCTCGGGGCCCTGTCTACCCCCCGAGGCTGAACCTCCCCAGGTCTCCAGGGGCAGAGATACCTGTGGTTGGATTTCATACAATCCTGTAGTAATAACATCCCTGAGTAGGACACCCCTGTGAGCTGCTTCTTTCCTGCGGTACCTGGCAGGTTCCCGCATGGAGCTGTGCTCTATAAATGCTCCTCACCGGACCTGCTCTGCTGAGCCAATGCATAGGCACTTTACCGCACAGACGTGGGGCAGGCGGGGCCAGTGACAGGTGAACAGAGCCCACTGTGGCACCCAGCAGTGCCCTTCGATGAGCATGTGGGGCTGCCAGTGCCGGCCACATGCCTGGCAGGGGAGCTCCGCACTTCACGAGGCTTGGCCGGGCAGCCTCCAGAGTGGCCGTGCCCTGTGAGGTGCTGACAGTGCTGCCCCAGCTCGGCCTTGCTGAGTCCTGTCGGCCCCTGGTATTGTGTGGCTCTGGTAGCCCCTCTGGCGGGTGTGAAGTGATGTCTCCTGTGGCCTCCATTTGCATTTTGCTGATGACTGGCAGGGGCTGTCTGCAGACGCGTCTCCCTAAATCCCGCTCGTGTGCGGCTGGGGCCTCACTCTCTCCTGTCCCTCCTTCCCTTCCTCCATGGTCTCTCCTGCCCTAGACGTGACCACGACGAATATTACCCGACCCTCGCCGCACCCACAGGTAAGTACCTAAAACAAGGCATATTCTTGTTTCAAAATTACATTTTTAGCTGTAAAAACCTTCACTTTCTTTCCTTTCCACTATGACCAGTTATCTCGCGTTCCTGGCTTCCTCTCCTGAGGTGTTTCCACCAACTCACGCAGTCACATGACACCCCAGGGTCGCACCACTCCCCACACTCACACCTGACACCACACGTCACACCCACATTCACAGCCACACTCACACCACACCCACACTCACACTTCACAGTCACACCTGACACACCTCACACTCACACCCGAACTCACACCCACACTTCACAGTCACACCTGACACACCTCGCACTCACACCCGAACTCACACCTCACAGCCACTCACAGCCACACTCACACTTCACATTTACACCTCACCCACACTCACACTTCTCACTCACACCTGACACACCTCACACTCACACTTGAACTCACACCCACACTCACTTCTCATTCACACCTGACACACTTCATACTTGAACTCACACCCACACTCACACCACACCTCACACTTCACATTCACACTACACCTTACACCCACACATCACACCTACGCTTCTCACTCACACCTGACACACCTCACACTCACACTGGAACTCACACCCACACTCACACTTCTCACTCACCTGACACACCTCACACACTGGAACTCACACCCACACCTCACACCCATACTTATCTCACACTCACACTACACCTCACACCCACACTCACGTTTCACACTCACACCGCACCTCACACTCACACCCACACTTCTCACTCACCTGACACACCTCACACTCACACTGAAACTCACACCCACACTCACACCCACACCCACACCCACACTCATACCCACACCTCACACCCACACTCATCTCACACTCACACTGTGCCTCACACTCCCTGGCTCCACCTGCCCCCACCTGCCTCAGCCCAGGTGTTGTTATCGTGCCTCTCAAAGGGATGGGGGGAGACAGATGGGGTAGGAGGCAGCGGGGGTCCCCTCACCTGCACTCCCCCACTTGCTCTGGGCTCTCCTAGCCCCACAGGCCCCTGCAACAGGTGCGGGACACTGGGAAGTTGCCCGGTGAGGTTAAGTGACTGGCCTGAGGGACAGCTGCAAAGTGGCAGGAGGGGCATTCTGACCCACACTGGTCCCAGCCCGTGTCCCCCTCAGCCGCCCCCAGCTGGCCTCTCACTGACACCTGTGTGTGGCCGCCGTCCTTACTGCCGTCAGCTGCAGCCCCAGAATTGGCCTTTTTGCAGCCAACAAGCAGGGCTGGGCCTGGGAGTGGGATTTCAGAGATTCTTCCAATCTCCGGGACACAGATTGTTCCCGTGCGATGCCTGGAACGTGTGTGTCCTCAGCTTGCCCGCAGGAGCCGTGGGACACACAGCTTGGCCACTGCACATCCGGTCCCCACACGCAGTTATCTTTATGTGGCACGAACTGTCTGGACCTGTCAGCACGCCCTGAAAATCAGATAATGTCTGGCAGTCACAGGCCTGACTCACTCATTGTTCCTGCTCATCGTCATTTTAGGGAATTCCTCCAAAGGGGGGCTCCTGAGGTGGCCCCTCAGTCAGTCCCCTCCCTTCTGCAGAGGAAGCTTTCTAGAATCCACAGGACAGGCTGCTCCTCCCCCAGTCTTTCCTGGAGGGGGCTCTGCCCTGCCAGCCCTTCCTGGGCTCGCCGTGTTCTCTGCCAGCCTTTGTTTGCTTCTCCCACTCAGTCCATGGAGGTGCCTGGGGCCCTCTGAAGCGGGTGCAGATGCTGGGTAAGCAGCGTTGGAGCTGCACAGAGGTTGTAAACCTCAGGCTTCCTGGGTGTGAGACAAGGAGGAGGAAGAGAGGACATGGAAAAGGAAAGGAAGGGGAAGGAAGAGCCAGGAGGAAGAATGGGAGGGGAGGAAGGAGATGCAATGGTGGAAAAGGAGGACGGGGGAGGGGAAGGGGCAGCCATGTTTGCTCCACCGTGTCTGCATTTTGGGAAGGGGGAGGAGGAAGGGGCAGCCATGTTTGCTCCACCGCGTCTGCGTTTTGGGAAGGGGGAGGGGAAGGGGCAGCCATGTTTGCTCCACCGCGTCTGCATTTTGGGAAGGGGGAGGAGGAAGGGGCAGCCATGTTTGCTCCACCGCGTCTGCGTTTTGGGCAGCAGCGGGAGGCCAGGGTGGTGCAGGGGTGTCCTCCCTTTTAGAGAACAACTTGTGAGCCGGGCAGCACTTATGATCTCACCCATTGGCAGGAGCCCAGACATGGAGTCGCACCCACCGGGACCCTTGGTCTTTAGAAAGGACGATGTCTTTGGGAAGGGAAAGGGGACATAGGGGAGCTGGTGAGTGTGGGGACAGACTTTCTTCCTGAGAACCCCGAGACCTGAATGCACAGAGCTATGTCTCAGTGTGTGCCAGGAGTGTCTCCAATTCCCGGTCGGTCTGTGCCGCAGCCAAGGTCCCTCTGTCGGCCAGAGTGAGGCCTGTGTGTGAGGAGGTCTCAGGGGGCGTCAGGGTGGGCGTGGGGCACATGGGGAAGGGCGCTAGTCAATGGCCAATGTGGGCTCCTGGGCTCGGCCCTCTGGGTGGCCCTGGGGGCCTGTGTCTACCCTGGGTGTCTGTCCCAGCAGCAGCCCATCTATAGTCCCCAGTCTAGGCATTTCTGGCCTGTCCATCTGTGAGTGGCCTTTTCATAAGGACACCAGTCGCGTCAGATTGGAGGCCAGTCCTACTCCAGAATGACGTTGTCTTAACTAATTCCGTCTTCAAGGACCCTATTTCCAAATAAGGGCATATTCTGAGCTCTGGCAGTTAGGATGTCTGCGCATGGATTTCAGGGGAACATGTTCAACTCCGTAGCAGAGTAGAAGGGGGCAGAAGGGCTTTGGCATCACACATGAGACAACTGGACCTGCAGGCCAGTGTTGCTGCAGGGGAGGGTGAGGGCATGTCCCCAGGTCACCACCAAGGCAGGGCACCTAAGGGCACTGCACTGGGAGCACCTGCTGTTTGCCGAAGGCTCGAGCGTGGCCGCCGTGGGAGGAGGGCTGCCTGGCAAGGCTCTTCCATCCCTCTTAGTGGGGCACCGTCCCCTCCTCAGCTCCTATGCAGCTCTGCTGAGGCCCTGGGAGGCTTACCTGGAGACAGCTGGCCGGGCCAGGTGGGAACCAAACTGGGTGGCTTTGTGGGCTCAAGATGGCAGGGTCATGGGGAGGAGAGCCACCGTCCAGACTCTCAGCACAGATTCGGAATCTGAATGGAGTCCAGGGATTTGGCATTTGAGGCCCCAGAGCTCGTTGCTAGCCACCCTCCTCCCCCAGAGAATAATCCATTTAAAACTTCTGAGCTGTCTAGACTTGTTATCTGGCCCCTAATTCCTGAGAGCCCGGAGCGGGCAGCAGCGGGGCTGTTGAGATAGCAAGAGGGTGAAGTCATTGGCGTAAATCCCTAGGCAGGAAGTCCGCTCCGGGGGACGATGGATGCGTGTGGGGCTGGTGCCCACACGGGGCAGATAACGCGTCTGGGCCCCGCCGGCTATTTCCTCCCCTTCCTCGGGTGTCCTATCGGCGTCCTCCTGCCTTCCTGCCTGTTCCTGCCCAGCTCTCTGGAGAAGCCCCTCTCAGGAAGGCCTCACTTCGTCTCAGTGTGAGGGATGCTGGGGACACTTGGCCTTGCCGGGCACGGGTGCTTTTTCTAAGTCACGGTGACGGCAAGGCCAGAGGCCCTCTGGAAAGGCCAGACTGTCCTCTGTCACTTTGTCATTTCAGCGAGTTCACTGGGTTAGGGAAAAATGACGTTTTCCCTCGCCAATATCCAAAGGTCAATGGAAGGCCAGGGGTGGGCATGGGAGGACTTGAGTTGATGTCAAACAGACCCAGAAATTTCCAAAAGTCCTGGGGGAAAAGCGAGGGACTCTTATCTGAGACAGCCCCTGGGAGCTGTCGAATTCTGAATAACCTCGGGTTTCTGGAAAGAATGGGTAATTTCATAGGCCCACATGCATGTTGGCTGATCCTGAGTCCTGGAGCTAGGGGTGGGTGAGAGGTAGAAAGGTCATTTGGTTCAAACCCCTGCCTCCAGGTGGGGCTCCCCCAGCAGCAATGAATCCTGTGTGTTCTCATATTCAAAGGACACACGTGGGGACTACAGGAGGGGAAGTGGCCCTGAGCACCCGCAGGGCTAAAGAGGTGGTAATCCCCGCCAGCTGTGCAGCCTCTGAGCCCCACCAGTGCTGAGCTGGGGGAACATCTGTGAAGAAGAGTGCACTGTGTCAGGAGGGCCACCACCCCACAGCCACAGCAGCAATGACACAGCAGAAGAGAAAATGCACTGAGAACTACTGTGAGCTGCTGGGTGCTGAGGGGCTGAGCACTGACTGTGAGCTGCTGGGACCTGAGGGCCTGAGCACTGACTGTGAGCTGCTGGGTGCTGAGGGGCTGAGCACTGACTGTGAGCTGCTGGGTGCTGAGGGGCTGAGCACTGACTGTGAGCTGCTGGGACCTGAGGGCCTGAGCACTGACTGTGAGCTGGTGGGTGCTGAGGGCCTGAGCACTGACTGTGAGCTGGTGGGACCTGAGGGCCTGAGCACTGACAGTGAGCTGCTGGGTGCTGAGGGACTGAGCACTGACTGTGAGCTGGTGGGTGCTGAGGGCCTGAGCACTGACAGTGAGCTGCTGGGTGCTGAGGGCCTGAGCACTGACTGTGAGCTGGTGGGACCTGAGGGACTGAGCACTGACTGTGAGCTGGTGGGTGCTGAGGGCCTGAGCACTGACTGTGAGCTGGTGGGTGCTGAGGGCCTGAGCACTGACTGTGAGCTGGTGGGACCTGAGGGCCTGAGCACTGACTGTGAGCTGGTGGGTGCTGAGGGCCTGAGCACTGACTGTGAGCTGGTGGGTGCTGAGGGCCTGAGCACTGACTGTGAGCTGGTGGGACCTGAGGGACTGAGCACTGACTGTGAGCTGGTGGGTGCTGAGGGACTGAGCACTGACTGTGAGCTGCTGGGACCTGAGGGGGTGAGAACTGACTGTGAGCTGGTGGGTGCTGAGGGGCTGAGCACTGACTGTGAGCTGCTGGGTGCTGAGGGACTGAGCACTGAGTGTGAGCTGCTGGGACCTGATGGCCTGAGCACTGACTGTGAGCTGGTGGGTGCTGAGGGACTGAGCACTGAGTGTGAGCTGCTGGGACCTGAGGGCCTGAGCACTGACTGTGAGCTGCTGGGTGCTGAGGGCCTGAGCACTGACTGTGAGCTGGTGGGTGCTGAGGGACTGAGCACTGACTGTGAGCTGCTGGGACCTGAGGGGCTGAGCACTGACTGTGAGCTGGTGGGTGCTGAGGGACTGAGCACTGAGTGTGAGCTGCTGGGACCTGAGGGCCTGAGCACTGACTGTGAGCTGCTGGGTGCTGAAAGCCTGAGCACTGACTGTGAGCTGGTGGGTACTGAGGGACTGAGCACTGACTGTGAGCTGCTGGGTGCTGAGGGGCTGAGCACTGAGTGTGAGCTGCTGGGACCTGAGGGCCTGAGCACTGACTGTGAGCTGCTGGGTGCTGAGGGGCTGAGCACTGACTGTGAGCTGCTGGGTGCTGAGGGGCTGAGCACTGAGTGTGAGCTGCTGGGACCTGAGGGCCTGAGCACTGACTGTGAGCTGGTGGGTGCTGAGGGCCTGAGCACTGACTGTGAGCTGGTGGGTACTGAGGGGCTGAGCACTGACTGTGAGCTGCTGGGTGCTGAGGGGCTGAGCACTGACTGTGAGCTGCTGGGTGCTGAGGGCCTGAACACTGACTGTGAGCTGGTGGGTGCTGAGAGACTGAGCATTGACTGTGAGCTGCTGGGACCTGAGGGCCTGAGCACTGACTGTGAGCTGGTGGGTGCTGAGGGACTGAGCACTGACTGTGAGCTGCTGGGTGCTGAGGGACTGAGCACTGACTGTGAGCTGGTGGGTGCTGAGGGCCTGAGCACTGACTGTGAGCTGGTGGGTGCTGAGGGGCTGAGCACTGACTGTGAGCTGCTGGATGCTGAGGGACTGAGCTCTGACTGTGAGCTGCTGGGACCTGAGGGACTGAGCACTGACTGTGAGCTGGTGGGTGCTGAGGGACTGAGCACTGACTGTGAGCTGCTGGGTGCTGAGGGCCTGTGCACTGACTGTGAGCTGGTGGGTGCTGAGGGACTGAGCACTGACTGAGGTGGTGGGTGCTGAGGGACTGAGCACTGACTGTGAGCTGGTGGGTGCTGATGACTGAGCACTGACTTAGCTGGTGGGTGCTGAGGGACTGAGCACTGACTGTGAGCTGCTGGGTGCTGAGGGGCTGAGCATGTGCCACCGAATCTCTTCTCATCCTAAGAGCACACTGTGAGCCTACGAGCTGGGGTCTCTTGTCATTATCCCCAAACTGAGGCTCAGATGAAAGGCATTTTCTGTGGGCACCTGGTTTGTAAGAAGTGAGGTTAGAATATGGACCCATGGGCTGACTTCAGTGGCTCAGGATGAAATTGCTGCATGCTTTTGTCCTGAACACTTGTGTTCTGGTCCCAAAGATCTCTGTGTCTTGTTCACCTTGTGCTGAACAGGTGGGGGTGGTTGAGGCTGGCTCAGGTTACGTGGCTGATAACCAGGGAAGTCAGGATGCCCACTTGCCTCTCTAGACACACAGCCCCCGCTGGGCCTCCCCTGACCCTTTGTGTATGGTGCCCTCTGGCAAAATCCAAGCTCTTGTTAGCGATCCGTGGTGGGGAGAGGGAAGTGCCTGCCCGGGTTTCTCTTTGCCCACAGTCCAGTCAGCAGTGATAGTGAGACCTACCACAGACATGACAGCAAGTCATGCTGTGAGGACAGCACCTCGATGTCATTAAGAGGGGTGCGTTGAGGCCTCCATGTCATCAAGAGGGGCACGATGGGACCTCCATATCATCAAGAAGGTTGTGACAAGACCTCCATGTCATCAAGAGGAGCTTTCCAGAGCTACCGAGGGGCCTCAAGTCTCACTCAGCTGAATATGGAGCCTCGGGTTGGGGTCAGACTGCAGGAAGGGGACTGCAGAGATGGCCAGGAGGGAGTCCCAGGTGGCCGTGGTGGGGGACGCTGCCTTCCACACGGGCCTATGGGAAAAGCAGTGTCTATAAGGAGGGGCCTGTTAGTAGGGGCCCTTGAATGGACAGGTGATGAGCCAAGCATGGGAGGGAATATGTGTTGGTCACGAAGGTAGACACCTGCCAGCATCAGAGAGTGTGTGTGCACGCCCAGGTGTGTATGTGTGGTGTGCCCGGGTCCATGTGTGTACATGTGCACACTCTGCCCATACACGGCCTGTGTGTTAACGTGTGCTCAGGCACATGCGTGCACAGTCACTGCGTGATAAGGCTTTGGTCCGTGAAGGATGCCATGTGTGGGTGCTCCCATCCGATTGTGAGACCATGTTTTTACTGCACCTTTTCGGGTTAAATGTGTTTGGAGCTGCGCCTACCGCTATGTTGCAGCTGCCTGTGGTGCTTGGCACACGGCGGAGTTGGGGTTCTTCAGCCGTGGTCCGTGCTGCACGAGCCCAGATGGAGATTCTAGAATGTCAGGCAGAAGCCAAGCTCTCCCCACGCCCATCGTTGCCCAGAGCACACTTTCCTGCTGGTTTAACAACAGTTCCCTTTGGAAGTCAGGAGGGCCCCCCAGGCAGAAGGCTGGACCACAGGGAACGATGCCCAGTCTTATTGGCTTCCTTCGGAGAGATTCCGGTCAGGAGAGGTGGGGTCAGGGGTTATCCACGGGTGGGCAGCTGGGGCAGCTGGGGGCCCTCCCTGCAGCATCGGCTAAAGCTATTAGGGGCCCTCCCTTCTCGGCCAGTCATGTCTGCCTTGCTCCTGGCTTGGGTTTCTGACCCTCGAGCTGTCCAGTGCTGCGCGGGGCCCAGGGCTGAAGGGGCTTCCGAGATTCAGGTGAGGGGGGCAGGGCAAGAGAGGCAAAGGCTGGCACCCTTCAGGGACAGATCCAAGGCCCCTGGGCAGGTGGGTTTGGGGTGGATATCTGTCCCTGCTGCTGAGGGTTGGGGTGACGCCAACAAGTGGCAACACAGTGACCTGTGGGGACAAAATGTTCACAGAGAGAGAGACCTGGGGCCTTCCTGCTCAGATGGCTGGTGGCCTGGTGCTTCTCACTGTGAGATGTGGGCAAGTCTGGACATGGGCTGGGCTTCCGGGTCCATGTCTGCACATGGGGGGAACGCAAGCTCCTTTCCTTGTGACGAAATGAGCTGACCACAGCAATGGCCTGGCAGAGAGAAGATGGGTGATGCAGCGGCTCTCTCGAGGCACCGCTCTTCCAGGGTGCTGTCCCAAGCACTTTGCCCATAGTGACACAGTTGGTCCTCACATGCATTTCACAGTCGAAGAAACTGAGGGGAGAGAAATGAAGACACTCAGCCCCCCTGTTAGAGCTAGTGAGTGGCAGAACCCGGATTCAAACCGAGGTCGGAGCCCAGGGGTCCTCCCCATCCTCCCCCAGCTTCTCAGCCCCAGCTTGTAACCCGTGTGGCTACTCCACCCTCTGTCACTGATGGTCTTCAGCCCATGTGAGCTCCTGCCTATGCAGGTGAGGGTGACTCAAGGCTGCGGTGGCCTCTCAGACGAGCTGGGCCTGTAGGACAGCCCCTCGCAAGGCCAGCTGGGAGGAGTCGTCCTGTCCGTCTCCAGGGAGATTCATGCTGCTAGGCGGCTGTGTGCGTTAATTTCCTTCTCTTTCATTAATCATGCTCGGGGCTCATTCCTTCTGACAGCCAGGAGCCGCCGCCTGCAGCCAGAAATCTCAAATCCCGCGCTGAGGAGGGTTTGGGTGGACAGGCCTGCAGCTCCTCCGTGGAGACTGTAGCCCTGCCCTGTGGAAAGGGCAGCGGGTCGTGCCCCACCTAGATCTCCCCCTGTGGGAAGGGGCCACCTCCCCCTGCAGCTGCCCGCTGATGAGCTTGCTCAGCACAGGACAGGGACCTGCACAGCATCATGCCAGAACTAGGAGGGTCGATTTCTGCTTGCTTCTTTTTTCCTGTTTCATCACCTTACTCAACTGTCTCAAAGCCCTTTGAAGGACAAATAGCCCTTTGCAGGTAAGGAGGTGACAGCCAGGGAGGCAGGAGGGACGAGGCTGGGATAGCAGGGTGCCTGTGGCCAGAGCTCCAGCCACACCCTGGCTTCTACCCCCACCCCCAGGCCTACGTCCCTGACAGCCTTATGGAGATGACATTCATATCCCACAGGTGTTCCACATTTAAGGTGTGAAATTCGTTGTCTTTTAGTATAGTCACAAACCGGGCAGCCATCACTCCAATCAGTTACAGAACATTCTTATCACCCCCAAACCCAAGAGAGTGACAGAGAGCTCACTGATGCCATCATGAGGGCCCATGACCTTCTGTGAACTCAATCACCCCTCTAAGGCCCCATCTCCAATACCATCAGACTGGGGGTTAGGCCTTCAACATAGGCATGGGGGGCACAGTTCAGGCCATTTTCCCAAACCATTGGTTGATTTCTTTCCTTCTATTTTGTCCAAAAAGCTTTTGTACTGAGGAATAGCCTCCAACGCTGAAGTAACAAATCAAAAATGTTTATCCCAGGTGGTGCCTGTGCTCAGTGGTTAGAGCACCAGTCACATGCTCTGGGGTTGGTGGGTTTGAACCTGGCCTGGGCCAGCTAGGCAACAATGGTAACTGCAACCAAAAAATAGCCGGGTGTTGTGGCAGGCACCTGTAGTCCCAGCTACTTGGGAGGCTAAGGCAAGAGAATTGCTTAAGCCCAGGAGTTGGAGGTTGCTGTGAGCTGTGACACCACAGCACTCAACTGAAGGTGACATAGTGAGTCTCAATTAAAAAAAAAAAAAGAAAGAAAGAGAAAATAATGTGTATCCCAGCTTCCAAGTCATGAACCAGTTGCCAGCAGCATTTTACCCGGCTTTACCATTTTTTGCTTTAATATGCATATCTGAATTTACATATCCAGTGTCTTCTTAACTGTTCAACATGTGGGTTGTTTCCTATTTTTGAAAAGCAACTGGGCTCCCAGGGGAAATTTCACATTGAAGTCTTTCAGCCTTATTTCTTATCACAGTGTAGTTTTTCCGAAACTGTATCACACCTAATCAATTTTACAAGATTTTGGCAGTTCCCCTTAACTGAATTTTCAGAGTTCGATGCTGTGTTTGATTGGCATGAAAGCAACGCTGTGGGGTGAGTCGGGGACACAAAAGTCCCCAGGATGTCCCAGCCCGGGCACAGGAAGGTGCCGTCCTCGCCACACCCCTGAGCTGCCCGGAGGAGAGGGGGGGAAGATGTGGCCAGGAGCCCACAGAGTGGGACAGCCCATGGTAGCCTGAAGGTCCTGGAACAGGCACTGACCAGAATCGCTTTCAGTGACTCAGATAGTTTCAAGACCAGCCCATTGGCCACTCCCAGGGTGTGGCTTGGATGCTGAAAGCAATCTGAATTACTTCCTCAGCTTAAACCTCAGTTACAAAAGTAATACATTATTCACCTTTTACTTAAAAATTTTAGAATTTACCACCCCCACTCCTAATTGCCTTCCTCCTTCCCCAGAATTATGAGGTCACTAATGTGTTCTTCCCGCCCCATGTTTTTCACCCCTTTTTTATCTCACGGCACCCTTGAAACTATAGCTAAACTTCAGTGGTACACTTTCATGATGTGGATCAACAACAAGAAAAAGAGTAAAATACAACCTTTTTGGAAGGAAGTATGGAGAACCCTCAAAGAACTCAAACTTGACCTCCCATTTGATCCTGCAATCCCACTACTGGGCATCTACCTGGAAGAAAAAAAATCATTTTATCATAAGGACATTTGCATTGGACTGTTCATTGCAGCTCAATGTATAATTGCCATATTGTGGACATAGTCTAAATGCCCACCAACCTAGGAACGGATTAACAAGCTGTGGTATATGGATGCCATGGAATACCAGTCAGCCTCTAAAAAAGATGGAGACTTTACTTCTTTTGTATTAACCTGGACGGAGTTGAAACACATTCTTTTTTATTGTTGTTTTTATTAAATCATAACTGTGTACACTGATGCATTTATGGGGTTCAGGGTACTGATTTGATATACAATGTGATTAGTAAAGCATCACAGGAATGGAGAAGCGAGAATCCCAATGTACTCAGCTCTGGTATGAGGACAATTGAGGCCAGTACACGGTGGGGGGTGGGAAAAAGAGGGAGTGGAGAGGGGAGAGAGGGAAGGATGGGGGAGGCCGTGGTGTGTGACACACCTCTTGGGGGGTTGGTCAAAATGATAAGGGGGACTTTACCTAACAAATACAAGCAGTGCAATCTGGTTCTTTGTACCCACAATGATTCACCAATAACTAAAAAAAAAAAGCAGGTGACACAATTCTGAATATAATCCTATTGTGTTTTAAAATAAAATACATAAAATATGGCAGGAAATATATACAAATAAAAAAATAAAAATGGAATAGAAAAATAAACATCAATTTTATTTACTGAAAAAAGGAGTAAAAAAGGAATATACTTACTGTGCTTTGAACTTCTTTCAAAAATAATTTAACGAATGATCTTTAAAAATGTTCTCAGCACCGCTAAGATCCTGTCAGGGCACATGGGTTGAAAATCACTGCTCTCTCCCCTTTTCTGTGGTAGCAAATTGTCAGAGACACTTCTATGGCTATGTACACACACAAACACATACAGAGACCTATATATCTCTGTGAAAAATAATTGATAGTTTGCATGTGTTTATATTTATCATATCACTATATGCATTAGTCCAAATTTAAAGTTTTGGACTAAATTTGGGGGGTACTGTTTGTGTTACTATGGACACATTTAGCGCATTCTTCCAAATGCCTTTAGCACCCATCCTCTGAATAGTTTTAGAAACCTGTTAAAATGCTCACAGGTCCCCATGGGAAAGCCTTAGAAATCAAAGTGAGCAATTGCCCTTCTGTTCAGAGTGACCTGCCACCTGGGACCAGAGATGACTGGGCATGACTGGTATTTGGAAGGACAAGGCAAGAGTTCAAGAGGGTCTGGGGAAAGGATGCTGCCCCAGGCTGGAGAGCAGGTGTCTGCCGGAGAGGACTTGGCACCCTCAACATAACCAGAGGCAGAGTGGCAGTAGCAGCAGCCGTTACAGAGGTTCATGTACAGAAATGCAACCGCAACCAGAGCCACCATCACAGCCTCGGGTGAGGACGCACGCGTCCTTCCTTCCAGGACAGGGGCTAGAGACACAGAAAGGTGAGTGATGACAGGCCAGGGTCACAGAGGTGTGCACTGGGCTGGGACTCACCCCAAGGCAAGTCCCAAGGGTGGGGTAGGCAAGCTGTGGCTTGCCGGTTTTCATGTCTTGTTAAAGGATAGTGAGCACACAAGAGAGAGGCGGCTGAGTGTCCCCAGGAGCACATCGTGGTCAGCTGGCTGGGGAGGGCGGCCTGGGTCCCCCCAGGGCTGGGACTGTGTCCCCCACCGGGCTGGTGGAGGGGACTCATTCCCCCTACGTAGAGCCTGCTTAGCCTGTTCCATCTCCCTGGGACCCCTTCCCTACAGCCCTGAGCACTGAGAGAGGGCAGCGCCTCCGCGGCTGTGGACGTCAGAGACCTGCAGCGATATTCCTGCCATGGGACCCAGACTGTCAGCTGCAGCAGGAGATAGGGCCAGACCCATAGCTTGTCATGAGAATACCCACGTGACCATCCCATGCCAGCCAGAGGCCTCTGCCTCCATGGACCTTGAGCTCCTCAGGCTGCAAGAACCTTCTGTGCCTCTCCCGCCCTGCCACCCTGGTCAGGCTGGGAGGCTCCTGGGTAGAGCAGCCACTTTCTCTTGCTCTGTCCTGCCGGCCAGTTCTGAGTTTTGCATTGAACTTCTCCAGAGCTACCAACCAAGAGTGTCCACCTAAACAAGAGCTCTGTCTTGCTTCTAGGTAGCTGAAGGTCTGGCCCTTCCAGCCCCGGCACCCTCCCAGACCCTCCTGGGGCCCCCTCTGTGGGCTCATCCCTGAGATGTGGGGCCCACAGTTGCTCCCAAGTCACCCAAATGACATTACCCCTCACTCTTGCCACCTGCAGCCCCAGAAGACCTTGGGGTTTCTGAGTCCTGCCCTTTATTGGAAGTGCTTGGAATGGATGTCTTACTGAGCTCCTGCCAGCAGAACAGTGCCCTGGTACAAAACACGGAAGGTCATCTCTTGGGCTGAGAAGGTGGCCCAGAGGCGCCCCTCTGTGCAGTGAAGTACCCAGAGGGGTGCAGGCAGAGCCTGTGTGCAGGGCACAGCCTCATTCTCCTCCGTGGGTGTGACCATGGTTGGGTCCCAGAGCCCAGCTCAGTGAGGCCAACCCACTAGTGTTGACTGAGCTCCTGTGGCTGGACAACCATCATCAAGTAAAGATGGAGACCTGGAAGGGCCTGGGAGCCCCTTGTAGGCGGGGATGGTTGGTGGGGGGTAAGGTTTTCTCTGCCCTCTGCCCCGGCCCCCCATCCCCTGAGCATCCATCAGTCCCAGCTCACCTGGGAAACCCAAGGCTGGGAATCTCAGCGCTCTTCCCTTACAGAATCAAGATTTATTGGAACATGACAGGCCCGGAGGGTTTTTATGGCTGTGTGGCGCCAATCCCTTCTGATAACCTATCGTCCCCGGTGGGGATGGGAGCATTTTACGACCCTCGACACTGCTCCATCTGTTCCTGAGGTCTTGGCATCCTGACAGGGAGGACAAAATGTCCAGCTTTGTCCAGGCCCCGTGGGCTGGATTATCACTTTAGCACCTGAGAGCTCAGGCCCGCTCCCCTTAGAGAAAGGCCCTGAGGCCCTCCCCTCCCCCTAGGCCTGGTCTGAATGAGTCACCTCCCCTCCCCCTGGGCCTGGTGTGAATGAGTCAGGCAGCTCTGATAGCCCCGGATTGTCAGTTTGCTGACCTGCTTCCAGCGCTTTCATCTTCATGGCAGAAGGCCCATTAGGGCGTAAAGAGGGGTTTATCCTCATGAAATAATCTGCTCACATCTCTCCAAGGCCCTGTGATGCCCACATTGCCAGTGGCTTGAGAAAGCAAGACATGCTTTGGGGATGATTCGGAGCCTTTCCCAATGGACATCCGCATGTCCTGGGGCTGCCAGGGCATCACTGCCTGCCAGGCTGAGAAGGGCCCTGCTGCGACTGGGACCCCAGGCCAGCTGTTTCAACTATTTGAGTACAAAGTTAAGTTGCGTTTATGTTGAAAAAAGCCCTCGGGAGGTGGGAAACTGGGGCCTGGCCTGGCACCCATGCACCCGCCTGTTGAGTATCTGTCCTGGGTGAGGACTGAGGAGCTGCTTCTGTTTGATCAAAGGATGGTGTGTGCTATCTGCTCAGTGAGCTCTCATAGCGGCAGCCGAGACCTTGCCCTATGACAGGGAAGATGAGTGATGTTCAATGTTCAAAAAAGGAGGTTGGAAGCGGCTTTGCTTGGGTGGATAGGAAGGGCTGTCTCTGAAGGTTACATCCGACCGAGCAGGGTCCCAGCCAGGATGACACTGGGTACTGAGCTGGGGATGAAAAGGGACGGGGAGTGAGGGAGAACAGTGCCATGGAGATCACTGCAGGCTTACAGGGCTTTGTCTCCCTGCTGAAGGGGGGACTTTGTGATGCCTGCTCTGCTGGTGAGGTCCTGGGGCCACCAGCTCACCCCATGTAGACAAGATGTCTGTGGCAGGGGTGGTGGGAACCCAATGGTGCCAAACTCTCTCTCCCAAGAGGAAAGGTTTCAGGACCGCTGCTGACCAGGTCTTTCTCGAAGACCAGCTACCCTGGTCTCAGTGGCCACATCCATTTGGTTGATGAAATCTCAAGTGTCAAATAGGAGTTGATATGTTGCTTTATAAAGTCCTCAGTCTGCATCAGGCACTTCATGATTACTCTATAAAAGTGCTCAGTATGCAGCAGGCACTCCATGGTTGCTCTATAAAGGCACTCAGTATGCAGCAGACACTTTCAAGTTGCTCTATAAAGGCGCTCAGAATATAGCAAGCACTTCCTGGTATAAAGGCACTCAGTATACAGCAGGCGCTCCAGGGTTGCTCTACAAAGGCACTCAGTATGCAGCAGGCACTTCCCAGTTGCTTTATAAAGGTGCTCAGTATGCAGCAGGTGCTCCACAGTTGCTCTATAAAGGTGCTGAGCATACAGCAGGCACTTCCCCTCACTCTATAAAGGCACTCAGTATACAGCAGGCACTTCCCAGTTGCTCTATAAAGGCACCCAGTATGTAGCAGGTGCTCCACAGTTGCTCTATAAAGGCACGCAGTATGCAGCAGGTGCTCCACAGTTGCTCTATAAAGGCACTCAGGGTGCAGCAGGCACTCCACGGTTGCTCAGAGGCTCCCATCGGCGGGGAGGGGCAGGAGTCAGAGGAACTGGCTGGAATCCTGCTTTGCAGCTGAGCAGCTGAGTGAACTCAGGAGAGTCAGCTCCGCCTCTGAACCTCAGCTTTGCATCTATAACATGCGCAGGTGCTCCCGGCACCCGTGTCCTGGTTATAGGGCTGTCCAGAGGATTGCACATGCGGCTGTGGGTGACAGGTTCAATAGACAAAGAGGACAACACCAGCTAGTGACACTGCTGCCACCTCCTTGATTGCCTCACCGTCAACTGCAGCCAGGGCCTCAGCTAGGGGTGGCCACCACCCTCCCGGGGTCTGGTCCTTGAGGAATCCCATGAGGGTCGCTGACACTGTGGCTGCTGCAGGTGACTGGGTCTCTCTGAGCAGTTGGGGAGGGGCAGCCCTGTTTATTGGCCTTGGGTGGCCTGAGCACTTGGAATTGCCCCTGAGAAATGAGAACTACTGACCCAGGAAGACCAGCCTGACCCATCCCCAGGTCCCAGTCCCCCTCAGGGGACAGCAGGACACCGACCCTGCAGGCTGGCAACCCTGAGGAGAGAGCAGAGAGCCAGGGTGGGGCCCATATCAGCCCTGCCAGAGCCCCCTGAGACAAGAGGGATCCCCGCTGGATGGTGGCATGAACGCAGCTTGCCAGGTGGAGCGCTGCCTAAAAGACATCCTCTTGCCACCTGGTCCAGTAATCTCCACCCCAGGTCTTTATCCACAGGAGTTAAAATTATATCCCTGTGACAAGCCACACACAGGTGTCTACAGTAGCTTCCCTCACAAGCGGCCAAACTGGAGGTGACTGACGTGAGCTTTGTCACGCCCATGGGCAGACAAACTGTGGCACCCCAGACAACAGGTGTCAGACAGTGCCACCAGGAATGGCTGTTGGGCCGTGAGAAGATAGTGCAGCCTCAGCTGCGTGTTGTGAGGTGAACGGAGAGTGCGAAGGCGGTACACACAATCCCAGTTACACGACATCCCAGAAAAGGCAAAGCCACGGAGAGAGGAGGATCGGGGCTGCCAGGGATGGGGCATTTTTAGGGCAGAGAGACTATTCCGTATGGTTCGCTAATCATGGGCACACGTCATCACACATTTGCCCAAATGCACAGAACGTACAACACCAAGAGAGCCTGGGTGCGGACTGGGCTTCAGTCAGGACGAATCTGCCTATATTAGCTCATTGCAGAAGCCGTGAGCACCTGGGAGGGAAGGGACTATGCTTTCTGCTTGGTTTCTGCAAACCTAAAACTGCTCTAAAAACAGTCCATTAATTTTAATTTTAATTGTAAGAATAATGCAAATAGTATGTGGAGCCTGGATCCATGGTGTGAAGTCTGTGCATTGACTTGGTGAGGCCACCTCCCTTCGCTGCCGTGTGGACAAGGGCAAAGTCGATGACCAGCTGACAGTCAGTGAGGGAGACTGTCCCGGGCAGCTAAGGTGGTCTGAGTGGGTCAGTGGGGGCCTTCAGAGCCAGGCGAGGCCTCCCTGGGGGAGGATAAACCTTGCCGAGGTCAGCAGCTCCCCCTGAGCCATGAGGTCTGTCTGAGCCATGAGCTCTAGCCAGTTCTTCCCGCTGACTGCCCTGTGGACTCAGGACGTGCCCAGCTGCCCCACCGCTGCATAAGTCCCTCCAGGACAATAAATCTCTTAGGGTCTGTCTTCCACTGATAATTCATCTCTGCTAGGGACCTGACTAATATGGCTGTGTGACAGCTTTGTGACCTAGGACAGATCATTTAGTGACTCGGCCATGACTCCCCATCTGTAAAATGGGGCTAATGGTAGTGCTCCCCTGTTGAGTGAGTCACTGCTTTTCAGGCACTGGGGACTGCTGGCATAGGATGGGTGTGGCTGTTGTAATTCTTGCTTTACCAAGGAAGACACTGAAGCCCTGGAAAGTTCTGAGAGTCGTGTCATGGCACAGAAGCAGCAGTGTCAGTGGAGCTCAGAGACTCTGACTTGGCCCCTCCCTAGAGCCCCACCTGTGCTGATGCCACTTGTGAGCAATACCGGTGGCACTTAAGGCTAGAAGGGTCTTAAATGGCTTACAGATTCAGTCCAAATGCTGCATTCTACAAAAGGGGAAACTGAGGTTCAAGAAGGTTGCTGGCCCATTAAGTCACTGTGATTCTTCGGAGGCTGAGCTGGCAAGGTCAGGGTCACAGGGCTGCCCCCCACCAGCCTGGGAGGTGTAATGTGGAGAGTCTAGTCCAGGCTGGCTGAGGATGACGCAGGCTGAGCCTCCCCACTCAGCCCACCCCCTGGAATCCCAGTGTCCACGTCCCAGCAGCTGACTTTGCCTCATTTCCCAAGGGACACCGGGAGCTTCCCACGGGCTTTTATTAGACACAATTGGAGGAGTCCGCTGCCCCTCAAGCCACACATTTTTCACATTCCTTCTCGACCTGGCACAGCCGGGACACTATCATTTAAAAAAATAATAATAAATCTGGTATTTGAAATTAAAAAAAAAATCGCAGCTTCCTTTCCTGGACTCATTTCCCGTGGTGTTTCCCTGGCCTAATCGAAACCCGACCAGCTGCTGTGGCAAAGGAAGCCAGACTCCCCTGCACCAGGGCAGAGTTCAGTGTGGAGAATGGTGGTTTTGTTCAGGGGAGTGGGAAGAGGTGGCGGAGAAGGGGCCTACCCCTCTGAAATCAAAAAGCGAAGGAAAGGCTGAAGGCAAACATCCTGCTACTTGGCTTCTGCCCCAATCCTGCGCCTCAGGGGGTATCCTCAGGGCAGCGGCACTGAAGGCTGGGCCTCCCGGTGGTCTCCGTGTCTGCAAGGACCATCCTAGCCTTCAGGGAGAGGTGACTGTCCTCACAAGTGCTCCTACAGGACAGAAAGAAGTGTTTTCCCTGAGTCCCAGGCATGGCACCCTCAGGGGGCAGGAGCAGAATTAGCTGACCGTCAGCCTGATAGTGAGTGCAGGGAGGCCCACTGCCCACGGCCTCTGCCCCCTGCCCCTGCCCACTGCCCACCGCCCACTGCTCACCGCCCCTGCCCACTGCCCACCGCTGGGATCTCTGGGGCAGCAAACACTCCCTAGTGCCAGTGCCACACCCAGAGAGTGACCACCTAGGCCAACGCCTTTTTCATTGATGCCTCCAGCTATTGTGAGGATCAGAGACGAGCTGTGCTGAGCGTTCTCTGTGCATTGTCAGCTCACCGAGCCACAAAATCTTGTAAGGTAGGGAACACCTTTGGTTGCTATAGCCACGTTTTGGAGGAAGAGTTTGGAGTCACTAAGCATTTCATAAAAGCACGTCACACAGCCATGAAGGACGCATGTCCAGGCAGCTGCTTTGAGCCTGGACTCTTGTTTGTCTCAGGCGCGATGATGACACTGGGCTGGAAACCCCAGGGCTCGGTGGGTGAGAACAGTAGTGGTGAGACGGCACTCAGCACAGGCACCCTCACTGGTGCTGTCCTTTTGATGCTCAAATCTGGGTCGACAAGGGAAGTCAAGCCAGTAAGGTGTCTCCACCTGTCTGTCCACCTGTCCGTCTATCTGTGCCCAGGTACTCAGATACTCACATTTATTTTTCTACCTGTATCTATCAATCCATCAGTAGATATAGACAGATCAGTAGGTAGATTAATCTAGAGAGACATTTACTGCAAGGAATTGGCTTAGTGATCGTGGGGCTGGTCGGGCAAGTCCAGAATCCATAGTGCAGCCAGCAGGAAGGGCCGGCTGTGCCCTCGGCTGGGGGAAGCGGCTGTCTTCGGGTGGGAGCTCCTTATCCTCAGACAGTCCTCCGCTCTGCTCTGAAACCCATTCAACTGATCGAATCAGACCCATTCAGACTATGGAGGCTTCTTTTTGTTGCAGTGGCTCACACCTGGGATCCTAGCCCTCTGGGTGGCTGAGGGGGGAGGATCACTGAGCTCAGGAGCTCGAGTTGCTGTGAGCTGTGATGACACCATGGCACCCTACCCAGGGCGACAGAGCAAGACTCTGTCTGCACCCCCCAAAAGAAAAAGTCAAATGATCATGGACTTTAATCACAGCTGTGAAACATCCCCCCGCAACACCTGGATTCCGTGTGACTCGGGAACCATCGCCAAGTTGGACACATTCAATTTTATTTTTTTAATTTCAAAATACTAACTGTTGCATTTTCAAAAAAGACTAACTTGATATTGTAAAAATTATCAACATACAAGGTCATTTAGCACACACAGTCATTCTTTAACAGTTCACAAAAACTTTAACCATTGTGATGACAGGTGAATTAGTAGTCATTAAAAATAAGAATGTCTGGGGTTGTGACTGTGGCTCAAAGGAGTAGGGCGCCGTGGTGGGTTCAAACGCAGCCTGGGCCAAAAACTGCAAAAAAAAAAAAGACTGTTAGTAAAATAAAAACATCTGTTTAATGAGAGAACCGTTCACACAGCAAAGAGACAAACCAGGGAAGGAAATACTTGCTCAGGTGCATGTGAAAGAGAGCATCTGTGGGTCAGTACAACAAAGAAGCAAATAATCCAGTTTTCTAAACTTCGCAAGAGTCACACACGGACAGGATGTGTATAAAAGGTGCTCGATGTTGTTATTCACCAGGGAAATAACTTACAATCGTGGTGAGGTAGCCGCTGATGCTGTTAAATGATGGACGACGCCCAGTGTGGGAGTGTATGGAGCCTCCGGAACTCACATGCAGAACGTGTGTCGAAATGCTTTGCAGGACCATGTGACAGCGTCACCTCAGCGGAATGTCTCAACAAACATACCCAAGAGAAACAAGTAATATGGCTCCCACCCATAGCACATGGGAAACGAGAATGTTAACCGGGGTTTAGTCTAAGTAACTGCAACTAGAAAACGCCAGGGTCCGTCTGCGCAGAGTGGAGAAGGGAGCTGAGGTATATCCACACGACAGATGGATGTGGAACGGAAAAGAAAGGAACACACGATGTGTGTGGATCTCACGTGCTGGTGATGAGCGGAGGAGGTCAGACACACAAGAGTGCACACTGCAGGGCCGTGTACACCTGGAGTGGGCAGGGCTGGCCTGTGGTGAGGGCCGTCAGAGGGCAGTCACCCTTGGGAGACATTGCTGCGTTTTGATCTGGGTGATGGTTACGCCTATGTAAAAATTATTGAAGCTGTGCTCTTAAAAGTCGTGCCCTTCATATCATTCCAATTAAAAGTAGGGAAACACCACGGGCACCACCCTCGACTGAGTCATGGGCTAGGTGGGGTGATAGGCACACTCTAGGGATTCAAGGAAGGAAAAATTGGCAGACAGGTGCCCCCCAAACAGAAGTTAGGCATCTCCAGGGTCCCCTTCAGACCACTCTGGGCTCATGAGAGCGTCTCTGCCTTCATAGATCATTTCCAAGGTACACGCTGGTGTGTGTGATTAGGTGTGTTCTCCCTTCTCTCTCCCTCTCCTCTTTTCTCTCTCCTCATTCCCCCACGTGTGTGCACACACATAATTTGAGGGTTTACATACTTGCAACAAATGCAAAACTTTAAATGAAACCATTTCAGTTGCATCGTTACCATCCGTTGTCTAAGCACACGAGGCAATTGTTCGATAGTTCTTGTTTTTCCAGATACTTAAACCTCCTCTTGGGTCTCTGACCACTGTCTGTGTGTATTTAGGCAGCAGGGGCGGGTGGTGACTTCTCCCTGGCAGGGGCCGGCGCCTGTGACGGCGTCCTCCCGGTGCTGCTGTCACCCAAGCACGCAGCGAGAGCCTTTGGGAAGGTCCCGAGCTCACCACTGCCCCGAAGTCACTTCCCACTTGGTAGCTAGCAGTCCTCTGTAAAAGAATAAAGCAGTACATTGCCCTTGAGAAGGGTGTGGGGGTTGGTTATTTGCCAGACTTGGAATGAGCAACATTTCTGAACTATTCAGAACAAGTCAGACAAGAAATGAAAAGCTACAAAATGTGGAGGGCCGGAAATAAAACGATAAGACAGTCTCTACTCCCTGTTTCAAAGGGAGCATCACTTTGTTTCAAAGGGCACGTCAGGGGGCTTACGAAACGCTGAGAGACATGGCCCAGCGTGTAGCAGGCACACAGATGCGGCCCACGGACTGACACCCCGTGAGTGAAAAGGTCGGACTCGGGCGGCGCCTGTGGCTCAGTTGGTAAGGCGCCGGCCCCATATACCGAGGGTGGCGGGTTCAAGCCCGGCCCTGGCTGAACTGCAACAAAAAAATAGCCAGGCGTTGTGGCGGGCGCCTGTAGTCCCAGCTACTCGGGAGGCTGAGGCAACAGAATCGCTTAAGTGCAGGAGCTGGAGGTTGCTGTGAGCTGTGTGATGCCACGGCACTCTACAGAGGGCCATAAAGTGAGACTCTGTCTCTACAAAAAATAAATAAATAAATAAATAAAATTTAAAAAAATAATAATAAATAAAAAAAAAGAAAAGGTCGGACTCACATGCATAATTCAAGGAATATTTTAGAGAAGAAGTTTCTTACTTATTCCTTGGTGCCCCAGGTATACTTTTCCCTGATTCTGATAACCATAGATTTACCTTCCATTTATTAATATGCATAACTCTATGCAACCGAACGGGAAAAGCCCTTACAAATAATAACTGCAGCTTAATCAGCTCTGGATTCCCAGTGCCTGGCACACAGTGGATGCCTGATACATATTTGCTGAAAGATTTAATAAATGTGTGAGTGAGTGTGTTCCGGGGAAAGTCAGCATTTTTAAGATTTATTTTCTCATTTGGAAAATGAGGATAAGGATGGTGCTGCCTCAGGGAGTTATTGGGCAGGCAGGTGAGATAACCCAAGGAAAGCCTGCAGCAGCCTGCTGGTCGGCGTGTAGGCGCGCTCAGTGAAGGGCTGGGAGATGGTGGCAGTGAGGGTGATGATGAGATCCAAGGACTGGGAAGGAGAGAAACTGCGGCAAAAGAATTTCCTTTGTTAATTTTTTTTTTTGTAGAGACAGAGTCTCACTTTATGGCCCTTGGGTAGAGTGCTGTGGCCTCACACAGCTCACAGCAACCTCCAACTCCTGGGGCTTAAGCGATTCTCTTGCCTCAGCCTCCCGAGCAGCTGGGACCACAGGCGCCCGCCACAACGCCCGGATATTTTTTGTTGCAGTTCAGCCGGGGCCGGGTCTGAACCCGCCACCCTCGGTATATGGGGCCGGCGCCCTACCCACTGAGCCACAGGTGCTGCCCAGAATTTCCTTTGTTAATTTTTGCTAACAAATCAGTGTGAAGGTTGGAATTCCATCCGCAGCCCTAACTTTGGAGCAGTTTCTCTAGAAGCGTAAGATGAATGAGACCCACAGGCATCCGCCCTGCGACACTCTGGGTGAACTCGCCCTGGTGGCTGGGGTCAAACTCTGGGCAGCGGATTGGCTCATTAAACAAATGACCTCATTTCGGGTTTAAGACACCCAAAATTTACTATACTCATTTGTCAAGTTGTCCAGAACAACCAAACCACAAATGGCGAGCCTCGCGGGTTTTAACGGAATTAAAGACAAAATTCAGATGGCCTGCTCCGTGAGAGGTTAAGCTGAAATAGAAGTGACGATTTAGTCTGCAGAACACCGAAGAGGCTTTTATGGGCTGCTATAAATCTTGTGTTCCACCCTTTCATCTTGTCCCTTCCATTTTTAGCACCTCTCAAGGAGAATGGTTTATGGAACCGGGGAGCAGGAAGCAGGAAGTAGGAAGCAGGAAGTAGGAAGGCTCTATGGCGGCTGCGGTGGAGGATAAGAACATTACGGCCGTATCCTTGGTGGGAACCGTGAGAGGGGCCTGTCCTGTCTGCTGGCTATCAGCAGGGGCCCAGTGGCGATTGTGCAGCATCAAAACTTAGCTACGGAAATACAAGGGGACGGAATAAACTATGGTCACCGTAGAAACATGTTCTTTTAATCGAGTCTTAAAATCAGAACCTCTGTAATTGTGCCTCATTCTATAACGGAGGTGGTGTTTGTCATTTTGCTGCCGAGGGATCAGAAAGCAGCCCGGACAGCCCTTGTCCATTTTGCCATTCCAAGGAAGACAATGAAAGCAGTTATTAGAGGCCGTGTCCAGGGGGCCTCTTAGCCCTCAAATCATCTGGACAGCTGTCTGTTTACACGGCGAGGGCTGCAGGGCTTCCAATTTAAAGATGCATCTGGTTCTCCCATCAAGCTACACTGTAACCTCAGGGAGCAGCCCAAACTCACCAGGGAGATTCGGAAATTTAGGAAGGAGCGTGTTTATATTGTATTTGCATTAATGCTTCCTAGAGTTTATTTTCAAAGTGAAGAAAGAACAATGTGTAGTCGGCTATTAAACCCAAACATAATCAGTTTAGAGTTAGGGGCACGCTCCTAAGAATATTTTTCTCCTGTTTTGAAGGGTCCACTTGAGAAGGGAGGGGGCTGGTGGTGCATGCAGGGTGGGGGGCTGGGGTGGAGGGTGGGCAGAGGGCTGTTCTGAGCTCTGTGGGGCTTGGCTGCCCCTGCAGGCTGCTGCTGCTTGTCATATGGAATGGATTAGGCTTTGCTCTCACACTGTCGACTTGGGTGTTCTGCGCAGGCTGTTTTCACTGGGGTCTTGGTTTTGCTTTTTATAACGGCAGGAAGTGCCCTTCTCGGACCACATGTGAAATTGTGTGGGAACGGGCAGGAGGGAGGGGGGCCTGGGGAGGAGGTGAGTGGGGTGGGGGTGGGAAGGCCTCCCTCAAATCCAGGACAGTGTGGGTGGAGGCAGGGGAGGGGGACACTTACTGGCCAATTTAACTTTATGGGGCTCGGCCGGCAGGAGGATGGAGAGGTGGACGCTTCCTTGATGAAACCAGCCTGTCCCTAATAGATCTGCCCCTCATATTTTACGATACCACATAGGATCATGGAGGGACCATTAAAACATGAGGGATCGCAGCTGCTGGTTAATTTGTTCTGAATTTCCTGCTGGCCTCACCAGACGTGTACAGGAAATGGGCGGTAAATGTTTAATAGCTCGTACCTAACCAGACAATTAACAGGTGCTGTCATTTAGAAAATCCCAAACTGTGTATATGCATACCCGGGGCTGGATCCAGCCCTGGTTTTCTTTTTGCATAAAAGCTTGGTGTGATGTTATGGGGGGACCTGGCAGGTGGCTGAAAGCTCTGGGTTTCAGTTGTCACTGAGCTGGGCCTGTCACATGCTGCCACCAGCGCTGCATGTCCCTCCCAGAGGGCTGAGCCTACGCTCACTTAACTAGCAAGTGGCACTCTCAGCCCCTAGTAGAGGCTTGCCTGAGAGAGGGGGTGTCTGGTTCACGGAGAAGGCGCATCCTCGCCTGCAGCTCACCCGCCCACCTGTTCTCTCAGCAGGTGGTGGGTAGGAGGGAGGCAAAGATGGCGGCAAAGGCCCCTCCACGGTGAAGGGTCTCTCAGGGTAGTGCCAGAAGTCACAGTATGGGGCGGCAGGGTATCCGCACCCCCTCCAGCTTATCCTCCTGCTGGGTTCTGGGAGCTGTCCATTACCCCCTTAGTTTTGTCTCAAGTGCTTTACCAGATCCATCCTCCTGACCCTGGGAGTTCAGAGGTAATGCCATTTCCATTTTTATAGAGGAGAAACGGAGGCACAATCAGGACCAGAACCTCGCCGAGGGTCACATACCAGCTGTGGTGGCTCTGACTCCCGAGCCTCGAGTGTGACTGTTTTGCCCAAGGACAAACACAGGACACTGGCGCAGCCTCCACACCCAGCCCCAACCTGCTGAGAGTCCGACACTGTCTCTTTGGTGCCTTTCCGTATGGAATAATTTGTTTTTTTAGAAGAAATCAGTGACACCCTCTAAATATTTTGGCAAACTTTGTACCCATAATTATTACATGATGATTGCTTCCAAACTGTCACTCACAGGCAGAACTATGGTTTTTAGTGGCAGCAAATATTCCATCTCATGAAATGCCTTCAAATATTCAGCCAATCCCTCCCTCTGACATTTAGATTATTTCTAATTTTTCTTATTTATTTACCACACTGGATTACACATACGTATCTCTGGTGATGTATGTGATTATTTTAATGTATTTATAATTGGAATGAAGAAACCTGTACATAGAGAGTTCCCAGGCAGGGGGGAGCGCGGAGAAGGGGGAGGGACGAGAGAATCCCCATCTTTGGGCCCATTTAAGAGGAAACAGGCTTCTTCTTGTGGCCATGCGGACTTGGACGAGAAGGCCTGGAGTTGAGCTGCTGTCATCTTTACTGGGCACAATCAGATTCACCCAGGCAGGTTCCATTTGTTGACTGTCCAACAACTGATCAAGAATATTCTCAGACATGGGGAATGATTGGAAATGCACAGAAAGTTACGTTGACAGCTTGTCATTAGTTCTTCCCGTCCGTTCACCTTCCATATTGAGTCTGTCCGAGAGCCCACTCGTCATCATGAATAAAAGGTGAGCAAGACCCTGCCCCTGGCTGCCCAGAGCTGGTGCCCAGACCCATGGCGCTGACACTGCCCAGTGCTTGTTGGAGACCTGGGTTTCAGGCCTGTCCAAACCCACGGGGTCATTTCAACCTGCATTTTAACAAGACCCCTGGTGCTCGTGTGATTGAGTAGAGCTTGAGCTGGAAGACATTGTCCCTGAGACCTCAGGTCAGATTTACTTGCCCTTCCCGACCTTCTACTACACACAGCACAAAGCAGGTCCCTGACTGAGCTGCATTAGCGCTGCAGTGGGGCCGTCCCCGTCTAGCCTCACGTCCGGCACACAGAGAGTCCCTCCGTAAATGCTCAGCAAAATGAAGCCGGGGGCGGGAGTGGCCATGTGCTGTTCTCCCACAGGAGACCCGTAAGGACCTCGGGCTCAGCAGCTCTTTCCAATCCTCTTCAGATGCCGTGAGAATTCCAGGCACGTGAGCAAAGTCTGCCGTGTAGAGGACAGTCTCTGTGTTTACCGCATGGCTCTTGGTCTGATTGGCATTCAGGGCTGGCAGGAAGGCGATAACTATTCTGGGACATGGGACGCCCCAGGCAACCAGGGCTGCTGGCCACTGTAGCTGGAAGACACCCGCAGAGCCCTGGTTGAATGCTCTGACCTCACAGGTTCTGATGCCTGGAGATGCCCAGTGACACCCCCCCAGGGCTCTCCAGTGGGCTAGAGGTGGACTTAAAGTGCGCCTGGCTCTCCCACTCCCTGCAGCCCCAGCCTTGCCAATCTGGATGGAAACTCCTGAGATGGCTGCTCAGCTCCCATCCTCCCGGCATTACCTGCATGAAGTTCAAGGCTAATGGAGTTCAAAAGATGGTTTTAAAACAACTTCTAAAAAGTCTTCTAATAGTCCATGACTAATGGGCTGGAACTGGCTGTCCAATAAATTTGTCTGCTCCATGGAGCCTTTGCAGCGGCGTCCTCAGATGCCCTTATCGGCACTTGAAGCTCATGTAAACCAACTCTCATTAATAACAGGATGGAGGCAGCGACACTACGCAGGCCTCCTGCCTGCTGTCCGCATCACACTTTGAAGTCCCCCTGCTAATAGCTGTGCTGATCACTCACGCATAGACGATGCCAGGTTGTACAGACACGCCCAGCCAATGGCAGCTGTCATTTCTGCCACAAGGCTGCTGCTTCTCTCGGGCAGCAGAAGAGGCCCCACGGGGTGGCTTGCAGCTCAGAGGCAGTGACATCACTCAGACATTTCACTACTTCAAAGCAGACGCTGCAGACTGGTGGCTCGGGAACTCCATTTATCCACAGATGTGTTTAAATTTCTAAGACCTGTCTCACAACACTTAAAAACAGGATACTTTATTTAAAAGCCCGGACCTCCAGCTTTTCTTGGTAAGTTAGAAGATCTGGCTAAGGGTGGATGTTGCACTCAGCAGCGATCAGTGGGAGCTGAGGGGTGGTGGCTGCGTATGCCGGACCATGTCTCAGGGCCATGTCTTCACCGGGCTGCAGTCCCCTCTGCTCCTGGGTTGTCCTGCACATGGGGCACTCTGCCCACTTACATCACAGGCCCGGCCTCTGTGGGCATCAGAATCTGTGAGCCTGGGTGGGAATCTCTCATTTTATTCTTTAATAGCCTCAACAAGACAAAAAAGACTGAACCGAGCTCTATTTTTCAGTCTTATAAATTTCTGAATATGCCATCAAGGCCCCTGCACGCAGTCACAGATGAAAGACCCTGAGTGGAAAGGTTGGTAGAGGCTCAGACGGACACATGTAGTTGAATTCTGGATCACATCTGGGCTCTAGGACTGACTTACTGTGTCCCTTACTATGACTTTGTGGGACATAACTGGGAGACTGCTGACCCGTTGCGGGGTGGGAGGGGAGTAAGAGAGGTGGGAGGTGTGACCCCAAGATTCCCCCAGTACTCAGCCACTCCTTCATGACCACCTCCTGCTCCCTCTGCCCCTGGGACCTCCCGGGGTGGGGAGCCTGACGGACCAGGTGTACCAAGGGCCCTGGTCAGTGCACCTGGGCCCCAGAATGAGCCGCTGAGCCTTCTCAGCTCACCTGTGAGGGTGGTGGGGACGGTGAGATGTGAGGCTGTGTCTCTCCCTGACACCCCCAAGAATCCATCCCTGGAGACCCCTAGCCCAGGTGGGTCTTCAGGGGCTGCGACACAGAGATGGCAGGATGAGACCAGGGCGTCCGTCTGCAGTGCGGCCAGTGGGAGGGCAGGCGGAAGGAGCCAGGAAGCTCTCACTGGGATGTCCATCCCTGCTCCTCACCCCCCAGCTGCATGACGTGACCCAGGCGAGGTCTTTATCTCTCTGGTTTCTGACTACCTCATCTGTCACATACAGGCAACGCTTATGAAGTAGTTGTGGGAATAAAGACAGTTGTGCCCCCAAGGACAGAGGCCAGTCTCAGCAGTAAGTAGGATTTCCTTACCTGATACAAAATTCTGACCCTTCAGAGCCCCATGTGCTGATGGTTCCTCAGTAGCCAGACCAGGAACACCCAGTGTAGAACCTCAGAGTGACAATTGTTGATGGGAAGAGCCATCGGCTCGGTGTCAACACTGGGCTTAGCATGACCTGTCACCTCCACTCAACACAGAGTCTCCACCCAAAGTAGAGCCACAAGAGATACCTGAGGAGCTGCTGTGACCCTACTGAGTGGTCATTACCTTTAGGAAAGGAACTTGATTCTGGGGATTCTCTAAATTCTCATGCTGAGGACGGCAGAGCTTTGAGGGAGAAAGACGGCAGAGGAGGGAGAGGTGAAGAGAGACGCAGGGAAGGAGAGAGGACAGAAGAGAGGGTAGAAGTGATGAAGGAAGGAAGAAGGAAGGAAAGGGGGAGGAAGGAAGGAAAAGGGGGAGGAAGGAAGGAAAGGGGGAGGAAGGAAGGAAAGGGGGGAGGAAGGAAGGAAAGGGGGGAGGAAGGAAGGAAAGGGGGGAGGAAGGAAGGAAAGGGGGGAGGAAGGAAGGAAAGGGGGAGGAAGGAAGGAAAGGGGGGAGGAAGGAAGGAAAGGGGGGAGGAAGGAAGGAAAGGGGGGAGGAAGGAAGGAAAGGGGGGAGGAAGGAAGGAAAGGGGGGAGGAAGGAAGGAAAGGGGGGAGGAAGGAAGGAAAGGGGGGAGGAAGGAAGGAAAGAGGGGAGGAAGAAAAGGGGAGGATTGAAGGAAAAGGGGAAGGAAAAGGGGGGAATAAAGGAGGGAGGTAAAAGGGGGAAGAGGAAGGAAAAGGGGAGAGGAAGGAAGGAAAGTGGGGAGGAAACAGTGGTCGAGGGTCTGCTCAAGCGGGAGACGGTGCTGACACAGCCCATTGGTGGAGTGGAGAGCTTGGTTGAGTAAGAAAGTGAGGGAGACGCATGGGTCTCAGGGCGTCAGAGGACAGTCAGTTTGGGAGTCCCACCCAGTTTCCTTTGGAAGCCTCAGTTGACTTGAATTCTCTCAAAAGACCTCAACCCCATGGGATGGAGCCAAGTCACCGTTTAATTCAGAGCAGGTGCTCAGAAAGCATTTGCTGACGTGATGAGTGAGTTTGTACGGGCCTCGATGGAGAAGTGGACCCGCCGCAGGACCGGCACGGTGGTATATCTCCCGTCCATCAGATGCCACATGCAGCGTGGATGCCACAGGCTGTGCTCCGTGAATATTTCCAGCTGCCAGGAGACAAGGTGGGATTCGGGCTCGGTGGACACAGGGTAGGACCGTTCCGAGCCCCAGATAATGGCGTTTACCCGGCAGCTATCTCTGTTATCTACCAGGGTGGGCACAGGATGTCCAGGGTCAGGGGTCTCACACCTGGAGAGCTGTTAGAACATAAGCGTCCCACATACATGGAGCCCAGGCTACCTGGCAAATAAATGCCATGTGCATCTGCGCTGAGCTCCACTAACACAGTGGAGGGGCCCTCGGACCAGGCATGTGTGACCAATGGTGCTGTCCCTCCTCTGCACGCCTCAGGCTCAGAAGCTACGAGGCAGCTAGTTTGCACTCATTCCCTGCACTTCCTTCTTGGTGCTATAACTTCCCCTCAGTGCCTCATTTCTGCCCTCCACTACGCTCCAATAATGGGTCAAACTCTGGGCCAACAACCCATGAGAAAATTATCGTTCCCATTTTATTGGAATGGAGAACAGAATGCTCAAGCCATTTGGCCAACGTCACACAGCATGGAGACGGCAGGGCTGGGGTCAGAGGCAGGGAGCGTGTCTCCAAGGCCCAGGGACGTGGCAGCTAGTGACTACAAACCACTGTTCTCCTCTTCAGGGTGGAGATAAAGATAGTGGCCCTGCCCTGAGAGGAAGAACTCACTGGACCCCTGTGAAATTGCCCAATAAATTCTAGGAAGTGCGTGCAAGTAATTACCTGCCTTCTCCTCTCTGATACAGTGTCTTGAAGAACCAGAGGGAGCGAGAGAAATGGTTGGACTCTGTGACATTGACAGATGCAGCTGGAAAGAGTGTCAGTTCCCCTGAATGTGACGATACTGATTCACGGAAAGGGAGGCTCGGAGTTGAACACAGACCCAATAACTTTAGAGACAGGCAGAGAGCTGACTTCTGAGCACTGGACCGATGCAAGATAAGAGGGGTGGGGCACCAGGGGGCCACACATGGGGTTCTTTCCAGGCTTTCTTTGCATCATGAGTCTCTTCCTGGGTTCCGTGTATGATTGTCCTGGTTCTTGGCCGTGCTCCAGCCTGAGCTGGTGACAGGAGTGCGGAGGGGCTGTGCCAGGAGTTGATGCTAATACAACGTGTCCACAAGGCTCGTTGTTCTGGAGCATCAACTTTCCTAAGATTTGGGGACGTGCTGGCCAAGGTGATGATCACTGGTTGCCATAGCAACTCCCAGGCCCTCACAGGTGTCCAGCAGCGAGCTCGCTCTGATGTGTGTCACAGACACAGGTGGCTCGAGGGCAGGGTTTCCCGAGGAATGGCCCAGTCTCCTGGCTCTTGCGTCCTGTGATGCTGGCACCCTTGTGCTCGCCCTCACCGCCGTGGCATTTGTCCAGGTGAAAAGCAGTGAGAGGATATTTCCTAGCCAGGCGTAAATAGCCTGGATCACATCCACTCATGTTCCTTTGGTTGGACCCAAATAAATGAACCCAACTGCCTGCAAGGGGGGCCGGGAGGTGCAGTCTTGCCGTGAGTCCCTCACACAGATGAGGAGGAATCTTGTCACACAGACGTAGAAATATGCTGAAATAAATGCAAATGCCAGGCCAACTTTCAAGGTAAAAATTAAAGGCTTTAAAGACAATGTTATGCTGGGTGCAGGGGCTCACACCTGTAATCCCAGCACTCTGGGAGGCCGAGGTGGGAGGATCATCTGAGTTCAGGAGTTGGAGACCAGCCCGAGCAAGAGTGAGACCCCATCTCTGCTAAAAATAGAAAAACTAACTTGTGGGGAGGCTGAGACAGGAGGATCGGCTGAACCCAGGAGTTTGAGGTCCTGTGAGCTATGGTGATGCCACTGCACTCCCAGTCCAGCAGACAAGGCAAAATGTGTCTCAAAAAATGAACAAACAAAAACAAAACAACACTCATTTACAATGAGCTACCTGAAGTTTCTCCAGCTCCCACAAGTTGGGGCTGAGAAACATATTTCCAAGCCGGGTCCCCACCCTGTGGCTAATTTTAGCACCAAATGCCCTGTGATGACTTTCCTCTGTGGGACAGCTGGGCTAGGTGCCAGCAAAGGCCAATCGGTCCTCCAGGCCACCTCCGGCTGACTGCCTGGTCCCAATCACATGCTGCCCTGTGCTGTCCTTCCAGGGTGCCCAGCGCTCCCGGGTCGAGACTGGGCTGTCAGGCAGCAACTACGTCCGGCATTAGGGGCTTGTTCTGAGCCTTGGGCTCCCTCCTACCCCGCCCTCACTTCCACTCTCGCCCCGAGATGCAACTCGACCCTGGTACCTGTGTTGCCCACCCAAGTCGTGCCCAGATGGGAGGCCACTGGCTTTCCTGTGCAGCCCTCTCCATCGGGAATGTGCTCCCCTCCGAGGGCCCGTCTGGACTTGGCTCAGGCAGCAACGCCTCTGAGAAGCTGCCTGGATGTTCCACTTACACAAAATGCCCATTTGACTCACTAAGGCTGAGAACACACAAGCGGTGACTCACCAACTCCCGCCCCTGTGCATGGCTTGGATGTGAGCACCCAAAGCCACGTGCTGCAGGAGGAAAGCCGCAGTCATGACAGCCCACCTGAGACCTGTGCAGTGCCCGTCAGCAGCGGAACCAGTCAGGACGGGTCCATCCAATAAGTGTTACAGACACAGAAATGCATGCCCCACACCACACAGAGCCCTGGCTGAGCACCCCAAAACGTTACTGCCCGGAAAAGCCGCACACAGAAATAGCGTCTGTGGTATCACGAGTTTCCATCTGGGTAAAGGTCTGGGGGGCTGTGGCCCTTGGCGGGGGTTAGAGGGCTCCTGGGGGCCAGTCTCGCTCTGTGCCTTGGTCTGGGTTTCTGCGGTCGTTGGATGCGAATCACGTGTACTTTCCTGCACGCGATCGCACCTCTAAAGAACTGATGAAAAACTCACCTGAACGTCTTTTGTGCTTGACTTCGTGGTAACTGTTCTTATATTTGGTTAACAATAGATTCATTTTTATTTTCTATTTTAATAATAGATTTTATTTTTTGTTTTATTTTATAAAAGGTAAAATTCATGTAACACGAAGTAACCATTTTTAAAGCGTCTAACGTCGTGACACTTAGCACATTCATGAGGGGGCACAGCCGTCACCCGTGTGTAGTTTGATGACCTATTTGTCCATCCCACAGAGAGAAGCCCAGTCCCCGTGAGCAGTCACTCCCCTCCGGCAGTAACTGGTTCGTTTCCTGCCTCCAGGGACTTTACCTATTCTGGACGTGTCATATAAATGGGGTCCTCAGATGGGTGGCCTTTCGTGTCCAGCTTCTATCACTCAGCACAGCACTTCTGAGATTCACATGCGTGTGGTGTGCACCAGGACGCTGTTCCGTTTCACAGCTGAGTCATATTCCATAGCGTGGAAAGGCCACGTTTCTGTTCAGCCACTGTCTGTGGGTAGACAATGGCACGGGTTCCGGGGTTTGGCTGGTGTGACTCACGCTGCTAGCAACATTCATGCACAAGCTTTTTAATTTTTTGTAAATTCGTTTCTTTGGGTAGATATGTGGGGGTGGAATTGTTATATCACGATATTTGGTGTACTGGTCCACAGCCTCCATCAGACTATAAATTCTGTCTTGTGCCCTGTACTGCCTAGGGTTGTCTGGGGCCTGGCTGAGAGAGGCCTTTGGTGATACTCACTGAATGTGTGAAGGTGTGGGTGACAAATGAATGTGTGGTTGGAAGACCTATCTCCGGTAGCTGTTACTCTGGAAAGTAGTCTGGGAAGAAGTCAGGCAGAATGAAGACATGCCCTCTAGTCCTGGCTCTGCCATGTGCTGGCCGTGTGGTTGAGGACCAGCCACTTCTGAGCTCTGGGCCTCCTGAAGGTCTCCGGGGGCTGCACTTCTGCACCCCAGGAGCTCCTGCTGTCTCTGCTTCTCTGCAGCCTTGGCTGCTGCCCAGGAGAACAGCACACACAGGGCTGGGGTGTGCTGGTGTCACACCCCGGCCTTCCCTTCCACCCAGATGGCATGTGGGGACGTGCTGGCATTCGGGTCTACTGCTGCTGGACAGACCTTGAGGAGTGTGGGGCCCTCACGTCCTTCAGGGCTCTGGACAGCAATTCCTGGACAAAGGGGGCTCTTGCTTGGCGTTCCCAGGCATTTCTGGGCCTGTGCTTTCATGCCCACCTGGCCGGGCCTACCCCAACTTTCAGGGTATCTCTTTACACCCTGTTCCTCCCCCGCCCAGCCCTGGCTGGGTACTTGGCTTCTCTGCTGGGTTGGGCCTGCGAGTGCTGGACCCGCACAGGAAGCTCTGCCGGCAGCCGGCCTCTGTCTCCTCCCCACTCTCCCCTGACCGTCAATGGGGCTCTGTGTGCAGCTGCAAACACCTGGGGTGTGGAGGCGAAGGCTGGGCCCTGCTGTGTCTGGCCAGGAAGGAGGCAGAGGTGCCAGCGTCTCACTGCAGACCTGGAGGTGGCAGCGTTCGTGTGTAAGTTCTCCAACGTGAAAGGTCTGGACAGGCTTCAGACAAACCTCTGACACCCTGGACCCGGAGCCTGGCTGAATCTAAGCCATGGCCCACCCCACCCCAGGAGGACGTTTTACGACCTCACAGGGCATCCTGGATAGAGTTGGGGCTGAGCCTCAGACTAGGGAGCAGTGTAGGCCTTTCATGAACGGTCTCACCGCATCCTGCCTTTCATGGTGCTGGGGGGACTTGCAAGGTGCCGCTAATTGGATTTGAGTTTGGCCTGTCTCCTGCGGGCTGCCACGGATTGCAAAGAGAGGCCACCTGGCCTGGGGTTGGCACAAGGCCCAGCTTTTTGCCAGGCCAAGGGTTTGGACACCGAGATAATTCAGCCCTGTTCCATCCTGAGGGGAGAAGAGAGCCAGAGCCTGGAGTCTCTCAAACAGCCTCACGCCAGGAAGGGCAGAGGGAAGCAACTGGGAGGAGGGAGAGCTCGTCCTTCAGAAAACAAGCTGGGCACACATGTGCAGTCCTGGGCGTGTGCCCTCCGTGTTTCTCTCCCCGTCCTGTGCACGAGGGAGGGAGGGACACCAAGCACAGAGCACATGGGCCGCCAGGTGCATTCACTCATTCACTCACCCATTCATTCCTTCACTCAGCAGCTGTTTACTGAGCCAGGAACTGTGCCAGGTTACAGCAGATGGAGAAAAGAAGCAAACAGTTCCTCCCTGCGGAAGTGTTGCAGAACAGGATTCTGGGTGGGAGCTGGGTTTTAGACACTGGTCTGGGTGGGGCTTCTGCACCCCCCACTCTCTGTGGGCCCCTAAGCAGGTTGCTTTTACCCCTCTGTGTCTCAGTTTCCTTCTACGGGAGTGAGAGGGCACGGTGATGCTGTGTTTGTGAAGTCTTTTATGCAGGTGACACCCAGCCTTCCTCCAGAAATGGCACCAACAGCTACCTGGCAGGGGACACAGTGCACGTGCGCCTCTGAGCAGCCCCCTGCAGCCTCAGGCGCAGACCAGACCAGACCTTTCCCTCCTGCTCCCACCTCACTCCTAGTATCTTGCGTCTCCCGAGACTCGGTGACAACTGTCTCCCGTGTGGGTGTCCCTTAACAGGCAGAGCTTCTTGTGTGTGGAATCCTCCCGGCACAGAGCTGGCAGGTAGCAAATCCACAGGCACCCCCTACCTTGTCCGATTTTTTCCTAGCACATTCTATAATTGACTTCTCTCCTGTGCTCATAACCTGTCCCTCCCCACTCACAACCTGTCCGCTCCAGGGCAGCAGGGATTTTTGTCATTTTTTTGTTCACTGATTTATCCCCAGGCACATCTCTCCCAGAGATACGGACAGTGTCTGACACCATAGCCATTCTATACAGATTTGTTGAATGGATTAGTGAACACATTGGCTGTATTTTCTGAAATTATGGAGTGAGTGTAATTATTATTCTGTGTCCCACCCTGCACAGAAGAACATGCCCAGAGCCAAGGCCGACGTGGGCCCCGTTGCCTGCTGCTCCTCCTCTGGCCCAGGGCACGTGTCTAAATCATTTAATCTCTCAGAGCCTCGGCAAGCACTCCTGGGTGAGAAGGTAACAGTGTGACCTGGCCAGGTGTTGGGAGAATCCAATGGAAGGATGGGCGTCAACCCTTAGGGCCCTGCCTGGCACATGGGACATGAGAAAGATGTGAACCGTTGTTAATAACTATGACAGTAGGAGGCTGCTGGATCGTTCCAGGAAGAGTAGAAGCTTTCTCTGGGGCTCTAATTGTCTTCCGTGCTGCTGTGTGGCTTAGGAGTTGGGGAGAGTGACGCACCCGTGGCCCTGCAGAACCCTGGTCTGTGCTGGCATGGAGAGCGATGAGACATTCACTGTCCTGTGTGGTGAAACCGCCCTCATCCATGGCTGTCCCCACCCCCAGGCGGCTTCCCCCAGCTGCTGCCCAACCATAAGCCACAGAGATGTCTAGGCGGTGGTGTGGGCTGAGGCCTGGGCTCTGTCCCGAGTGCTATCCCGTGGTTCTGCTCTCCCCACCCAGCTGTGCATTGTAGGGCCCTGTGTGCTGTGGTCAGTCCGCTCTGCCTGCCCGGCCTGGGGTCCAGGGCAGCCTGCACAAGCTGCCGCCCTCCACCTGGCCGCGTCTGGTGTGGTGCAGTCACGACGGTTTGTTTATGTGTAATTTCTGACTGAGACTTGAAAGCATAACTCCTGCTCCTTCATCTAAACAACCACTACTGTTGTACAAAAAGCAGGCCTTATCCTCGTTCCGATGTCAGACGGGAATATCGACTTCCAGCGCACCTTGAGAGAGAAATCAAAGGGTCTTGTTTATTCCAAGTGAAAACTTCCAAAGTTCCCAAGCCCACAGGACTGGCTAGTTTTACCATGAGGGAGGAAAATGCACGCTGAAAAGCTCGGGTGAGGCTCAGCGTTTGTTTCCCGAGCCTGCGCTCCCTGGTTAGGGATCAGACGTCCCACCGCGAGGCTGGGCAGGTGGGGCTGGGCCTGCCATGGGGACAGGTGCTGCGCTGCCAGGGAGGAGCGCCGGCTCCCGCTGCACCTTTCCCATGTCTGGAGCTCCCTGCCTCCTCCCTCCTTCCTCCCAGGGAAGGTCCAGGGGCAGGGCAGGCTGGAGAGAGTTTCCACTAGCATGAGGTTTCTCTTCTATGTAATGTCCTGCTGCTTGCACCAGTGGTCATCGGATTTCAGGACCACGATTTGGACAGCTGCATGTGCTCACTTGATCGAGTGCTGTTTTGGGCTCACGGGGAGGCTGTGGTGGCCACTTTGTCCCCTCCTGTGGCCTCTGACTCTCTGCAGACAGCTGTCCTTCCAATCAGGCCTGGGCCTAAATGCAGGAGGACTTGGACATGGCCTGTTTAGAATTTGTGTAATGACGAAGGGGATGAGGAAGGGAAGGGGCAGTGACCATGTGACCTCCTCTTCCTTCCTGTGGGGTCCTGGGGACCTTCATTCCAAAATGGCCCGGGGGCCTAGGCGAGTGGCGAGTTGTGGTGGGTCCAGCGATGGTGCACAGTTATTCCCATGGGGCCACCAGGAATGACCAGCAGACCCTCCACCCCACCGTCTGCTCCCCGGGCATGGGGCTGGCCTCTGCCCGACTCCTTCTCCAGCTGCTGTTGGTCTCCTGTGGTTGTAGTGACAGGTGACCACAGACCAGGGCGTAGAAGGACAGAATTTATCTTGCAGTTGTCAGAGGACAGGTCAGGAGTGTGATATCCAGGTGTGGGCAGGGCCTTGCTCTCTTGGGGGGCTCCCTGCTCCTCTTCCCACTCCAGGCATTGCCACTGCAGCCCCAGCCATCACCCCCCTATGTGAGTCTGTGTCCCCTTCTTATAAGGACATCGGTCATTGGATCAGGCTCCACCCTAAGCAAGTGTGACCTCATTTTAACCCAGCTACATCTGCAAAGACCCTGTCTCCAAATCAGTTCCCACTCACAGGTATGGGGTGAGGACTTGAGCACATCTGTGATATTTGGAGGATGCCCCTCTACCCAGAGCAGAGCTGTCCTCCACCAGCGCCCTTTGCACTGTGAGGCCTCAGCTGTCTCCTCTGTAAACTGAGGATGACAGTCGCACCTGCCTTGCTGTGCTGATGTGGGGATGGCCACTGGTGGTGAGCTGTGCCACCACACAGGGAATGTGACCTGTGGCGGTCCTGCTCCTGGTGTTACTGTCCACTACAGGGACAGGGGTCCAACAACAACATGGGGAGACAGAGGGGCAGGGCAGACACAGGGCCCAGCTGTCAGTGGTTTCTGGTCAGGATAACACCTGTGCCTACAGTATGGCCATCCAGGCCGAGCCGTGCACCCCTGGGACCTCCCCCACAACCCCGTGTTCCTGCTCTGGGCATGAACAAGTCTCTGTTTCTCATGAGGCTGTCTCCTGCCTGCTCTGGCTGTGATGTCAGTGTCCCTGCCTGGGTTCTGCTCCAGTGTGGTCTCTGGTCGTGGCTGTAACCCCCTGCCTTCACCAGGGCATGTGCCCGAGCTGTGACTTGCTGCGGGTGACGTGTGCTGATCTGAGTGCTTCCAGACCCCGGGCTCCACAGGGACGGGAGCTGAAGCTTCTGTGCCCTTCTCCGTGTGCATCTGGCACCTGTGGGCTCTCAGCCGTCTTGACACTTGAGCTGCCGGCAGGTGCTGTCCTGCCGGGCAGCCTCCATCCCAGGGAGGCCCAGGCGAAGAGCGGCCTAGCGGGGATGCTCAGCTCAGCTGACTTACCTCTCTCCTGTTCTATTTTTTTTTAATGAAAGTTTTTATTTTGAAAAAAAAAATGTGGACTCATAGAAAAATCACCAAATATTACAGTGACCTGCCCTATTTCTGTCACCTGGACTTGTCCGTGGTTAGCAGGTGGCTGCGTTTGCTCTTTGCCTGTTTGCTCTCATGACATGAGTGTCGCCATGGTTGTACATGTCTATTTTTGCTGAACTCAGACGGCAGCCTGTGGATGTGTCCCTTGGCCTTCGAAACACATTGGCATTCCCTGGTAACAAGGATGTTCTCCTGCACCACCACTTTTCCACCAACGCTCCAATTCAGATCCCACCATTTGTCCCAATACTGTGCTTTTTACCAGCTTTTCCTTCCCATCACAGCTCCCGCCCGGAATCGCCTGCTGCGTTTGGCTGCCACATCTCATTTTGTCTCTGAAACAGCCCTTGGTCAGCTTAGTCCTTACTTCACTGACATCCCCGAAGAGTGCAGACTCCCCGTGCTACCGGCTGCCCGCTGTTTGCCTTTGTTTCACTGGATTCCACTGAGATTATGCACATTTGGAAAACCCGTGTTTTCAGAAATGGGGGAATTTCTCATTATAACAAAAAAAAATCTTGCTTCTTAAAAATTAATAAATTTGGCAACATTGGGCCCCAAACCCCACCCAGCATGTTGTCTGCAATTTGTACCTCACAGCTTCTGGAAGCCACTGTCGTGGTGAGAGGGAGGCCGGTGTCCTGGGCTGGGGTTTTTCCTTACTCACATGTGACCCTGATCTGATGTCGTGCTGAGAGGCAGGCCGGTGTCCTGGGCTGGGGCCGCTCCTTACTCACATGTACCCTGGTCCTGCCCCTCACTCCACGGCCTTAGAAAATAGTGACAGAGGAAAAGTTTTGAGAGAGAACATCTCCCCAGTGCAGAGCCCAGCAAACATGATTCTCTCCTCCTTAACCCACAGGAGCCTGCTGGCAGCTGCCCCAGTGCCAAAGGGAGAGGCGCTGCCACAGAGACACGCCCAGGGACAAGAGCGGCTGTGGGGTACAGAGGATCCGTGCAGCAGCAGGACAGGAGGGACGGGTGATAAGTGCGTCTGTGAAGAGGTGGCTCTGTGACTCCTGCAGATAGGGGTTATCAGCAGCTTGATCTTTCTCAAGAACTCAGAGTCTGGCAGCTCCCTGCATCGAGAGTGTCAGCCCCAAAGAACAGGGCGGAGTGCCCGGTGGGGTCCTGCGGGTCCTGGCTATGATGGGCCAGCACCTGCCTTCCTAGAATCTCCTGCCCCCTAAGTCAGAGCCAGAATCTCACACTTGGCCGTGCTCTGTGCTGACACCCAGCAGGTGTAACGTTCGTATGATCTAAATAAATATGTAAATGATTGGTAGATGTAAAGTGACTGGCTTGTTCATCTCAACTAACTCTTTAGCTCATTCTACAAAAAAAAAAGTCCCTTAATATTCTCAAACATACATCCCCTTTTGAGACACACAGAAACTCACCCTGGTTTGTATGCTGATTCATACAACTGCCCTCCCAAAGGGCTGTGGAGAATATGTTCTCATTAATAATCTTGATAATCTTGATCCCATTTAGAAAACTCCACTTGCCAAAAATAGGTTGTTACTCTATATTTTCAAGTTAAGTTATGTAGAAAGGTATTTCTCAAGCTGTATATCATGTTATACAATGAAATGTTTAAAAATTTTAAGTCATCATAAGATTCTGATTGTTTACCCTGAAAATTGGGGTGCATGCAGCCCCCTCCCTGGGGAACATACCCTGACCTCTACTTTAGGACCTCTGCTTCAGCATACCCTGACCTCTGCCTCCCAGTGTGGGCACCTAACTCTGGTGAGTCTCTCAGTCTTGTGGCTTCTATTCTGGAATCTTCACCAAGCTCATCTCAGAGGCTAACAGAGCTGGCCCACTCCTGGGGGCTGGCCCTGAGGTCAGCACAAAGCTCCAGATGCTGCCACCCTGCACCCCACACCTCTCCCATGTGGGACAAATGCCGAACCGTGGGAAGAAGAAACAGAAAACAAAGACTGTCGGCCACGAAAAGTGCCCAGCCTCAAACGAAAGCAGGTTCTCAAAGAACGGGCGCCACAGAAAGGCAAGTGGGGCGAACTGGGATGCTTATCTCCACGACTTCAGTGTGTTTGGTGATGAAGATCTTAATGGAAAACTTTCCTTCACAGAGATTAGGACACATTTTCCTGTTAATAATTACAGATGTTGGAAAGTTCCTAGCTGATTTGACCACAGACGATGGCAGAAAAGGTCCTGTTCATCCTTAGCCACAGCGATAGCAGTGGTGGCCACGGTGATCAGCCAATTTGGGAAATGGTCCAGTGTGCTTGATGAACTGTGAAATCTCCTAATTGTATTCAGGTGAGTAAGTAAACATTTCATGCCTAAGTACATCCAATGGCAGGTCTTCAACTACTTTTTTTTTTTTTTTTAGAGACAGAGTCTCACTCTGTCACCCTCGGTAGAGTGCCATGGTGTCACACAGCTCACAGCAACCTCCAGCTCTTGGGCTTAGGCAATTCTTTTGCCTCAGCCTCCCAAGTAACTGGGACTACAGGTGCCTAACACAATGCCGGCTATTTTTTGTTGCAGTTTGGCCGGGGCCGGGTTTGAACCTGCCACCCTCTGTATATGGGGCCGGCACCCTACTCACTGAGTAACAGGCGCCGCCCTCTTCAACTAGTTTTAAGCAGGTGTTCAGTTCCTGGTAAGGGAGATGGCCATTATTGTTGGTCAGAGCTCAGAACTCTGGAGCTGACAACATCTACCATCACATCGTCAATATTTGATCAGTCTTTGATGAGACTTATAGACACACCCGGCGATTGCAGCATCCACAGAAAGGTTTAGATATGCCTCCACCATTTGCCGCCCGGGCAGCTCGAGCAGCTTCCTCTCCCTGTGCCTTGGTTTGCTCCTCTGAGCAAAGGGAACAAGGATCGTGGTAGCCACACTGGGGGTTGAGAGACCGAGTGGGTTAATTCACAAAATCACTTTACTCGGCGTCCAGCACATGGACAGTCTGCAGTGGAAGCTAGCAGTGAAAATGATGATGATGATGACAGTGGCGGTGGTATTTCCTCACTGTACACAGAGCACGTAGCACCTGCAGGCGTCAGGCCATTGGAACACAACATTCTCCCAGCGAGCGCCTGTGTCCTGACCTAAGTCCCTCCACTAATACTCCTGTGCCAACCAGAGGGCAGACTTCAGTCCTCATTTCCAGCTGTGGCTAAAGCTTTGCTTATTTTTTTTTTAAATTCTTTTCTTTTTTTATTGGCACATAGTAATTGTATACACTTATGCTTATTTAATGGAAGGTTTCTGTCCTTAACTATAGATATGAAAACATTTTGTGTCTTGAGGCTAATTGTCAATACCTTTCTTCACGATACTCTTTAATTACTATGAGTGTCCCTAAGAATATCAAATGGTTTTACATTATGTATCCAGCATCCATCCTTCCATCCATATCTCCATCTATCCATCCATCCATCTATCCATCCATCTATCCAGCCATCCACCCATCCATCCATCCATCCATCCATCCATCCTAGCTGCCTTCTTCAAAGGGTAGCCAGATATTTGTTAAACAAACAAATAAATAGGTAAAAAGTCCTATTCCACAAGGTCACCATCAATATTTAATTGGTCTTTGACCTTGGAGACTTTCAGATATGCCCAGGGGTTACAGAATCCAATTGTGAAACTGGTTTTGCTTTTTCACTTGGACACAAAGTAGCCTTGCTAAATCAGTGAGTCACCCCAGGACCAGCTCTGAAACACTTTAGGCTATTTTAAAATTCAAACCTATTTCTAAAGACATAGATTTTCTGTCCTTTTGGATGATCAAAGAGAGGGGCCACACATACGGAGGTCGGGCAATTAAGTTCTTGAACTCATCCTAGAAAAAGTGCTATGTACCTCATTGCTGAATTTTGCTATGGCCATCTTCGAAATACTCCCCTCAACCTTCTGGCACTTGTTTTAATAATACAAATATTTTTCAGAACTATTATTTTCTGAGGATGTATTGCTTTGGGCCACTGTGACTCACACATGTGGCCTGCAGTCTCCATATTGGGGTTGTTAATTCCACTCTACAGGTGAGAAAACAGGTGGCGAGAGCTCAAAGCTTGCTCTCCTCAGGCAGCCGTTCAGTGCTGAAGGAGGGACGGGAGCCCAGGTGTGTCAGCTTGGAGTCTGCATTTCCTCTCCCATCGGATGTTCATTCTGAGGGTGGGTCAGAGCGGGCAGGCGGCGAGGGGCAGACTGCATGTCACAGCGAGGGTTGGAGCATGCATAGAAGGGAGAGGAGGTCTCCAAAAGCTTCAGGGGGACTGGGGAGGAGGAAGGGCTGGTATAGAGGGGGCGGAGGTGCCAAGACAAGATCCCACCCCAGGTCTCTCTAGTCACACCATAGTATAGGGCACTCCACATAAAATTCAGCATTTTTTAAAAGCTCCCCAAGAGAATTCTGATGTGCAGCTGGGGTCAAAACCACTGGGCTGGTGCGAGAGGGCCACCTTGGCATTAGGATTCCCAAGTACCTCTACTTTCACGTATATCACAGGGGATTTCCTTTGTCCTGTGCCAGGGCCCAGAACAGGGTGGGGACAAGGGGCTGAGTGACAGGTGACAACGTTTTCCTGGTCAACTTGAGAAATGGCACAAACAAGCTGTGAAATGTTGCTTCTCCCTGCCCGGGGGCTCTTGGTTGGCTGCCATGGAGTTGTCAGCCTCTCAGAGAGTGTCTATCTGCCTGGGAAGGCCATGGGAATTCAGCCGCGCTCTGCCCCAGCCTGGGGCCATTGCGCACCAGAGTCGGCACGCAGGCAGCCTGGCTCCCTGTGCCCTGGTGGACCAGCAGCTCCCTGAGCAGCCTGGTGCGACTTGAGGGCTGAGTGGGGTCCAATCAGGATTGCATTGATGATCTTTGTGAGTAACCCTAGGAGGTAACAACCCACAGGCTGGAGAAACAGCCCTCATGTCTGCAAAGCAGTTTGTTTCAGACGCTGACCTGGTTCTAGCTGACCCCAAGGAGGCCCATTCTGCTGAAACTGCTGCTCCTACAGAAGCTAATTCCCTTAGGAAAATAACCCCCTTTCTCTGAAAGAGGCTTTTTACAATGAGCCAGAGTGTTTGGAGATCTCTTTAAAAAATACCTCACTGTGGGGTGGCGCCTGTGGCTCAAGGAGTAGGGCACTGGCCCCATATACTGGAGGTGGCAGGTTCAAACCTGGCCCCAGCCAAAAACTTCAAAAAAAAAACAAAAACAAAAAAAACACCTCACTGTAACTTTGTTACTGGATATTTGGGATTGTAAAATCACTACCGAAAGACAGACCTGGTCACTAAGGGGCAAAGTAATGGAATTGAAAGAGCCTCAGAACCATGGCTGGACTTCCTGCAGGAGCTCACGGTCTGGCCATCAGCACTCAGGGCTTAATTCATCACAGTGAAACCAGAGTGTTCACAGAACTCAGTAGCCTGGGACATTTGACACGAGGTGAGTGGAAATATGGGGAATACGAAACCTTGGAAAAAATGATGATTTTCTTCAGCCTACTGATCCAGCCTGAAGCTTTACTACTGAGGAAGGACAACATTAGAAGTTAACAGCCGAATGTGCAAAGATGTTCACCGCCAGCTAATATAATTGTCAATACTTGGAAAATATCTAAATTAGAGCATGGGTTGGAACATTTTCTTAAAGGGCCAGATAGTGAACCCTGCTGGTGTTGCAGATCACCAGGGGCGGCCAGTGTCACAGTGACTCACAGTCTGGAATGGGGCGAGCAGCCGTGTTCCAGTGACACTTAACATACAAAAGCGGGAGGCAGATAGGGTTTGACCCACAGGCCACAGACCCCTGTTCTATACTAAAAAATGTGGCTCTCAAATTTTGAAAAACAAAGTATGAACACATATTTAATGGCCAATTTAAACTTGGGAAAATGTAAATGGTGTAATGTTAAATTAAAAAAGCCAGTAAGTCCTGGTGATGAGGAGTGTGTGCACGAAGCATACGGCTGGGTGGGGACGTGCGCACGGTCGTGGAGTGAGTCCAGCCACGTAGCCATGCGTGGCACATCCAGGCCCTTTCCTGGCTCTAGGCAATGAATCAGCTTGTGATGTGGATGGTCCTGGGTGCTGACCAGGGCCTTTGTGGTAGCCTTTGGTGTAGCTCACAGGCTGCACCCAGATGGCAGCTTTCACTCATCCATCAGCTTATTAATTTATCTAAAACTGGTTATCTATAAATGGCCCAACACCTGTCACGTGCCAGACACATGAGTGCAGCAGGTGTGCAGGGTGGAGGGTGGGTCACCTTGGCTGGCATGGAGTTGGGGCTCTGTCCTGGGGGGAGACAGTGGCCTGGTCTGGGGGATGAGGGTAGCTGCTGAGAAGCCTGGTGAGGGCTGCACCGTTAATTCCTGTGGCAGGAGGAGCATGGGAGGAAGCCCTCCCAACCCTCCATATCTGCAGCTGGGGGTGGGTGGAGGGGCCCAGGCACTGGGGCAGCTCAGAGGCCAGCAGGAGTCAGGCTGGGCCAGCCCTGGGAGTCAGAGCAGCCTGAGACACTGCAGGCAGGGGCGCAAGGTGAGAAGAAGGAAGCCTACCTGTGCCCACCCAGGGCAAACCCTCCCTAAATTCAGGTAGGAAGAGCTGGGCATGGTCAACAACAGCCCCACCGGGAGGACGGAGGGTCCTCCAGGTCTCCCTGCAGCCACTCCACCCTGCCTTCCGGAACTGTCTGGATGCCCCTCTTCTCCCACCTGAAGGGAGGGAGAAGGTGGACTGAAGCCGGCTGAGCGCCATCTAGCCCTCGAGGACAGCACGTTGGGGGCTGCACCCCTCCTGCCAGGGTCTTGGGACAGTTTACGATTTATGTCCCCGAGCTGTAAGCTTAAAACTCCACCTGTTCACCCTGCAGATGTTTCACGTGCAATGTGGGAATTTGGGAATGCTCAAAATAGCATTTGCCCATAAAATTGCCTGAAATGCAGTCCAAATGTGTCTGTAAAAAGTAACCAAATAACTATTTATTGTTATTAGTTCACGTTCTTTCAGCTTCCACATGGAGCTGCGCATTGATTTAATGGAGTGCCGGACGTATTTGGGGGTGACCTCGGCCCCCAAACGGACACCTCAGGCTCTGTTCTGCAGAGTGAGCCCAGCCATCAGCACGTCCTCCCCACCGGCTCTGACATCTGACCAGGACACATGGAGGGAGCCCTGGTGGGCTTTCCGAGACATTTTCCTTAAGGTGAATTCTTAAAAGCCTTGGCAGGAGTCCAAGCCTGTTCATAAATATGCCAAAATCCAGGAAAAAAAGGAGCAGGTTAGAAAATGATGAAATTATAATTAGGCAATCTCCTTCCAAAATAGCCCATAGCAGTCCACTGCTCTAATTGGGTTAAAATACACCTAACACAAAAGTCGCCATTTAACCATTTTGAAGCGTATGATTTGGTGGCCTTAAAGTGCCACGTGTTTACCCTGCAGATACTGTACGCTGTGATCACCCCCAAGGGAGACTCTGACCCTATCAGCAGTTGCCCCCCATTCAGTCTCCCCAGCCCCTGACAAGCATAGATCTACTGTTTGTCTCTAGGGCTTCGCCTGTTCTGGATGCTTTGTGTACACGGAGTCAGCTTCTACACGGCCTTTTGTGTCTGACAAGCACGTGAAAAGATGCCCCATGTCCTAAGCTGTTAGGGAGAGCCCACTTTGCACCCACCAGGATGGCTGTCATCACAAAATGCAAAATAACCAATGTTGGTGCGGATGTGTGGCCCGGTGCACAGCTGGTGGGAGTGTCATGCAGCAGGGCCACCACTCTGAACCTTACAACTCCAGCCGCTGGTTGGTTTGTTTGGGCTGAAGGACAAGGAGCCGTGTGGGGACCTCCCATGCAGTAGCTGTGGGACCTTAAGTAATTCACTTGACCTCTGAGGATCTTTACCTCCCAAGATTCAGAGAGGCCCAGATATGAGAGTCCTGAGGAACAGGACTCATGTGGCTGGCAAGGGCCTCTGTGGTGAGGTGGTGAGGGCCCCACAGCCCCTCCAACCTCATTTGCTTTGTAAGTCTTTCTCTTGGCCTCCAGCCCCAGCCAGCAGTTTCTCAGACAGCCATGCTCCTGCCCCAGGGCCTTTGCACTGGTAGTTGCCAACTGAATGTGCCCTCCTTCTCCTCCTTCCCACTTTTATTCAAGCATCTTCTGTCCAGGGTCCCCTGCCCAACTGCCCTATTGAAAACTGCAATCCCTTCCCTGCCCGGGCACTGTCCGCCACCCCCACAGCCACTCTCCTCCTGGTAGAACGTGAGCACCAGGGAGGCTGAGGCAGTGTGCTGCTCACCACTCTTTCCCTAGCACTGGGCCTGGCTCCCAGAAAGTGCTCCAAGGAGGCCTCTGAATCAACAGAGAGGCTGCAGCTCCATGCAGATGATGTCTTGAAGGACATAGGTGCAGGTTCAGTTTCCTCGAGCACACAGAGCCCAGGGGTTCCTCAGAACAGGTGGCCCAGTGTGTCCACACTGTGGCCTGGCATGGGGCGATCTGGGTGCTCATGGGCAAGTAGTACAGACCCACTGGCTTCAGCTTAAGCAACAAATGGGGAATTGATAAAGGTACAGGGAGACAGTTGCACCTCTGAAAGGGACAAGTTGAAAACTTCTCTCTTTTCCTTCCCTCCTTCCAATCCCTAAAGCTGGGTCGTTCTCTCCCTTGCTCTCAATTTCCAAGGCCCTGGCAGGGCCTGCTGATCTCCGATTGGCCAGTTGAGTCAGGTGCGCCCTTGAACTATGTGTGTGGGAATGGAGTAGGGGTGTGGTGCACACTCGGGGGTCCCAGTAGGAAATTGGGCCGGGGAAGCCCTTGCAAAGTTGGGTAGGTAATGAGGGCATACATCCTGCTGTCACCTGTTTCTTCCTTACTTTTTCATCCATTCATCAAATACTTACTGGTTCCTACCTGGTGCCAGGCACTTTCCAGGGCCTATAATATCTCAGTGGGTGAAACATGTGAAATTCTTACCTTTAATAAAACTGTAACCTAGTAGAGAGGAAAGACTTTGTGAAAGGGGAAGCAGATCTATTCATTAATGTGCTCTCCTGAGAAGTTAGTGAGGTGAGGAGATGGCCTTGAGGACAGCAGGGCTGGTGTGCAAAGGCCCTGGGGCAGGTGGGTGGGTGTGTCTGCACAGGAATGTGGCTTGCAGGCCTGGAGGGATGGAGTTGGAGGGCAGCAGTGGACACCTGAGGCTCACACAGCCTGGAGGGATGGGGTGGGAGGGTTTACACCTGAGGCTCATACACGGCCTGGAGGATTTTTGTGGCTGCATTTCCTGAGAATAATGGGGCTTCTGGGAGGACACAAGACTGGGCCAGAACCTTCAATCAACAGCTGTTTGCTTAGATTTGAGTCTCAGGAAAGCCACTCTCTACCTATGGGACTCTGACTGGCCTCTTGGGCCTCAATCTCCCCATCTGTAGGGTAGTACCAAGAGCGCCCCCCACCCCGCCACATGGCCACACAGGCCCCCAGAGGTCTCCCATGGGTGCCTACTGAGTGCTCAGTGATCACTTCCCTACTCAGGAAGGCCAGTGGCTGCAGGGAAATATAAGGCCACAATTGTGCGCCCGCTGATGACAAAGATTACAAGGCTCATTTTTCACAGAGATCTGTGATGACAGTCATGGCCGGGGTCAGGGGAGCCGCGGCCAGCTCCCCCTCTGTGGCTGGGAGCCCTGTCCCCGGCAGGGAAGAAGCTCCTGGGTGAAAAAACGAGGGCATTCCTGGCGACGGCTGTCTGTGTGATTGGCTCTGAACGGGTGACTTCACCCTGACCACACAGGGGATAGGCCGTGTCACTCTTCAGCCCCCTTTGCTGTGTCCAAAGAAGGAGGCAGGAATTCTTGACAGGAAAAGCTGAAAGACAGATCCCCACTGAACCATACGGATGATCTGCAGGGGCCTTGACCTCAGAAAACACTAGGCCCCGACAGAGGCCTCACCCGTGCGTCCCAAGGGCCCTGCCAATCAGGCTGTCCAGGGGCAGTGGGGATGGGCCAGACACTCTTAAGAAAGCCCAGCATTGTTTGCAAAGGTTAACCCCTTTTCATCTTGGGTTTCACGGAGAAGTCTGTGTGGTCACACTGGCCAATTTGGCATTTGCTGGGAGCTGGGTGAGACGGCCTGCGAGGAACAGCCCTCTGGGGGCCCCTAGGTAGTTCTGTGGTCATGACTTATGGGGAGCGCAGGGGAGAGGGCACATTTTTATCCCATATTTGGTGATGTGGTGGGCTCCGAGTTCTTCTCTCTCTTGCATTTGTCAGGATCTTAATGAGAAACCCCAAAAGGATTTAGAAATTTCCTTTTCCCAAAGACAGGAAATAAATGGGAACTTATTAGGGGAAAACCCAATGCAAGTTAGAGACAGTGGCCTTGGCCGTGTGTGAATGTGAGTGTGTGTGAGGATGAGAGTGTTAGCGTGTGAATGAGAGAGAGGGAGGGGGAGAGAGAGAGGGAGAGACACAGAGAGGAGAGGAGAGAGGGAGACAGAGAGAGGAGAGAGGGGGAGAGAGGGAGAGAGAAATCCCCCTCTTCCTTATGCATTGTTTTCTGGCATTTAGGCAACAGCCGTTCTGAGGAGGTTAATCTTTTTCGAGGCATTCTGGAGCCCCCCTCATGACAATGATTCATCCTTTGAAGTTCTCAGCTTTGAGTAAACAGTTTGTCTCTGTCTTGTCAGGCATCTGGACATAAGAGTAAGCAAACCTTTTCAAGCAAGTGTAAATGCCGGTTAAACAATAACGACATGAGGAATAAACAGATTCTCACGCACCATAAATATCATCATCTATTTTTTCCATATGACGTGTCTGGGGTTGCAGAAATGCTTAGATGCTGAAGGCGCGGTGGAAGTGAGCCCGGCCCAAGCAAATTTGCTTTCTGGTCTTCTGGAGCTTCTTGGAAACAAAACACATTAATTTGAAATGCAAAGCGCCCCTCTTCTGGCCGTTCACGAAGGCAGAGGGAAGCCACATGGAAATGAAAGCTACTTCGGAGCGATCATTCCGCACTAATGCTTTCTTCTTGCTAGCAACACATTCTGCATCACCACAAAGCAATTCCTTCAGTGGTGCAGGACCCGGTGGACCCAGCCACCCACCCTCCGTGGCAGTGGCAACAGAGGCCAGGTTGCAGCCCGAGTCTGGCTGATCTGAGTTTCAGCTGCTGGGCTGCCACTGCTGCCGCTGGACAGGTGATCTCTGACAAGGTAGTGAACATGTCAACCCTGAGGCTTCTAAGCTGCCACACAGGGATTTTCTACTCTGCATTCAACACGTGCCGAGTGACAGGTGTCGCTCATCTGAGCTGTGGCCACCTCCACGAACACACGGGCCCCGCATGGGCTGGGCTCACACTGGGGCAATGGGGACTTAAAAGGAGCAGCAGGATGTGGAAAATGCTTCATAGCCCCAAGGAATGACCAGCATGGGAGCACCCCAGAGCCGGGGGAGGACGTAAAAGGCCACTGGGCTGCTGTGGACATGATGGTCAGAGGACTCCCTTGGGAATGGACCCTAGAGCTTAAGAAGCCTACTCGAGGGAAGTCTGGACACAGCCGACCTTCACAGAAGCTCGTCCTTGTTTATTTTTAAGTAGGTTTATTGAGAAGTAATTTGCATGCCTTACAATTCAGCCCTTTAACAGGTACAATTCAACAGTTTTTAATATAACTGTTGTTGTGCGACCATCGCCATAGTCAGTCAACCTTAGAACATTTTCATCACCCCAAACAGGGGCCCTGCGCTCATGGGCAGTCCCCTGACTCTCCCGCTCTAGCCCCTGGGCAGTCACCCCACTCTCCCACTCCAGCCCCTGGGCAGTCACCCCACTCTCCCGCCCCAGCCCCTGGGCAGTCACCCCACTCTCCCGCCCCAGCCCCTGGCGACCACGAGTCTGTTGGTGTCTCTGTGGATTTGTCTATTGTGCACACTTGGTATAAACAGAATTGTAACGTTTGGTCGTGACAGGCTCTGCCGCCCAGCACAGTGTTTCCAGGGCCTGCTCCTGTTGTGTATGTCAGAGCCTCGTTCCCTTACAGGGTGAATGACGGTCAGAGTGTGGACAGACCCATTTAGTTTACCGGTTCATCTGGTGATGCGCTTTGGGTCTTCCCTCATTTTAGCTGTTATTAAGAAGCTACTGGGAACATGCGTGCACAGGGTTCTGTGTGCTGGGCATGTCATTTCTCCTGGGCACGTCCTGAGGAATGGAACCGCTGTCATATGGTGATTCCGGGGTTGCACTGCCAGACTGAGCCATGTGGCTTCGCCTTCCCACATCTCCACTAGGGAAGATTTGGACATTCCTTCTGCTGCAGGGGGACTTCTGTCTATCCCATAAGGTCCTGCCTGCAAGCCACCTCCTCCAGGAAGCCTCCCTGGGTTCCCCTGCAGGGTCAATGGCCTCCACTTCCATTTCCTGAGCAGTGGGCATAGAACTGCTGAAAGCTCTGACCCATCGACTGTCTCCACTGCACCACAAACTCCCCCCTGATGGCAATTGTGTAGTTGTGTTGTCCTGCGTCTTTCCCAGGTCCCATGCAGTGCCTGGTCCACGATGGCCTTCTCTAAAGTGGGTTAACCAGTGAAAGAGGAAGTGGGACTCTGACAGGCTTGGGGGCCGGGGAGGGAGTGTGTGATGGCCACTATTCGACTGTGACTTTCAGGAAGTGAGATGTATTAGATGATGGAACAAATGCCACAACCTGGAAGCCAGAATAAGGAATATTTATTCTCTTGAGGTTCTGGACAGCAGAAGCCCCCAAATCAAGGTGTGGGCAGGGCTGTGCCCCTCTGTGGGCTCTGGGGAGGGTTCCTCCTGAGGACCCTGGCTGACTCGGCTGGCGGCTGCATCTCTCCCACCCTGACCCCATCTCCACATGGCCGCCTTCTCCTCTACCTTTTCTAGTCTTCCCCGTACATGTCTGTGTCCAACGGCCCCCATTTGGCCCAGACACCAGACATACCCAGTCAGAGCCCACTCAGTTGACCTCACATGGACTTGGTTACTTCTGTAAAGATCATGTCTCAAATTAGGTCACATTCTGAGGACAGGAGCTTAGGACACCAACCTAACTTTTTGGGGTACACAATTTGCCCCATAAGAGAGGAAGCATCTGTGGGCCTGGGGGCTGTTGCCACCTTCACCTCCCTCATGTGTGGGGTTCTCTGTCCTCCTGCAGCCCCCAACCTCGGCTGCTGACCACCAGCCCTTGCAGGGCTCAGCCAATGAAATAGGACCCCTCACCCAACATCCCAGTTCTCCAGAAAACAGGTGGCCTGGGGCTGCTGGGCCCTGGACAGCTGCTGTTCACTCATGTAAGGAGGCTCAGCTATACCTCCCACGCCTCTCACTCCTCTTCGAACTCTATCTTGACCCTGAGTTGATTAGAAACCTTGCAGCATTGGAGGGCAGGGCTGGAGGAGGATACAGGAAGTCTGTGTCCAGCCCCTTGGGCTTCAAGGCGGCTCTGTGCCCTTACCGAATTCCTGGGGGTGTGGTGGCCTCTGTTGGGTCTTAGTGTGGGGTTCCGGAAGCAGACCTGGGGATGAGAAGTCACATGCAAATCATTTATTTAGGAGCTGACCCTAGGAAATGCCTGAGGGACAGGGGAAGCAGGACATGTAGGGGGCTGCCAGCAGAGCTTTGGTTCTCAACTCCGTCCTCCAACTCTGGGGTGCAGTCCCACCGGGGGCCTCTGGGGGCAGCATAGAGCCCGTCTCAGAGTTAACTTGCCCAGGAGTGTGGGAGCCAGGAGGTTTGCACACCCATCCCGCCCTCCCTCAGCACAGGACTGAGCCTGCTGGAGCCTGGGTTAGAGCATCTGTGTGAAGCTTTAAAAAAAAATATACAGGTGTGTTCAAAACAACAGCAATGTCAACGGAGAGCCAGGGCAATGCGTGGGAAGTCCCTCCCTCCCCCAGCCCCTCTCCTGTGGTCAGCAGAGCACCGGGTCATGGATTCTCATCCTGTTTTCTCAATTGAGTGTTCAGGAGCTCAGGCCTCAATGAAGGAGCGTGTGGCTGTCAGCATACACCAACAGGACTGGAATTCTACTGGACATCAGGTGCATGCAGAGAGACCCTTGAAGGCCTTTCTGGAGGCTTCTTGCCTGCCCAGCTCCCAGCCGACTTCCTGGTCACCAGGAATCAGGGACTGCCATCGTGCTGGCACCAGTGCCCAGAGGGGTGCCATGGGGGCCCAGGGGCTCAGGAGCAGCCAGGGAGGCGGTGGGTTTATGCAGAGGCCCAGGTGAGTAGGTCATGTGCAATAGCAATGCCCATGCCCTAATAGGTCACCTGCAAAATGCACCATGCACAGACCACCGTCACCGGTGTGCAGGGCCAGGGCATGGCGTGTGACTCCCAGGACCAGACAGCATTTCCAGGGGGCTACTCCTGCCATTGGGCTCTGGCATTGCCCCTGCACAAGCCTCTCTCCAATCTCCCCGAGGGGTTTACAAGCCTCTGAAACAGGTGATCCGAGATCGTTAAAGCTGCGTGACCACGACGCGGGTTAGCGGCGTTTAGCTTTCAGACCGTGGGAATGAGTATCTCCCATCCCGGTTCAGTCAACCTGAGCTGCCGCCAGGGCCCTGCACTTGGGGCTGTGGTTGCTTGAGGAGCCCTGAGAACAGGACTGGAGGGGGCCATGAGGGCAGCTGGGGCAGGGGGTGACAAGGGTCTCTGATTGATCAAACTGGCCGGCTCAGCTGGAACGCTGACCTTAACTCACCACAGAGAGCTGGGTGGACTTAAGATGGAACCATCTCCCCCATCTCTGAGCTTCCGGTGGGAATGGGTCTGAAAAATCACACGCGCTTCTCTGGGTTTTGGGAAGCTACATGTCTGCGCACGCGCGTGCCTGTGACGACATGTGGTGTCTGCGCACGCGCGTGCCTGTAACAACACGGGGTGTCTGCGCACGCGCATCCCTGTGACGCTGCGTGGTGTTTGCGCATGCGCGTGTCTATAAAGATGCCTGGCGTTTGCCTGGATGGGGTTCGCGTGTACTGTTGCTACCTTTTTAAAGTTAAGGGGAGATCCCCACAGCGTGAAACTGACCACTTCAGTGTGTGGTCAGCAGCAGTTAGGGCATTCACGGTGCCAAACGACCACTTTATCTGGTGGCAAAACATTTTTGTCACCAAGGCGCGTGTGTTTTGTGTGTTTAGGGAGGACACATGTGCAACGTGTGTGCACGTCTAGGGCCACATGTGTGTGTCCACAGCCTGTGTGTGTGCTGAAGGCTGCAGGTGTGTGCTGAAGGCTGCAGGCACATGCCGGACTTTAGGGTCTGCTAAAGGTAAAGCCTGCACTCCCCTCTGATCCCTGCTCTCCACGCCGGTTTATTTGTTCTTGTCAGGGACACTGAATGACATTTTTTACTAGGCCCATATGGCTGTGAGTGACAGCCACAGGGGTGGTCGGTCCCCTGCCCACTCTGCATGGGACTGAGCTGACCACCCTGGTGGTGCCACAGCTTTCTTCCCCCTGAGGGCAGCTGGCCTGGACTCCTGTGGTGGTGACAGGGATGGGGACAAACTGGCTGGGCTGATGCTGTTCTCTATGAGGCTCTCTGGTCCCCTTAGCTCAGGGAGCCTGGCACCTGTGAGGAGGGGTGGGTATGCATATCCCAGCCAGTGCTGACTGTAGGGGACTTCTCCCAGGGCCTGGGCTGGGGGCTGGACACAGCTTGACTGAAAAGACATTCAATACTGAGTCACAGAGCTGCACTTAAGTGGGAATTAGTTCTAATGTCAGCATGTAAGCCCCCAATTAAGAACAGTATAGAAAAAGTAATCCCTGAAAGAACAGTTAAATCATCCATAAATCATGCTGCTTCCGCTGCTGAACCGGGAAAGTAGCTGGCGTCTATGGAGGGTCATAGCGCACAGTAAAGCTCCGTCTGCAAACAGTGACCTCATATTCACCTCCAGGCCCACAAGATGCTCTTTCTGGGTGGGCCGAGGGCCCAAGTGGGCTAAGTGAGACAGTGGGCAGAACCGCCCAAGCCTGGAGATCCTTTTCTCTCTCATCCCCTGTGTCTCCCTCCTCCTCTCTCTGTCCCTGCCTCTCTGTCCCCTTCCCCTCCCTACCCCACCTTCAACACAAGCCTCATGCTCAGCCACAGCCAAAAGCCCAGGGCGGCCACATCTGCATTTTAAGAGAAGCCAGAAGTTCAAAATTATTGGTGACATCTCCCAGTCTTGGAAAATTTTGGCTCCAGTTAAAAAGCAAATATAAAACTAAACTCAGGAGCACCCAGAAACTGATGTGATGTCCAGAGCAAGGCCTTATGAGGCACCTCTCCCTGGGACTGTTTCTGGGACACACGTCCTTGGGTGGGGGGCTGTGTCTCCCCAGACTGGGCCCAGCACTGGCCTCTACCTGGTCCCTCTGCCACCCAGGCCCGTCACCAAAAATGATCAGTTTTACCAGCTGCAGCCTCAGGAGGAGCTGCTGGACCTGGGGCAAGGTTCTGTGAAAAGGGCTATTGAGGGTGGGGCCCCTTCAGCCACCTAGAGGGACTCTCCCTTGGTTTGGACCTGAGAAGGCGTGACACTGGGGAATTGAATTGGCAACCAGTTTAAAAATCACCCCTTTATGTTGGCTGTGTCATTACTTTGGGCAATAAATGTTATTTGAAAGAATGGTTGTTTGTTCTAACTAACGAAAATGGCATCTCAGCTGCGCAGGACCTACCAGAGGGAGGAGAGGTTAGCCCACATCTAGATTAGGGCCAACTTGTGTCCAAGCCACCAGTTCAAAGGACACTGCAACCCAGGGTTAGGGCCTGCCTAGTGGCACCATCCTCCATCACCCCATACTGGAAAGGGCCCCAACTGCATATATGGACACACATAGAGGTGCACAGAACGGGGCCCAGCACAGCAAGGAGGTGAGTGATCCACAGCCATAGTGTCACTGAGCAAAACAGCTGAACACAGGAGGGATGTGCTGTCCAAGTCCTGCAGGGCAGTTCACAGCAGGTCCGCTGACCTGTGATAGGTCAGGGCCTTCTTTCTGCAGGGCAGTGGGGATACAGCAGAGGCAGAGTAGCATGAACTCCTGCCCTGCTGATACTTGTGTGCTGAAGGGGAGGCAGAGCAGCGCAGACTCCTGTCACGCTGGGACTTGTGTGCTGGAGGGGGGACCCAGACAGTAACATGGTAAGGGAGGCAGGGAGTATGGGCATGGGGTCTGCATTGCAAATAGAGAAGTCATTGAAGGCCAGAGAGAGGGTGATGATGGGGTAAAAGCCTGAGCAAGGGAAGTTGGGAGCCACAGGAATGTCAGGAGAAGAGCACGCTCTACCCAGGTCTCATAGACCTCTCTCGTGCTGGGCTGAGCAGAGAGCTCTCACAGATGGGGGGACACAGGAGGCAGCAAGAGGCCAGGGCAGTGCTCCAGGGAGAGCAGGTGACAGTGGCCTGGCTGGGGCGGTGTGGACTTGCGGGTGCAGAGGTAGGCCCAGCAGGCAGGACTGTGGCACTGAGTGGGGTGGGACGGCTACAGCACAGAAGCCCAGCAGGAGTTTGGGACAGAGGCCTGAGCTCTGGCACCGGTGCAGTCGGCTCAGAGATGCTCTGTGGATGTCTGGGAGTCTGTGCGGTGGGCCCCATGTAGTGCAGTGGGTAAGGAGGAGACCAGGGACCAAGGGCCAGGCGTGGAAACAGCACCCCACAAGGGGGCTACAGAGGCATGAGAAAACCGGGAGAACGGGAGTGGTGGAGCAAAACTATCCTCACTTTGAGATCTTCCATGGTTCTTGTGGGCCTCTGTGGGGACAGGTGTGGGTCCATCACAACCTCTGCTCTGTTCCCAGAATGGAGCAGAGAAGAGGTGCCAGGAAATGTGCTAAATGAATAGATGCCAGGCTGGCTGAGACAGCAAGTAAGGTGGTGACCGTTCCCCAAGACCTGGGGCTGGCAAGGGAGTCAGTATGCATTTGGGGAGCTGCGTTTCTCAGCCCCAGCACTTGGCTGGCCCACCACATGTGTCAGAAACACTGAGAAGGGAAGATATTCCAGGCCGTGCCAGGCGGCAGCATGTCCCCCGTCTCATGTGGATTCGGACTCAACTAGCCCCATCCCAGGAGCCTCTGCCTCGGGGGACCCCACCTCTGTTTTGCTGTTTTGTTTGAAAACCGTTTTTATCTTGCCATCAAAGAGACACAATTGGTACTTCTGTGTCAACCAAGATATGAACTCTCCTCTCAGATCCCAGCTCAACATCAGAGTCATAAACCAGGCTAAGTTAAAAAAAGCAAAATGTGTCTGGCTCGATAGCTGGCCCCAGTGCAATGGAAAAAGCCAAAAATAAACACTGGGAGCTGATGACATCCGTACCATCGGTGGGCATGGGGCCCGGCCCATCTGTGGGATCCCAAGGCAGTGTCGGGACTGGGGCTGCCAGAAGGTGTGACACTCCCCCCGGCCCTCTGTACCCAGGGCAGGACGGCTGTGCCCGTCACCCAGGCCTCCTGCCATGGTCTGCTCGCCCCAGAACCACTGCCGGGGTTCGTTTTCCTCTCCAGTGTGTTCTCTTGCCATCCAGGGCTGACCAGTGGCCCTCAGCAGCTCTGCGGGATGAGTTTTCAAAATGGCTTTGGTCTGGACAACAGGAGGTTGTGGTGGTGCTGACAGCATGTGGTCATGCTGCTGATCAGAGGAGATTTTGTTCTCCTGAAGTCCATGGCAAGGAAAGAGGACCAGAGAGCTGGGACTGGGGCTGCCCTTCCCACTGGCACCGCTGGCTCCAGCTCGGCCATCTCGGGCACCCCTGTCCCCAGTGTGGCCTCCCCCTCCGTCATTGTTATCACTCTGAATAACATGTCATCGGGATGGACTTTAAGTTGACACCCTCCTGTGTGTCTTTTTACTCAACTTTATCCTGAACAGTGCAATCATTTGTGTTGTTTGTATAATTTTTTTTCTGAAACACACTGTAATAAATACAAACCGATTATAAATTCTAGAGCTTTCCATGCACATACCCCTGGAACCACCCCATGACAGGTGGTATCCACACCGCTGGCCTGGGAGCTGCTGCCCTCACCCTCCTCGCAGGATGCAGAGTCCTCAGAATACGGATTGCCTGAAATGTGTGGTTCCCAGAACGACGCCCGCTGTGCCCTGGGGCCCCAACCTCACGCTGCCTTGCTCCTTCTCCACGTGTGTCCGTCCACATGAGTCCGTGTTTCTTCACTGCTCCCTCCAGGGGTGGACACTGTGCCTGGCATGTGGTACGTGTCCAGTCAACACTCCTTGAATGTCAAATGGGGGAAGAACCAGCGGGGTCTCCAACTCCAGGCTTGTTCCTTTCCAAGCTCCAGGCCACTGGCAGGCAGCGCCCTTAACGTGCATGCGATTGTGTCACCACCTTTTAAAATGCCCAAGTGACTCTCTGGTTGATGATAAAGATCAACCCACTTGGGACGGCACCCCAGGCCCTGGCCCCTCCCCGGTGAGCTGTACCTACACATGCACACCCCTGTATATTCAGCCTCCTTCTCAGCGTTTGCACATGCGTGTCCCTGTGTACACAGCCCCTCCTCAGCGTTTGCACATGCGTGTCCCTGTGTACACAGACCTCTCCTCAGCGTTTGCACATGCGTGTCCCTGTGTACACAGCCCCTCCTCAGCGTTTGCACATGCGTGTCCCTGTGTACACAGCCCCTCCTCAGCGTTTGCACATGCGTTTCCCTGTGTACACAGCCCCTCCTCAGCGTTTGCACATGCGTGTCCCTGTGTACACAGCCCCTCCTCAGCATTTGCACATGCGTGTCCCTGTGTACACAGCCCCTCCTCAGCGTTTGCACATGCGTGTCCCTGTGTACACAGCCCCTCCTCAGCATTTGCACATGCGTGTCCCTGTGTACACAGCCCCTCCTCAGCATTTGCACATGCTTGTCCCTGTGTACACAGCTCCTCCTCAGTGTTCGCACATGCGTATCCCTGTGTACGCAGCCCCTCCTCAGCGTTTGCACATGCATGTCCCTGTGTACACAGCCCCTCTCAGTGTTTGCGCATGCGTGTCCCTGTGTACACAGCCCCTCCTCAGCATTTGCACATGCGTGTCCCTGTGTACACAGCTCCTCCTCAGTGTTTGCACATGCGTATCCCTGTGTACACAGCCCTCTCCTCAGCGTTTGCACATGCATTTCCCTGTGTACACAGCCCCCTCCTCAGCTTTTGCACACGCCTATCCCTCTGTTCTCAGCGTTTGCACATGCCTGTCCCTCCCTTCTCAGCATCTGCACATGCTGCTCCCTCAGCCTGGAGTGCTCTGCCTCAACTTGTCACCTGGTTGGCACTGAGGGGTATGCATGTAGTGGTCTAGGGCATGGGGACAGATGGGGGTTCAGTGAAGCCTAGCCTTGAATGCGAGAGGGAGACTGAGCCCTGAAGTTGAGGATGGGCTGCAGTGTCAAAGTCCCAGTGAAGTCCCAGTGAAGTCCCTGGAACCTCAGGGACTTCATAAAAGTAATGTCCATTTCCTACTCACAGAGCCCATTCCAACAGGTCCAGTGGGTCCCTCTCCCATGCCATCTGTAGGGCTCCACTGTGGCTCCACAGTGCCCCATGCCACGTGGGTAGCCAAGGGCAGAGAGCTTGTGGCACTGTCATTCACAACTTGGTGGCCAAGGCATGTCTCCCTGCCTCAGCCTGCTTGTGTATTAGGCGGGGAAGCACAAATCCTCCTTGTGTGCCCAGGATAGTGAACATAAAACTGAATGGTCTCTGCCACTCCCCACCGCAGAGCGTCCCTGTGACACTGTAGTTTCTGATTTACTTGTCCACACCACTCACCCCCACCACACTCTGGATGGAAGTCCCTTGGTCTACCATTTCAGACCCCCCCATTTGACTCTGGTCACATGGCACAGGCCCTCCTCAAAGGACCATGAGTTTTGGGAGGAGCTGATCACCCCCATTGGTGCTCCCTGCAAACCCCTCCAAGCCCCATGATGCCCTGGCTTCCCGGTGCCACACTGACTATGACGGGTCACGTCTCCATCCATCCCCTCTCACTGTCTGCCAAGTCATCAGAAACTGCTGAGCACCTATGGAAAATCCTCAGCGCCCCGCCTGTCTGTCTGGTTTTCATTTCGTGTGTGTGCCGCTCTTTTGGTACAATAAACAAGGTAAAAGCATTGATGTAAACAAAGTGAGGGAGCGAGGTTGAAGGGGTTTCAGTGGAGAAAACACCTGGCTGTGTTCGCTGAGAATGTGGGCGCCTCGTTTAGCCGATTGCTGAAAAACACGGAGCTTGGACGGCAGCCAGTTTTCCAGGGTGAATAAGCACCTCGAAAGGGACAAATATTTTTCACAGACTGTAAATGAAATGGAGGCTCAAATATTGAAAAATAAATACATAAGAGAGAAATAAAGAAAAGAAAAGGAGACCCTGCTGACCTAAGTTTCCACATGAGCTGTAAACAAGTTTTCAGAGTTATGTTTACTACTTCCAAAGAAACAAAATCTCTTATTTTCAACTCCTCTGCATCACCACTCCCAGAGTGAATGTTTCTAAAATCCCACTTTGGAGATGGGACAAGGAGGTTCACTCATTGGGTTGCAGTTTCCTCAGCTGTAAAAGTAGGGGTAATGATAATTCCTCACTCACAGGGTAAATATGAGAATGAAATGAAGTAACATAAACAAAGGGCTTAGACTGGGGCCTGGAGCATAGTGAGGGCTATGTAAATGTTGGTCATCATCATCACCACCATGATCTTCACTACCATCACCATCATCACCATCATGATCTTCACCACTATCCCCATATCATCATCACTACCATCATCACCAGCATCACCACCATGATCTTCACCACCGTCACCATCATCACCATCATGATCTATACCATCATGACCATCTCATCATCACTACCATCATCACCACCATGATCTTCACCACTATCCCCAAATCATCATCACTAGCATCATCACTAGCATCACCACCATGATCTTCACTACCATCGCCATCAACACCATCGTGATCTATACCATCATGACCATCTCATCATCACTACCATCATCACCACCATGATCTTCACCACTATCCCCAAATCGTCATCACTAGCATCATCACTAGCATCACCACCATGATCTTCACTACCATCGCCATCAACACCATCATGATCTATACCATCATGACCATATCATCATCACCATCATCACCATCATGATCTTCACCACCATCACCATCATCACCATATCATCATCACCATCATCACCATCACCATCATCACCATCATCACCACCATGATCTTCACCACCATCACCATCATCACTATCATCACCATCATCACTTCATGTTCTTCACTACCATCACCATCATCACCATATCATCATCACTACCATCATCACCACCATGATCTTCACCACCATCACCATATCATCATCACTAACATCATCACCATCATCACTTCATGTTCTTCACTACCATCACCATCACACCAAGACCTTCACTACCACCATGATCTTCACCACCATCACCATCATCACCATATCATCATCACTATCATCATCACCATCATCACTTCATGTTCTTCACTACCATCACCATCATCACCATCATGACCATATCATCATCACTACCATCATCACCACCATGATCTTCACCACCATCACCATATCATCATCACTAACATCATCACCATCATCACTTCATGTTCTTCACTACCATCACCATCACACCACGACTTTCACTACCACCATGATCTTTACCACCATCACCATATCATCATCACCATCATCACCACCATGATCTTCACCATCATGACCATATCATCATCACTATCATCACCATCATCACCAGCATGATCTACACCATCATCACCATATCATCATCACTACCATCATCACCATCATCACTTCATGTTCTTCACTACCATTACCATCATCACCATCATGACCATATCATTATCACTACCATCATCAATATCATCACCACCATGATCTTCACCACCTTCACCAGATCATTCTCATTGTCATTATGTCATCATCGGTAGCACACCATTATCTTCACCATTATCACTATCACCATTATTACTGTTGTCATGACTATCACCATCAATATTAACATCTTCATCATCACCATCACCTCTATTGCCATGTTTAGGAACCTCCTATGGTCAGAAGCCAGGTGAGCCATATGGATAAGCAGGGAGCAGACTTGCCCTTTCCCCGGCTGCAGAATGGAGACAGTGGGCATCATGACAGGGTTCAAGGAACAATGATGTAGGTACTATATAGTTCCAGGATGGGAGAAAGGATGAAGTCTGTTATAACCACTATTGTTACTGCTAAGTCTTGTTTTACCCTCTTGGAAAAGAGGGTCAAAGTGGATATTCAAAGGATTATTTAACATACCTGTAATGTTTTCTCTCAATCTAGTTATGGGCCCATAAATGAAAGTGGTCTAGTTCCCTAAACTTGCAAACATTGATCACAAGTAGAACCTCCAATGTGAGCACTGTCTCAATGATCCTGACCTTGGGTGGGGATTTCCACCTGCCTGGAGTTCACACTTCCCTACTTCTGGCCAGTTCCCACTCACCCTCCATTCTCAATAATTTCCACTTACCGAACAGGCCAAGGATCTAAAACATAATCACACTTATCATTGCCTCTTCATTCTGGGGGTGGAGAAGGGAATTAATTTCCTTAAGGTATGGTCTGGTGAAGCAGAGGGAAATTTTTCAAAAAGAGTCCATGTCCTTTAGCCTAGCAATTGAAAATTTAAATTTTAAAACTTTACATTCTAGGAATTTGCCCTGGAATTTGACAATCATGGATTTGAGGAAGCCATCTTGGTCACCCCACACAGTGCTGTTTCAAGTGCCTCCCACAGTCTGATGATCTTAGTCTGCTTGTTAGCTTATTCATTTTCTATCTGTCCCACCTAGGAGGTAAACCCTGTGAGGGAAGGGACTGACCTTCCCCATTGTAGCCTCGTTTTCGGAATGAGTAAATGACACAACCACAGGCTCAAACCTGCCTCCCCCAGAAAGCCTCTCCGCCATTCTCTCGCACCCCACATAAGATGCCTTGAGGCACCAATATTTATTGAGCACCAGCTGTATGCCAGCCACAGCACTTAGGTGGGGAATCAGCTGTGGCACAGACCCTCAGACACAGGGAGCAAGTGGCATGCGGAGCCCTCCCTGTCACTCTGCCCCCTGCTTTCGATGGAGGTGGAATCTTTCAAGTGGTGCCCAAAGCATCCTTGTGCTACTTTCCCTAAGCGGTTTCCTTGCATTGGAGAAGCTGCTTTCTTTCCCTCTGGAATCCCTGCACAGCTGTCCCAGACACAAAGCCACCATGTGGGATTTTCTCTACACAAAATTAGTTTCAGTTACTTTTATTGTCAATAATTCCATCCAGCACTGAGGCAAGAAAAGCTGATGAGTCACAGCTGAGGGAAACTAAAAAGCAGATGGAAAGTGGGTATTTATGTAGGAGAGACATGTACGGTCAGTGAAGTGAGGGGGAATGCCCTTGTATGTATTTCTTTTTATGTTCCTCATCTGTCTAGCCCAGGGTGATGACAGGGAGAATCTGTACAGAATCTTAGATACTCTGAAATCGATGCCTACTACCCTGCCAGAGAGACATCTGACGCAACCATCACGACGTACTGGCACACACACACACTTTTGCACACACATGCACCCACTCTCACACGTTTGTACCCACACATTTCACATCCCCATACAGAAACCCATACACTTACACAAGCTCACACATGTGCTTTTCAAACCTAAATAATTCCCCCCCCCTTTTTTTCAATCTCTAAAAACCTGCATTTACCAAAAGGAGCAAATATGTGAAGTATGGAATCCACCTTGTTGAAGGCTGAGTTTTATTGGCAAAGCAGTAAATCAAAACTGGTGGAAAAGTGCCAATTTAGGAATACTCTTTGACCGCATCACCCCACATTCTGCTGGTTCATCTCTAATCGGAACCAGCTGGTAATAAAGAATAGAGTTCATGGGAATCCACCCTTGCTGAAAGCTGGACTGGGGTGGCAGCTAGAAGCCAATTCACACAAAGAAAACAGCTGTAATTGACTTGTGAGGTCAGGCTCTGGGCAAAGCTAGGGGACAGAGGTGATGCTACAGCTGGTGCATAAAATGCTGGGCTCCTGGTTGCCTGTAACTGTGTAAAGAGGAGCCAAAGAGAAGGTTGTTCATTTATGAAGCTCCTTGTCTGTTGCTATGTTCCAGGAAGCTATGGAATCACACAGAAACCCTGGCTGCTGTTGACACTGAGTGTAGTAGTTATGATGGTGGTGATGGTGATGGTGATGGTGGTGTTGATGAAGATGGTGGTGGTCATGATGATGGTGATGATAATAGTGGTGGTGGTGGTGATGTTGATGGTGGTGATGATGATGAAGATGATGGTGATGGTGGTAATGGTGATGATGATGATGATGGTCATTATGATGGTGATGATGATAGTGGTGAGGGTGGTGATGTTGATGGTGGTGATGATGATGAAGATGACGGTGATGGTGGTAATGGTGATGATGATGATGGTGGTCATTATGATGGTGATGATGATAGTGGTGATGGTGGTAATGGTGATGATGATGATGGTGGTCATTATGATGGTGATGATGATAGTGGTGATGGTGGTTATGAACATGGTGGTGAGAATGGTGATGGTGGTGATGATGATGAAGATGACGGTGATGGTGGTAATGGTGATGATGATGATGGTGGTCATTATGATGGTGATGATGATAGTGGTGATGGTGGTTATGAACATGGTGGTGATGATGAAGATGGTGGTGGTGATGGTGATGATGATGATGGTCATTATGATGGTGATGATGATAGTGGTGATGGTGGTGATAACATGGTGGTGATGAAGATGGTGCTACTGCTGTTGATGATGGCAGCAGTCAGAAACTCCAAACAGGCTCCACAAAGCCTGAAGAACATCTCTGCAGCAAATCTGTGCAACATTAGCACTGTAACAGTTGTAACCCTAACAACAAAATTTAACAACTTTCATTTTGTTATTATTTGTCTATTTTAAGCACTTTCCCCCCTGAAGCAAGGAAACTGGCATCTGAATTCTAGAAATGGAACATACACGCTCACTCCTGCCATCCCCTTCCTGTCTCTAATCAGCCTAGTGGGTCCACCCTCTGGAAAATTCTGATGCATCAGGAGGGTCTGTGGTATATTTTTAGCACCTGACAACATCCTATCTGTCCTTTTTCTGTGGGATTACGTGAAGTGCTTGTTGTTTCACGTGTAACACTTCAATTAAATTTATAGATAGACTTTTTTAATAATTCTGTAAACATTTTGAGGTCTGTGTGAAGCATTATAGTGGAGACTCCCACTTACACACCTGCTATACTGCTTTTCCCGGCCCAGGGCAGGCTGGGGAGCTCTCAAGCGCAGACCCTGGAAGGAACTTCACGTTTCCTCTTGACTCAGGGGATCCCTCAGCACTGACTGCTGGGGTTCAGTGAGGTAACACCAATCTGCTGTCCCTGGGGATAGCACCAGCCCCCAGCCCCAGATGTGGTCCCTTCTCTTCTATTGGTGCTTTCTTGGTAGAGAAGGTGCCAAGTGGACAAGAGCATGGAGCACAGAAACCAATGCCAGGAACACAGAGGGATTTAACCATTATGTGTTTAGCACTTAGTACCCTGGTCACTAATCCATTTAGGAAAATTACTGTTTAAACTCATCCAGTGGACTCATGTATCCTTGGTGGTGAAGACTTTGGGGACAAGAAGCCTGTAGGCCCATGTCTCTGTCCTGCCCAGAGTGCCCCCCATGGAATAGCCCTTTTTCATGGTGCTGCCCTCTCCTGAACCATGACATGAGCCTCTTGGCTGCTGGATCCCCCCCTTGAAATGTAAGCTTCATGAGGACAGGGACTGTATCGTCTGATTCTGTGACACTCAAATGGCATCTGGCACATAAAGTGTGTTTAATGTATTCATTGAGTCAATGAATGAATGAGTGGGACTTCTGAGTTCTAAGCATCTGATGGGATGGTAGGATGCTCTTAGGAGACATGTGCTCCTGGATGTCTGTCCCCTGGGCTGACTCTTTGCACAGGGAGAACAACAAGAAGAGGAAGTCCAGCTTATTTTTCTAATAAGAAATGCACACTTCTTCTGTGCATTTTCGTGAGCATGGGGGCCCCTTTGTGTCAGGCCATCCGCTGGTGAAGGTGTTTCTATGGCAATTATAGTGTCTGTGATTACAGAATGCATTTCCCATCACTCTAGGTCTTGCATTCTTGAAGGGGTGATGGGGGCTTGCAAGGGAGCACAGCAAAGCGTGTGCCTAGGTCTGACCTCTCTTCACAGCAGTTGTTCCTCTTGTCCTTGGGAGATGGCAAGGTTGGTGCTACACTTTCACTAGTCAGACCTCTCGGCTTTCCTACCCAGCTCCAACTTCGGCACAGTCTTGGGATCTGACTCCTTGGCAAGGTGCGAGTGTTCACAGAGGTGTGGGTGAACAGAAGGCAGGGTTTCTCTGGCTAATGAGGAACCATGCTAGGATCACTTTGCAACCTACTTGTAGAGACTTTCTAAAAGGACCTGAGGATCATGTTGGGTCTCCTTGGCTTCTGATGAATCCCAAAACTGTGAACTTGGCTGGATGAGTTTTCTCTGTCTTCGCTCAGTGAAGAGGACATGCTGAGAAAATTTCTCTCTTTAGACATGAGCCGTAATTCCCGGGAGGATCCACATTGGACAGGGGAATTTAGAAAGACAATGAGTCCCCTGAGGAACCTTGATGAATGAAAGTGATCTTCCCTGCACACCCCCAATCTTACGCCAAACTGGGCCACCCCACTGAGCTACCACAAAGAATTTGGGTGCATGTGCAACATCTGGAATGAATCTTGGGACTGGAAGATATCTTTTCCTTGCATTAAGATAAGACAGTGGCTCTCAGCTTCTCTCCAGTCCTTCCCTCCAGATACACCCTTCAATTGCATCATCTCCAAAGGGGGCATGGGGGCGTGTGGAAGCATAATAAAGCTCATGCAGGCCCTCCATGGGGAAACTCTGGCCATAATGGTATCAGACTCTGAAAACTAGGGTCACTTTGTGAATGTCAAGAAGATTCCCAATGTCCAACTATCTCTCCTTCTTTCTTTGCAGGCTTCATGGAGAGCAAACCCAGATGTTATGAAGAGGGGTGATGTGCCCGGCTAAGTGACTATCATTTCTAGCTTCTCTCTCCACCAAGGGATCTAGTATTAACTCCATCCCCATATTCTTCTCCAACATTAGAGGATTGTAGAGAGTATCTGGCTTTATAGTAGCCTGCAGGCCATCCCATAGTGCTGAAAGAGTATAAAAATGTCTGTGGCTAAGAGTGCGGGCTTTGGAGTGTGGGTTCAAATCTCAGCATATCTAAGATGTGGAACCTGTGACAAGGTACTCCCTGTGCTTCAGTTTCTTCCTCATCTATGAAGTGAGAGTAATAATAGTGCTTAACATGGGATGGGAGGGTGAGATGAGTGGACGATGCAGGTAATGATGGTGAAGATGATGATGGTGGTGGTGATGACAGAGATGGTGATGATGATGGTGATAATAGAGGTTATGATGCAGATGTTGGTGATGGTGATGGTGATGATTGTGTTGGTGATGGTGGTACGGTGGTGATGGTGCTGATGGTGGTGATGGTGGTAATGATGGTGATGGTGGTGGTGATGATTGTGTTGGTGATGATAATGGTGGTGATGGTGGTGATGGTGGTGGTGATGGTGGTGATGGTGGTGGTGATGATTGTGTTGGTGATGATAATGGTGGTGATGGTGGTGATAGTGGTGATGATGGTAATGATGGTGTTGGCGATGGTGATGGTGGTGATGGTGTTGATGATGGTGATGGTGGTAGTGATGATGGTGATAGTGGTGATGGTGCTGCTGGTGGTGATGATGATGGTGGTAATAATGATGGTGATGATGATGATGGTGATGATGGTAATGATGGTATTGATGATAGTGATGATTTTATCATTTTTATTACCACAACCTTTGCGAGAAATAATAGAAAAAAATGATTTGTAGTTACAAAGATTGGCAAATGTTTCTAGCAATCGGATCATTTCTTTTCTCTAGTTTGTTCTCTACTTAAATTGAGAAAAATGCTATAGAGAAACCTGACCAGTTCGGGTCTAGGAGGGAAGTCCCCTGATGCAAATGGAGAGATAATTCTGGCAGTTCTGGAACACAGGCTTGGCCAAGGGAAGCGGTGAGAGAGATGCCAGTACTAAGGAGCTATGAAGCACACTCCAGTCACTGGGGTGGGCTGGTCTCTCCCAGCACATGGCACAAACACAGCCGGCCTTGGCTTTGCCATCCTTTCTCCTGAAATGCCCTTTGTCCTCTCTGCCAAATTGTCTCTCCAGCTTAAAGTAGGCACGAGCACAGCAAGCTATCACCGCATACCTAGAATAGTGTTTCAAATCTCCATGAAGTAGGCAAAGTAGATGCTATTGCCCCAATCTTAAAGATGAAGAGAGTGAGGTTTCAAGAAGGCATGTCATTTGTCCAAAAGTCATCCAACTAATATTCAGGAGACACCCTTAGTCTTCTCTCCCCTCTGGCTCCTTGAGGCTGTTCTGGGTTCCTTGAACTCATGTTGGAAACCACCAGCCTTCTACACGGGCCTTTCTGGTCCATCCCATGGTGACTTACACAACTTTGTCATCTCTTTTGCTCCCAAGATGGTAAGATGTGTATGAAATTCAGCATGCCCTGTTTCCAACAGGGTCACCAGGAGCTTGGAAGGCAAAATGTTTTCTTTCCCAAATCTAGAATTTAGGGGAAAAAATTTCTTCTTCTCTGGAAGCAACTGCTAGCCCACCACAAACAGTGAGGCCTAAAAGGCTATGATGATCAGGGCTCTGCAGGGGCTGTGCTGGGCGGTGCTGTTCAGGTTGCGGGTTGGACCCCGAAGGGAACTTTCCTCCGAAGCATTGCAGGGGCAGCTTGGCTCAACCACCATCGCGCGAACAAACAGGAAACAGAGTAGGGGCCTCTGTCGCATCGGGGGGATGTCTCTCTGTTTCCCTTTAGGCCTGGCATTGTTTCACTGTGGAATAAAAATGGGACGTGGGATATAATTGCACTTGCCGAGTCAGCAGCTGGAAAGCTCCTGTACTTGCTGAAGTTTGGACACAGTGAGTTCCCCACTGTGCCACGGACCCCTGCCTGGGCACAGCAGGGTATTCTCTGATTGCCAAATGCATGCTGGTTGGCAGATTTCACTGGCAGCTGTCCAGTCCCAAGGATGGAGTGAGAAGTTGACCCAGAGTCCAAGCGGTGGCTCCATCTTTGTTGTCTCTTGGTGGTGATGGGCCCACGGTCTAGGGAGGAAGAATTCCCCAAGTCTCTTTCTGAGGCAGGAGGGCAGAGAGGAGACGCTGGCCAGCAGAACATGATGGGGGATGTGCTCCAGGGCTCCCCTGCCCCTGAGCCTTAATGCAGGGCTGGCATTGGCCAAACCAAAGAGCTTCCGGGGCAGGGTCACAGGCCCAAGTGATTGTCTTCATGGATGCCCAGAGTACTGGAGGTCCTAAAAAAAATTCCGATGAATGAATGTGTGACAAGTACATAGACCCTAATTCACCTGAGTCCCTGCATGGAAACGGAAGATGATGGAGTGCGTGGCATTTGCCGGAATTATTAGGACACTAAGTTTCAAACCCAGCTTAAGAATCACCCAGGAGCTATTTATAAAACATGAGTTCTACTTCCCAACTCCAAAGTTCTGAGCCAGTTGGTCTGGGAAGGGGTTTAACTACCCGAATTTAACAATATCGTGTGTGTTTGGTGTTACCATGAGTGAGTTACAGTTGGAACAGCAGTTCTCAAACTCCAGCACCCTGAGGCTCCCCTGGAGGAAGTGTTGACATGCAGATTCCCAGGCACCCCCAAGTCTGTGACTCAGCTGGTTCTGGGAGGAATTTCAGAATCAGCATCTCCCAGAAGTTCTCAGGCTTTGCTGCAGTTCCCAGGACCCTTAAAAGTTAAACTCTGTCTTCCATGAAAGTGTCAGAAAAGCAGATGTAGCCAGATGGTAGTCACAGCTGAGTTGCCCCATTCTTTGGGTTGGGTGCTGGTGGCATGAGTGAATGGGAATCCTGTCTCCTCAAGCCTCTGTTCCACCCGCTGCTGGCTGGCTTGGCCCATGGGTTTTGGTTGGATTGTCCCTTGTATCCTGGATCTGTCCTTGGCCAACCAGAGCCTCCATCACTTGGACCACAGTCATCAGTTCACATGTTGGCCATTGGCCCAGAGTTGTGGTCAAATGGGTGGGAGGGAGGCTGCCTCCACACTGAGCTGCTGAGGAAGTGGAGTCCAGACGGAGGAGAGAGCTGAGAGGCCAAGTGGCCCAAACGGAGTGGCTGACTTGTCTGAGTCCCTGGTCCAGCCCTGTCTGAATCTAGCACCAGGACTTTCCAGCTCCACAGACCAAAACATTTTTTTTTCTTGCTTAGGTCAATTTCTGTCATCTGCATCAATAGAGCTTTGAAAAATACAAACAAGTGATGATGAAAAGAGAAAAGAGGTGCAGAAGGACGGCTTCCCACCCCGCAGACTGCCACAGGTCTGCTGTGTCCGCCTGCTGTCAGGACATCCCGCTTCAGCTGCCCTGCTCGTGTCACAGGAGGCCATCCCTTGGGTTGCACTCCCAGGCCTCAGAGTTTGCTGATTCCCTGGGGGATGAGTAGAAGCAGGAGGAAAGAGGGAGCCGGCCTCTCTCTCCTCCTCCTCTTCCGTGGGCAGTGTCCCGGGGCAGCAGCAGCTGTGCCAACAGGCACCGTGACAGGTGCGGCCCCGGGGACCCTGCACCATCTCCTCCCGTCTCCAGCTCCAAGGGTGTGATGAGAAGGCCTCCTGCTCTTACTCACCCACCGGTGCCTCCCAGTCCCCTGGCGGCCTCCTGGCACTGCCATGGCATAGGTAGCCAATTCCCTGTATTAAATTCTCCCTGTTTTCACTATTCAAAGTGTTTCCCTTTCCTGCCTGGACCCTGACCAATGCAAACGGCACCTGGGCTTCCTCTTGGGTCACAAGGAGGAAGGGGGCTCGGGAACACTGAGGAAACAAAAACAAATTCAGAATTGTGAGGGGCAAGTGGTGAGGCCAGACCAGGCAGGGCATACGAAGCACATGAGGGGTTTGGACATGACCTTGACGCATGGGAGGGACCCTGGTACACTTTAACAAGGGTGCGGGGGCTGCCTGGCACGATCAGATCGTCCTCAGGGGGACATATGTGACACTGAATCTGGGACACATCCTGGAACGAGGACTTGACTTCTGTGAGTGTGCTGGGACTGGGAGAAATGTGATCTGATGCTGCCGGTGGGCTCCTGTTCCCCGACTCGTGGGTTTCAAAGGCCAACCTTAGAGGGGCTCTTTGGGGGCTCTCCCAGCTCCTCAAGTGAAACAGAACACTGTGTTAGGATTTGAGGGGTAAGGGGGGGACGCCAGGAGCCAGCGAGGCGGAGGGGCCAGGGGCTTCGGGAGAGAAGCAACAAAGAGCCTAGTGACCCAGCAAAGCCCAAAGCAGCACAGACATGAAAGGAATATGCTGGAAAAATTACCTCAGTGTTTGGTTTGGGAACCAGTCTGACGGCTCTTAATCCAGTGGGCGTTTGTGTATTGCAGCTCACGGGACGCCCCAGATCCCTCAGCGGAACGACAAAGCGCCGTTTGTGAGCCCCATCCATGCCACGGAGGGAGGCTGCCCCCGGCTGCTCGCGCCCAGCAGAGGAGCGAGGGTGGCTGCGGCCCTGCCACCGCTGCCGGCCCTTCCAGCCTCTGCCTCCTCCACGCGGCTACCAGGACCACTGCCTGCTGACTTTTCCGCTCTTCCCACCTTGATGTTCCCACTTTAGAAAGACGGAAGGAATGTAGATGCCACCACGCCCCAGAACTGAGAAAGCGTGGAGGGTCTGCTTCTTACAAATGCGCCTGCCAGATCAGGGGATGAGAAGGAGAGTCTGGGGATGAGGGGAAGGCGTGACTCCAGAGACCAAGAGGGAGGCGGCGGCCCCTAGCCCCCCTGGGGCCTGGTCAGCTCACACGTGCACACAGGGGAACCCCTGCATCTCACTTACCAAATCTGATTGTACACGCCTGAAAACAAATCATGTTCTGAGTTCCTCTGTGTGTGTGGACCCCTGTGAGGATGTGCTGTCTGTGAAGCCCTCACCCGGGGCTCCCATCTCAGACCATGCAGTTGTCAAAAAAGCCAAATCCAGCAAGCAGGAAATTTTCAAAAAGAGCCCAAACTGCTTACCCCCACCACCAACAGAAGGGCACGGACGTGCCAGGCAGCCTGCATGACACATCCCCTCTGCTGTGCCTCAGCCTCCCCACCTACCTTTTGTGACTGATAAAAGCCCAAATGGATGATCTGGGAAGTAGGGAATCCTTATTTGGTGATGAGTAGGAGACTCTATATTGGGTGTGGGCTGGGAAGAAGTGACCGTCACACAGGAATGATCACTATCCCGTACTCTGGGAATATTAGGGATACCTGCCCAGTTTTTCTTACCCCTCAATGGGGGGAGGACATCCTCTATTCTGCTGCCATCGGTGGCTGAACCTCAGTCTGGCGTCCTGCTGTGGCCCTTCAGTCTCCCCCTGTCCCACCTGTCCTCACCTGCTGCCTTGTGCTACTCCCCGCTCCCACAGAGCAGTCCCTCCATGCTCTCTGAGCACAGGCACAGTCCCATCCTTTGGGGCTCCACCCCTAAGGCTTCCCAGATGGAGGCCCCGTCCCAGCTTCTAGACCCTCTATCAGTACTGGACCCTCTATCAGTAATGGGGGCTTTTCTCTAGCTGTCGGGGTCAGCTCTTAGTCCCCCAGCTCCAGCAAGACCTTGAGGGCTATGTTTTTGCTGAAACGTCCCCCCCACCCCGAACAAAGCCCTGGGCTGAGGGTCCAGCATGGATAGTTTGGGGTGACTTGGAGGCTAGGGACACAGAGCACCTGCCCCAGACTGATGACTCCAACCCTCTGCTCAGCCTCAGCTCAGACATGACGCACTCACCAAAGTCCTCAGCAAGCAGGCAGTCGTCTTCAGCATCCTGGGAGGGAGTGGGAGGTTGGTCCATACCACATACCTGGGAGGGGATGGCGGCTCGTGCTCAGGTGGAGAAGAGCCTCAGGGTCACACAGGCATGTGGGGAACAGCAGAGTGGGGCCCAGGGTCAGGCTGGGGCTTTGTGGAGTTTGCTTGCCACCGCTTCCCGTGCCTGTCACCATGGGCAGGGATATCCTTGTGAAAGAGAGGGGGGCTGGGAGGAGGTGGAAGCCCCCACCTGCTCCCAGAAACGTCAGTCTCCTGCTGTTGCTACATCTAGTTGCTTCATGCCTGAGACTTGTCAGAGCCACTTCTGTGCCCAAGGTAGCCGGGAGCAGTCCAGCGAGGGATTCGGGGTGGGGCAGACCACAGGTTGGATCAGATATTTCTAGCCTCACTGGAGAGGTGGCCTTGGGCAGGATGCGGAGCCGTTGTGAGCCTGAAGAGCTTCACTTCTAAGTAGGAAACTGTGGTACTGCCCAATGGAACCGCCAAATCAGAGGTGTGCGCACACTCAGCCTGGAGTCCTGCACAGGGCACCAGCTCGGGGAGTAAGACAACAGAAATAATTTTATGGTTGGAGTCACCACAACATGAGGAACTGCATTAAAGGGTCGCGGCATTAGGAAGGTTGAGAACCACTGACTTAGAGAATCACTTAATTATTGGGAGCTTTGATAATCAGTCACTTAATGGAGACTCACTCATGCTCAGGCGCCTACCTGAAAACGCTCCCCAACCCACTTTGTGAGCAGACGTGGCCAATAAGCTGATCGCAGAAATCTATACGGGGGTTCCCAGGATAGCACCTTCAGGAGACCCACAGTCACCAGTGACGTGGTGTTGAACTGGGGCTCACGGTCACTGAGGGCTGAGTTGAAGTCCTGACAGCGTCATTCTCTCGTCACTTCACTAGTTTCTGTGAAATCTTCTCTCGTGCTACAGTCCTGAAATGCAGCCTGCTGAGTGCCGCGGGCAGGGTGGTCACACACACGGTGCTCCTGCCCCAGCCTGCTGAGTGCTGCGGGCGGGGCAGCTCAAACACACAGTGTCCGACAGCGAGGTGTGGACAGGGGACCCGCCCCAGGCCTGTCCCCACCGTACCCCCCCATGTCATCTTCCCTCTGTGCCTGTCCTTCCTCAAGGACACCAGTTGTTTGGGACCAGGGGCCTCCCTAGTATGTCATCTTACCTTGATCATTCACACCAGGTCACATGCACGAGTGCTGGGGATCAGGGGACCAACGACATTTTGGGAAACACAATTCTACTGCCACAGGTGGGATTGGGATAATTCAAGAAGAGGACGTCCTTCATGCAGCTTCTTAAAGCCCTGACCCCCCAGCAGCTCTGGGTGTCACTATGATTTGCACAGTGTTGTCACTTTGTAACGCATCATCAGGCCACCCCCTTCAGGTTTCCGACACCAAGGGCAAGAAGGGCGCACCTACCCCAGTTCAGCTCAGGGTGGGGGTGTCAGCTGGCAGCCCGCGGCAGCCTCATGGGTTTGACCAGGGGCTGGAGCAGACCTCCTCCTGGACGCGTATTGGACAGACAGACCGACCCTGCTGAGAGGTCAAAAGTTTCAAATCGCCCCAAATTCCTCTGGGCTAGAGATTAGATTTTACCATGGAATAAAATGTCCTCGAAGGCGTCTTCATTTTCCACAGAACTTGCCAGCAGGGAGGCAAAGCAGAAAGATTGGCCGCAAATTCTAGTTGCAGGCCCGGCTCGTCCCTTCTTGCCATTGGCCCTTTGTCTTCACCTTCTCCTTCATTCCTTTCCTCGAATCTGTAGAAAAGAAGGGAACATCTCCCCCGCTGTCAGCCCCTGCGCCTCTCTCTGCACGTGGCGGGGCTCCTCGGAAGGCAGCAGGGACGGCAGCAGCTCTTCCCCCGGGAGCCGAGCACGGCCTGGGCAGACACGTCTCCCAGTGTCCTTGATAAGTACGTTATCCGTAAATGAAGCAGTCTTCAAATAGCTGAGCAGTGACCTAAAAATTAAGGCTTTTAGGAAACGGGAGCCACGTCAGCCTCTGAGTCATGGGTTCTCCTTTATCGTGTGCACGTTGAATCTGTGTGAAATTCTTTCCCCCAAATTATAAATAGAAACCAGGATGCCGCTCAGTGGAGCTTTATTTTTATGGGGTTTTTCCCACAGACAAAAAAGATTTTCGCTTTTGGGAGGAATGACTCCCAAAGGCGAGAGGATCCTGAGATGGGCCTGCGTCCGGCCTCAGGCTTCCTCTTCAGACTCAGCATGGGTCCCGTCCTCTGCCTGGGGCTCCGGGCTCTTCTGTGTCTTCAGCAGGGAGGACCAACAGGACTCACCACGGTGGAATCACCTTGTCTGGGCTAATGGGGCAAATAGGCAGCTGAACAGGCTGGAGTTTGGAAACTGCCAGGTGTGCAGATAGGAGAAGGGTCTGCAGCTCGGAGAAGCGCCTGTGGGAGGCTGGTGGGACAGAAGGGCAGGAGGACACCCCTGGGCACTGGGGACACAGGGGAACAGCCAGGTGGGACTCAGAGGTGCTGGGCGTGCTGGGATCTGTCCGGGAGGCGCAGAACCCCACCAACGTGGATCTCAATCCCCCCTCAGCAATTCCAACATCCCCAAAGCTGAAACCCTAATAAGAAGCAAAACAAAAATTCAGCTGGCAGCTAAACATGCCGCCCTGACCTGCGTGCGACTGCTTTTGATCTGAGTTTATTGTTTATCGTCCTTAGTGAGATACTGAGATGCCCCCTGCAGAGCCATTGAAGGGGTGGTCCCGACCCCTACTGGGAAGTCACACTGTGGGGCCATGTCACCATGTCACCTTTCTGTATCCCAGGGAAGTTCTGGATTCTGCAGGCCTCTGGCTGTAGTGGTTTAAAATAAGCATTTGGGGACCTGGAGTAATCGCATTTAGAGTTTTCACCAGTGACCAAGTGTCCCCATGTAACATATCAGAACTTGACACTGTCAGAAGACCTGGAGATACCGTGCATTTTATTGAGTGACCATCGTCTTTTAATTTTTGCCAGTGTCAGTGGCTGGGAACAAGGTCACACCTAAGACCTGAAACTTCCTTCCTTGGGGCCCCCTCCTGCTCTGGAAGGCATTTAAGGTGACAGCCTCTGCCAGGTTGCCACCCCCTGTCAGGAGTCTCCCCGACGGCTAGCCCCTCTATAATAAGCTTAGCAACTAAGGACAGAGTGACGTCTGTGCACTATGTTTGTGAGCTGCAGCAACGTTTACCTGCTACAGGTGGGGCCTCTAGGCCCGGAGATGAGCTATCTCAGGGTCCCGTGTGTCCCCGAGCTGGTGTGGGCCGAGCATTTCTCAGGTGTCCTCGATGGAAACATCAGTCCCTGCTCCTGGGGGTGTTTTTAGGGCCACTCAGCTATGTGGCAGACCCATGTACAGACAAGCACGCTAAGGCTCAAAGACATTTTATCACTTGCTTGGTGTTCTATAACCCAAAAGGGCGGAACGTGGATTCCAGTCCTCTGTCCTCTGTCTGCTGTGAATCATGCTCAAGTAAGACCTTCTGAGTAATGCACCAACTAAAGTCTCCACCAAGGGCCACCTATACTTTTATGCCACCTGACAGACGGAGGTGGGTGGCAGACAAGGCTTCTCTCGGACTGGACCTTCCCCACCTCCAGTATCTCAGCCACAGGTAACTATTGAGAACCCGCTAGTGTCCGCTCAGTGGTGGCTGCTGAGGACAGAACGGTGAGCCAGAAAGAAAAGGGTGTGTGCTCCTGGAGCTTAGACTCCATCAGGGTGAGTCAGACACCCAGGAAACAGTGGGAGAAAGAAACCTGCTAATTCTAGGCTGTGGCTTCGGCTGTAGCCAGGATGCTCCAGGCCGAGCCCCACACCCCTGTCCCTTCCCGGCTGAGCTCCCCCTCCATCCTGGACCCACCACAGCTCACTTCTTTCCCGGGAGCTGACTGAAGGAAATGAGCCCTTGACCCCACTGTGGCCAAAAACGCTGGCTGGCAACCCCACCCTGGCCCAGGGCAGACACCGTTGTTGAAAGTATAGGCTCTAAGGGTGACATTGTCCTTGTGGAAAGTTTCCCAAATCTCTGCAAATGAAACTTTCATTCATGACCCTGTGCCCTTCTTCAAATGAGCCTTTAAACCTTTAAAAAAAATTCAGTTCTCTTTGTAATTTCTCCTTTATAATAATATATTTTCTCCAACTTTAATATCAGATGTACCCAGATCAAGTAGGATGATTGTGATGTATTTCTTCTTTTTCTATTGTCTATAAGATTTAGCATGATCTGTTTTTTGAAATTATCTTTTACTTTTATTTATAAATATTAGTTGTCTATTTCTCGATACTTAAAAAAACAATAAGAAGTTAACTGATGACTCCATACTGAATCTCTGAGTCAAAGCATTCTATAATAGACATACTCTTATTTGACAACGTGAATGTTACTTTCTTTGCATTATTATTATTATTGTTTAAGATTTTGACATAGCAATTGTCTGATTCCTTTTCTGAATGTATTTATGTTCGTTTGTTCTTTATGAGGTTTTTGTTTCTAGTCCTTATCTTAAACATTGTTATTGTTATTAAACTTTAAGTCTTTTATAATTTTGTGAAGGCAAAAAAAAGGGAAACCTAATTAACATATGTATATGTAAAAATAAAAATTAAAAATTCAGTTCCACTTTCAACTGCTTTGGTATTCTCAGCAAGTTAATTTGGCTGGAGGATGAGCACTGGGTGGGAGGTGTGGGATTGCACAGACTTGAGCTGGAGGTGTCCTGAGCCAATCACTCACAGGGACTCCTGGGACTGAGCGCCCACCTAGGGTGGTTTGGGCCAGCTGGATTCCACTGTGAGTATCTGAGCCTGGAGCTCAGCTGTCCTCAGTACCTGCACATCAGTCTTAACCCCAAATGACCTCCCTTTGGTCCGAGGTTGCAAAAGTATATTCCTGGGCCCTCCAAGCAGGCCCAGGTTTTGTGAGCTCAAACCTTAAACAACTTGGGAGTCCTTCTTTAAGATAAGGAATACAAAATTACAAATATATCATATCTGTAATTCCAGAACTCTGGGAGGCCAAGACAGGAGGATCCCTTGAGCTGAGAAGTTCAAGACCAGCCTGAGCAAGAGCAAGACTGGTCCCTACTAAAATTAGGAAAACTAGCTGGGCATGGTGGTGCACACCTGTAGTTCCAGCTATTTGGGAAGCTGAGGCAGGAGGATCGCCTGAGCTCAAGAGTTTGAGGTTGCTGTGAGTGAGGCACACAGGGCGTTCTAGCCCAGGGTAACAGAATGAGATTCTGTTGCAAAAGCAAAAGAACTACAAAAAATAGTTACAAAAGTGAATATCCGGAAAAGCAATCACAACAAATGTCAGATTTTACAAAGCTGGCAAATATCATAACTATCATGAAACCTGCAAATTAACATAATGCTTTTACTAATGAGCTCCCAACACACGTGCAGGGAACCTTGGTGTTAGCCACAGATTCTTTGGTCTCCTTTTCACGTGGTGACGGTTTTGTTAACATCATTTTCTACGGCAAGAACAGAAAGACAGCTCAGCATTTCCTTTGGCACCTTTGGTTACAGTTTGGTTTTGTTCGTGTCTGCTGGTAGTTCAGAGAAAAGTCTTTCAGTTTCACAAAGACATGACTATACTTCCATTTGGCCAACTGAGACTTTTGAAAACATTTTGATGACCGTCATCTTTGGAAAACTTCTGCTGCCTTTCCTTCACATAGGAGCTTAAGGTTTTGAGTCATTTCAGGTTTTCTTGTACAATTAATACATCACACATTCTTTGAATTGACAATGCTGAATTGGTCACCGACGGTCTTATTTGTGCTTTGCAGGCCACCTTCCCTGGTGACAGTTATTTCATCTCAAATGACTAAGAAATTTAAATGTTTTTCACTGTATTTCTATGGCTCACAGCTCTTCTTTACTTGTGTTATCACATCCTCTAAGTGCCGATGGTCACTCCTATTTGAAATTGACCTCTTCATGATTAATTCCTGCTTCTGTTACGGTCTGGATGCTTTCAATGATAATTCCCTTCTCTGTGTCCGTTTAGTGTTTATCTCTTTTGTTTCATTTCCCATTAGTATTTTGTCTCAAGTTTGTCAACTGATCTGTTAACAGATGAATATAAGATGAAGGAAGAAGGTTCCCTTCAGCTTTGTCCGGATTAGGTCTGTGACGTCGCAGTTGTTTTACTGAAATATTCCTGAGTGCCCTCCCAGGTTCCAATTGCAGTGACACCCTCATCTTCATTGAATGTGCCCTGCCCTCTGGAATAGGTCTTCACACGGCAGGGCCCATGTCATTGCACTCGCTGTGTCACTGAGCGTTCTCCTGATGGAAATGGAGTTCACTATGACTCCCAGAGCGTCAAAGCCTCCGTTTACGACCATTCCTGTTTGGAGGGATTTTCCAAGGACAAGTTCTGGCTCTGTGCAGTCCAGACCTTGCGTGTCTTTGCTGGCCGGTATCTCGGGGCACACTGGTGTCACCTATCTGAACTTTAAGTCTGCCCCTTGGGGTCACGACGCTGGATGTGTCTGCAGAGGAGCAGCTGGAGTATCCAGAAATCACCCACACCAAACCTCCAGAGAGACCCTGGTGGGCCCAGAATCCACCCACACCAAAGTGCCAGAGGGACATTGGTGTCCCCAGAAGCCACCCACCCCAACCCACCAGAGGGATCCTGGTAGCCCCGGAAGTGCTGGGGGCTCACAAGCTGCCCTCCAGCCCAAACTCAGGGTGCGTTGGAGTGGGAGGAGGTAGCAGTCTTAGCCAATTATGACAGAAACTATCTCACACCTGCAAATTTCATAGACACACGACCTTGGGAACACACGGGAAGAGCCTATGCAAGTCCAGGCCAAGTCCAGGCTTGGTGTCTGCTTGGTGAGAACTGACCTCTTCATGGCTGTAGGACCCACCAGAGCATATCTGGTACCCACCGACTAGCAGGCTGTGGCCCAGGCCTCCCTCATAGCTGCAGGGTCTGAGCCCTCACCCATCTGCTACAAGTCCCCTCGACCTGCTGAGCCCCCTCTCTTTGTACTAGCCACTGCTCCATGGGTTTGCGGCCCACACGGGCTGCTCATGTGCCCTGAGAACTGTCCCTGCCTTCAGATGGCGTCAGCCCCTCCCATGTGCCATGGCCACTTTAGAGGTCACCCTGGAGTTGTGCAGTGCCCAACCTGCACAATCAGACACTCCACCTGACCACCTCGCCCTCTCTATGGCCAGAATGACCTCTCTAACATGGAAGCTCAACTGCAGCACTTCCCGTTTAAACCAACAAACCTCTGGGCCCTGCTGCTTACACATTGTAAGGAGGACCCCAGACCATTTCCTGTCCATCCAGTGTCAGATCTCATCACCCCCTCAGCTCATCCTCAAATAGGCAGAGTCTCTCACCTCTCTGAGCCCTGGACCCTGCCTGCCACACTCCTCCACCCCCACTTTAGCCGAATGACTCCAGCTCCTCCTTCAGCTTGCCAGTCACCTCCTCCAGGAAGCCCTCCCAGACCTGCAGCCCGTCCATTTGGTGGGCGACCCCTCTTATTCATGTCTACCAGATCCTGGACTCCTGTAGGAGATACCTCACTAAACTCTTCTGCCGTTTCATTTCTCTTGGCCTCTCCCATGCTCTTCCTGTGTGAACGTTAGGGAAACAGATAAACAGGACGCAGGCCCTGCTCTCACGGAGCTCTGAAAATAGCGGAGAAGACAGACCGATGCCCTGCCAGTTGCAGAGGAAAAGACAGACTGGTGCCTGGCCAGTTGCAGAGCTGGGACTTTGCCACATGGGCAGAGAAAGAGCTATCGATGTTGCAGCAGCCCTCTCAGGAGCCCGAGGATTTCCTGCATTGGAGACAAGGGGTCAGGGCAGAGGGATTCTGGAGCAGGGCATGCAGCAGGCCTGGGGGCCAGGAGACCGAAGGGGCTCCTGCAGGGAGGGATGGGGGGGCTGCAGGGAGGGAAGGGGCTCCTGCAGGGAGGGATGGGGGGGCTGCAGAGGTGGCCTGGGGCCAGCTGGGCTAACAATGGGCACCATTGAGGAGCCTGGAAGGCAAGGCCACATTTGCACTCTAGAGAGACGTCCTGGCAGCCCGATTGGAAACTGGGAGGCCAGTGAGGAGGCTGCCACCTTTGCTGGTGCAAACCAGTCCTCAAACTGCCAAGCAGACAGGGGTCTCATTAGTGAAAAGGAAAGAGAATTATTCTTGCTTCTTAGATTGCAAAAATCCAAGTTCAAGGTAAATATATATTTTTCTAACATATCTAACGCATCTCTGCTAACGAGACTCATCCCCTAAAAGGCGGCCCAGCCCCCTGAGCATCTCTGTTCTGCTTTTTTAATTTCTCCGCTTCCTTTGTCATTCCACGCTTTCTCCCTGTTTTCTCTCTTTGGCATTGTAGACATTCTTTGCATACTTCCCTCTCATTTTTAAAATTTGTATCTCTCCCTAGAAGGTTAATGGTCCCATCATCCTCAGTGAAAGGAGAGGTTTGCTCAGGACCTGTGAGAGAGGTGCTGAGGGGCTGGGGCTCTCCCTGTGTCATCGGGGCAATGAGGGGACATCTCTGCGTGATTCTCAGAGGTGCTGAGGGTCCCGCGGAAGTTGCCTCACAGGAGCAGTGAGCCCACCCTGGGCAGCTCTGGCTGGAGCTTTTTGGAGCTGAGCCGTGTGCTCCCAGCCCTCTCTGGGCTTCCCTGTGATTGGAGAGGCCCCTCCCCTGCCACCTGCCACGGCATCCTCTCTGGCAAGCTCCACACAGCACCAATACAACCTGCGTCCTTTAAGCTCTTAGCGTAACTTTTGGTGTGGATGACAAAGGCTTTTCCTGGGAAACTCGAGTATGGAGAACAAGTAACGCAGACACATGAGCAGCTCTCTGCTCAGTGCCATGGGCGTGTTCAGCCTCTCTCTGAGCACATGGCCAGTACTTAGCAAGAATTCACATTTTTCTGGAAGGAAAACACCATCACAGAAGCACCAGGTTACACAGACCTTCAAGACCTCCCAGCCCTTTGGGTAACATCCTGGATCAGCTTTTTCTCCTGACGTTCTTGGCTAACGAGACTCCTCCCCTAAAGGCAGCCCAGCCCCCTGTGCATCTCCATTTGTTTATGTCTAACTTAGGAGCTCCCGGCCCGCACCCCCTGCACCTCTCCAAGGTCTGGCAGGAGGACGCATGGCCTTCTGAGGTGAGAGATGTTGTAAGCCCAGGTGGTGATGGTCGCCCAGCTCTGGGAATGTGCCATAACCCAGTGAATCCAACACTTCACAAGGGGAATGTTACATGTGTGGATTACATCTCAATGAAGATGTTTTATAAAAGGTCACATCATGAGATGTTTTTCTCTGACCCACTCCTGGTGTCACCCACACACTTAGCCCAGTTCGCTGTGCCAGGCAGTGGCTGCCCGAGTCCTATGGGCTCCAGCTCCTGTGGTGGCTCAAGCTCCTCACTGCCTGCTCTGCCCACCTCTGTCCTGTCAGTCAGCAGTGTAGCATCACCTCCCGCAGCTACGAGCACCCCTGCCCTTCCAATAGCATCACAGATTTGGGGGGTAAGACGGCGGACACCTGACCAGCCACCAGCCAGCTTCCTCACTCTGAGAGTGGCCCTGGACCACAAAAGCCAGGGCAGGTGATGGAGAGGTGGAACTGGGCCCCACCTCAATCTGCTGAGTACAAATTTGCTTGCAACCAGGTCCCCAAGTGTTTGGATGTGCATGAAAGTCAGAGGCGCCTTTACCTAGGGCACTGCTTCTCATGCCTGCCCGAATGCCAGGCACCCTTACAAAATAGACCCTGGGTTCCTGTCTACCCCCAGAGGCTCCGATTTCACTGCTCCGGTTATAGCAGAACATGGCAAAGAGTCACTGGCCCCAGGGGTACTACGGAGCAGCCAGGGTTGAGAAGCTCCGAGCTGGTGCCTACAGAAACTTTGCTCGATGTGGTCATTTTTCCAAAAGCCAAAGCAGAGTCTCCACCCCCTCCTGTCTCCACCAGCCGAAACCCAGCCCATGGCCCCCCGTGGCCCCCCACAACCCCACGGCAGGTGGCTCGCACACTTTGTTCCATCCTGGCCGCGGTCACTGCCATCTCTGTGGCCAATGTTAGACTTGGCCCCAACCACGCCGGGGTTCACAGCAATTGTCCAAATGCCGAACTTCAAACAAACAGAAAGAAAATAACACTAGCCAGTCCTGTGAGATAAGGGCCTTTATCAGGGCCCTGTCCCGACTGGCACGGGCTGGGGGGATGGCTCCCTTTGACACGCTATAAGTAAACACCACCTGTTTGTCCAGGGCGACACCGGGGCAGCTCCTGCTACTGGTGGTGTTTATCACGAGGAAGCACTGGGCTGGGTGTGAGTGTTTGGCCCGAGCAGAGGTGCAGGAACAGCAGCTGGCTGTGCCCCGGGGGCGGCCTCGCAGGGCCCCCGAACTGTGCTGAGACCTGCCTGATTATTGCTTCCTGGAAGGTGATTGCTGAGAAAGGGACTTTCACTTCTTCCTGCCTTGGTGGCTCCCTTTCCAGCGTCTAGACTTGGCGTTCACAATGGCGAGGCCCTTCCGGATTCCATTCTCTGTTTGTTGCCAGTTTCCGAAGCTGCGTATCTAAATTGGGATTTCCTGGATTCCCAGAGTCTTAGGGTGGGAAGGGGCCTGGTGCAGGCGAGTGGTCAGGATGCTTCAGAGCAGGGCCAGGTGGGAACTGTCCAAAAGTGAGGTGCCCCCTCTCCCCACAGGATCTGGGCAGGAATGTCACATCCTGGGAGCAGTCAGGGGTCCCCGTATCCAGGGCCCATGGCAGGATGGTCGTGCAGTAGAGGCTTCAGCTGCTGCTGTGACACTCTGGGTTCTGCTTTGCAAGCCTGGTTTGCACCTTCTGCGAGAGAGTGCAATCTCCCCAGTTCTTCTCACACCTTGAAGAGCCTTCCTGTGTTCCCCAGGGAAATCTTCTTAAATTGCAGATCCTAGTTCAGTGGGTCAGGCAGGGGTCTGGGGTCCTCCTGTCACCTGGGCTGGGAGCTCATGGGGGGAACATGTAAGTCTTGACACAGCTAAGGTGTCTCATGACGAAGAGGTGGAGCCTTTTTTTTTGTAGGTCCAGAGAATGGAATGGAAACCTCGAATGCAAACCTTCATAGAGAATAGCCCAGCTCAATCAGAAGGAAGAGCTATCTTTCTTTTAAAACCCCCAAATACTGCAGCGCACGGATGGGTCCTGACCAGAGAGACTGATAGCCACACACTTAACACGCGGCTGTCAACCACATTTGCATTTTTCCGTTGTTTATTCAGATATAATTTTTAAGACATTAAAACATTATGGATGCATTTGAAATCTCCTAAATACTCCTCAGACTCTCATTCTGCAGAGGGCTTCGCTTGTGTCTCACGATGCTTCCAGATTCATTCCTGGTGATAACGCAGCTGTGGCTGATCCGGGTCACCGCTGAGGGGTGTGCTAGTGAACCAGGAAGCCTGGGTCTGTTTCCCTGCGCCCCTGTGGACGGCACTGCTCCCTGAGTCTTTGCTATTGCAGACGTGCCAGCCCTGGGCGCACTGTGAGGGGACGGAAGCTCTGCTGGGGTGTGTGCTGAGAGGCGCCACGCTGCGTGGAGGGTCGGGACACACTGGACTTTGGAAGCATGCTGTTTTACAGAAGTTGTGTCAACTTCTGAATTTCATGGCGAATAGGATTAACAACCCTCTCCCCAGCTTCATTGCTGCTGACCTGATGAGCGAGGAGTCAGACCTGGTTTTGGTCACAACTGGCATGTCCCTGATCGCCCATGGGAGGGTTTCCATGGGGTTGATCACCTGCTCAGAACCTCGGCGCCTTTCCTGGGGGGTGATGTTTATCGTTGCTTACTGATCTGTCAGTTTCTTTATATATAATTTGACCCCTAAATCTTTGCCAAAAATGTACATTGTACATGTATTTCCCAGCTCGTAGATGATCTCTCCATCCTATTTAATATGTAGGGGTGTTTACATTTTTTGGGGGGGGCTTTAATGTCTGACTATATATTTTTTTATTTTCACATATACATATGTTCATTAGGCTTCCACTTTTTGTCTTCACAAAATTAAAAAGGCTTAAAATTTAACAACAATAACAATGTTTAAGATAGGGACCAGACACAAAAACCTCGCAAAGAGTGAACAAAGACAAATATACATTCAGAAGGGGTGTTTAAATTTTAACAGCATCATGTCCGACAGCATCACTGTTTCTGACTTGTGAGTTTTGAATCTTGTTTGCAACATCCCCCTCTACCCCAATATCATAAAGACAGCGGCCTGCATTGTTCCTAGAGGCTTTAAAACTTTGCTTTACACACTTAACAGCTATTTAACTACCTGGAATAGCAACAATTTTGTCTCTCTCTTTCTAATTCTTAGTCTGTCTTCCATTTTCTGGTGGTGGTGCATTGTCTGAGATTGTGAGATGTCAAGAGGGGACAATGACAGGTGGTACACTCAGTGTCATTCTGAATATCACAGAAACTACCACCACATTGTCATTATTAAATATCAGCTTATGGTAGTTTGTGGGAGATATCCTATTTCAGTTTTACAATTTTCCTTCCATTTCTAGTTTTTTTGTTTGCGTTTACTCATTTGTTTTTATCAGGGGGATTGTTCACTTTCCTCAGATAACTTTTCTACGTCTATTGAGATGATGAGGTATCCAGGGCAGGGGTCTAAATGCTGACTTCTCTAATGAAAGACCTTTCTTCAGGGAGCTGAATCCACCAATAGTTACAGAGGATGAACCCTTTCCCAGGCTCTGAGCCTGACAGAGGAAGCGCAGACCCACACGGGGGCTGGTAAGAGCATGCTGGATCTCTCCAGTAATGGAGATTTCCGTCCCATAAACCATTGTAGGAACCTAAACTTGAAAAGACTCAAGTAATCTCTAGTGGTCTTCAGTCATTGGGGTCACTAAGTGAATGGATGACATTGGCCCTGTCAGACACGGCAGAGAAACAGCCCGAATTTCAAGAAGTGAGATTAGATTGGGGACAGCTTCCCCGTGCTTTAACCAGCGAGGGGCTCACCAAGTAAAGGTCCAAGTGGACAGATCCAGCCATGTTGTCATGACAGCTCGTCCCTCTGGAATCTTTCCTACTGATCATGTTGCACCACATAAACTTCCTTTTGATTGTCTAACGACTGATGTATTGAGTCATTTCTCTCCAACTTTGGCCGGCACGTGGGCTGACTTGGGTGGTTGATTGGTGTCCAGTTCCCGTCCCTGACTGCAGCTCTCAATAAGCGCCAGTGCCAGACCCCAGCTCCAGAGCTCCCAGTCCAGCCTCTGGGATGAGACCTGGGTGTTGGACCTTTGTAAGCGTCCCCAGGGGGCCCTAGAGAGAATCGGCAACTGTTGCGATAGACATGTGGTCACAGGGACTGCCCTGCACGTTCTTCAAAGAGGCTGCTGCCAAATAGGAATGGTGGTCACTGGCCGTTGGGATGCGTGCTGGGAGGGCTCAGCTTCACCTGCCAGCCCTTTGATGGCCATTTGGCCATGTCAGGGTGGAGAGGTATCATCAATGCAGCTGTTTGGTGCTTTAGGCAAAGCCTCTGATTGTTTGGATTCCCCCGCGTGAGTGCCAGGTGCTCTGACGTGGCCAGGGCAGCTCCCACGGAGAAGCTGGCCAGAGAGCAGGCCGGAGAGGTGGATGGAGCCACTGGGACATGGTCTCAGCTCTAGGAGGCTCCACAGTCACTAGGGGCCACCACAAAGGCCACAGCAAGGGTAGAGTGCCTGTGTGCCCGTTAAGAGGTGCATAGCAGGGAACAGCTTGCAAAACACGTTTCCGTTCTGCCTCAGTCAAGTCTTTAAAATAACCTCAAGGGAACCAGGTAGGGAGGTTAGAATTCTTAAACCCATTTTGGAAATGGCAAAACTGAAGCTCACAGGGGTTGAGTGATGCTAGCAGTACCCTGCAGCCAGCAAACTGCATACCAGAATCAGAACAGAGTTATCCCACAAACTTGACCTCCAATCCATCCTTCTACACAATTCAGAAAGCAATACCAGTGTCAGCTGCTCCTGTCCTGACCACCCTCTGTGGTGGTACACGGCCCCCTCCTGTCACCGCCTGTCGGATCACAGTGTCTACTGGGAAACATCTTTCTGGGAGGGGGGCAAAAGAAGCAGCCGGAGCCTCCCCAACTTGTTGTCTTTGGAGTTCATATCAAGAGTCCACTTGGGAAAAACCAGCTTGTGGCTGAAATGAAGCTTTAAATCAGAGATCCCCCTTTTTCAATTATGATATCAAAAATATCACAGACCCCTCAGGATAGCAGCTTAACTTTTAGTACGTGTGGATCGAGAAAACATACATGGACAAAAAATGTATTCTATAAATTTCATTACACTCTTCAATTATTTTTGGAAAACCAACCATGGCAACTTGACGCACTTTTAAAAATAATAGTCTGAAGGGTGGCACCTGTGGTTCAGTGAGTAGGGTGCTGGCCCCATATACCGTATGGGGTGGCGGGTTCAAACCCAGCCCCGGCCAAACTGCAACAACAACAACAACAAAAAAAATTAAAAAAAAAAAAAATCTGATTCCTACATGCAAGACAGCACTTTCTCTAAAGATACTTTCAGTAATACATAATAAAATGTCCATTTAAAACAAAAGATGCACACTTCAGTTTGTGGAAAGAATCGTGTGAAATCTGGGGTCCAGGAAGACTGACAACTCTAACGGCGTTGGTGAGTTTATGGGAGCTCATTAGCCCATTTGCCTACTTCAGTCTGTGCTCGAAAATTTTCATAGTAAAAAATTTAAACAAACATAATATCTTGTCTGCAAATAAATTCACAGATCCCATAAAATAATCTTTCCCCTCCCCCTGGCAACGCCTGGAGTGGTGGTGGTTGACCACGGCCAGTGCCTGCTGCATGGTTGTTTTTTACATCCGTTGGCTCAGAATGGAACCGGGCTGTGACTGTCTTGCACTTTGCTGATTGGTCCAACTTTTCTATTCCATTCTTCACAGATGATACCAATGGTCAATCGATAAATATTGGTCAGTCCCCTGCCACGTGTTAGGTGCTGGGATGGGCTTAATGGAACCAAAGGAGCACCGACCTTTGTCCCCAGGAAGCTCGGGGTCATCCAGGAGACAGATGCTAAACAAATCATAAAGAATGATTAGTACAATAGAACAGGAATGCCAAATGTTTGGGAGGAGCGGACAGGCACCACGAGATCACATAACAAGGAAGCGTCATCCAGGCTGGGGTCAGGGCCTTGTCCTGGAAGAAGCGACATGCTTCTGAGGCCCACGTGGTCAGCAGGAGTCTGTCCAGCCCTGAGACCAGCCCTGGGAGTTCTTCTGACATTTCAGGGTGCCCTGGTCCCTCACTCCTGTCTGTGCACAGGGCAGGCTCAGGGTGAGGGACTCCCGGCTCAGCAGCCCCAGGAGATCTCTGAGTGAGCAGCAGGAATTCTGTCAGCAGCTGGCCCTGAACACAGGACTAATTTTGGTGTGTTTGATATAAAGTGGGAAAGCAAAAATAATCACCTGCCAAGGAGTCCCTCTTCCTGACAGGCGCGGTGATCAGGTTCCCAGATGCGTGGGCAGCGGAGCCAGAGAGGAACATCCATCTCCCCGACAGTCTGGGGTGGCCGCCAGGGCCAGCTCACGTTTCCTGGGCTTGCTCATGGGAGATGAAAGCCAGGGGCTGTGGGGACAGGGAGGAGGCAGTGGGCACAGGGAGGGGGCCAGAGCCCTGGCAGTCAGGATTTCTGAGTGTTTTCTGGGTGCCAGGCAGCCTGTGTTAGGCTGTGCCAGAGGCGCCTCAGTTCAGACCTGAGCTCTGGATGCCCATCCGCAGAGCGCCTGCTCTCCCTGCACTCTGGTCAAGTCCTCAGGTCACCCTAGGGCACCCCCCAGTCCATTCCTCTGTCCTGCTGCACTCAGTCCTTTACAGGATCCGACCAGCCTCACCCTAACCCTGCCCGCGCCACCGGCACCCAGGAAGCCCCATGTCGGGAGGCAGTTCCGTGCTCCCGCCTCTCTGCACTGGCTGCACCCAAAGGGCATCCTGGGGTGACCCCTTGCCCCATCTCCTCTCCTTCAACTGCTCCTCACGTTCTCTGCACTGCCCGCCCCCTGTTCCTTCTAGATTTTTCTGCACAGCCACACTGCCATGTGATTTGATCACTTGTTTGTTGTTTTGCTAGTTCTGCTCACTGTGGAATCCCCAGGGCGAGACCCCACGCTGGGCTCTCTCAGGGTCAGCGACAGCGGCTGCCGGCCAGGCTGGTGGGGTCTGCATGCAGCCTGACACTCCTCACCATCTAAGCTGCAGGGAAAGTTGAGTCGTGTTTTATGCCAGAGGCTGTCAGTCGGCAGGTGTCCAGTATGAGTGTCCTCCCTGGTCCCAGTGTGCCAGGAGGACGTGATGGGCACTCCCTCCCTCTTGCTGAGCCTGAGGGTGGGCTCAGGGGTACCCCCGCACGAGACACCTGCCAACCCAGCTCTGCAACAGCTGGATTCAGAGTTGAAAAATAGAAAGTCTAAATGCCGAGACTCGCATGGAAACAAACTCTTCCCCAGACCTTAAATTTCTTCGATTTACGATCAGCGGCAGGTACTGAGAAGCTGACCTTCCTTACCCCTCCCTGTGCTGACCCGAGGTGCACACAGACATTTGCATGAGGAGTGTTTGCTGTTTCTTTATTTTTTGAAGAAGGGAGTAAATTCAGGTGTAAGGTCCATGTCCAAAAACAGAGGCCTCATAAATCAGTTACAAGGTAGCCTCATGAGAGGAGAAAGCAGACGTGAGCTAATTTCCCCGCCCAGGTGAGGAACCTGAGGAAGAGGCAGGAGGTTCTGTGCGCGTAATACACAGAATGAGACTCGCGTGCAATAACGTGTAATACACAGAATGAGACTCGTGTGCAATAACTTGTGTTGGAATAGTCACAGTGCCTACCCCACTTAGCAGGGGGATTAAACGTGTTCCCACGTTCTGCATTTTCTGAATTTTCCACAATAAAAACTATTACTTTATAATTAGATAAAAGATAGTAGGTGTTACAAACTTACTTCTCACCCTTTCCAATTAATTTGTCCCATGGGAAATGGCAACTCATTTAATCAATCCTCTAGCCTGGTGCAGCCAGAGATCCTTAAAAAATGCAGCTGCGTTTGAAAAGAAACTCACTGGGGAGGCGGACCCGTCAACACCAGGAATGAGGTTACTTTAGCAAACAGCTGATTTCCAGGGTCCCGAAGAAAGCAATGGTAGTAAACAAGTGGACGGGTCTACGTCACCCTCCAGATGGAACTCGGGACGGGCAGGTTGGGTCCTGCACAGCTGCAGGGGGCGGGGGTGCCTGACTACCCAGAAACTGGGATTTTCAAAAAGCTCCCCCAACAGGGGTGCTGAATCCTGCTCTCTGTCTCCACCACATCCACTGGGCAGCCCCACAAACAGCAAACAGATGGCCTCCCCCAAGGTCCGCACAGCACTGACTGGACTCACTGCACAGCACTGACTGGTTCCCTTGGGGATGGCCACTTTGGGGTGCTGGTTTGACCCCTTCCTCTGGAGCCCACCTCGTGCACCTGGCTGGACATGGTTCTTCCCCCCTCTCTGCATTTCTGCTCTTTGGTTCCACTGCCCCTGTTTTCAGTGATTGTTCACAGGCCTTCCTGCCCATGAATGTGGCCTCTGAGGGGCAGCAGCAGATCACCCTCATGCCAACATGCCCATCTCTGGCCCATGCTAGCTGTCCTCTCTGGAGGTCACTGTACTGGGGCCAGCCTTCTCTTTATCCATCAAGGAGCCTGTTCCCCTTTGATGAACTGAATTGTGTCCCGCCCCCATCCGAATTCACACAGTGAAGCCCTCCCTCCAGGGTGACTGAGTTTGGAGACAGACCCTTTAAGGAGGTGATTAAGGTTAAAGGCGGTCCCAGGCGGACCTTATCTAGTGGAACGTGTGTCCTGAAGTGAAGTGGTGTTTAGAACACAGACACACCCTGAGGAGAGCCCGGGTGAGGATACAGTGAGAAGAGGGCCCTCTGCGGATGGCAGAACACGTCAACTCTGCCAGCATCTTGGTCCCGGACTTTCAGCCTCCAGAACTGTGAGTGAATAAATGTCTGTTGTTTAAGTCACCTGGTCTGTGTAGTTTGTTGCAGGAGAACAAGCAGACCAACGGACCTCCCCTGGCCAAGGGCAGGCACGTCACCTAAGAGGTGTCAACCTGACAAGCTCCGCTCTCCTTGGAATTTGAATCTGGCATCAACTGACCCGAGGGTGAGACATGGTCGGCCTTCAGTCCTTCTACCTGTGGCCTCTGGAGAACGGCTGCTCTTGAGGGCCCTAGAGCCATCTAGGGTCCCATCCTTTCTGAGACCTGCTTCCAGAATTCTCTTTTCCAGCCTGTGAACTATCCCAGGTCAATGAATTCATTTTCTCTTAAGTTAGGGATGTTTTCTTACTACAACCAGAAATTCCCAAATAATAAAACTCTCCAAAAAGACAAAAAACTTTCAAATAATATAAAAGCAGATTTTTTTAGATTGAAAAGGATGTTAATGAATCTTAATTAACGACATAATTTGTATGGTCGTTGACTGAGCCCAGGGCTTCACTCATGCACGTCTGAGCAGACAGCAGTGGCAGGTGTGGGTTCCCTGGGTGCCGCATCTCCCGTCCTTTTATCTCCTTCTCATCCCTCATCACAGGCAGGGATGGAAATGGTTCGTTCTCTGAGTCCCACTGGCATCTACTTCAACGGCAAATACGTGGATTTTTGTACCAAACAAGATGAGAAATTAGTGCAAAATTAGTAATGGAACAACCTGCTCCAAGAGCTCCCCCCTCAGAATTTAATAAAAAGCACAGGTATGGTGAGCGGTGCCCGCCACATGCAGCTGGGGGCAGTCAGGAGAGCCGGGTCCAAGAGCTCCTATCTACACGGAATCAGCCTTGTTCTGATTTAAGACAAACTCATTGCCAGGTAGCAAAGCACAAAGAACCTTTTTGTTTTCTAGTTTGGATGCTTTCTCAGGCTGTGCTTTTTAATCAAGGTCTAGTTAAACATTTAGTTCAAAACCTTTGGCCAAATCTAAGACAAAGTGTTCAACTTAAAAAAAAAGTGGGCTCGGTGCCTGTAGCTCAAGTGGCTAAGGCACCAACCACATACACTGGAGCTGGCGGGTTTGAATCGAATCACCGTGCTTGTTACTATCATCCTCACCATCATCCTCATCACCATCATCATCATCATTATCACCATCCTTGTTACCATCATAACCACCAGCTCCACCAACACCCTCACCATCATCATCACCACCACCACCACCATCGTCCTCATCACCATCACCATCATCATAATCAACATTATCACCATCCTTGTTACCATCACCACCAGCTCCACCAACACCCTCACCATCATCATCACCACCACCACCATCATCGTCCTCATCACCACCATCATCGTCCTCACCACCATCACTATCATCATCATCAACATTATCACCATCCTTGTTACCATCATCACCACCAGCTCTACCATCCTCCTTACCATCATCATCACCACCACCACCATCATCATCCTCATCACCACCACCATCATCATCATCATCATTATCACCATCCTTGTTACCACCATCACCACCAGCTCCACCGTCTTCCTCACCATCATCATCACCAACACCATCATCATCATCATTATCACCATCCTTGTTACCACCATCACCACCAGCTCCACCATCTTCCTCACCATCATCATCACCATCACCACCATCATCCTCATCACCACCACCATCATTGTCCTCATCATTATCACCATCCTTGTTACCACCATCACCACCAGCTCCACCATCCTCCTTACCATCATCGTCACCATCACCACCATCATCCTCATCACCACCACCATCATCATCCTTATCACCATCACCATCACCTCCATCAACATTATCACCATCCTTGTTACCATCATCACCACCAACTCCACCATCATCCTCACCATCACCACCACCACCATCATCGTCCTTATCACCATCACCATCGTCATCATCAACATTATCACCATCCTTGTTACCATCATCACCACCAGCTCCACCATCATCCCATCATCACCATCATCGTATCGTTATCATTGTCACTGATTTTATTTGGCCTCTTGTCATCTGCCTGGCACCGGCCAGCTCCTAAACCTGCATTTGCTCACTTAGCATCCCATTAGTGCCTCCCTGTCATAGTTCTTCCTACTGAGCACTCAACGTCTCTTCACACATTCCATTCCATTCCAAGCTTATCGTTTTTTGGTCTGCTGGTTTTCCCCCTCTTCTCTGTCCAGAATGTAGCCCCAGAAGGGATTTTGCTTGTTTCCTTGACAACGGGGTTCCCAGAGCCCAGCCCTCTGCCTATCATATAGTAGCCACCCAATAAACAGTGGTTGAATAAAAGAATATTCTTGATAATTTCATGAGTTAGATACTATCATTATCTTCATTATAGAGATGAGGAAAATGAAGCTTAGAAAAGTGAAACAACCCATCCAGGGCTACCAGAGTTGGAATTCAGGAGCCCAGTGATGAACTTCTGCCTCTGGGTCTTTAGTCCCTGCTCATGAGCACACTAAGTTGTGACTTCTTTTTTTGCCCCAGAATTAGCAAGGTGTAGATGCCTCAAGACTATTAAACTTTCACATTTGTGGTTACTTTTCCTGAAGCAAATGCAATGCATCTCTGCTTTCCAAAGAGAAAGAAAAAAAGATTCTTCAGGAGTGGAAAGTCACCACCCATCTGCTCCTCAGCTGGACGTGGACACCTGAGCTTGTCTTTCCAAGACACTTAAGAAATGACTTGCCAAAGTCAGAGCCATTTGCCCCGACTCTGCAGCAGGGATGAAAGTTGATGGACAAGACTCTAATTAAACCCTAAGTTATAATTTAACAGCTGAGATGTTTAGGTTGTAAAGGACTTTGATCCTAGAAATAGTGCTAATAATATTCCTCCACACCCACCTCTTCCATCTCTGCTCAGCTTCCCTAACTCCAGGCTGGGAGCAGTGGCTGCACTGCTGTGGTGTTGAAAAGAAATTAGTTCCCTGCAGTGGCTGAATGAGCTGCCTTTAAAAATAACAACAACCCCACATGGGGTCTTGAGATAGCAGTGTCCCTGTGGGCTCCTTTGGTGGGGACCTTTGCATAGTGATGACTGCCAGATGGCTCCGGGACAGATTCCAGTGTCTGTGATGATGGAGCAGCTGCCTAAGGTGGGGGGGGGGGGGTGAGGGGGTGCGGCTAGGGCAGGGGGAAAGGGGCCGCTTTGGTAAGATTCAAGGTAATTGACCCTCTAATGTTTCTGTGGAGAGGAGGATCCAAGTTAAAAACTGATAATAAACAGGGCGGCGCCTGTGGCTCAGTGAGTAGGGCGCCGGCCCCATATGCCAAGGGTAGCGGGTTCAAACCCAGCCCCGGCCAAACTGCAACAAAAGAAAAATAGCCGAGCGTTGTGGCGGGCGCCTGTAGTCCCAGCTACTCAGGAGGCTGAGGCAAGAGAATCGTGTAAGCCCAAGAGTTAGAGGTTACTGTGAGCCGTGTGACGCCACGGCACTCTACCCGAGGGTGGTACAGTGAGACTCTGTCTCTACAAAAAAAAAAAAACAAAAAACTAATAATAAACAATAATATTTAAAAAAACAATCTAGCACAGTTGGAAGACTGGGTGGCTCTGAGAATGAATATGGGTGGCTGCCCTGGAGAGGTGGATCTTCTGAGACCCGCCAACCCTTCGGTTCTTGCAGTTTTGCGAGAAGGGACCTGAGACTAAGTCACAAACCATCTGATTTGGCTGTTTTCTCCCTAATTAAATTCAAACCATTCATCAAATGAGAGACAGTTTTTCTTTTGCCTTTGACCTCAAGTTGCTTTACTCTTTGAATCTGTCACCCTGGAAATTTTACCCTTCTGGGAGAGGGCTCGCCCCAAGCTTTTGAAGTTAGCAGAAAAAAGATAAGGTGACAGAGGCAGGCAATGTGGCTCCGAGCAGGGCACAACTAACCAGGACGGCTCCTGTGCAGACAGCCCCCTGCCCAGGGTGGGACGTTATTCTGTTTTCATTTGCTTGCTTAACCAAGACATTTTTCATGTTATATGCCAAGGATGAATGTCACTGGTCTTTTGAAAGCTATCATCCTGCTATCCTGTGGCAGACACCCATCTTTCTTACCCTGGTTGGCTTATGGGCAGTTACTGCCTTTAAAAAAAAAAAAAGCTCTGGGCAGATTTTGGGAGCTATTTGTTACTCACTAAGGTTCAGCCTCTCCTGCTAGAAACACCTAGGCTGGAAAATAGCCCAGACCCCTGCAGCACACTTTCTATTCTGCTGAAAAGTGACTTGGCCTCCGGGGATGGAGGTGGGGAAGGTTAAATAGTGTTTCGACGATTATTGTCCCACTGAAAAGAAGAAACATGACCTGGGCGAAAGTCAACCTCTGGGATATGAACGCAGAGAGCAGGGAGCGTCCAGGGCACAACCTACCTCCTGACACTGCTTTCTGATGGCTTGTGGTATCTGGTTTCCAGAATGTCACGGTTATCTGCTCCGGGGCTTGTGCGGATTAACATCTGAACACGGGTCCTGGCCCGTTACCTTGGTTAGGTTAGTGGTGTCTGCTCCAGTGAACACATCACCCATGTGCTCACATCTAGGCATGGCTGGAGCTGTGCCCAGCGGGAAATGTCTCCATCTAGGCCCATGGGTGCCAGGTCAGGGAGCCCTATCTCCTACTCGAGGGCACCAGACCTGTCCTGATTTTGCACCTTTTAAATCCATGTGGTCTTCCAGTCACCAGCCTCCCTGGGAGGAGACCCCATGAGCTTATTAAACCAGGCAAGTGACCATCTTCTCCTAACAATACCTTCTCACTGATAAAGCTGGTCACTTAGTGACCAGCACGCTGGGGCCACTCAGACCCCACATCACAAGATGTTGTTCCCAAACTTTGAGACCATCTAATCTCCTCAGTTAGTCCCAAGAGTCAAATGAGACAGTTTGGAACATTTTGAGAGAAAAGTGCCAGTTGGATAAGAAGGGTTTGTGGAAGTGCTCAGGCTGAAAGGGCCACCAGGCTGCATCAGACCCGTAAGTGGCACATCCGTGTGGTTGCTCAGCCCAGAGAGCTGGTGCACTGTTCACAGGATGCACCAAGCCTCATGCTGCTGTCAGCTTCCCGGGACCAGCACTAAGAATGCTGTTTGAGATTAAAGCCACTAACCTCATCAAGTCGCACAGACTTCAGGGTCTAGGCCACCAAGGACAGGCAATGCACACCAGCCAGGGACAGAGGAGAGCCTCAGGATAAGAGATGAGGTATTAGGAACCCCGGGTCCACAGCAAATGGCCCAACTCACAGTCCAGCTGATGTCCTGTTCACAGGGCAACTCAGGGCTGTGAGCAGCACCTGTCTCACAAACTGTGATTGGAACCTCGGCTCCTGGCTTCACTGCTCGAATCGCCATGCACTGAGGGAGGGACAAGAAGGTCCTCCTGGCCAGAGGCAGGGCGAGGCACAGAGTGGGCAGTGGAGCGAGCACAGACCCAAGGCTGTCCCTGAGGGAGGAGAGGGGTCGGTCAAGGTATACAGAAGAGCCACCATCATTTTCTTCAACGCCACAGGTGTTTTCTGTTGGCCCACACAATACTGTAAAATTGGGAACATCTCACCCACATATCCAGCTGCCCTGCTACTCTTGATACACTGACCACAGACAGCCAGAGCTCCCCATCGGGAGTTGGAGTCCTCTGGGCTGGGTGTTGGTCTCGGTTTGCCACAGTCCCCACCGCTCCTTACTGATTATCACCACCCGCCTCACGAGATCACGTGACAAGGCCACATATGGCTGGGCAGTTGGGCTTCAGTGCCGCCCGACGGCCAGAGGAAATGTATCCTCTACCATGTGTTTACAAACAGTATTGAGTCCAGTGATCCAGAGAGGACATACATCCAGAGAGACTGAGGGTCAGTCACAGATGGACACGCTGATAGCTAGTCACAGTTAAGGTGTCATTTGCTCCCAAGAGGTTGCGTGGATATACCCCGAGGGGCTCTGGCCTCCCGCCTATCTGACCCACCTCTAATTGGCACCATTGGTCTCCCTGTGCCCCTGGCCTTCCTTGTAACAGAGATGTGGCCCTCATTTTTCCAAGCTCTGGGACCCTTTACGCCTGTCCACGGGAGTCACTGATTTCCTGGGATGAGAATTTTTGTATTTTGGTGTTGAAAATGCCCTACTTTCTTTCCTCCCTAAATCAGCTTTCTTTTCATTGTTCAGGAACATGAAAACCCTTGAAAGTGACTGTCACTGTGTTCACATCAGTAATTACCCTCAGAATTGTGAGCTGGTGATGGGTTTAAATCCCCTGCTGTGCCCTCTGACCTCCAGCATGATGAGGGTATGGTAGGGAGTGTGAGCAGCCCCCGCCTGCCCTGAGATCTGGGCTGGATTAGGCGTCTGAAGCATGACCCATCCAGAGGACGAGGCCAGGTCGCAGTGGGTGCTGGGCAGCTGGGTCCCAGGCAGAGGGACGAGCCTTGTTTAACTGCCCTGCATCTGCTCAGGAGGCCCTGCAAATTTCAGTTTAGCGGTTAAATAATGAGCAACCATGGAAAGGAGAGGGAAGAGGGATTTACCTTTTCCCTCGGGATTTCCACCTCCCCAGTTCCCGGCTTGCAAAACAAATGAAGGCCTCAGAATTGCTTGGGTGAGATGTCAGACCTTAAAAGTCCTACGAGTTTCCGAGGCTGGGCATACATGGGGCACCGCTGATTCTTTTCCCAAGCAGTTAAAGTATTAAAAACAAGACAGCAGAACACAGGAAAATAAAAACTTCAGAACCCAGGGAGCAAAATGCAATGAGGATGTGGCTCATCCTTGTCCCCTGATCCATCCTGTGTCCCCAGGAGCTCCGTACTCGGCTGGCTGGCGGCTGCCGTGTATGATGCCAAGGTTGGAATGGATAGTCCTTAATATTGAATGCAGGACCTCTCAGCACTGGGACTGGTGTGCCCTGGGCACAGGGGAAGCTGGCATTGCTGGAGCCGAGGTAAGTGTTGGGATCTCTGGGGCACCCTCCTGGGTCATTACTGTATGACGTTCAAGGCATTTTGTTTAAGGCACAAACCCAGCTAAAGAGGAGAGAACTGCAGAGAAATTTGGAAGGTGCAAGCACTTGGACAGACAGGTGTTCCCTGACCTGGTCAGCCCTGGGAACTGAATCCTGAGGCCAGGTCTTGGAGGGGCCTCTGGTGTGGAGCAGAGAACCCCAAAGGCTCAGGAATGGGAACCTCAAGTGCTCCTAGCAGTGAGGAGAGGCAGGGCCCCAGGACCCCCTCCGTGCCAGATGCCCGGCCATGCAGGCCCCACCACACAAGCAGACGAGGTCCACTTACTCTCTGAGAGGCCAGCAGAGAGCATCTCCGGAGCAGGTGAGGCCAGGCCCAGCAGAGGCTGGGGGTCTCTGAAGTGTGGAGGGCTGATCTCCCCAACCCAAAGCCCTGGCCACCCTCTGACTCTCAGAACAATTGGGCCTCCACCTTCTAGGCTGGGAGGAGAGCCCTGTGGGTTCAGGAGGAGATGCCCAAATGTGTTGACATCCAGGATCCCAATGACACATCCTGGCAGCCCCACACAGGGGAGCCCACGCTCGCACATCCTTCCCACGCCCCTGAGGATCACCCCTTGCCCTCCAGCATCCTGCTCTTAAATAGGAGACGGCAACCCCAGACCACCATCTCACAGACACAGGCAACCTGGACACCAGCTTATGTGGAATGTCCAGGACAGAAAAATCCACATAGTGGAGACAGATGTGACAAGTGGTGTCGAGAACCAGAGAGAGGCTGGGAGTGGCTGCTAATGAGTACAGGTTTCCTTCTGGGATGACGGGCGGGGTGACACCTCATCACGCAGTGATTGTGTTAAATGCCTCTGGATTGGCACTCTGAAAGGGTTGAAAAGGCAAACTCGACACCACGTGTATTTTACCACAATCATAATAAAAGAAACAGGAAGGAAAAAGAGGATCTTTAGTGCCAAAAAAATTTACAACAAGATAAACTACCACAAATAACCTCAGAAAGAGAAGGGAAAAAATATTATATTCACGAAACAAGAACAGTATTTCATTAAAGGAGGGCTCTTGCCTCTCAGAGGGCTCATGGCAGTGAAAGATAACAATAGAATATGTAAATGAAAAGTTCAAGAGAGAAGGTGGAAGAGGGAAGTAAGGAAATCTCTCAGGAAGTGAGCCAAAATTCAGACTTCTCAACCCCAACATCGGGGCAGGAGCAAGCTGAGCGGAGCCTGGAATTGTCAACAAAAAGCGTCTCCATCTGAGAATTCTCAACTCAGCAAGGCTATCCGTCAGATGTGGGGGTGGAGGAGAGACATCCTCGGTCATCCCCAGGGTCAGGAATGTACTTCCCACACCTGGGCTCCGCGCGCTGATGGACGGTCCCTGCACCCAGCCAGCCAAGGAAAAGAAGAGCGAACCTGGCGTCTCCGGCTGGGCAGAGCTGAAGATTGGAGCCAGCTCACGGGGCTCCTGTGGCAGGCCTGTGTGTGGGTGATGCTCAGATATATTTTACTTATAAACCAGCTGTCCCTGGGCAGCGACATCACCCCTGGCTGAGAGCCTTGCCCTAGGTTAACAGCTTATCGAGGACAGTAGCTTACACCGCAGCGGTGTCCACAGCATCCTCGCTGAAATCCAAAAACAAGCCTCACCCACTCCCTAAGATATCATTAAAACATTGAAATGAAATAAGAACCGAGAGGTCGTTTCCAGATTGTTTTGTTTCCATTATTAAGTTCACATATGTCACCGAAGTGCAGGATAAATCAACTTTTTTCCTCTGGATTTTCATGATAACAAATTAACTTAAGTTATTATGTTATCAGAGGCAGTGACACCGTGTGCTGACGACGTGTGTAAATTGAAAAACACTCACAGGAAACCCCAAAATAACCACACATTTCTCTTTCAAATTTTTTTGAAGAGTTTTGAATAATAAGGGGAAGATGAGTTGTTTGGAAACATGTACAGGAACGTAAGTTCTGAGCAAAATTTTCAAAGATGGGCCTTTGCGTAGAGATTGTGAGGAATGGTGCAAGCTGGTGAGTGAAAAGCCACAGGTTAGACTGAACCATGGGGGAGACGTTCCCAGGAGCCCGAGTCAAGTGGCTGCCGTCCTGCTCTGGCAGGAAGATGCTGTGATTACAAGGTGCGCCGTACACCTGGTTAGAGACTCCACATTGCTAAATGTCGCAGTTCTTGTCACAGACACTGAAAGGTCAATGAAAAGAATCTGCCTGCACGTTCCCGCCATTTCCAGGCCATTAAGCCTGGAAGTTTCAACCAAACTCTGAACATTTATTTCCTGTGGCCGCCAGAATAAAGTAGCACAGACAGGGTGTCTCACGGTTCTGGAGGCCAAAAGTCAGAAGTCAAGGTGTCACCCGGGCTGGTCACGTCTGAGGGCAGGGAGGGGGGTCTGTCCGGCCTCTCTCCAGCTTCTGGTGGTTACTGGAACCCTAGCTGCTCCCCAGCGTCACCGTGAGCTCTGACCCTACCTTCATGTGGTTGCTGGAACCCTGGCTGCTCCCCTGTGTCACCGTGAGCTCTGATCCCACTATCACGTGGTGTCTCCCTGGGTGTCACCGCATCTTTACACAACCACCTTCTCACAAAGACTCCAGTTACGTCAACCAGGGGCCACCTCACCAATGTGACCTCATCTTAACTAAGTACATCTGCAGCAAACCTCAAGTAAGGTCACCTTCAGAGGCACGGGGCTTAGGACTTCCACATAACTTTTCCTGGGGACACAGTTCATCCCCTACACCCTGGAATCCCTCCACCCCCAGCACCTCTGAGAATCTCTGGGTTCCTCCTGGGAACCCACAGCCACCGCCCAGGAGTGAGCAGGGTCCTCATCCGTCCTGGTGTCAGCGACTCTCCCAAGCCCCAGCTGTCACGGTTTAAAGGAAAACTAACATCGTAGCCATGGTTTTAATTAGGGGTTGATGGGCCATGTCATGACATCATCAATAAAATGAGCATAATAAGAAGAAATAACTTAATACAGGGTGTGGGAATGGAGCCCAGGATTTGTCATAAAATTGCATTATGTAGGCAATAAAATGCCATTTTAGAAAACACGGCCACGGTCCAGGCTGCCAAGGGCTATCTTTGTTCACTGAGAAGTCTGTCCCACCCGTGTCCATTGAGAAGCCTGTCCCATCTGTGTCCACCTCCTTTTCAAAGCACCTTTGGCCCAGACCCTGCCCTGACCTGTGAGATAAGCTGAGCAGTAAAGTTCCAAATCTCTGTGTCTGAGTCAGGTCTTTTCTGGACATCAGGCACAGACATTACCGGCATGCTTGTGCAGAGGGGGCCGTGGTGTGACGATGTCTCCTGGGAGCTGTGTGTCCCTTCTTGTCCCAGACTGAGACTCCAGAACAGAAGCCCTGGGGGAGTCCCTGACTCTAGAGGTAAGCCCAGATTTAGGTACAGGAAGGGGTTTTCTGGCTCGATTCACCCTCATAGCTCACGGGGAAAGAAATCTTGTCTTTTTTTTCAACCTGCCCTTCTCTGCACATATGTTCAGGACACTGCTTTCTTGGGAACGCAAAAGACTTGGTGACTGTGGTGCATGGTGGCTGGCATTCATTCTGCTGTGAAAGACACAGGCAGATGGATGGGATGTGGTCCGAGACCTCCGGGAGGCCGGTGTGGGTGGGGCTGCTGTGCAGGGCTGGACCGGGCTGTGTCTGTCACTCAGGCAGCAGGACAAGGCAGTGGTGGGGGCTGAAATCCAGTTTGGGACCCACTATTCCTGCCGCAAGCCACTGAAATGGTTTCCATGCAGAGTGGGGGACATTCTGCCATTTGCCTGACCAGAGAGGGCATCTTTACCTAATTTGTCCAAAGATGTCCTACAGGCTTGCTCAGCCAGTTGAAAGGATTCGCACATTGAAGGCAAGGAGGATGGACATGCTGTTTCCACACTGAACTCACCCACCCATCCACTGGACAGAGAATTGAGCGCCCACATGGCAGCTGTTCTCAACCTGTGGGTCGCGACCCCTTTGGGGGCCGAATGACCCTTTCACAGGGGTCGCCTAAATACATCCTGCATATCAGATATTTACATTACGATTCCTAACAGTAGCAAAATTACAGTTATGAAGTAGCAACAAAAATAATTTTATGGTTGGGGTCATCACAACATGAGGAATTGTATTAAAGGGTCGTGGCATTAGGAAGGTTGAGAACCACTGCACTATGGGGTGATGCTGTGGTGTTCGTGGGCAAAGAGAATTGAGCTACAAGGGTGCTCTTGGTTGCAGAGGACAGGAGAGACCCAGTGGTAGAAGTTACATGGAGGCTGACTGCAGCTCATCAGACGGGAAACGTCCAGATCAGGTTGCCTTCTGATGAAGAAGTTAGGAATTATCTAGAAAGTTGAAGCTGAGCAGGTCCTAAGATCCAGTGACTCCCTCCCTAAGTCCAGCCTGGCAAAGCTTGCGCCCAGGCGCGGGTGGATGTCTGCACAAGACAGATCACAGCGGCACTCCCTGCCTTCACCCGCCCCATGCTGGGAGTGACTCCAGTGTCTGCTCACAGTGATCTAAATCCACCAGCTGTCAGTGCCGGTACCTTCTGCGAGAGTGAGGGTGAGCTGGTGGCAGGGGAACACTTGATATGAGGAGCAAAAGGCCACGGAGCGCCATAACATAGGTGCTGTGATGATGCTCGTGCAAAGTTCAAATCAGGCAGCGTTCTGAGGCTGTTTATGGCTGTAAGGAAGGTCAAGGATGTGCCTGCCCCAGAGGTCCCACCACAATCTGATCTGGGTCCAGGGAGGGTGCCCAGGGGAAGGAGCTAAGTGGGGGCTTGGGGTGCCGCCAACACTTGCTGTCCCTCCCAGACTGCAATGACATGAAGTTCCCCTTGTACTGATTTCTTTTACGTGCATGGAGGTTTTATGCCCTTTCTTGTATATAGATTAATTTCACGATTAAAAAGTGTTTAAAGCCTTGTCAGAATCATTGCAAAGCTCCTCCCAGGGTTAGTCTAAAGGCCTGTTGCCATCTTTGCTTCCCGAGGAGACTGCTGCGGGTTCCAGCTCTGAGTCTTCCCAGCCCAGGCAGGTGCCTCGGCTTCTCTGAGCCTCAGTGTTTTTCATCTCCACACTCGAGCACTGGGCCCACCAGGCTGGACTGCAGAACAGAACCCCGTGCAGCTGGCATGCCCCTGACACAGGCAGATACACAAAGGGCTCTGTGGGGTCACAGCAGGACTTTAAGACTTTATTTTTATTTATTTATTTATTTTTTTGGCCGGGGCTGGGTTTGAACCCGCCACCTCCAGCATATGGGACTGGCGCCCTACTCCTTGAGCCACAGGCGCCGCCCTGGACTTTAAGACTTTAAAAGAAATGGAATTGCCATGGAACAAAGTGGCACTGAGAGCTGGGGCTGTGGTAGGCGTCTGCTCGCCCCGACGTAGAGAGCAGAAACAGACAAGACCTCAAGCTCGGTGTCCAGTGGGGAGGAAGGAGGGCCCTTAAATTGTTCTCAGAATCCCTGCAAGTCGCCCCTGTGGTCTGGGGGTGTGGGGTAAGCAGGAGGGCTTCCTGGAGGAAGTGGTGGCAGCGAGGTCAGTGGCTGAGCCGGCCGGGTGATGAGGGGCACTGTTTTCTGTCATTCAGCCTCTGTGCACAGGGAGTTATCCAGGGTGCTGGTCACCTTGGAGAAGCTCAGACTGAGACTCCCACGGCGTGAGGTCGCCCAGGTCGTAACCAGGGCACACACGCAAGTGGAGGTGCCCCAGGGAGGAGTCGTGCAGACACAGGCAAGGCACTGCATTTGCTGACTTTAAATGGAGCGAGAAGCCTGATTAAGCCTGTCCGGGTTGGGTGGCAACGCTTTGAAAGAGGGTTTAGACGTGGGAAGGGGTATAAACAGTGAGGGGGAGGAAGAAGAGAGAAGAGAGAGGGAGAGAGAGAGGGAAGGAGGAAAGGTGGACATAGAAGGAGGGAGCGAGAAGGGAGGAGAGAGGGAGAGAGACCGACGGAGATAACACGGCTTTGGCCAGTGCCGCGGAGTCCCGGCTCACGGCCCTCCTCCCTGTCCACCTGCCCTGTGAGACCAGCAGATGCTGGCCAACCACACGCTCTTCCCCGGGTGCCCTCCTGTGGGAATTAACGTTCTGCTTCACACCTGAGAACTGCCCCCTTCCGGCTTGATTTCTGAATGATCCTTCACTGAAGAACATCACGTAACCATCAAGGTGCTCTCTGCTCTAACGCACTATTAGCAAGTCTTTGGAAAAGTGGGGACAGCATCTGCTTTGAGATCTTATATCATTCACGAAACATTTCAGTAAACCGAGCACCCCCCATCTGCTTTCTTCTGCACTGGGGAGACAGGTGGGGGCAGGACTGGCCTTAACCCTGGCTGTCGCAGACCGTGCGGACCAGAGAGAGAAAATAAAAGAACACATAATAAATGCAAGAAAATATACATATGTAATAATTTCAGATTGCGTTAGATGCCATGGAAAACATGGCACAAGACAACAGGCGGAGAGGCTAGTTCAGACCAGGCCAGGGCTGGCTTCTCTGAGGCTGCAGCCGAGCGGAGGGGCTGAGCCACCGCATGAGTCACCCCGGGAGAGGGAGCGAGGACACCCACGCCGGAAAGGAGCTGGGGTGGAGGAACAGACAAAAAGACTGTGTGGCCAGCGTCAGGCCAGGGGGCTGGTCGGGGCCATACCCCAGAGGACAGGCGGGCGATAGTGAGGGAGTCCAAATCCATGCCAGGAGCAGAAGGACGCTCATGAACAACTCTGCCAGCCACAGCGTGCGGGACCCTGTAGCTCACCCTTCCTCCCATCTTCCCGGGCTAACTGAGTCCCCGGGAAATGTGTTGGGCAGACACAAAATGCCTCTGAAAAGCTGTTCCCTGTGGCTCTTTGATGAAATTCCTTCTCTTCCCTTTCTACACCATGCTGGGACTTAGAACGCCGAGGAGGGAAGGTGTCCCTGTTTTCACATTCAGCCATCTCTGCGCCCTCTGTCGGGGGCAGGGAGGGCACAAGGCCTGGACTTCTGTCAGCCTTGGTCTCAGAGGGCTGGACTTCGCCTTCCAGAGCAAAGAACACAAAGGGGCCAAGGAGAGAGAAGTGTCTCAGCACAGCCGGAGCATCCCAGAGGGACATGTCCACCCCGACAGCTCAGGCCTAAGCCAGGAGCACGGCCAGAGGCCGCTGGGCTGGCGCGGCCGGGTGGTGGAGGGCAGTGTGAGCGGGCTGGAGTTGTGTTTCACTGTAACCCCCTGCGCATTACCCATTCGAAACACATGTACACAGCAGTGAGAGTGTGAAGCCAAAGCAGCTGACCTCCGTCTGAGGGCGTGTTAGCCGTGTCATAAGGATGCGTCCTTCCATATGACCTGAAAAAGAGCATTACTGATAAATACCTGCCCAATCCCCACATCACAGACAAACCAGGGTTCAGAACGGTTGTGAGCAATGCCCGAGCCCATGCCCCTGGTTTGGGCACAGATGGGATTAGCTCCAGGTCTCAGCCACCTGCCCTGCTCTCAGGGAGGCCACTGGGCTCAGCCTGCTCCCTGGAACTTTCTGTACTGCTGTAATCCTTTGAAAAAGGAAAAACAGTCCATGCAATGGCTTCTACATTTTCCAAAATGAAAATTGAGACTCACTTGATCTGGGGTGGCTTGTGGACCAGAAGACCGCAGGGCTTGGGAAGGTGAGCCAGTGGGTTTGGGATCAAGCCTGTGGTCTCTGGAGGACCTGGAGCATTGTGGGGCTTTTTGGCAAATTCCAAACATTAAAAAAATGGAGAATTTTATGCTAAATATCTGATTAACATTTATTGTGTAATAATGACTGGAAAGAATACAAAGTGCTTTCTTAATTTAGTCTTATCTAACCTTGTTTGCATAGACCCATTCTAAGCATTTTACGAAAATCAGTTTCTGTAACAAGAGCACTACAGCTTGGAGCTTTCAAGTGTGAATTTTGGAGTCAGAAGGCTTGGATTTAAATCTTGGCTCTGCCACTCTTGTTCATTGTATGACGGAGGCAAAGTTTCCTCCTCTTTCTGAGCCTCAGTTTATTCGTTGGTAACATAGGAAAGCCACCAACTTCATCCTGCACTCAGGAGGCAGGAGTGATGTCGCATATGACAGACAGCTCTCAAGACAGGTCACCTGATGATCTGAATTCCTCAGCCATATGTGCCCTTGTAAGGTGGGGGGTCCCTGTCACAGCCCTTAACTAATGCTCAGATCCTGAACCAGTGAACCACAGGAGGTGAGGCGCACAGGGGCTAATTATGTCACAGGTGCCACCACCCACTCAGAGGCCCTGTCCAGCCCTTTTCCTGCCTAAGCACCGTGGCTGCCAATATGGAAATGTCACTCTGCCTCTGGGGTCCTGCCCCCTCCATCTCAGTGCCTTTCTCCAGGGGAAAGAACAGATGTGTGCCCACATTGCTGACTCCTACTTGAGTGGCAAGGTGGCCGGGGCACCCAGGAAAATGTCAAAGGCTTTGGGGGAACCAAGCTAATGGCTACAGGAGCCTGGAAGCCCCCAGTCAGGGACAGGACTCGTGCCTCCTGTCTGTTCCTGTTGAAGTCACTGGCAGTTCTGCTGACACCAACAAGTTCTTCACGTGCCTGGAGCCACGTCATGAGGCCGCACCGTCATGGCCAAATTATGTAAGTGACCCCCGCCATGTGCTGCCATGTTGGGGATGGTATGGGACCAGTTTAATGGAAAGAACTCCTGGGGCTTATTGGAAAGTTCAATCTGCCCGCATAGCTTCCTGACATGGTAATGGCTGAACACTGGGGTAGCGTGGGGTAGTGTCCCGGTCAGTACTTGCTGCCCACCTGAAGGCCTAGATGCCTGCACAGCCCCCACACACTGCCTGCCCGCCATCCCGCTACCCCGTCTGCCAGCTTCACTACTGCAGACCCTCATCATCCCCACCAGGCTGCATCCCGACATTCACAGGAAAACAGACACTGGATTATGTCATAACGACATAGCGTGAAACACTCTCAACAGGTTCATAAACAAACTATCAGGCGTTTACTGTTTGGAAGTCAAAATATCAGATATAGCATTTCCCACTCACTAGGAATACGTCCTCCTCGTTGCCGCTGTGACTTTGGACGCACAAATACACACATCTCGCCTCCCTTTCTTATTTCCTCATCAGGTAACATAACCTGGATTGACTTTATACGTTGGCATGGAAGTGTTGACTTTACATCACAACATTGAACTTCTGGGACGCCGGGAGGGGAAGGAAGGTCCATCAGGACTTTCTTCCTCTTCTGGGGAAGGGGCTGGTGTGTTCTAATCATACTCGGGATGGTGGTGTGATGAGGCTGGAATTGGGACATTGTTGTTTTTACTTAGGGATTAAGTGTGGTTTAAGTAGGGGTATATCGGTGCCCAGCTGACAAAGGGTGGGCTTGTGACAGTTGATTTTGGTGTCAGCTTTACTGGGCCGAGATGTCCATATGGCTGCAATTACATTATTTCTGGGTGTGTCCATGAGAGAGCTTCCAGCAGAGGTTAACATTTGGGTCAGTGGGCTGAGTAAGTGAGACCACCCTCCTTAGGGAGGATGCCTCCGCGTCAGTGAGGGTCCAGAAGGAGCAGAAAAGTGGAGGAAGGGCAAGTCCGTTTTGTCTTCCAGGCCTGCGAGACTCACCTCCCCCTGCCCTTGGTGTCAGGGCTCCTGGTGCTTGGGCGTTCCTGCTCCTGACTTGCACCAGCCACCAGGGCTGGTCCCAGTTTTTAGCCTTGGGCTGGGCGTGACGCTGTTGGCTTCTCAGGCCTTTGGACTCAGATGGAGAGATGCCGGCAGCTCTCCCTGCATCCAGCTGGCTGCTGGCAGAATGGGGGCCTGCCTGGCCTCTGTAAGTGAGTGAGCCACTCCTCACAGTGAATCCCCCCTTCCAGGAGTCTCTGCACATCAGGTGGCTCTGTGTCTCCTGGGAGCCCTGACCAACACGCCACCTGTGGGTGTTCGGTGTGACTTGGGGGAAGGTGTGACAGGGAGCTGGTTCACAGTGCCTTGGAGACCTGAGGCTGGACAGGGAAAATGCAGGGTGAGCCTGGAGTGACTTTTGGCACCAGAAAATAAGAAAATCCATATTTTTAAAAGGAATGGAGGAATGTCAAAAGGTTATAGGTGCCAATGTGAGAATATTGGATTATTATCCAAATAATAAAATAGTCCACACTGATATAAATAAGTAAATAAATGGATGGGAGCAGACTGATCTTCCTTACAGAAGATTTCTAAATCATAAATATACAAGGAACAAGGGAGCTAAGACAGCCCCATCATCAGGGCTTCCACACGTGCGTTGATGAATGCTAAAATTAGGAGGAAGAATTTTAAGGAATGGGATGGTTGCATAGCCTCAAAATATCTCCCTTATGACAAAAAGAAAAAGGAAAAAGAAAAAAGAAAACCTCCCCTAAAAGACTTACTAATTACTGCTAGGTTTTAGCACGTGACCACAAATTCTTAGACGACCCACCCTCTGAGAGGTACAGCTTAATGTGCCCTGGTCCAGAGTACAGGAAAAAAACAATGGGACTCTCCAGTGGAGACACCTCACTAATGGCCAGGTCACCTTAGCAGCGAGGTGAGCACTCCTGATGGGATGGGACGGGAGGGCACCTCATTTCTGCCAAATTCTTCCCCGAAGATCCCCGCTTCAGGCTAAGTAGAGAACCCTGCCATCATGAAGGTCATTCCACAAAACACCTGACCAGGAATCCCTGGCTGCTGGGCTGATTATTAATGCCCTCCGTGGATTAAAAACAATTCCACCTGTGATCCCTACGGCAGGGGTCCCTGGGTCGGTTCTGAGCATATGCCTGGAGCACCCCAGGAGCCAGGAGCTGCACATGGTGACCTCTGCTCCACAGAGGAGGAAACTGAGACCACACAGGCCACCCAGTCACTGCCTGTGCCCTTGGCCCTGAGTGGCCCCATGGCACTGACCCAGCAGCCTGGCTCCAAGCTGGTTTCCTGCCCAGGTGCCCAGCCAGCGATGGTCGGAATGAGATTGTGGCCTCCCCATCCACACAACTCGGCTACACCCCTCAACCCCCATAGCACCAGCATCGTACCCATAAATACCTACTGGGGATGGGATCCCTTCAACCCCCATGGGGCATAAGGTGGTGGCCTCACTGTCTCTTCCCCAAACCCTAGGGTCCTTAGAGTTAATAAGCCAGAGCTGTTTAGTTGCTGGAGTGAGATGTGCCCAGCTCCAAGATCGGTCACCACGGTGCATGTAAGGAACTGTCCTGATCTCTGGTGAACATGGCAGTCCACTCAGCGCTGTGCCCTGGAGCCGAGGAACTGAACCCCTGGAGCTTCCTCCATCCACAGGTGGACCTCCCTACCTCTCCCTGCAGGCACCTCCATGCACACAGACGGGAGACACCTTTCTGTGCCAGGACAGTCAGATGGGCTCAGGACTGGATGGCCACCCCGCCGCCCTCGGGGGAGTGGCTGCACACAGCGAGGCCATATTTCAAATAGTAATTAATTGACGACAAAGAGTAATTAATGGGCCACATTCCTCCTTTGGTGAAGTGCATAATTCCAGGCTGGTGGAGCTGGGGAGGGGCCACACTCTTGTTTTCTTTTAATCTGGTTTGAAAGGCAAGCCCTCTCCCAGCAGCAGGGACAGAGCCGCTGCCCCATGAGTTCATCTGTGTGGCATGTGTGGCCTCATCTTGCTCAGAGGCCGGAAACGCCAACGTCACAGCCCCTTCGTGGCCTCAGGGGCGTGGGTGAGGAGCCTAATTAGCCATGGCCACAATTTATTAAAAATCATAAATATTCCACGAGTCAGAGGCAGGAGGCAGCACCTGGCTGATGTGTGCAAGTGTGTACAGGTGTGTGTGAGTCTGTGCCGGATTGTCCACGCGTGTGCTTGAACAGCCAAACCTCCCCAAGAGCAGGAGGTAGGGTCAGAGCCGGCTCCAGTGCCTGCAGTAGGAGGACCGGGCCTCTCACGTCCCTCTTCTGGGGCAGAAGTGTCATAGAAACAGCTGCACATCATGACAGCTCCTGGTCCCAATATCTGTGGGCTTCCCACTGGATACTGGACCCCAGGTTCAACAGGGTTGAATCAGACCAAGTGCCATCTCTGGGGGAGACCCCAGGAAACAGACATCCTGGGGAATAATAATGGCACAGTAATGTTAATGACGGTCCGTGCGGGAGGGCATTCTGTGGGGAACTTCTTTCGATCTGAGCACTTGGTGAAGGGGCCTCCTGCTGTACAGCATTCCCATGTTCCCACGGCCAAGTGCTGCCCGCTTTGTGGCTCCACGTCCCAGCCCCCCAGCCCAGCTGTGGCCCTGGAGTGAGATTTACAGGAGGCTGCCCAGGTTGCTCTCAGCCAAGGCTGGTGAGATGCACAGGTGTCTCTGCTCCTCCTGCTCTCAGGGGCACTGAACTAGCCCCCAGGCTGTTCTCTCATCCAGCCTGGACCTTTCAGCAGCAGGTGAGCCTGTGGAACCCCCTCAGGATGATGCTTTTGAATTTATGGCATACTTAGGGGCAGAAAGAAACTCGGTTACACCAAAACGTGTAAGTGTCCGCGACAGCGTATCAACCAGCTGCAAACCCTTCTTCACTAACACATCCAGGAACAAGATGTAGTGGCCATTGCAACCTCAAATGAAAGTGCCCAGACTTTCAGGATGTGCACAACTGAAATACGATAAGAAAGCCTCTGATTTCCAGAGGCAGGAAGTTTCTCAGACTCTGCTAATACCATCGCTGTTTGCTGCCTGTGTTCATAACAGCAGCAAAAGCTCTATTTCAGTTTGAGACCAGTAAACGCCAGGCTGCTCTGTTTTACCTCCCTGGTTCATGAAGCTTCTGCGTTCCCTGTGGTGCAGAGTGTGGATTATGAACTCCAGCCGGGGGCAGGGGAGTCACTGTGTAGGGGGAGCCTGGGTCCCTGAGTCACAGTGTGGAGGAGAGACTTGCCTGCCGACTAAGGAAAAGTCTTTCAACTGGATTCCCTACCTTTGCTTATGGGAGTTCTGAGCATCGAGTAGAATTGTGCAAGAGTAATTATTAAAGACTTTACTAAACATAAGTCATTCCCGGCTTTAAAGTCAGCCCTGCAGCCAGCGTTTGAGAGCCGCTCTGCATTCCAGATGGGTTAGTGTGTTACATGTTCTATCTCAAGGGAGAAATAAAGGCATCGTATTAATATTTCCCAAGACATGCAATTACTTTGACAAAGCCCCAAACAGTCCAGACCAACAAGTATATTCCTCCATGAGCAGTCTGGAAATCTCATTTTTGTTGGTGTTTGTGGAAATTGCTTTGAATACAATAGGAAAGGAAGGAAGGGAAGACTGTTAATTTTTATGGAGTGCCTGTGTGTGTGAAATGCTGCGTGTGTGTGTGTGTGTGTGTGTGAACTCACTTAGCTACAGGCTGAAGGTGCTGAGTCCTGGCACTGTGTGACCTTGGACGATTACTTAATAAATTAGTAAGGACACAAGTACCAGATACCCAAACTAGTTCAAATAATAAAGAGACTTTATTAGCCCATGTACCTGGCAAGTCCAGGAACGGTGTGGGTGGGTGGGTTTCAGGCTCAGTCTGTTCCAGCAGTTGGCAGATCTGCCTTCAGGATGACTTCATGGCAGTCAGGTGGCTTCCAACAGCACCAGGCGGGTTTGTGCCTCTTGCTGCCCTCCAGCAGAAGACAGGCTGTCCTCCCAACCCCTCTGACAAGTCCTGAGGTTTGTTCTGATGGGCCTAATTTATTCTTGAATCCATAATGATATCAAAGAAGACGGGGTCTGTGATTGTCCCAAACCACCTCAGAGCCCACACAAACCAGGTGACTGAAAGGTTCAGATTCCTTCTAGAAATCTAGGGGACAGTAGACACAGAGAAGGTAGTGAACTGAGGCCATCGCAGAAACTTCTCACCTTCTGGCTCCGTCTGCTCCTGGGCAGTACCTTGTTTCCTCCTTAAATGCCCCTGAAATGTTGGGGCTCATACTCTCCCCATTTTGTGGATGAGCAAAGTGAGACCCAAGAGGTCAAGTCTTCTGTCCAAGGGATGCAGCCAGTGGGGGTCCCCGGAGGAGCCTGGTCTGGCTGTGGGGTCCTTGCTCCTCACCGTCTCTTGGCACTGCTTCCTGGGGAGGTCCAGCCCCAGCCTCAGTTTCCCCTTCTGGAAGAGAGTTGGGTTCTCATTATTACCACATAGGCTTTTACGGTTCTGAGATCCTGGGCCACCTGGGTGCCCCCTCCTGGGAAGCAGGAGCCTCATTTCTGCCCTCAGCTGATCGCTCACCTCCATGTAAACTCCAAGCCCTCTAGGTCCCTGCCAATACCTGAGAGGCCTGGAGGTTGGGGACAGCGCTGTCTGTGTCTGCAGCTCATGGACACATGTGTAGCCTTCTTGGAGGGGCAGAAGCACCTGCAGGGTAGGAGGGAAGACACCCCCATGGCAGGGGAGCAGGGAGGGGAGACTCACCCACACCATAATGTCCAGGTTGTAAGTGAATGGATATTGCACCACAAAATCCACTACAAAGTGCTATTTTGAGGATTATCTAATTCATATAATCAGGATTCTAGTTATTCCAGTGACTGACAATCCCACTTAACCTGATGTCCGTCCTGGGTTCAGGGGCTGGGACGAGGATGGTAGGCGTGTGCACAAGCACAGTGGCCAGAGCAGGCACCTGTGGCGGGCCGGCCAACACTGGCACAAAGCTGGGTTGGCAGGACTTGCTGGTGGCCAGTGTGGACCTGGGAACATACTGGAGGGTCTATCCTCACAGGCTGCATGCTGCTGCGTGGCCGGAGTGTATGATTTGTCATGGCAGAGTGACAGGGATGTCATTTAGGACCATCCTGAGCATCAGGCATACATAAGGACCATCCCAGGCAAATGGGGGCATCTGGTCACCCTCATTAGAGCCCAGAGGGGCCCTTCGTGACCATTTGTCCCACTCTCTCATCTTTCAGATGTGGAAACAGAGACTCCAAAGGAGCAGACACTCGCCCAAGATGCTGGACCAGGGCACCTAATGCTGCTGCTGTCATGTCTTTATCAGGAGCTCCTCAAACGGCAGAAACAAAACAAAAACAATGCCAGCTGGCTGCACCCAGGAGGAGAGGCAGAGTGTTGTTCTGGCTGCCACGGGGGTCCAGGCAAACCACGCTGAGGCTTAGAGTCTGGTAACGGCTTCATTATCTTGGGGAAAAAATGTGAGCTGGTTGCACCTGCTGATCCATGAAATTGTGTTACCCTGCAGGGTTGTTCATCTCCTGCCCATTTGGAGGTTTGAGGGGCGGCATCTGGGGACTCATTTTGATGCACACACGGCTTCCGACAGTGACACCGCGGGAGGGGCAGCGGCCTGGGGGCACTGGGGGCAGGCGCTGGCTGAGGCTCCTTCCCCACCCTAACTGGGGAGGCTCTTACTCCCCGTCTCTGCTCACAGTGACCCGCTGGCTTGGATGATGCGCTTTTGGCCGCTCAGGGCACATGCTCACCGATTTAAAGACGTCTCTCCCTCCCTACTGCACCCAATCATCCAATGGCTCATTCCACGCGTGTAGGTCCCACGACGGGCACACCCCCTAAAGCCGCCATGTTCAGCAAATTTAACTCCATATAATACATGTGTTTGGGACAGAATTATCCTTAAAGAGTATTCATTGTTAATCTGAGATTCAATTTTAACTGGGCATCCTGTGTTTTGTTTAAAATTTTTTTTAATTAAATCATCAACACATAGATCATGTACACATTAATGCATTTATGGGGTACAATGTGCTGATTTCATATAGAATTAGGAACACTTACATCACGCCGGTTGATATAGACCTCATCTCGCTTACTTAGTTATTGTGTTAAGACGTTTATACTCTATACTAACAGATCCGACATGTACCCTTGCATTATGCACCATTGGGGTGATCCCACCATTCACCCTCCCTCCATCTGACCTCCCCCTCCCATCCCCCTCCTCCCTCCTTCATCCTGGGCCACAGTTGTGATCTATTCTTCATATGAAAGTGTAGGTGATTGTAAATTGGTTTCATAATAGTCCTGAGTACATGGGATATTTTTTCTTCCATTCTTGAGATACTTTACTAAGAAGGATATGTTCCAGCCCCATCCATGTAAACTAAAAGAGGTAAAGTCTCCATCATTGTTTAAGGCTGCAAAATATTCCATGGTGTACATATACCCCAATTTATTGGAGGGAGGCAAGATGGCTGACTGAAGCCAGCTTTTGGCAGAGGCATCCTGTGTTTTACATGGACATTTTATAGAAGCATTTGGGTTTGAAACCCCAGACCAGAGGCACTCTGTGAGGTATACACCAGCTTAAAAGCTTGTAAATACTCACACCCACCAATTCATTCAATAACCATTCAGTGGGTCCTACAGCAGATGTACTTTTACCTTCTGGAAAATACAGTTGGAACCTTTGCCCACCCAGAGTCTATGCGGTACAGTCTCCAAAAACTGCTGCTGTCTGAGACACCGCGCAACTATCATGTCCTTTACTCCAGAACCACAGGAATCCCCTGCACCACCCCCGCAGAAGGCCTCTCCCCCTCGCCCTTTCTCCTCACACCGAAATCCCTCCAAACTCCACACTCTGAGCCGCCTTCCTTTACTCCCTCATAGATCCGGACGCTCACTGGCTGCAAAGACTTTCCTTTGGGAAGAGGGAGGAGGGAGAGATGAGATTGGCAACTCCAGAATATTCTGTAGTTGCCCTAGGGCGGCGGTTCTCAACCTTCCTGATGCTGCAACCCTTTAAAACAGTTCCTGTGGGTCGCGACCTACAGGTTGAGAACCGCTTCCCTGGGGGATACCGGAAACACACGAACACGTCTGTGTTTACAGTTGGTGTCTTATTATCTGAGTGCAGTGAAAACCGCATTTCTGCCTCTAAAGAATTTAGTACATACACAGGGCACAAGATGCCCCAGTAAAACAAGTAGAAAATACAGTGGCTGGGCCATTACATGTCGGAGCATAAACACCGAGAAATAAGAACAGAGGAGGAGGTCCCTGAAGGCTGGAGGAAGGGAAGCCAGCTTTCTCGGATGGTCCCAAGGCCGATGGCACCAGGTACTGCCTCGCCCCTAACCACTGCCAGTTCCCAGCAGCTGCAGCCCTCTGGCTGAGGGCCGTCCAAAGCCCCTAGGGTCTGTTCTTCCCAAAGCCCACCTGCCAGAAGTGCCAGGGCCTGGCTCTCCCTCTCCTTGCCAGCTAGGCTGAAGCCAGTGACAGAGGACTGCAGTACCAATGCCCCAGCCCCTCCCCTGGGGTGGGATAATTCCGAGGTCTGTTCTCTGTGACACTTCCCTTGCTTCATGATGGCGTTCGCGGTGCTCCTCCCCACTGGCTCCTCCCGGGAGTGAGGAAGGGGCAATGCTCTGAACTGGGTGCCCACGAAAATCTCACAGCCCAGAAACAGGGATGGGGGATAAATGTCCCTAACCCCACCTGGAAACTTCCAGGCTGAGTCTTATTTAATCCAAATCTTTCCACCCATAGGTGGCGAAGAACACAGCGCATCATATTTTTAATGTCTGACCCTGTCATTAACTGACTGATGGTCCTCAAACTTTTTAAACAGGGGGCCAATTCACTGTCCCTCAGACCATTGGAGGGCCGGACTATAGTTAAAAAAAAAAAAACTATGAACAAATTCCTATGCACACTGCACATATCTTATTTTGAAGTAAAAAACAAAATGGGAACAAATACAATTCACATGGCTTCATGTAGCCTGCGGCCCGCAGTTTGAGGACCCCTGGTCTATGGGGATGTGGTGCCTGCCTGGCACACCGGCCAGCCTCTACCCACTGTTTACCTGCCTTAAAATGCACTGCCTGGCTGTCCGCCATCTTCCAGGAAGACATCTGGGGCAGACTCAAGGTGACCTGCAACTCAGGCTCTTGTGAGCACGTTCCTTGCACAACTTTTTCCAACTGGCGGCTCCCTCTGTTCAGCTGGCCTCAAAGCTGCCTGTGTCACTGAGACGTGCCTGGGGGCTGTGATCACAGCTCTAATCTCAGGCTTTCAGCTCCGACCCTCACACACTGACTCAGAATCCAGAGCGGGTTACTGAGATGAACTGAGAAAGACTCTGAAGGTTGACAAAGTTGTGCAGCCAGGGTGACTCCCCCCACCCCGTCCACTGGAGGGGCCCATGCAGCTCTCTGACCCCACTCCGGAGCCGCTTCTGTCTCCAGAAGCTCATGGCCCTCAGCATGTGTCCATGGGCCCTTTTGATTTGAGATGGTTCCTGTCAGTCCCATTTGGACCTTCACTGGACAGAGCCCTGAAATACTCTCTGCTAGTGGGGAGCAAGGGACCTGCCTCCTGGAGGGGGCACCGGGAGCCCAGATGCGGAGAGAAGCACAGGACACCTCCCCTCTCAGCCTGGAAGAAGCTCTGCTCTCTAGGGATGCCAGCCGGTGGTGAGACAATGGCAGGGAAGAGGGCACAGGGAGCCTGGGAAGAGTCCCAAAGTGGGGGCCATGGTGGGACCCTCTGGATCCCATGTGACCCTGAGCCAGTTGTTTTCCATGTCTGGGCTCAGGTTTGCTTGTCAGTAACAATGAGGAGAGGACAATGATAATAAGGGTGGCGTGTTAACAATCACCCCTGTTTGCACCTGACCTCCCACTTGCCCACGTCAGGCTGTGCATGGTGCTTTAAGCCTGTGATCTCAGCACTCTGGGAGGCCAAGGCAGGAGGATTCCTTGACCTCAAGAGTTTGAGACCAGCCTGAGCAAGAGCGAGACCCCATCTCTCCTAAAAATAGAAAAATTAGCTGGGCGTTGTGGTGGGTGCCTGTAGTCCCAGCTACTCAGGAGGCTCAGGCAAGAGGATTGCTTGAGCCCAAGGGTTTGGATTGCTGTGAGCTAGGATGCCACAGCACTCTTACCCAGGGCAACAGAGTGAGATTCTGTCTTAAAAAAAAAAAAATCCCAAGACAACTCTGACAGATGAGGAAACGGAGGCTCAGGGTGCAAAGTGGGTAAAGCCCCTGCCCAAGTAGGTTGCACAGCTGGGATGGGGACCAGGTGGTGAAAGCCCCACCTGTGCTCTGGGCCACTGTGTTGAGACTCTCCCTGAACTGAGAGCCTTAGCCTGGAACCCCTGGAGGGTGTGTTTTGTGGCCCTCTGAGCCTCTGAAGTGACTGAAATGCTAATATACATAGGCGTTTCTTCATGTCTGTAGAATGGGTAGAGCGCGTTCAACTCACAGATGGCTGCTAGCCCCCAAATAAGATCATGGACTAAGACCCACCCAGTTGATGATCAGAGACCCAGTCCCCCCGCCCCCCGCTGTCTCTGAGAAATGCTGCAATCCGTCAGCACCCAGTGGCCGTGGGCTGCTGTCCCACCCAAGCCACCCGCCACCTGTTTCCAGCTCTCACACCCCTGCAGGTTGCCCAGCAGAGGCCCCTCCCCTGCAGGGGCACCTTGTGAGACATTCCTCTGGTCCCATCCAGATTCACCTTGCCCTAGCCAGTGCTTTTCAACATTTTTTTTTTTTAATCTCACAGCACACTTGAACCTAGAGATGAACTTCTGTGGTACACTTAAATTATGTTGATGTAAAAAAGTAAAAAACAGAACATACTTACTGTGCTTCGAGTGTCTTTCAAAAATTAATAGTCTTTGGAAATTTTCCTGGCAGAGCTAAGATCCTCTCACGACACACGGGTTGAAAATCACTGCCCTGGCATCTCCCTCATCTCCCTTGCCCCGTACCCTGGACTTGTAGTTCTTCTGCTTTCTGGTCACGCATTTCTTATTCTGTTCCCCAGGAAAGAGCACAGGAGACAAAATGCTGCCTCAGGAAGGTCTCTGTGGCCGCCTCGTCCGGATGTGTCTCGCACGTCTGGTTTACGGTGTCTGTGTAAAAGCAGGGACCATTCCAATTTCCACGTGGCTCGAAATAACCTGTTGTGTTTGTTTTAAAAAAGTGCAAAGCCTCCTTTCATTTTGATGTGATTAATAGGAGCTGGTGACTGTGACACCACCAGTCTCACAGCCACCCTGACAAACACTGCCTGACGGAGTCAGTGTCACCACTGCTGTCCTGGCTTCCAGCACCCTGCCCTTGGAGCCGGCGGCGGCTCTCTGGGCTCCTGAGGAAGACAAGGTGGTGGCCGCATGCACAGCACCCAGCCCCACGTGTGTGAAGATGCTGGGCAAGTGTTATTACAGCGATAACGACAGCTCTGCTCAGGGTAATGGTGACGGGAATCTGTCTCCAGAGACGTCCCCTCTCCCCACTTAGAGAAGTTGTCACTCGAAGCAGCAGCCGTGCCTCCTCTGGACTTCATCTTTTCTGTTATCATCTTTATTAGCAGCATTTTTTTTTTTAATGTGTAAGTTTTGAACCCCCAGGTGTTTTGAATTTTTATCTTGTTCACTTGCTTACAGGAGGACATTCAAATACAGACCAATGCGTTAATTAAAACCCAGTGGAAGGAAAAGTGCCGTTTCCCTCCCCCGCTATGGGGGGGACTCTCTGCCCTCCTGGCCATTCCCGACCCAGCTGCTAGGAGGTGATCTTGGTAGCAGAGGTATCTGTGCAGGGCAGAGCCTGCTCCTTCCCTGTCCTCCTCTGAGTCCTCTGTGGGTCCAGACAGCCCAAGACCTCCCCCGCTGTAAATCCCCACCAAGGGGGACACGAACCCACTGGCCCTTCCTGGTTGATTCTGCAGAATCCACCCTCTGTGTCAGTCTGGGAAAGAAAGAAGAGTTAAAGAGCGGCACCTTCTACAGGGGACGGCCACAGAATCTCGTGTGACTCCACACGCCCGGGTCTCCTCGGAGTAGCTTGCCCTCTTAACACCCACGGGAGCTCACCTAGCGTGTCACTCAGCCAGGACGCGGAGCGAGGCTCTCAGCCTGAGTCAGCCTCGGTGAAGGGGGTTCAGAGAAGGCCACTCCAGCCGGGGGCTGCAGGAAGCCTCATGTGGTCTGTGCCCGCTTCTGCTGTGTCACTTGCCTGCCTCCAGCTATGACAGCAGGACACCATTGACACTCGGTGCCACAGTGCCCTTGCCAGAGGCACAGAGCGGGGAGGGGGTGATATTTCTCTGTGGCCTGGAAGGAAAAATGAGAAAGGCTCCCCTTGCCAGGAAAACTGTCCCCTTCTCCACAGCTCCGGAGGCGGCATGGTGGCCCTTGGTGGTCATTATCTCTGCAGAAATCTGGGCGCAGTCAGGAGGAGGAAGCAAAGCCCAGCTTTTTTAGTCTCTCCTTGGTTGCTCCGGGGGAACAGGTTTGTGCAGGAGGTGGAAATTAACAAAAATGAGCGGGGAGGATTATGGGATTTGACTTACTTGGACGGTCCGGAGGAACGAGGGCCAATGTCCGCACACACGCTCTGTCCAGCCTCCTCTTAGGGGAGAATTAATCTTAAGAAACCACTTACTGATAAGGGTTAATCCACGGCTACATGGGACAGGGCCAGAAGGAATTACCATCCCATGACTCAGTTTCCTTTTGGCCATACAGCCCTTACTTGGTGAACAAAAATCACCATTTGCTGTCAAGTGAGCTGGTCACCCTAAGATTCTTTCAGTTCTGATCTACCCGGACCTCATCTGGCTCTCTGAGCTGGTTCTTCACCCCGCTATGGTGGTGGCTGTGGCTGAGCTTTCAAGAAGTTGCATCCCTCTCTTCTCAGCCTAAAACAGTTAACTCCAGGCCACAGAAAACACTGCAAATCAGTGTTAAAGGATTTTCTAAGACCATCTCCAAAACAAGAAAGAAATAAGGACGCCTTACGTGGGCGAGAATCCTGTGGGTGTGGAAAGAAAGTTTGGGTTTTTTTTTTTTCTTTTTTATTGATATTCAACCGTTTGCTACTCTCAAAACAGACCGTAAGTTTCTTATCTTATTGGAAAATCCTGAAATGTTCCTTTGGCAGCACAGATACTAAAATTAAAATGGGAAGATAAAAGAAAATTCCAGAATGAGAAAGTTTCAGAACCCTCACAAATAAGGATTAAGGAAAAATAAAAATAAGTTGCAGAAGAAAGGGAGTCCGTGTGCAAGACTTAAACTGGGGCCCTGATTCCAGCTCAGTCTGAGACCAGGGCCCTGATTCCAGCTCAGTCTGAGACCAGGGCCCCAATTCCAGCTCTGACTGAGTTAGGGGCCCTGATTCCAGCTCAGTCTGAGACCAGGGCCCTGATTCCAGCTCAGACTGAGTTAGGGGCCCCGATTCCAGCTCAGTCTGAGACCAGGGCCCCGATTCCAGCTCAGACTGAGTTAGGGGCCCTGATTCCAGCTCAGTCTGAGACCAGGGCCCCGATTCCAGCTCAGACTGAGTTAGAGGCCCCGATTCCAGCTCAGTCTGAGACCAGGGCCCTGATTCCAGCTCAGACTGAGCCCAGGGCCCCGATTCCAGCTCAGTCTGAGACCAGGGCCCCGATTCCAGCTCAGACTGAGTTAGGGGCCCCGATTCCAGCTCAGACTGAGTTAGGGGCCCTGATTCCAGCTCAGTCTAAGACCAGGGCCCCGATTCCAGCTCAGACTGAGTTAGGGGCCCTGATTCCAGCTCAGTCTGAGACCAGGGCCCTGATTCCAGCTCAGACTGAGTTAGGGGCCCTGATTCCAGCTCAGTCTAAGACCAGGGCCCCGATTCCAGCTCAGACTGAGTTAGGGGCCCTGATTCCAGCTCAGTCTGAGACCAGGGCCCTGATTCCAGCTCAGACTGAGTTAGGGGCCCCGATTCCAGCTCAGACTGAGTTAGGGGCCCTGATTCCAGCTCAGTCTGAGACCATGGCCCCGATTCCAGCTCAGACTGAGTTAGGGGCCCCGATTCCAGCTCAGACTGAGACCAGGGCCCTGATTCCAGCTCAGTCTGAGACCAGGGTCCCGATTCCAGCTCAGACTAAGACCAGGGCCCCGATTCCAGCTCAGACTGAGTTAGGGGCCCTGATTCCAGCTCAGTCTGAGACCAGGGCCCTGATTCCAGCTCAGTCTGACACTGGGGCCCTGATTCCAGCTCAGTCTGACACTGGGGCCCTGATTCCAGCTCAGACTGAGTTAGGGGCCCTGATTCCAGCTCAGTCTGACACTGGGGCCCTAATTCCAGCTCAGACTGAGTTAGGGGCCCTGATTCCAGCTCAGACTAAGACCAGGGGCCCGATTCCAGCTCAGACTGAGTTAGGGGCCCTGATTCCAGCTCAGTCTGACACTGGGGCCCTGATTCCAGCTCAAACTGAGTTAGGGGCCCTGATTCCAGCTCAGACTGAGACCAGGGCCCCAATTCCAGCTCAGACTGAGTTAGGGGCTCTGATTCCAGCTCAGTCTGAGACCAGGGCCCCGATTCCAGCTCAGACTGAGTTAGGGGCCCTGATTCCAGCTCAGACTGAGACCAGGGCCCCGATTCCAGCTCAGTCTGAGACCAGGGCCCCGATCCAGCTCAGACTGAGTTAGGGGCCCTGATTCCAGCTCAGACTGAGTTAGGGGCCCTGATTCCAGCTCAGTCTGACACTGGGGCCCCGATTCCAGCTCAGTCTGAGACCATGGCCCTGATTCCAGCTCAGACTCAGTTAGGGGCCCTAATTCCAGCTCAGTCTGACACTGAGGCCCTGATTCCAGCTCAGTCTGACACTGGGGCCTTAATTCCAGCTCAGTCTGAGACCAGGGCCCTGGTTCCAGCTCAGTCTGAAACGGGGCCCTGATTCTAGCTCAGTCTGACACTGGGGCCCTGATTCCAGCTCAATCTGAGACCAGGGCCCCGATTCCAGCTCAGACTGAGTAGGAGCCCTGATTTCAGCTCAGTCTGAAATGGGGCCCTGATTCTAGTTCAGTCTGAGTTAGGGACCCCGATTCCAGCTCAGTCTGACACTGGGGCCCTCATTCCAGCTCAGTCTGACACTGGGGTCCTCATTCCAGCTCATTCTGACACTGAGGCCCTGATTCCAGCTCAGTCTGACACTGAGGCCCTGATTCCAGCTCAGTCTGACACTGGGGCCCTAATTCCAGCTCAGTCTGACACTGGGGCCCTAATTGCAGCTCAGTCTGAGACCAGGGCCCTGGTTCCAGCTCAGTCTGAAACGGGGCCCTGATTCTACCTCAGTCTGAGTTAGGGGCCCTGATTCTAGCTCAGTCTGACACTGGGGCCCTCATTCCAGCTCAGTCTGACACTGGGGCCCTGATTCCAGCTCAGTCTGACACTGGGGCCCTAATTCCAGCTCAGTCTGAAATGGGGCCTTGATTCCAGCTCAGTCTGACACTGGGGCCCTAATTCCAGCTCAGTCTGAAATGGGGCCCTGATTCCAGCTCAGTCTGAAACGGGGCCATGATTCTAGCTCAGTCTGACACTGAGGCCCTGATTCCAGCTCAGTCTGACACTGGGGCCCTGATTCCAGCTCAGTCTGAGTTCAGCATCCTCACAAGGTCCTTCTTGGTCTGGGAAAAGAGAATTGAGGGTGGGGAGTGGAATGTGCTGGAAAATGAAACCTTAGCTGATAGGAAAATAAAGAAGATGGTGTGCCTTTTAGATTATTCTTAAGGCTCTCTTTTAAATGAATGAGTTTTTTTTTTTACAGTGCCCGATTCCAGATTATCTTCTATAATTGCATTATCCTGAGATTTACCAGGATAAAATGACCCAGCTTAGCAGAAATAATCAATAGCAGTTGTAACAACAACCACATGTGCAGGCAACTTCCCCATGCCCGCTCCCTCACTCCCTTCCCTGTCGGGATAGGAAGCTGACAGCCCTACTGTCCAGTGCTCCCCCAGTGAGGTCACAGATCTCCAGAACCTTCCCAGGCCCGGCTTCATCTGAGCAGCACATGGACCAGACCCCACACCCTCTCCCAGCTGTCACTGGGGTAAAACTTCTCGAAACTCAGCCCGATTTTTCCATTGCCCCATTCATTCCCTTCCCCTGAATTATATTGTCTGGAGCTGTGGAATATTCCCTGTTGGTCCACACAGCACACTTATTACAGCTTAATTCCAGATGAGAAATGCCAGCTAACCAGAGGCTGCTGTGAGTCACAGTTCAGTGGGGAGGCGGGATAGATCTGTGTCCACTGAAACAAAAAGGTGCAGACTGTGGTCATCACAGCTAATCTTATGTCCAAGGAAGGGGCCGGAATTCCCCCCACACATGGCCTTCCTTTATCCTCACAAGAACCTGGGTTATTATCCTCATAGTACAGGTGTGGAACTGAGGCTCAGAGAGGTCAGGTGACGGGCCCAGGATCAGACAGTTTGCACACCTTGCTGCCTGACGGTCAATCTTATTCTATTGCTTCTTGGAGATGATGAGAAAAGGGTCAGCAGGGTGTTTTTTTGAAGTCTTACGTCTGTGTGTGAGGTCAGTGCCGAGAGCAGACTCGGCACCGGTGGGGTGGCAGCAGGCTCCTTCCAGCTTGCCCAGGGTCTTCGGGCCTGGTTTAAATCCATGGTCAGGCCTTTGCCCTGGACACCCATTCAAGTTTCCTGTGAAATCTGCATGACTTGTGGGCCGCGCCTGTAGCTCAAAGGCATAGGGTGCTGGCCCCATATACCTGAGGTGGCAGGTTCAAATCCGGCCCCAGCCAAAAATTAGAAAAAAAAAATCTGCATCACTTGTTAGCAAAGTCGAGCCTCTTTCCTTCCCGGTTCTCCTTTTTCTTCCTAACTCTTACTACAAAAAGCCCTCTCAGAAGCACCCCCACAACCCACTGGCCACACTCGGAGTGTGTGAGGTAAGGGGAAGAGCTCTGTCCTCTGAGGAAGGGTTTTGCTGCCATTGGTTCCCCAGATGGCTCGTGGGGATGTCACCATGTGGGCTGGGGTGGGTAGAAAGGGGGCTGAGCTGCGGAAGCTCAGCAGAGAGAGGAGGAGAGAGAGAAGAGTGGGCCCCGTGGAAGCCAGGCAGACAGTTCTCCTCACAGCCCTTGTTAGTGCGTGTCTGATCGGCAGGGACGAACCGCCGTGGGGTCTCCAGATTGTTACCATCTCAACAGCGAATCCGCGGTGCTGACCTGGCGCGAAAGGAGCTCCCAGCACTCCAGACAGAGGCCGTGCACTCCCCAAGGTGAACTGTACCAGACCTGAACAAGAAATCCTTTAGCCTAGCTGGACCGACCATCTGGGTCCCCATCCTGGCGTGGTGTGGCCTCTCTGCCCTCGGTTGCCTCATCTGTAAAACAGGAGTGAAATTGGGCCTCCAAGTAGAGTTACTGTGAGTTTACAGGGGCTCATATTTATAAAATGAAATGCTCAGCAGAGTGCTCGGCCCCCAGCAAGTACCCCCTAAACGTCTGTGAAACGTCCTCAATTGAAATAAAAATGGATGAACTAAAGGACTGTCAGGGACAAAACACACATACTATGGTGTGGCGTGAACAGTAAGCCTGGGGCTTACTGTTCAGATGGTGCCCGGGGCTCAGTGAGCGTCTGTCAGAGTAAGGTCCACGTGGGGAAGCTTACAATAGAATATAGACCCGGCCCTTGGTGTGACTGAGAAATGGGCTCGTTATTATTTTAAAATGAGTAAACAAATGGAATATTTTCTAAATTATTATCTTACTTTCTCATATAATAAATATTGATAGCTAGGACCCACAAGCAAAAGTTCTTTAAGTTCCTCAGTACTTTTAGCATGCAAAGAGTTTCTGGAATAGATCCGTTTACATACAATGAAGTTAGAAAAGCACCAACTTGGGTGAGTGCTAAAGCCCTCACACATTAAAAAAAAAAAAAAAAAAAAACACGCAACCCCAACTGTGTACCCTCTATCTTCTCAACAACCACAGCTGCTGTGCTGAGTTTTCCTCTCTATAGACAATGCATGGGTTGTTTGGAGAGCATAACAGGTTAGACCCTTCAAAATAAATAAATAGAAATGATTTTGTAATTACAGATTGCGCACATTACCCACAACTAGTAAACTTCTCTCTCCTGACTTTCTTTTCACTTAAACACAGTCCAAATACATTTATTTTAAAGCTGAGCATACAAGGAGAGGGAGAGAGGGTTCGCTATTTGTTTTCAGGATCCTCTATCCAGAAGAGTAAATTTCTACATCATAACTCCTTAAGAAAAATAGATCTTTCAAGTAGTTGTGAACGCCTTTATTTTATAAACCTATCATCTTGCAGTAATATTTTCCCAAGAACTCTTCATTTGTCAAAGGAAGCAGCTTGTGATTCAATGGAATGAGTCATCTGGAATGGAAAACACAAAGTCCAAATTCTAGCTCAGTCCCTGAGAGCTGTGGTGCCCAGGCCAGGTCACATCACCTCTCTGAGCCCTCCTCCCCAGCCGTAAAATGCTGTTAATCCCAAGTACCCCCCAGGGGTGGAAATGAAGTGAGAAAATAATCGTGATCGGCCCTAGAGAAGAGTTAGATGCATTGTTATTTATTTTTATTTTTATTTTTTGCAGTTTTGGCCAGGGCCGGGCTTGAACCCGCCACCCCCAGTATATGGGGCTGGTGCCCTACTCCTTGAGCCACAGGCACCACCCCCTCCATTGTTATTTTCAACATAAATGAAGATTGCAGAGTAATGTATGACCCATAGATGGAATTTAGGAAAAAAAAAAAATACAGAGCAAAATACAAAGAGGGAACAGGAATGGGCAGGAATCTCACCCAACGTCCATATCGCTCTCAGAAGCCTCGAGGTGGGTGGAGAGGCGCCCCCATGTCACCCCGGCAGGGGCAGCCCCCAAGTCTGCGCCACACCAAGTCACCTGTGAACAATTCCACTGTTGTAAAAGAGATTTTGAAAAGTAATTTTAGGTTGTTAGCTTTTAAACAGAAATTTTGTAAATGGCAGAAAATAAGAGTAGGGATCCCTCAATTTTTATCTTCCTAGTGGTCTCTGAGCATGTTTTACAGACGTGTACTGTGCCCAGGGTGGGCATCCCCGGACCAGGCTTGAATGACGGCGGTGCTGGCACCTCTGAGACCTGTCAGGCTCCTTAAAGCCTCTCACACATCCAACTCGGGTCCTGACGTTGGCATCTGACAGGCCATGGTAGGGATCAATGTGTGGGGGGAAGTCAGCTGCCACGTCCCCCTTCTGCTGGAGCCGGGAGAACACCAGCCCGTGTCCTCCTCAGGTTCCCTGAGGGCAGGAGGCGCCAGGCCCGGTGCTGGTGAGCGCGTCCCTGTCACTCCCTCCACAGGTTGTGAGGGACGGCTTAAGATGCCTGTTTTACAGACGACTCTTCAACCTATCTAGTTTTTCTGAAAAGTACAAGTTTTGAAAAAGAAACACAGTGGGGAGCCAACTTAGGGGCAGGTCTGCCAGGCCCCGGAGCACTGAACCGTCACACGGTCCCAGATTTCTTCCAAGTTCTCACATCCGGCAGCCAGCCTCTTCCTGGGACCCCAGGCCGACAGGCCCCTCCCTTCTCTCCCCTGCCCTGGGCTGAATGACGCCCATGTCCCAGAGGAGGGGCCTCTGTGGGAAGGGGGGACTGTGGTGGGTGGTGGGCGCAGGGCTCATCTCCTCTCCCTGGACATTGCTGAGCTACCTCAGAGGTGACATGGTCCCCGCTGACCTGAAGGAAGGGCTTTGGAATAAAATACAGGGCCTTGGACGGCCTCCACTCCCTGGGTTAGAGGCCTTAAGGAAAAGTGGTGTGAGGAATTATTTTTCAAACTGGAAAGCATTATGCAAACAAAAAGAGTTGGACACAAGGCTGCTATTGACTAATACCCATCACTTCAGGCTCCCAGCACAGGCCGTCCCCAGCATCCCAGGTCCTGGATGCTGGGGACTGGTCCGGACCATGGAAAGCTTGGCCTCCCAGGACTGACCCCCAGATCTGAGAGCTGGCTTCACAGGAGTTCCCTCAGGGCACTCTTTGGTTGGGGTCAGTGTGTAGCAGGTCCCGAGGGACACTTTGAGGCAGGCAGGCAGGATGGCCAAGTTTCCAGTCCCAGACTTGGAGAGCCCAGGGATGGAGGGGCCCGGGCAGTGCACAAGGAAAGGCGAAGTTCCCCCTGCCCCAATCTGCAGGTTCACGCTGAAAACAAAAGGCCAACTTCTCGTCACGTCCATGTCTGTCTCGGGCAGTGGGCCTTGGCTCTCTGAAGCCGCTCTGGGCTGTGTGCTCAGGGTGGGCTGCCTCTTGGTCCTGGGGGGCTTTGGAGGGCCCAACGTGATGCATTTCCCTCTTTCTTACCATCCGTTGGCCCCAGCCACAGCCCCAGGTGATGGGCAGGGCAGGAAATAGTTGGTGAGCAGCAGGGCTGATAACCACACAGAGTCATGAGGTTTCCCCACCAGTCCCCTGTGGCTCCCACAGAAAGGGCTTGAGAAGGCCGCTGAGGGTGACAGGAGGGCAGTGGGGTGGGGCCGGCCTGGGCCGTGTGTGCCCGGCAGCTGCCACCCTTGGTGGAGACCAAGATCCTGGTTTGCCAATGAGAAACCTGGGAAATAAGGCGAAAACCTCCTGAATGGCAGGGCAACACCAGAGGCCAGAGTTCCCGTCTCCCAGGCCGATCTCCTGCTAACTCAGCTGGAGAATCAGACAAATTAAGAGTTTTAATTTTCCTGTCCCTGTTATATAGCAAGACTCCCTCGCTATGTTAAAAAACAAAACAAGGGTGCCTGTTTGCAGCCTGTGCCCCCCGCCCCCCCCCAGAGCTGCTGACACAAGGGTCACATTGAGTGCCTGATGTGAACTGTGGAAATCACTGGAGTTTTAAAAAAAAAAGAACAGAGAAAGAAAATGTGGCTGAATCTGTTGTTTGTTCACACAAGAACTAAAACGATCCTGTCTTTATTTTTCAGTTCAAGGCCGTGGGGTCAGCCACATTTGGGCATCTGGGTTTGCAATTCCCACCCAGTGAGTCAGCAGAGGGGAGCACGGGGTTTTTTTAGCAGCCATCTTTGACTCAGTGCCCGCTGTCTACAACAAAAAAACCAAACTGGAGTCCTCACTTCCCCTCTTGCTACAGACATTGCTGGGAGTTCTAGTATAGGAATGGCCACTCGCTTCCTTGCTACAGGGCAACCCAGGCTGTGTGTCTCACGCACACACATGCACGCACACACACGCACACACCACACGCGTGCACATACAGGGGCAGACCCACGTGCACGGAGACCTTGGCAAGTTCTCAAGTAGTAGCACTTGTCCCACCTGACCTGGGAGCTGTGAATGGTCAGCGCAGCTCACACATTGGCTCCATCACTGAAATATCTGGGGTGGGTGAAGATGCCAATCCCACCCCAGAAATGGGACCTTCCAGAGCTCATTTATACTAGTATATAAATGACTGGCATAATTTTTTCCCCCCTGTTTGAACAAGTTTTGGTAGGACAAGGGAGCTGGGTGCATAAGATCACAGGTGGAAGCTGGAGGAGGCTTGAGGATGTTAGGTCAGGGAAGGGATCATATCTAAATGAAGAAGAAAATAAAGGGAGGGGAACTAAAGGCAGACTTCTCCTATCACATCTCTGCCCAGAACTGATGTTGGGCTCACCTTGGGTGTCTGAGCTGAAACCCATCAAAGTGCCCTTATGTTGCTGGTGGGAAATCCTCAGGTGTGGAGGTGCACTGGACCCACAGTTTTCGTCACTCCTTGATTTCACGTTCCCTCAGAAGATCCCCAAAGTGTACTCTCGGTTAACTGCGGCCACCAGACCCACATGACCAAACCTCAGCTTTGTCCTTTGACGTGTTATGTTTGAACGAAAAGCAGCTTGTGGTGGGCAGGGTGGGGGGGTTGTTAAGGAATGAATGTGAAACAGGGTAGAACAGATGAAGAACTCTGGAGAACGAGGGCCAGGTCTGCTCCCCACCCGCGAGTTCCAGAGAGCTGGAGGGGAGGAAGGGAAGGGGCTGGGCCAAACCACGCTCAGGGCCACTCGGGTCTTCATGCCCGCTCCCCAAATACTGCCTTTCAGAAGACAAAAAATGCATTATTCTCAGGCATGGAAAACTAAATTGGGGTTTGGGTTTGGCTAATCTAGCTCATATGCAGCCCCCAGGAGAGCTCTGGGGCCCATCTCCGTATCTGATCTGGAAGGAAAGGCACATCTCAGGGGCTCCGGCATGCATTGCTGCTCATGTGTGCGCCTGGCCAGGTGCTGATGCCAAACTCAGCCTTGCAAAGGATGCTGTTGGAGTTCTGTGGGCAGCTCTGGGAGGTGATGACCCGTCGATAGGGTGGGCCCAGGTAGGGTCCAGGTGATGTCAGCCCTGCTCCTGGCCTCTGCTGGCCTGGGGGATGCCCAGTACTCATCTCTCCTGAGCTGAATAAAGCTGTCAGAGGACACATCAGTGGATGCTGTGCATCTGTGGGGTGGTGAAATCCAGGACCAGCCTCACCTTAGCTGTCAGAGTTAGGGGGCCCAGCATCTTGCACTGGGATATACTGTGATGCCCAGGGCATCCATGAGCACCTGCTATGTGCGTGCTGGCCAGTGTGTTCTATCTCACAGCCCTGAAGGGCGGATGGGGGCATTTGGCCCTGAGATGTTTTTTGTTAAACCAGAAACCAGGTGGATTGTTTCCGCATCTAATTCCCCAAACACTTTTACTTTGGGTTTATGCCACCACCTGAAGCTGCTGTCCAGCTCCTGAGGGACAAGACCAAAGGAGAGAACACAGGACACAACTAGGCTGCCTGGGGGCCTCTGGGATCCTTTAGGGCCAGGAGAGCCCTGCACCCTTCCCTGGCTGGGTCCTTGCTCAGATGGGAGCCTCTGCTGAGACCTGCTGGCTGTCCCTTCACTCTGAGGTAGGAATGGGGGAGGAGAAGTTGTGCTAAGTGACTAGAACGATGGCTTGTGTGACCCACTCCCAGTGTCTGGGGGGGCTAGGGTGGGGAGACCTGAGTGAGTCACACTCTGTGTTGGGGTTCAGGCTCCAGAGCCTGCTACTGGGACTGCCCCCTGCCTGCAGCACAGTTCCCTGCAGCCAGGGAGCTTGGGACAGCGATGCCCAGCGCTTGGCGTGAGCTTTGGGCAGACTTCCGATTTCACGTCCACCTTTGCAGAGCCAGGACGTATGAGGTCGAGCTGTCCCTCACAACAGGGAGTTTTCTTTCTACACTTTCGGCTCCTCGGCAAGCACACATCCTCCAGACCCCAACACGACGTTCCCTCCTCTGTGGATTCTACCCACAGAGGATAGAACCACCTCCATCAAGAGGTGTTTGCCATTCATTCTCCCCTCGCACACTTCTCTGGGAGACTTTTGGACAGAGTACCATGAGCACTTGTTTTCTTCCTTGAATTTCCTGCATGTAAGTACTAGTTTCCTTCATATTTAAAATTTCTTAAGCGAACTTGGGATAGAGAGCAGGTGTTTTGGCATCAGCCAGGGCCCAATATCTTGGATCCGTCAGAGGCTAATCCCAAACCCTGACCCTAACCTATCTGAGGCTAACCCCAACCCTAACCCGTCCAAGGCTAACCCTAACCCTAACCCGCCCGAGGCTAACCCTGCCCAAGTGAGTCCGGTCTCCTGAGGCCCCACTTCCTCCTCCCTGGGTTGACAATAGAGCCTCCCCGTGAGCACGTGAGAGCCGCTCAGCTCTGCCTGACACACCGAGGCATCCAGAGGTGGCGGAGATGCGTGAATGCAGTATCAGGTGGGTTACTTTCCTCCTTCTTAGGCAGGCAAACCCAAAGTAGCAAAGATGGCCCCCGTGAGAGCACCAGATGGCGAAAGGTCTGTGGCACCCCCTTTTCTGTCCTGCGTCCTTTCCCCGCCCCACATGAGCTTCCTTTCTCTCTGGCCTCCTGGGCAGGCCTGGCCAGGTTGCCATTAGGCACCACTCGGTGGCTTTACCTGGGTCTCAATGGCCCATGGCCTTCACATCACCACAGAGCCAGAGTGGTGACAGGGCAAGGTGATGGGTGGGTGACGTGTTTAGAGCATGAGACTAGGTGGGGACGGGGCCTACAGCCCTCTCTCACAGACAGAGGGGTCTGCTTCAGTCTAAGGACATTCCTACCTGGAAACCTGCTTCCCTGTGTCCTGGGTTATAGCACCAACAAAAGTGTAACATCCCTGTGCCTGACCACACCCTGTCCCGGGGCCCAGGGTAACCAGGTCTCAATCCAGTCCCTGTACAGCTCTTAACCAGTGATGGAAAGGAGTCAGGGGGTCAATACTCCCCTCCCCTTGGCTGGGGCAATGCTGAGGCAAGGGTCTCAGAGGGAGAGGGGTCTTTCAATTGGAAAAGGCATCAGTAACAATACCAGGCCCAGTCTGCGAGGGGCCTCTACCCCCTGTGGTCTCAGCCACACCTCCCTTTCCCGTCCTCACCCACTGGCCACACCATCCCCACTGTCCCAGGACTCCTTTTCCTGCCCCCTCAGTGCCCCGAGGCTCCTGTTGCCCTGGTCCTGGCAGATTAAGGTGCCCACCCCCTGGGCGTGCCCTGCTGGGCTAACACGCCCTGCTCAGGCCCCGCCCCGAGTCCCTTTCCCCAACCACTTGCAGGTGAATCTTTGTCCTAGAATTTGCTTCTGGGAAAACCCAAACTAAAATAGGAAACCATTGATGGGAAAAGAACTGAATATATTTTATTTAAGCCATTCTGAGAAATAATTCCGGAACATAAGAGCGTGTTCTGCAGAGGCATGAAACAAACCTCTCAGGGTCTCCAGGATGGCAGGTGGTGGCCCTGGGTGGCACCACCTCCAGCTCTCCACCATGACCCTACGGTTTATGGCACCATTGAGCCCCTGGTTTAAGGCACCAGTGGCCTTCTGCGTGGTCTGTTAAGGGAAGACCCCAATTGTGCTCTGAACGGAGGCCCTTCCAGTCTGCCTTGATCACCACAAGGCCCCACATCGTGCTGGGGGACTGACTGGACCTTCCTGGTGATGGTCACTCTCTAAAAATAGAGGCCCCATGTCCGATCACTGGGGAAGCCACAGAAATCAGCTCAGACCGCTTCCAGTGGTCACCCTCCTATTCCAGGAAGCTGGGCTTAGCTTCCTGTGATGGACGCAGGGCCACCGGCCTGAGTCATAAATCGAGGGGAAGGTCCCAAGTCCCAACAATGGACATTTATGTGACAGGCTACAGGGCTCTGGGTCCCGTGGGCCACGAGGCCAGGATCAGGTTCAGACTCAGCTTCCCACGCGGCAGCCCCAATCCCCAGAGCAAAGTGCTATAAGTCACAGAAAAGACTTGAAATTCCCACAGCAGCCACTAGGCAGCAAACAGATTTCCTTTCACTGTTGCTCTGACCTACGTCCCGACCTCCACGGCCGCTTCCTTTTTCTTTTTTTTGCAGCACACTGTGCCAGGGAGAAGCTGACAGCGGCTCTCACGCAGGGGCCTTTTCTGTCCTGTGTGTGTTTTTGTTTTGCTATGACGACTTGTGGTTTGCCTCACACTTTGTAAAGTTTGTGGCAACTATATAAGAAAATACCGAATTTGTCAGCAAACCGTGCTCTTTATTACATACAGTTACTACAGTAATGCCAACCAGCTGGGATAGGCTCTGACACTCTCCCCACTGCTGGACGGGCTGTGCTTGGCCCCGATGCCAGACCCATCCCCTCCAGGCCCAACATGAGGGTCCCCCAAGCCCAGTGTGAGGTTCCCCATGTAGACAAAACAGCAAAGAGCCCAAACTCACTGCTCTTCTTCTTAGAACGATGCTGAGGGGAGGAGGTTTTCAACTGGAAAAGGCATCCGTAAAAGTGACAGGCCTTCAGATGCACCCTGCCTCCCCATCATCACCCCCGCCAGCCACACCTTCCCCACCACCCCAGGGCTTCCATGCCCCACCTTGGACATGGTCCCTGCACTCCTGGTCCCCACTGCCCAGGAGGCTTTCCCCAGACTTCCTCCCAGCTTGTCCTTCACCTCTCTGTGGACTTGGCCCAGGTGCCATCTTTGAAGTAGGTCTCCCCTGGCCCTCAGCCTCTCAACCTGCACAGTCCCCAGTGGACACAGCACTTGGCCCTGGGCTTCCCCACGTTCACCACCATCGCCCTTGCAGATCAGGGTGAGCTATGTCTTTCCCCACGTGGCTGCATGGTGCTGGGTTTCATCTGCTTTGTCACAGACGAGAGCCATAGTGTGTTATGGGCCAATGTGTGTTCCTCAAAATTCTTCTGTGGAAGTCTGAGTTCCCAGGACATCAGACTGTGGCTGTGTTTGGAGAAAGGACGTTGACGGAGGTGCCGGAGGTAACATTTGGTTGTACGGGGGAGGGGGACTTACCCAACAGGACTGTTGTCCTTAGGGGAGGAGGAGATTAGGACACAGCCACACACAAAGGGACAACCACGGGAGGACACGGGGAGGAGATGGCCATCTGCCAGCCACGGAGAGAGGACGCGGAGGAAACCACTGCTGTTGACAGCTGGATCTCAGACTTCTGGGTTGCAAAACTGCAAGAAAATAAATCCCTGTTGCTGCAGCCGGTCTGTGGCACTCTGTTCCGGCAGCCTGAGCTGAGGACACGGCACTTGGCAGAGCTTTAAATGGAGAGTGAATGATGAGAGTGGAGCTTATGGACACTTCACAGGAGCCAACAGTGCCTGGCGTGGTTAGTGGGGCGTCCTCCCAACCTATTCTGTCCCGCTCCTCCTCACACACAATCCCTTCCCCATTCTGCCTGTTCCGCTTTAGGATAAATGATCCTAGAAACAAAAACGGCAATAAGCCAGCAAGTGGTTTCCGAGCACCTACTGTGAGGTGCAGGGTACGGTCTGCAGTGCAGGGCCAAGTTCCCCATCACTGTTTCTTCTTCCTCTGGTGGTGGCCATCACCCCTCAAGATAGACGCAGGTGTGGCATTACCCCACCGGGTCCCTGCTTCATTCCCTGTTTTTCTTCATTTTGTTTAAGCAGCAGGTGCAGCCAGACCAGGGGGCTTCTCAGAGGTTCTAACTTTTTTCATACATCTCTGCTGTCCTTCAAGTCACAGCCCATTAAATAATGAAGGTGACAGGTAAGTGGCTGCCTTCTGTATTCTAGGCACTGAGATTCTTCGGTGAAAGTGCCTGTTCACATCCCTTCTGTCCCAGAGCTTACATTCTGGAGACCAGCAGGAGTGCAATGATCTGGGGCCAACCATAAGCCCAGAGAACAACGGTTCAGTTAGAGACCAGAACCCAGAAAACAAAGATGGTTCAGCTGGTTTCCTAGTACTGGGGAGTGGCTGGACCCAGCAATTTGTGAGAGTGGAGGATGGGGACGGCTGTCCTGAAGGACACTCTGGAGAGCAGGAGAGGTGACGGGGACCCTCCAGCCCAGAGAGACGGAAAAGATGAGGTAAAGGCATTTACTAAAACACAGTTGGCAAATGTCTACACTTCCACCCGCCAGCTGCTCGCCTTGTGTGGCCTCCTAACATTCTGGCTCAGATACTCAGGGGCTCCTTCACTCATCCACCCCTGAGCTGCTCCTGTGGGGAGGACCCTCCTCTGCAGCCCCTGGAGACCTCCAGGTACAGAGGTCATGACCACAGGCCACAGTGCACAAGGGCTTCACCGCTAAGCCTGGCTGGCAGTGCCCTGGGGACAGAGAACAAAACCTTGCATGGTTGTGTCAGGAAACTCTGGCCCTGGAACAGGTTCCTGAAACAGAAAAACTGTGGTTCCCTCTTCTCTCCCACAGTGGATGTGTTAGTCCAAGTTTTCCACAGGGCAGTGGGGAACCAGGGACAAATTTAGCCTCTAGTAGGAGAGCGAAGTCTTCTAAGGCCAAACGTGAAGCCACCATCTGTGCGAGGACAGAGGGAGTCAGAAGTGAACACCACATCGTCTCCGAGGGTGGCCTTGTGTCTTTGGTGGGGTGTTTCCTGGTTTCAGCCACCTCTGATGATATCCTTCCAGACGGGAGACTAAGTCAGTTTTACTGGGACCACATATCACAGATGCCAGGATGTGGCACGGTCTGCAGAGGCTCCACCTGCCCGCTGGTTCAAGTCAATGTTCAGAAAGGCTACAGCTAAGAGACGTGTAGCTCAGTTCCAGCCACACTGCCTCCGTGCTGAGCCCCCAGCAGCCCGACCCCACCTCTGCCCCAGGACCTTTGCACTGCCACTCTGCCTAACACACAGCTTCCTCAGACAGCAGCTGTCTGGAGCCCACTCCTTCCAGATCACTTCCAACATGTCTCATCAGAGAAAGCCCCGCTGACCCTCTGCTTAATACTGCACACACATGCGTGCTCTTAACACACTCACACGTTCATCGGAGAGTGACTGATACTGCACACGCACACACACTCTTGACGCTCTCACAAGCTCAGCCCACACACTCATGCGCCTGGATGGACGCCGGCTCCTCTTTCACCTACCCTCCCTCGCGGTGGCGTCATCACCACCTGGCGGCCCGTCAGGTCCAGGGTGCACCCGCAGTGCATGGCCTCGAGCCCTTTGTGGCCTCCAGCTCAGGGTAAAACGCAGCAACTATTTGTGGAACCAACAAAGGCTCACACGGCTGAGAATTTCTGGGGTGTGTGATGTGAGTCAGACAGGGCAGTGGATTCCAGTTCTCCTCCCTCACTTACTGTGTGACCTTGAGAACAACATTCTGCTCCTGGGGCCTCTCAAGTGGGATGTGAACAGGGACATTCACGGAGACCCCCAGGCTGTGTCAGGGCTCCCCTCGGAGTGGGCAGACGGATCGCATCCCCTCTCCATGCTGCCTGCTATGACATGGCTGAGCCAGGTCTCTCCGCCCCAAACAAGGGTCCAGATCTCAGTCTGTAGATTTTGCATCAGCCCCCGCCCCCAGTAAACAGCATTGCTTAATGAATTCAGCCAAAATGATACATGGGGTAGTTCAAGTTCTCTCCTCTTCCCTGCCTCCCGAGTGGGAAATGGAGATAAGCTTCTGTGGTGGCCAAATCTCTCTCCAGGAGGAGCAGCCGCTCCCGTACCACAGTCTCTAACAGATGCAGAGAAAGGGGCTCCGGGTGGGGCTTTTCTGCTTTGCAGCCTCACTGGGGCAGTTCCCTCCCCTCCCCCTGAGTGGGAAGGGACAATGGTCTCTAGAGTCTGAGACTGGTGCCAGGGAGCCAGCAGGGAAGTTGACACTGGTCATGCCACAGGGGTGGGCGGCCTGTGTGCAGGAGTGGAGGGGCCTGAGCGGGGCAGGATGCACGTGGACACGGGGGACGCAGGATTCAGCTGCAGGTCTGAACAGGAATAAGTATGTCCCATGCGATGGTTTGAATTTCAGGTAAACACCGTAATGTTTAATAGGTAAATATGTCCCATGCACGACTTGAATTTTAGGTAAAAGTGAATAATTTTTTTAGTATGTACCTCTTGTAATATTTGAATTTTTTATAAGAAAAAAACATTTTGGTATAGAATATGTCATGTAGAACTAAAAAAAAGTTTTTCACTGTTGTTGTGGGATGAATAATGTCCACCCCAGAAATACATGCTTGCCTGGAACTTTGGCAAGTGACTTTCTTTGGAAATAGGGTCTCTGCTGAAGTAGTTAGTTAAGATGGGATCATTTTGGAGTAGAGTGGGCTCTAAATCCAGTGACTGATGTCCTTGTAAGAATGACACAGGGATGAATCTGAGAGACACCGGGAGAAGGCCACAGAGAGACAGAGGCAGAGACTGATGTGGCCACAGGCCAAGGAATGCCTGGGCCTCCGGAAGGACCCTGGACTCACAGGGGGCTCACAACCCTGCCGAAATTCTTGACCTTGGACTTCTGATCTCTGGACAGTGAAGATAATAAATTTCTATTGTCTTAACTCTCTCCTACCCCGGTTTAAAGTGATTTGTTAAGGCAGCCACAGAGAACTGATTATAATTGTTTATGTGAAAGTAAAACTGAATTGGGAAGTCTGTATTTTTATTTACTCCATCTGGCAACTCTGCTGAGACCTCAACTCACAGGGAGCAGTTAAACCCAGTAGTTAAGGCCTGGTTAGTCTCCCAGATCCGCCCACTTCTCTTACCATCCGGAGGTATGAGCAGGGCATCGGCAGCATATAGAAGGTCCCAGTGCCCCTTCCACTGCACCTGCTCCGTCTGCACCTCCTTGCCTGCCTGAGACAATACCTGCACTGTCAGCCGTTCAACAGTGACCACAGTGGAGGAAGCACCAGACCCCTGCCCTCAAGTGTCTGAGGTTACATGAGGCCTCCCAACATACTCACCACACTCTGGGGGAGCAGCCTCTCCTCCCCTGATGGATGGAGAGGAGGGAATTTATCTGGTGGAGGAATTTCTCTTCCCCTCAAATATCAGGGGCTGAGTCTGGACCCACCCACAGCTATTAAAGTCTGTGTCAGAGCAATTTTTGTCTCCTGGCGGAACACTTTCCACTTTCTCTTTCAAGTAGTGAAAGGTAAACTTTCTTTTGCACAGTCTTGGGGATGGCAGCCTCTGTGGCTCCTGGTCACCAGCTTCCAGGCACCAACAGTGGCGACCTGGGCACTACTTGCCAGAGTTCCAGAATCCCCAGTCCCTGCAGCTGTCGGGAGGGATGAGGAGCCCAGGGCTGAGCTCACCAGCAGCTGAGTAAATGCAGCGTCTGCCTGGGAGCCCTCCTCACATCAGCCGCCTGGTGATTGGACCACCCACCGCCTGATTGCCCTGAATCTGCGAAGCCCTGGCCCTGGCCGCTCTCCCACAAAAGGAGGGGCACATCCATCTGGAATTTGATCCCTGGGTCCTCATCTGTGCGGAGGTCTTGTAGTCATCCCACCAGCTCAACCCATGGCACAGCTCACCCAGGCGGCAAAGCCCTGGCTGAGCCCCAGCCCAGCAGGACCTGTGCTCTCCGCCTGGAAATCTTACCCGTCTTTCCTGCAGCAAAGCAACTGTCAGTGCCCAGAACAAAGGTGCCAAGAGGTCCCTTGCAACCTCACTGTGACAGCACCAAATGGGCAGGAGGCTGAGTAAATGTTCCACATTCGGAAATGGCTAAAAACCTAACTCCCAATGGCACTCAGCAGGTGTGAGGGAGAGCATCCTGTGTGCTCGTAGGAGAGATGCTGATGGCGCCTTGCAAAGCCAGCAGCACACTCCTGCAGACTGTATCACACTTCTGCAAACCCAAGGGAAAAGCAGAACTCTGTTTAACACACGTGTGTGCACTCACATGCCCTGATGTGACGGTGACTGTGAGCCACACTGGCTCTGACATCTGTCGGGGTTCAAGGACCCTTTCCTCACTATTTCTGCTCAATTTGGGGCGTACTTTAAAAAGCGGTGCCTGTGGCTCAGTGAGTAGGGCGCCGGCCCCATATGCTGAGGGTGGTGGGTTCAAACCCAGCCCCAGCCAAACTGCAACCAAAAAATAGCTGGGTGTTGTGGCAGGCGCCTGTAGTCCCAGCTGCTTGGGAGGCTGAGGCAAGAGAATTGCATAAGCCCAGGAGTTGGAGGTTGCTGTGAGCCGTGTGATGTCATGGCACTCTACCTGAGGCGGGTACAGTGAGACTCTGTCTCTACAAAAAAAAAAAGCTATTCTATGTGTGTTTTTACATCTGTAAAATGGGCACAATGATAAAGTCTCTTCCAGAGGTGGGTTTGCAGACGTGAGAAAGGAAGCAGCCACTATGCCTGGCCAGTGCCTTGGCTCTCCCAAGCAGCTGAGTGAGGGGAGGGTCCCAGAATTTTGGAAGGAAGCCACCAAATCGCCAAGCGCACACCCGTCTGGGAGCTCCCTCGACTATGTAATTTTAAATTAGTTACAAGGTGGAGGTTTTATTTTATAACTTTGAAAACCGACTGAACTCTTCCAGGACTTTGTCTAGAGCTGTCTGAACAGCAACAGTCCCCACGGTCACTCCTTTTTCAGCCCACAGCCATTAGAGTAGCTGGACATGTCTTGAAACCGCTGTCGGTAAGTTCTGAGATGCGGCTGACTTCTTTTCACCTTGCTCAGGGACAAGGGGGCCCCCATCACATGTCTCCTCTCAGGATCTCATCCTGTTCCTTTGGCCCCCCCACTGTTCTTGAAGAAGGTTCCCCACAGATCATCTCCATGGACAGCCCCGAGGCTGGAGAGGGACCTTCTGCAACCCTAAAACTTTGCTTGGGGAATGTATCTCCATATTTCTAACTTCGGGTCAATGGGCTTTTATGATCTGAGTCATCAACATAATCAGCTCCCAAGACCTGAGTCCTCACAGCTTCCCTGTCCTCCCCTGAGCAGAGGGAGTCTCTGAGGCGCAGTCATGTTCAACCCAGGGTCTCTTCACTATTACATTCTGGCCTCCTAACATCTCTGACAAGGAAGACATCTTCACAGATGGATAAATTTCCTTACACTGGGGTTTGCCCAACATCACCCACCCTCAAACAGCAGGTGATCTTGGCTTTGAACCCAGACCCTGAAATCCATGTTCCCTCTTCTCCTACACCAGAAACAGTGAATCACCTGAAAAACAGGTGTGGAGAGTGACCTGCCCTCGCAGCCCTGAGCCGGGTGCTAAAAACTGTCAAAGATGTATCCCGAACTTAAATCTGAACCTGCTTTGGAAAAAAGTAGAGATTCATTCATGTTTTTATAAAAATTCACCATTCTCCCCATTAAATCTCTAGAAGAAGTTGAAAAGAGGATCTAGGAGGGGGTTTAATCCCATCTAGATGTGCTGAGAGAGTGAGGGTCCCACAGCCCCGGCTGTCAGCCCTGCCACAGCCCCAGCCCCACTGGCCTTCCCAGCCGCACCCTCCACTGCAGCCAGTGCCATTATGAAGTGATTTGGGGCTAATGCTCCCTAAATAGCCCTCCTTCCAGTATTACAAAAAAGGGAGAGAGTCTGCAGAAAGTAACAAGCTGCCTGGGGGCATTAATGCCTCCTGTGTGGGGGAAGCAGCCTCTCAGTGGTTTCCTGGAAGGGGCTCTGCCTGGTGGTATTTGAAGCTGTCAGGATGCTTCATCCTTTCCCGTTGACGCAGTGCAGACTCCGGGACGGCAAGAGCCCTGGGCTGCAGGGGGATGTGTGCTTCGGCTCCAGAGGCGGTGGAGCCCACTGCAGGCACACGGCCCGTCCCTAAGATGCTGCTGGGTTTGCAGACTCTTCCCCCCACCCCGATCATTTGTCAAGTTCACCGGACTGGATTTCTTCACTCTTCCCAACCAGCCATTTTTTTTGCACAAGCCAAGCAGGTGCGTCCAGACCCTGGGACAGCTGTGCCTGCCCCAAAGCTGGGGCACACTCTGCGGTCGCGCTCTGTCCCCGTCTGCTGGGTGGTTGGCTTTCTTTTTCCCTAGAGAAGGGGAGCCCAGAGAAACAAGAGGCTCTGGAGGCACCAGGTGACAGGCCCGACTGTGGTTCACATTCTTTACCTTAATTTTAACAAGTATTTCAACTCCTTTGGAAATTGCCCACAGTGCGTCCCAGGCCAGCTGGAGATCCCGAGTGGGGCGGGGGCTCCAGTGAAGCTTTGGAAGGCCTGACAGTAGCCAGGAGAATGCACACACACACAGTGGGGAGGGCTCGGGGTCACTTCAGCCCAATTGGCCTTCGTTGGGGGCCGCGGTGGGATTGGTGTGGCAACCTAAGGTTTTCAGTTACACACAAGCAAGTAAAATGGTGTATAGATAATGGAGGCTGAGCGTTATGGAGGAAAGGGGGCTGGCGTCTGCCTGCTGCCTGTCTGGGCTGGTCTTTGTCACGTGGTGCTGGTGACTCTTGCGAGTTGTTCTTCTCCACTGGGGGCTCCAGATCTAGCAGAGAGCCTGTTGACAATATTTAGAGAAAGATGCCAAGATCTTGGTGCTGACACAGGGGAGCAGCCATGGAAACTCCATCCATTCATCCCATATCTATTGGGCTCTTACTACATGCTGGAAATGCAGGGTCTCAGCCTCTGGGGCTGGCTGAGTCAAAGCTGGACTTTGACAGGGATTGCAGGCCATCTGAGTGCACCTGAAGCCTGAGGGGCTGTGCTCCCAGGAATGAGGAAAGTCCAGGAAGAAAAATTCAAGTGGCGCTGTCCGAGGACAGAAGGTCTCTGTGCCTGGGCCGCAGCCATCTCAGCAGGGCCAGGTCTTTGGCCCCAAACCCATGGGGAGGCACAGCTGGTTAGTGTCAGCACCCCTGATACAGGGGGGCTGTGAGACAGGCTCAGTAATGGTGCCCAAGTGGTGAGACTGTGCCCTTCCATAGACCGCGTGATGCGGAAATATTCTTAGATTATCCTTGTAATCACAGGGCCCTGTGGGAGGAAGCCAGGAAGGCGGGATGGAGGAGGTGAGGCTGCGGCAGGAGCAGAGATCGGGTTGCGAGGCCATGGGCTGCGGGGCGCCAGCTGGAAGCAGAAGGGAGAAGGGAGAGAAAGGCAGATCCTCCAGAGCCTCTGAAGGAACAAGTCCCACCTGCACCTTGGCTTTAGCCCCCTAAGACTCTTCTGGGCTTCTGACTTCCATGACTGTGAGAAAACAAATTATGTCATTTTGAGCCGCTCAGTCTGTGTCAATTTGTTGCAGCTGCACCGGGAACACACATCCCCTTAGCGAGGTTTGCCCACTGTGCCCTCATCATCTGCTTCCCAGGCTGTCCTGAGCTCAGCCAAACACAGGGGCCACCTACCCAGGCTGCTCACATCCCCATTTTTGAAGGGCACAGAAAGTTCTGGAAAGAATAGCTCAGGTGGCACACATGAGGAAGAAAAGCTGTAACTCATTCAGGGTCAGGAAGACTGGATTCTGTGGTTTATGCTGCTTTCGGGCCCATATACCCCCAAGGGCTGGGTTGTGCATACAGTTGGTGCTTACTACAGCCTGTCTGATCACGATCACATGGGAGGTCCCCCTGAGCACTCAAGGCTCCTGTCCTCGGTGCTCAGAGCCCTGAGGCTTCTTCCCAGGCTCCTCACGCGCCCCCTCCCTGGGCACCGCACTCTGTGCTCTCTGCCCGGGCCCCTGCCTGGCTCCTTGGCAACTCCACCTGGTTCCCTGCGAGCTGCCTTGTGTTCCAGCCCAGGTCTTATCTGGACCATCTCCCCCCTTAAACGGTCTCCACACCCAGGGAAGAAAGTGCAAAGCTTCTCCAAGGCCGGGGGGCCTCTCCCACACCCTCGGCTCTTAGGAGCTGGCCAAGTGCTTCCTCCCAGGGGCTGAGAAGTCAGCGCCATACCATAGTCACCGGTGAAACAGCCGCGGGAATCGTGCCGATTATCCACATAAATGCCCCCTTTTGTGTTGAACGTGCCAAACTTCTTTCAGTTCCTGGTTCTGCTGCATTTTCTCTCTCCTTGGGGACTTTACCTGAGTGACAGCTGCCTGGAGCTCCTCCCCCAGCTCACCTCTGCCCAGCCAGGGATCCCGGGTCCTTCCCTGGGGACGAGGAGGGGTCCATGACACCTGAGGTCTCAGTGCTGTGTTTGCCTTTGTGCTTCCCCAGCGGGAAGGGCGCATCCGTTCTGCCCCCGAGGGGAAGCCGGGTGAGAACCCATCCTTCCTGCCTCTCCCGCCTCTTTGGACCCCCAACTCCCTCTCTCCCCAGTAATGAGGGGAGAAGTCACACGGCTATTTTGAGTGGTGACACCTGCGGAAACACAGGACTCACTCACCTCAGCGCCCAAGAGCTGAGCTCTCCCCACTCTTGTGCGTTCAGCATCTCAGCCGCACCTGGGCAGGTCAGCCACACGTGCCCCTCTGGCTGAGGGTCCATCTTCAGCTCCGACAGAGGCAGGAAGAAGGGGTGGGAAATACAGCTGGACCCCAAACGCGCCGTCTTCCCCAGACGCTTTACACATGGAGTTACCGGGAACTCCAGACGTGGACAGCACTCCCGCCTGCATCTTGGGGTGCTCATGCATCTGCGTTTTAAAAATTTACTCATCCTTATACTTACTTCTCAACCCTGAGAAACTAGTCAGGGGTCTGGTGCCCTGCGTCTCCGCCAAGGCTGGCGTGATTCTCCCTGTCCTGCTAGACCTCAGTTTCCGTGAAGACGGGAGCTCAGTCCTGGCCGTCACCTTCACATTTAACACAATGGCCAGAGCAGAGTCAGCACCTCGCAGGTCACTGCTGGCTGAATGTGTCCCCAGGTCCCCAGTCAGAACAGGCGGCATCTTCCCTGAGGGCAGGTGACCCCAGAAGTCACCAGCCACCATGCAGCTCTGACCCCTGACCTAGTGGAACCCGCACACACACACCCCGCCACCTTAGCTGCCATCCTCCCTTGCCAGGAAAAGCCAGTCTGTGATTACCTGGCAGCCCAAGAGGACAAGTGGAGGATTATTGGCCGCTTATGTGGGAACAGCATGAAATACCTGTTTCTCCAGAATCCGGGAGGGCAGGCTCTGTGCTGTGGGCAGCAGCTTCCCGCTCCTGCTGGAGGTTTCTACGTACAGCCTCCTGGACCTTGGCCAGGGGAGGTGAGGGCATTTCTTTCCGTGTGTGTGTAAAGAGGATTGGGGGTTGGGGTCCTTGTCTGCAACAGGCACTCCCCTCAGAGGGAGCCTCGGCCACCTCGTTGTAAGATGGGAGGGCACAGCAGGACCTGCAAAATAGGGTTGGGCCGGGCACATGCTCCTCTGTGGTGAGCTCAGTCTCACCATCTCCATGACCCCATAGCACACACATATGCACACAAACACCAGGAGGGAGCTGTCGTGATTCTTAACTTTCCCATGAGGAGATTGAAACTCAGAGAAGGGCAGGAACTTGCCTAGGGGTGACCAAACCTTAAGCTCCCAGAAGTCTGACTCTGCAAGACAAGACCCTAATCTCTGCCTTGTCTAGGTGGTGTAGCCGAGAGCCCAGGTTCAAGTTCAAACCATGGGGCAAGCACCTCACCCACCCCGCATGCCTTGGTTTCCTCATCTGTAAACTGGGAGGTCTTCCAGGATGTTAAGACTTCTCCCAGCTCTAATGATGCCCAGGCCCAAAGGGGGTTGGGGGCCTCATGGCCTTTGTTTTCTAGATTTGACTGTGTCCCCAGAACTAAAACAACTCACTTCTTCTCATTGGCCCTGTGTGCTTTTGGGATCAGCAGATGTAAAATTCTGACATCGCACTTAGAAAACTTAACCCGCCTGGATTTCTGCAACTCACAGGGAGTCATTTGCCAAACACATGTTTTATAAAACATGGGTCCGCTTCACTCTGACTTGTGGAACAGACAGAATCCACCTTTTCCCTGAGCATGTGACCTCTGTCCACACTGACTGGCTGGGAAGAAGGGACCCAGGGCCCCTCTGGGTGGAGGGAGGCCGTCGCCCCCCACCCCCCCGTGCATGACAGGGGCCGAGCTTAGGCCAGGAGGGGCACAGGGCCACACTTAACTGAAAGCGTAGCCCCACGGCATGCGCGGTGCTGACAGACGCGTGACAAGGCAGCCGTGTACGGACATAACTCAGTGCCAACATCAGGCCTATGATTGCTGTAGGGAGGAGCAGATACATGGAGTGTTTCCAGTATCTCTGTTCACTTTCCCAGGTAACTTTTGAGAGAATAAGGGACAGATGCTGACATGGCTCATGAACTTAGGAAGGTCCAGAATCAACACACATGTGAATTTTACTGCAAAACCCCTCCACAGAAGGGGTTAAAATGCCCACTTCCTCTAGAACAAAATTTTTCATTAAAAAATGTGTATTTTTAAGAACATGTGGCAAGATAAATATAGCATAAAATCGACCACTAAGCCATCTTTAAATGTGCAGCTCAGGAGCCCTAAGCTGTGTGCCTATCCCCACCGTCCCCCTCCAGAAGTTTTTCATCTTCCCAAATGGAAACTCTGTCTCCAGAAAACACCAACTCCTTACTCTCCCCCACCTCCTCCACCCCACGACCTGGCCTAGCGGCCATTCTCCTTTCGTCTCCGTGAATCTGACAGCTCCAGGGGCCTCATGTAAGTGGAATCACACAAGATTTGTCTTTTTTTGTGACTGGCTTCCTTTATTTCACATAATGCCCTCAAAATTCATTCAAGGCACAAGGCCCAAATCAGCCAGGACCCAGCAGGAAAACAGAAACACCACCGTATTTACAAGACAAGGAATTTAGTCCAAGGAGGTGATCATAGCCGGGGGAGGGTCTGAGCAGCCACAGCTGAGTCAACAACAAGGAAACTTGGTGTGCGAGTCCATGCAGCTGCTGTGACAAAAATACCACCAACAGGGTGGCTTTAAACAACAGGAATTTATTTCTCACAGTTCTGGAGGCTGAGGAGTTCAAGATCAAGGGACCAGCAGTTGCCCCACATCTAGCAGGGCCTGCTCCCTGGTTCACAGATGGCACCCTCTTGCTGGGTCCCCACAAGTGGGAAGGGACAAGGGAGCTCTCTGATGCCTCTTTTAAAAGGGCACTAATCCCAGTCATGAGGGCCCCACCCTAATGACCACTTTACCTTCTGAATGCTCCACTTCTTACTATGACCCCACGAAGGATGAAGATTTCAACATATGAATTTGAGAGGGGCACAGCCATTCGGACCATAGCACACAGTCGGGTAATGAACCCTGGGCTCTGAGGGTCTCAGCTGAGGATGTCTGTATGAGACAGCACCAGGCTCAGGGTCAGTCCCCAGCTAGTGTCCTCACCAAGTAGCAGACCACAGGGACAGAGATGGCCTCCAGCAAGGGAAGCCCTCGGGGATACTGGGCTTCGGAGGAGCTTCTCCAGCTTCCTAGCACTTCCTGCCTGTTACTTTCAACAAGGGTCCCCCTTTTATGTCTTTCCAGTAATATTTTATAAATGTTATTGCGACAAAAATGATCTCTCTCTCTCTCTCTCTCTCTCTCACTCTCCTTGAGGTTGGGGCCCCGCATCAGCCCAGGTGATAAGCTGGTGGTGCCATGGTCCATCTGTGCCTCTACCACCTTGTACCCTAGGAAGTCCCCACCTCTGGAACCCAGTTTCTCTTTTTGCTAAAGAGGCAGCAGGATTGGTGAATAGCCAAAGTCCCTTCCAGGCTGAAGGTTCCCCAAGGTCCTCTCCTACCGCGCCCAACCCACTCCCTGGTCTGTGCATTCCTGGTTCATGGAAGTAGATTTCTCAGTTGCCAACCCCATGCTAGATCTTTGTAAAACTAAAGAGAAAAATTTTGTGGGATATTTACATAGTCTCAAGTGATACTTGTCCCAATATGATACTTGTTACTTACTATAAAATGTGAATGGTCAGTAGTTACTTTGTAAAGCAAACACCTTAACAAAGTATCACCCCCAGCAAAGGGGTAAGCAGACATCACCAGCCTCCTAATAGGCTAGATTATGTGATCGGGACATCACATCCGAGCTGCTCCTGCCTAATCACAGCGCAAATCTGATCACCAGGGTGGATCATACCACCCTAAATTAAGAGACCTCTATGAAAATAAATGTCACAAAAGATAAACACTCAGGACCCTTCTAGCTAAAAGCAGACTACAGAGATGTGACAACTGAATGCAGGGTGTGGTCTCGGATTTCCTTTAGTTTCAAAGGGTAGAGTTAGGACAGATGAAGACATCTGAATAAGGTTTACAGGTAATAAAATGGTGCCTTTGTTAGTTTCCTGATTTCGATAATGTGCTATGTAAAAGACGCCTTTGGTTTTAGGAAAAGTGTGCAGTATTTGATGGCTATGGCACACTTTGTCTGCAACTTCAACTGTGTGTGTTTGTGTGTGTGAGACAGAGAGAGAGAGAGATTGGGGGGAGATGGGGAATGCAGCTGACATGGTAAATATTATTAATTTGGGGGAATCTGGATGGAGGGTGTCTTAGTATTTTTGCGTTTCTCTTCTGTACATTTCAAATCGTGTCAAAAAATAAAAATACGGAAGAGAGCGCATGCTTACTGAGGCCTGGTCACTTATGGAGAGGCAGTAACTAATCTCAGAGCAGATTAGAGGTGGGGGACACAGTGTGCCCATCGTGGAATTAGCCCACAAGTCCAGAAGAGGCTGCCCCTGCGAATATCCTTCCCGACGGTTCCCCCAGCCCTGCGCCAGTGTCACGATGCAGATGGTGGAGCACCAGGTGCCCCTCCCCCCACAGAGACAGGAATCGCTGATGTGCCCTGCGTATGATGACAACCTGGAGAATGTAAAAGTGCCTGGCACACACAGATGTAGGACACACGCTCGGGGCCATAACGGGGGAATTCAGGTTTAAATCATGATTTCACGTGTAATACACGGTCGTCACAGGGGAATCTTTCCCACACATGGCTGTTCTCCCTCCCTGAGCACAAAGCCCATGGTTTAATACAATCTCAGCAAATTTCTTAGAAGCTGCACCAGCACAGTCTTTAAGATCATATAGGGTGGCACTGCAGCACCAGTGACCATGATGGAGAGCAGCTTCCCAGGCCAGCACTGCCCTGAGCACCACTGTGATCTCCGTGTGAGGCAGGGAGACCCTCTCTAGCCAGGTGCCTGTCTGACACAGCAGGGCCAGGATCTGATGCTGCGCACCTCAGCCCTGGAGACCATTGTCTCAGCGCGACACGGGGGCCCCTCCCTGCACATCGGCTCTGGGCACACACCTCCAGCTGTGGTCTCCACTGCATTTGGCACTGAGCACAGCCCAGTCGGATGCCACCTAAGGTTCTTTTGCTCCATCTCCCCAAGGCCCCTTCCCAGGGCCTGCAGGCATGAGGACAGTCCAGTTCCATCACCTGCAGGGCCATCTCCATCACATCAAGCCACCACGAGTTAGAACAACTGCTTTTCTCAGTCTCTCCCAGGTTGCCCAAAGCCACGCACAGCCTCAGAGCTGGATGCATGCCTGCCCCAACAACATAGGCAATGGGAGCATCCAGCTCAAGCATAAAGCTTTTACAAAAGGGGGAACAGCTGTGGACCGACCTCCAAAATCAATGGCACATTCATATGTTTATCATCATCGTCATTTCTGTTTAACTTAGCTGTTAGAGTCTTAAAACATAAGAGTAAGAATAGTATCCAATGTACTCAGCCCTACTATGAAACTAATTTATGGCTTTCACATGAAAGCTATAACCCAGTTATAACCTAAGAATATGAGGAAGGGGGAGAGGGAGGGGACTGGGGGGAGGAGGGGGGCAGAGGGAGGTGATTGGTGGTATTACACCTGCGGTGCATCTTACACGGCTACATGTGAAACTTAGTAAATGTAGAATGTAAATGTCTTAACACAATAACTAAGAAAATGCCAGGAAGGCTGTGCTAACCAGTGTGATGAAAATGTGTCAAACGGTCTATAAAACCAGTGTATGGTGCCCCATGATCGCATTAATGTACACAGCGATGATTTAATAATAAAAAAAAAGAGTAAGAATAATTACTCAAGTTTGCTTGGGAACTAAAGCAAGAACACGGCCACTGTTTTCCATGTTGTCAAACTCAGACGAATGCCTTTGACAGGTGAGCACTTACTTGGCTCTGCGTGAAAGCTGGCGTCTGGAGCACTTGCCTTCTCTGGGTCTTGTCCTCTGGCCTCTTGGGCCTGTCCTTCCACACCCAGTTCAAGGGCATTTCCACCCTTCATCTCAGAGGGATGTGCAGAGATGAGTCTACCCACGGGGCCAGCAGTGCACGGGGCGCCTGTGGGACTCACAAACGCAGGGCAGCATTCTGGCCGCCTGGACTTCCCTGGTGAGCTCTCGCATGTGATCACAGGTAAGACAGGCTTGGCATCTGGAAATCAGTGATTTTATATTGCTGCCAAAATTACAAGTGGGCAATTTTATGTCTTTGCCTTTGGTGACTGAGTTTCACCTTCCTTTCCAGGTCAACTTGACAAAAGATCAGACAACTTGTGGGGCCATCCCTGGTGTCTGTGGGGAAGTGTGCAGACAGGGAGGAGAGGTGTCTGTCCTCAGGGGAAGGAAGGGAAGAAGCGGCCACGATTGCCTATTCTGGGCACAATGAAACTCTCCGGCGACTGTGAGCAGCCCCACATTTAAACTCTAAGTGCCTTGCTCCCAGCTGCTCACCACCGCCATGTCCCCCACTCCAGAAAGTGGCTGAGGGCAGCTGGGATCTAGTTGAAATGCTGGTTCTGGATAAGGCATTGTGGGCTGGGCCTGGGACTCTGCGCTTCTAACCACTCCCAGGTGATGTCTGAGGAGGATCCAGTGTGAGTGAATAAAGAGAACTTGAATAAGGGCCCAGCACAGTCCAGTGACAAAGGTGACACCATCTGCCCCTCTGCCATGTACGAGAGATGCCAGCACTGTCCTCACTCAGCTCCTTCTCTCAGGCCAACCCCAACAGTCTGTCTGATGAAACTCCTCTCCCGGCCCAGGCCTCCTCTCCTTGTACTCCCCGGCCCACCTGAACCCCCTGGGGTGCTGGATGTCCCAGCCTCGGTCCTCCACACCACCAGCCTCTCTTTCCCTTCCTCTGTGCCCTGGGAGAGGATCATGTGCACTCTGGGTGGCTGCTGCTCTCTGGCTGGAGTCGGCCAGGCGTGCATGGCGGGGACCCTCTGCTCCCTGGATGGTGCCCCAGGCATACATGGTGGGGACCCTCTGCTCCCTGGATGGTGCCCCAGGCGTACATGGTGGGGACACTCTGCTCCCTGGACGGTGCCCCAGGCGTGCATGGTGGGGACCCTCTGCTCCCTGGACGGTGCCCCAGGCGTGCATGGTGGGGACACTCTGCTCCCTGGACGGTGCCCCAGGCGTGCATGGTGGGGACTCTCTGCTCCCTGGACGGTGCCCCAGGCGTGCATGGTGGGGACCCTCTGCTCCCTGGGCGGTGCCCCAGGCGTGCATGGTGGGGACCCTCTGCTCCCTGGACGGTGCCCCAGGCGTGCATGGTGGGGACCCTCTGCTCCCTGGACGGTGCCCCAGGCGTGCATGGTGGGGACCCTCTGCTCCCTGGACGGTGCCCCAGGCGTGCATGGTGGGGACCCTCTGCTCCCTGGACGGTGCCCCAGGCGTGCATGGTGGGGACCCTCTGCTCCCTGGACGGTGCCCCAGGCGTGCATGGTGGGGACCCTCTGCTCCCTGGATGGTGCCCCAGACGTGCATGGTGGGGACCCTCTGCTCCCTGGACGGTGCTCTGGTCTTCTACACAGCCATGGAGTGAAGGAAGCCGAGGGCCCAGCACACTGCCTGGGCCCAGCCAGGGCACTGTCACTGTCACTAGAGATATAGCTTATTTTTGGGCAGCACCTGTGGCTCAAAGGAATAGGGCTCTGGCCCCATATACTGGAGGTGGCGGGTTCAAACCCAGCCTTGATGAAAAACTGCACAAAATAAAAAAAGGAAAAGAAATGTTGTTTATTTTCATTAAACCCAGAGGCTGTAGCTCAGTTCTCTCCTCATGACACTCTCTAGGACTGTACGAACCTTCACTAACATTCTCCTCCTTTGAATTCATTCAACAGTGACCCGAGCCCCCATGTCGGCCCATCCTCTTTTTCTCCCAGCTGCTTTTAAGAATCCGTCTGGTCTCGTCAACTTGACCAGAAGCTTCAATTGATTCTCTGGGTAAACTTTTCCTCTAATGAGGAAAACTGCAAAATGCATCGAACACTCAAATTATTCAAAAAAGAATTTGAAAATATTTTGTGTGTGTGTGTCTTCCATTTTTGGTCTTGTGAATATTTGGGGAAATGTCTAAAGATAATAAAACACTTTTTAAATCAATTTTACAGCACAGCTTTGTTGGCTATGATGCATGAGTCACCCACTGAAAGTGACCTACTTAGTGGTTTTTAGTATAATCAGATAATTGGGCAACCATCAGCACAGTCGATTTTAGAACATTTTATCAACTCAGCAAAAAACAAAAACAAAAAAGCCACCCGTCCCTGTTAGGGGTCAGCCTCCCATATCTTGGTCTCTGCTTTTGAGCACGGATTTAAAATATGAGTCAGGAAAAGCATATTGCTAATATAAATCCCCGGGAAATGTTTTCTGTCTCCATTGTCTGTGATTCTGAATACTTAAAAATAAAAAAAAAAAACAGCTATGTCACAGAAGAATTGACTAGATGGTGCAGAAATCCACCTGTTTTCCCTGAGCTTCCCAGTTCACCTGTCTCCTTGTACACCTGAGGTGGGAAGCCTCTTCCTTCCACTAGAGGGCGTGGCATCACGGCACCGCCCGCTCCACCTGGCTGTTCCTCCAACCACCACCGTCACCTCACCTTTTAGGACAGTGATTTTCAATGAGTGTGCCATGAGGGGATCTTAGTTGTGCCAAGAAAAATGTTAAAGCTCATTCCTTAAATTATTTTGGTTTTTTTAAAATTAAATCATAGCTGTGTACATTAATGCAATGATGGGGTACAATGTGCTGGTTTTATATACAATTTGAAATACTCTCATGAAACTGGTTAACATAGCCTTCACTGCATTTTCTTATTGTGTTAAGACATTTATATTCTACACTTAGTAGATTTAACATGTACCCTAGTCAAATTATTTTTTAAAAAGGTCAAAGCACAGTAGATAGATTTTTTTTTTACCCTTTTTACCTTACCAACATAATTTAAATATGCCTCTGAAGTTCAACTGTAGGTTCCAGTGTGCTGTGGGGTTAAAGCAGGTTGAAAATCGCTGCCTTAGAAAGTGAGCAGGTGCGAGCTGGTTCCCAGAGTCTAGGCTGAGCTCAGTGGCCTCCTGTGTTGAGGAGACTCTGGGAAGGAAGCTTTCAGTTATGAGCTGGCTACAGGCTTGGTGGATTCAAAAGGGGAGATGTGGGAACAAAGAGGGTACTGTCCGTGGAGGGTGACAGTGACAATAATACTGCCATTGGTGGAGTATTTACAGAATGCCTGGTGCGGCGGTAAGAGCATTACACGCATATCTTGTTTAATCCTTGCAGCAACCTCCTGACACGGCTGTATTGTTTTATCCAAATACCGACATGGAAGCTCAGAGAAAGAGCCTCAGTAACTTGCCAGGGTGTCTTTCCTGATCTCAAAATGAACATAGTGATCAGTTTGGAGAGAGGCAGAGACTATTCGGAACCAGGTCCTCAAAGCTCCAGAATTTGGGAATTCTGACTTCTACAAAATCTGAACCATAGGCTGGTCCTACAATAAAAGCATCAGATCCTTTTGAGTCAGAAATACAGGGAGCTGTGCCTTTGGTGGGAGCAGAGAAGCCTGTTTCCAATGCAAGTCAGAAACTTGCAGGACGGGTGTGGTGGCCAGGACGAGTGTGGTGGCTCCCACCTGGGGACAGTCTGGCACAGGAGACAGAAAGCAGCAATCCCAGCATTCTGGGTGGCCAAGGCAGGAGGAGCCTTTGAGCTCAAGAGTTCGAGACCAGCCTGAACAACAGCTAGAGTCTATCTTTACCAAAATTAGAAAAACTAGCTTGGCTTGGCAGCGGATGCCTGTTGTCCCAGCTACTCAGGAGGCTGATGCAGGAGGATTACTTGAACCCAGGAATTTGAGGTTGCTGTGAGCTCACCTGAGACCACGGCACTCGAGCCTGGGTGACAGAGACTCTGACTTTAAAAAAAGAGAAGAGAGGCTGGCTGTGTGTGAATTGTGAGGACAGTAGAGCCCTGGAAGCTGTCCTCAAACCAGCCTTGATGAGTCCGAGCCCAGGAATGGGTGCCCCCCACCCCACCCCACCTCAGGAGCTTCACCTGTCCGAGGTTTACTGTCCACACCTGCTAGTGCAAACCCAGGAGCAGTTGCTGTTTCAGGACCTGCTGCTGTCCCTGGGAAGTCCATTCATTCCTCCAAATGGGAAAGGACGGGGTGACCACAGAGCTGGTCCTGCCAGTGTCCCCGAGTGTCACCAAGGCTGGTCCGATGGCATCATGATGCTGACAGACACTGAACCAGGGGAGGGGGGCTTTGGCTCTTGTTCCCTGCAAATATTGACCAGAAAGGAAGCACCATCCACCAGCCGCCCTTCAAGGCCACGAGACGGTGACGTTTTTGTTACTTAAACACTGAGCAGCCCCAAGAGGAAGAAGCAGCCGGGAGCACAATTCCCTGCCCATTTAACTCTCCTAACCCAAAGCTGTAGGTCCCATAGTAGCTGGAATGCCCGGATTGTCACACGCAGGAGACTGTGCGTTAAGTCCGTTATGTGTGTTGTGTGTGTGTGTGTTTGTGCATGCGTGTGTGTGCGCGTGTAAAATAGGTTAAATGGGCTGTTATGAAAATAAAAATCACCCCGAGGTGCGTCCAGCTTCCTCCTGTAGCAGGTCTTGTCCTCACTGATAAACTCCTGGGGCTGTGGGAGCCAGTGGCCCGGAGCAGACACCCCACAGATGGGGTGTGTGGGGGACAGACCATTTCCACGGTGGGAGGGAGGGGAACGTGGTCATCAGGGAGCTCGGGGCCCCCACTTGTCTCCCCAGTTATGAGACACTGACCCGTCACCTAATTTCTCTGGAGTCTCAGTCTTCTCATCTGTAAAACAGGGTTTCTGATACCTTCTTTAAAGAGCTGTCGTGAGGATTAAATGTGCAAAAAAGGTGGGTAAACACACAGACTGGGGTGAGTGTCGTGTGCACATCTGCGCAGGGTCCCACTCGGAGCCTGGCGCGCGCCACCCGCAGGCGCCGTCATTTCTTCACTCGCCACCCGCAGGCGCCATCATTTCTTCACTCGCCACCCGCAGGCACCGTCATTTCTTCCCTCGCCACCCGCAGGCGCCGTTGGGAGCGCCAGGGCGTTTCTTCACTCAGCGGAAGCTTTTTGGGCTTGTGCTCTGTGGTGCTGCAGGTGTCCACAGCGGGCACAGAAGTGAGGGTGGCCAACTCCCTGCCGTTGTGAGCTCGACACTCTGGCATGGGCGACAGCAAGCAAACTAGCAGGGACATGAGCTGTAATGCATTTCCAGGAGCGCCGAGCGCCACGGAGAAAAATGAACACCCCAAACAGACCTGGAAGCCCAGAGGTGTGAACGGACAGTGGCTCACTCCACGGAGACCCTATGTGTAGGCACAGGGTCCGGGAAGACCTCTGGAAGAGGGACCATCTGAGCCCCAGTCTGAGCCACAGAAAGAGGCAGCCCGCAGAGTCCAGGAAGGAGACTGTTTCTGACCGTCTGACCAGCAGCTACAAAGACCCTTGGAAACTGGAAAAATTCTGTCAGAGGAGGAACCCTCATTTAGTGGTGCCATCAAGGTGGCTTTTCAAAAGCGCATTCATTCTGCCCTCTCAGCTCAGCCAGGAGAGGCGGGCGAGAAAAAGAAAAAGCTGAGTGTTCGTGGGAGCGTCCGCGGACTCCGAGCTCAACAAGGCAGGTGTGTTGTGTGGGCTCCTGCAAGACCACAGCGGTGGAAGGAGCAGTCAGCGCGCGGAATTAAAAGGTGCCAAATATCTGAAGCTCCGTTAAGATCCAGCTGCAGAAACCCAGAGGTCAAAGTGCTTAAAGATGCATAAAATGTGGATTTTTCCGTAATTATTTAAATATGTGTTAATGAGCACTACCCGCCCATCTGAGGGTGTCCATTAAAGGATTTAAAATAAAGGGAAATTGAAAAGGAGTAGCTTGAACAGTAGAAAAAGCATCCACTTGGGGGTCAAAATCCCCCCAAATTTTTATCTGGGCTTCAGTCCTGGCACTCCGAGCAAGACTCCCACCTTCCTGGGGCTGTGTGTTCTTATTTGAAAATGCACACTGGGGTGCTGGAGATCTGCCCATGCCCCCAGCTATAAAACTCCCTCATCCATCCAAATGTGCCCGTCTCCGTGTTGATGTGAATGAGGAAACAGGAGCTGTCGGAGGGAAGGGAGCCCACCGGAGCTGTGCCGTGGGCCTTTCTTTGCTGTCTGAGATCCCGGCTCAAAGGAAAGGGGCTGCTTTGCAACCAGGGGAGTCTGGAATACAAATGAACCTCTGAGGAAACGCAGGAGAATCCAACGGGAGGGAGACTTCAAAGCGACTGATGCCACTAGGCCCTGCCCAGACTGGAAGCATCAAAGAGACTGCGTGGTCTGGAGTCCCTGGTTAAGGACTGAGGCATCTACACCATCTGCTAGCAGTGCAAGAAATACAGGAATGGTGTTTCCTTCATTTTTCTTCTTAAGCAAGGAAGTGGGGGAAAGAAAGAAATGGGAGGGAGGGGGAGAGGAAGAGAGAGAGAAGGGAGGGAGAAAGGAAGGAAGGAGAGAGAGAGAGAGAGAGAGAGAGAGAGAGAGAGAGAGAGAGAGAGAAAGAAAGAAAGAAAGAAAGAAAGAAAGAAAGAAAGAAAGAAAGAAAGAAAGAAAGAAAGAAAGAAAGAAAGAAAGAAAGAAAGAAAGAAAGAACCCAAGCCAAGACTTGGCTGGATGCCATGCCTTTGGCACCTAAGCTTTTATTGGGACGGCCACTTCCAAAATAAAGAAAGTAGTGATTTCAGGGTGTGTTTTGAGGGTGTCCTGGGGCTTTCATCTCCGCTGAAGGCGTGTCACCTAATGACGCCCCTTTCATCCCCCAGCTCCCTGAGCCAGAACATGCCAGTCACCTCCGTGGCAATCGCCTCTGACTGCGGGTTTCCATGTTCCAGCTGGTGCAGAGAGCTGGGGCATTTGTGAAACCTGAATAAACTCTTTAATCCAAAAACAAACTCCTCCTGAAGCAGCGTCCTGAAAAGGCCTTTCACAGACTGTTTTCCAACTCACCGCTCGTGGTTTCTCTGGATCTCACTGAGCTTCCTGCGTTAATGGGCTCCGAGCGCCATCCCTACCAGGGCTCACGGCTCCACCGAGGTCCCTGGTGTGAAAGGGGAAGAAGGAAAAAAGGACCACGGCAGCAGTTTCTAGGCCTGGATGGGCCGAATCAAAGGAGATACCTGTGGCTGAGAGTGTCATGTTCTTTCTACGATTTTTAGAAGAACCACTTCTGCAGTGATGGTGTAAAGGTGAAGTTGCCCAGGATGCACAGGGCCGTGGCCTCTGCAGGGTTGAAAGCACACGGCTTCAGTGAGCACCTCGTCCACACTATGAGGCCTGATCACACCTGTCTTGTGTGTAGATCTGCTTTTGCGAGATTCACAACTCAATAGAAAAAAAACTGCATTATGATGGAAATTACAGTGGGCCCACCCACAGGGCACAGAACTGCCCTGGGAGCTGTGACATGTGGCCCAGTGGGCAGCTGACGTGCACAGGCTGCAGTCCTGGACTGGGGGACACACCATCTAGGATGGAAGCCGGTGTGTTCCCTCAACAGCCCACAGACTGCCCTTCGCTCAGGGCCCACCTGCCCAGACCTCTAGAACTTCATCCCCAAAGTGAAGGGATTGGGTAACACTTGGAAAATTTTTCTTCTACAACTTGAAGTCACCTTTACCTGAGCCAGGAGGGAGTGAGGGCCCTAGTGCCTCCCATTTGGAGCCATGACCACCCTCTGCCTGCCATGTGGGGATCCCCGGCAGGGTCTGGGCTGGTGCCTGCTACTATATGACAGGTTGGCCCAGAATTCAGTGTTCAAAGCCAAACACAACCCTTTGATTCTAGTCATGATCACATGGGTCATGGACTTTGGGAGGGCTCAGCCAGGCAGGTGTCCCCAGGGGTCCCCTGAGAGGGCAACTCTTTCTGCTACTTGTCTTTGGATTGTCTTAACGAAGTTTTTCCTGAGAAGAATTTTCAATTGTGGTGCAGTTTAAATTTCCAAACTACTAATTTATAGATCATGACATAATCTTGCCTAACACAAAATTCCAAAGGTTTTTCTCCTTTCATTCTAGACATTTTATAGCTTTAGGGTTTTCCATGCAGGTTTGAGATCCATTTTGAGTGAACTGCTCTATACAGTGTGAGGTAGGGATCAAAACCCAGTTTTGCATGCCGATAACCAGTTGCTCTAACACTGTTCCTTGAAAAGATGGGATGGCCTCTGTAACTTGGTGACTGTTGGTTGCCCATGTAATGTGTATCTATTTCTGGACGCGACTCTGTTCCACCCACCTGTTATCTATCCTGACACCGTCACTGTACTGTGTTGGCTCCTATTGCATCAAAATAGGTCTTGAAATCAGGTCATGTTATTCCTCAAGCTTCATCTTTTTCCATTTTGTTTTGACTATTCCTATTCCTTTGAATTCCTATGGAAATTTTGGAGCCAGTTCAACACTGTGTTGTCATATGCATGAACTCACGTAACCACTACCTCCATCAAGATACAGAAGGACTGTGTGACCACAACGATCTTATTCATGCATCCTGTGCAGTCCCCTCCTCCTCCAGCCCCCAGGGCAGTCACTGATCCGTTCTTCACCTCTACAATTTTGTGACTTTCTTTATTCCTTCCTGTTGCTGAGTAGTATTCCCTGGTATGAATGAACCACAGCTTGTTTAACCCTTCACCTTTTGAAGGACATTGTATTGTTTCCAGTGTTTGGCTATTGGAGATAAAACTGCTATAAAAATTTGAGCACCAGCATTTACTGTGCACATAAGTATTCACTTCTCTAGGACGAATGCCTGGGGATCAAATTGCTGGGTCATGTGGTAGTTACATGTTTAGTTTTTTATAAAACTGCCAAGCACTTTTTCAGTGTGGCTAAAAATATATCATTTTACACTTGTACTAGCAATCTATGAGTAATCCAGTTTCTCTGAACCCTGATCAATATCTGATTGGCAATTATTTTTTTTGTAACTGTTCTAATATATGTGTAATAATATCCCATCATGGTCTTAATTTACATTTCCCTAATGACTAACCGTGTCAAATCTAAGACCTCTTTGCCTAGCCCTACATCCCTAAGCATTTTTCCTTTTTTTCTGAAAGTTTCGTAACTTAATATTTTATGTTCAAATCCATTATTCATTTTTGAGTTAATTTTTGTATAAGGTGTGACACTTACATCGAGTTCATAATTGTGCCTATGGATATTCAATTTCTCCAGCGCTATTCGTCGAAAAGGCTATTTTTATGACACTGAACTGCTTTTACACCTTTGTTAAAAATCAGCTGGAGTTAGTGTAGGTTTATTTCTGGATCTCGTGCTGTAGAACCACACTTGCCCTTCCGCCAAATCATGCATTCTCTTTGAAAAGAGAGCAAGCTCTTGAAATTGGGTAGCTTGATTCCTCTCACTTTATTCTTCTATTTCGAAAATTATTTTAACTATCCTAGATCCTTTCCAATTTCAAATAAATTTTAGACTAATTCTCCCCCTAGGGCAAAAAACCTCACTGTGATTTTGATAAGAATTACCTTACCCTGTATATCAATGCAAAGAGCATCAACATCTTTACTATACAGAGTCTGCCACACCATCAGTGCAATACATCCCTCCACTTATTTATTTATTATTTTAATTAATTAATTAATTTTTTTTTTGTGGCAGAGTCTCCTCTCACTATGAGCAGAGTACAGTGGTGTCGCTCACTGCAACTTCAGTCTCTTGGGCTTAATCAATGCTCCTGCCTTGGCCTCCCAAGTATCTGGACTACAGGTGTGTACCACCCCACCCAGCTAATTTTTCTATTCTTAGGAGAGATGGGGTCTTGCTCTTTATTAAGATTTTCTTTGATTTCCTTCATCAACATTATATGATTTCCCCAGCATACAAGTTCAGAGCATGTTTGGTTACCTAAATATTTCATTTTTTGAGCAAATGTAAATGGTGTTGAATTTGTAATCTTGGTGTCTACATTATGCTAATATATAGAAATGCATTCGATCTTTTATCTTGTGTCCTACGACCTGTTGAACTCACTGATTAATCCTAGGGTTTTGTTTCTGTTTTTGTAGATTCCTTGTAGATGTTATAGATCAGCATAGACAATAATGTCACCTCCAAATAGGAGCAGTTTTATTTCTTCCTTTCTCCTTTTCTTTCCTTATTTACTATTCCGGCTAGAATGTTTAGCTTTACATTGAATAAGAGTTGTGAGACTAGACATCCTTACCCTAGTTTCCAATCTTAGAGTGAAAACATCCAGCTTTATACCATTTTACCAGTAGGTTTTCATAAGTGTACTTCACCAAGTTTGGAAAATGTCTCCTCTGTTCCTATTTTCTTAGCTATTTTTAAAATCACAAACGGGTATTTAATGAATTTTGTCAAATGCTTTCTTCGCATTGATTGATATAATCACATTGTTTTTCTCTTTTAGCCTGTTAATATGGTCTATTACCTTGACTAATTTTTGAATATGCAGATGTTACTTGCATCTTTGAAATTGACCTACTTAGTTGTGATGTATGATTACTTTTACATACTGCTGAATTCTGTTTGCTGATACATATCTGATCATTTTCTCATCCATATTCATGAAGGATGTTAGACTTTAGTTTTCTTTTTTTGTATTGCCCATATCTGGTTTTAATATTAGAGTAATATTGCCTTCATAAAATCAATTGGGAAGTGTCCCCAGCTCATGTACCTCAGAAGAGCTTATACAAGATTGGTGTTATTCTTATTTAAATATTTGATAGAATTCTCCAGTGAAGCCGTATAGGCCTGGGGATTTCTTTAGGGCAGAATTTAGCATTAAATTCTAAATTATTAATTTAATTTTTAAAATAGTTACAGGACTATTCAAATTATCTACTTCATATGGGATAATTTGTGATAGTTTTTGTTTTTCAAAGTTAAGTCAATTCTCTCCTATCCCTAGTTTACTGAGAGATCTTTAAAAATTAGAAATAAGTAGGTTTGGCATCATAGCCCAGTGGTTACGGCGCCAGCCACATGCACCGAGGCTGGCGGGTTCGAGCCTAGCCCAGGCCAGCTAAACAACAATGACAACTACAACAAAAAAATAGCGGGGCATTGTGGCGGGCGCCTGTAGTCCTAGCTCCTGGGAGGCTGAGGGAAGAGAATCGCTTAAGCCCAAGAGTTTGAGGTTGCTGTGAGCTGTGATGCCTCAGCACTCTACCGAGGGTGATATAGTGAGACTCTGTCTCAAAAAAAAAAAAAGAAAGAAAGAAAAGAAAAAAAAATGAGTGTTGGGTTTTATCAAATGCTTTTTCTACCTCTATTAGATGGCTATGATTTTCTTTTTAGTTTTTTAATATGATTATTTGCTTTCATTGTTTTTCTAGTCAACTAATATGTACATATCTTGTTGGGTTTGATTTCCTAAGTTGTTGCTTAGAATTTTTGCTTCTATGTTCAAAGAGGAACATTGGTCTGCAGTTTTTTTAAAATCTGATTTTGGTATCAGGATAATCCTGGCTTTGTTAAATGAATTGGGAAGTGCTCCCTCCTTTTTAATTTTTTGAAAAACTGTGTGCAAAATTGGAACAGTTAATTTTCTTGAACGTGTGGTGGAATTCACCAGTGAAGCCATATGGGCTGGGAGTTTTCTTTGTGAGGTTTCTAATAACAAACACAATTTCTTTAAGATGATGGATAGGACTATTTGAGTTGTCTATTTCTTCATGAATTACCTTTATTTGTTTGTGTCTTTCTGGCATACTTTTATCCACTTTTCCAAGTTATCTGTAAGACCTTTAATGATGGCAACTCCCTAGTTCCCGATAATTGGTAATTTGTGCCTTTTCTCCTTTTTCCTGCTCAACCTGGATAGATATTTATCAATTCCATTGATTTTTACCAAAGAAGCTGCTTTTGAGTTGACCAGTTTCCTGTATTGTGTTTCTGTCCAGAATCCCTCTGCAGAGGGCGTTTCCTCTCCCCGAGAGGAAATTTCCTCTCCCCGAGTTCTCTGTGCCTAGAGAATTCCCCAAGAGAAAGTTTCCAATCTGAGGCTGAGCTTCAAAATAAATCCACCTTTGAGCCGCCCACAGATAATTTTTTCCAAGGTGCAGCATTCCAATCAAGTACCGCAGGGGAAGCTGACATGAGAATTTTGAAATGTTCTGCCCGTCAGGAAACAGCTTCAGTGACAGGGAGATGGTAAAGTGAGATATTCATGGCCTAGCTCTGCCTTCTGCTAACATGTGACCTTGAACAAGTGACTAACCCTGCCTAAGTTTCCTTTTCTCTGAAACGAGAATAATGACAGGTCTGTTGAAGGACCCAGTGAGTTGAACGCCAAGGCCTGGCACGCAGCGGGGCTTGGGCCGGCTTTCCATCTGGGGCTGCTGTTAAAAGACAGCAGCAGGGCTCCGTCTGGACTCCGCTCCGTTTTACTACTGGAAAGGAAGGATTTATGGTCTTCCTTTTCTTACGCTGATGTTGGAGCCAACATTTATTGGTTGTAAATGTTAAAAATATAAACCTGTGGTAGAAATCCACAAACCATGCATTCTACCCCATCGTAGACAAGTCCTCGGCCACACCTGGCCAGGCCCCAAAGTTTGTATTTCCACCACCCAAAATACACTTCGGTTATTGCGAGTGTAGTTTCAGGTAGTCAGGAAGCTCTGAGGTCGTGCTCAGGAAGAGCACGGATCACGGGAATTTGCCCAGACCCTCTATCCTAGATGTGTGATGTGTTCACGTGGCGGGCACAGAAGGGGGTGAGTGGTCCCAGATGGCCTCTGAGGCCAAACCAGCTGGCCCCCATGGTAAGACCATCCTTGGGGTCCCCTTGGGGAAGCTGCTTGATGTGATCCCTGCTGGGAGACTGGCGGGGGGGCAGGAGAACCAGAGGCTGGAGGAGGAAGACAGTCCGGATGAGTGTGGGGTGGCAGTGGGGGCCTCGGCCTCGTGGGCTTAAGAGGCCCTAAATTAGCACCCCTTCTGTGACTGTCCCCCCTCTATGAATGTCCCTCCTCTGTGACTGTCCCCCTCTGTGACTGTCCCCCTTCTGTGACTGTCCACCCTCTGTGACTGTCCCCCTTCTATGACTGTCCCCCCTCTGTGACTGTCCCTCCTCTGTGATTCTCCTCCCTTCTGTGACTGTCCCCCCTCTGTAACTGTCCCCTTCTGTGACTGTTCCCCCCTGTGACTGACCCTCCTCTGTGACTGTCCCCTCTATGACTGTTCCCCCCTCTGTGACTGTCCCTCTCTGTGACTGTCCCTCCTCTGTGACTCTCCTCCCTTCTGTGACTGTCCCCCTCTATGACTGTCCCCCCTCTATGACTGTCCCTCCTCTGTGACTATCCCCCTTCTGTGACTGTCCCCCTTCTGTGATTGTCCCCCTCTGTGACTGTCTCCCTTCTGTGACTGTCTCCCCTCTGTGATTGTCCCCCCCATGACTGTCCCTCCTCTGTGAATCTCCTCCCTTCTGTGACTGTCCTCCTGTAGAAGGTGAGCCTAACCCCCACCCCGCTGGAGCATGAGCCAGCCTTGGTGGCTGCATCCTGAACAAAACACAGCTGATATGGTGCTGTGTGACCTCCCAAGGGGGTGGGAAAGGCCAGGCTGCCACTGCCTCTGCCCGTCTCTGTGGGGATACTTGCTCTGGGAACCTTCAAGTGACATGTAAGATGTCCAGGCACCTCTGCAGCCAATATGAAGAGGGACAGAGTCAGAGATAGAGACAGAGAGACATCTTTCCCCTCCCCTGCCCTCCCTTCTCTCTCTCCTTCCCTCTCAGCTTGCTCTCTGTGTCTCCCCTTCCCGCGTAGCTTCCTCAAGGAAAGGACTTTGTTTTGTCGACTGCCACACCCCCCAGGTCAGGGCCTGGCACACCGTGGACACTCGATAAATACTTGTCGAGTGACGAGTGACACACTTTCCTCACTGGGATGAACCACGATTCTTGGGATGTGCGTGGGCAGAAGACAGGGTGACGTGAACATGCCCGTGTGTGTGCTGGAACTTGGGGGGCGCAGGCTTCTCCCTCAGGAAGGTCCCCTGCCTTGGAGCACACAGGGCAGAAGCTAACCTGCCCCGCCGAGCCTCCAGCCATGGCCAGGCACGGGGAGAGTCCAGGCTGGATTCCGGGCAGCCCTCAAGTCAGTGAAGTCGGTTTCCGGCATATGTGGCATCAACTAGCAGAATTTTATTTTCTGGTAGCTCTGGAGGCCAGAGCCCAGAATCAAGGTGTAAGTGGAACTGGTTCCTCTGGGTGCTATGGGGGAGAATCTGCCTCGGCCGCTCCCCGCTCCTGGTGTCCCTCATGTTCCAGGTCAGTGGTTCTCAGCCTTCCTAACGCCGCGACCCTTTAATACAGAGAGACATCTTTCCCCTAGAGGTGGGGTTAGGATCACCCTCTACAGGAGGGGTTGTGGTGACCCCTCAGAAGCATGTGTTTTCCAATGGTCTTAGGTGACCCCTGTGAAAGGGGAAAGGGTTGTTCGACCCCCAAAGGGGTTGCGACCCACAGGTTGAGAACCGCTGTTCTGGGTGCTGACTCCAGCCTCTGCCCTCATGAGCTCACATCTGTGTCTCCCCTTCTGATTCTTACGGGGTTGCTTTCATTGAATTTAGGGTCACTCTAAATCCAGGATGACCTCATTTAACTTAAGGCCCTTTTTCCAAATGAGTCAAATGCACAGACCCACCCCCCTGGGAGGTCACAGCACCATGTCAGCTGTGTCTTGTTCAGGACACAGCTGCCAAGGCTGGCCCACGCTCCAGGGGTGGGGGTTAGGCTCCCATCTGCATGACAGTCACAGAAGGGGGGACAGGCATGTGGGGTTTACGTGTTAGCAAATCTTATTGGGGGACATGTTCGCCCACTGCCATAGCCCTTCCGTACAGGCTGGTGCAGGAGAAAGAGGGGTTCCCTCAGAGCACAGCTCGAATCCCAGCCCTGCCGCTTCCTGCCTGAGCAACCTGGACCTCTTGAGCCTGTTTCTTCATCTGTGAAATCAGTCACTGCCCACGGCTGACACATGAATTAACTGAGATGGCCCGCGGAAAGCCACCAGCTGATCTTGAGACCGTGTTAGGACCTTGATAAGTAGCAACGCAGAATTATTTTTACCTATAAATTAGTGGAACCACAGCGCATTCAGCCACCAGACACAAAGTCTGGGGACCTGGAGGGCAACAGGATGTCCCAGGAGAGACTGTGCCGGACCTTTACTATCCACAAGCCTCCCGGCTGGAGGACAGAGTGGACAGAGGAGGGTCTGAAGGGGCTTCCTGGCTGAGAGATGGCCCATCATTAACCCTTCCTGCCCCACCAGCCCAGGGTGGGGCCTCCTCCCAGCTCCTCCCCCTCTGCTATTTACCCGGGGCTTGGAGTACCAGCCCAGACGACATCTCTGCTCAGTTCCCAGCGTGTCAGCCAAGGGTGAGCCTCCCACGCGCACTCTGGAACGCACACTTGTGGCATTTTTGGATAGTGGTGGCTGCCTCCTGCAAGACAGATGCCCCTCTCTCTTGCGTCCCTGCCCTCTGTCCACCTCTGGGCCCCTAACAGCCTGGCACAGACCTGGTCCTCGGAGCTCTGTGGCGGATTGAACCAGGCGACCCCGCCTTTCCCAGTCTGTAACCAGCACCCGGCGCCAGCCCCCCCTGGCCCCAAGAAGAGGCTTTCAGGCAGGCCTGGATTAGCGGTTTGGGGTTTGGAACGTCCGCTTTCGGATAAAATCAGAACTTTTTTATAAAAAAAAAAAAAAAAAGAAGAAGAAGAAGACAATTTCAGAGACACAGCCTGAAAAACAAATAGCACTTTATCTCTTTCTCTGAAATGACATCAGCAGCCCCCACAGAGCCTGAATCGGCCTCGCTGCACTCAAGCCATCAGGGTGCATCATTTCCCATCCAGAGTACCCACAACGTGGCCTGTCCCTGTCCCAGACGCTTCGGTGGGAAGCTGGGGAGTAATTGGCAAAGAGCAAGCTGCAAGAAACTGGGGGTCAAGGTCACGAACCCGGTCTTACCGCAGCGAGCTCCAGCCCCCACTCTCTCCTCGCAGACAGCCAGGGCTTGGGCTTCTGGGCTGGCCCTGCCCAACCCCCTGCTCTCTGGTCCTGCACGTTGACTGGGGGACATGTCACCAGCCCCAGCTCTAAGCTTCTCCCCGCACCCAGTCCACGAGGACTCCCCACCCACACCAACTACTCCCTCTGGGCATTTCAACTGCGTGGAAACTGAAGAACATTCCAGAGATAAATTTTTGTTTAATTGAAGCCGCAATCCAATTTCACTTAAATTTATTTGTCATCACTTTAAAATAGACATATAAAAATGACCAGAAAGAAATACAATGGTATATATGAACAATCTGGTTGTTTGTGGCTGATGGGTTATTGTTTTCTTAATTCCTTTTACTTCTCTAAATGTTCTCAATTTTACTTTTATAATACAAAAACATTATTTATGAAAAGCCACCAACTGAATCTTGTCTTGGTGCCAAAATGAGCTACTTAAGAGAGTGGAAAGTCAGCCTTTACGGAGAGCCAACAGCCCCCAGGGACTTACTTCTTTGAAGAGTCACTTTTTAAAAACTCAGAAATAATCTGCATAGTTGAAACTTCTCTTCCTCTGGGAGTTATTCCTTCATTAGTTAAAGTGATTTACTGAGTCACAGGAAATTTCACTGCTGGACCAAAAAGTGATTCCATTTCCCAAGCATTTACTGAGTATTTTCCCTGGGCCTGGGCCTGGGCCTGATAAAGCCACCATGTTCCTGCCCAGGGGAGGGACACTTAGTCTAGTAGGTAACCTGGAGAGTCAGTTCGCTCATTCATTCAGCAAACACTTATTTAGCTCCTGGTATGTGCTAGGGACTATCTGGGGGTGCTGGGGATACAGCAAGGTACAAAAGAGACAAACCTCCCTGTCTTCCCGAAGTTTGCATCATCTAGTCTGCTTTGGGAAGCTGCGTAATTTCTAAAGAAATAAAGGTCCACGCAGCTGATGATTCTGATGGCTGGAAAGTTCAAGATTGTGCACCTGCATCTGGGGGATAGGGCAGCTGCTCCTTGCAGTGGAAGGGGAAGGGGAGCTGGTGTGGGCGATGTCAAATGGTGAGAGAGAGAGAGGGAGGAAAAAGAAAGAGAGGAGGGAGAGAGAGAGAAGAGGAAGAGTGTGCAGAGGCGCCCGATTCTCTTAACAAGCATCTCTCCAGGGAGGTAATAGAGCAACTTGCTGGCCCCTGGGGACAGCGTCCCTGGGTTCCACCTGCGCACATGACCCAGATGCCTCCCATGAAGCCCCGCCTCCAACACTGGGGATCCAATTTTTTTTTTTTTTTTTTTTTAGAGACAGAGTCTCACTTTATGGCCCTCGGTAGAGTGCCGTGGCCTCACACAGCTCACAGCAACCTCCAACTCCTGGGCTTAAGCGATTCTCTTGCCTCAGCCTCCCAAGTAGCTGGGACTACAGGCCCCCGCCACAACGCCCGGCTATTTTTTGGTTGCAGTTTGGCCGGGGCCGGGTTTGAACCCACCGCCCTCGGTATATGGGGCCGCAGCCTTACTGACTGAGCCACAGGCGCCACCCTGGGGATCCAATTTCAACATGGCGTTTGGAGGGGCAAATGTATAATCAGGCGTGGGTGTGCTGCAGCATACTGATGTGCTGTGAGAGGACCTTAAGTGTGCCCTGAAAATTTTTAAAGACCATTAATTAAATTATTTTTAAAAGAAGTTCAAAGCACAATAAATATATTCTTTCTTTTATTCTCTCTTTTTTTTTTTGATCAACATAATTTAAGTGTGCCTTGGAAGGTTAACTATAGGTTCAAGTGTACCGTGAGATTAGAAAGGTTGAAAAACACTGCTGTAAATTGCAGTTAAGAGGAATTAGAAAATGCAAACAAAATTCAGGGGAAGAAGGCATCAGTGGTGGCTGTGCAGGAAGGTGGGGATGAAACAGGGTGTTAGGCTGGATGGTGCCCCCTGGAATTCACAAGCTCAACCTCCGCGCTCAGCCCGTGACCCTGACGGTCTTAGAGGCGAGGTTGTTGCAGGTGTAAGGAGTTCAGAGGAATTTCTTAGCCTGGGCCCTAGCCCAGCCTGCCTGGAATCTTCCTAAAAGGGGGGAGTTTAAGACACAAACACAATGGAGGGAAAATGGTGTGTCTGTGAAGACAGAGATGGGGGAGCTGTGTCTGTAAGCCCAGGAACACCAAGGGTGGCTAGAGCCACCAGGAAGTGGGGAAAGACCCAGACCAGGTTTGCCCTCACAGTCTCAGAAGGATTCAACCTGCCAGAACCTTGATCTTGAGCTTTCTGGCCTCCAGAAACTGCTGCTTCTTTGTTGGGGAGCCTGGGACGCTAATGGGAAGGGCTTCAGAAAGAGACGCACCAGCCTTGAAGGGCAGGAGAGCAGAGGTCACCAGGAGAACTGGGGACGGTGCAGGAAGTGATATCGACAGGCTGGGCACTTAAGCAGGGAAGGGCTCTCTCAAGAGGACTCTGGGGCTCGGGCAGTGCCCGGGAAGGCTGTCTGGCAGGCAGAGGGCAAAGGGCAGAAACAGGAGGCCAGACAGGAGCTGGGAGGGGGGAGTCTTGTCACCGCAGCCTAGGCTGGGTGAAGAGGCTCCGAGCTGGGCTGCAGGACCCTCGGCAGGCTGCTCTCTGCCCTCCTGCACCTGCCCTGAGCCCTGGGCAACCAAAGTGGATGGTGGCCAGGGACTTCGATGCCCTCTGCCTGTTTTTCTCACCAAGGAGAGACCAGCAGGAGATCAGAGGGCAGGAGGAACAAGTGGGGTGTTTCTTGCCAGCTCCCTATGGCGCCAGCTGCCTTCTGTCTGTCTCTGGGTTCTGCCCTGCAGGCCGAGCGACCAAGGGTGGAACGGCTCCTTGTAGCTCCTGACCCTGGGCTGTGCACCATCCCTGCCCTTGCCCAGCCTCACAAATACCCCCAGATGAAACTCTCCTCTGGTTTCCAGTGTGAACAGGACATCTCTCTCTCTCTGTGGCCATTCTGCTGTCATCCTGCTGCCACTAAACATTGGTCACTGGCATTGCCCCACTGCTGCCTGTGCTGGGGGCCAGGTGACACGTGGGCCTGCTGCTGTATCTGCCCCTAAAGCACCCCCTGCCCCATCCCCTGACCCCGCTGCTTGCCCTCAGCTCCAGATTCATGTGGTTGCATGTCCTTCCCAGTGCCTCGGTCACATGCTTGTCCCCTGAGCCCCAAGGGAGGCTGGAAAAGCAGATGTCTGGGTCTTTAGTAACCAGAGGGGGAGGCGGCCCCAGCTCCACATCTCATGAGGGGTGCGTGAGTGACTGCAGCTGTCCCCAGGGCTCACGCTTTGCCTTTAGGAGAGACAATCCCTGGAGGGCTTTTGGGTATTGGTCACTGTAACGCTGTCCTGTGGCTTTCGCCCAAATATTGTAGGGGGCATATTTATACTTAAAAATAATTTGTTGTTCATCTGAAATTCAAATTTAACAAAGTATCCTGGTCTTTGTTTTGTTTATTTAAGATTTTTTTCTCCAAACCAGTTGCCTCCAAAAAGTTACAGCCCCATACCCTTTCCTCAATTCCCTCAAAACAGCAGCCGAAGGTCTCATTTGGAGAAAATCCTTCTGGTTCAGCGAGGGACAAGTAGGTGCTGGCTATGGAGACCCAGCCGGAAGCCCACCCATAGCTCCAGGGCACGGATTCCCAGCAAGCAGCCGTTCACCCTGGGCTGGGCCCTCCTCTCTTAGCTAGATCACAGTGGAAAGAGGCAGCCATGTGTCCCGGGTGTGCAGGGAACAGTCTGTGCTTCCCCAGAGGAGTGTCCACTGTGACTGTAGTCACGGCAAGAATTACAAGTCCCACTCAGGACACTGCACGTACCCGCCCCCAGCAGGCCAGCAGCCCATACAGCCTGGGGACAGAGGCCTTGTGCACATCACAAAGAGAGGATGGAGTTTCTCTTTGCAGAAGGCTGCAGCTATGAGTCCTGACTGGGAGCCAGTGGTCTGCAGCACTCAGTCCACAGAAGAGTATACATGTTCAGCCAACCACAGGTCCCAGGGCCAGGTCATCCATCTTATCCAGGAAAAGCAAAGAAATGGGTAGGGGGTCTCACTGAGGAGGAGACCTGAGAGGCAATGCTTCCCACGGCTGCTTGGGAGAAGTCCCACTGCTCCCCAAGGGGAGGCAGCAAGTGCAAAGGTCCTGGGGCAGGAGGCAGAGCCAGGAAGTTGAGTGGCTGCTGTAAAGGGAGTGCAAGGGAGAGCAGGGGACCCTCCCCAAACAGCAGAGCAAGGACTTTGGCACAGGACTGAGGGAAGAGGGGACACCAGGGTGTGGACAGAAGGCACATGGCTGGAGAGGGTTTGAATGAGAACCCTGGCAGCTGGGTCGAAGATGGAAGCATGGAGAGCCCCTGGAAAAATGCTTCCAGCAGGTTCCAGTGCTAAGGAAGAACGAATGCAGGAAGAAAGGAAGAAATGAATGGACGGATGAATGAGTAAATGAATGGATGGATGGATGAGTAAAGGGATGGATGGATGGATGAGTAAAGGGATGGATGGATGGAGGGAGGGGGGAACATATGAATGAAAGAAGGAAGGAAAAGAATGAATGAATAGACAAATGAATAAATGGATAAATAGATGGATGGAGACCTCAGGACACTGGAGCCCGAGAGGACGGCCAGAAGGAGGGATGGCTGGGAGGAGACACAGGGTGGAGTGCTCATCCACCTTGGTGACAGCAAAACCAGCACTGTATTCACTTCCCGTGGCTGCGGTAATAAAATTGATAGCCCCAAACAACATGCATTCATTGCCTCATGGTTCTGGATGTCAGAAGTCCGAGGTCAGTCTCCTGGGCTGAAACCAATGTGTAGGCCAGGCTGGTCCCTTCTGGATGATCCGTTTCCTGGGCCCTTCCAGCTACTAGAGGCCACCGGAGTTCCTGGACTGAGGTTCCCTCCTCACCTTCAGAGTTCATCACTCTGGCCACTGCCTCCCGGGTCATCTTGTCTCCCTGAATCTGACATTCTCACCTCCACCCAGTGAGACCCCTTGTGATGACATTGGTCCCACTGAGGTAATCCAGGGCAAACTCCTCATCCCAAGATCCTTAACCACTTCTGCAAAGTCCCTTTGGCCTTGTGAGGTCCCAGGGATTGGGGTGCAGATGACTTTGGGTCCCAGGGCCAGGCCCATTACCACCCGTGGTCTCTGCAAATCCCACAGCAGCCTGGGGCAGCAGGTGCTCCCGAGACATTACCCCAACCATGATGAAATGGGGCTCAGAGAGGGCAACTTGCACGGTCACACAGCTAGACTTGGAGGGATGGGATGCCAACCTGAAGCACTGCTCTCTCATCTGCCATCTCGCCTGTGTAACCTGGCACCTCAACACCATCAGATCATGTGACAAAACCACACCAACTCTGAGAAAGTCACACTGACCCTGTCACCTCATGAGAAATCAGATCTCCTGCTGGCAAGAACAAAGTGTCCCTCAGGCTCTCAGGGAGGCCCGAGGAGCCATCTGGGGAGGACAGTTTCCCAATTCCCTGGCACACCGACAACACAGCCTCACTTAGGGACCATAGCGAAGCAGCTGGGTGAGGCCGTGTGTCAGGCGGAAAAGAGCCAGAAGCCCCTCTGGTATCACGCAGTGGGGAGGCGACGGCCCTTCTCCAGAAGATAAGTTCAGCCTTGTTTATTTTCATTTTGTGCTTGAAAATCACAAGTCCCAAGACCCAGCCCTTCACATAGCGGCTCCTTTAACAAGAAGTAGGAAGTGTGGTCCTGGCAGCGTGAACCGGAGCAGTAAAAAATAAATCTTTGTAATTGTTGTGGAGACAGAAAGCAAACAAACCGGGCTTAAGTACAATGTAAGAAAATGTCAGCGTGGAGGGGCCGGCCAGGAGTGCGAGAATCACTGCCCTCCCTGGGCGGCCGCTGCACGGGACCAGCATGTCTGACTTTCTACATTCCTCCCTGTGGGGTTTCTTGGAATGCCTGCTACTATGCTTTTTCCTGTTCCCTGAGAAGGACGGTGGCTTCAAAGACGGTGATGACGGACCCTGCAGGAACAAGCCTGGAAGACGTCGGCTGGCTCCCCCTGCGGCCCAGCCTTCCATCCTGGAAGGATGTGTGTAGATGCCACCTGGGTGTCTTTGAAAACAGCTAATTGTCCTTTGGCATCGTTCCCTGAGAGCACCCAGCAGCGTATCTGCAGCACAGAAACAAGATGGGAAGCTTTCTGGATTCCAGACACCGTAATAGCACCTTCCCTCTTCCAGCCACTTGCCCTCCCCCCACACACACACACAACTTTGTGATTATGAATAGGTGTCCAAAAAGGATCTGGGATTTGCTGGGCACAGTTCTGGTTACAAGAGATGCCCATGACAACTTTGACTTTTGGAAGGTTCGGGATCGACTGACTTGGGGTGTGAGATAGCCCATTTCCCTGAGATAGCCCATTTCCCAGATGAGGAAACTGGGGGTCAGAAAGTGGGGCCACACCTGACAGAGTCCAGCACCATCACTTTTCATCGCAGACACCTCTTGACTAAGCAGAGGGCCATGGGTTTTTGTGTTAGGCACACATGTGGCTGTGCTGCAAGCGCTTCTGGTGTCTGCCAGGGGATAGCAAATCAGGCTGGGCTTCAACTGGGTGAACCTGATGTCTCTTCTGAAGTTCTGCATAAATGTAAGGCGCGCGAGTCCCAATAAGCCCTTTGCTTTGCCCCATTAGCACCTCCTGGCTTGTCATCAGAAGCCTCTGCCGGCTGTCTTGGGGTTCAGAATTCCAGGCTTCCCCAGCAAAGGTTAATGGCATCCCAGGGGCTAGAGCAGTGGGGAAGGACGACTCTTTCCTGAGATTTTCCCAGGAGAAGATAAAGGGAGTTCCACTTTCCTTCCATCTGCAAATGCATCCCTGGCACCTTTTACAGTGGCCTGGCTATGGGGATGCCTCAGGCTTCTCCCAGCAAACCAGATGTTCAGACACCAAGTGCCCAGGGGGGAGCCAGCCTTCCTGGCCTTGAGCTCTGAAGCAAGGCCCCTCAGCTTGCTGCCAGTGACACATGGTCAGGGATTAGTGAGTTTTACTGACTGCAAATAATGGTGAGGGTGAGACTGGAAGAGCTGCAGCTGCCCGGCGGTTAGGTGGAGACCGTGGGGCACAGGGCGTGCATGGTGCTCTAACCATGGGCAACGGGTTCTAACCCACGCGATGGGGATTTGTAACTCATTCATTCCCCAGTGGAGCGGCACTGTGCGCCTGCCGTGTGCAGGAACCGGTCCCGAGGCTGGTGGCAGAGCCGGGCACAGCGGCCCCAGCGCCTGCTCACAGAGCTGAGGTCTAGTTGTAAGGAATACAGTCTAGGAAGCATTGTGGGACAGCGATATTGCTATGGAAAAAAGAGCATAGCTGGGAAGAGGTGGCCGACACTGAGCGTGTCTCCTAGGTGGGAGCATTTAGGGAAGCCTCTAACGTTTGAGCAGAGACCTGGAGGAAGGGAGGTGACAGTGGGGTGTGAAATGTCACCTGTGGAGAGCCCTGTGTGTGCAAAGGCCCAGTGTGGGAAAGACGCCTGGTTCTGGGAATCATGGTTTCAAAAGCCAGACTGTGGTTAGGCCTGGGCACTCCCCAGGGAAGAAAAGGAGCAAGGGGACGGATGTGCATAGGTGCTGAGGGCTGAGCCTGGCACACCGACTAGGGAATGGGCACCATGAGCTGGTTTTGCTGCCAGAGCCAAAGGCAGCCCAGGGACACCCACGACAGGAGACCCCCTACAAGTCCCCAGGAAGAACACTCAACCAATTCCTCCTCTGTCCTTCCTTTGTCCCTGAGCCCCTGGGACACAGCTGGGGAAGTTTGAGAGCGGAAGCTCAGATAGCCAAATGGTTGCCTGAGGCCACATTGCCAGTAAGTGGGAGAGCTTGGGCTGGAGCCCTTCCCTGAAGCCTGCACTCTTCTTGCCTCCATGATGTGGAAACCCCAAAATATACAGGCCCAAAGACCAAAGGACAGTGGGTGGAGCCTTGGGGAAAGGGCCCTGAAATGTTGACAAGTTTAGTTTACACAAAATGTAAGCAAAGCATTTGGTTCTTTCAAGTCAGCGATTCTGTTGTGAGTACAGATAATCTGAGGGTAATAACAGCAGTGGTGACAAATGTCCCGTCCCTGCAGCCATGCTGAATATGTCCATCTGGCATTTCTCCTCAGTTTTCGATATCCTGGTCTAGCCCTGGGCTAATCAGAAGAAAGAATTCCTGATGCGTGTGTGAACCGGAAGCACCCTGCGTCTGGAAGCATCGTGAAGCCGGCACTCACTGCACCGTTCCAGCGCTTGGCACATTTAATCCCTCCCAGGCAGGTGCCCTACCAACATCACCACCACACTCAGGGGTGGACAGAGACTTCACTGCAGGCTTGGAGTGAGTCTGTCCCATGACAGGTGGGGAGTGGATGAACACCCCTTCAAAAGCGGCATTTCTCCTCATTTTCAATGAAGATGCTGAAGCTCAGAGAGTCTGAAGAACCTCCCCCAAGACGGCACACCTGTGGGGATGCAGCTGAGCCAGCATCCTTTCCTCCTGCTTCCAGAAGTTCAGGGCCTAATTCCTTCCAAAGTGGCTGTAAAGAAAAGCAGATTATCAAGAAAGCCTGTGGCTGGGGAGGGGCCGTCTATCACCAAGTCACATCATCAATTGTACCCTGACATCCACTGCTTTCTCTGGAGAAGGCCCTTCCCGACTCCAGGAAAACAGACACTCATCCTGTCCCCAGTAGAAAGTCTGACCAAAGGAATTCCTCCTCATTTGGGAGACAAATGCCTTTGAAACCATAAAAGGCAAGCAAATATTTCCCAGATTGCAACGGTGACCTCGGGTTCCATAAACAATCACCATTTGCCTGAAAAGCAGCTTGTTGTTGCATGTAAGTCAAAGGCTCTGTGCACAAGGGGACGGCAACCATCTCACCTTGTGTGTCAGCCTCCACCAACTATCCGGCCTGCCCTGAGGTTCCTGAGACTCCACCAGATAGCAGAGGAAGAGTGCAGGGATCGATTGGTGATGTCTGCCACGGATGTTGGTGGTGAGAGTTATGGAGTCTGTGCCATGAATTTACAATACCTGACCTAGACTTTGGGCTATTCAGAGGAAGGAACTCAACACTCAATGTGTTTGTGTGAATTGAAACACTGGACATCCAGGAGCCTTTGTTGCCTTCTCTGTTAGAACTCTTCGCTGTTGTATGAGTTCAACACATTTAATGCCTCCTCAGCCCCATGAGGTGGGTCTATTGTTAGGGCATTTTTATAGATAAGGGAAGTGAGAAGCAGAGAGACTTAGTGAAGGGTGAAGTGAGCAGTCTGTACCTTTAGCCACTTGTCTCAGGGACTTCTGGGTGATCCGAGGGAAGCATGCTGGCCCTGAATGGACAGACCTGGCTTCCATTCCCCACACGGCTGCTTTTCAGAGAGACAAGTGACTGACAGCTCCTAAAAGACCATCTGGCCCAGCCCCAGTTGTAGGTGAATGTTACTGTTTTAATGTTATCATCTTGGGTTCAAAGAAGAAAAGTGACCTGTCCAAGGTCATCCCCCTTGGAAAAAAAAAGAAATCAGGACTGAAATGTAGGGCTTCCATCTGCTCTGACTGGAGCTCTCCCCTCTACATTCATTAAGAGACCAGGGGCCAAGAAATTAGAACCAGCACCAAGAATGAGTCGGAAATCCAGGCAATACCACCATTCTCTTTAAATGCAGAGATACGCATGATTGCACACCACTGCGGGTTCCCAAAATGTCCTTCCCTGTGTCCACACACGTCAAAGCTTCCCAGTGGCTGTCAGGATGGATGCAGACGCCCCAGACCAGCACCAGAGCAGCTGTCTGATGGTATTCCCAGCTCAACTGGAAAAAAGAAATTAGCAGAAACCTCCAGAGAGAGCCCGTTCTCATGGAATCTGCGGCCTGGTTGGACTGCGGAGAGTGGGAAGGGAAGGACGCTCCGTCTAATTCCCTGTTCTCTTATCTGTTGACGTGTTTGTTTCTGTGTCCAGCCAGTCCTCAGCCCCAGGAGGGAGGCTCTGGGACAAATGGGGCACAGCGACCGTGACCAAATGAAGGGCTGACACAAGCCGAGTTCCCAGGTCTGCAGCTGGCCTCTCCGCATGGCCCGATGGCCCCTGTTTGGGGGTCACGGAGAGACCCCCCACTGCAGCTCCGGCGCTCTCCTAAGAGGCGTCGCCTGAAACCTGGAGGGAATCAGCTCTTGGTGATGATCCAAAAACTGTCTGCTCCTGGGTGATTTCCTGCTATTTCTAAGCTCTGCAAAATCTGAGCTTTGGGAGCTTTTTCTTGACAAGTGGCAATCTCAGGATCTCATCGCTTACCTCTATTACAGCACTTGTGTTCTCAGTAGTCAGAAACCCTCATTTTTTTTGTGACAGGACTTTTCTTACACACATAACAGTTCCCTGTGCCAGTGCCACCCTTGCACAGATGCACCCACACCGGCAAACTTGAAGGCATCTGCGCAAACGCTTCCCCACCACGATGAATTTAACATTTTTAAACAGGTGAAAGATTGCATTGATTAATACAGTTCTGATCATCAAACCAGCATGAACAAGTTGTGCTCAGAAGGCTCCTCTCTCCCCCGTTTCTCCTACCCACTCCCACCCATGTGGGTAAATGAAGCCTCTTAATTATTTCTCGTTCCTCTTTCCTGTATTTCTTTGGGGGGTGGGAATATTATCCACGTGATGCCACAGCAGGGCATGCCCTTGCTCTGCCGTAGCTCACTTCTCTTTCTCCTCATCGTTTTGGCCCAATGTCTCTGCACAGCACCTCACGTCCACTTCTCTTCCCTCCTCACGGCTGCATAACTCTCCACTGCACAAATGTGCTGTAGCCCACTCAGCTGTTTCTCCCAGGTATGGGCAGTTTGGTAACTTCTAATGCGTTACCAGGATGTTGCAGTGAACAGCCTGTACACCCCTCCTTCCTCCTTGCAAAGTGCGCGGGCCCTCCAAGCAGTGCCAGCCTGCATATCCTGCATATGGAAGGGCACAGACCCTGGGCCCGGGCAGCTCTGACTGCGGCTCTATCTCTTACTGACCATCACCCTTAACCCCTAAGTCCCTCAGTCTCCTCACTTGTAAGAGGGGGATCATAAATATCACCCACTCCATGGGGTCCGTGTGAGAAGTAAGTGAGCTAACATGCGTGAAGGCCATGTGGGACCAGGGCTGCCCTGGGAAGTGCTGGGGAAATGTCTGCCAGGCACTTTTGTTCCCGCGTTATCAGTGTTCCACCCAATTGGAGAGTGTCTAATAGGCTCTCAAAAAAAGGGAAAAAAGTTTACACCTGCGGTGCGTCTTACAAGGAAATATGTGAATCCTAGTAAAAGTGGAATGTAAAGGTCTTAGCAAAATAACTAAGAAAATGCCACGAAAGCTATGTTAACTAGTGTGATGAAAATGTGTCAAACGGTCTATGAACCAAGTGTATGGTGCCCCATGATCATACTAATGTACACAGCTATGATTTAATAAAAAAAAAAAAAAGGGAAAAAAGCCAACCCTGAATTACAGCATTTGCCAATTTCCATGGTGTAAATACTCCCACATGGCTGACTTCATGCTAAATTAACAGTCGTCTCTAGACATGTATCTGGGAAGGCATCCGTGCAACCTTTAAGAGCTAGCCCAGCACACTTGCCATGTGCCCTCTTCTGGTCTGACTGGACTTGGACCGTGGCTGCTCAACAGCTAACCTGTGAGCATCTTATGAGTGCCAGCTTTGCAGTCCACTTTGCCTGGGAGCATGAAGAGCTCCCCTACATGAATGAATATGTCCCCACACCCGCAGGGACATCCTGTGGGTATAAACACCCCAATGCTGAGCTCTCAGATGTGGTCCTTTCCCACCCAGGGACTGAGCCAAAGTTCCCGTCAGGAGGACGTTGCTGCAGGCCTCAGCCCTGCTTGGCTGGCTTCCTCCCTCCTCTCCCCTCCTCACTGCTCTCCCTGTCTTTCTGCAGCATCTCTGGACGACCCCTTTCATGCTTAAGAGAGCCCAGTGAAAACCACACCAAGACATCCTTACTCCTCAGACACACTTGAGTTTGGGAGAGCGTCCACTCAGCGAGCTTCCGAGGCCCTCATGGTCATCCCCCCTAGGAGCCCTTGGGGTTTCATCTACGTCTGTGCTGGGAGGTGTGACTCTCAGGCAGTGAGTCAGGGAGCGGGGTCCTCCCACTGACTCAGCTGTGCCACATCCTGCCCGGAACCTTCTAGGACTCCTGCACTTAGCCATGATGGAGACCAGCCCTCCCTGATTCACCAGCTCAGGTTTCCGTCCCATCCTGTTCTTTCCCCGAGGACTCTTCTGTTCCCCTCTGACCAAAGCCAGCACCAATCGGCCCCCAGGTGGCAACGAGCAGGAGCGAGGCCAGGTGGGTCCCCATGCGGGCCACACAGAGACCAGTGAGGGGGGGCAGGAGGGCCTTGGTTCCCATCTTGCTGGTATCGGGTTCCTCGAGATGTGCGTAGGCTCTGTGTCCCCTTCCTGGTTTTCCCAGCAGGCTTTGGCGGGGACTGGATGGCGCTCACGTGGGAGAAATGTAACAGGAGCTCCCGCCAGCCAGGAGGACGGCTCTGGAGACAGCTCAGAACACCCCTGTGCATTGCACTGTCCCAAGAAAACAAGTGGAAAAGCATGAGACGGAAGCTGGGGGTTCCTGCAGGAATCCAGTCATTGGGCGGGAACACAGACAGCTCATCCTGAGGGACCGTGTCCCGTGAACCTGGCATGGATGTCTTCCCAGGAGAAGACACCTTAGCCTCGGAGTCTGGCTACCACAATGGGAGGAATGTGAGGGGAGGCCACTACCCAACCATGAACCACAGAACCAAGGCCACGACGGAACCACAAGCACTGGGTTGCAAAACCAAGCAAGTCGGTGACCTTCTCTGAGAGCTCCTGTGGCCACCAGCTGACTCTTGTCCCCCTCAGACAACTCTGGAGTTCCATGTGGTCCCCCGGAAGGCACAGAAACCGGCTTCAGGGGGACATTCGGTTGTTTCTGTTCATACTGAGCTGACAAGACATTTTAAACGGCTGAGGTGAGGTGACATTTTGACATCCGTCAGGGAGGCATCGGGCACTATTGATCCAGTGTCAGGTGTGACTTTGGGCAGAGAAAGGACTGTGGTTTTCCTTCTTGCAGAACTAGGTTTTTAGCCCAGAACTATGTCTACCCGAGTACCTGTGGGCAGAAGTTTGAACTTGCTGTCTCCTGTTAGAATACTTTTTAAATAAAAACAAGCAGATGAACACAGAAAAAATAAGCCAACAAGAAGAAATTTTTAAATTTCACATCAATCTAACAACAGCCGCAATGAAGGATTGACAATTTTTTGGTGAATATGGGCATTGTCCACATCTAACCTAGAAAGTCCGTGTCCAGTTTCCCCTTTCCTCAATTATCCGATATGTTGACATTCAATCTGGTGAAAAGGGAAGATTTCTCTGTTTAATTTTCTTCCAAAGGATCTCCCAGATTCGTGAATTCATGTGCAGTGTTAAAGAGTTAGACTTTGCACTCAAAAATAAGTTTAAATCCTTTGTCTGCTACCTATAAGGTGGGTAACGTGCAAATCCCATCACCTGTCTACCCCTCAGTTGGGGAATCTCTGAAGGCTGCTGGGAAGGTGATAAGGCCCAAGGTAGAGAAGGCACTGGTTTTATTACAATCTACACAGAACAAGCTCAGTACAAAACAACTGGGATGAGTTTTGTTTTCTTTTTTAAGACAGAGTTTCAGTCTGTCCCCCTGGCTAGAGTGCCGTGGTATTATCACAGCTCACTGCAACCTCAAACTCCTGAGCTCAAGGGATACTCCTGCCTCGGCCTCCTGAGTAGCTGGGATTACAGGCATGAGCCACCTCACCCAGCCTATTTTTGTTTTCTTAATTTGCCCCCTATTTGAAACAGATTAGCTACTTAAAACAACGAGTTTATGCTTCTATAACTTTGTAATATTGCAGAATAATTATATATGAGCCACACACATGCATACACACACGTCCTCAGATGGGTCATTTTCTTCAAACCAGATTTTGAGGGCCTGTGTAATTAGGGCAAGGACAATCATTGCTGCTTTCCCAGCTAATAAAGTTTTCCCAATCTGTTTACTCTCAAATTTGTGTAAAGATATTCACTGGCAACAGCAGTGGAGTAAACGGCCACCACGTGTCACACAGGCACAGTCTCAGGGTATTAGTTTACCCAGTTTTACAGCCTGATTTGTTTTTAATGAATTATGCACAGTGATCATAGGCTCTGCTCAAAGCCTCATTTACTCTGGAAATTCCTGAAATTGCTATTCATTTTGCCGAGTTCCTGTTTTTCCCTCTTGAACATTCACATACACACAAAACCTTCTGAAAAAAAAAAAAAAAGTATTAGCATGCATATTTTTGTAGATTAGAAAACACAAATGATTTGATAGAAAGCAGATTCAGGGTGAAATATTCATGATAATGAATCAGCTCTCTGATTTTTTGGTCAAGCTATGGAAACGCTGGCAGCAACAAAACTTTGATTAAATAGATTCACAATAGATTCCAGCACACTCAGGGGCCAGGATCTGAAACCTCTCTGGAACAGCTCACAGTCCGAGCACGTGGTGAAGGCCCAGTAAATGTGTGTGCAGATGAATAACGCCACATTCTCAATATGTTCTTTTGGAAGTTGAGGAAGCAATTGGCCTTTCGCTGTCTGTGGCGTCTGCAGAGATCTGCTGTGTGAGTCTGCGCGTGGGAAAACACATTCCCCCAGTGGAGGGTCAGACGGCAGCCCGACTTCTGATCACGCCTCGCGTGGTTGCTGCTGGGAAGCAGCGTTAAGTGTGCAGACAGGGTGGGCTCCATGTTGGGCGGCAGCCTTGGGAGAGGTAAGAGCGCAACCCACTGGAGGGTCTCACCCTGCCTCAAAGACTCTCTGCAGGTGTTTGGAAACCTGGGAGCCAAATGTTTAGCTGGAGGATGAAAACGTGGGAGACTTGGGCATTTGATCAGTTCACATCATGAGCAACCACCATGATGAGATGCGGCCCGGCACTGAGGGGAAATCTGGTCTCCTAAGAAGCAACCGCTGCCCTCCGGGTCCTCGCACTCAGGCTGGGAGCTGCAGCGAGGAAATCAGAAAGCAAATGAAATGCTAATAGGAACGTGACATAAGCAAATGCAGAAAACAAAATAATAAAAGCAAGCAGAATAGGGGTGCCCTGAGCACTGGGTGATGTGGTGTGGAGGGAAGACCCCAGCCTGTGCTGATGGGTCATGCTGCTTTTGCGTCTTTGCCCTGTAATGAGCCAGAAGAGTTAAGTAAGCTCCAGGAGCCTCAGGCACAGGGCAGGCATCCTCAAGCCTGCTGTAAGAGTGAAGTGTGTGCCCCAAGGGCAAGACCGTCAGAGAAGGTATTACTGTCCTCAGACAGGCACAACTGTCCCTGGCCACTAAGGAGAGTTCCACAGAAGCTCAGCCTGCTTTCCTGGACAGGTGCTCATGTGCACTCAAGATGCTAGCGGGTACTTCCTAGGTAGGAGTCTGTGGCCAAGAAGCCTGGAAGATGCTTGGCCGATCAAGGTTTTTTGTTTGTTTGTTTGTAGGAGGTGCTTCCCAAGCTTATTTGAACCCCAGATAATTTTGTCTTCCAAGAATAATTTCACAAATCTAGCTCACTACTTACTAGGAACACGGTAAGTACAAGATGAGCTGGACGTCCACCAAGGTCCGCACACTCACTGTCCAGCTCTTTCTGCACTGGGCTTCCTCCTGGAGGCGGGAACTGGTCTTAGTGAACTTGCAGTTTTCCCAGGTGCTCAGTTAGCCGCTGGAGGGATGCTGAAGAGAAGGAAGGCCCGTGGCAGAGTGAGAGCTTCGTATCAATGAGTCCCTTCTTTTCTGGATGGGACAGATCCTCATCCCTTGGGATCAGGAGAGAAGAGGGGTGATAGCTGTCCCCGCACTGACCAGGAGAGCCTGCAGGTCGGGGCAGCTTGTGTGAGCCACCACGCTTAACACCCTGCATTGACACAGTGAGAACGTGACTGCCACTTCTCTTCTGCCTTTAAATCTTGCACAAAGTGTATCTTGGGGACTGCACTAACCCAGGGTCATACAGGGCAGGGATTTAAATAAATGGGGTTGCAACTTAGCTCAAGCGACACAGCACCAACTCCCACTGACACTCCAGAAGCACAGGCAGGGCACCATCACCCTCCCCAAGCTCTGTACTTCTGTGGGAATCAGAGAACAGTGCCCCTGTCTTGCGTGACATAAGACTCACTTGGCTAGCAGTGAACAGGTCAGAGTCTAGCTCCCACCCTCACCAGGCGGCCATGGGCAGTGGTGGAGGCCATTCAGCTTACACATGGCCTTGAACTTCAGGGTCCAGAATTTCAAATACTGTCACTAGGCTCACACTTCGAAAAGAACTTCTCTCAGCAATGCGCTGTTCATGACATATAAGTAAGAATCTGACAATCCAGAAAAAGAGCAGATTATTCTTGTACTGAATCGGAAATCCGAAAGGGAATTCTAAAATACATAGCTCCAGCTGTAGAACTTTTATACCCAGCTGTCATTTCCTCAGAAGAGGGTGAGCAGGATCCTCCCAGACACAGGAAAGGAGAGAGAGCAAGAATGTTCTTCAAAAGACGCCCTTCCCTTGTGCAGCCTTCAGACAACAGAGAAGGAGCAAAGATATACTTCAACCAGCCTGAGGCTGAGTTCAAACAAGGTCTGGAACTTAGAAAGGAACAAGATAACTCCAGGCCACTGCCTTAACCTGGCATTCATGTCTACCACGCAGCACCACCCCCAGAAAATAAAACAGATGGACAGATGGACGAATGGACTGATGGACGGATGGAGGGACAGACAGATGTCCACACGTTGCATGCATTTTCCTAAGGATAGTGTTCTGGCTTTCATTATACTCCCAAACGAGTCCCTTCCTTTGCCCCCAAATTAATAACAGCCAGTGAAAGTGGGTAAACATCGGAGGAATATTTTAAGTGGCTGAACACTCCTGGGCATAACCAAAGCCCTGGGAAGTTGAGCCGGGTCCTTCCTCACTCCTCCTCATCTCAGGCTTCTGTTTCTCACTGTTCCCAGAATGGAGGGGCCTTCCTAGCCTGCAGCTTTGAGGTGGAGAACAACAGGAAATGTTGAACAACTGTCCTTCCTGTGGGTCCCCAGCAGCTAGGAACTCAGACTCACCCCTTGTCTATCTCAAGCCATCTTGTTTACTTATTTCTTACATACCTAGCACAGCCTCGGAGCACACAGTAGGTGCTCAAGAAATCTTGCAAGTCAGAAGGAATGCAGAATTCTTCGCACTGTGCCCTCCCTCAGTTATGGAACGCGTGCTGTTCCATCAGCTGGGACAAGTTACAGAAGCATCCAGATGAGTTCTGCTCTGGGCTCTGGGTGTCCACGGACACGCAAGGGTCCTGAGACACTGCCACGGGGTCTGAGAAGTCTGAATGGCACTTGTGATAAGACATTACTCACCCTTCATGATGTTGAGCTTTGCTCTTCTGCTGTGCTGGCATTTTCAGGGTAGTCACCATAGCTGAGCTGCACTCAGGGTACTCTTCCTTGCTGGGAACTCGTATGCAAAATTAAAAAACCCCGTTTCACTTAACAATGTCTTTCATGAAGAGTAAAAATTATTAATGTTATTAAATTGCAAGGTTTTTTTTTTGGCCGGGGCTGGATTTGAACCCACCACCTCTGGCACATGGGGCTGGTGCCCCACCCCTTTGAGCCACAGGCACCTAATTAAGTATATTTTTAATACTCTGCATGATGAAACAGAGAGTATGCATAAGGCTCTGCTGTGCGTTGAGCACGATGGAGGTTTCGAGGAGTGCAGTTGTCTGAGTTGTGGACTGAAGAAACTTCTTTGCACGGAACATAATTTTTTATTTGTTTTATTTTTTATTTGTTGCTTATTTAAACAACAAGAGACAGACAAACTATGGTTATTCAGACTCGCATGTTTGGTAGACACTTTCTTGAAAATGAATGAAGTGAGCCTGTTACTTCGTGACAAAAAATAGACAGTTTGTTGATAATGATAAAATTTGAGGTTTTGAGTAAAAATTAGAATGTTAGAAAACTTGTGTTCACCACTGCAAGCTTGAAAGATTCTCCATTCTAAAAGATTTTTCTGACGAGTTTGGTCTTGGTATTCATGAATGTAATTTTTTAAATATTATATCATCAAATATGTCAACATTTGGAGAATTTTGATAACTCTGTAGATGAATATTTTCCAATGACAAGTGTGTACGATATCACACTGGTACAAGATTTAAGGTGTCTGGTAGCCTCGTGGTTTAATGGAACCAAGTACGGAAAGTTCATTGATGTTATTTCAGATTCCATGTTGCCTCTCACCTTAAGAAACTGCTACTGGTTGAGTTTTGGGGTATTATCAGGAAGCAGAGGCCACAATTATCTGCACGACACTAATTTTCATCAGATATACCAATCAAAACCTATTGTAACATATTAGTATTGAGGACATTGAATAGTTGCTTTTCCATTCTTGTGATACTTTGCTAAGAAGAATGTGCTTCAATTTCATCCAGATAAATACAAAAGATGTAAAGTCTCCATCCTTTTTTATGGCTGAATAGTACTCCGTAGTCTACAGTTTGTTAGATATAACGTTGGGGTCTACAGCACACCCACCCTGGGTGAAGGGCTCAGCTACACCTTGAAATTTACCTTGGAGCCAAAAACAATGTAGCCTAAACATGTGTACCCTCTTATCACTCTGAAATTAAAAATAAATAATAAAAAAAACTAAAAACCTATTGTAACAGACTGAGATCAGAAATGAATGTGAAAATGAAGCTGCCTTCTGTTACACCTGACGTGAACGAGATCGGCAAAACTGAAAAAAAAGGTCACTCTTGTCGTTGATTGGTTTGTTTTGGAACATATTATTTTTCATTCTAAAAGGTGTTACGTAGGTTGTAAGTTTATTCTTGTTTTAAATTAATTAATAAACATCCTAAAATTAATGTCTCCGTTTTGACATGTACCCCAGTGGATAGAACTGACATGGACGAAAGTTCTTTGAGGCCATCAATGATTTTTAAGATTGTAAAGGGGTCCTGAGAGCAAACATTTGAGAAGTACTTCTCTCCACCTACCTCCTGAAATTTCCCCCGAAATTTGCCATCAGGGAGCAGCTCAGGAGACAGCAGGGCAATGTGGAGGTAGGATCGCCTGGCCCCTGAGTCCAGGAAGGAGGCCTTCTTGCTCTGAGGATTTCCATTTAAGTGCCTCAAGCCATACTGAAATTATTTGCAGAGAATTTCAGAATTATAATTAAGAGATAAGACAAAATCTGCCCATTACTCAGATGGGAAAAAATAAAGGTAGGAAACTGAGACCCTGCTGAGGAGCAGATCCTGGCACCTCCTCCTGCTGAAGATGAGGAGGAGCCAGCGAGTCTAAACTTCCCAGAGGTCACTGTGGCCGGGAAAATGCTGCAAGACACGGCTTTTCTCATCACATATCCACGGCTTGACCTGTGGTCTTGGCCGGAGTCATTGTGGGAAGAGCTTGTAGTATTCTGGCCCCCATTCATTTCCGTCACCGCTGAAACCAGAAATTATCCAAGTGGGTGGATAAAGACAATTAGAGCAATTTAAGAAATGCGAAAATTAGACATAAACAACGAACTGCCACCTCCTCTTTGCTTCTCTGCAAGTTTGTTTTCAGGGTGGTGGTGCCCGTCCTTAGAAGGCTCCTCGCGGAGGCTGAAAACGCAGGAATGATTTAGAGTTGCAAGTGGGGTGCTCGGGCAGCCTGGGAGACTCAGCCGGACCAGCCAGGGACAGCCCATGCTCAATTTCCCACACACAGCACTGAAAAATGACCCCCAGCTCTCTGCCGCAAGGGGCTTTTTATCTCAGCTGTCAGCCTGAAATACATTCAGAACTCAAAGCAATTATGGAAACATTCGGGTCTCCTGAACTTTTCTCTGCTGGGTTTCTCTCCCAAATAAAATGAAATGAAGCTTAGTTCTTCGAGGATTAATATAAACAGAGATCATGAAGGCATCTAGTGATGGCGGGTGGGGGTCAGGCGTCGCAGGGCTATTAAGGCACAATGGCCCCCGCCTTCCACAGGACAGCATCTGCCCTGTGGCCAGGCAGGGGCTGGGAGGAGGGGCTCGCCATGAATAAGGTTAATTCTTTTAATTAGAGCCCGGGAAAATGTTGTTTCAGCCCCCCCCATCCCACCCTGCCAGCCGACATCTCACAGGTCCTGAACAGTATCAAATGCAAATATCCTTTTTTCAGATGAGGTGGTCAGAGGGTCTGCAGGGAAGGAGGGATTTTTGAAGTATGCACTAAGTCAACAGACCCATGAGCTGCGGGACAGTAAAGTTTCACGGCCGGGCTTTGATCTGGATTTCAGAAAAATGAAGCCATAAATGTAGAATGTTTTATGAACCCAAAAATAAGAAACTCTTTGTCTTTTATCTAAAACGTCGACTCAGAAAAATCAGAAGACTAGCTAAACGTCAGGCTCATTATATTTTATTTGTGGCAGAGTAAGAGGAGAACACAAAAATATTTACCAAGTTTTATTTTAACTCTAAATAAACTTAACATCTCTCTCTCTCTCTCTCTCTCTCTATATATATATATATATATATATTCTCCCCCCCACTCCCGAATAGGTTTCAAAGGACAAACCCATCAACCTGAATTTGTAGAAATGAAGGCATTTTCTTGCTGAAATTGAAATGTTCCCTTTGAGGCTGCTGTGACTTTGGTGACAGTCTCGCTGTGTTGCTGGCTCCACAGGTGAAGAGACTTCCGCCCTGCTGCCTGCTACACACTCCGTGGCTCATGGGTCTGAGTTTCAGTTGCTTCATTTGCAAACTGAGAGGCTAGGACAGAACTCAAGGTTTCCTTCTGCCTGGAGTTTCTGTGCCAGAGACTTTCAAACTTATGCCTGGTCCAGACCACTGCCCTGAAGGAGAACCATCCACCCCCTGCCTACTGCAAGGGTCCTGACCCCACCCCACCCACCTCTCACAGCAAAGGAGCCCCAGAAAGAAGAAATTGGTCTCTTGACTATTAGGGTGTGAGCCTGCTCACCCCAACTCATGACCACTCTTAGGTGAAAGCATTTAGAATAACATGGGGTGCGCTCTAGCCTGGAGACCCTATAGCTGACAGTGTCCCCACAATCTACTTTTCTACTGCACAGAGTCACGTTCCTGGAAAATGATTCCAAGTGATTTTTAATAGAAATGACCAGCGGCCTTCCCAGCAGCCCTGAGGGGCAGACGGGACTGTCAGGAAAACCTTGCAAATGGAGAAACTGAGATTGGGAGCCAGCGGGTTGTCCGGGTTCTGGCTGAACTGTCTCAAATGCAAAGCTCTGGTGCCCTCAGTCCATCTCAGAACCCTCCATGCTTTAACTGCTTTCTTCCCCCAAATCCTCCTGGCCTCCTCGGAGTTGGGCACAGCTTTCACTTTCTAAAAGGCCTTGCACATTTTCCATTTGATTATTCCACTATTCTGCCAATAATGGGAATTTTTCCAAAGCATTTTTATGTCTTGACCCAATTTCCTTTTGGCGTCGTGTGGACCTGTCAGAAGTTGGGAGGGGTAGTTTTATTGTTGTGCTTTTATTTTTTAAGTTAAATAATGATGACCGTCGACGAGAACCCTCTTTCCATAGCAGCGATCATTCCCCTGAGAAGATGCCTCCATTTCTAACTCTGCCGTTTAACTTGGATAATCCCGAAAATGTGTTAATTACTCCCCAAATCGTTCAGGAGCTAAAGACCTGATAATAATGATGAAAAACACCCGGCAACAGATGACGTCACAGCCCGAGCACCTGCCAGACACCACTTCAGCACCGTCCGTGTCGTATCTCTTGTTCCCTCTGTGACCCCAGGACCTGTTTCTGTATTTTCCATGTAGTAAAGGCTCAAAAAAATACTGGTGCAGTTGATTTTTGCTGGAGGTCAAGCCTCACTGGATAGCTGCTGCTGGCCCATTTCACAGGTGAGCAAACTGAGGGTGGGAAGTTTACATCACTTCCTTAGGCTCATGCAGCCAGGATTTAAACCCACAGGCATGATCTTTCTTTCTGTGCTACCCGTTGCTTACAGAGTTAGAGGTGAGGTGGGGGTGGAGTAGACCCAGAGCCAGATGAAAACACCAGCAGGAAAACAGAGAGCAGGAGGTCTGAACAAATTGCCCAGATGAGGAGGGATTATTACTCCCAGGGCCTCCTCTTGGGCACACCTGCCCAGAGCACGTACAGTGTGCCACGTTGGCTTGAGATTGAATGGGGTCACAGGACTGGGTGTGTGCTGTCGAGGTGGCAGAGGCAGCCCCACCTGCACCTACAGAACATATGCACAGTGCAGGGGTGACTGAGAAGCCAAATTATATTATTTTATATATTTTAAATTAAAAAAAAATTTAAAGACAGAGTCTTACTTTGTTGCCCTTGGTAGAGTGCTGTGGCATCATAGCTCACAGCAACCCCAAACTCTTGGGCTCAAGTGATCCTCCTGCCTCAGCCTCTGGAGTAGCTGGGACTATAGGTGCCCCCTACATCGCCCAGCTATTTTTAGAGACAGGGTCTTGCTCTTTCTCAGGCTGGTCTCGAACTCCTGAGCTCAGGCAATCCACTCCCCTTGGCCTCCCAGACTGCTAGGATTACAGGCGTAAGCCCCTGCGTCCAGCTTAATTTAAACATTAAGTACACATTTTATAGCATTTTAATTTATTTAAATGTTGATGTCCATAGGTGGTGGCCACATTGGATCCCACAGCTGGAGATGGCTGTGAAAGAGGGACAGAGAGACCCGCTCATCCCTGCGGAGAGACGCAAGCAGGGCCTCAGTGCTCTCTGAGTATTCAGAGTCACTGGTGGGAAGCTGCCCTCAACCCCAAAGACCCATCCTGGGATCCTGCAAATAGGGAAACCCCCAAAGTCCAGCCCATGAGCTGTGGGAGGTGGAGGTACCACTTGGTCAGCAAGGCATCTGCCTCAAAGCTCAGAGTCCACTTGAGATGCATCCATGGACCACTCAGCCCTGGGCCAGGTCCAGCTGGGTCAGCAAGTTGTTGGAGGGGTGGTCACCTCTACCAGAGGCAGCCTCGGACCTCAGGAGGCCTTCTTACTCCTGGTGCAGACAGCAGAGCAGAGAGAACATTGGCAAGGGCAGTGGCTCAGGGAAAAGGGCTGGGTGACAATGGCTTGGAGGCAGGTTTCCAGCCCAGTCAGGAAAGAGGATCTAACGCAGACCGCCACAGGAGGAGATGGTGGTAGAGAGACCATAACAGACAGAGGGGTACTTAGGGGACAAGACTGGATTAGGGGGAGGAGTGAGACACCAGCTAGGCCCAAAGGCCCAGCAGAGGACACAAGACCACAGGGGAAGCCGGGCAGGGCTGCCCTGGAAGAGCAGGACGCAGGACTCAGCTGTCCAGGGTGGCCAGAGCAGGAGTGAGCAGCCTCCCTCTCCTCCCGCCTGACATCCCTGCTGGGCCCCAGTCTTGGCTAAACCCACAGAAGCAGGAGGCCGAGGAACCAGCATGAAAGCAAGGAGCCAGTGAGGGTTTCCGGAAGATGGTGTTTCCTTCCCCGTCCAAGAGGGTGTTGGAGCCCACGGTTGACATATAACCCTAACAGCCTTGAAGAAGCAGAAAAAGATCCTCCTGTCCCTATGCCTGGGACGTCTCCATCTCACCCAACAAGCAAGGAAGTTGGCTTCACCCTTTTTCCCCAGCAGAGAAGCCTCATAGATGCACTGGGAACCCTGGTCTCAGCCACCATCTCAATCTGGACAAACAGAGGAAGGGGTCTCCAGGAGCTGAGACCACTCGGAGCCCCTGTGGTCAGCTCCCACCTTCTTGAATTCTTTGGTTTCCTGGTCTGGTTCATGTCAGCCTCAGCAGGGGCACCAGGAATCTGACTGGGAGTTATAGCAAGTGACTAGAGTCAGGAATGTCCTCCAGAGCACTATTGCTCAGAAGACAAAAGGTGTCCTTGTCTGGGGCGCATAGAATGCTGTGGGCAGCCTCTGCTTCCCATATACAGGTGCTCAAAAGTCACCAACAGGCCACCTTTTGACAGCAAGCAGTTACCTCATGGTCACCAGAGGTCTCGGAGGCCCAGAGGGAGAACACGGTCTTTGGGAAGAGGAACGTTATGTGCGTGGATGTCTTTTGGTCCTTGTCTGATGCACAGCGTGACCCACAGTGAGGAAACAGAGGCTCATGCATATTTCAGAAAAATATGCCAAAGATGTTGTAACGAATAAGTCCTGAAGTTCAAGCCCAAGTCTGACCACAAACATGGTGCTCTTTCTACAAAAATCCATTCTAGAAGCTTCCATGTTTAGAGTGCTGCCCATGGAAGGGCCCCAGCCTACAGACTGTTCACACTGCATCTCATGAAATCCTCAACCATTCAGCCCATCCCACCTAGAGGGAGCTAAAGCACAAAGAGACCTAAGGACCTTCCTGAGATCACACAGCAGGACTGGGATCCAGGCTACTCTCCCTCATCACCTCCTCCTGCTGTGGTGTCACCAGCCCAGAGGGCGCAATTATCACGTAGGGCACAAAGGAGCTGTGGCCATGGCCACAACGAGAAGCTCAAGGGAAAGTGGGTCTCCCAGGTGGCTGCCAATGATTCCTTCCCTCCCTGAATACACGCGGTGGGCCTCACAGCCTCTCCCCTGAATCTGGGATGGTCTTATGACATGATGAATAGTGTGTGGTAGAACTTCAAAACTCAAATCCAGAACTTCAAAACTCAAATCCAAGATTAGCAGCTTCTACTTCCTCCCTCTGGGAACTCCACTATGTGCTCAGGGAAGCCTAAGCACTATGGAGAGCTCACGTGGAGGGGAGCCAAGAGACAATTCAGTGGAATTTCTCAGCAAGAGCTGTTGGCTGAGGGAGTGAGCCATGTGGGACGTCCAGCCCAGGGTAGCCCCCAGATGACAGAGCCCAGCCACCATCATGAAGAGCAGAAGAACCATCCAGCTGAGCCTTGTCACCACGTGGAATCACAGGAACAACAAAATAGTTGATAATTCAAGCCACTAATCTCTTAGGCGGCTTACCTTGCAGTAATCACTAACTTTCGAGGCAGCCATCTGGAGTAATGACTCTCTCGGGTAAGTATTTTTCATGAAGCTGAATCTTCATTCTTTTCATTCATCTCTCTGGTTAGAGGTCTTTGGGAACCACAGAGAATACAGGACAGGAAAGCAGGTATGGAGGGGTATGAGTTGTTAAAGACCAGCTTGTCCATATTGCTAATTATATAGATGACGGGCTGAAGTCCAAATGAGCATGTGACATGCTCTGAACTTCCTGCATGGGTGGGTGCCCCTCTCTGTGCTCCCTTGTCAAAGCACTTGCCACACTACCTCCTACTCGTCTGGTGACATCTCCTTCTAAGCCACTGAACGTGTGCCAGGCCAGGAAGGCCCAGGCCTGTCCAGCGAGCTGCTGCACCCTCCGAGCCTCCTTCTAAAGGCCTGAATGAAGGCAGCATGTGCCCATGCTGCACAGCCCCACCTGTCGTGTGCGTTCATTCACTGAGCGAGCTGGGCCAGCCCTGGTCTTGGCACAGGGATGCTGCTGAGAGAGAAGCAGAAAGCAGTTCTGACTTGTGAGCTTCAGTCCAGAAAAGGGAAAGAAAAACAGTACCAACCAGTAAAACAGATAAATTACAGAGCACACCCGCTCCTGTCAGTGGCAATGCTATGGAGGAAACTGGAAGAGCTGGCAGGGCCTGACCCTTGTGGGTAGTGGTGGTGGGCAGCTAGAGTCATGGGCAAGGGGTAGTGAGCACAGAGACCTGGGACAGGGCCCGCTTGCTCTGTCTGGAAAGCACCATGAGGCTCAAGTCCCTGGAATAGAGCCAGCAAGTGGGAGGGCGGATGGGAGAGGTCCTCACCTGTGGTCAACGACTGCCTTTTGGGGATGGTTATCATGTTCCTCCTAAGATGCTGCTTCTGCAGCCTTGAGACTAGCCTGGTTCCCTTTTCCTAAATTCCTGCCTATAGACTCCTCCTTAATGCCAGCCACCAGCCTCAAGGTCACGTGCCAGCCGCAGCGATGGGGCTAAGGGAGGGGACAGACATCTCAAGGCCAGCTCACTCCCTCTGAGAGGAAAACGAGGGTGTGCCCTTGCTCAGGGTGGATCCGTCCCATCTGAGTCCTGACCATCTGAACTCGGTTAGTCACGGTCCCATCCCATCCATTCATTCTTGGACCTGCAGAGCCTACCTAGCAGGGTACCTGGAATGCTGTGACCGCCGTGAGTCGCCAGGCTGGGCACACATCTAAATGCCCCAAGAGGCTTTCACATCATAGGGCTCAAAGCCAGTGCCTCTCTTGTACCGCACTCACTCTTGGGCCTGGAGTCGCCTGGTCTCCATCTCCCCAAATCCTCTAGCACCCACTCACATGCGGGCCTGCACCCCTGCCTGCGTGTGTGCTATCTGGAATTTCTCAAATTTGCCCCAGCTGTCAGGGTGCACCACCCTCCTCTACCTCTTTCCTCAAAGCTCTTTGGGTCACAAAGCAAGGCCCATGAGCTGTTTATAGCCCCAGCCCTGCGGTCTCCAACCAGCTGGCAGATTGTGACGTAAGTTGTGAGCCCTCACTACCTTCTAAAAAACTACCAGAGAACAGAACAGAGCACAGTTCACGGGATGAGAAAAGACGGCAGCTTTAAAACATCTGTGCACCTGAGTGAGAGTGTGTGTGTGTGTGTCCCAGACACGCCAGTGACAGCACACGTCATCCTGCTGTAATAAAGAGACACCAGACAGTGGCTGGACAGATGGGGTTTTACTCTCTGTCTGGGGCCCATCTTTTGGGCAGGTGGCCAGGGCTCATGGGGCTCTGCCCTCTGGGGTAATCTAGGAGCCCAGGTCTCCCATCTTGTTCCCCTCATGCCCGTGGCCCTCGTCTGCACGGCTAGGGCTGTGCCCACCTGCAGGCTCCACAGGAGGAGGGTAGAAATGGAAGGTGAGCATTTTTTCTTTTCAAAGGACGTGAGCAGATCTGCACACACAGTTCCCCCGGCAGCCTTGTGGCCAGCACTGGGTTTCACAGCCACACTGACCTCAAGGGGAGAATGCTGGCGAAGGTAGCCTTCCAGAAGAGCCATCGGGACCCCTTAAAACTTAGGAGGTTCTCTGCCTAAACGTGACAATGGGAGAATGATGCTAGTTAGCAATCTTGGCACCTTCCTGGGTAACCAGGTAAAGCGACTTCTTCTGGTTGGGGTCATGATAAAAATATCTGAAGGTCACTGCTCTGTGATCCTCTCTCCACCTTTGTGAAAACCCGTGCTGTTCTCCAGCATGGTCCGAGTTTCAGAAGAGCTAGGTTGTTGTCCAAGTTGGTATTAACTGGTTCCGTGTACTGACACAGGACATGTGTATGCCGTGTGCCTCAGTTTCCTCAGCAAAAATAGGGGCAAAGCACCCAAGTTGCCCTCTTGCTGGGATCCTTGAAGTCTGCAAAGTGAACACTGCCCTCTCAAAGAAAGACGTGATTATTCCCTGCTGCACACCAGCCTTGTACACCTGGTTCCCGCCCTCCCCTCCACGCTATTGACACAGGTGAGAGGTCAATGGTCTGACATTTTATTTATTTTTATTTTTATTTTTGCAGTTTTTGACCGGGGCTGGGTTTGAACCCACCACCTCCACTATATGGGGCCGGCACCCTACTCCTTTGAACCACAGCCGCCACTCGGGGGTCTGACACTTTAGAATCTCCTTTTCCTGTTCCTACCTTGAGTCTTCTCTATCCAGCTCCGAGCTATGAATTTAGACAAATGAGCTGGAATATAACCGGAATGTTGTTATCACTGCCATGATGCATTGTAGACGAGAGTATGAAGCAGGCTATTAGGTGACACGGGCGTTTCAGCATCATTGTGATAAGACCTGGTTTGTGATGTAAAATCTCTGAGGGGAGAAAGACTAGAATATTGAGCAAAACACAGCAAAAAATCTTGTGTTCATTAGGTGTCATTGCCAGAGGTTTCATTTCTAGCACCCACACCTCGGACAAGGCAGAGATTGGTGTGGGTCCCAGGAATGCTTCCTCTCTGCGCCTTCCCACCCAACTCCAAGGTCACCAGCAAAGCCCGTCCAAGATCAACTGAGCAAAGAGCCACCAGAACCAACGTTTCAGACAAAAGGCAATGGCTTCGGGGTCCAGGCCACAGCATTATACCTTGAAATCGAGCTCTTGGCATGATGTGTTTGAAATGTACAACTTTTAGCTAATTAGAAGGCTAAAAAATGCAACTTAATGAATTCAAGACTTGTTTATGCTAACCTGCCAAGGCGTTTGGCAATGAAAAAGTGTGATTTGGTGAACATCTGATTGCAGGCCGTGTGGAATTCCATATGCAGAGAGGCCGGGTTAGATCGGGTTCTCATTGAACTATTGTCTAGAATGTGAACTAATTTCCGACTACCTCATAAGGACTTCTAAGCAGGGCTGACAAAGGATTTATCATAATTATTGCTCCGGCCAGGGCCGTGATTATAAGTGATACATGTGTGAATTGTGTTTATAAAGTTTCCGAGTTACAATTAAAACATGCTGTAATTTTCCCCCTTTTTCCTTTGACTTGCCTTAAAACTTCCCTTTTTTTCTCCCTCAAATTAATACCTGCCAGCGATTTCCTTTGGATAGAACAGACTCCCAGCTCGTACCCACACAAATTCTCAAGGAGCTTTTGATCTGCCTTTTTTTTTTTTCAAACTCGCCCCCTGAGAAAGTCAGTCAGCTATCGATACTTTACATAAACCTTCTTTTCAAAGCCACAAACGGAAAGTAATTTGCAAATACCATTCAGGGCTCTATCCCGTCTCCCGATGAGTGCCAAGCAGTGTTCAAATCATAGAGTACACTGAGGGTACGTTGAAAAAAGAAAGAAAACGGATTTCAGGGAGTGGGCAGAGGGAACATGGGAAGAAAAGTGAAAATGTATTGAGAGCTGGGATAGAAATTTCTCCAAAAAATGTGCATGCTGTTGGTTGGACATGAGGTCTACACGTACAAGCTCAGTGACTGCAGTGTTCAAAACCTACATTATTTGTGCTGTTTTTGTCTGTTTGAGCTGCCCGTGTTTAAAGGGGTGTTAAAATCTCTAACTAGGGAAGACTCTATTTACCTATTTCTTCCCCAAATGCTGTCTATGGTGGATTTCCTGGTAGAATTATTATAGAATTGCAGACTTTTTATGCAAGAAATAGCTTTTTTTTTTGAGGCAGAGTCTTACTTTGTCACCCTCGGTAGAGTGCCACGGCATCGCAGCTCACAGCAACCTTAAACTCTTGGGCTCACAAGATCCTCCTGTCTCAGCCTCCCTAGTAGCTGGGACTACAGACACCTGCCACAATACCCAGCTATTTTTTAGTGACAGGGTCTCACTCTTGCTCAGGCTGGTCTTGAACTCCTGAGCTCAAGCAATCTGCCTGCCTCGGCCTCCCAGAGTGCTAGAAGAAATAACTTTTAAAAGGTCATAAAATAGGTAGTATAAGAAAAGTAAGACGCAGACAGAAGAAGTGACACCTCTAGGGTCAGGCAGCAAAGTGGCGACCCTGGGACACCTGCCTCCTCCTGGTTCATTGCTGGGCCCTGCTCTGTGCCGTGCCCCTGGTCCCTGGCCACATCTGGTTGGTCCGTGTCTGGCCCCAGACCAAGAGCACCCACTCCAGTGGTGAGTGATGAGGGGGCCCATCAGAAGCTCCCTCTCAGGAATCTGGACTAGGATGTGTCTCTGGATGAGATGTGGGCAGAGGAGCCCTGCCAGGGGACACAGGGAGGGATACTCCAGCCTGAAGGCTCTAAAGCATCTCCCCTGGACCACATGGTCCACGAGGGCAATGATCGAGTTTGCTGAGTGTAGGGGCGCCTGGCCAATTTGAATGGTCACGTTAAGACAACCAAGGATTTTGCAAAGAGCTACGAGGAAGCAGAAACTATTAGGCAAAGAAAAGATAGTTAAGACAGTGGGGAACAGGATAGCAGGAACACAGGCCTAACCCCAGCACCTCCGGGCCCAAAAAGAGACCCAGAGCAGGAAGGCTGGCCACACAGGGAGCCCCTTTGCAAGACAGGTTCCCGACAGACCCCGCTTCCTAGGCCAGTGAAACAAGCTTGCTGGAAAATCAACTGCAGAGACCCCAACTTGTGGCCTGGGCTCATTGTCCAGCCCAGCTGCTTCCCAGATGAGTGGCATCAGGCCAGTTGCTTGACCTCTCTGAGCTTTGCTTTCCTTACCTGCAAAATGGAGACATCGGTGGTCCCATGTACGGGGATCACCATGGGGGTTCTGCAGGAAATCCACAGAAAGGCCTTTCTTTGCACCTGGCCCTTAACAAACATCCCACAAATCTTAGCTGCTATGTTGCTTTTTCATATTGCATTTTGTGGGGAAGTAGAATAAAGCTGAGGCTAGATGCCCTGGTGGTTTCACATAAGAATTTCTGAACCAAACCAGCCAGGTTCAAGTCTAGGCTTTGCCACCAACTTGCTGTGAACACCTTCAGCAAGTGAACCTCCATGTGCCTCTGTTTCTTAAAGCACCAGGGTGGGGATAACAGCCGTGTGTAGCCTGTGGGCTGCTGTTAAAACTAAATTCGTTAATATTTGTGATGTGCTTACCGCAGTGCCTGGCCCAGGGTTTATGCTCAATGAGTATCATTACGATCATGGCCTCTGCTTCTCTGCAAAACACACCAGAAGGCTCCAAAGCTCTGCTCCTCCATAAATGGTGCTCTGTGGAGGCTCCCTGAGGCCAGGACTGTGCCTTCTTCCATCCTGTACCCAGCACCAGCTCCACGCTGGCCCAGGCAGGGGCCCAGGAGGGCCTTGCTGAGACTCATGGAGCATTTTCCCCAAGAGAATGGCCTCGCCATCCATCATGCTTGTCATCAAAGGCCGAGGCCCCGAGGAGCAGAGAGCTCAGCAGAAGGACTTGTTGCTGCGGGAGCAGCTCTGTCTTCATTCCTGGCGCGCCGCAGACAGCCACGTCTAAGCCTAGGAGCTCCCATATGTCCAGTCCTCCATCGCTGGGGACTTCCTGCAGTGAAACAAGTCTGACCTCTCCTCCCCAAGGTCCTGCTGTCTGGGCTAATTCTGAGAATAGAGAGGACAGAGTGTGACCCTCTGGGACCTTAGCTGAGAGTGTTCGCCCTGGCCCATTGGCACGGGTCCCCGCTTCCACCAGAAAGAGGAAGCAGATGTGGGAAATACCAGGGTTTAAATGGTGGCAGGTGGTATCCTCAAGTCTAAATGACCAGAAAGATCATATGCATTGTAGTCTAGTCCACACCTTTCTGAAGGGACTTGGGAAGAGTCCAGAGAACCATAAGGATAAAAAAGAGTTAAAGAGGGCAGAGATTTTACTAGGAGACTGCCCGGTGCCCTGGGAGATCATTGACAGATGGTGCCCCCATACACCAATGGCTTCCTGCATTCCTTGGGCTGAGGACATCCTCTGACCACAAGATTGTGCTCAGCAATGTAGGTGGCCAAGGGGCCGAGGCCTCCAGGGGCAGCCCCAGCTGGTGGGGGCAGGCGTTGGTGGCAGCAGGCATTGGTGGCTGCGTGCCCCAGCTCCCGTGCCCCTCAGCTGGACGATTCTGAGACATGTTCTGCCCCATCTTGCACAGTGTCCCAACAGGGACTGGTCTCAGCTGCCCACAGGGTTAAATGCTCACAAACACATCTGTTATCTCATGTCCCTTCCTGGTCTCACTGCCTAGCCCCTCCCCTCCCAATAATCCACCTGCATCCCCTCCCTGTCTCAGGCTCTGCTTCAGGGGACACCCAAACTAACACAGAAGGTGCACGGAAGTCTTGGAGAGCTCAGGCTCCAGATCCAGAGGTCTGGGTGTGAGTTTCCTCTCGGCTTCCCTGCAGCAGCAAGTCACTTCATTGCTCAGCTCCCCATGGCTTCATCTGTGACATGGTTACAATGAGGAGACCACCCTGCTTGTGCTGCACAGAGGATCAACTTAAGGCCACATGTCCTCCAGGGACCAAGCAGTACACACCAACCAACTGCAATGAGTTCTTGGCCGTTTGAAGCCTCAGTTTCCACATCTTTAGAATGGGAGAATAATTAATGGCAAATGCTGATAGGACAGTTGCTGAGAACCTGTACATAGGACGAGTTCAATAAATACCAGTGGTCACAATACATGTATTGGCAGTGACATTAATCTCATGTGCTGGTTTACAGCAGGGCCCTGCAGGGCTGCCAGAATAACGGCCAGGAGAAGCTGCCCATGTTGGAGTCAGGAGGGGCATTTGAGGGTGGGTACGTGGGAACCCTCCCTCACTCCTTCAAAGAACACACTGCAAGGATCAGGGGAGGGGACGTCACTACGCTAGGAATTGCTAAAGTAACGCTCAGTATGCTGGCGATCAAAATGCTCATCTTCCAACTCACTGAACATTTTGCTTTTTTGCCCCCACTGTTTCACCTCGGTGGCACCGGGATGGCACAGCTGCCGGATGTCAGTGGCAGACTGCTCGTGCAGACGCCCAGGAGATAGCAATCCCCTTCATGAATCCCACCAGCAGGCAGGCGGGGGCTTGCAGGTGCGTTGTACAGGTGGGGAAACAGGCTCTAGGAGATGTGGTCACCTGCCCAAGGCCTCTCCACAGCAGAGCCAGGGCTCCAATTCAGGAAGCCTGCCTGCTCGGCCTCACCTCTGCTCCAGGTAGACCACGTAAGACCTCCCACATCAGCCCCTGCCGCCCCTTACATCACTCGTTCTCAGGGAGGAGACAAGGCCGGGCCCTGACCCCCCGTGACTCCAGCTGGGGAGCAGCTCTGAACCCCCACTGGATTCCTCAGCTCCTGCCCTCGCAGAGAACACGGATTCATCTTTAAAAATTCATCTTGGGCCACCCCTCCCCTGGCCGGCCTTCCCTGGCCCTCTCAGGGGCTCCCTATTTCCATGTCATCACATCTCCTTCACCGAAATCACGTCCTGTCCTGGAGGTTTTTCTTCGTCCCGCTTCTTCCACCCGCTGGTCAGTTATCCTGTGTTGAGCATGTAACTGACCTTTTGCTGGAGATGTGAACACCGCCCGCCACCCCCCCGCCAGGCTCCCTGCCCCAAGGAGCTTTTGCTCAGCCAGGAGATCAGACTTGAGTCTTCACCTGGACAGCTCTGGGTCATTTTTCAGACACAGCTTTGAGATCACCCACTCCCAGCAGCCCCCTGCCCCTGTCCCTCAGCCCTGTTGTAACGGCCCTTTTCTCCCCATCCTTCCAGACTTTCATGAGCCCCTCTGGGCAGCCTGTAAACGCACCTTAGAGGCAGCAGGCTGCTCAGAGAGTGTCCCCTCAGGGGGCTCTGGGGAAGCCGCCCGTGGCCCTTGCACTGAGGGAGACACTTGGGAGTTACTAATATTCTTTAGGGTGCAGGTTGGAGAAACCAAATGAGCTTAAATAAAAAGGGGAGAAGTTGCTGGAAAGGTGTGGTGGGGTCTCCTGGGTCCTCAGGCAGCAGAGTCCTGGGGTGTGGGGGTTCAGACTAGGCACTGGAGGTGTTAGGAGCCCAGCTGCATTCTCTCCAGACCTCTCATCCCTGTCTATCTCCGCAGAGGTCACAGTCCGCGTGGCAAGAAACCTGCCTTTCTCCGGCTTCCGGATGTACTTTGCGAATGTCCAGCAAACCCCAGTCCTTCCCACTCAAGCTCCCACGTTCCCTGGACATGGACGTGGCTGGCAGCCTGGTCCAGGTGAATGTTCAGTCCTGGCCCAGCGAGCTGCAGAGCTGCGTAGCACCAGATGTGGCACAGTCCAGAAACCGAGCGGGATTCCCGGCTTCTCCTCAGGAATGTGTTCTGTTGGGCAGTGAGTCTTTGAAGTGCACTGTCATACACACCCCAGTGTGTGTGTCAATGCAGGGGCTGTGCCCAGCCAGCCCAGAGCCCCCAACGTGAAGCTCTGAGTGGTCGCTGCCTCTCGGGGGGCACTGGCCCTGAGAGCTCGGGGCCGGGGTGGCCCAGGCACTGCTGCTGCCTCTCAGGGCACCTGAGGCAGCCCAGGATGCTGAGTGGACAATGCCCACACTGAGTGGGCATTGCTGAGTGGGCAGCCCAGGATGCTGAGTGGACAATGCCCACACTAAGTGGGCATGCCGAGTGGGCAGAGCCCACACTGAGAGAGGAGGTGGGGGTCTCCACCCAAATCACCGGCTACAGGGAAGGAGGGCACCCTGTACTGCATGGCACCACCCCTGCCATGTGGACCCCAAACCCGCCCAAACCAGGGCCCTATTGCATTAGCTCTGCAGGAAAGACCTACGTCCCTGTGGATTGACGGCCCCAAGAGCACAGGGGCCTGGAAGAGTCTAGCACCTACCGCCTCACTGCCCCCGAGCCCCGGCCCCTCTCCTTCCACTGGGAAAGCAATTCCACCCCAGGTACTTCCACCAGAGGGAATTGAATAGCGGGAGTGGGCTGCTGAGGTGAAGGAGGAGCTGAGAAGCTACGGAGGGGCCTGCAAGGCAGCCAGAGGTTGGCGAGAGCAGCCACTCCAGGGCGGGGGCTCCTCCGGCATAGAGCTGGGAGGTGGGACACAGAGCAGAAGTTAGACACAGAGGTAGCTGTCTCAAGGTAGCTGGAAGCACAGAGGAGATTCAGACTAAAGGTGGGGAGATGGAGAGGGCTGCTGCTCCGTGATCAGCGCCACCACTGGGCAGACCTACGCAGGGCCGGTGTGCAGGGAGTGTTTTCAGAGAAGGGCAGGGCCTGCATCTGAAGACAGTCAACTGCTCTGGCCCCCCATCCCCTGTACCAGGTCCTCCCCCTGCCCCCCCTCAGCAGGAGGAGGAGAGGGTCCTATTCTCCCCGGGCTGGGGGCCTGCCTTCCGCCTACCTACGCCTTCCCTTCCGGTGAAGCTGCTTCCTTCTCTGTCCCTTTCTGGGACTCCTCCTGCCCCTGCCTTCTGTGTCGCATGGCTGATAACTTCCCTGTCTGCAAACAGAAGTGAAATGCACAAACGCATGAAACCTAACCACATGACACGATTATTCCCCTGTCACGAAGTCACTCCTTTCTTCCATGAAGCTCAGCCACTTACCAGCAAGACGAGTAAGAGATACTTTAAGCCATATAAAAATCCATTCAGTAATCCCACGACCCCCAGATCATGCTGCCGTGGCCCAGCACGTGCCAAAAACAGACCACCAAGCCACCCAGTGTGCGTGGTGAGCAATCCATCGTGTGGCCAGGCCTCCAGGCCGTGGCGTCGCTCCACTGAGAACCCCGTCTCCCCCTCCCCGCACAGCTTGGAAGGGGATGTCCCTGGATGGGGTCCAAACATCTATACGTTTTTATCAGCATTTAAAAAATGGAAGTTAAAAGTCTAATGGGATTGCTGAGTAGAGATATTGAGTGGTTCCAGGGGAGGAAGTAATGTTGGATAAAAAGGGGTGTTTGGTTTCAAAGGCTTTTAATAGAAAGTTGGAGAAAGCTGGCATAGAAAGCACTTGTCCTCGGAGTGCCAGAGTTTATTATGGATATCTGGCCAGAAAAAGAAATGAAAATGTCAAGTAGAAAAAGAAATTCGGGTGACCGAGGACTTTCATCGTGGGAGGAAATATTTAATTCTGTGCATTATTCATTCTGCGCTGACTTCAGGGCCCGGGCTCCCACTTCCTAGTGGAGGGGCTGGCAGTACGTGGAGCCGCCACTAAACGGTGCAGGGAAATGTTTTTTTCTTTTATAATCTGTGTTAAAGAGTTCTGGTCCTTCAGGGTCTTGCAGCTGAGAGCAAATACTCTGTCTTCTCTGAGAAAACTGCCTTCGCTTGGCAGAAAAATGGAAGTGGTAACTTAATAGAACCTGCTTTTCTCTGGTTACCAGGACTCCATGTGTCTTTAATCTCTGCTGAATTGCCGGGTCCCCTGGGATTGGGTGGGCGGTCTTCGAGTCAGTGAAAAGTTCACGGTGGTTTTGACAGCTCTGCTCCTTCCTGAGTCTCCGTCGGGGCCCCTGAGTGAGCCGTCCTGAAATCAGACAGAAATGCCTCACGATTGCTCTTTGACAGTGACATACAACAGCGATTTCTCCTTCTTATTTGATGTGCTTCAGAATGTAGTAGTTACTGCAAACTATTTCCCTAATTGATCTGGAATGCAGACTAATTCCTGTGTCCTGAATTGGTTCATGTGTCCCAAATTTGAAAATCGTTTCGTACATTTAAGACCAGCCTTGCTGGGACTGCAATTTAAGCATTTTGTTTAACAAACAGGCCAAAAGAAGTCGGGGAGATGTAGAGGAAGATTATAAACTCTGACTGGATTATGAATGTTTTTAAAAATCCCACAAACATTGTGGCAACCATCATGACCAGCATAGCACAGAACAGTGTGTGGGTCCAGAGCCCTGCCTGCCAGGCTCGGGGCTGAGTATCTGGATTTCCCCGAAACCTGTGGAAACTGGCCTCCAGCATTGCAAGTAAGTTCACAGACATGCAAGAGGAGATGTGGCTGGCTGGGTTTACACAGATAGCAAAAGGTGAGTCTGGGACAGAGTTCTCTTTGGCTGAGATTCTATAAAATCGGAGTCACTTGAGATATAGCATTTATGGCTATCTAGTGATGCTCTTTAATACAACACTGGCTCACACACTGAAGGCTGCTAGCTGAGAGAACCAGTGCTCAATCCCTTCTTCCGCTTATCCATCTCAAAGCCCTATTTCAGGGCTTAATTCAGATGTTGAATGCAGCCTTCCACTGGTGCCCGGCAGGTAACACAGGAGGCTGGGAAGCTGTGGACTCCCTGCCTGGGCAGCTGTGGGCTGGGCTGAAACACTGGATTCTAATGCTAAAGGGAGGGGTGGTGGATACTGGAGAGCAGCTGTGTGTTTGCCGCACCCCCAGCCCCTGCTGTGTGCCGGCCCCCACTCAATCTCTCGTCTTTGAGTCAGTGCAACATCAACTCACCTGCCAAAGGCCGCCAACCTCTGATAAGAGTCCCAACCACCGTTCCGAGCTTCTGGACGTTCCCACAATGGATGTAAAAACGCTCTTAGCAGCATAGGCAAATGTTGGAGTCCCCGTTTACAACCGAGGGCTGGGATGGCATGCTCCTTACCAAAGGGACCCGGCTCTGTGCAGGGGAGGCTGTGGCATCATTCCTCCCTCCAGAAGAATTCTACACAGTGTATGTAAATGTTCACCCCAGTGACGTGCTTCTAGGGGATAATAAGAGCACTGCGGTGGAGAAATTTAGCAAACAGTACATGAACCAAGGGACCAAGGTCAATGTCATGTGGGTGAGATGCACCACGATGTGACTCTATGAGAAGGGCACACCATCTCCGCGTCTTCTTCCTTAAAACCTGTGACTCCAGTCTACTCACCAGAAACACATCAGGCAAGACCAAGTCGAGAGACATTCCAGGTCACACCAGACCAGTCCTCTTTGAAACCGTCAAGGTCACGTAAAAACAAGGACGTCTGAGAAATGAACGTGGCCCCGAGGAGCCCAAGGAGATAAGATGACTACAGATGTCACGTGGGGATGAGATCTTGGGACAAAACAAGGGCCTTCGTGGGAAAACTGGTGCAACCCAAATGAGCTGTGTAGTTCAGTTCACAGCCAAGCAGCCGCGTTGCTCTCTCATGCTGGAAACTCAGCGCCGTTATGTGTGACAGCGTCAGGAAGGAAAACTGGGGAGGGGAGCCTGGGGATGCGCTGCACTCCCTCTGTCTGAAATGATTCTAAAATAAAATATATGTTAAGATTTAAAAAACATACTTGGGGAGGCTGAGGCAAAAGGGTCCCTCGAGCTCAGGAGTTCGAGACCAGCCAGAGCAAGAGCACAATCCCATCTCTACCAAACATAAGAAAAATGTCCAGGGCAGGATCTCACCTGATGGAGACAATGTGATAGTGTTCAATGGGCCTGCTGGGTGAAGGGCTCAACTACAGCTTGAACTTTACCTGGGAAGTGAAAACAAGGTAACCTAAACATTCATACCCTCGGATTAATTTGAAATAAAAAATAACACGCTGAGATATCACCTAACCCCAGTGAGAACAGCCTACATCCCAGAGTCCCAGAGCTGCAGAGGCTGGAGTGGATGTGGAGGGAGGGGATCACTTCCACACTGTTGGTGGGACTGCAAACAAATACAGCCGATTTGTAAAGAAGTATGGAGAATCCTCGAAGAACTCAAAATAGACCTTCCAATGGATCCTGCAATCCCATGACTAGGCATCTCCCCAAAAGAAAAAAAATAATTTTATCATAAGGACATATAAAAAAAAATTATCCAGACCTGATGGCACATGCCTGTAGTCCTGGCTACTCAGGAGGCTAAGGCAGGAGGACTGCTTGAACCCAGGAGTTTGAGGTTGCTGTGAGCTGGGCTGAGGCCGTGGAACTCTACACAGGGTAACAGAGTCTCACCTCCCTTGCCATTTGGGGTGGCCGATGAGCCTCTTCTGGCCAAGGAGATATGAACACAAGTCCATTCTCCTGGTTGGTTTCTAGGCAGACTGTTGCTGCACTTTTTATAAAACATGGGCACACACTTTCTCTTATCACCTTCTTCATGTCCTGTTTAACTGACCACTTGTGCTGGGGACAGTGGGCAGAGAGCTAGAAGGGCCCCATCTAGAGTTTCTTCAGCCACTGCCCGGGCCTCAACACAGGAGAAAATCAAGCCTCGGTGGTCAAACAGTGGGTCAAGTTCCTGTAGTTTGCAGCCAAGTAACTGTATGAAATTGCCAGTATTTGACTTACAACATGGCGATTTCACAAGGTTTGGCCTGTCACAGGTACACTTTTTCCCCTAAGTCACATTGAGTTATCATATTCATCAACTCCAAGTAACAAGATCAGCAGACAGCCGCTTGGCAGCTTGTGTGTCTGGTGTGAGCGTTTGGCCTTTGAAGAACCATAATAATGGGCTTCCGATATTGTATTTGATCTAGTATGTCACAGCTTTCTGAAAACACGGATGATTCAGTAAAAGAAAATCTCAGCTTTGCTCTTGCACGGGCTGGATGTTATTGAGAAATATACTCTTCTTGGGTGGCGCCTGTAGCTCGGCGGGTAGGGCGCCAGCCCCATATACTGAGGTGGTGGGTTCAAACCTGGCCCCGGCCAAACTGCAACAAAAAGATAGCTAGGTGTTGTGGCAGACGCCTGTAGTCCCAGCTACTTGGGAGGCTGAGGCAAGAGAATCGGCTAAGCCCAGGAGTTGGAGGTTGCTATGAGCTGTGTAACGCCACGGCACTCTACCAAGGGTGATAGAGTGAGACTGTCTCTACAAAGAAAAAAGAAAGAAAGGAAGAAAATAAATACACTCTTGGTGTTCTGAAAAAGTACCTGTTCTCCCAACAATTTCACTCCTGGGTATCTAGCCGACAGGGAGTCAAATACTTATGTGGTCATAGCAGCCTTATTCACAACAGCCAAAGGTGAAAACAACCCCAATACCAGGAAGAACAGAAACGTGTAGTCTGTCCACACAGATCTGATGTCACTGCTGGGCCCTTGGACGTCTTATCAGACGGACACAGAGCTTGGCCTTGAGTGGATGAAGCTGTGTGGAAAGATGCCCCCCACCAGGCTCTCTCTGCTGAGCAGAAATAAAGCTGTAATGACCCAACCCTGGCTGTCTGTGGCCAGGGATAGGCCTTTTGGGGCATTTGCAGGACAAAGGGGCATTTGCAGAGCCTGTCTCACCCCTACAGCCTGCAGCTCCCAGCCCGTCTCTAAATGCCAGATCCTGGGAACATTTAAGAAAGTGCCTCGAGCTTGGCTGGGGAGCTGAGTTGGGCACACCGCAGGAACAACAGAAAGAGGAAAGTCCGGCTCAAATTCAAAGTCCCAAACTTGGCCAGGCCCTGGTGAGGCCTCTTAGTGGTTTTCTGTCCTCTTTGTTTAAAACACTCTAAACCCAGCAAAGACAAAAAGAACTTAGCCTCCCGTCAGCAGCTCGGGCCTCCTAGGGCCGGGGTTCTTGCAGTCACCTTTGGGGGGATTCTCCATCCCATTCTGTGCAGCAGGCTCTGAGAACTTGAGGAGTTTGCCTAAGATCTCTAGGTTAGGAAGACGCAGAAATGGGCTCAAATTAGGGCTGAATCCAGCTCATTCCAAGTCTCCACAGGCCTCCAGGAAATGCGGAGTGAAGGGGCTTCTGAGAGTGTCTTGGCTGTCCTCTGTGGTCTACGTGTCAGAGGTTCAGTCCCGTCATGCCCCCAGGTCCTCTGCAAGGCCATTCACTCCTTCTAGACCTTGGACTTGGAATCTCGGCAGCTCCCACCCAGGAGGGGCATCACCTGTCACCTCTCCGGGGCAGATGCCAGAAGGTAGAATTCCAGTGGGTGGCGGGTGGCGCAGCCTCCAAGCCGAGCCTCCGTTCTGTCTGGGTGGTGACCATCCCTGGAATCCACAGACTGATGACATGAACAGTGACTCTACAGGAGTCGCGTGATTTAAAGGAACCCAAAGAAGCAGCCAAAGGCTGCCTCTGGGTGTGATGTGGGGCTCTTTGAGCTCCCCTGATGGCCACAACAATGATGTCAACTCTGGGTCCCCTCGCTCCACTTTCAGGATTAATCCTCACTTATCGCTTTCACTGAAATTTAAGAAATTAAGCATTTGAATTTGTGACCTTGTGGCCATTTTTCTAACTTGCTGGGTTAACCTGCTTTAAGTCCCCAAATTTGCTCCTTTCACAGGCTGTGTGTTGTGTGCTTTATTTGAGTTTGGGGAGGGGGCGTACATAGTTGATGTAGAATAAAATACACGAATCTCAGGTCTACAACTCACTGATTTCTGATGTGGCACTGTGCGTACACCACGGAACATTCCCATCCCCCAGAAGTCCCTCCTGTCACTTCCTGGTGACGCCTCCCCTGCCCCATGAGGTCACTCCTTTTCTGATTCTGTCACCAGGGACCCCTTCCGCTCGTTACCGAATCCCCAGAGATGGAGTCACCTGGGACTCTTCTGCTCAATATGAGGTTTCTGGGATTCTGTTGTCTGTTTTTGCTATTCTCTTTTTCATTCTGAAATTATTCAGATAGTCAGAAAAAAAAATAATGTAACAAACATCCACGTATGAAACCATCCAGATTGAACAAGAAGCTAACATATTGATACCTGCTGTACATATATATTTCAAGAAAGAAACGTTGCCAATGTACAAGAATTGCCCCAAGGTCCCCACCCTTCTCGCTGCCCCTCCTTCCTTCTTCGGAGGTGGCCGCTATTCTGAAGTTCATGAACATCCCTCCTGTCAAAGCGTTTATAGACAACATGGGGTACCATTATTTTATGTGCTGTAAAATGTACATGAGTAATATCCTGTGTTGTATCAATCACTGCACAGCAAAGAAAGTAGAAACCACTCCAGAGCTTTCACACACAGGGGCTTAATACATGGCTGTGTTTCCTAAGTGGGGAAGGCCATGTTCCCCAAAGCCCGTGGGTCTGCACGCCGAGCATCAAACAACCCCTTGGTGGGAAGACCAGGGACCCCCCTCCAAATCTGTCTGGCGTGCCCTGTCACAAATGCAGCAGGAGCCCCGGGTCGACTCCAGAAGCCACTGCAGCAGCTGCCTGAGATTAAAGCAGGGGTGGGGTGGGGGGAACAGCTTCTGCGCTCCGCTCCCCCTTGGAGAACCTAAGCAGGCTCTTCTGGCAAAGGAGCACGGGAAATCCTTGAGTCTGTGTGGTTTAGATACAAATAAAACACTCATCTCATTAACAAAACTGCTTGTTTCTCTATCTCTAGACAAAGTTTTGCCTCCAAGAACACTAAGTAGATAGACAGGGGGCCACACAGACCGACTGACTTCTGTTAAAACCATATCAGATGTAAGCACACCCAAGGCCCAGGCTCGATTTCCAAGAGCAGCCTCTGAGGACGGGAGCCAAGGTTGGTGGGGATGTGGCCGATTCTGTAACTGAGGCAGGAGAAACACAAAGGAGCCTGGATCATCTGCTAATGGCAAAAAGTGAGCAAGTACTAAAGAAAAGACACCCAAAAATAAAACACGGGGATGGATAGACACCAAACAAAGGTCTCCCACTGGCCCAAACTGGAACTATTTGAGCAAGAAAAAGTAGCATTGAATTACAGCACTGAGTGTGACATAAACGTCTGGGAGTCTGCACAATGGAAGGGACTGAATACATGGAGGGAGGAGAGAACTCTCCCACGTGGAACAATTCCAGGTAATCTGTGTAGACGCTGCACCCTGAAGGAGGTGGGCATGGTGCCCCCTGTTCACCGTGGGCTGTGCCTGGGGTCTCCCTTCTGGAATGTTTGTATGGATGGAGGGAGGAGGGTGGTGACTGCACTGAGAACCTGACGGCACGCCCTCAGCCAGATGGTCACCGTCCACATCCACTGTGATGCATCCCAGTGATAGCGTGGACCCGCAACAGGACGTCATGAGAAGGGCATGTCACCTCCGGGTCTTGTAATGACTTCTCACCCCAGTCTGACCATGGGAAAAATCCCAACAGGGGGACATTCTGCAAAACACTGCAGGAGCAGCCCCCTGCAGACTGCGCAGACCAGCCACGACAGGGAGAGGTTGGGAACCTGACAGAGTCCAGAGCAGCCGGGGAGACATGATGACTGGCCGCCACGTGGGATCCTGGGTAGAGCTCTGGACAGAAAAAGAACAGGCGGGAAATGGAGGGACTCTGAGTAAGTGGCCTGTAGTAGCTGATAACAGGTCAGTGAGCATCTCCCTGGCAACCCGCCGAGGAAGGTTTACGGAGACGTCGGGCACTTTATCATGGGCACCACTCAGCGTCTGGCTGGGGCCAAAGTGAGTGGGGGTGCTAGCATCTGGAGGGCAAGGAGTGAGGAGAGGCCCAACCAGCCTCCACAAGAAGCTCGGTGCTTTCCCTGGACCCGACTCAGTAGCCAAGATGAAGCCGGACGTGCACATCATTCACATGAAGTGATGCTTTGCACAAGGTCACAGCAAATTGAAATCACCTGGCAGAGGGACACCGGGGCTCTGAAGGCGCCTGTCACCGACTCTGCAGCTCGGGGCTCCGCTCAGCCACCGGCAGCGCAGCCTCCACAGAAGTGGTGGCGGCAGATGTGGGGAGAAAGGGGCCGGCCTCTTCAAAAGAGGCCAAGAAGTCAGGATTTCAACCCACAGTAGAAAGACGCACCACAGGGGAGCTGCCAGGATTGAAGAGTGATTTGGTTCCTTGATGGGAGACTCCAAAGGAGGAGATCAAAGAGCCGGGGTGAGAGCACAGCTGGGAGGCCGCAGGGTCCCCTTTCCCGGTCAGGCCAGGCCTGCCCAGGCCATCTGAGGGGTTTTCTCGTTCCACCCTTGACTCTTCTCACTCCCCGCGGGTGGCCAGGGACAGCACTCGTGTCATCATCACTGTCACAGCTGCAATGACAGGATTCCTATGCGTCAGCTCCTTTAGGCCCCAGAGTCCTCGGGCTCTCACTCTGCCCCAGAACAGCAGTCCAAGAGTGGCAGGTTCAGCCACCATCATCAGAGGGAGCTCTGGAGCCACACCAGCTCCCCCGTCCCCAGAGCCCATCAGGAAAAAGCCACTTTTTGAGTGTAATTTAAGCGCATGGCATGATGGCGATGAACCTGAAACCTGCAGTAAACGGGACCTGGGAATGAGGTGTGTTGGGCAGCTGGGCGAGGATCTGCCTGTCTGCCTCACGCCCGGTTTGTCAGTGCTCTAGAATCTGGGAGAGGTGACTCACCTGAGTTCTTTCTAGATCCCCACCATCGTCACAGCCCCTTCTTCCTTCAAACAAAGATTTCTTTTCTGCAGGGATTTGGAGAGTATTGCAAACATCCCACACTTTGGAACCAAAAGACCTGGGCTCACACCTCAACCCTGTGGTGTGACCTTGGGCAAGTGACTGACCCTCACTGGGCTTCTGTTGCCATCTGTGTGAAACAGTGATAAAAAGGGGCCCTTGGAAGTCACGGTCAGGATAAAAGGAGGTGTTATAGACACGTGATAAATATTTTGAATCGTGATGCCATAACGAGACAGGTGTGGAGGACTACATAGGATTGTCAGAGAAGTCTGGAAAATGGAGAAATTAAAAAAAAAAAATTTCAACTTGCAGAAAAACACTCAAATGTTCTAAGTGGGAACCTACTTCCCAGTGGTGATAACAATTCCCACCCCAGTCTCCTAGTCGCACCTGCAAAAGGGCCACTTTCTCAGGCACTGAGCCCCAGAGACAGCACCGTGGCTGAGGGCATCAGAACGGACTCCCGGCCCCTGAGACATGGGGCTCAATCCAGTCCAACCGGACCTGGTGTATTTTCCCGGGTGCTCAGGATTGTCTAGACATGGCCTGGCCGTGTCCGAGCATGTGAAACATGGCTGTGGGGTTTGATGGCTTCATTTGGCAGCAGCCTGGGCCAAGTGATTGGCGCCAGGATCATGAGGATGACAGAGTGCTGAAACCTCCCTGAGACAGGCATCATATCAGATTGTGCAGCTGCCAGCTCAGGGCTCCCATGTGCAGCGAGCGCATCCTCAGCCACCGATGACAAGATAGGAGGGTTAGACTGGACGTCAGTCAGGGCAGCTGGCCAGGTGCATCCTCGGGGTGGGGGAGTCAGCCCTCCGTAGGTGAGCCCTTCCCCCTGTAGGAAGGAGCGTGGGACTGGGAGGAAAGCACCCAGTTCTGTTCACGTCGCTGGCCAGGAGATGAGAGTTGAAACCACCAGAGGATGAAGCGTGGAGACTCTGAGGCAACCTGCAACGTGTGGGTCCTGTTTGCATCCTGACTTGAGTAGACCCGGAGAGGGAGCTGTATGGATAGATAGTGAGGCAGAGGACGGACAGATGGACGGATAAATAGATGAGAAGACAGGTGTATGGACGGATGGACGGATAAATAGATGAGAAGACAGGTGCATGGACGGATGGACGGAGAGACAGATATGAGGGGTGGAGAGGCAGCTGGAGAGAGAGGTGGAGAGAGAAGGGTGAACGGACAGGTAAATGGGCCGTAGAACAGTTAACACAGGTGAGCGGCTGTGTAGACGTGGGGAAGATGAGCACATGGATCTGGGAGGCACAGGAAGACGGAAGTGCTGAGGGGAGGAATCTGAGCAATGACCGGATGGATAGCTAATTATTTTGCAGAATCGTTGCTCATAGTCAGGTGTGCCGATGGCTCTGAACAAAGAGCAGGTGCACAGCCAGGCCCAGCCCATCAGAGCCTTCCCCGAAGGTCACACAAGGGGAAGGTCACCAAGTCTTTCACCACATCACCACTCAGCCCAGCACAGTCAGCACGTAGGGGAAGGAATGAGGCCACCAGTTAGTGAAGGCCCCTGGTCTGCCAGACACTCGTGGTGTGGGGGAGGCAAATCAGGCCAGCAAGACCACCAATTTCCCCCCGGTGGCCAAGCGCCATAAATAGCCTGAGCCTACAGTCCGGCCGTGGCTCACCACTAAAAACTGGGACCCATCCACCCACCCTGCCTGGACCCAGGACCTGACATCCCAGTTTTCTGCTGATGTCACCAACTTCAAAATGGCCTAGAACTAAAGCATGTCATTTAGTTGTTCCAGTATCTGTTGGTGACAGAGAAAACCAAGGATGTCCTTTCTTCCCAAAGCTGCTGTGACATGGAGCTCGATGGCATGACGGGTGGCAAGGACAGCTTCTGCAGGAGGAAGGGGGCCTGGCATTCTGCGTGCTCTGGCACCCACCTCTCAGGCTTCAGACCAACCCCAAACCTACAGAGATTCCATGTCATCGGGGTTTTTTGCTAAATGTTTCTTCTGGAGGTGGCGGAAACTGCCTTAAATGACTTGTAGGGTGCCTGGGCACCGACAGTCATCAGAAAGGATTTACTGGGCATATAGTATGGGTTTGGGGAAAATTCAGATGCACTGGGGCTCTGTCATTTCATTTGCCTAACTGGCACAGAGCTGGAAGGAGGAACACATGAATGTCAGTCCCCACACTAACGTGTTTGGAGGAGAGAAAACGGGTTCATTGGTGCTGGAGCTGGTGACAAAACAGATACAATAGAGCCCCAGGAAGGTCTGCAGAGTCTGAGGACGTTTGGTAAAGTGCCACCGTTGAATCTGAGAGCAGCACACCGGGCAGAGGTGGCCGTCAGGGACCACGAGCTCCAGCAGGAGGCAGGTCCTAGCCCCTTGGGGGCAGAAGCAAAAAGCAGCCAGGTCTGGACCATGCTCACAGGGCCCTCCATAACACTGGATTCGGGGACAGGGGTCCAGAGCCCAGGAGAAGTGTTGGAGGTCAAACAGAGCCCCCCGTCCAGGAAAATGGGAGAACCAGGCCAGAGCGTGGGTCCTGGTATCAAGGCAGGAAGACCCTCTGGGAAGGGTGACAGTGCAGGCACAGGACTTGCTTATCAGACACATTCTGAGGTGGCAGTAGATAGTAGCCAAAGTCACAGACCCAGATCTGGCCTGTCCTCCCCACACACAGGGCCTACACCCCGCCATGCACACGCCACAGACACAGTCACTCTGCTCGAGTCTTCCCAGGCTCAGGCTCCAGGGGCAGGGTCTGGTCCACCTGGTCCAGCTGGGGAGTGGGGTGCTTGGAACAGGATCTCAGTACAGCTTTGTGGGGAAGGGAGGAGGCCCTAGAAGTGTAAGAGGAGGAAGGAGCGAGGGACAAAGGAGGGAAGGGAGGAGGGCGAGAAGGAAGGAGCAAGGGAGGGAAGGAGAAAGGAAGAAAGCTCTTTTTCTTTGCATTTGAAAAAGCAACGTGGCAGCTCCAAAAAAGTTTGGCAGGGACTTTACACTGATAAGATCTCACCATCCAGGAAAAGAAGCCCTTCCCTAGAGTCTCATCAATCCTTTGTTTTAAAATGAGAATGTGTTTGCCTCAAAAGCTAAACAGAAGAAAGGGGCCACCTCATTCTCGGTGGCCACGAACAGGGGTCCTCGGGCCAGGACTGGACGGTGAGACGCACTGCAAGGTGGGTGGGGGGAGGGCCGGTGACTTGGGTTCTGGCTGTGAGAGTAGGATCTAGGGTGAGATGGAGGATGCTGACGTGGACGCTTCACGGGACACACAGTAGAGCCTCCGTAGTTGACCCCCTCCCCACACTGACCCCTTCCTTAGCTTGACCTAATTCTCACAGACTGGATATGACCACATGTACGTATCAGGGTGGCGGGCCTGGTTCCTATGGTGACCACCTCCGTAAGTTGACCAGTCTGTCACGGTCTGTTGGGTGGTCACCTTACAGAGGCTGTACTGTTGTTATCATACACTAAAGGAATAGCACCTAGCAAGGGTCTCTCCCCATCTCTATTTCATAATGTCCAGCTAACGTTCCCTGGACACAGCCACAAATTCTGTTAGAAGAAACATTTTCTTCCAGTGATGGTCCTAGGTCCCTCTGAAAGTGGAGGATGTCAGATTGGTCCAGAATAAGATGGTCTATACAGAAGTCCCAACTGATTGAACCAACATGTGGGAAAGGCAAGGTGGTTACATCCAGTAAGTTGTCTTTAAAGAATCACCTCTCCTTCTTCAATAAATTTATCCTAAGGGGAGACGTTCTCATAAATGTGACAAAATATGAGCATTGTCACTGAGGCACCATTTTTCATGGAAAATACCTCAAAGCTGTTTGGGGAAGAAGCTGCTCCCTCCTGGGTTCCAGAATGAACACACCGGCTAACCTGCCAGGGTCGTGGGGCATTAGCAAGACATAGACTGTGTGGTTGGAAATCACTGAGACCCACATGGCATTTGTCACTGCATTGTCACCTCACCCTGACAGCTATGAAAATGGAAATAGTAGTTCGCATAGTTAGACTAAGAACGTACGTCTCAGAGGCTGTTCTTGGTGTAAACACGCAAGCTTGGGCAACAGAAGACGCTTATAAAAAAAAAAGTCGCTTAAAGTTGTATCGATATATTTACACTATGCTTTGAAACCTCTGTCTCTGTCCCCTGATTCCTGAGGGACATTAGCCCTTCCTGATAAAAGAACTTTACTGGCAGGATTTTCAAATCGCTGTGGGAAAGTATTTTCTTGCAAGATATTTTGGAGATAGAAGTAACTGTGTCCTAGGGATACTTTTCCTCTTTACGCCCTTCTGGAAAGAACGTCCAGGTCACCTCACCTGCCTGTCCAGAGGTGGTGAGAAGCATCACAGGGTGGCGAGCTCATGATCCCTAAAAGGAAGATGCGAAATCAGACTAGAACAGGGAAGGGAAGCAGCGTGCTTTTCTTCAACATAAGATTTCCTTCCCTGAAGCATCCCGGCAGACTGTCAGACACTGGGCGCCTTGCCAAAGGTCAGAAAAGGGTCCAAAACGTATAATTTTAGCCTTTTCAGATGGTCATTTCTGTCTCTGGGACGTTACATACTGTCGCACCACAGTTGCAGAACGCTCACGGCGGGGTGGGGAGGCCCTAGCCTTTCTGTCTCCAGGCAGGGTGGTTCCCAAAGACTAAACAACCATCAGTGCCTTCGAGACCTCCTGTGTCATCATGCTGCCACTCCAGTATCACAGCAGCGGCACCTGGCTTCCCTTCCCAAGAGCAGCAAGGCCCTGGCAAAGCCATCCACCCGCCCTGGCCTTAGATTCCTCAGTGCAGACAGCGGGAGGCGGGGTTTGCTCACCTGTGCCAGCTCTGATTTGGAGGTGGCAGCGGGCAGTGTCCTGTGGAGATGGTCTGAGGCACAGCCCAGGCTCAGGTTGCTGGTAAACAAAGGCAGGAGCAGAGAGAGAAACAGTGCCTGTGTCTTCCTCAGTCACCAGGAAGAGGTCCCCATGCTCAGAGCTGGCCTACTGAGGTGGGGCTAGTAGCAGAAGGGCCCTGGGCCTCAGAAGAGCTTTGAACTGGGCTCAACCCCTCTCTCCCTCTCCAAAGGTGGACTCTCAGGCAGGACCTCATGGCCGCCTCTCCTGTGGCAGAAGCTGCAGTGGCCCCTGTGTATCCTTCCCCTGCCTGTCTGTGATGATGGAGTCCTACCAGGAGCTCTTGAGACCTGCCAGGAGATGTCCTCAGCCTCAGCCCTTGTCCTGCCTGGAAGGGTGGGGAAACAGACCCACATGGGAGCAGTTCTCTGTTGACACTGAGCTGGGTCAGCAGGTGCATGTCCCAGCATCCTCGTCTCTTGGTAGGGGACAACTCTGAGACAGGTGCTGTGGACGCCTGAGGTCCTCTGTGGGCTGAGCCCAGGTGCCTTGCAGGGACCCCCATTGATGCCCCATCACTGCCCTGCCCTACGTCCGCCCCCCGCAGGTGCTCCTGGGATCAACTCACACATAAACTCTTCGTGTTTGAAGGCTTGTCTCAGGTTCTGCCCCCCAGGAAGTGCAGCCGAGACACAGATCTGGGGACTAGAGGGCTCCGGGGAAAGTCCTTGTCTCCCACAGCATCTGCCACCGTAGGCTGCCGCCGAACCCCGTCACTGGAGGGTTGTGTGGCTCAGATATCAACGTCTGGTCTTAGGATCCGGCAACCCCACTTCTCAGAAGATACATCCCCAAACTGAAAGCAGGGACTTGAACAGATAGGCACACCCACATTCATAGCAGCGCTATTCACAACAGCCAGAAAGGCAGAGGCAACCCCAGTGCCCACAGCAGATAGAGACAAGCAGAGTGTGGCACACACAAATGACAGGGCCCACGTGTTATTCAGCTTCCCAAAAGGAAGAGACCTCTTGTTCTTGAGGACATGATGTTCCGTGAAATGAGCCAGGCACAGAAAGACAAAGTCACGGGGCTCCCAGAGGCAGGAAGCACAACGCGGGGCCTATGGCAGGGAGGAAGGGCAGAGAGTGTTTCATGGGTGAGAGTTTCATTTTGGGATGCCAGACAGTGGTGATGGCCGCACAGCAGTGTGATGCTCTCGAGACCACTGAACTGTCCACTGCAGATGGTTCAGACAGTTGACTTCCTTATGTGTATTTCATCACGTTTGAAAATAAAAATCTAAGGTTTTTTATTAGAAAACCTTAGGTTTTTATTTTCTAATAAAAAGGCTGAGATCTGAAAATAGCTAAACGCAGCAGGAGACATCACATCAGTGCTTTCTCCCTGCTCACCAGGGAGCACGTTCGTACGTGGCACGTCCAGGAGACTGGTGGCCACGCACCAATCCAGGGATATCAAGCACTCGCCCTCTCACCCCCCAAGCCCACTCCCAGCCCACTGCCGTGCTCACGCCCACCAGGGCTTGACACGGCTTAAGGCTCTGTTTCCAAATATTGAAGACGCACGTGTGACCTTCAAAATTCCAGCTGCACCAGGACCGTGGCAGATCATCTTCTCGTTAACGCAGTCACTCCCCCCTGACCTCTCGCTCCCTGGTTCTTTCTCTAAGTGGACACCTCCATCTAATTGACTCACTTTAGAAGCACTCTCCACGTCTCTGATACGAATGGAAAGCCGATAGTGGGGGCCACAGGGGGAGAGTAACCAACTAAATCAATGGGAAATGAATAAATGCCATGAGAATGAAACAGGGCTTATTAGCATCCAACCAGACACCGTGGCTGCCTGAAGCCCAGAGTTACCTCTCTTTGTTAAGAACGGAGGTCGGCAAGAGGGAAGAGAGAAGGAAAGACAAGACAGGCTGGTCAGCGAGGTTTCCATCAGATAGTCGGAAATCTTGAATGAGGAGCGAAAGGAAATAACTTTCTGCATTTTTGACCCGATCCCCTTGAACACAAGGCCTGGCGTCCTGCCGAAAGCATCTTAGGAATGCCCAGCAGAATGTGACTCAGAACTCAGGAGACACTGGTCTTCAGCAAGAGCCTCACACAGGCTTTAACTTCCCTGCCAACTCTGTTCAATTGGTGGTGGCCTGGGGCCACACACACTGTGTGATTTGACTCCCTGTCTGGCTCCAGCAGAAAAAACACTGTGATCGATTAGCAATGTCTGCCACAGAAACAGGACGGGGCCGCAGAACACATCCCACACCCTTGACATCCCCAAATGAGAATGCTCTGACTCCCCAAAAGGCTCTAGTGGTCCGACCCAGCCCTCCTCTGCAAGGTCATGACAGGCCAACCCTTCCTATCTCAAAATGCTCACTTAGGCAGCTATTTTAAAACTGTGTCTGCGAGCATCGCTGCTTGCTCCTTCTAACGGTGCAGGGAGGCAAGGCTTACAATCCTTGTTTGCCACCAAGATGGAAACAGCTCAAAGTTAGGTGACCTGCCCAGGGTCGCAAGGCCAGGAACTGCAGAGCAGCAGCTCCCACCCGGCCCCCTGGCTCCATGCCGAATGCCCTGCCCCTCTACTCCTCGGCCGGGCACCGCTGGGGGACTGGCCCCTGGAACCAGTGACCCAAACACTACAGCAACTGGGTCTGGAGGAGACGCTGATGTGTGTGTGTCCTGCCTCGTCCTGGAGCAGTGGCTGTATCATCCGAGTAGACACAACAAACTTTTAATAACTCTACACAGCTCACGAAGCCAGAAGTGTATTTTTACTCTGAGTCATTCATTTATTTGTTAATAGGGTCCATATATGAACAGACTGGAGCCCCTGGAGACACCCTGGGGCCGCTGAGCCAGCTAGAGACGCTCGCGCGCCTGGAAGAGCTGTGGGTACTGTCTGGGCAGGGGCCCCGGGAGGCCTGAGCCCTGTGGGCTTGGGAGGGGGCAGCCTCACGCTGGGCACACGGGCCTCTGCAGATCTGCCCAGCTCCACCGCCTGTGAGCCCATGGACCTGCCCGCAGGGCTGTGTGGCCACAGCTTACCCATCTGTGAAATGGGAACAGCAACGCCAGCCTCCCGGGAAGATGAGTCATGATGACGTCTGCACTGAGCAGTCCCCGGATGTCATCTGCAATGGTCATAGGCTGCCAGCAGTGACTGACCGGCAGTGACAGGCACAGACAAAGGGATTTGTTCCTCAAACACAAACTGCATGAGCTGAGCACCTACTATGTGCCAGGCCCTTACTGTATGTTGGGGGAGTGGGAGGTGGAAGCAGTGTGAATGCAGCTTCTCTGCAGATGAGGGCAGGTGTGAGCAGGAGCTCTGCCGCGGGGACGCTGGCAGGATCTGCCACAGCTGAGCGGCACACCCCCCCTGCCCGCAGCTCCTTTTCTGAATACATGCCCTGTAGAGAGGAGGGCTTATGTTCTCCAACAAGAATGCTCAGAGCATGTCTGCTCACAACAGTCAAGAAATTCAAACGGCTAGAGCCTCTGCCAACAGAATGGATGCACAAAGGGGGTGGTGCTCACAGGGGGAATGCTGGGCTGCGAACCACTGCCGGACAGACCACGTGGAGGGGGCGCACAACCCTGAGGTCGAGGGTCAGAGCTGGATCCAAGGAGCACACCTGTCCCGTCCCATTCATTCAATACTACAGAAAAACTATCTAAGGTGATGGAAGTCAGAGGAACTGCGACCTCTGGGGTGTGTGCATTGGCGGGGGTAGGGGTGGGGTGAGTAGTCTTGACTGGGAAAGGCCCAGTGTGTGTGTGTGTGTGTGTGTGTGGAGTGTGGGGGTGGGGAGAACAGCATTTGAGTCCCCAAGCCCCATTCTGATCTTAATATTTGATTAAAGGAGCTGACAGATGGTCGAGCCAGTTTCTACTGGGCTGTTAACACCCTTAACCATCCATGAAAATGACCTGTAAATGCACGGATTGGACAATTAGCTTGGTGTGTATATCCGTACTATCATTGACAGAGGGGACTTTCAGGGATGATGGAAAATCCCACAGGTTGAGGGTGGCAGCGGCCCATGGTCTGAGTGGGGACCATGAAGGAGTATTTGAATGTAAAAATTTGCATATGTTGTGCTTTATAAAAAGATACGAAGAGTAGAAAGTATGTAAGAGGCTCCCTAGGGACCCCAGGGCTGCAAACTCAGAAGTTCACTGGGGCCAGGGAGATTTTTTAAAATGACTAAAGTGGGCCAAGTATAAACAGTAGCTATTTGGCTCCTCACATTGTTACTAGATATAAAGTCTGCCTGGACAGAGTGTGTTTAAAAATATTATTGAACTAAATTAAACCCCAGGCTTGGTTGGTTGTCCCCTCTCATGGGCTGCACATCTGAGTCCTCTGAAGCCACATTGGCACAGCCACAGGCAAGAAAGCAGATGATCAGAGTGTCGGGAGTGGGCAGCTTTCAACCGTGCAGAACGGCCCACAGACTGAAGTGGAAAGACCCGGCTGGGAGAGTAAGAACCCACTCCTGGTTCCATCTGGAAGCCCTCAGAATTCCTGGGTGCACCCTTTGACCTCCAGCGATGCCTCAGCTTCCTTATCACATGTATCATGAGGCTTTGGGGTTACCCACTCGGGTGCAGAAACTCCATCCCCTCGGGCTGTACCACTCATGGTAGGGACTCAGCAAGTATCACTTGGTCATATTATTACTAATGAGTCAATCAATCGTTCTAGACCCTATCAAACGGTTGCTATGACAACACAGTGAGCCGAGGACCCAGGAGCCATCTGTCAGCGATGCTGGTGCGACTTTGAGTTCAGACCCCTGAACAAGAAACAGCCCCTCTCTCCAAGGTGGGAGGTCATGTGAAGCCATGGGGGGGGGTCCAAAATCAGTCCCCAGAAACCTTGTTTTCTACATACCAAACTAATTATCCAATCTGCATTTACAGGTAATTTTCATGGATGTATTTAGTTAGGACTCTCTAGGTTGGGGGTGACAACTGCCCAGTAGAAATTGGCTCAACAATCTGTCAGCTCCTTTAATCAAATATTAAGATCAGGATGGGGCTCAGGGACTCAAATGCTGTTCTCCCCCCCCCCCAAACACACACACACACACACACACACTTTTTCCTTCCAAGCAAAGTAAGAAACCTCCAAACTGAGATGTCTTTAGAGGACAGCAGGGTGGAGCCTCCCCACATCCCCTCTGCCCACCTGTGGCCTTTCTACAGAGAGTGAGGCTGCCACCTGCTCTGGGGGGAGGGCCCAGAAGACTCCAGTGTCTGAGGCTGGACCAATCGCTGTGGCCAGGGCTGGAGTCTGATGGATGCTCAGCGCAGGGGTCTCCTGTACACCTGATGGAGTGTGTGCGTGTGTGTGTTTCTTCATAGATTAACCCAACTGTCTGCATGACTTAAGTTTATAGCTCCAGAAAGGTGCCGAATGAGTGGGAGAACCAAGAAGAGAGTAGAAAGACTATACATTGGAGAGGGAGGAGGGGGAGGAAGGGAGAATGAAAAGAGGAAAGAAATAGGTGGGGGAAAGAGGAGGAAGAGGCAGAGGAGAGGTGGCCCCAGGCAGTAGCTCATTGTTGTTCACCAGGCCTTTCAGTTCTTCAGTTCGCCACCTCTGCCTCTCAACCACGGTCCTGCCAGGACTCTCCAGATGAGACAAACAGGTTTCAGAGAGGCAGGAGCTTGCCGCCATTCTGCGCCCCGGGAGGAGGAAGAGGAAGGAATCAACTCCTGCCCGGGCCCTCCCGGGACCTGGTGCCCTCTCTCGGGGCACATCTGTTCCCCACAGTTTAGTGAGGATTTTCCTTTAAGTTGACTTAACTTTCCTTTACTTCAATAATTTTAAAAAGTAAGCTTTAAAGCCCTTCTGTAAATGGAAAGCCACTCTCTCTGGATAAGGAGAAAGTAGCTAACAGCAAGCTCAGTAAAAACAAAGCAGAGTCATTAGACCCTGTCCAGACTTCGCTCATGCCCCAGGCCTCCATCTGTTTGTTAAAAGAGAAGATTAGCAGGTGTTAGAGAGAAGTGAGGCAGACAGACACCAAGCCCAGACTCTCCTTGATGTAATCAGGTGGTGGGCAAGGGAAGGGACACCAGGAAAGCTTCTCACCCGGTGACTCAAAGCTAAGTGGCCCTGCAGCCCTGCACCGCCTGGAGTCAGGAAGGAAAAGCACGTTCATTGCAGCTGTGTGTTCTTTTGGAGGCGCCCTTCATCCACGGCAAGCGTCTTTAGCCTCCCTCATCCTCGGGGATAGAAAGTTCCTTTCTGAAACTACCGTGTCTGAATTTCCACTTTTAAGAGAATGGAAGAAAATTACCGTCCCTATTTGTCTTTGGAACATTTCCTCCCCCTGGCAAGGAAAAAATTGAGAAAAGCCAACCCAAAGTCCCTTTTCTTTGCAGTTTTTTTTTTTGGGGGGGGGCCAGGGCTGGGCTTGAACCCACCACCTCTGGCATATGGGGCCAGCGCCCTACCCCTTTGAGCCACAGGCGCCGCCCCAAAGTCCCTTTTCAATGAGATGAGAAGACACCTATGAGCCTGGGTGGCACAGTTGTGTAGGCGAAGCTGAAAGAGACCCCAGAAACGGTCTGAGGAGGGGACCCCACGCGCTGCAAGCCCCCCTACTGGTCTCACTGTCGTTCCCTAATTAAACAACATGCATCTCCAGGTGGCCAGGCCCACTGGCCTCCCAGCACAAGAGCAAATGTCATAGAAAGGCACGCCCCTTCCCGCAGCTGCACCCACCTCCCCCCAGCTCGCTTTGCTGTCCAGAGACAACCACGTCTGGTTCTTTAAGTCTTTCTTCTAAAATGCACGTGGCTATTTCCAATGTGTCTATATTGCCGTTTCTTGCTCATCAATTTCAGACCTCAACTACTGGCTTGTATTAAATGAGGGCTTTAGTTCATCTACCTACCTCTCTTCCCCACACTCTCCTAATGGAATTATATTGTTGTTTTCCATGAAACTGGCCATGTTTTCCTTCCTGTGGCCGTAACACTATGATTCATTCTGAGACAAGTAAAGTTCAATCATCTTATTTACTTTCTTGTATAATTTCTTTTCCTTGAGTTTCATAGCTGCCTCAAGGTTTTTATATATATATATATATATACTTTTCTCTTTTAAAGATTATTTCTAAAAATCCAAATGGTACTAGTTAACATGTGTATCATTCGGATAAAACGTGTTGTTTTATAAACGTGAGACTATGTTTCTGAAAGACTATTACAATTTTCCTTCAGGAAAAATACAGATTTAAGGGAAAATAATAATTAAATAAGAGCACAGAGATCATGACCCCGTAGGAAAGTGTGTGAAAGTCCCACACAGGTGACAAACCTGTGAGAGGAGTGACCTGGAGGTGATGGCAGGGGTGCTCCGGGCAGGAGGAGGAGCCACGCACAGGTGTGGGGTTCGGAGCAGGGCCAGCGCAGGCCCATGAGGAACCGGGTGCACATTGGGCGAATGAGGGCCTAACTTTTCCAGAAAGCCAGTGGAGGCCAGGAGAGGCAGACACCTCCCTTCTTCCTGGTAATGGGCTCACCTTGGTCCATATCTTTGGAACCAAAGTCTCTTGTGAGTGAAGAAAGGAGAGCGCTGTGTCTTCTTGCACACAGAACGGAGTTACATCACAGAGAAGATCCTAGGGCTTCCCGTCCCCCATGGGCTCCAGCATCCCTGGTTCTTCTGCACCTCATTCCGGGCGTCCTCACTCCGCAGGATGGACCCAGCTCCTGCACTACAGCATCTGGCGCCCTGAACCTGGATCCAGAGAAAACAGGGGCATCTGGTGGGCCCGGGCAGTGCAGTTGTGTGCAGGCAGGTGGGTGCAAGGTAGAAAAAGGGAAATAGTAAGCCTATCACAATGTAATACAAGTTTCCAAATAGACTTAACTATACAAAGTATTTTTTTAATATATAAGTCTTAGGAATTCATATTTTATAGGGGAAGAAGATTGTAAAATGTAAACCTGTGGTCAGAAAAATCCAATATGTGGGCTGTCCCACAGGGTAAACAACCTGTTTCCTCAATAAATAAATCAAAAAAATGAGAAAGATGGCAGAGGGGAGAAAACGAAGGAGGAAGAGGAAAAGGAGGAAAGAGGGGCGGGGGGGAAGAACCACAAATTCAAAGCAGCCTCCGAGAAACAGAGCCCAACAAAACACAGATTTTGCTCAGATTCTGACTCAAAGAAGGCAATTCCAAAAAAAAAAGGAGAAAATAGGTGATGTTGTATGACATTTGGAGATTTCTTGTCAAATTGTGATCAGGGTAGTGTGGCTTTTTTAGAGAATCTTTTACATTTTAGACATAGATCCTGGAAAGTTTTAAGGCTGACACGCTCTGTAGCGCACAACCCATTTGCAAACCATCAAGACTGGCACTGAGCCGGCGCTGCCTGGAGCTTGGTGGGGACGTTGAGGAACACTCTCTCCTCTTGTGTGTGTTAAACTTTTCATCATAAAATCTTTGACATGATTCAGATTTTATGAACAAATAAAATCTATTTTATTAGAAGTCCCGCCTAAATGATATTCCCCTAAAATGTGGGGAGACCGGTCCTCAAAAATGTTTTCCAAGCAGCCTTTCTCGGGACAGACTCAAATTGATTCTTGTTGCTCACACAGCCAGGGAGGCGGCTCCTTGTCCTGAGGCTGGGGGATGCTGCTCCTGGGCTGGGGGAGGTGCAGGTTGCCTGCTTCACAGTTCTGTGATTGGGAACCAGACATGGGCCTTTTTCCGGCTTGGGAGCTCATTTATTTTTGGCAAAAGGCAACATCTCCTTTCCAAGCTGGGAAGGGAGATTTTAAAGGGTTTAAAACCCAACTCCAAAACTTCATTGGACATCAAACAGCTTCTCTGAAACAAGGTTTTGATGAGTTAAGAGCAAATGAATCAGAAACACATGGATTAAATTCTCCTTAAAATCTGCATGAGTTTAAAACTGAAGGATAAAGGGGCTTGGCAAATATCCTTCCAGTTTTACCAAACCCCAAGCATTTTACAAAACAGTGAGACTGTCAGTGAATCCCCAGTGCAGCTGGACTCATGCAGCGCTAATAGCAGGCTTACAGGCAGGCTCCGACTGCACGGGCTCAGAACACCATGCCTGGGCAGGTGACAAACACAGGTCCCCTTCGACAGGCCAAAATGCTGTGAGCTGAAAACTCCAGCTAATGGTGCCATGACGAGGTTCTGGCCTCTATAACCTCCCCTGCTCTTCCTGAATGCATGTAACTGCATTAAGGGAATCGAATCGCAGAAGGCTGTGCTTCCATTCTGTTCAGCTCTCCACCTGTGATTGGAGACACCCTCCAAAATCGCCCTGCAGCCCCTGATGGGAAACCAAAATGAGTCCTCCCAAAAGAAAGTGTAGAGGTGAGGCCCGTCTCAGGCTCTGGACTAAAGAGTAGCACATGTTCTTTCAGAACGGAGGCCTGGACTCCCGAGGGAGTGTGTGTGGCCAGGCACGTGCCTCTGTGCTCACATGGCACAGCCCACGGCTTTGGGGCATCACTGAAGCCAACTCCCTTGTAGTATCGGTGAGGAAATGGAGCCCAGACAGCCCAGGGACCTGTGGGGGCTCGCTCGTCAGCGTGAGCAGCAGCACTGGCTGCACACGGAGAGCACATGTGCACAAGTCCAAGGCAACATTCTGGAGTGAGACTGACAGTCCTTGTGGATGTGTCCCTGGGGTTGTGCAGAAAGGCACTGGTGGCCCACACATTACCAGAATCAGTGCCAGCTCTTTGCTCCGCCTTGTCCGTGCTCTCTAAATGTTAGTGCCCACGTAGCCACACGTACCGAGGGCCTGCTACACAGGCAGATGAGAAAACCGTGAGGGAACGGGGTCTGCTGCCAACCCGCCCCAGGCTGCCCCCGTAAGAGCTGTGTGACGTTGGGCAAACTCTTCCACCTCTCTGTGGCCAACTAGCTCATGTGTGAACCAAGGATGCTCATGGTGCCCCTCTCAGAGGGCCGTTACAGGGACAGTGTGAGTTTACACATGTGAGAATTGCAGCAGAAAGTGGTCTTGTTAGATGACCAGCCAGTCACTGCAGATAAATGAGCTCGTCCCGTCTAATCCTAACCCCTTCTTGTTGTCATTGGCCCCACCTGAGGGATGAGAAATCTGAGGCTCCAAGAGGCTGAATAACTTGGTAACAAGGAGCAGAGCCAGGCTGCCAGTCCAGATGGGGCTAGATTCAGGGCCATGTTGAGCCTAGAAGGTGTCTCTTTTTTGAGGCATACGACTCGGCAAGCAGGGACCCAGCAACAGTCAGCTCAGCCCCTCTGCCAGTGTCTGGTGCAGCGAACAAGCTACAGAACTAAACACCAGGGCCCTGTCCAAAGCCAGGCAGAGGGAGGTGGCGGCTCCCACCCCAGAGTGCTGGCAAGAGCCCTATTCTGAGTCTGGCTCTGCCAACTCCCAAGTAGGCAAGCTCGAGCAAGTGAATTCAGTGATCCTTGGTTCCCTCATCTGTAAAATGGGCCCGGTGTTAGCATTTGAATCACAGGGCTGGGAAAAACAAGTGGCAGAAGGCCTGTAACGCTGCTGCTTGGCAGGGTGCCCAGCACATGCTAATTGCCCATAACTGAGCACGCTTGTGACTATGTTGTCACTTGTGGACACCCAGCCTCCACCTCCAGAAGTACAAAATTTCTCCATAACACCAAGTCCTGCAGACCCACATTCCTTTCTACAGCTCATCTCCACTGCACACCTCAGCAGCCAGCAGGTGCGCACAGAGCTGGGCAGGACCAAGGCACAGAAATGCAAAGACCCGCCTGAGCATCTCCACAAACGCACCTGTGTGGGCCTCTCTGGGCGGTGTCCCGGGTTTTTGGCAAGTTGTCACATCCGTGGACATGCAAGTGCCTACATCTTGTCACTCTTGGAGATGTGAGACCGAACGGATCACTCTAAGATGTCACCAGCAACAGGGAACATAGATGGGTCATGTTTCCCCCCAGCCTGACGGATATGGACTTAACTCACTTCAATCTCAGCTTTTTCATCTGCAAAACAGAGCCCCAAATACCTGCTGCTGCAGGGTAGTACCAGGAATACAGTAAGTGCTCGATAACTGCCACCGCACCACCGGACACTCCTCCAATCCCCAGATCCCACTGAAAGGCAAGAAAAGGGCAGATTCGAACCATAAGCAACAGGCAAGGGAGGCGTCATCCCCTGGGCTTGCGGAAGATGAAAAGAATTGCTTCACCACATCAGATCACAAACCTACTACATTTTTAAATGCAAAGAAGGGGCCTGGGCCCTTTGAAGCCAACGTAAATACAACAGTTTAACAGCTTATTTTAACTATCCAATGGGAACCGAGTTAAATGGACGCACATTGCCAGCAATCTCTTTTGCAACATGGTATTTGTTAGAAATCAGGATTTTACTTAACTAAATGTTTTGCGGTTGCCTCCGCTTTGTCTCTTAACGGGGTTGTCTTTATGTGAGTTTTCTTTGGCTTCCCAATAGAAGAGTAACAGATTCCTTTTGAAGTTTTTTATTGATGAATGAGCCGCTATAAATAACCCTTCATGGCAGCCGCCCGATCTCTGAAGTTGACTCTGGAATCATAGTAGCAGAGGGAATGAAGGGTAATTTACAGCAGCGTGTCATGAAATAGTTTAATGGGCTTCATACTGTTTAACTTAATCTTTACAGATGTAAAAACAGAAATACAATCATTTTAACAACTATTATTACATATTGCTTTGCTAGTGAAAACCAAGGGTTGGGAAGCTCCAAGAGGCACTGATTTGAGACTTAGGGGGTGGGTATGAGTGGGGAGCAGCAGAGGATGCTGGAGGCTGGCATCCTTGATTTGGAGGCAGGTCAACAGTCAGAGTTGGAGATTCTCGATCCCCCCAATGTCTCCTCCTGCCTCTCTGTTTGACCACACACGCGCATCACAATCGCATGGTCATCCAGAGGCGACTTCTCTGGGCCGATTTCAGGCGCAGCTCCTCGGTATGAATTATGGGCCCCATAGAGAATTTCTGTTGCTGGGAAAGACAACCACTCACTCTTAAGGGAGCTCGAAGGACTTTTCCTGTTTCCCACAGTCCCCAGCTGCCACCCACCTCCTTGTTCCTAGCCCATCCCCCCCATGTCCATCACCCCTGCTTCCAGGGAGCACCCTCCCCACCAAAGGGGAAAGAGACACTGCTCAGTCAAAAACCTATAAATCCAGAGGTGGAGGCTGCAGTTTGAAAGCTCTCCTTGGCCCTCTCTGGGAAGTCAGCCCCAGGCCTTGTCCACAGAGGTGTAAATACTGCCCCCTCTTTGATGCATCAGGGGAGTCCAGAGCTGAGAAATGCTGTCTGGCTATCTGCTATCTCGGCTGGCACATTTCTCAGGAGCTGCAGGCCCAAGCCTGCTGCTCCTCTGGACTGGGCCCTGGCACACTCCTCTCCCCCACACTAACTATATAATTTCATGCTTTTCTCCTCTCTGCCCCTCAGCAGGGTTCTCCCCAATAAAACAGGGAGATTGTCTGAATTCTGAACCATTTGCTAAATGACAGACTTGGGCAAAGAGAAGCCAAAACTTTTACTATAAAAGCTCAGTTGAAGACTGTGAGAATAGTCAGTGGTAGCTCTGGACCACCGCAGTCCAGCCCAGATAAGTGTGGGCAGACTCCTCTAAGACCTAATACCTGGAGGAGCAAAGTGGGACTGTGCCCCTGAGGGCAGCTCCCTCCCTCAGGGAAGAGAGCCAGGCCAGTCCCAGGGTGGAGTTAACTCTGTCCCTGTTTACCAATCACATAAGCCTCCCCACTCCAGGGCTGAGTGATGGAGGGGTGGGCGGGGACTCCACGAGGAAAGAGGCATCGGGACAGAGACAGGAACACGGGGAGGGAGGAAGGTGCCTTCATAAGAGGATGTATCCATACCACAAATATTTGTCTATCATACACCAAGAAGTTGGTTATAATAAGCTGTGGGACTTTTACTCCAGCAGGTGATGCTGGAATACAGGAAAATTTTACCCCATCACAAGTATTTGGGGGTGCCTACTGTGTGGCAGGCATTAAGCTGGACACTGTGGGAAAAGCAGGGAGCAGGGACAATGATCTGCCCTTTGCCTTTGCAGAGCTTATTGAACCATGGGGGGAGACAGATGCAGGACTTATTACTGAGTGAATAGTTACTTAGCCACCATTGTGACGAGTATTATAAAGAACTGGAGAATTCTATAAACATACATGATGGGCAGCCAATAGGACACTGACGCTGCGATGTCCCATTCAGTAGCCGCTGGACAGGCAGCACTCTTGAGCCCACAAAAATGGGGCTTCCTAAGTTGAGATGTGCTATGAGTGCAAACTATAAATTAGATTTCACCGACTCGGTACCAAACAAAAAAGTGAAACATCTCATTGATTCGTTATATTAAATTAGTTGATGAAATGATAATATTTTGGATGGTGTACTTAAATATGTTACTAAAATTAATTTCACCTGTTTGTTTTTACAGTTTTTAATGTGGCTACTAAAAATGTTTAAATTGCATTTTTGGCTCACTGGTCCACAAGGTCCAAAAAGGCACCCAAATAAGAGGTGATATGTGCCTTTTAGCTGGAAAGTCCCAAAGCAAACTGGGACTTGTGCCATTAGCTGCACTCGTTCAGTGTTGAGATCTCAGAAAGAGGTAATCTACAAGGTTTCTCAAACCTAAACACTATTGACACTTTGAACCAGAAATTTTCTGTTATGAGGGGCAGTCCTGTGCCCAGTGGCACCCCTCCCCCTGTTGTGATAGCCAAAGACATCTATAGACATTGCCAACTGCCCACTTTAGGACTACTGTACTAGACTAGGGCCAGAATCCATGAGATGAAAGTCTCTTACCCACAACTGTGCACTGGCATCACTGGCCAAGCAGGGACCCACCCCAGGCCAAATATGTCAGAATCTCTGGGGTCAGGGTGCAGGTATCATATAATATGTTGTTAAGCTTCTTAGATGGCCCTGATGTGCAATCCATATTGAGGACCTCTGTTTATGATGCTGTGTGAGAAGAGGGTGTGTTTCCCTACTTGGCTCTTTTCTTTTTATGGGGTGAGCAGTTAAGTGTTGGTCCTGTATGCTGCCACTTTCACATCTTGTTAGATGATACAGAAAAGTGGCTATGAACTGAGACAGTTATCTACCTAGGTGTGATATTTTGCCAAAGACTGGCTTTGCAACCAATGTAAGCTACTAATAAAAGACCACTAGTGAAATGGACAAACTAATGCCTATTTCTGAGGCTTCTTTGAAGATTAAAGAGATGATGCATATAAAGACCTCAGCACAGATCTTAACACACAGCCATTATTGTCATCATCACCATCATCACCATCACTACAATCATCATCACCATCTCCTTCACTGTCACCACCACATCATCACCACCATCACCATCATCATAACCATCATCATGGCCACCACTACCATAATCATCATCACCACCATCATCACCACCATCATCACCACCTCCTTCACTATCATCACCACCATCACCATTATCATAACCATCGTCACCACTATCATCACCCCCATCATCACCACCTCCTTCACTATCATCACCACCATCACCATCATCATAACCATCATCATCACCACCATCATCACCACCTCCTTCACTATCATCACCACCATCACCATCATCATAACCATCATCATCACCACCATTATTACCGTAACCATAATCACCACCATCATCACCACCTCCTTCACTATCATCACCACCATCACCATCATCATAACCATCATCATCACCACCATTACCATAACCATCACCACTATCATCACCACCATCATCACCACCTCCTTCACTATCACCACCACATCATCACCACCATCACTATCATCAGTATCACCATCATCATAACCATCATCATGACCACCACTACCATAATCATCATCACCACCATCATCACCACCTCCTTCACTATCATCACCACCATCACCATCATCATAACCATCATCACCACTATCATCACCACCTCCTTCACTATCATCATAACCATCATCATGACCACCACTACCATAATCATCATCACCACCATCATCACCACCTCCTTCACTATCATCACCACCATCACCATCATCATAACCATCATCATCACCACCATTACCATAACCATCACCACTATCATCACCACCATCATCACCACCTCCTTCACTATCACCACCACATCATCACCACCATCACTATCATCAGTATCACCATCATCATAACCATCATCATGACCACCACTACCATAATCATCATCACCACCTCCTTCACTATCATCACTATGTCATCATCACCATAATCAGTATCACCATCATCATATCACCACCATCATCACTATCATGATCGTTACCATCATCACCACCAAACTCACTATCACCATCATCATCATCATCATTACCAGCATCATTGCCACCACTACCATCATCACCACCTCCTTCACTATAACCACCACATCATCACCATCACCATAATCAGTATCACCATCATAACCATCATCATCACCACCATCTTCACCATCATCACCACCTCCTTCATTATCACCACCACATCATCATCATTACCATCACCACTATCACCATCACCATCATCACTGGTGTGTGGTGATGGTGACCCCTCTGTGTGTGCCTCAAATCACCATCATCATCACCACCACCATCCTCACTATCACCACCACCACATCATCATCACTGCCATTATCACTATCATCACCACCTCCTTCACTATCACCTCCACATCATCATCGTCACCACTATCACCATCATCATCACCATCATGATCGTTACCATCATCACCACCACCCTCACTATCACCATCATCATCATGATCATTGCCATCATCATTGCCACCACCACCATCACCATCATCATCACCTCCTTCACTATCCCCACCACATCATCATCACCATCACCACTATCACATCATCACCATCACAATCACCATCATTATCACCATCGTGACCATCATCATCACCATCACCATCACCATTATCATCATCACCATATTTTTATTGTCTCCCTTATCTCAGGCTGTCTGTGGACAAGACCTGTATGTCACTTACAGATGTATTGCCCACACTTAGCGGGGTTCCCGGCATTTGTTTAATAAACTGCCATTGCTTCTCACACATTGGACATACTGATGTTCAACACAAGTTTTGCTTCATCCACTCACTCAAAAACTGTACATTAAGCACTTTCCAGAGCATGTCCTGATCTGAAAAGAGGAAGAAGCTCCAGTGCCTGCTCACATCTTCCTAGAGGAAACAAATGTACAAGTAGCTGCCACTAATACTGTAGGTTGGGTTAGAATCCACTTCTCCATAGAATAACCAATCATTTCAGCTTGCCCAGGACAGAGGGATCTCCTGGGACCCAGACATTCAGTTCTAAGCCTGGGAAAGACCCGGGCAAACTGGGATGAGTTGACCACTCCACTTCCCTGGCCCCTAAGGACTGGTAGAGTGCTCTCATGGGTGCCCCTGTGGGATGCTGCTCTTAACACGAGGAGGAATGAAGCCACAGTGGACAGAGGTGCCATGCAGGGGCCAGAGGATCTGGATCAAACTCCAGCTCTGCCACTTTTAGCTCCCAGAACTTGGGCAAGCAACTGAGCTCTTTAACCCTCAGTTTCCCCATCTATAAATGAGGGAAAACGATTTTCCCTAACTATCAGGGACTCTGGGAAAATGAACAACTTAATGATACTCTATATGTGAAGTACTTAGAACAGTCCCAAACAGGGACCAAGTAATCCAAAGTATTCAAGTTACTACTAGTCCCTCCTAGATCTTATCATTCTTATTGGTTTTAGTTTTACTGCAACCTCCCTTTCATTTACGCAGAAAGAATTTACACAGGAGCACATAGCACAGAACTTCTGCAAAGACTGCAGGAGTCTCGGCTGGGCTTCCAGGGGTGACTGCCCACTAGACTGCAGAGCTGAGGACCTAGGAAACTGCAGAGGCTTCAAATCAAAAAGCAGCTGCTATAGAGTGAGGCTCTAGGGCCACCTCCACCTCCCTCAGCTGCAAAGATAGCACGCCAACCCCTCCCCGGGCGGGCGCAGGCCTCATGCTAGTACCCAGAAACAAGCAGGGTTTCTTTCCATCTTATATTAGGAGGGTAGGCTTTAAAGCATGAGAATCTATCAGAGATTGGAGAGATTTAAAAGTTTTCTAGTAACCAGAGTACATTATCAGGTGGGCGCACCAGTGGGTTCCCTTCTCATTGGAATAGAAGCCCCCAAAGGGCAGGATGTGAGTCTGATTTATTTATATTATATTCCTGTGTAATGCACTCTGAAGGTATGTCACAGCCTGGCATTTAATGGGCAGTTGCCATGTGTTAGACAAGAGATGATAAACTTCTGATTACAAAGACCCTTTGGTACAAGGCACCTTCCTCATGATGGGACGGTGTCAGCCCCCAACCCCTCTGTGTGTGTCCCAAATGCACCTGCTTCCCTTATCCCTGCTGGAAGGTGTTTGAACATTTGTGAGGCTCCAGAGTGTGCAGCACAGAAGATGGCACAAAGGAGTGGGGGCTTCTAAGAACAACTGGCCTTGACTTTTAACTGGCCTCTTCTACCCCTGAGCTATTCAGCAAGCCCCCTCCCAACCTCAAATTCTCACCTCTCAAATGGGGAGACTCTAACCAACCTCCTGGGGGGTGTTGAAACAGAGATGATGTGTGGCAAAGTTGAGTGCTCAACACCTCCTCCTGGAGTGTGGAGGGGAGTGGGGGTGTGAGCCCTGGGTAACGTCAACAGCTGGTCTGCTTCCTTCAGTCCTGACCCTACTTCTCTGTTTTTTCTCGCCAAGTGGTTTTTCTGGATAATCCAAGCACTTGACCTCAGACTTTTGTTACTGCTGTCAAAACCACTGGTTCCCAAACTCAGCCACACTAGAATCATTTGGGGAGATTTTTTAAATGCCCTCTGGGGTGGTGACCCAGCTGCTACTAATTTTTAAAGATACACTCTCAGTGATCCCAGATAGTGATTCACTGGTCCCCACAGACAGCAGAAGTCCAGTGTCTAACCAGTGTCTACTCCTGTCATTTCAGGAAAAATGGAAAGCATTCTGAAAATGGAACTTAGATTCTGACATGGCTTTGCACAAGAAGGCAGCGTGGTCCCCCATGAGAATGACGGGCACTGACTGACCATCAGCGGTCACTTGGTAGAGGTCTCTGTTCCAGCTCCGATGCCAAACGTCACAGCAGGAGGCAGAGGCAAAGCAAAAGAATGGGAGTGCTGCACCTTTGATTTCAGGACTAGTTCTGAAACTGACTAGCCATGTGCCTTGGAGTAAGCCAACTAACCCTTTCTGAGGGTCTGTATTTGTGTGTGAGAGAGAAAGAGAGAATAAAGAAAATTCTAATACCTACTTCATCTGAGGGTGTTTAAAATTAAATGAGAAAATGTGTACGAAAATTCTTGTGCAAAGTCAGTCTCTTTTGACTCCCCCTACATTTCTTTGTGCCTTCCTATGAATCTGTACTCATATCAAAATTAAAAATTGTAAGAAGTAAATAAATCTCTTTTTTGCTCATTCCTCGCCATTACCAGACTGTTAGCAGTGAAGTAAAAGGGTTGTGAGCTGCAGAGCTCTCTGTCCCCAGCATTTTGCATGAGCTCTGCACAGGAAATGTTGAAATGCTTTTTGGTGACAGTGATGATGACGATGATGGTTATGGTGGCAATGGTGATGTTGATAATAGTGATGATGATGACAGTGATAGGGATGGTGATGGTAGTGGTGATGATGGTGATGGAGATGATGGTGATAGTGATGATGGTAATGATGATGGTGGCCATGGTGATGTTGATAATGGTGATGATGATGGTGATGGTGATGGAGATGGTGGAGATGGTAATGGTGATGGTGATGATGATGGTGATGGAGATGGTGGAGATGGTAATGGTGATGGTTATGGAGATGGTGGAGATGGTAATGGTGATGATAGTGATGGAGATGGTGGAGATGGTAATGGTGATGATGGTGATGGAGATGATGGTGATGGAGATGGTGGAGATGGTAATGGTGATGATAGTGATGGAGATGGTGGAGATGGTAATGGTGATGATAGTGATGGAGATGGTGGAGATGGTAATGGTGATGATGGTGATGGAGATGGTGGAGATGGTAATGGTGATGGTGATGATGGTGATGGAGGTGGAGATGGTGGAGATGGTAATGGTGATGGTGATGATGATGGTGATGGAGATGGAGATGGTAATGGTGATGGTGATGATGATGGTGATGGAGATGGTGGAGATGGTAATGGTTATGATGGTGATGGTGATGATGGTGATGGAGATGGTGGAGATGGTAATGGTGATGGTGATGATGGTGATGGAGATGGTGGAGATTGTGATGATGGTGGTGATGGTGATAGTGATGGAGATGGTGGAGATGGTAATGGTGATGATGGTGATAGTGATGGAGATGGTAATGGTGATGGTGATGGCGATGGTGGAGATGGTAATGGTGATGATGGTGATGGAGATGCTGGAGATGGTAATGGTGATGATGGTGATGGAGATGGAGATGGTGAAGATGATCATGGTGATGGTGATGGGGATGGTAATGGTGATGGTAATGATGGAGATGGAGATGTTGGAGATGGTGAGGGTAATGGTGATGATGGTGATGGAGATGGAGATGGTAGAGATGATCATGGTGATGGTGATGGAGATGGTAATGGTGATGGTAATCATGATGGTGATGATGGAGATGGAGATGTTGGAGATGGAGATGGTGATGGTGATGATGGAGATGGAGATGATGATGATGGTGATGGAGATGGAGATGGTGGAGATGGTAATGGTAATGGTGATGATGATGATGGAGATGGTGGAGATCATGGTGATGGTGGTGATGGTGATGATTGTGGTGGTGGTACATGGATGAAGTAAAAAATAATTTAGAGCAAAATCATATATATACATATATATTACACAAATATATGAAGAAAATACCAAAGTACATTGGAAATATCAGCCATACTGTTTTGGTGGTAGGATTGTTACAAGCAATTGTGAACTCATAGGTTTGTTCCCTTTTTACTATTTTTTGAACATGACATATTTCTTGCATACACAACTTCTACAATGGATATTTGAAGGGCAACTCTACACAAAGTAAGGAAAGGGGACAGCTGTGGCCATAGGGAGCTGCAGAAGATCTACTTGAAACAAATGGAATGTGTACCTAAATGTGGAGAGCTGAAGAGAAAGAAGAGGCAAGTGATGCTCTCCACCCCTCCCCTCTGGCCCTACCAATCCACCCAGTGGCATCTGGATCTCACTACAGTGGCTTTCAACTCTGGCTGCAGAATTAGTAGGATTGCCTAAGGAACTTTTAAAAATACACCTGGCAGTGCCACCACAGGCCAAGCAAATTGGAGTCTGAGGGCAGGACACAGGCACTGGGCAAATCCTCTGCTCCCAGGTCATCTTCAGGGTGGGAACCATGGCCTTGTGGGTTTCTTCACCTCACATAAGGATGCCTCAGTGAAGACCCAGAAAAAACAGCAGAATCAAGAACGGCAATACCCCAGAGACGGATCTGTTTCTCTTCCCTGCATCACTCAGTGGCCTTTGGGTGACGCAGGGCAGCCCTCACTCTGGCAGTGTGTCTCCCGCATCCCGTCTCTGCCTGACAGCCCCCATCAACGAGTGATGTCCGGTACACACAGGGCGCCGGCAAGAGCCCTGGGCAGTGCTGACCATGAATTATTCATCACCACTACCCACCCCCCACCCCGTGCTCTCAAGATGGAGCCCACAGTGCTGAGTCCAAGTCCAAAAATGTGGGAAAGTTTATTTATTTCTCCAAAACATTCCTGATTTGTAATGTGCTTTCTAAAAATGTTCGAGCTGACCAAGCCCCTGCTATATTTAGCTGCAGCATTTAAAAGAAATGCTCTTTACACTTTATAAGGCGGGCTATGAAATGCTTGAGTCTAGGAAAAACTGCTCCTTCAGGCTGGTCTCTTTCTACCCAGGAGCGGGGTGGAGCCTCCTTTTTGGTGGACGGGAATGGTCTCAGTGCTGGAGGGCAGAAAGAAAGAGCTTTATTCATTTCGAAGGCCCTAAGTCCATAATGGCTAGACAGCCAACCCTGGGAAGTCTCACCTAACCTCCTGGTACGGCCCAGGCAAAGCGAGAAGCGACCGAAGGATCCCGCCTCCCCTCCAGATGGTGAAAATCATCTCTCCTGTTGTTTTCCTAAGATCCCTGCCGTGCGTAGCAGCTTATTTTGCTTTTAGTTTCATGTTCAAATGGTTGGATCATCTCAAGAGATAAAACACTGCAACCAAGAGATAAAATGGATCCCAGTCTGCCCAGTAGGAGGACTGGGAAAGTCAGGAGACTTCTGTTTCCTGCAGAATTCTACAACATGAGCAGAGTTCTTGGACCATGGTCTTGTACAGCATGGAAACATCACAAATGGAGGATAGAGGCCGTGTCTGTGTCCTGCAGTAAGGTCCACCCTTTCCTGAGTGCTTTCTGGGCAGCAGGCATTTTGCATACAGCAACTAGTTCAACTCCGACAAGGCCCCAGCACATAGGAGGCAAGGTTGTTGTTCCCATTGTACAGATGAGAACAGTGCTGCTGAATAGCCATCATTTAATTTACTCCTCACGACTGCTCTATGAGGCAGTTGCTAATGTCATCTCCATCTTTACCAATGACAAAACTGAGAACGGCAGACTTAGGACTAAGAGCTGGGTCATCGGTCTCTCTCTGATGGGCTCCAAGTCCATGTTCAATAAGGCCATGTTCAATAAGGGTATATCACCCTCCACCCAGTCACTGACTGGGAAGGAAATCAACAAGATGTTAATGTCAGAGAAGAAGTGACTTCATGGATGACCTGAGGTACATAGCAGAAAGTCTGTCATATTTGACACTACACGTTGTTAGGACCTGAGTTGGATCTTACTTAACTTGGACAGTTCATGCTGTCAAAGTTGATGTGACCTTGTGAATGGTAGGATGCCATCCTCCACCCTTCCAAGAAGTCTTGAGGCAGAAACTTCCCCGAGGTCCGAACACCTTCCCTGTGTCCTACTTCCAATGGACATGAGCTTAGGACACTGTCACCAACTTGTGGCTGCTTGTCCTTAAGGACAGTGTAGCATCAGCCACATTCAGAACACTGTGAATGTTCTGGAAAAAACTTTATTTCAGATGCTCGACAAACAGATATGAAGCCAGGCATGATCATTTCCCTGTAGCCCTCTGGTCACTCATCTAGTCCTTCCCAGGCTCCAGGATGTAAAAGCAGAGACTACATGGCCAGGGGCAGGCCCCTCAGAAGCTGAGTCTAGGCCCAGGCCCACCCCATTGGGTCCCAACTTAGGGTCTGGAGCCATCTTCTCTTGGAAGCTTGCCAGGCGGAGAATCCAGTCACCAGCTGAAGCTGCCAGTGTTGTCCGAGACAGGGCAGACCCAGCTCTTGCCACTAGTATATTAATGGTGTCATCGGGGCAGCTGCTACCCACTGGTCCCAGCCAGGCCCTTCCCCACCCCACCCTGTCTCAGTCCCTCCCTGCACCTGCAGGTGGACCCTACCTGGGCCCCCTGGTAGGCTGGAGTTTCCGCAGCTTTCAGCCAATCAGAGGTGTTGGCCCAAGGCTGGAAGGCAGGGGAGGACAGAGGAGGGAGCATTTCTCCTCAGTTGACACCCTGGCTGGTCCCTGGTGATTTGTCCCACCCTGGCCTGTTCCAGTGACCCATTTAAGTGGATTTCTATTTCCCACCAGGACCCTGATTTTTGTACCTGATGACCAAATCTTTACCCCACTGGTTCTTTTTTTCCCTCCTTCCCCACTGCCAGTATACAGACACCAAGTTGGCTATGCACTCCCCCACCCCCCGATCCTATTGCTTGGCAAAGTGTAGATCCTCAGACTAAATCCACACCTGGCTTGGAGCCACACAGTTGATGAGCCCAGAGCGATGGGTATTTGGATGCCCTTAGAAGGGACAGACTTCCTCTCAGTTCAGCCCAAGCCCCAGCGGTCATCATTGGTCAATGTAAACAGGTCACAGTACCACCCGGGCCAACTGCCAGAGCCCTAGAGGACCAAGCATTTGAGGGCCCCAGGTGAGGCCAGCTGAAGACAGAATGTGCTAAGTGGCTATTCAGGCATATTTTTTAAACTGCTTTAAATGTATATCAAAAGAATTTTACTTTTCTAAAAAATGCATGCCCTTTATTTTTAATAAAAATCTTTGCTTATTACCACTGCTATTTTCACTCTATGAAACAACCTCTACTTCAGAGAAGACCCCAACCATCATGGAGATGGACATGGTCCATCATGGAGATGGGCGTGGTCATCATGGACACGAGCGTGCACAAAACCATGGCTCTCACTTGATTTTCTCACTCTTGGGTGCAACTGGTTGCAGGAAATGTCACCCACTTTCATGATGTTAACATTAGCTGATCTATGTCAGACAGGCTGGCTCTAGCTCTCAGCTGTGACAACAATTACATGTGGCTGATTCTATAACATGCACATGGATATATACGCCCCCTCCGTGTGAAATGGCAAAGACCACCCTGAATCCCCTGTCAGAGAGACACAATTATATCTGAACAGGGCTAACCAGGTCCTGCTCAGGTTCTCAAAAATCCTATGATGCAGTAGGGACCCAAGAAGCCATTAACTTCTACAAGAGCCAGCAAATATGGGTGGCCAGGCAAAGCCAGGCCCTTACCAACACCTCTGTGCTTATAATTGTCCTGGAAGGAAAGTTCTCAAAATGATAGGTCTTCCAAAAGAAAGTCTTTGTTAGCTTCACTCCAATAACACAAAAGATAAGTGCGTTATCCCCTTCAAACTACATAGAAAAACAAAATCATAGTGCTACATGAAAATTATAGGGGAAAATGCATAGAAAAACAAAATTTTTCAAATAGTATCAACACTTGGGTTAATTTGAAAGGACTCAGAACTTGATCTGAGCAGAAAAGATACATTTCTGAGCATTCCTGTGTGCAGAATAAATATACACATATACACACATACCCACATATACATAGGTATCTACATATTCAAAGTGTACAGGTATACATATGAATATACTTATCATAATCCATGTTACAATCAGTGTACTTAGCATGTGTTGGGAGGGTGTAATCAGGGCTTGAATCAAAGATGATTTACAAAAAACAATCTGTTATCCTTTGTTTTAATGAGAGCAGAGACTCATACCTTCAGAGTCTGAGAGTGGAATGATATGCTTGCTGTTGGTTTATCCTAAATACAGCTCAGATTTTGTTTTAATTAAGAGTAGAAACTATTTTTTGGTCCTCTTAAGCCATAATCTTAAGCCAATGATTAAATCTGGAACATTGGAACAGTTATTTGAATGAGTAAGACCCAAAGCCCTCTTTTTTGTTCAGCAGGAAAGAATACACACGGAACTGTATGGATTACACAGAAAATGACCTCACTGTCTATTTCTTGAAGCTTTTCTAAACCAGATGAAAGTGAGGATTAGAAAGAATTTCTCTTCATGTGTATATAAACATGCAAAGTAGATGCATACTCCTGCATTTTTTTCTGGGCCATAAAAATAATGTTTATACAGTACTTTTTTGAATTGTAACTCTAAGATGCAATCCTTTTAGAATAGTAGTATTAAATGATTTGCTTCTTCAAATCATTTGCCATCACAAATCACTGAAAACATACAAAATAGCATATCAGACACAACAAGGACAAAAAAATTGAAAACTTACTCAAGACAGTAGAATCATTCCCCTTCCTTTCTGCGAGCTTCCTTTACAGTCTGTGTTTATTCCTCAGAAGCCAGAGCCACCAGAGACTGACACAGTCCCCATCTAATCTCATCTCGTCTTTCCCAGCCCACCGTTCATGTGTTTCCTCACGGTAACCCATTGAACCAGTCACTGAGAGGTTAATGAAAAGACAACTTTATTCACAGAGGCTGAGAGTTTGGGATAACAAAATATCCAATGACAGCCCTTCCACCACACACGTTAAGTTAATCCGCGAGGCTGGATCTTAACATGGGATCTCACCGAAGTTCTTCAAATCAAAGGTTCTCTGCAGCTCCTGGAAGACTCACTACTGGCTCTGGAAAAACCCAGTTGTGGAAACGTTTCTGGGTCAGCAGCCCAGGGTGCCTCATGGCTATGAAAATGCATTTTGAGAAAATCAGCTCTGCGCCTGCAGATTATTAATGATCACGCCTGCCAGGAAAGTTCTTTCCGGCATACTGACCAGTAGGCCCTCTTGACTTAAACTTTGTAATCATTTTTTATACAAGTCCTGGGAACTATTTTTTAAATTATTTTTAAAGACTCCAGCTCCCAGCCTCTCTCCAAGAATTCATGCCTTTCTCACATCGGATTAAATAAAAGTGACTTGGAGGTTCAAGAATGCGAGTTTCAGAACCTCCGAGATAACCTAAATAGCCTGGGTGCTTCTCCCCTAAGTTCTAAGCTGAACTAGGGAGGCTGCGAAAATCTCGATTTTCTTAACCAGGTCTTTGTTGCAGAGGCCCCTCCTGCCCCTGACTGCTGTCACTGTAAGGTGCTCCGTTAACTTCAGCTTCCAGGCCTGCCTGGTAGGAGTGGGGAGGTAAAAACAGGCCCAGGATGGGGGTGCAGGAGGCTGGACATATCTGAGCACCCTGCTATGTCTTGTGCCCTCTGGGGTCCAGAGCAGCCCCCTCCCACAGACACCAGCAGATCCCTTCTTCACCCCTACGTTAGCCCCTCTCCAGCTCTCCAGCTCTCCAGCTGCTTCTTGTTTGCAAGCCACATTTGACGGTTTGGTTAAATGTTGTCTTTCACTCATGATCTGGAAGATGTAGCAAAACCAAGCCTGAATCTTAAAAGCCCATGGAAATCAAATCTCTAACCTTGTCCCAGGCATAGTTCCTCGCCCCACACACCCTTCCCAGTTCCTGTTTGTTGAAATCTTTTGATTTCTAAAAAATAAAAGCAAAAAGATAGGATCTCTGCTGTGGATAGCTATGTGCATTATACAGGCTGCCCAGCACGTGTATTGACGTGTTGACTAATGAGCTACCGTAATGCAAGGTGCCGTATCATACAGGTGAACGTTCCTCACAGCGGTTGTTCATACAGATTTTTGCAAAGGGCAATGTTTACGGTGAAAAAAAAAAAAGTTAAGGATTTAGCAAAGAATAAAGTGTGTTCCTTTTACTGTCTACAAAGAAATTAAGAGGAAAAATCTCTATTTAAAATAAGCATTACTGCTGTGGGTGGTTTCTCAGCTTCCACCTTAACATGGGTGTAAATCCTTACCAGGCCCAGGAATCCTGAGAAACAAAGGTGACCCCTGGTATCCCCATAACTGGACCTCAAGGACAACCCAGCTGTGAACAGCCCCCAGTCTGATGGGCTCAAAGCCAAATTCTGGGCCACACAGCGACAGCTGACCCAGGGATGGTCAGACGGGGGCTCCCAGGTTCAAAGGACCACACTGAGTCTGTTATTCCGCCTGGGTTGTTTGCTGGGCCCTCCTGTGAAGACGCACAGGCCCTGTGGTAGGTGCAAGATGAGGCATTTAGACCAGTCAATGAATGCTCTTCTTCCCACCGCTGGGCGTCTTTGATGCCTGTGGCCCTGCTGAGACCGGTCTTTTAAATCCGGGAAGGAAGCCTAGATGGGTGGCTGAGAACGTCCCCTGGCCTTGGAGGCTGGCTAGCGTACCCACCTGCGCGCAGAAGTTAGTGGCACTTTCCGGAACCCATACACCTTCCAGGCAAAGGTTATTTTAAAAGAATGTGACTCCTTCCCCGCAGGGGCAGCTGTAGCCCGTTGCTCAGAGGAGGCTCAGAGGAGGGCAGGGCAGGAAGAGGAACCCCAGCACTATCGGCTTCACTGGAAGTGGAGCACCCTGTCGGGGAGCTGCAGGGGAAAGTAAGAGAAGAATGGGATTCCCAACTGGTAAAAGCGGCCCTGGACGTGCGGGTCGAGCATCAGGGAAGCGTTGAAAGGCGGGCAGAGGCTGGAGGAGGCAGCCAGAAGCGAGGCGCCCAGACAGCTGCTGGTCCCCGGCTTGGCGCCCCCCGGGACTGGGTCCCCTCCGGCCGGCTTCTGGCCTTGCCTTCCCGCCAGGATGCTGTCTATGCTGAAGCTCTTGGACTTGTCGGAGGAGCTCTTCGGGGAGCCGCGGGAGGCAGGGCGCAGAGGGGACCCCGCGCCGTCCACCGTGCCCTCCAGAGTGCGCGCTGGCGGGCGGACCTCCGCCGCCGCTGCGCGCTGGGCAGGGTCACCCGCAACCTCGTCTGCGGACTCAGGCCCGGGCCAGCAGAGGGGCGCGGGCGGAGAGGGGCCTTCCGGGAGGGGTGAGGGGCGCGCGTGCGCTCCCTCGTGGCGGGGCATCGCCGGGCCCGAGCCTCCTGCCCCGCTGCCCGCCTCGGGCTGCGCGTCCGTGCCGCTCTCGTGGGACTCAGCGCGGACTCGCTTGGCCTCCGGGGCTCCGGGGCCCGGCTTGGGCTTTCTCTTGCGGCGGCGGTAGTTACCGCTCTCAAACATGTCCAGGCAGCGAGGGTCCAGCGTCCAGTAGCTGCCCTTGCCTGGCCGCCCCTTCTCCCGCGGCACCTTGACGAAGCACTCGTTGAGCGAGAGGTTGTGGCGGATGCTGTTCTGCCAACCCTGCCTGTTGTCGCGGTAGAAGGGGAAGCGGTCCATGATGAACTGGTAGATGCCGTTGAGGGTGACCCTCTGCTCCGGCGCGTCCTGGATCGCCATGGCTATGAGCGCGATGTAGCTGTAGGGCGGCTTCTGGGGGGGCTCGGCGCGGCTCGACGCACCCAGAGCCGCAGCGGGGGTGAAGGCCAGAGGTAGCCCGGGTCTCTCGGGGCCATACAGATAGAGCATGGGCGAGGCGCCCAGGGCAGGCAGCTGGGGACTGAAGAGGTGGCTCATGGCTACCGGCGCTGCGCTCCGGGCGAGGCGAGCGGCTTAGGGACTGTGCCCAGCGCCGCGAGGGCCCTCCCGGGGAGCCCGCTGCGCAGCTGCCTCCAGCCCTGCCGCTCTCCCCTGCCGCTCCGCGTTCTGTCCCTTCCTCATGGCTTTAAAAATGTTAAATAATTGTTGTAAGTTTGCTATTATATGTTGACTTAGTGCTGGAAAATAAATTGTCTATGATAAACAGTCGTTGTGTTCTCAGCCCACCCACATTAATTAAAATTTCATTGCTGAAAAACTCCAAGCTTTTCCCTCCACGTGTCTTTTTGATACCAGCCAATCGGTCTCGGGGCTATTCCTTCATTTGTTTATAGAATTAGTCTGTTGATAAGTCCGCCCACCCAAGTTGAATCAAGCTGTGTTTATTTGGAAAAATTTCCGGGCACCCAATATATAAACGCACTGATCTGATGTTTGAAATAGCACGTCCACCCCTTGACGCTGTAAGCACACACAGCCAGTGAGGCAGGATGTGGACGGTGGTGGCTGGGACCAGGGTCTGCCGGCCAGGAAGGAGAGGTGGAGAAGGGGGTGGGTCACCGTTCTTACTCCTAGCCTAGGGGAGCCCTGTAACCCCAGGGCCTCTCACAAAAGGTCTTTTCTTCTCCCAGGTTTAATAGGAGATGCAGAGGTGGCAATCTGGAAAAACGCTTTCGAGGTCTGTGAAGCCTTTTAGACATGGGGAGACATGTCCATCTCAGAGGTCTGGGTACCTCCCTGGAAAGACATTTGGTGGTCCCTGTAGGAGATGGCCACTCTCCAGGGACCTAATATCAGAGGACCCTCTCCCCTACAGGGCTCACTGGGGGTCAGAGGAACGGAACTGGACCCCAGGAGCCCAGTTCCTGTGGAGGAGAAGGCACTAGCCACCTGGAAGTGGGAGAGAGCAGGGTATCTGGTGGGGAAGGTTTCAAAATAAATGCATTTGGAGAGTTGGGGGGAAATGAGGGTCTCTGTAGATGGGCTAAGGTTGCAAGCAGGGAACACCATAAAAGGGGAACGTGGCAGCTGGCAGGAGAGCTGGTATTTGTGAATGCGGGTCTTTGGCTTTATATTCTGTGCCTTCCTGTTTATATCAAGGAGGGGGTTATAACAACTTTACAAGTGCATGCAGCTGGCCCGTGATTACATTAAGCATTTGGGAAGCCTGGCTTGCCCTCCCCCCCCACCTTCCCACCCTGGGGTGTAAGCACCCCCACCCGTCTCGTTTTACATTTAGCCACGTCATGGTTTGAGTCAAAAATCCTGAATGATGCAGTCTCAGGAGGAGGGTCCCTCCTCCTACTCCGGCGCTGGGGAAGGGGCATGCAGGCGTAACCCAACTGCTTCCTGTTTGCGACCTTCCCTGAATATTTTTTAAAGAAAATAGAAAACACTTGGGATGGCTGAATTAGTGTTTCTTTGAATAAATCGGTGGGCCATACGGAAGAGGAAGGGGTGAGGACAGGGCTCACCCAGGGCCCACAGAGAGAAGATGTGTGGGAGATACAGAAAGCACACTAATGGGGCTGAGGGAGCGCCTGCCCCTGCCACTGTCACAGAGAGACGACACAGGCTCAGGTAGCCTCCCAGCACAGAAAAGTGGAGACGTGGGGGGTATCCTGTTCCAAAACAGGGTACCCAGAGTTTCTCCCAGGGGAACCCCAATGGGGGGGATCAATAGACCACAGGAGCAAATAAGTTTGAAATACCAAAAAGGAAGTTGAAATCGGCTTCTGAAAAACCGGTTTGGGTGCAGGTACAGCTTTAGGGAGTGCCAGCCAGACCCCCGCCCCCACCTCCAGGCCTCTCTCCAGCGAGATGCCTTCTACTTAGGTCAAGCGCCAAGGGCAGCCCAGCCTGGAGGTCTAGGTCCTGGGATTAACCCTCTGACCAGGAGGGGCTGGGCATTGTCCTCTTGGGACTCCTCCGTGCTCACCTTCGCACCCCCTTCAACCCTGAGGTGAAAAAAGAACCTTAATGCTCGAGCCTTTGCTATCCGTGGCCCCGCAGTCCCCCGGGTGACCCAACCTTTCCAGAACAGCGAGTCCCCAGCAACCTCAAGTTTGGATCCAGCTCCCAATTTCCCGCCTTTATGCTCCCTGGAACAGACCCACACCAAGAAATAAACCATTAACCCTACACAACCCCTTCTCCCACCCTCAAGCCCCAAACCCCTCCTGGAAGTCCCCAGCACTCGAAGTCCAGCACGCACATCCCTGCCTCTCCCGAAATGCGCGCTGTTCCCGGCGCGTCTTCTAAACTCCAAGGCAAATCCGAGCTTAAATTCATACAACAATAAACAGCGCCCAATTTGGTCATGGGCCGGACGCGGGCGGAGACACACGCAGCTGATGGGCGGGACACAGATAGTAACCAGGAAAAAAATACCCGAGTTCCAGGCGCGGTTTGGAGGCGCACACCCAGCCGGTGCATTTGCAGAACTTTGCACAATCTCCAGGTGATCCGAGCTGCAGAACTTCGATGTCGGCGGCACCTCAGCCGGTTCCAGCACGGAGATAAATTCTGGGCTCCCAGGTGAAGAGTTTGTAACTCGAGCCTCCGAGGGGACACTGTTGGAAGGAACCCCGCTGGGGCAAGTCTCAGCGTTTCCGGGGAGCGCAGGCACAAGACCTGCCTCCGAGAGCAGATGCGCCCTCGTGCGGAAGCTCCGTGGGCTGAGGACAGCGGTGGCTGGGCCGGAGACAGCCGAGCCTGGGAGTCAGCTGGGTGGAGTGGGTGTCCCAGGGAACCAGATGTGAACACTGAACGTTCCTTGCAAGTTATAAACCCAGCACAGCGCTTGCCTGGTCAACTCCGGAGTGAGAGCCGGTCTCCCAGCCTGCAGGAAAAAGCCAGGACCTCGGTCTGCCCTGAATCTCTGGATCCAGGGCTGGGGCCCAGAAGAAACTGGGTTCAGCCCAGGATGAGGGCAGACATATAGCCCACACGATTTATTCAAAGTGCCATTCCAGGTCCTGGGAAAAGGCAGAGGTTCACTCCCTCCCAGGGAGACTGGTGGGAACCCAGGCATTGAGGAAAGGGTGGCTGAGGTGGCTCCTCTCACAGAACCCCCATCCACCTCCCCTGCTCCTCCCCAAAATAAAAACAGACACCCAAGTTAACACTGATCTGTGTCACTTTGCCAAATATCTGCATCATTTTTCCAAGTATAAAGACACTTAGTGATTTTTGTATGTGCGTGAATAAATTTGTATGTGTAATTCCCGTGTGCGCCCTCAGCTTGAGCAGAGCTGGGAAGAATTCTGGACTCAGCCCCAGCCATCCTACACATGCACCAAACACCTTAGACAAACATGATAATAATGATAATATCAGAAACTAAGACGTATTGATTTATTCCATCCTCACAGTAACCTAAGAAATAGGGTTTGTCATTCCCATCTTGCAGACCAGGAAACTGTAATCTGGTAAATGACCCTGCCTCAGGTCTCCGGTGAGAAAATGTTCCAGGGACAGAAACACAGTGGTATTCTAACAGCTGCCACTGGGAACACTCGGGGCCCTGGGGACGTTCTCTTGTTAATCCTCACAGCGTTTATGAGAGGCACAGGGGATGGGGTCACCCATTTGACAGATGACAAAACTGAGGCTGGGCACAGCACACCCCAAGACCATGAAGAATGGGGATTAGAACCCACGTGGTCGTCCCCCAAATGTGGGTGCTCTGGGCGTGTGCCTCGTGACTTTATAAATAGGAACCCCCAGAGTCCTCACTTAAGTCACACTAGTACCCCTCTCCTTCCCTCCTCTTCCCTCCTGCTTGGAAAGGGTGGGAGAATCCAGAGCTGGGGGCACAGAGATCTCTGCTACTTCTCTTGGAGGGAAGTGAGCCTGAGTCCCAGGAGCATGTCAGCCCTTCTGTCTGGGTCAGCCGATGCTTAGTGGGGCCCAGAGAGCAGAGCAGGGTTTTCCAAGTGACCTCTTTATAGCTCACTTTGTTTCCAGAAATGACTGAAAGGCTCCAAACAGGAGTGGGAGAGCATGGTACTGCCCCACCCAAAGTATAATAGGTGTGTATGCAGATAATTGAGGCCAAAGGGTCCCTTTTCCTCTGTTCTCCAAGTTAAGTCCCAGTGCTGACAATGAGCACGTACTATGCACAGGGTGCCACGGGAGCACTTTACCAATCTGTGTTAGATTGGTTAATCCCCATGCTAGCCCTATTAGAAGATCCTATCATTTCCTCAGTTTAGAAACCAGCCCAGAGAGCTTCTGATAATGTGGCTGAGGCCACACAAACGCCTTTGGCCCGTTTGCAAGGGCCTCAGCTGGTGCGAGTGGATTCCACCTTAGAAAGATGGCACTGGGGAGGCTGCCTGTAAAAACCCTGTGAGGCTTGAGGTGGGTGAGATGGGCCAGAGGACGGCTGGGAGAGCTGAGGCCCAGTGTCCTGGGCAGAGCCTACAGGTCGGGGAGCTTCTCTGGACACTGCAAAGGGGGAAGCCTCCCAACTCCATCCCCTAAAGGTCCTGGGATTCCGGCACCCTTGTCAACTGCATCCCATTTAAGCTTTTCACACATTTACAGGCCCAGGATTAAGTCCCCACAAGTCTGATACTTGAAAAAAAACTATTACTCTGGGCTGAGCACGGTGGCCCATGCCTGTGGTCCCAACTACTCCAGAGGCTGAGTCAGGAGAAGCGTTGAAGCCCAGGAGTTCAGGCTGCAGTGAGCTGCACAAAACAAAAACAAACCCACAACACTCTGCTTTCAGGATAGTGCAGGGATGATGAAAAAGTCAAGCACAAATTAAAGGTGAGTGGCGTCTTCCCAGACACAGCGGCTGTGCCTGACGGCAGCTGCCAGCCTTCCAAACTCCCCTGAAACATTCCACCCCCTTCCCTACATGCCCCTGTCAAAAGCAAACATTTCAAACGCCTTGTCGAGCTGAGGCCAAGCAAGGAAGAGGCAGGCAGGGAATGCTCCTTAAAGTTTGGGAAAACATTCCAAATATGTGGTGCGGGGAGGTGGAGGGGTGGGACCTCTGGTGGCTATGACCCAGCCTGTCCCACTCACCTGGAACGGAGGCACTGGACCCTAGAACCCCAGCCATTCCTAGCCTAGTGACACCTAAAGTATAAAACCACAGCTCTCTAAGTGGCCTACCTTTGTGAGTCAGCAGGAGTGCACTGTCCCAGCCTGAGCCCCAGCACACATCCTGAGCTATGCTGAGCGTCTCCACCGTCATCTACCAACAAGAAGTCCCCAAGAGCCAACTGTGCCCAACACCACCTCCCTTTCTCAGATTTGGGGAATGAGGATCAGGCAGCCATCCCAAAGCCAACAGGGTGCTTCCCTTGGGTAAACTGGGGACTCTGAGTGCAGCTCACAAGCCTCTCCCAGCACCGGCAGTGACCCCTGGCAGTCCTGGGGTGAAGGGGAGGAGAAGGACCCCCAAAGATTTATGAGCCAAGCGCCTTGTTCCCAGGATCCTTCTCCATGTTCTTCTCACTAACTTTTGACTTCATTTCTAGGTAGCAGGGGGTTGACAGCAGGAGCCCAGCTGTACCCAGAAGGAAAGTGTGGGCAACCCTGGTCTCTGGTCATTTAACAGATAAAATTAGGCCAGGGAGGAGAGGTGGTTTGTGCACGCGGCAATACGTGGTCTCCTAATTTCTAGCCCAGTGCTAGATTAGCATCTGCAGGGATGGCCCACCTGATCCAGGGCAAGGGGGTCACGTAGCCCCAGACCTGAGACTCTTCTCAGAAAGGTGTAGGTATGGTTGGACATCACAGTCCCTTGTCCTGAAGGCTGGGAGCTTGGGGCTTTGCCTCTGAATCTTGCAAGAAGTCCGATTCTACAGGGTTACTCCAGCTGCTGCCTTTCTGGGTATAGGAATGGGGATACGATACGAGGGGCACTCAGAGGCCTGGAGGTCTCTCCGGGTGGCCCAGATCTGTCAAACTGGACTGTAGAGAGAGGCTGGGACACTGGGTTAACTCTGTGGGACACAGTCTCCGTGGTGGTGCTCAGGTTACTTTCTTTCTTTCTTTTTTTGAGCCGTCTTTGCCATCTGCTCATCCATTTCTTCTTATTGGGACAGGAAAGAACATGGTTATGGCACAGGCAGCAGACATGCAGGGAGGCTGCCAGACTGGGCTGCCGGACCCTCCCAGCCTGCTGGGGGAGGGGAGCCCCAGGCTGAGGTGCACCCATTGTGCCTGCAGAATGCCAGGGCTGAGCAGAGCTCTGAGCTGCCCACAGCACACAGGTAGGCTCCTGCTACCTACCCACATCCACCCCAGTCCCCATAGCCTCTGACTGAGGGTGCCCCAAAGCTCTCAGGCCTGATACGCCGCCGCAGGAGACTGGCTCCCTACCACTTTTGAAGGCCTGGATAAATCCCAAAATACAACTGCCCAGTCCCAAGAGAATAGAAGGATTCTCCCCTACCTCCCCACCTCACCCCACCCTAGCCCCCGTAGGGGCCTCCACAAGGGGTAGGAGGGACCTTCTGGAACTGCCACCCCCACTCTTCAGGGACTTCCCTAAGACGCCTCCCTGAAGGTGCAAAGGCCCAGCGTGGCTGAGCAGTCTGGGCTCCCTTTCGCCCACCATAGCTCACTCCTGTACTTTCAATGTGTGCCTCCATCTCATTCATTGAGCATGGAGGGTTCTAAATCTTAAAGTGAAGGCGGCTTTTTCAGGGACAACTCTTTGTAACACAGTTAAAGGGGAAGGACACGGCCAGCTTGCTTAGTTAGGGTGTAGAGTCCAACTACTTCTGGGGAAAACAGCAGGGAAAGCAGGAGCAAAATGAAACCAGAATGGCGGAAGGGAGCAAGGAGCTCAGACCACATTATTCTGCATGGCAGAGACAGTGTCCCCCCACCCACCCACCTCCTTGGCTTCCTCCTGCTTCCTGCTGTTCATTCAGCCAAAGCCCACCTGGTCTGGGGCCTGCAGAAAGCCAAACACCCAGGCACCTGGGCTCCCATACCTTCGGAAAAGGAATAGAACCATAGCCTTTGCATCTTAACTACTCACCACCTCTCTGGGGCCACGGATTGAAAGAATCTGTGTCGCACATATGGGGAAAATTATTATGCTTCCAATTTCCCCTAATTCTATTTCAACATAGCATAGAGATAAAATATCATGCTTAAAACAACACCACCACCACCCAGATTACATTCAGCACCACTGCATCAAGCAAAATCACCTTTAGCAAAATCCTCATCTCCTGAAATGTTTTCACAAAGAATTTCACCCTTGGCAAAGAACAGCTCACCTGCTGGGGTGGGAATTGGTGGAGCTCTGGTCACAAAATTCGCCTGGAGGGGCCAGCAGGGGAATTGTAGGTTTCAGCCAGTGAAACAGATCACAAAGTCTTTTTCCCCAGCCACATTTCACAGCCACATAGCTATGTGCTATTAAAAATTTAAAAGATGAGAGATAATAAAATTGAAAAATAATATCTCTATTAGATAACATTGTGAAAAAGTTAATACATTTAGAACTGTGAGAGCATGTGAATTATTTTTGAAGGATAATGGGGTTTTAATTTTGTTCACTGCAATTAGGTTAAAGATTTAGAAATAAAATGAAGAAGTGTCTGAAACTCTCTCCAATCTAAGCTCCCTCCACTAAATGGGATGGATGTTAAATGCTGGAGAATCAATCACTCTCAGACCTTCACCGGCCCAGTTCAAATTTTCTGGAAAACCATTAAAGTGGGCAAGGAAGTCCGCATTTTAGAAAATTGAGGAGAAAGAGCCCTCACCCTGGGTTGCTGTTAGCAAATGGGAGCTCTTTATTCTTCCTGCCTTGATGTCCTAAATTAGGGACAGCTGGACCCTGAGATGGAGTGGCACTGTTTTGACAACTGGCATGTTTTTCTGCATTTTAACAAAACGCACTACAACAAGCTCACCAACCTCTAGGCAACCAGGTCCCACCAGGCTGGTTTCTCAAATTGCCTCAAAAAAAAAAAAAAAAATCCCAGGTAGGATTTTTAAAATGAATCAGAAAGCATTTTCTGTCACTAACCAAGACTATAGGTGACTGTTCCCATTCTCCTTTGACCATCTTTATATATCTATACAAATACCCTCCTGTGTAGCAAAAATAACCCAAACAGGTAGGTTTGCAAACACACCTATTTTTTAAAACTGCAAGAACACAAACACTGTCGGATTTTGGGCAGAAAAACAACATGGGTTTATTTTAAGGTAAGTACAACAGTTAAGACCACATAAGACAAACACGAATGAAGTTTAAAAAAATTTTTTTTTCTTTAGGACTACTCAGGGTGGGATCTACTATACAAAACCATCACACTTTGTCAATAAAAGTATCAGATACTTGACTCCTTTATCCACCAACAAATAATAATAATAAATTATTTTCTTGTTTTGTAAAGATCTACAACTGGGGGGGGGGATTATATCTTGTAATTGTATGGGAGACAAAACCCACATGGGTTTTTCGAATTCACTTTGGCAGTTAGAAATGGTCGGGCAAGATGAAAAATTATCCAGTGAACTCAACTTTAAATATTATATTAATGGCTCTGAACATCAACAACAACAAAAAATAGCCTGATTACAAATTCACACATTTGTACAGCACGGTTAGAGAAATTTAAAATTACACACAGCACATACACGATCTATAGAGACCCCCATACACCTGTTGGAGGTCTCTACAGAGAGTCATTAGTGGATCGCTGTGGGATTTGGTCCATAACTTAATTTTTTAAACCTCAAGTGGAGCAGAGCACAGCCATGCTGGGAGGGGAGGGAGATTTTAAATTCAATATTCATTTCGTTGGGCTGCGTCCCTTTAGAGGGGCTTCCTGGGATCCCAGAAACGGGGCGGCGAATAAAGTTACCTGCACGCTCCGCAGACCGCCGAGGGCTGCCGAGGGCTGGAGCGCCCGCGCTCTCCGCTCCGGGTCTGAGAAAAAGTTGGTGGGCAACTTTATGTTCCTGCCTTCGTCTCTGCAGCCTCAACTGTCTGAGGGGGTCGGGTCTGGGGAGCGAAGCTGGAGCGGGCAGGGGCAGGCGCGGGCCTGGGGCGGGTCAGTATTTGGTGCAGTCGTAGGAGTAGGGGCCTGCGTGGCGGTAGAGGGACGGCGCGGCCCTGTAGGGCAGCTGACAGCTCGTGTTGCCGCTCACCTGGGACTCCCCGAGGGTCGAATTCTCAATTCCCAGCCGGTGGGAGTTGAACATCTCCCGAACGTTGGGGAAAGTTTGCTGCTGGGCAGAGAACGTGTGGCCAGGGAGGTGGTTCAGGTCCCCGCTGTGGTTGAGATACCAGGAGGCCGCCTGGGCCGCGGGCTGCGGGGCAGGCTGGGGCTGGGGAGCCGGCGGGGGCGGCGGCGCCTGCGGGTGGTGGTGGCCGTGGTGCTGGTGGTGGTGGCTCGCCGCAGCGAGCGCGCCCTCCTGGCCTGCGGCGAGGTTGAGGGCGCTCAGCGGCGACGTGGGGCCGCTCGGGTGGTCCGAGAGGGCCTCGTCCAGGGCGGGCGGGACGCACATGTGCGCTGGCCTTTCGGCCCCCGTGTACAGGCTCATGGCACGCATGCTGCACTGGTAGCCCCCGGCGGGCCCGGCCTCCAGGCCCTGGGCGCAGGGCTGGCCGTAGGAGGCGGGCGGCGCGGCGGCGTAGGGCAGCGCCAGCGGCTGCACCACGAGGCCCGCGCGGCCGGCCGCCGGGCTCAGCTCTCCGCCCGGCGGCGACGTTCGCAGAGTCATGATGTTCTCCACGCTGAAGCCGGGCAGCCCGTTGGGCACCGCGGCGTGGTGCTCGGGCAGCGAGCCGTCGGGGGAGGCGGCGGGCGTGGAGGCCGCGCTGCGCGGGCTGCCCTGCAGCGCGCTCTCGGGGCTCAGCGTCTCCACCTTGGTGATGACCGGCAGCGCGGGGGACGCCGCCTCGCTCTTGATGACCACTTTCTTCTCGGCCTCCTTGGGGGCGTCCGCTAGGGGGGGCCCGGCCGGGGCGCCCTTGGACGCCGGCGGGGGCGGCTCCTTGAGGTGGGCCCGCTCCTCCCTTTCCTTGGGGACGTCCTTCTTTTTGAAGCGCCGGCGGCGCCGCAGGAAGCTGCCGTTCTCGAACATGTTGTAGGAGTCCGGGTCCAGCGTCCAGTAGCTGCCCTTGCCGGGCTTCTTGTCGTCCCGCGGCACCTTGACGAAGCACTCGTTGAGCGAGAGGTTGTGGCGGATGCTGTTCTGCCAACCCTGCCTGTTGTCGCGGTAGAAGGGGAAGCGGTCCATGATGAACTGGTAGATGCCGTTGAGGGTGATCTTCTTCTCGGGTGCGTTCTGGATGGCCATGGTGATGAGCGCGATGTAGCTGTAGGGCGGCTTCACCAGGTCCTTGGGCGCCGCGGGCTGGTGGTGGTGGTAGGGCGCGTAGGAGCGGCCCATGCCCGCGCCGTACTGCTCCGGGTGGCCCGAGTAGACGCCCATGGGGCTGCCCATGCCGCCGTAGCTGCCCGCCGCCCGGTAGTAATTCTGCTCGCTCAAGTAAGGCACCACTCCCAGGGCGTTGGGGTCGGACACGGAGTAGCGCGCCTGCATGCTGTGTCTGCGACGGCTCTCCACCGCCTGCGCTCACGGACCGCGGCCGGGGGAGCGAGGAGGCCCCGAGAGCGAGAAAGAGGGGAAGGGAGCCGGCGGGGCAGCCCCGGGCCCCGGGGAGCTGCGGGCGAGGTGCGGCAGGCGCGGGCGCGCGGGCCGAGAAGGGCGCTCGCGTTCAGCGGACTGGGCGGATCTGCATGCTGGAGGGCGCGCCTCGGGCGAGCGCAGCTCCGGGCCCTGATCACTCGCTAGCTCTCGGGACCCGGCGGGTGGCAGCCGGGGCGGGCAGTCGGTACTGAGCGGAGGAGACGCCACGGGCCGGGTGAACCGAGGCCGGACCCTCCGTCCACGAGAGGAGGGGGGAAGGTGGTTCTGCAAGCCGCCCAGCCAGTCAGCAGCTCTGAGGGTCCGCGTGCCGGGGTCCAGAGTGGCTGCACTGCCGAGCCCGGAAAAAAGAGGCAAAGTCCCTTTTAGGGATTGGGAAAAGTTTCAAAAGTCTCCTTGCTGAAAGCGAGTTTTTACTTTCCTCAGGCCACGCCCTCTCCCGGAACTACGGACCAATCACTCTGCAGCTGCTGGGAGTTTACACCAATCAGGGAGAGGAGCGCCGGAATCCGTCGGCTCTAAGACCCAGCCGCAAGCGCCAGGCTTTTCTGCAGCTCAGTCTCAACTTGGAAAGACTTTTTAAAAAAGAGTTATAGCTTACTAAGATTTATTTTATTATCACATTTTGGTTAATGGGCCCACATATCCAGAACAAAAACAAAGCGACGTTCCTTTACAAAAGAAAACACAAATTAGTTTGAAACATAAAATGGAATTGCTTAATGCAGTCAAATATCTCCCCCAAAGATCTTGCAAGTAGCAAAAGTTTCGGGACAGTTTTCCTATTAATGAGTGATGAAGCGAATAATTAGATTTCCTAATTATCGGGGCCTGAGTGTAATGGATTCAAAGCAAGCGTGCTGCATTGGGCTGGCAAGGGCCTCCCCTCAACGTTGTTCTTATTTAATCAAATAATCGTCACCAGTGAGTTTCCAGGTTCAGGGCCGTCAAGAATAAACTGTAAGGTTTGAGAAGCAAAGGATAGACACTGAATTCTGCTCGCCCCCAAATTAAATTCTCAGGACTCCCAAAAGGAGTTACCGGACAGGAGGAACAGGAAAGTAGCAACGTCCTGAGAATTTAATACTCTAAATTCGCCTCGAATTCGGTAGATCATCCGCGCCACCATGGGCAGTTTTGTGGAGTTTGGGGAAGGGTGCGCAGAACTCTGCTCCTTTCCCGCTTTCCTCTCCGGAGCAGACTCTCGCTGCCCACCAACTCCAGCTTCGCTCTCTCCTGCTACGAGGTATAAATTTCCCTTTGACAAACAGACCTCCGCACTCCCCAAAGAACGGAACAATGCAGCGACCCGCCGGGCCCAGGCAGAGCCCGAGTTCCTCGGCCCGGGCCAGAGGAAACCCGAGCTTGTTTTCCGCCGGGGCTTTGCCCGAAGGCGCGCGTAATTACGCGGCACATCGCGGGCTCGGAGCGTGTACGCTTCCCCCGCCGGCGCCTGTGGCTGACACCGGCCCCAGGGCCCAGTTCCCTCCAAATCCCCGCTGGGGTCCTCCAAGTTGAGTTCCCATATTTTAGTCTTTTTTTGTTCTGTTGGATTTTGATGAGTTGGAGACAGGGCTCTGTGAGGGGACTGCGTGAGCAATTGCAAACGGTTAAAGACCCCTCCGGGATTGTATTATTCAAGAGAGACCGGCCTGGAGGTCCTTGCCTTTCAAAGCTTTCTCCTTCCTTCTAGGAATCCGGGACAGTTTGTTTATTTGTGGACTGATTATTTACTCTTTCAACACCTCCAATAATCGGATCCCCTTCTGCCCACTTCCCCTGAAGGGGTGGGACACCCCTTTACTCTGGACAGAATTTTGGAAGTTGTTCATCCGGTCAGGTAGGGATTTAGATAACACACTGTTTGTATTTCACGTCATCCTCCGTCGTTTATTAGATTCCCAGCAAAAGGGTGTCAGAGTCTCCACTGGCCACCGTCAGCTTTCAGGAGGTGTAGAGAAGACGTTAGGGACAGCTCACTCATTTCAAAAAAACAAAAAAGAAGAGGAGGAAAGTGTGTGTACTTTGTCTCCTGATAAATGCAAAATCAAAGGGAAAATGCAAAACAGCTTCCTATCACCTTGAATATTCTCCTTCTCAAACACTGCATTTTTAATGCATTTTCTGAGTTCTGCTTCTAACTCGATCCTTTCTCCTCCCTCCCCCCCTTTGGGGAAACAAAGTAAAATAAAGCTTCCCAGTTCTCGGCTCACAGGTAAATAGTTGGAGCTGTCTCCCCCAACCCCGAACCCCCACCATGACCATTATTTTTATTGCCTTTTTAATGTTCTCATCCATCCTTTAAAAAGAGCAAGGAAAAGGAAGAGAAGAAGAAGAGAAGTGTTATAGGAAAAAAGGTGCCTTTCTCTTGGGCTGCATGACACTCCTGCCCAGTCCTTCTCCCAGTTTGCCTGGAAGTTCAAGCTACAGATCAGGAAGCTCTCCTCACTCTGCAGGCTTCCTGGAGGAATATTATTTAATCCGCTTTTACGGAGGTGTATGTGTTTAAATAACTTTGTCATAGCACAGGGCAAAACCCCAAATAGCTAAGAATTATGAAAATAAATTAGAAAATGACAGTTTCTGCTTGAGTTCGTGTTTACAAGGGTGCCCAGGTTTAGACCTACACCATCTGAAAAGAGCTAAATTGAGTTGGCAAATATATTTAGCATCCCACCCCTACCCCGAAAATAGAGGCAGGTGGGAAGAAATCCTTATACTCAAGACAGGAAAGGTGAGAGAGACATTTTTCTCTGCCTCCGGAATCAGGTTTCTTCTCTGCTCAGCAGGACTCAAGGAGAGATGTTTGTTCAGGTTATTAAAACAACACCTTCCACACCTGGGCTTTTGCAAAAACCGTGTTTCCCATCTTTTCTTTAACCTGCCAAGGTATTTTTGGACTGGGGGTTGCTGTTTTCCTGCTGAGGTTCCCCCCTCTTTTTCTGACCCTGCTGTCAGTGAGCCGAAAGCGGAGGGGGGCCCAGAGGGTCCTGAGTGTTACCGGAATCCTCAGTGGTGGCAAAGGCGGGAGGCGGCCAAGGCTCCCCCCAGCGCGCGGTCCCTGCCCGGCGCTGCCCGCCTTCCACTTGGCGGTCCTCGGACTCCGTGGGCCCTGGCGCCATCTCGTGGCCGGCGGGGGAACTACTCTGCAGGAACCAAAAAAAAAAAAAAAGGACTGGTAACAAGGACGGTGCTGACACCTGGTGGACGCGCCTGGGCAACTGCAGCGTCAAAGATCAAAAAGCAACTTTCTCTGTTGCTTTGCAATGTGTCAAGAACGTGGCCTGTTGGGAAACAGAAGTGTCTTTGAAATGGCTTGGGGGAGGAGGAGAGAATTTTCTCCGGGGAAATTCGCTGCAGTTTGCAGCAAATAAAATCTGCGCTTCTTAGTTGGCCAGAACTCTGGACTTTTTTTATTTTATTTATTTTTTTATTTTCAGAGTCGTTGAATGCGTCGCCTGGTCCCGGTCTTCGGCCTGCAGCTGCCTTTCTGCCTGAGGTGTGGGGTGAGTTTTGGGGAAGTCATCAGAGCGCTGTTTGAGCTGGACGCATGTCCGAGGGTGGCCTGGAACAAGGGGGAGACTTTCCACCCGGCCTCCAGCCGCTCCTACTTTTGAGCCACAACAGAGACCCAAAGAGGGGACAGGTGGGTTACACAAAGTCAGGGTCGCTTCTTAAATTCCTGGGCGATCCAACTTCCAGAAATTATCTCTTGCGGGAAGGAATGCGTGTCCTGATGAAAACTGTGGAGGCCCACTTTCGTGGGCCTGACTTTTCCCTGGAGTTAGGGCAAGGCTCCTCCGCTCATGGATGGCAGAGCCGGGGAGGAAAAGAACAGGAGTGTATGAGGACTGCTCTTGGTTAGAAGGGATTAAAGGAATGCAACAAGAAAATGTGATTAGATGGAAGAAATTTTAAAAACTAATAACGGACAGGTTTAAGGATACTTGGGGAAATTTGAATCTGGGGTGTGTGTTAGATAATAATCTCGTATCAAGGGTAAGATTCTTGAGTGTTCTAATTCTGTGTGGTCGAGTAAGAACACGTCCTTGTTTTTAGAAGGCATGTGTCAAATGTTTGGGGCTAATATTCATCATCTCTGCAACCTTTAAAAGATCCAGCCCAAAGCAAGGGGCGGGGGGGGGAGGGACAGAGAAGAGAGGAGAGAGGGAGGAAGTACAAACATAATAAAAGGAGAAGGCTATTGAATCATAGGATGTTCATTGTACTGTTCTTGCGCATTTTCTGTAAGTTTGAATTTTTTCAAAATTAAAAAAAAGGGAGACAAATACCTTTGCTACTCTGAAAATTAGAAAAAGAGATGTGACACAAAGCGAAAGTCTTTCTGTGGAAGGGACTGCAAAACATTTAGTGAGGACCCAACTTGGCCCAGTATCCCCTCTCTTTTTTTTCTAGAAGTTTCTGAAAAACAACGATCAATATCTATGGAGCTTATTTCAATACCTTGTAGTTACCCTCCCCCCCCAAAAAAAATCCTTAGTGATTCTTTAAGGAGTTTATCCATCTTATAACTCAGGCATTGGCACAGTTAACACAACCAGAGATGCAAGACATTCCATAGAGCACTGTGGATATTTTCAAAATATAACATTACAGATGTACACACGCTGCTCCGTCCAGAGAGTTAGCGACCTCTGAGAGTTACAGCCCATCCTGTATAGCTGTCCTAATCTTTGTCATCATGATGCCTTACCTGTATATCAGTTAGTTGAACCTGGCTTATGCTTGGTAACAAACATGTCACATCTCAGTGACTTCCTCCTGAGCCAAGCTGAGGGTGGCAGGAGCTCTGCTCATCACAGGCACTTAGAAACCCAGGTTTTCAAAGACTACCTCTCCTCAGAGGATCCCCTGTCATCTTGGTAGGAGGAAGAGGAGGGGATCTGGCCCTGGGAATTAAGTCCTACAGCCTGGAAGTGCCACATTCCCTCCATTCACAACTCATAGGCCAGAGCTGCTTGGAGGTCCCCACACACCCAGGGGATAGGAAGTTGAGTCTTCCCTGTGGCCAGGCAGAGAGCAGGCTGGCTCTGCCCAGCAGCCTCGTGTCCCACCCTTTCCGGCTGGTAGTGATGACCCCTGTTCTCTGCAGTCCCAGTAATGCCTGCATACTGTCCCAAGCATTGTGCCATGGCATACACCCAATCCTCTGTGGGTTAGGTACCATTAATACCACCCTTTACAGGTGAGGAAACTGAGGTTTAGAGAACTTACGCAACTTAACCATTCCCCAGTAATGGAGTCAAGATTTCTTAGCCCATAGCTTTGCTGCTTCTTTGAGATTAAGGCTTACAGCCTAGGAAATTAGAAACTTAAAAACGTAGAAACTTCTATATAAATATAAATAATCCATATGGAAATATCCTAACTGTCATAGACACGTCCAACAGTGTGCATATGACATCATGACATCTGGCCACACACAACTCGGTGTGTATGTGATTTTAGGTTTTTCTATCATCAACATCGAACCCTGTGATTAATCTTGCAGGGTGAATAGGAAGCTGCAAAAGTGGACTGCCCCCTGGGAGGCCGGACAGGACTTGATGTTTGGACAAGGGAAGGGAGGGAAGAGCTGAGGAGGTTTCGATTGTCACTGAATTTGCAGCCCGTGGGTGGAGGTTCTTAGTCCTAGGGAATAAGCCAGGCTCAGAATTGACCATCTGGGGCCAGCCTCAAAGTGACCCTGGGCCTAAGGCCAGGGTCTCACAGTGACCATACCTGAGTGAGGCCCCAGGAGACCTTTGAAGGACTAGAAAAGCCAAGAGCACAGAGCATCCCTCCCCAGGGGAATGAACCCAGCATGGCACTCAGTGCTCTCCACCTTAGGAGCCCATAAAGCCCCAACCTGTGCCCACAGGCACCTGCCTGGACCCAGAACGGGGCCTTTACACTTTCCGTGCCCTTTGGTGGGTCCCTACTCCCAGGCCTCTGCTCTCTCCTCCATTCACCCACCTATCCACCCCCCCCAGCCCTACCCTGAAGTTTCAGTTTCTCAGTGGCCTGTTAGAGCAGTTTGTTGAAGCCCCACCCTTTCCTTCTGCAGATCCACAGGCCGGTTGGGGGTAGGATTATTTTATAATAGGCTGCATTTGGCAGCCTTTATTTTAATCAGTTTAGATTCACCTGACCACCCTGCCTGGTGGGATCTTAATTGTCCCCCCATACCGAGGGGGGAGCAGGCAGGGACCTGGTCATCCTGAGCCCTGCCAGGCTGCTTGACACAGCCCCACCCTCCTCATTATAAACTGAACTAGTGGATGCCACTTGGGGCTTCAGAGACACCCCATGCCTCCCCACTGCTGTAACCACACGTCTTGTCTCTCATGTAGAGACTCACCTCCAGAATTCAATTCAAGCACTTACTGGTGCTTATTTTAGGCATGTTCTACAAAAGGAATAGGGAAGAAGCATCGATGCTCCCTGCTTCCACACCGGCAGGCTGGAACTTTTATTTCAGGCAAACATACACAGAGCCCCTGCTGAGTTCCAGGCACTGTTGGAAGCATGGCCGCAGGTGATCCACCATTGAATCCTCCCTGGGTGGAGACATGGATCCCAGGAGTGCTCTTTCTTCTCTTTGTAAATGAAGACTGAGGCAGAGAGACCTCCCTCACAGGGCTGGTGAGCTGCAGACCTGGGCTTCAGCCCTCCAGCACAGGCATGTCCCTGCCACACAACTGCCATGCAGGGAGAGAGGGCTGTGCCAGCAAGCCAGGCTGATTCACAAAGGGGAGGAGCAGCCGTCTCTGCTTCTCGGAAAAGCTGGCAATCAAGCTGGGCCTTGAAACCCAGAAGACAGACTTTGTACTCAAAGGTCTCTCTTTCTCCTTGAGACTCTGAGTTGCCAGATTTAGCAAATAAAAGCAAAGATGCCCACAGACTACATAGGACTTCACTTATACTAAAAGAAATACTCACTGTTTATGTGAGATTGAATCTTGAGCGGAAAACCTACATTTAATCTGTCCAATGTGAATTTTGGGGGAAAGGCAAGATTCAAACACTTCTTTAATTACTAGCTTCTAAAACAATCTTACATTTATTATTATTATTATTATTATTTTTATTTGTAGAGACAGAGTCTCACTGTACCGCCCTCGGGTAGAGTGCCGTAGCATCACACGGCTCACAGCAACCTCTAACTCTTGGGCCTATGCGATTCTCTTGCCTCAGCCTCCCGAGCATCTGGGACTACAAGCGCCTGCCACAACGCCCAGCTATTTTTTTGTTGCAGTTTGGCCGGGGCTGGGTTTGAACCCGCCACCCTCGGCATATGGGGCTGGCGCCCTACTCACTGAGCCACAGGCGCCGCCCATATTTATTATTATTATGCAACTTCAACTGACTATGTCTTATTAGAGTTCCCCATAAAAGGAGAAAGAGTTCACCTGTCTCTGTGTGGTATGTCTGCAGATATGGGAGGCACTGACAGATTGCTCACAGCCCGAAATACAGAAGGAATTACGTGGATGGTTAGAAAGCGCGGCAAGAGACCATGGCCTCAACTTCATTTTGTCTAGTAGTTACAATGTATCTCAAAAAAAAAAAGGAAGGAAGGAAGGGAGAGAAAAGGCTTTCCTGCTTTATCTGGCAGTGTCAACTGGCCTTGTGCTCTGAATTTAAAGACGGTAAGAAGTTTACTTTGAAGAAATTGGCTGGTTCCCATGTGCAAGGGAACAATTTAAACATGACCCAAATCGTTCCAGGTTAACTGTGTGGGGCAGGGGCCACACACTGGGCACAGCCGATTTTAAGTTAGCATTTGTTTCATCTGAGGCTTCAAGGCACCCAACCCTCCCTTCAGCCCTCCAACTTCCAATACAGACAGTCGTTTGCAGGTTTCCCTTCTTTTGCCTTGAAGTCACAGGTCTTCATGTTCCCCTCTCTTTCGGTTGCCTTGCACTGTGTCTATGGACGCCCCGCCCTGTTAGAGCACTTTGTTGAAGCCCCACCCTTTTTTCTGTGGGTCCACAGGCCAGTGGGGTTAGGATTTTTTTTTTTAAATAAACTATATGTAATCCACTTTTTCAGCAGTTTAGGTTCACAGAAAAAATGAGTAGAAGTTGCTGAGATTTCCTTGCGGCCCACTGTCCCCACACATGGCAGTGTCCTCCATTACCAACACCCCCACCAGAGGGGACTTTGGTTACAATCTAGAAACTGATGTGGACACTCTGTCATCACCTAGAGTCCATCGTTTACACTGGGGTTCATTTTGGGTGGGGTAGGATTTTTAAACTGCCATGTTCAAAAACATTGTGTCAGGGGGCACTTCTGGGATGGAAAAAACACAAAGCAAACCCGCCAGGAGACAGGCAGAGTCACCTTCGGAGGTGGAGGGGACGCAGCTCAGCTGAGAGATGAAGCTGGCGTGGAGCTGGGCATCCAGCATGGGCTTGACTGCTCAGGTAAGACGTCCACGCTCTGCTAGGAGGAAATGGGAAGGCAGAAAGACACCACAGGAAGAATGCAGGGGGGTTCAGGGAGACGGAGGGCAGGATAGAGGGCGAGCTGAGAAGGGAGGAAGAGGAGAAGAGGCAGGATGACGTCCCCTGGGCCTGAGTGGTGGCAGCAAGAACCAGGCATCCTACTTTTGCCAAAGGACATTCTCCAGCAACAGGCCAGCTCCAGGTGGTGCTGGCAGGAAGGGAGAGACCACATAACCACACGCAGACAGAGTCGACCGAGGAGCCTGAAGGTGACAGGGAACGTTCTAGCTTCTCGGGAACCAACCTTGATTCTTATTAGAACTGCCCAGGGTTTTTCTCTTTTTAGCACTTCTGGAGCTGTATGTGTTTGTGAGTGTGATACAGGGAAGGGCCAGGCAGGAGAAGGCAGAATGTGGGCCTATGTTCAGCCCAGGCCTGCAAAGCACAGGGCCCGGAAGTGCTGCAGTCCCAGCAGTGCCTGGGGAGCAGCTTGACTCACGTTGGACCTCATCTCTCAACATCTGCCTCCTCTCGTCCATCTACAGGATCGCTGTGCACCATCTCTGCAGGCCCCACCCAGCCCTGCCAGCCTCTCACCCACTCTGGTGGAGGAATCACTTCCCCACACTTCACAGGAGGCTGAAGCTCAGAGAGGTGGTTTGATTTACCCAATGTCACACAGCTTGAAGATCCGCAGCCAAACTCTTCACACAGTCAAACTTCTTTCGCCACATTCTGGCCAGGTTCTAAAGAAGAGGTGAGAATTCATCAGGAAGTGTCTGCCACAAGCTTTAAAATCCTCGGGCAAACTTGCACACGGATGTTTATAAAAGTTTTATTCATAATTGCCTTAGGGGCAACCAGGATGGCCTTCAGGAGATGAGAGGATAAACTGTGGTCCATCCAGACAAGGCAGAAAAGAAGTGAGCGGTCAAGCCATGAAAAGACAGGAAGGAAGCTTACCGTGCATGTTACTAAGTGCAAGAAGCTAGTCTGACAAGGCAACATATTGTATGATTCCAAGTATATGACGTTCTAGAAAAGGCAAAACTATGGAGGAAGTAAAAGGATCAGCGGATGCCGGGTGCCTGGAGGAGGGAGGGAGCACAGAGGGTTTGTAGGGCAGAGAAGTACTCTGTGTGAAACTTCAGTGCCAGTAAGCATTGTCAAAACCTGCCTAAAGTCTAACAGAAAGATGGAACCGGAATGTTGGCTGTGGACTTTGCGTGACACATTGTAGCAGGGAAGTTCACTGATGGTAACACATGAGCCATTCTGCTGGGGGGTGAGGCCAATGGGAGACTGGCACTCGTGGGAACCCTCTGTGCTTTCTGTTCCATTTTGCTGTGAACTAAAACTGCTCTAAACAACAAAGTCTATTAAAAAAAAGAAACCTTCAAGAGGTTCAAATTTAAATATGTGGAGGCAAGTGTTGAGAGATGAGGTCCAGTGAGAGTCAAGCCTCTCCCCAGATGCTTCTGGGACTCCACCCTGGGGACACTGCAGCCTTCTGATTTCAAAATTGTTCTTTTTTAAGCACCAGAGGAGGCAATAAAATCTTTTTTTTTTTTTTTTTTATTTTTGGCCAGGGCTGGGCTTGAACCCGCCACCTCCAGCATATGGGACCGGCGCCCTACCCGTTGAGCCACAGGCGCCACCCGGCAATAAAATCTTTATCTTTCTTTGCTATACCTCTTTTAATAAAAAAAAAATTGTTCCTTCAAATTTGGATTCAACAGGCCATACTCAAGGATCCAGAAGGCCACAGGTGGCCCCAAGGCTGCAGGTTCCCCACCCCTAAACTTATCTTCCTTTTATAACACAGTCCAGTCAATTTCTTTTATTATTTTAAATACCAGGCTTTTCAGAGCACTTCAAATTGAAAACATGATGTGAAGGAGCTGAAGGGAATGTCCTTTCTCACACCACCTGCTCTCTAAAATTCCCACTGTCGGATTGTCCCTGCCATCTCCTTACCATCTGGCCTGTCCACCTGAGGGACTTGGAATATCTGTCTTGAACAGAGGTGGCTAACTGAATCCTACAGACATTTCTGCTGCTGGGAAAGTCTACTTACTAAAACCCTCTCCTCAGATCTATTGTTTCCTGAAAGTGGGAACGGATTTTATAACCTCCAGAGTGATGCTTTACACCCCCTTTAGGAGTCTGGTGAAAAACAGGACCACCCTCATCCTTAATGCTTCTATGCACTGATGCAGCAGGCACCACCTAGGAATGGAGAGTTGGGATGAGGAGCCCCCAAATTTGCAGTTAATCGTGTGGGGATCACCCCAAGATTTGCAGTTATGCACATGGGGGTTACAACACGCCTCTGCTCCTTCAGGTAGGCTCTTTTGAGTCTGTTTCCTTCTCTGTAGAACACCTGTGGTGAGGGCCTCTAAGGGCTGCTGTGGAAATTATATTTAAATATGACTTCTAAGGCGCTAAGCTCAAACACCCAAACCTCATTTTCCGGTCTGTACCTGCAAAGTAGGCATTAAATGCTTTTGTCTGTTTCACAAGTTTGTGGTGAGGATTTTATGAAGAATTGGACATACAACCTGTAATTTTTAAAGGTAGCAACCACTTTTTGCGTACTTATGATGTGCTCTTAAGGGAGTGGTTTCTAGTGGACTGGTCCCCCCCGTTTGTATGTGCGTTGGGGGGGAGATGTCATATTCTTAATAAGTGATCAGCCAAACTGTCCGTCCTCATTTTCTTTCCAGCCAGACTGGAGCCTGGGAGGACTTTTCTGGCCCTTAGATGGAGCGATGTAGAAAAGCAGACGCTGCCTGCCACGTTCCTTCATTCTCGAGGAGGACAGAGGTCAAGGTAAGAATCTCAAGGGTGCTTCTGGAAGGGTGGCCTCCAACCCGCCCAGGAGTCACCCAGGGCCTGGGCTGGCCCAGTCACTCCATCTGCCAGACACTAAAGCAGCGCTGGGCTGAGCGTGCGCACCCGAGTGTCTGCAGAGTCTCGAGGAGGCGCGTTCTGGAGGAGCAACCAGGCCACTTCTGCAGGAGGCGGCTGCCCCTCGGAACTGGAAGACGAGGCGGGGTGTATCTGAATCGGAAATGGGATCTGAGGGGCTAAGAACTTGTTCACTTCAGTAACCCCGCGGCTTGGCAAAACGCCTGTGAGAACTTGGTCACCGAACAGGCTAAAGACCCACGAGAGAAGCCGGCCACCACCAGCTCGGAACCTTGCGACCTCGCCGCCGTACCGCACGCGCATGCGTGCCCCGGCCCCGCCAGGGCTCAGGCTCAGGGTAGTGACGTCACTCTGCGCCAGACTCCGCCCCGGAAGGCATCGCGCAGTGACGGCGTCGCCATGGAGCCAAGGGCGGGTGAGAGGCGCGATTGGGCTGGCGAGGCTGGCTGGGGGCGGGTCCTGGGACCAGCAAGGGGTTCGGGGGGACCTGGGTGGGGTTCAGGGTCGAGTGGGCGGCAGGTTCGGACTCAGATTCCCGGTAAAGACATAGGGAGAATAAAGTTAATAGGAAGAAAAGCCAGGAGGGCCATCTGCTGAGCATGTGGATCCCCTGGGCTCCGAGAGATCGGGGGAAACGGAGGCTCTTGCTGGTGGCAGGGGCAGGAATGGAAGGCAGTTTAACCTATGCGCAAGGGGTGCATAGTCGCTGTCGCCTCAGCAAATGCTGTTGTAGATCGCCATCCGAAGCCCTGATTTGTGCATTAAGGAGCCTCCGGCCTGCAGAAGATCACCCTCTAGTGGGGAAGAAGGAGCCTGGATAATGTATGATTGTGGAATTACCTGGCAAAGATGGGCCCGACACTACTAATGCTCAGGGGTGCACGGTCTGTTAGATCTGGGCACCACAACTGCGAGCGAACGGATCTCCCACCCTCACTACATGCGCAGCGTGTGAACAACAGTAACCAGGTGACAATAGTGCCGTGGAGCAGTAATAGTAAATAGTGACCCTTGGGGATGCCTGCCTGGGCTAGGACTGAGCTGGGGCTGGAGATGGAAGCATCAGTGAGATGCAAGCTGACCTGATAGGCCCCACTGGAGGAGCAACAGACAATTACAGAACAGAATTGAGGCATTATACACGTGAATACGAGTCTCTCTTTATTACTCTAATCATTTCCCATGTGTTTATAACCTTCCATGGGCAAGGTTTTTTTTATTTTTTTTTCTCACATCCCCCTACCCTGCCTCCCCAGTTAGCCCATTGCTTTATAAATGTGATTCTTCAGATCAGGGGCCACAGCCTCTACATTTCTTGCGACCCACTCAGTATCTTGCACAATATTGGGGATAATCTAGGTCCTCTGGGTTGTTAGTGAAAGTGAAACATGTAAAACATTATGATAATTGTACCAATGTACAATTTTATTTGAAAAAAAAAAAGCAGTGAGATACTCTGGGTCCCTAAAGATAGGGCACCTGCCTGAGACTGAGCACTCAGGGAGTGCTTCCTGGGGGAGGTGGCATCTAAGCCAGACCCAAAGGGAAAGGGAGGTAGGCAGGTGTGTTGGGGCCAGGGAACAACAGTGTGTGAGCCACCTTGGGGATCTGAAGTCAAGAGAGACGGGAGATGAGGCTGAGATGGTCAACTGGGCCTTTGCATGCAGGCGCTTGTCCAATACACAGCGTGACAGGAGGGATCAGCAGAGGGTCAGCAGTGTGGAGGGAAGCTCCCAACTCATCTTGAGAACAGACTTCGTGGAGCTGAAACCAGGCCATGGAGAGCCACAGAAACAGGAAGTGGAGCACTTTGTTGTGATGACCAGCATGTGCCAAGCTCCCAGACGGAAAGAACAAGCCAAGTGGTAGAAACTGTGAGGCTCAGTCTATGGTGTCTCCGAGGTGTGGCCCTACCTAGGCTGACAGCAGTGGAATCTCAGCCTTCGTCTTTAGAGATGTATGCTTTCTAAGCTTACCTGCATCTGCACTTTTAATGTCTCAAGTGGTTCAAGAAGCACCAGAAGTGTCCTGAATGGGCTCTGGGAGGCTCTAGGGCCTTGCTGTGAGGGGCCTTGGATGCAGGAGTCAGGGCAGCCCTCATGCCTTAGAACTGCACGTGGAGTTTTACAACATTAGTACACAGTGGGAGGGGAAACATCAATAGCTAAAGGTCGGAATCCAACTGACTGCCCACCATTGTGCAGAATCTCAGGTTCATAATCTGGGTGCATCTATTCATGGTGAATGTGGTTTAGGTTCTCTGACAAAAACTGAGCTTGTCCCTTCCAGCTTCAGGGTTGCCCATCCCCTAAGCATCTCCCTTATCCCTGTGGAGACTTTCAGATGTCCTGGATTAAACAGTGCCCCCTTCCTTTTTACTGAAGTTACTTCTGGACGCTGACTCTGTCACCAGTACTGAGTATTCTACTGAGTGAGATTTCCACACATGAAATCCTTGGTTAATTCACAGTACTGGCCACATACCGTGTTGTTAGAAAAGTACATCACATGGTAGACAGAGCGATTTGAAATAAGCTTCTATACAAGTGCAGGAATATTCCCAGACCAACAAAACCAAAAATTCAGTAAATATTTTAAAATGCATCCCTATGAATGTGCTGGTTTTATGTTTCTCCTACTTAGTGGGAAACTAGTTTTTATGTTTCTCCAAGAAGAACGCATAGCTAATACAGGCTTTGTCTGTGCTGCCCCCATCAAATAAGCAAAGTGTATTTGTTGCCTAATGATGCATTTGGAAACTTGGATAGAGAATTAAAGATTTCACCTACTAGGGCAGTGTCTGTGGCTCATAGGAGTAGGGCGCCGGCCCCATATGCCGGAGGTGGCAGGTTCAAGCCCAGCCCCAAACAAAAACTGCAAAAAAAAAAAAAAAAAGATTCCACCTACTAAAGGGAATTGTAGTTGGGAATCCAAAAATCCAAAAGGCTGGCTTACAGGTCACTTAGTTTTAAGACAAGCTTATTTGACTTACAGCAAGATTAAACTAATCCTAGATCATAGTTAGATTAAGGCTGAGTAGACAGATTATAGTTTCACCGCTGCTCAACAGAACTGGTGTGTCCAGGTGAGGGCTCTAGAAATGCTTGGTTATTAGTGTGGTTTGCATTTCATTCTGCTACTGTAAGGCTAGTAGAACTGGAGTAAATACTTGGGTTATTTAATTTACTGTTTTGGGACTTGAATAGTTTCTCATGGGGTAAAAGAGCATTAACCCTGATTTTGTGGTGTAGAGATGAGCACCGCATTGCTGTGGTCTGGCCTGGTGGCAGACACTGGCATAGGGCGTGGTCAGAGACCGCATGCACTGTGGAATTCCTTCTTATTAATATGTCACAACTCTTTGTCTCGATAGGTATCTCTAAACAGGACATTCGTGTGCAAATTTGGGACTACATGGAATCTCAAAATTTAGCTGACTTTCCCCGACCTGTCCATCACAGGATTCCCAACTTTAAGGTACTAAGGCAGCCCTGGAGTACTTCAAAGGAAAACAGGATATTCCTAAATGAACAACTTCAGTTCATACGGTTCCCTCCTGCTTCATAGTGGATTACAATGCTGTGAACAGTGAGCAGTGGTGTGTGCTTCAAACCTGGCCAGGGCACCCTTAGCCATTAGAGACATCCCTCGCTGAGTTACTCACCCTTCGTTCCAACCTCCTACTTCTTGGTGCTGGGCAAGAAGCTCATGTCCTCCCAGGAAAGTAGTGCTCAGGCCACTGTTTTCTGTTTGATACAAAGTCAAGTATTTATCCTTGCTGGAAGCAGGCCTTTCACCATATTGGCCTCCCTGTAGTCCAATGTGGAGTGATCATGCTCTGAGAGGGAAGCCCCACTGTGGCGTCTCCAGAAGGGGATGAGCACCTGCCGGTCTCTGCCCACTCTGGGCCTCAGTTGCCCAGCTGCTCAAAGGCAAGATGAGCAAGGATGCCTGTTTATAAGACTGTTGACAGAGAAAGACTTGCCTGAAGCAGACAGTGTCACAGTTTATAATCTTCAGCTTGCAGGTTTTCTGAGAGAAGGAGAAGAAGAAAGCCCTTTTCCAAATGCGCCTTTGGCCACTTGTTACCCATCCTCGGGCTTGACTGGGCTTTCCCTGCACTGCAACCCCCAGCCCTTCTCTGCTTCTCCACTGAGCCAGTCTCGAGGTCGTCCTGGTCCCTTTGAAAAGCTCTCCTTTAAGGAGAGGAGCATGAAATACAGGGAGAAAGATGAGGAACGTGCAGAATCATGGAGGGCGGGCAGGGTTCCCAGGCTGTGCTTTTTCTTGATTTCAGTGCTCTGCTCACTTTGTGGAAATTCATCAAATTCTGTATTTAACACTTTGTTCTTTTTGGAATATAGGTTTTGTTTCAGCAAACACTAAACTGGGGCTAGGCCACGTTTTTCAATTCCCTGTCTACCCTGACAATGTTCTCAGGTATTTCTGCGGGTGACTCTCAGTTCCCATCTTAGAATTTGTGTCCCCTTCCTGTCGGGGTGAGATTCTGAGCCAAGCTGCTTGACGGCAGTCAGCCTGAGAGCCCCTTGTCCCCTCTATAACCCGTGATTGCATTTGAAACAGGGTGCCCCTCGTGCTGCCGAGCACCTCCTGCGCTTGCAGGCCTTCCAAATGGCCAGAACTATTAAAGTAAATCCTGATGCTCCCCAGAAAAACGCCCGCTTCTTCGTCCTTGAAGTAAGTGCACCTCTGTCCGTTTACCTAACTAGGGGTCTTATCTGGCTTGCCAAAACCTCAAAGACCTAGAAGTTTTTGCCAGAGCGCAGGAAGTTAAAGTGGACCCTGATAAGCCGCTGGAAGGTGTTCGATTGCTGGCCCTGCAGGTAATTATGCTTCCCTGAGCCCAGACCTGGCCACCAAGGGGAAACTTCTCCAGGTGGCTGGTCAAAGTATGCCACCCTTTATTCAAAAAGTCAGTGCTTCTGACCCCCTCCCACACAGGATGTGCCCTTGCAGTTTTTTTCTGAGAACAGTGCAGAGCCTTTCAGTTGTTTGGCATTCAGTCAGTTAGAGGTCCTGAATGTTCTGTGTTTACGGACGGAGAGGATGTTCAGGCACCAGCATGGGGAGAGGAACCCAGGCAGAACCCGTGGTGTTCTGGGGTGGAGGAGTGGGAGCTAAAACAGGATGTCCCGCATTGCCAGTTGATGCAGGTGTGCTAAAGAGTGTGGCTGTCCTCTGGCACTTGCAGGCTTCTCAAGGGTTTGGGGAAACCTCAGTGGGTTTAAGAATCCCTGGGAAGCAGGTAAAAAAGCCTTGTTTCTCTGCCCAGAATGAGCTGCATTATGGATTTTTACCTGTACTGATTCTGAATAGAAGGTAAAGTAGAATCAGCAAGAATCACCCACCCTTCATAGTGGGGGATGAGGGGATGCAAAGTAGTTTTAAGTAAATTTGACCCACATACATTTTCAATCAAGTTTGCAAACAAATAATTTCCTGGGCACATACCAAGGAAATGCAGATGGTAGCAACTTGTTTCCCTTCCCGAAATGGTAAAAACGTATACAAGGAAGTCCTGGGTAAAAACTGAATCATGTAACTTATTGATTGTCTTTTGTCTAATAGAGTAAAAAAACGTTGTTGGTTCCAACGCCACGACTGAGAACGGGGCTGTTTAATAAGATCACACCACCCCCTGGGGCGAGTAAAGACACCTTGAGAAAATGTGCCACCTCCCAGGCAAGTGTCATTCACCGAGGAAAGACCTGTTCTCTGCTGAGAATTCTGATGCCTTTGAATAGTGTAAAATAACATCATGGAGTTAATTCTGCACAGCCAGATGAACAGAGAGATATTATTAAAGTGTTTGGCAACTTTGTTCTTAAGAGAGCTGGTAGAAAAGCTGTGAGCCCAGAGTCTGTTCCTGAGTGCAAACCACAGGCCCCCTGTGGTCAGTGGGTACCCGCCCCACGGCCACCACAAGATTAAGAACACAGGCTTTGGGCAGTGCCTATAGCTCAAGGGAGTAGGGTGCTGGCCCCATATGCCTGAGGTGGTGGGTTCAAACTCAGCCCCTGCCAAAAACTGCAAAATAAAAAAGAACACAGGCTTTCCCGTGGGCAGGCACGGACCAACAACTGTGCTGTGACTACTGGGAGACCTCAGGTAACCTTGTGCACTGACCTGTGTGGGCTCGTCCTATCCCTGTGCTGGCAGAAGGCCCAGTAGCACATGGGATAATTGGCTGCTGTGGATATGGGACAAAGCGACTTTTTCCCTGGATTTACTTGTAGTTTACAAGAATCACAGAGCCATGAACCTGCTCGGCCTGCCTGCTCTTAAACCCAGGCCTCCAGTAGGTAGGATAAATGGATATTCTTTTGGTGCATTTTAGTTAAATAAGTAATTTTTTAGAAGTGATGTGTTGACATGAAGAGAAAGGCCTCCAGTGTTTTTTGTTTTTTGTTTTTTTTTAGAGACAGAGTCACTTTATCACCCTCGGTAGAGTGCCATGGCATCACAGCTCACAGCAACCTCCAACTTCTGGGTTTAGGCGATTCTCTTGCCTCAGCCTCCCAAGTAGCTGGAACTACAGGCACCCGCCACAACTCCCGGCTATTTTGTTGTTGTTGTTGTTGTTGTTGTTGTTGTTGCAGTTTGGCTGGGGCTGGGTTTGAACTCACCACCCTCGGTTGTGGGGCCGGCGTCCTACTCACTGAGCCACAGGCGCCACCCTGGACTCCAGTGTTTTATATTAAATAAATCTGTGACAACATTTACTGACCACATCGTATGCACAACTGAATGCACAACTTCCATCACTTCACTTAGTCCCCACACCATTCTAGTGAGGCAGAGGTGATGTCCCTGCCTTGCAGGTGATGAAACTGAGGCTCAGAGAGCTTTGACCTGCCCAGGCCCCTGCAACTAAGGGGCTGAACCCAGGTCCCTGCAGCTCCCCCGCCTGGGTTTTAACTGCTCTGCTCTCTGTCTGCCTTATGGGGGAAAACAATGTGCTAAATATTATGAACTGATCGGCCTGGGAATTTGTGCTCTCAGTTCCCCTGGCCACCTTCCCAGCAAGGAAATCCTGGGACATAGACCCTAAAGTGGTTTCTGGAGCTCTGGTTCTCTCGAAACCCCAGGTCCGCCATGCTGTGTATGCCTGTGTTGATTCAGACCCTGAACGCTCTGCTCGTGAAATGGGAAGCAAGGAAGCAGTTGCAGGTAGCACCATTGAGCCGTCTCTCTGTCCGTAGGGTGTGAGGAACCACAGCGTTCCCGTGGGCTTGGACTCCACGGCCCTCGTGGAGCTGGTGGTGGTGGGATCCGTTGCTGTTTCTGAGAAAGGTAAGATCAGAATAGGAACTCTGAGCCAGGGCAACCACTCCTAAAGGGACGTCCCTCCTGCTGGGCAGGCTGTTGTCTGCCTTTTGAACCTTGGTGGTCATTTCTGCTTCCCAGACATGTGCCTCATTTCCAAAGCCCCTGCAGGAGATGCCCCAAACCCACAGGGTCCTCATTCTTGATGTTGTCTCTCAGGCTGGAGAATCGGGAAGGGAGAAGGTTATGCTGATCTCGAATATGCCATGATGGTGTCCATGGGAGCTGTCCGCAAGGAGACACCAGTGGTCACCATTGTCCACGACTGCCAGGTGCTTCCTGTGAATGGGCTGAGCACTGCCAGGCTCCTCTGAGAGCATGAGGGGAGAGACTCGTCTGTCTGGGCACCGTGCAGTACCCTGAGTCATGTTGACAGGCGAGGGCTGGGCTTGCTAGTGGCACGGCAGCCAAGTCTCAGCCCCAGAGTGGACTTGGGGGTGCTTCTGTAACTGGCCCTGTGCTTGGCCGAGCAGAGTAGCCGCTTTACCCCCTTCTGTTGGACCAGGTCATGGACATTCCTGATGAGCTCCTGGAGAGTCATGACCTCACGGTGGACTACATCCTCACTCCAACCAGGGTCATCACCACTGGCTGTGAGCGCCCAAAGCCAACAGGGATCACCTGGTCCAAGGTGAGTGTGGCCTGGAGCCAACCTCCTCTTCCAGGGGGTCCTGCGGGCAGCTGCTCGTCCTGGGATGGCTGCAGCTTGGAATCACTGGGGAGCCTTTGAGCAGCTCTGCTCCTGAATCATGGCCTCCAGGCAGTCCCAGCAGTTGCGTCACAGACCTCTGGGGGTTCTGATGAGCAGCTGGGCTCCAGATCTACCTCCGCGGGTGGCAAGAATGACCCCATGGTGAGGGGGGCTAATGCCTCAAAACTGACAGTTTGTCAGGTTTTTGTTGTTGTTGTTGTAGGTTTGTTTTGAGACAGAGTCTCACTGTGTCACCCTCGGTAGAGTACCGTGGCGTCACAGCTCACAGCAACCTCAAACTCTGGGGCCTACGTGTTTCTCTTGCCTCAGCCTCCCAAGTAGCTGGGACTACAGTGCCTGCCACAATGCCTGGCTATTTTTTGTTGCAGTTATCATTGTTGTTTAGCAGGCAGGGACGGATTCAAACCTGCCAGCCTTGGTGTATGTGGCTGGCACCATAACCACTGTGCGGTGGGTGCTGAGCCCAGTGTGTCAGTTTTTTTTGTTTTTTTGTTTTTTTTAGAGACAGAGTCTCACTTTATGGCCCTCGGTAGAGTGCCGTGGCGTCTCAGCTCACAACAACCTCCAACTCCTGGGCTTAGGAGATTCTCTTGCCTCAGCCTCCCGAGTAGCTGGGACTATAGGCGCCCTCCACAACGCCTGGCTATTTTTTTGTTGCAATTTGGCCGGGGCCGGGTTTGAACCTGCCACCCTTAGTATATGGGGCCTGTGCCCTACTCACTGAGCCACAGGCACTGCCCCAATGTGTCAGTTTTAAGAGTTGTTTTCTCCCCACCCTCTGTGCGTGCAGGGCCTCGGGGCCTCACTGCCCACTGAGACCCTCCAGGAAGAGGGCCTTGTCCATGAGGCCTCTGCAAGAGTCTGAAACTTTAAAGGCCCATTTCTCATTTGGGGCCTGTTGTTTTTGGTTCTGCCTCCCACTTCTCATCCCTTCCCATGGATCATGTGATGCCAGTGAGTTCCCAGGCCCTGGTGTTTTGTTCTGGCCTTGCTATCTATGCAGCCAAAGTGAATGTTTTATGCATATTTCCTGGGAAAGAAAAAAATCTCTAAATTCCAATAAAGATTTGGGGTGAGGAAAGAGGATAGTTCAGTGCTGGGTTATGATATTGTTTCCAATTGATTTTTTGGCAAGTACTGATGTATTTCCATGATATTTCAGTGATAGACTTATTACCATTTAGGTATCAGAATCCCAAACTTGCCTCTCACCCAGCGGACTGGAACATCTGGAATATTATCTCTTTCACACCAGGTCTCCCAGGTGGAGACCGCGGGATCAGCACAGGGTGTCACGGGCTTTGCTCATCGTTACCACACAGCAGTTGTTTGGCATCTGATTCTCCGGCCTTCGTCCCACCTTTTGCAAAAGTGAAAGTCCTGCCCAAGCACCTAGCCCGGCAGTAGAAACTAGCTGGCTAGTCACAGCTGTATCACACAGCATGTCCCCTGGGCAACCTTCAGAGTCCAGATGGCCTTTCCTCAGCATGAACCTCATGGCTTTGAGACTGCCCAGGGGGCCGTGCCTGTGCTGCTGGGCTTGGAAGGTGTGGTTTAACACCCAGTGGCTCTGCTGTGACCCCAGCACGCTCACCAGGCCCCAGTTTGTCTGTAATGTGGACAGGCCAGGCCTGGCCTCCTGGGATGGTGCAGGCAGAGTGTATGAAATGCTTAGCACACACCTTCCTTATCACAAAGCTGAGCGAGGGCTGTCAGCAAGGGGGAGATCTGCCTGGATACTGGGCACTGCTCTTCTTTCCCTATGCTGCTGCCAGAATCATCACGACAGCCCCTCCGGGTTCTCACTGAGCCAAGATGTGGTCTTGCACACATCGTCTGGCAGGTCCTTGGCTGCCTGTCAGTGGAGGAGGACAGAGACACACAGACCTGGCCCTCGGGCCCTTAGACCCTGCCTACCATGGTGCTACCCAGAAGCCTCCAGGCAGCTGATACCTCCTCAGTCTCCCCTCAGCAAGGGGAGGCTGGGCAGGCTGGGGTAGGGCCACCCGTACCCTTGTTGAAAACTTCCTGGCAGGAAGAGAGGTCCCACCTTCCCTTCCCCCTTCTGGAAGGTATATCACCTCCTTTGTCCTTGTGGTCCTGTCCATGTTAGGACATCTGCCTCACCTAGTGACCCACAGAACTCAAGTAATGTGGCCACATCCAAGCCATAGGATGCACAGTGCTGCCCCTCCTCCCTCAGTCACCCCATCCGAGAAACAGAACTCTCTGAACCCCCAGTGCATGCCAGAGACCTAGGCTCTGAAGCTGGACATGACCCTGAACTCCTGGGCAGTTTTTCCAGTTCAGGTGATCTGAACCCCTAGGGACAGGCGTCCTCTCTGCCAATGGCCACATGTGGGTCAACAGCCACTTGCCTGGAAGCCTCAGCTCTGAGTGGACTGAGGTGGCTAGTGTCAGGAGCCACAGCCACAGTCCAGTGTCCTTCCTGGGCAGGGTGCTGTCCCATAAGTCACTGACAATAGAGAAACAGAACTCCCTGTCAAGACCTGTGGCTGCCTGCTAGACCCACGTGAGCGCCTAGAAAACAGTGGCAGGGTGTACTCTCTGCAGGGGAGGCCAGGTCTGTCACCAAGGGCACAGGTGAGCTGGCCCTGGGCAGCAGATACCTGCTTCACTGTTTTACTTTTTTCTGGAGAGCTGGAATGAGACAGATGGAGGGGAAAGGTGTGTTTTAAGAATACTTTGGAGAGGCCAGCTTATGTGTTGGTGTCCAGACGTGTGGCCCTGGGCTCCCAAGAGCCTGTGCTCCTCACCAAGAAGCCACAGCTGAGGGACCACGTAGAGGGATTCATCACCACACACACATCTTTTCACCCCCCTGCTGTGCTGCCCGTGAGAGTAGGGTGAACACATCTTTGCTGACTACCAAAGAGGCCATGTGGACTCCAGAAGCCAGAATGTGCACGCCCGTCTCTGGGCAGCTTGTGACTCCTTAATTAAGGAAATTGGACCTATAACACAACTCCAGTGCTAGCAGCCCTCAGAGCCTCTTCTGGCAGGAGGCTTTGCCTGGGAGTCTCTGCTTCGCTTTTCTACCTCTTGGGCCCTTGGGAAAATAGCGGCCCCTTCCTGTAGCTGCCGTGGCTGTGGGCAGATGGCCAGAGATCTCTGCTGAGTCCACGTTTCTCTTAAGTTGGACCAGTGGTCTAAGAGCCAAAGATTGGTGACATCTTCTGTTTAAGACTATGGGAGTCCCACGTCCCTAAGGGCCAAGTTGGACCATTAGGTGGTATCCAGTCTATCTGTGCAGCGTGGCAGATAGTCACGAGGTCTGGAGAGAGTGTGGGTGGCAGGTGCCCTGCCATAGCTCTGTCCCTTCCAGAGGTCCTCAAACTTTTTAAACAGGGTGCCAGTTCACTATCCCTCAGACCATTGGAGGGCCAGACTATAGTTTAAAAAAAAACTATGAACAAATTCCTATCCACACTGTACTTATCTTATTTTGAAGTAAAAAAACAAAACGGGAACAAATACAATCACACTGCCTCACGTGGCCTGCGGGCCGTAGTTTGAGGACCCCTGCTTTGGACCTCCCGAGGGTAGCTGGAACTGCTTTACCTTTCAGATCAACTGTGAGATGATGGAGAAAATCCCTGTACTGAGGAGGCTGCGTGAACGAGAGAAGCGGGCTGGGAAGGACGTCACCCTTCAGGATGAGCTCTGGAACCTTGTGGAACCCGGCAGCCACCAGAGAGCTCTTCCAAGAAGACCACCAGACGGGCCTGGGCCAGAAGCAGGTGCTGTGGGAGCAGCCCGTGGCTCCCTGCAGGGGGACGGTGCCCCACTCACAGCTGATGTCTATGTCGGGAACCTGCCCCGGGATGCCCGAGTGAGTGATCTGAAGAGGGAGCTCCGAGAACTCGGGGTAGCCCCACTGTGGCTCACCTGGCAGGGAACACAGCGCAGGGCCTTCCTCCACTACCAGGACCCAGCCACGGCCCAGCAAGCCCTGTCCTGCCTGCAGGCCCTGCACCTGGGCACTGACACTTTGAGGGTGGCGCTGGCCAGGCAGCAAAGGGACAAGTGACGTGCAGGACAGCCACGGGTAGAGAGCTGTGCTGTGCAGATACCCTCACCACCACCGCCAGGTGACGTGTAGCAACCTGTCAGTCTGGTCCCCATGGAGCAAGAGGCCAAGCTGCTCCTTCCCAGGAAGTCACAGCACAGTGAAGGCCACGCTGTCCCGGGAGGAGGAGGCTGACTGTGGTCTATAACACCTGGGAGGCCACAAATCCCTACTCGGTCAGGTTCTGGCTCCTTTGGGTCCTTGAGCCTGTCTGTGTTTCTCTGGAGGGCAGAGCAGTCTGAGGACCGAGGGGCTGAGTGCAGAGAGCAAGTGACAGTAGACGGTGATGGGGGTTCGGGTCTGAGGGGGGTTAAGAGGAGAAGGCGGAGGAAGAATCCCGCCCCAGAGAGCCCTGGCAGTTACCACAGGCAGGGCCCAGAAAAGCGCCTTGTGCTCGGGGCCTGCTGGCATAGCCGAAGGGAACGTGCATTCCAGACTGCACAAGCCCAGCCCAGTTGTGCACACAGAGCGCTTGGCACAGCCTGGCCTTCTCATTAAGAACCGCCGGGATGAGGGCCTATGGTGGACACAACCCTCCCTGCTGCGTGGCATCCCCAGCACCCTGGCCTCCGTGGACAGCGTCATCCTTTGGGTCGAGGCTGCTTGTCCCGGGGATGGGACGAGCTCTGGGGACCAGCTTTGTCCCAGATGGCCTTGTGTGCAGATATGCACATGCTCACGTGCCGGTCGCTGTCTGTTTTTTGGGTCTTTCCCTCCAAATGCTCTGTTTCTAAAAAGCCAGCTGGATTTGGGCTAAACTACCCTTTCCAACAGAAGTGCTTTTGCAGTTGATCCTGGGCAGAAAGTCAAAATAAGCCTTAAGTGGAGATTTTACTTTTCTCTAATGTATATGCGTTGGAAAGTCTTACATTTTAGCCAGAGGGTTTTACCGAGTATATTTTAAGCATGTCATTATGCCTCAAGAGGGCAGGCCTCGGATGACTTTATAGAAAATATTCTCAGGACACTCAGCCTTCTCTTTGAAAGGGCGTTTTCTCTCTGCTGTATAATGAAAATACTGTGGAGACTTCGGAAAGAAAATCTGGTCTCAGACAGATGTGCTTACTTAATAGATTTCTGTTCCAAGTTGCCGTGAACAAAACGAGGGGACAGAAACCTGGCCCCTGCCCCTGGGCCCTCCACTTGGCCTGACCCGTCGCCTCTACAGCAGGGCTGGTGTCATTTGTCACTTGGGGCTCAGCTCAAGGTCGGAGGCCAACTCCGGCTCTGGCGCGGGCCGGTTGCCCTTCCCTCCTCACCGGGTTTTCTCTATTTTTTCCATCTTGCGTTTGTATCATTCTTCCATTTGCTTTGTATTTACTTTTTGATTGTTAACTTGCCACCATCAGGCCAGCAGCCCCAGGAGAGCAGCTGGGCAGCCCCTGGCAGACAGTGGGCAGTGCCCTGACAACGGGGCTTTCTGTGCAAGGGTCTGTTGGAGCTAAGAGACGGAGAAGCTGGATCCCGGTCCCGCCATTAGAACTCCTGCGTCCCGCCATGCCTGACGTGAGCTCAGCCCTCAGACTGTGGAGTTACACCAGTCAGTAAATGACTTAGGTTTTCTGTCTCCTATAGCCAGAATAATCCAGATATATTGACATACAGATAATCTGAAATAGTTGATCATTTTTATATTTGTAGAAAATAAAAACTAAAATTCAAGTGTCTGAACAATAAACACCCCAAATGTATCAGCCGGCCTGCCTTCTACTGCCCCATCCTGGCTCAGGGAGGCTTGTGAGGGAGGCTTCTCAAGACTGCCGTGGAGAGTATGAGTGGGCAGGCCAGTGCACTGTGACCCAGCGTTCAGGTCTCGTTAGCACTGGGATCATGTCACCCCACGAGGCCAGGCTGCGATGGACACTGAGTGTCAACGAGCTCATCCTGGTGTCTTCCTGGATGGCCGGGTGATGTTGCCAGCGGGTGGGGAAGAGCCGTGTGCAGGGTGCAGCTGTGCGCTGCCTGGAAAGCTCACCTGGAACTCAACACTAATGAGCACTGGACTCCAGGGCCCCGAGCCCCAGGCGCCTCTGTGCTCTGCTCCCAGGCATGTGCTATGGGCAAGGCACATGCCTGTCCAGGTTTTGGCTTCCTCCTCTTTAGAACAGAAGGGTCAGATCCATTGGCTTCTGAAGTCCTTGCCAGTTTGAATAGTCCGTTTCTTGTGAGGCAGACTGGTCACCATCACTTAGACTTTTTTGTTTTTTGTTTTTTTTTTTGTAAAAGTAAACTTGTTCTAGAGAATTTCAAAATAAGAAGTATAAAGAAGGGTACCACTCAGGCAGCCTTGACATTGCCCCGTCCTTATTCCCGCCTTTCTTCTGCAGTTTTAAAACGGCTGGGCTGACAGTGTGTGCGTCGGGACCCCACAGCTCGGCTCTGGCACCCTCTGCCAGGCACACTGCAGCGAGTGCGGTCAGCACCTGCTTCCTCTCCCGGAATTGCCATTTGCTCGTCTGTAAATGAGCCTCATAGTGGTCTCCTCCCGGAGGTCTGTGAAGGTGGGGCTGGCCACCACAGACGCCACCGCTGGCCTCTCAGATGGAAGGACAGCTCTCCGGGGGGCAACCCCAGAGTTCCCTTCTAACATCCTTGTGACTGGAATGAATCCTGGGGCATAGTGATAGCTCTGGAGCCAATTCCCAGGTGACAATGTAGTCATGGTTGCTGAGACCTGATGAAAATGGGCAGGAACGCCAGTGGCACTGAGTGAGCTTGGGGACAGGTGTATGAAGGGAGCTCCCTTCAGGCCCAGCACCTGGAAACCAGGAAGGAGCAGCTGCTTCTGCTCAGAAAGGAGGCCAGGTGCTGTCTGGCCTCAGCTGTCTGGCACAGGGACCTGAGTACTCCACCCCACACGGGCTGTCACCTGGGACGGGAGCTTCGCCAGCTCCGGTCAGTCTGGGCCTTACCTGCACTTGAGGAAACAGCCTCTGTGGAAATGTTAGTACAGGGACCATAAAGGGATTAGAGGGCCCTGAGTCTACGAAAAAGGGAATGGGCTGGTCAGAAAGGAATTCTTAGAAATTGAAAACATCCTACAATGAAGGACTCTTCCTCGTGGGCCGAAGGCACGGCAGACACAGACGCAACTAATGGGAAGATGAAGCCTGGGGTTCCTTCTGAGACCAGTGCAGAAGAGCACAGAGAAGAAAGGAGGGCACAGGGAGGGAAAAATAACTACATGGCAAATTTGCTTCAGCTAAAGAAGGGTTGGACTGAATAGCGAAGACCCGTGTCTTCCCACGCAGCGCCCGGAGCGTGAGCACGCGCTTCCCAATGCAGCTGCTACAAAACCTGGCGAGTACTTGGGGGGCCCTGACGGGCAGTTCAGGGCTCACATGGATAGAATGGTAAAACTTCCCTGAAAGAGGGGACAGTCTGAGGAGAGAACCGTGCTATGCTCCCAGGGAAGGGTCTGATGTGGGGATATCCATCCCCTGTGCTAAGGTAGCCCCAACCTGACAGGCAAGACCCCCTGAGTGTTTCTCATGGGTGTGAGGAGGGTGGATGGTAAATGCCCAGGAACCCCCATGACAAGGAAGTGGATGTGCCTTCTGGATTCAAAACCTCCTCTGAAGCCTCGGGGCAATGACATGTCTGCAAGTCAGCGGGTCAGGAGGAGGGGAGAGAAGCCCCACAGTGGGGGGGAGTGGAGGGCCCCAGAGGAATTAGGGAGGGGAAGGATTTGCTGCTTCAGAGACTGAGAGCTGCCGCCTGCTGTTTTGAAGGGTGAAAAAAGCAACTCGAATTTCTGGATCACGCTATGCATAAAAATAGATTGCAGCTAGTTAAATATCTAAACATAAAAGGCTCTGGAGATAACAGAGTATTTTATAACGTTGAGATAGATAAGGGTCTCCTAAGCAAGACCCTGGATTTAAGGAGGAATTATTCCTTGGTCCCGCTTCAGGTGTCAGATTTTGAGCAGTGTGGGGTCCAAGTGAGCCCACTAGGACAAGCTCTCTGAAGAATGGTCTCCAAGTAGCAAAATGAACCAGACCCTTTTATATCGTTTTTTGGTATCATCCTTTTTAACGCTGCCAGATGTAACAAAGAGCCTTTTGCCATCAGCCATGTAGGATACGGCCAGCGGGTCCAGCTGCTCCTGCATGTGAGCTGATAAAGCCTAGAAGGGCCTTGGCCTCTCTGTGGGACTTGGGAGCAGGCACCCACCGTAAGTGCTGTTTCTACTAAGAAGGAGGGGAAGTGGAGAGGACGCACAGTTAGTTTTAACATTCTGAAGAGGGCACGTCGGAGTGCAGCCCAGCCCCTGCTGCCAGGTCGCCTTGCTCCAAGCCCCCACTGCTCGGGATCCGCAGGACAGATGGGCTGGCTCGGCTCAGGCAGCTTTTCATGGGCAATGCACCTGCCCCTCCCTTCCCCCCACCATTGTGCACTGGGAGATGGCCTTGGGGCCCCAGGAGTCCATGCTGACACTCCGCAGCAGCTCTCCCTACATGGCTTCTGTTCGAGCAGGGTGAATGAATGGTTTGAATCTCTTTTCTTCACGGGTAAAAGAGAAAAGCCGTGATCAGCCTTGAAATAAGGACGTCCAGAACCACTGGTTCTTCCTCATAGCATCTGACAGATGGATCCAGTCCTGAGATTTCTAGAGAAGACTGTCTGCATGGGATCCCTCCGCCTGCACACAGCCACGTGCAGGTGCAGCGGGGCTCTAAAGGGGCAATATGCAGAGTTCGGAAATAGCAGGAAAAAGAACAGCCTCTCCACCACGGGAGCCACTACAGCTCCACATGTTCCCTGACATTATGGTCATGATGTGTATTAAGTCATATTTGGAGCAACAGCCAAGGTGGGCCTTCTTCACAGAGTGTCGCCTGCCCCTACAGGCACTGTGGGGCCACACGAGGCTCACAGTGGTCTCCTGCCCCTCTCACAGCCACCGCGTGCATCCTGGAGTCTGGCTGCCTGGTGAGGCAGACACACAGGTCACAGGCTCCCGAGGGCCAGGGCCGGACACACAGTCTCAACACTGTACATAAGGACAGATGTTCTCCCTGATTTTGCAAATGAAAAGTCTTAGGCCTCAGAGGAGGAAGTGACTTTTCCCACCTGGCCTTGCTGCCATCCGGCAGAGCTGAGCCCAACAGAGGTTGTTGTTGCTCCGAGGCTCTCCTGCCTTCTGGTGGTGCATCCCGGGAAGAGTCATAAAATACACAAATGGGGACTATTACAAAAGTAAAAAGCTGCCCTCAGGAAACTTAAGGGACTTGTCCAGGGACCCGAAGTCCAGCAGTGGTGAGGCCAAGACTGGGGCGCTGGCCCCTCTGCCCCGGGAACCGGGCTGGCTTCCCGCTTTGCTGCTCTCGGTCCCCATCCCACCCACAGGCCCTCGGCTCCGCCGCGGCAGCCTGCCCTCCCAGACAAGGGCTGCCCACCTCTTCTGAAGGTCCATTCCCCCAGTATCCCCTGGGCACTGTTTGGCCTCCCCAGTTCTCAAACAGTGACCTGCCCGCACCTTTCCCCAGAACCCACGTAATGAAACTGATGAAGACATAGCAAGTAAGAAAGGCCAGAGGACAGAGCCCCAGGAGGGGACCTGCCCAGAGAAAACACAAGAGTTACATCTTAGCAAAGAGCAGACAGAGGACAAAATGTTAGAGAGAGCAACACTTAAACAGAGCCAGGTCTAGGGACAGTGAGTTCAGGGTGAACCCAGCAGACATCACTAATTGATCCCACACCCTGGGTGGCTGATCTGCAGCACCTCCCTCCCACAGCACCTGCTAACAGACGTGAGCAGAGCTTTCTGCCCTTTTGCCAAAGGAACAAACCTGAGGATTCCCTCCCTTCACCCTTTCTAATCTTCTTGGGAGCATTGTCCAGCCCCCAGGAGGCACTGGCTTACAGATGACTTTGTTTCCAAGGTTGTAATCCTCACACCTCCTGCCCCTGGAAAATGATGCTTGCTGAGCTCATGTCCCCTTTATCCAGTTCCCTTCACATATTTATAAACTATATGATGCATTTACATATACTAATGTTTATATTTCTGTTATTAATTATATAACATTATATAAATGATCTACTGATACACAAATGTATAATCTCACCTGATCCTCACGGTCACTTCTGAGGGACATTCTACTTCACAGGCAGGTAACTGAGGCACAGAGGGAGGAGCCCCCCACTCCCCAGCCCTAGTGAGCAGGGAGGGTGATGCACTCCAAACTGCAGCTGACTGTAGCCTGGGAAGAATTGTCCATGGCCTTTCCTTCCTTGTGGGTAGTTCCTAACTTGCCACTTGAGGTAGAAAGGGGAACACAAATCCGGGGTGTTTCTGGAACAGAAAAGCAGGGCCCCTGAGGGCTGGGCAGTTTCCACCAGGCAGATCACAGGGCGTGCAGTGCTGCAGAGATGTATCCAGGCTGCTCCATCAGAGGCCTGCAGGGGGCCCTGAGCGGTGGGTGCTAAGGCTGCCCACTCTGTCCTGCCTGCCGTGCATGTCACTACACAGCCCACTGTACGAGGGCACCAGCTGCCCCCTGCCCAAGGGTGAGATTGCTCCACATTCAACTGCCTTTGTAGTTGAAGAAACCAAGGCAGAGTTTTGTCCATTTGTTTACCAGGGTGTGGTGAAGCCACAGGTCTGGAGAGTTTGCAAGCCCCTCTCAGTCCCCTCCTTCTCGCCTGCAGCCAGTTCCTCCCAAGTCCAATAGCTTAGCTAGTCTTAGTGGTCATCCCAGGTTCCTACCGGAGACCATCTGGGCAATCTTTCAAACAAGCAGAGACTTTTAAATGGGGAATCCACACTCCCATTCCTTCTAACAGAGCAGGATTTCTTCCCATGAATGGAACCCTTTATTTTGATGCCCATAAATCATAAAGGTTAAAATTGGAGATGACATGTGACCGTGTAATGTGGACATTTTGCACTTTGGATAACTTGGAAGCAATAAACTCAGGCCCCAAGGTGCTGAGTTGTGAGCAAACTAGCCCCCTTCCCTGTACTGGAGGATGAATTAACTCATTTAACCCTTAGAAGAATCCAAGGAGGCACATAGTGCTGTGCCCCATTTTCCAGACAGGGAAGGTGTGGCTCAGAGAGGTTCTGTGACTCACTAGGCCTAGGGCCTCACAGCAGAACTGGCCAACCCCCAGAGCCCCCACTGGTAGGGAGAAGACCGTCCTCTCCCTGGAGGGAGGACAGACAAGGAACTTTGCTTGCTTGTAGCAGGCCTTGTGGGTAAGTGGAAGCCACAGCAGCTTGTTGGGATAAAGGGGTCATATGGCTGAAGAACGTGGTGGCAAAACCACCCACACCAGGGTTTGCAGCACGTGACAGCTAGTGTGTGACGGCCATGTGACCCCCAGCAACGTGCTTGCCCTCTCTGCACCTCAGTTTCTTCACCTGTAAGCCCCTCATAGATTATTTGCTCATTTAAGCCTTTACCACATTCCCATGGTATAGATGGGGAAGCTGAGGCAAGCAAAGGAGATTCACCTGCCCAAGCTCACAGAGTTAGGGTGAGGCAGGGTGAGGACTCAAGCCCTGCCCTCTGGCTGCAGTGACATCGTTTGCTTCTCTGGGAACCAGTGTGCCAGGATGTGGGTCCTGGGCCAGCACAGCAATCTCAGGAATGAAATTTTTACTTTCTTCTTTTAAGTTTATCTTAAATAAGCCCTATCATTTGTGTAATTAGGAAATGGTTAATTTACTTGTTTGACCTACCACCCAAACACGGCCGGCTACCCCTTCGTGAAGGTCAAAGGGTCTGAAATACAAAGTCAGCCCCGTCCGCTTCTGCAGCAGCCCAGCCTTGGTCATCTTCACAGCAGGCCCCACACGCAGTGTGCGCTGTGGACGGCAGGTGGCGCTGCCCCATCGCAGAGAAACGGCCCTGGGGCACAATCCCCCGGACCCGTCAGATGCTCCCCTCTCAGCGGGACCCCAGCGACCTGAGCTGCTGCTTCTCTTTCCCAAGGGAGCCTCCTAACCCTGAGCTTTCTCCTGGGTGGGCATCACATGAAGTGAGGCCGGCCCTGCTGCCCTGGCCCCACTGCCCAGGCTCTGCCTCCCTTCCCCTGACCACTTTGCTGATTGCGCCACCTTCCTTTGGACAGAGGACGCCTGCCCTGTGTGGCGACCCTGCGGCTTTGGCTTCCCAGCAGAAAGACAGGCTGGCCAGGGCCGCTTGCCTCACAGAAACTCAGAAACACGAGCTCATCCTCCGCGGCCTGCTTTGGGGGAAATTTCCAAATCCAGAAATGTTTTTTACCCTTTTCTAGGGACACGTGAGGACCCAGCTCACTTTGATGTGGCACATGGCCCTAACCCAGGACATAGCCAGGGAACACATGGGCTGTGCCTTCTCTGTGGTGTGAAGTCCTTGGTTTTAAGGAGCTGCTCAGAGAGGCTCAGCATGGAGCTCCTCCCCCGACCCACCTGCCATCCTGCTGACACCCTACTCCTGGACCCCACTATTCTGTCCACTCTGCATGGGCTTCCTTTCCTTATTTCCAGCAAATAGCCCATGCTGCAGGAGCTGGAGGGAGGCTGCCCCGGCCCTGCCATTCAGAACATTCTGTGTTGCCCTGGCCTAGGTGACATCATCTTTTTGAGGTGTCCGTATCACCTTGAGTATCCTGGGGCTGGAAAATGGTGGATGGCCCAGCAGGATATGGTCCTCTGTACCCAGATGCTGTGTGGTACATGGACTCAACTTCTCATCTGAAAAGGAGAGGCTGAAGCAGCACACTTCCTGCCTCCATCACACCTGCTACTTCATCCAGCAAGCTAGGGTGACAGGCACTAGCCTGTCAGTCTGTGACAGCCTGTCCACCATGGATCGGGTCTAGTCCCATGGCAAAAACAAGTGTTCTATATCTGTGGGAGGGATGGGTCTCAGGTGTCTGGTCCCCATCCTGTCTGTGCTGGTGGTGTTACTGGGGAGCATGGGGAGTTCCTCATTCCCGCCCACCTCTAATGCAGAGAAGTGTAATTGCCAAAGGCCCAAGGTGTGTCTCATCCTTGAAGGATGGGCCTGATTGACAAGGCCTCAGGGCTCACCACTCCCTGCCCCCGCATCCACACTGCTGGCCCATGGGGCAGTGCCCTTACCTGTGGGAGCCGCTGAAGAAGGGCCTCTCACCTAACACAGAGCCCAGAGCTCTGGGAGGCCCTGTGCCAGGAAGGTTCCAGAAACCCAGTAGGGAGGCAATCACATGTGCTGCCGGCTGGCCCCTTTGTCTTAAGTGCCAACTTTTGCTTTAGGTTTTTTCTTGCTGGCCTATGGGGAAACAAGTGAAAGCAGCTTGCTGAGGGACCATGCTGCAGCTCCAGTATGGAGCCACAGCCAGGGGCCCTGAGGGGAACAAGGGCGTCCCATCCGGGCAAGCCCCTTCCTAGCTCAGCTGGAGGCAGGGGAGGCTCTGAGAGCGCTGTGTGTAGAGACCCCAACCCCATGTCTCCTATGCCTTGCCACCTCCCTATGGAGCCTGGAAGTCAACAGAGGCTGGTCACAGAGCACACTTCAACATCCCTTTACCCACAAGGCCCTGTGGCTGGAGGAGAAGGGATGTCAGGAGCTCTGTGAGTCAGCCTCCAAATCCTACCTCTCACCCTCCCTGAGCTCAGCCTCTCCATCCCCAAAAGGGAGAGTAATGGAAGGTCCAGGCTGTGGCCTGCCCAGGGCCCAGCACAGACGTGGTGCTGGTGAGCCTCACCTTGCTGGCCTCTGTCACTGGCAAAGAAGAGGAGGGAGGCTGGGGGCAGCAGAGCAGACTTAACCAGAGCCGGCATCTGGAGAACAGAGGTGCAAACCTTATCACTCACCAGGACCACTTGGCAGCCTGTGAAAATGGGGGCTGCAGGGTTCTCCCTTCAAAGATTCTAATCAATAGCTCTCAGTGTCCCCAGAAACTACAGTTTCAGCAGACACCCTGAATAGTTCTGGTGAGGGTGGTTCCCAGGCTGAGAATCACCATCAGAGGGGAAGCTTGGGGTCTTCTGACTGCCCCCCAACCTAACAGGGGCTGGTGAGGTGAGGAGATGTGGGTGAGCCCCGGACCCAAACCATCTCTTAACTTCTGTCTGGGGTGAGCCCCAAACTCAAACCATCTCTTAATTTCTGCCTGGAGTTACAGAGCAGTCTTCCCCTGGGGCTTCAGCCATGACCAAACAGGGTGCTCACTGAAGTCCCTGACAGAAGGCCTGGTAAAGCAGGGACCCTTGTGCCTGTTACAGTGCACCCCCCAAACAGACATACACACTTGACCCCAGATCTCTAGGGTCGGGTCTGAGACCAGGAAACAAGGCCTCTGCCTTGTTCCCTAGTTAGAAGCATCAAGGTGGGGGTTAGCAGGGAAAGAAACTGAGGTTCAGAGGTGCTTGGCCAGAAGAGCAGGGATCCCAGCTCCCTCTTTCCACTGCTTCCGTGGAAGCTGCTGCTGGGATGGGTGGCTCATAGGCGGGGAGCCAGGCCCTGTGCACCCAGCCACCCGCTCCCTGCCCTTGACCCTCCAGCCCCAAAGACAAAAGGGAACTTTTGGGCCAGGCACCTTCTCAGTAAATGGCCCTGCCACCCAGGGGGCGACTCCACGCTGAGGTCCCGCCTGGCTTGGCCTACAGTCCTGAAGTTTGAGTCTGGGGAGCCTGGAGGCCACGCAGCTGGAGGGGCTTGGGCTGCCCCGGCCTGCAATGGGCGAGTGGCAGGGCCCGTGGGCGCCCAGGGCTTTGCCCTCACACGGTTCTCCGCAGCGTCCGTCAGCGGGCTGTGTAATCCACGCACAGAAGCCCGGTTGCGGTTGCAGCTGTCCTTGACGTCCCCCTCCTCCGACCTGTCATTATCTGGGGCATAACATACACATAACGCAGGGCATCTTGGCTACGTGTCTCCGGGTCAAACCCCCTGAAGTAAGCGGAAAGATTTTGAATTCATTCTCGCCGGGATGCCTCTGATTACCGTTTACCCTCGCAGGGCCGGTGACTTAGCCCCAGACGCAGGAGCCCTTGCGTTTTAAGGTTGTGACTTGCACATGTGGGTGCGCTTCGGAGGCAGCGGCACGGCGGTGGGTGCTTCGCCCCTGAGGAAGACTCAATCAGCCCGACTGGACACGGTGTCCGCGCGGCCGCGGCGACAACGCGGAAAATCCAACGTGGGTGCGGAGGCTATTTTGCCTGCGAAATCCGACCCTTCCGGGCTTGCCTGGAACCAGGAGCGCCTCGCGGGACGGCTGGACTTTCCCTCTCACTCCCAGGCCTCAGGTCAGTCCAGGGGAAAAAGGCCAGATTTGGTCATCCAAGCCAGTTTTCCTACACAAGCCCATCAGGGCACCTCCCACCCACCGGGCCCCAGACGCGGGTGTGCTGGGAGATCCGCTTAGGTGACGTCGCCTCGGGTAGATGAGCAGGAAACGGGTTTGTCGCCGCCAGGGACCCTAGGCCAGCGGCGCCAAGGCCGCGCACAACCAGGGCGCACGGAGGCCTCTGGCGCGCGGCGCCATGGCGCCAATCTAGTGGGCGCAGGGGCTGGAGGCTGCAGAAGGCCTGGGCCGGCGTTGGGTTTCTCCTAATCAGCCGGCTTCCCCCAGCCGCGTCCTAATTGGGGCGCAGTCTCCGGCGGAGACAGGGAGGGCCCCCAGCCCCCAGGAGGCTCTTCTGCGGACGTGTCTCCTGGGCGCTGGTGGGAGGCCTTAGGATGCCGAGCGCGGCTCTGCCAGGGAGGACCGAGCTTTCCCGGCCCGCCGCGAACCTGCTCCGCGAGCGCAGGGCCACCGCGCGCTGTGCTGGCCACCGGGGCCCTCAGGGATGGAGTCGCCGGCCTTTCCTGTCCCCTTTATCTCGTTTTTATAGACAGCTGTTAGTTTGGGACATTAATTGCTCGGGCAAGTTTATTGATAATTTTGATGTAACAGAGCACCGGAGAAATTACCGCCACGTCCAAAATGTCAGATCTGAGAAGAACCAGGTTCAGGGACTCAGGACCCTGCCACGCGGAGACACTGCGGTGGGTCTGGAATGGCTGCACCAACAATGTGACTTTTGTGTTTGTTTCCTCCGTACAGGGGCGTAGGAAAGAGAGTGGTGAGTGGAAGACGTGGGTACATTTTCTGAGAAAAGGGCAACATATGATTTAGTGGGGAAATGTGAGCGGCTTGGAAACGAGCCTGCCACCTTGCTCTCCCACCGACTAAGCCTTGCCTTGTTCAAATTTTACTCAATTTTCAATTGGGAAAAACCAAGGATTGAACACCAAGACCTAAAACAAAATAAGACAAAAATTGGAGCAAAATCTCGAAGTTGATTCATGAATTATTATAGCTAGCATACGGTAACAAAAAAGTTTGAAACTAAAAGTAAAATCCTCGTTAGTCTTGGAGTGGTTTTACATACATAAATATATATAACATTTCAGATATATAATATATTATAACCATATACATATATATGTGTATATAGATATATTTGTGAACATATATGTGTAAATGTATACATTTATGTATAGAGAGAGAGTTTGGTTGGTTTTCCCCAAGGGAAAGAGGTCCACAGTTTTTCTTTAAACCCTTGATTATTTCTTTAAAACAAGAAATGACATTTAGGGGGCAGAGGGCTCTTCTTAAAAAACAGAAGCCAAGAAAAATAGTTCCTCTTGTCCAGCTTTTGCTGCAATTTGAAATGAAGAGTGAAAAGAAGATTCGCCAAAAATGAAAAAAGAAAGAAGTATTCAGAATTACCCAGATTGTAAATTTTCCAAAATCTAGAGATCCAAAGCCTATTTCTCTCCATAGCTGGGGGTCTGGAAGATATTCTGGAATCTCGATCCCAATCAAATACTCATGAGATTTTATTTCTAGTTGATACAATTTTAAAGGCCAAGTACAAATGTTATACATTTTTATTTTTGTTCTTTTTTTAGGAAAAAAATACACAAAAGGCAAAACATCCTCAAATTGTCATTTTATACAGTGCAGAAGTAAATTTAAAATACGTGTCACAAACGCTGCACTCCAGCAGCCAAAATACTAAAAAAGGAGGGTAGTCCTTCATTTATATATATATTTATATAAAACATATGGAAATTTGTTTTTACACAGATTGGTCTTTGTTTCAAATTTACAATGGTTATCTAAAAAAAAAAAATTCTACACGGCAAATATTGCCAACAAAGTTACACCATTAATACTGATAAACAGAATAGACTACAAGGTGTTTCGATTATTATGGAAAGAAAATAGAATAAATAACAGATGAGTTTTGCTATAGTTTTAAAAGTGCCTTAACCTTTCTGAGTCACCGCAATCCTGAACACTTGCGGTCACCGGGCCTTTCCCAGTCCCTGCTTCTTGCTGCGTTGGGCTCGTTCTTGGACCAGAAAGTTTACAGTAGCGATGGGAGAGAGAGAAATACCCACTGAAAAAACTCAAAATAAAATTCAAGACAAAACAAAAGAGGCTGAAGGAAAGGAAGAAGAGGAAAGTAAGAGGGAAGGCAGAGGCCCACTCCTCGGCTCCTACTATTTTCTTTTTAAGGACGAACAGTGGCTTCAGAAATGCAAGTTGTTCGCACAGAGATCCACCTGCAGTTTCAGGAGGAGGCTTCCCAGGTGGGGAGGAGGAACTCAAGTTCTGGTCCCTACCCCCTCCTGCAAAAGACGGCTCTAACGGGGAGACTTGCGCATTCCGAGACATTCTTTCAAAAAATTAAAAATAAAAAGATAAATATCCGACCAAAAAATAAAGGTATTTGATAATGATTGGTCTCACATGCTTGCCTTCCTTCTAAAAATCTCCCCCCACTTTTGCCATTGGAGGGGAGAAAGCGGGGAGACCTCAGCAGAATTTTTGTTTCGATGTCAGGGCTTTCCCCCAACACAGCACCTTCTCAGTCGATTTCAACAGGATCAAGAACACTTATTTTCCGACAGCTGCAGTCAGATCAGACCCCACCATCACCATTTTAAAAAAATTTTAAGGAGTCAGAAGGAGGTGACGACCATAGTGCTGGGTCTTTCTGTTGGGGATTCCTTTCCATAAAATCCGGTTGGGGAGAGTCGAACCCTTGTCCTCTGCCAATGGTTATACCTCGAGAATAAAACGGTTTCTTGCGCCGGGTTCTGAGGTCCCTGCCGCCGGCTGTCCAGTGCCGGGAGGGCCCAGGGCCGCAGCCTCACATCACGCATGGTTTGATGTCTTGGTAGGTGACCTGCTGGTGGTAGTAGGAGCCACCACTGGCCGAGTGCATGGACGAGGATGCCATGGCGTTGAAAGAGAAGACAAACTCCTTTCTGTCACACATGCTGGGGGACTGGGAGTGATATCGTGGGATGCCTGTAAGATGGGTGACAAAAAGGGTTGGGAGGTAGAAGAGTTAGTGCTGGGGGCCAGAGTTCAGGGCAGAGAAGCAGCTTCACACACAGCCATGCTCACCAGGCCAGCCCCACTCAAAGCACAGCAGTCTCCAGAGTTCCCAACCCCTGGTGAGGCCGGCGGCCTCAGCAAGGCCTTTCAGCTCCACTATTCGGGAAGGATCCCGGAGCCCTGGCAGAGAGTCTGGCTCCCAGCAGTGCTGGCCACCTTGTGTAGCTGGCAACACCACAGCCTGGTGCTGGGGGCTTCCTGAAGCTGCAGGGGAAGGGGTGAGGGCGTCTGGCTGCTTTGCGGACTCTAGCAGGGTCCTAGCGGCCTTAACTCTGGTGGCAGCCCCAGCCAAGGCAACAACCTCTGGAACCCCAGAGGCCAAAGAGGCCTTTATGGAAGGAGAGGCTGAGGCATTACCAGCTGTGAGAAGAGGCTTCCCCAGAGGAAGGGTCCCTTGGAGAACAGAGTCCAGTAGTTTGGAATAGCTAAAGCAGGAGGCCCTGCTCCTACCTCCCGCAGGCTGCGGACGGCTGACCCCCATAGCCCCTGCTGTGCTCACTCCAGCCTCTTTCCACAACTAGGTGTGGGAGGCTGCTGGTGGGCACTGAGGTTGGGGGTTCAGAAGAGGAGATGGCTGGTTGTGTTTAGGGTGGAGGCGTCTAGGGGCCTGAAAACCTGGATCCCGAGAAACAAAGAGTCTCAGGGCCTACAGCTCTGACCCTAACAGGCCTGGCCACCCCTTTCTCACCACACAATGCCCTGGGAGTCAGCCGTGGCATTGCCAGGCCTGGTTGCCTGAAAAGCTGGAGCTGAGCCTCTGAGTGCGGCCCAAGTGGCTTTGGGCCTAACTTTTCTGCTCCACCTAGGCCCTGTACAGAGATAGCTCTCCAGGCAGCCTGCTGGGGTGACCACCAGGGAGTGGGGGCCAGCTGGCCAGCTGGGACCTGTGCTCCACACTGGGAACTTTCTGAGGTATGAGAGAGTTTTGGGGTCTGGGACTTCTTAACAATGGGCCTACCTGGTCAGGCTTGGGGCCTCCATCAGTAGGGTATTGGAACAGAAAGAGAAACAAATTGATGCACTGGCCCCTCCAAGTGGGAGAGGTGGGGCTGAGGCACCATGGGCAGCTGGCACCTTCCCTACCAGCATGGGGTTTGCCCCACAGAGGAGGAGGTGGGTTCACCCAAGGAGGCCAGCAGGTTTAGGGCTGAGCAGTCTCAGCCCCCACTCACCTTGCAGCTCGGCTGGGGCGTTGTGACTGTTTTGGTGCAGATATGGCTGGTCCAGGGAGTGCGTGGAGAGGCTGCCGGACAGGGGGTTGGCTACAGGGTTGCAGGGGGACAAAGGCTGCTGCTTGATGTAGGAGGTGCCACTGTTGAGCCCCGCTGAGGCCGAGGGCGGCCATGCGGCCGCGGATCCCGAGTAGACAGCGTGGGGCTCCATGACCCCGCCGGCGCCGGCGGGCAGCAGCGGGGAGGCGGGCACCGAGCTGTCGTGGTGTGGGTACTCGCCAGCCGCCCCACCGCCGCAGCTGCCCATGTACGAGTGGCCGCCGTTGGAGGGCAGGTGGGGCGCCGAGTGGCTGGGCAAAGCCAGGCTGTCCACGTTGCCCGGCAAGTGGCCGTTCATCATACCCAGGCCGCTCTCCAGCGCCAGGCTGCTGGGCGGGCACGAGAGGCCACCGGCCGTGCTCTGGAAGCCGTAGGTGTCCGGGAGGTGGTTGAAGCCGAGCCCGTTCATCATGCTGTACATGGGCTTGAGCGCCTGGCATTTCCTTCGGAAGCCGCGCGGCCGCCGCCGAAAGGAGCCCTCCTCGAACATGAACTCGCTGGCCGGGTCGATGGTCCAGTAGTGGCCCTTGCCTGGCCGCCCGAGGCCCTTGGGCAGCTTGATGAAGCACTCATTGAGCGAGAGGTTGTGGCGCACGGAGTTCTTCCAGCCTTGGTAGGAGCCGCGGAAGAAGGGGAAGCGGCTCTGCAGAAACTGGTAGATCTCGCTGAGCGTCAGGCGCTTGGTGGGCGAGCTCTGGATGGCCATGACGATGAGCGCTATGTACGAGTAGGGAGGCTTCTCCGGGCGCCGGATGCCGGCGTTGGTCTTCTTGGCCTTGGACGGGCCGGACGACGCGGGGTCCATGGCCGCGCCACCTCCCCCGCCGCCGCCGCCGCCGCCGCCGCCGTGCGGTGGCTGCTGCTTCTCGGGCGCCGAAGACATCGGGTGGCTGCTGCCGCCGCCGCCGCTGCCGCCGCTGCTCTGCGCAGCAGACGAGCCGGGAGGAGGAGGAGGAGGAGGAGGAAGAGGAGGAGGGGGGAGGAGGACGAGGGGGAGGGGGTTGCGCGCGCGGGGCTGGCTGCACCTCTGCCGTCATCCGCGGCCGCTTCTCCGGAGCGAGCTCGGCGCGCCCTCCCCCGCTCGCCCGCCCGCCCTCCCAGAGGAGCTGCTGGGTCGGCCGGCGGTTGGCTCAGCGCCCCCTCCCCCGACTCTCTCCTCCCTCTTTCGCTCTCGCCCTCCCACCAGGGAAGGAGCAGGGCTGAGGCGGAGGGCAGCCGGGGCCGAGGCAGCACGGAAGCTCCCGCCCCCCCGCCCCGCCCCGCCCGGGTTCTGTCGGGGGAGGCACCACCTCTAGGGCCTGCGGGCGTGCGCCCGGGCCGGGAGCAGCGCTGGGTCCTCGCCGCCTGCGGCGCTCGGCTCCACGATTGCAGCCGAGGCCGCTTTCCCTGTGTCTCCGCGCGGCGGCGTCTAGCGGGCGGGCGCAAGACCCTCCAGGAGCTCCCTCCCTCCCGGCCTCCTCCGGCCCCCGCGTGGACGCTTAAAGAGCCCCCACTCTCGCCTCCTCGCGGCCCCTGGAGAACCAGCCCCTCCTCCACCAACCTGGCGAGCAAGAGTTAAGGCGCCCACGGCTCGCGGCACAGCCCCGACGCGCGCGCAATCCCCCGCTCTCTCCGCCAGGGCGGCCCGGCGGGAAGGGCGCCCTAGGCCCGGGCCTTCTCCGACGCGCACAGTTGGGTGGCAGATCGCAAGTGCAGGGGCGGCGGTGGTGGCCGTTAGGTCGTGACCATCGCCAGCACAGCCGGCTCGGCTACGGGTCCCCGCGGCGGATCGGCTTAAGTCCCCGCGAGGGACCGCCTACCCACTCTCCCCGCCCCGGCAGGGACTGCACCGCGCCCGGGATTTTTCGGACTCGCCCAGCAGCGCTCGAGTGAGCGGGCAGCAGCCCGGGCCAACCGCAGGCGGAAAACGAAAGCGCAGGGCGGGTCGCGGCTGCTTTGTCCCGGCGCTGCGTGCCGGATGGGGGTTAGTGAGAACCCTCTGGCCCCGCAGGGACCAAAACCGCACAGGCTCCCGGAACAACTGGCCTACTCCCTCACCTAACTCTCTCGTGTACTTATGCACACACTTAGCACACACATACATGCCTTGATGCATATACAAACCCGGTAATTGCACATGGCGTAAAACACACCTATGCGTGCGTTCCCACTCACGCACATAGAGCGCTCAGGCACGTGCGCGCCCATCAACTTGCTTACACGCGTAATAGGCACACGGGAGCTTGAGTTCTCCCACTCACGAGTACTCAGGGCACGCTCTGATCTGAACTCACAAGCAAGCCAGCTGTTCTCTCCAACACACACACACACAGAAAACCCATCTATTTGGCCCCGCAGCCTTATTTTCCAAGCGCAGATTCCGATTTCCCGAGAGATGGCAAAGGCCCTGGCAGGAAGTTTACAGGGTTTAACGTAAACACGTTTTTAGTGATTCTTTAATAATAATAATAGAGATTTCCGCGTGTGCGGGGGGAGTTGGCCTAATGCCCCTGTGGGCTCAGCCTGCCGCCGCCGCGGGGGCCTCTGACACTGCACGCCAAGCCAGGTTCCTGAGAGCAGACCGCGGAGGCGGGAAGCACGGGCCAGAGCAGCCCTTGCGCGTCTGGCTGCCAGCCCGCGGGGGACGCGCGCAGGCCTTCCCTCGCCACCCTCCTAGCGCAGGGGTGAGGTGTCGGGGCCGTGGAGCAGGGGAACGGTGGTGCGGAGCGCGGAGCGCAGGACTGCGCAGGAGCTCCGGCAAGATGCAGCGCGCATAGACCCGGTGAGTGTCATCCTCGCGCAGACTGCAGGGCACAGATCCTGCATCTCTCGCCAGGTCCCGGGTCGGGAGGAGGGGGCGAGGGGGAGGTTTAGCGGGTTGTCGCGAGGAGCCAAGCGGCCTTGCCTCCAGCGGCGCAGGCTGCGGTTAGAGGCTTGTGCCCGGCTCCGTGCAGGGCCCGCGGCGCTTTCAAAGCCCAGTGGCCTTTCGGGTGTCTCCGGGCTCCTGTCCCCCGCCGATCCCCCTCTTCCTGGCTCGGACGCCGTCAGCTTCAGCTGGAGACGCCTCCTCGCCTCTGCGGCGTCTGGCACGTCCATGCGAGGAACTGGGGGATCTCCGGAGTAGCCTGCCCGCTGTCGCCTCCGCCTCCTCCGGCAGAGCTGCGCTCGCAGGAGAGGAGAATCGCCTTCCCCGAGCTGCGCTTCCGCGGGCCTCTCTGGGCCTCCGCGCAAGCAATCTGGCTCGCCTAGGGAAAGGGTGAGTGTGGGTCGTGACTGCGTGGTTTGAGGTTGTGTACTCGCGCGGGTAAACTCTCTAACAGACCCACTCCCGCTTCCCACGGCGTGCTCAGCACCGGTACACAAAGACACCCACGGCATCGCCCATGGCCTTGCGTACACTTTCCCCCAACTCTTGCACCCACATTTGGAGGGACGCAGAGGCCTGCCCACCGGTGAGGGCGCAGACGCTTTGGGTGAAGCGCACACCCCGTGCCCGTCTACACGTTCTGCAGTGCGCGCTGGCCCGCCACACTTGCACTGGACCTCGAGGCGGTTCGCTCCGCACGCGCTCACACGTCGATGCACTCGGGCGTGCTTACATTCTTTACCTTCCCCACTTTTTGTTTTTTTTTTTTACTTTGCCAAGGGTAGCTGTAAAGAGGATGCCCTGGCCACCAAAGGAAGTTGCCAGAGAGGGGGAGCTACTTCCAGCTCTCAGAGAGCATCTGGCCTTTAGCAGAGAGGTGGAGGGTGCCCAGGTAGTTAAAGACGCAAAAGTGGAAATATCATCTCCCCTCCTCTCACCTCTCCTCCACTCATACTCTGAAGGGAGGATAATCCATAGAGCATGAAGTTGGGTCCTCTTTTCTAGAAGCCTTCTCCAGTTTGGGGATGGGGTGCAGATTCCATCACTGACGAACCTGAAGGTCAGTTTTCCCTCCCTCTGTATCTGCCTGCACACCATTGTCTTCCACGGAGTCCTCCTGGGGGCCCCTTGATAGGGAGGAGATGAGGGAGATTCCACCTTCCTGAAGAGACCCACTCACTCCTTAGGCCCTGACAGCAAAAACAGGGAAAGGACAGCTGTCCCTGAGCCCAGGGAGGGGGGTGTTCACTGATGCTGGGGGTGGGGAGTGCAAGCAGCCTAGGAGTCTCAAGGGTGCCAGAGACCAAGGCTCTCCCCAACTTCTTATCCCTGCTGAGGTGAGGGGGGGAGGAGGAAGAATAAACTTCCAGTTCTAGCTTAGCGACAATGGGTGAGAGGGAACCCTCCCCTCAATTCTGTGCAAAAAGCAAAGCCACAGTGAAGAGGGCTTTCCTACATGTCCAGAGCCTAAATTCCAGGCTCTTAACATGCCCTTGAGGGATCTTTCTTAACCCTGCATTTTTGAAGTGGGGAAACTGAAGCCTAGAGAGGTTGTCCAGGTTGGTCAGCATTGAGAAGTGAACATTTATCGTCCGTCATTCCTCTCTGCCCCCAAGGACAGAATATCAGGGCATTTCACACTAACCCCATGCCTGTTTACAGGCGGAGAGTGGAGAGGGGCTTAGAGAGGCTTCTGGTGGCCCCACACACTGCTGCTTCTGCTTTGTTCCAGGCTCCAGGGGGAGGACCATGGTGATAAAATAACCTTGACAGGCTGGAACACAACGATAATAGTAGGACTTATTGATTGCTGGCCAGGCACTGGCACTGCTCCTGGCTTTGCAAACTGCCCGTGGACATTCTCAACCTTCCTCTTGTCTGTGACTCTCTTTGCTAACCTGTTAAAAAACGACACTCCCACCTACCCTTGCCCCCAGAAGGTGCATGCCTGGGACATTATAGAATTGCTTTGGAGGTTTCACCGAATGCCGGAGCCCATCCATGAAGGCAGGGCCTGGCTAAATGTCTCACAGAATCCACCGGTGTACTTTCCACAGAAGTCAATATTAGCCACCACCACCACCACCCCCATTTACAGAAGGGCTGTCCTAGGTCACGATGCAGGGCTAGGATCATCCAAACCCGGTCTGATAGCAGAGACGGGGCTTTAGGCTGCCAGGCCCAGGGTGAGGCCGCAGGCCCTGGGCTGGAGCTGAGACACTCTCTCCTACCTTCTCCCAGTTGGGGGTGAGCCTTGGTGACTTTATCTAAAAAAAAGGAAACTAATAATGGTGCCTGATACCTATTTCTTAGGACGGTGGGGGGGGCTTGGACGGGACAGTGCAGAGAAAGGCTTAGGCTATTCAAACAGAAACAAACAAACCCACCAGGGGCTCAGCTCTCGGGACACAGGAAGAAAATCCAGACGGGAGCAGGGATCCTGGGCTGCTCTTTGCTTTTAGCTTAAAATCCACAAAGACCGCGCCCCCTCAATCCCAGATGAAATCTGCCTGCGAGCCCCAGGAATCCCCAAATTGGCTGGGGTGGGGGTGTAAAAACAGACACGCCTGCGACGCCTCTCACTCCCCAGGCCCAAGGTATTTTTACTGGCTAATTGCTTAAGTGAAGCCGCCCCGGCCCAGAGCGCGCCGTAACCCGAGCGGGGAACCAGATCCAGCTTCGATTGAGCCCCGGCGGGCCGCGGGGCGGGGGCAGGGGCGGCCGCCGACCACCCACCGCGAGGGCATTGGCCCTGCCGCCACCGCTCCGCGTTAGACCGGCCTGCACCCCCTCGCCCCGCTCCCTGGAACCCCCTGCGAGGCGAAGTCCAAACGGAGCCTACAGGTAGGGTGGGCAGGGCCCCTGGTGGGGACATGGGTGCCTGGGGGGATGCGCGCCCTGAAGTCGAGCGACAGGAGGGGAGGAGGGCCTGGCAGGGGAAACTGAAACTTCTGGGTGGGCTCAGGGGCGCCAGGCTGGGTGCATGTGGGCGAAAGTGCAGCCCTTAGAGATGGTGGGGCAAGGTCAGGTTCAGGAGGAGAGAGGGATTGTGTAGAACCATCTGTGAACAAATATCCCAGATGTTTCTCTGCAAACTTCAGATGAGCGCATGCCACGCTGTACGTGTGCGGAGAGCCTGGGGTGAGGAGCAGGCTGGGAGGGAAGGGAGGTCCCCTGTGGCCTGTCCTGTAGGCAGAAGAGCCTGAGACGGGTGTGCAGTCTGCAGGGGTGGGTACTCGGGAGGTTCCTGGGCTGAACGTTCTAGAAAGATGTGGGCATAGTATGGTGGTTAAGAATTGAATAATATGACGTATGTGGGCAGTGTTCTGTACACTGAGTATTATACAGTATGTGTGCAACACAACAGTTTTACGAACACAGAATCTTTAAGACGTGTGTAGTAGAGCTTAGTGTTTGCACAATTGGGGGTGCATACCAAGAAGTATTCTGAACACGGAATAGCGTCAGCTCTGTGGACCATGTAGTCTAGTACTGTATGTGTGGCAGGCGTGCACGGCGTGATGGTGAGACACAGGATCCACTGTGAGATGTGGACCTGCCTGTGCCTGGGCACAGGATGCCTTGGGAGAGATGCTGATGGAGTGTGAATTCTGTTACATACAGCATGTTGCTAGGAGAGAGGTCTACATGGTGACAGATGTGCTTTCTCAGAACATGAGGCAGTGCGTAGAGCACGGCCACAGGAGGAGAGGCTGTCAGGTCTGTGGGCTGTTTAACATGTAGTATGATGACACTGGAGTGGCCCCACAGCTAAGGTCATGGAGACCTGCCGGTGTGCCCTGGCTAAGTACCTCACTGTCATCATCAGCTCACAAAAACCCGCACCATAGCCCTATAAGACAGATTGTTTTTGATCTCCATTCCCAGGAAGGGAAAGGGATACTCCTACTTTTTTTTTTGAAGTAATGGAGTGGCTTTGACCTGCTTTTTTGCTTTGGGAAGGGTGATGGTGGTCCCTAGCGTGGTGTAGAGAGGGGGTTGTGGGAGGTTATGAGCCCAGGCATCTGACCTCCTCCTACAGCTGCAGAAAAAAGATGGAGACAGAGGCGTGTGGAATGAACAGCAGAAGATGGCCTCAAATTTAGGGGAGCCCCGGTACCTGGGTGCAGTGTGGCTGTGGGCTCCTGCCCTGGGATGCAGACCCACGTTTTGGGATGCTGTCCCCATTGTCCTCTGGCAGTCAGACCGAACTCAAAGCAAGGTAGTCAGTGGCAAACCTACTTCCACCCTGCCTGTCCCCACACTCCTCACAGGGGCCCCTGCGGTGAGGAGAGAAAGGCAGAAACCTCTCTGGCCAGGCCCAGTCTTGCCACACCCATGTGGCACAGGGGGGGCTTGGAACCCATTTGTGGGGACCACCAGGACTAAGTTCGTGCAGCAGCTGTGGGGAGGGCTGTCCTGGTCCCAGGCCGGCAGTTCATCTTCCCTGTCAGCTGCATACTACGGAGAGGTTCATAGTTTGGTCAAGAAAAAAAAAAAAAAGAAAGAAAGAAAGAAAAAAAACTGTGCTGCTGTGGCCGTGGGCTTGCCCTGTCCACTGGCCCTTTTACCCGAAAGCACGGATTTTCCATGACGTTCTTCAGTGAAATATTTGACAACCCTGCGGCCCAGGAATTTACAGCCTTCTTCCCTGGAAGATTTTTGGGAGTTTTCTGGCATTAGCAGTCCTTGGGGCTCTAAGGAACAGAAAGCAGTGGGGGGCGTCGAGCACCCTGTTCCTCTCTTTCTGGACTCCTGGCTCCTGCAGCACTGTCTTCCCACAGGGGTGGCCCCTGAAGCATCTATTTTTAATCTCAGCTTTCTGGACAATTGTGCCCAAGAAAGATGGGAAGAATATTTTCCTTCCAGAATATGTGTGTGTGTGTCTGCATGTAGGGGGTGTTAAAGGGACCTCCCAGAATTTGGTCCTGAGCAAAGGATCTCATTGAAGGCAAGTGACAACAAAAAGATACAGCAGAGAGAGCAGCAGGGTGAGGTCCCGTAGCTCAGCGTTTACTGAAAGGGTGGAGCACTGGTGGAGACAAGTCCCACGGAGATGGGGAGGAGAGCAGAGAGAGAAGAGGAAAATGAGCCGGTCTCCAACAGAAACAAACCAACCCAAAGGAAAATATAAATTACATTTCAATGGCCAGGCACTTTATAGTTTTTCAGATTTGGAAGAGATGCTCTGTGACGGACACACACACACAAACACACACACCCTGCAGGGAGAGGGGAGTCAGGAGAGCGTGAGGTCCCTGGAAATCAGGGCCCAGAGTCAGAGGCGGAGGATGTGCTCAGATTGGTTTCTTAATGGAAAACAGCGCTGTGCACACTCAAAACGCCTGTTAATCTCCGTTTAGAGCTTGCAATGTTCTGTCCATTCCCGTTTAGAGGGCGTTGAAAATGATGATAACAAGTGGGTATTTTTAGGGAGAAAACAAAATCCAATCATCCCTGGTATGGCTTAGAAATGGAGGGAGGGACTTTACCTGCCCAAAGAGGCTGCCCACAGCCCAGGGTGTGCGCAGAAAAGGGAGGCGACTCCTCCTCTCTCTTCCCAACACCCCTCTAGGTCCAGGGTGGGCCCTTTTGTCCCAGCCGGGTTGTACCCCCAGGGATCCCTTAAAGCACTTGCACCTGGGTACATACGTGCGAGTCTGCACAGACTCATGGGACCCGGTTTTGCTGCTATTGTTTGCTTTTGTTTTTGTTTTTCACAATGGATTGGAGAGCCAGCTCTGTGTGCTTTTGTAGGTGAAGATGGCTCAGCGTCTGGGAAGTCAGTTAAGAAGCAGAATTTGTGTTGGGGAGCCAGGTTGGGTTCCCACCAACTAGAGAGGTGCAGATGTCAGGATGAGACACGGAGACCCCTCCACCCCTACCGCATACAGGGACCTTGGACATTCATTGGTCAGGACTCAGAGCCGTCTATGGAGTCAGACGAAGGCGAGGGCCCCAGAGACATACAAGGAGATTGTGGGAGAATCAGTAGCTCACTCAGCTTAATGGAGGAAGTGTGGATGGAGCCTAGGCTGGAGGACAAAGCCAAGTTTGAGAGACCACACTGTACACACACACAGAACACAGTCAGATAGATGGATTCTCCAGGGCTGCCACAGGGGTGGACCCAGGGGAGGAGGGGAAGCCTGCAGGGGCCAGAGCCCCAGCAGAGCCCTGGCAGCTCTGACTTCAGCATCCCGCTCTTACAGGGGGTAGAGAAGGCGCCAGCCCTCTCCCCACCCACACTAGCTCAGAGCCTGGGGCCCATGATTTAACCTCTTGGGTCCCTAGCACAGACTACCAGAAAATGAAAACCTGAAAGCCACTGTGGGGGGTCTGGCAGAGACAGGGAGATGGACACCACAAATTCCAACCTTGGCAGAACTGTTACACAAACAAACAAACATCTGGATGTGGCCCCTGCCTGGGTGAGACAGCTCCCTGCTGTGTGATTTGAGGCCAGCTGCTTTACCTCTCTGTGCCCTGGTTTCCTCATCTTCAAACCAAGAACAGTGATGAAAACTCCCTTCTGGGTCGCTGACTTGATTAAGTTAGAAATTGTTGGCTGGGGTGGTTCTTACGGGGAGGGAGGTCAAAGGCGGCTTCTTTCTTCAGGGCCAAGGATTTGGTGAACTGAACACAAGTAGGGGCCTCTAAGCTTGATTTGGCTTTGGACAAATGTCCTCCTCTCCCCAGGAGAGTGAGAATTAGAATTAGCGAGAGGCCTCTTTGGGCCCTTTGAGAACTCAGAGCAACTTCTCGACACCAAGATGATACAGCCTCAGGCGTTTACACTCCCATCTCCTCCTGGCCAGGCTGGGTCTTGTCTCCCCCTGTAGGGGACAGACCCCCTCCTCATGGGCTCCCTCCCTCGGTGGGCTGGCCACCTGGAGCAGGGGCTCAGCCAGTGCTAGACCTGGATCAAAATGCTAGTACCCTGCTCTGGGCTGTGTGACCGACCTCTGGGCAGTGTCTCAACCTCTCTTAGCCTTTTAAACTATAGGACTTGTGCCCTAGGGCTGCATTCTCAATAGGGAACCATTGAGTGCCTACTGTGTACCTGTGAGAAGTCACTGTTATGTATTTGGGTAGCTCTTGTAACTATGCCTAGTTCACCAACTGGAAAGTCAGGGGAAAACAGGGAGGGCCCAATAAATGCTGGATCAATTTTAAAGCCTTTCCCTCCCTCATCCAAGAGCCAGAATGCACACCCGCAGAGCCCCAACTCTGGGCTGCCTTCGGTGGGTGCAGGAAAAAAAGAGGTGCATGTCTTCATTATTAAGAGGCTCTGTTGAGCGTTTGAGACAGGTTTCAAAGCCCCCACCCCACCCCAGGCACCCTTCCCCAGCTTTTGCCCACACTTAATAGCACAATGACAGCCTCTGCCCTGGAGGACTCCTGGGGAGGCCTCACTCATTCCCACCCCTCCTTCCCGGCTGAACCCTACAGTCCAGTTTCTAAGAAATTCCTGGAGGGTGAAGGGTCGGGCTTTGCTGCTTTTTTTTTTCTGGGCGGGGAGGGCAGGGCACATTTAGCCCCTTGGCTGCCTCCTCCCCTGGTTATTCAGGGAGAATCCTTACCAAGGTTCTTTATAAAGCGTGAAATTGGAACAGGAGGACTTTGGGCAAACGGAACCCTTGGGGTGGCCCCGACTTAGTTCCTGGGGATAAGAGGAGCCCCTGTCCCCCCAAAGCAGACCTCGCTTGGGGAGTTCCTAGGAGTGGGGCCCCCCAGGAGGTCTGTACATGGGGCCACCATACAGACTCTCTCCTCCTCCTCCTCAGCGCCTCATCCTAATGCTTGGATGACAACTTGCAATTTAAAAAGTATTTTGTCCCTTTTTAATGATGGTCATTTTGCCTCTCACTCAACGCTCACCTTGTTACCAGCCGGCAGTTTTCTACCCTCTGGAATTTAAAAATCAAATGGAAGGAAAAACTTAAAGCCACTGAAACCATCCAGTTCAATTATTTGGAAACATAATTTCTCAGTGTTGGAAGTACAGGAAACCTCTGAGCGCGTGGATCCCGTGCAGAGCCCGCAGCAGTTCGTTTGCACAGTAATTTCCCCGGGTCACTTGTTTTTCACTTGTGTGTTTCATTTCTCAACCCAGCACCGAATAATTCTCATCCCGGCTATTTCTTTTTAATAGTTAGCAATTCATTACCTGCAAAAATTTGACCTCTGACACAGGACCATGTTTAAGACCTGCTATTTTTAAAAGCATAAGCCTCAAAATACATATTATAAATATTTTGTTCTGTTCCCGAGGTCAGCACCGATTCTTTCAATTAGCGGCTCAGCCCAGCAGTGGGCAAAGCTTCCGCTGGGTGGGGGTCATTGTTCAAATTGGGCTGAGACCCATTTAATTCACCATGAAAACGGACCTAATTAGAAATCAAATTCGCTGTTTGGTGAGGGACCAGCGGTCAATGTGCTAACAGCTCCTTGGCCCCAGCCCCCCGAGTTTCTGGGAAGCCGCCGCCTCCTCCCAGACTTGGCTCCGGGGCAGCGCCCGGCCCTCGCTGCCCACCTGCCCCGACTGGTCTCGCTTTCAGAGCGGCCGACACCCACTCTGGGTTTGCAAACAAGATTTGAACTTTCTTTTCGTCGCCTCCCAGCGCAGAATTATCGAGGGGTGGCTTTCGGCCGAGGCGGTGCATCTGACGACCAGAGCGCGTTCCTTTCCGCGTGCTCTGAGGTCCCCGAGGGTTCTCGGGGCCCCTGGGTCGCGCTTCTGCTGTGAGGTGACTTCTGTCTGCCCAGGTACCAGCGGCGGCAGGAGGACCCCAGGCAGACTTGGGGCTGGTTCCTGCTGCAACGAAGCGTTTCTTTTAACTGTGGTGTGGGCTAATGACCGGGCCTGCCCGCGGGAACGCGGGGTTCATCTTGCCTTCTCCAGTCCCCGGGAGGTGGCCCGTCTTCCCCAGCCGGGAAGCTGCAGCTGCAAGCCCAGAACTGTTCAGGCTGGGGAATGGGCTCCGTGCCCCCGCCTATCACTCCTTTTTCTCCATAGCTCGGTCTTGCCTCGGTGGGGGTCAGGGCGGATTCAGCCTTCTTCCGAGTGCGCCAGACCTGGGGGGCCAGCAGACACGGGGGCATTCCTGGGGTCCACGCCCTTGGGGAGGCCCTTCTGGAAACCAAGTCCACGCATGTCTCCCACCCCGAAGCTCCCATCAGCAGTGGTTAGTCCGATTGCCCAGCTTCAGGTGCTGACCGTGGCCATCCCCTGCCCCAGGAGAAGGGAAGAGTACACTGGGAGGGGGACGCGGCGCTGGACCCTGGGTGCAGCCTAGTTGCCGCTAGAGGGTGAGCCTGGATCTGGGTCTGAGGTCCAGGATTTGGAGGACCAGTGAACAGACTCCCCCAGGCCCCACAAAACCAAGAGGCGCACTTGGAGTGAGAGATTGCTTGGGACATGTCTATACGGGTAATGGGGAATAGGGAATACCGGGGATTAAAGGATTATGCGCCAGGGTAAGAGGGGGGAGCCGCATGAAAAGTTTATTAGTTGGACATTCCAGCTACATCGTTGTTGTTGTTGTTTTGGTTTTAATTATTTGGGAAAACTGAATCCATACTCCACTTGCACCTCTGAAACCTTCCCAATTTTAAAAATTTACTGGGTGTGGGGCAGAAATTGGGGTACAGTCAGGGCGGAGGGGACGGATGAAGCGAAGAAAAAAGAACCGGGTGTTGTGATAAGCTGTTATTTGGGGCGGGTGTTCCCGAAGAAACTCCTGCGCGAAGAGAGGGACACCAGCGCCAGGTCCGTGAGATGAGAAACCGGGAACCCCGACCGCGGCGGGCGCCCAGACGTCACCCCGCCGGCTTATTCGGGAGGCCGAGGCCACTCGGCCATTGCTCTCCACCCTCCAAGAGCCCGCGGGCAAGCGCGAGCCCATAAGGCCGCGGAGGTCGCCGGCGGCGTCCCACCCCCGGTCCTCCGCCCCCAGCCCCGCCGCGCGTCCGGCTGAACGCAGAGCGCTCGGGTTCCAACTCAGCTCCCTGCGGCAGCCCGGGGCCACCAGCCCGGCTTGCGACTGGGGCCGCGCCGTGGGGGCGGGGGCTGGAGCCCGCAGGTAAAGAGGACCAATTTGCCCGGGGCTTTATCAACAAGTGGCTTAACTAGGAATTTGAGTTGACAACTCAGCACCTCGGCCGAGGCTCCGGAGGCGGGCGGGGATGACAAGCTGAACTAGGGGCGGGGAGAGCTTTGAGGGGCGGCCCTCGAGCCTGGACGCCCCAGGCTTCAAAGCCACCCGAAGGCGGCCTTGGCCGGGGCCCCACGCACGGCGTGGACTGCACGGATCTGGGCGCCCGAGGCGGGCTGCCCGGACTGGGGGCCGGACCCGAGGGACAACGCGGGCCGGTGGGCGCTGCACTGTCTTTCCTGGCGAAGTAGGTGGCCGTGTATATTTTTGTTCAAGTAGTGTTTATGTTAATGAAAAAAGGATGGAATTACAAACAGCCCGCCGATTGAGCAGTGGCCGCCGGGGACTCGCCGCTCCAGTGTCCCAGGCCTAAGCAAAGGGGAGCACTTTCTCTGGCTCCCCAACCTTTAGCAGAAGCCCCTCACCCAACCGGGAGAAATCTTCCTGCCGCCCTCTCCAGGCCCTTCTCCCCCAGATCAGGAATGTTGTGTGCAATCTGCTCACCCCCATCTCGCCCCCCTCCTCCCAGTAGCTCCTTCAGGTTACTACTGGATAAGAAAATCCCTAATTTAAGTTCTGCAGCTCCCTTTTCTAAGGGCGCCAGATAACTCCAGGACACTTAGACAGGGGTAAAATCTACTCTCCCTCCTCCCTGTCACCACGATGCCTTCCCTAGTCCCCTTTCCTTTTTTTCTTTCTTTTTGATAATATAATTAGTCCAGATTTTGACATTTGCTTCCCTGCCAGCTGTCTCTTTTTTTCCTGGGGAAAACAGCCGGGCTTTCCAGAGGCCGCTCCAGGCCCCCATGGCATCCCCAACGGATGTATCCTCTTGCCTCCCTTTTAACACCCACCTCCCTTTCTTGGGAGAGGACTGCGGCCATCCCTCAGCTGTCCACCTTCCTTCTTGTGTTTAAGTCAGGCAAGACTGTGAGTAGGAAAAGCGGAGCAGAGGCACCTGACCTCAGTCCCAGAGGCTGACTGTGGCAGTGGCCAAGGGGGGCAGCAAGCGGGGCTGCGGGAGCACCACACCCTGCTGCAGTCACAGACCCGCTTCCGCCGCCCCTCTCCAGACACTGTGTGGGGCTGTGTCTCCACAAAACAAAGTCAAACAGAGACCGGGACAGGTGTTCGGCCCAGAGTGACATTTAGGCTCTTGTCCAGTCCTTTCCTGGAGGACCTTGGATTGAGGAGATTTGGGCGAACTGATACTTTTCTGCAGTTCTTTGCCACACTGTGCTTGTGTAGACACTGCTTCCCGCCCCATCCAGTCCTCTCAGTTCAGACGTGCAGATTGCCCAAATGTGGCAGGGGGCTGGAGGGTACCCCACTGGCCAATCCCCGGAGAGCTGGACTCCCCAGCAACTCAGGGGCACTGCCTGCCCCGGTTTTGAGTCTCTGCTCCGCCTTCACCACCAAGCACACCGATGTTACTCCAAAGACACTTGGAAAGCTGGGCTTATCCAGCCTCAGTAATCCGATTAGTGCTAGCTGTAAAGAAGTCAGCAGAACCAAAGAAACAAAACTCTCAGGAGGAAGAGGAAAACAGAGGGATAATTACTTGGCCAAATGACAGTTCTGCATATAAATGTTCCCCCCTCTGGAAGGAGAGTTGTTCTTAGGATGGGTCATTCTAATGCCAAGGCTTAGGTAACAAAAAAGAAAAACAAAACAAAAAAATGCTCGCATGCTTTCGGGATGATTTACAGGGAACAAGGGATTTGTCTAGCGACTTTGCCCCACCTCTTTCCTCTAGGCTTCAGACTCCGTGGGGTCAGACCCATTTCTGGGAGCTGGGAGCTTGGGAGGGGCCTTTTTTCATCTTGGGTCACTGGAGTTAGTCCAGCTGTTTGGGGGAGGATCTTGAGGTGGAAAATGCAAAAATCAGGTGCGTAGGTTCAGTTTGAGAAACAACAGCTTTCACCAGATACTCAAAAGTAAACTAACACATCCCCTCTCTGAGATAAGAACCACCTAGACCCACTGACACGGGCCCACGTCATCTGCACCCAGTTCCCTCAAAGAGCTGGTGTCTGTCAAACTTGTGTTCACTACTGACACTCCCTCCATGAGTTTTATAACCTTGACATTGAGCAGGGGGGGGAATTTGAGAGGACAGATAGGGGTGCGACTGCAGCGGGCCTGACCCAGCCCCTCTCCTCCAGAGGTGGAGGGCACAGATGCTGGCTGGCCCTTGTTTTTGTAGTGTAGCGCTGGGGTAGTAGCCTGAGTGAGAGATGAGGTCGGTCAGGCAGAGTTGGGGACAGATGCTTCCAGGAGCCCCTCACCACCTCGCCCTGCTGGTCTCTCCGTGCAGACTGCCTGCCCACAGGGGTTCATTCTTCAGCAGGTGTTGGGCGCATCCTCATCCTCAGCCCCCTTCATGCCCTCAAGGGCCCAGGTCCATGTAGGGGCTTGTGGTGGGAACTCCCCGTTTAGTGAGTCACGATGGGTGGCAGGCTGGCGAGTGTGTGCCCAGGTAGCTGGCCTTGAGCTGGGCTCAGGAAGTGACATGGCTTCCCCCAGCCAGAACTTTGGACAGAAGGGGTCCAGGCTAGAACGGGGGGTGAGTCCCCAGGGCCGCTCTCCAGGGCTCGGGGTCTCCATAACCCGGCCACACGGGGATTCCAGGGACTGACTCGGCGCCGGTGTCCTCGCGGGCCTCATGGGCCGGCGCCGGTGGAGCCGCTTTCTCTGCCTGCGCCACTTTCTCCTGGGCTGGTGGATGCCAGATGCTGAGGCCTGACTCGCCTGAGAGCTGATGGGGCCCCTTCTGCGCGTCCCAGCCATTTATTCCATCCTGCAATTAAACCCGAGGTCAAATATCTCCTTAACGACGCTATCAGGCCAGCGGCTCATTATGGCGTATATTTAGCCATAAAATACGGGTTGTAGCGAGGAGGAGATGAAAATTATTGTGTTCTGGGAATGAATCCTTTTAGCAGAAACCAGAGCTGTTATTTACCGCGGAGAGCTAAGTACAGGCTCGGTCTTCCAGGCGGCAGCGGTAGGAGCAGCCGCGCTCCCAGATCCCTTCCGGCTGTGCCTGCGCCTGGGCGGCCTGGCACCGGTGCGGTGCGCCACTCACGAGCCCAGAAGGCGCCGCCGAGCAGGGTCCCTGCGGAGCGACAGGGTGCTGGTGTTTGCTCGCAGCTCCCACGTTCCGAGCTCCTATCGGCCCCCTGGCTGCCCCTGTAACGCCACTGCCTTTAGCAGGATTGTAAGAAGGCGCTTGTCTGCTGTGGCCGGCTGTGGAGGCGTCTGGAGCTCGGTGGGATCAGCTCATCCAGCTGCTAGGATGGCTCTGACTCCACTGTGCTGCCTTAGGTGGGCTCCCTAACCTCTCTGCACTTCAATAGCCTCATCTATAAAATGGAGGAAGCAAGGGAGAATTAAATCTGAAGCTAATGAGGGGTGAAGCTCAGGCCCATGTCCAGCCCCAGGTCCAGGGAAGTTCAGTTAATGGTGGATAAAAGACAAATCCTGACAAGGCTGATAAAAATGACTTTTGGGGGCTGATGAAATGAATGAATGAATGAATGAATGAATGAAACCGCTCCTGTAGTAGGATATGGGAGAGTTGGAGTGTCCAGGTACTGGACTGTCTCTAGCTGTGCACACTCGCTTGGGTAACTCCCTTATCCAGGCTCCAAGGTCTCTGAACACAGCCCGGCCCAGATCAGCGGAGATTATGCCACCTGGTACTCAGCTCAGCGAGAAATCGCCAAACACTGTCTCATTCCCTACCCGCTTAATGTCCTGGGCATCAGGGTGGCTCCAGCTGAACCAGAAGCATCTGGACACACACGGGTGATGCTCTCCGTCACCCTGGCAGTGCTGGAGGGGTGGGAATGGTGTGCTCTGAACGTTCCTAAATGTAGCCTCTCAGGAAGTAGGTGGGTGACCCGCAAGCTACAAATATTTGGACAAACCAGATGAGGGAGTCCCCAGTCTAAATGTTTGCCCAAGGCCTCCTAGGGGTCAGATTAATTACAAAGCTAATGACTCCCCTGGTCAAGGCAAGTGTGTTCTAGAGGAAAATGGCAATGTCCTTTCCCTACCCACTGGCTAAGGCCCAACTTCTTTGGCTTCTAGGCTGAGCAAGACACCGGACCCTCCATCCAGTCCCCATGGGTGTCCTGCTTAGAGATTCTGAGAGCTCCTGCCAGACAGATGTGAGCCAGATAGATGTGAGCTGTGTTGGGGCAAGAGCAGATCTTCCAGACTCCTCCTATTGAAACACACACACACACACACACACACACACACACACACACACACAGCCAGCAAGCAGATCCCTGACACCCTCCTCAGGGCAGCATTCCCTTCTGCTATGCTTGGAGTGCTTTTCTGTTAGTTACATATTTTCTTCCACACCACCCATAAAAAAACAGAGACAGGCTCGGCGCCTGTGGCTCAAGCAGCTAAGGCGCCAGCCACGTACACCTGAGCTGGTGGGTTCAAATCCAGCCGGGGCTCCCCAAACAACAATGACGGCTGCAATCAAAAAATAGACGGGTGTTGTGGGTGCCTGTAGTCCCAGCTACTTGGGAGAAGGAGGCAGGAGAATCACTTGGGCCCAGGAATTGGAGGTTGCTGTGAGCTGTGATGGAACAGCACTCTACCCAGGGCTACAGCTTGAGGCTCTGTCAAAAAAAAAAAAAAAAAGATATATATATATATATAAAACAGAGACAGCAGGAGTCCTGGGACTCCTTCTGAATGTTTAGTCCTGTTAATGAAGGAGTGTTGGCAGTGTTTGCTCTTTTTAAACACCATGCAACTTTCTGGAGTTCTTTGCAGCTCTGAGGAAGGGAGCACTGAGTCACAGAGTTGTTTCTCCTTAGGCAGGTCCCTCTCAGACTCTGGGCCTTTTTTTCCTTTAGAGACCAAGCCTTGTGCAGCTAACATTCAATGGTGTGGCCATCCTTCTTAGTTTGATCAGCTTGTCTCTTGATGGGGTGTCACCCACATGGCACCATCACGAAGCACATGCCGGGTGCCTCACAGGCATTTGTGGTCACGAGGCTCTGAAGCAGGTGGTTTTATTGCCCCTATTTTCTATTTGGGGAAATTGAAGTTCAGAGAGGTTAGGTAACTAGCGCAAGGGCACACAGCTATGGAATGCTGTCATACTTGCAACCCCTGTGCAGCTATGTATAACACTTGTGCCAGTCAGCTGGTGAGCAGGGACCTGAGTGGAGGATTTGATCTGAGGTGACCCTAGCACCCAGGCTTTGCTGGCGGCTCAATGGCACAGGGGAAATTCAACGGGTTTAATCATGCGAATTTGCCTCTTAGAGTTTCTAGTCAATAATGCTTCAAGTTGTACTTTTTGTTAGATTAATATAAATATGTGGTTTATTGCCATTGGACAATATGGTTAAGGGCTACACCCTGTATTACCTAGGAACCCCAAGGAGGGAAGACAGGAAAGGGAGAGACAGGCGGGCTGAGCATGCGCACATTGCTGGGTGGTTCCAGGCGGATCTGTTAGCCCAGGTGTGTCCCACAGCACCAGTTCGGACTGCCTGTGGGCTGCATCAGGAGTCACTGCAGGGCTGGCTCTGCAGCTACTGTTGGGCTTGTTTTGTTGCCCGGAGGGTCTCCCATCTGAGATGACAGATGTGTTTAGTGTGACATGCACTCTTGTAAGCACCTTGCCTGTTAGTCACAGCAAGAGAATCTCTGTCCAAAACTTTTATTTCCCGAGCAGCTTGTTTACTCCCTGGTGAGGGCTGCCTGCTCCATGAGAAGCCCAAAGTACAATACCCCAATTGTGCCCTGCAGGGCCTCAAAATTGCAGCTCTTACACAAACTAAGTTCTTTCTGTTAATAAAAGGGTTTTTTTCTGTGCTTTCTCCCCCTCTGCAAGTGAGATTGAATGCTCGCCTGTGTCAGACTTGACCAGTCAGGAGAGGAAATAACAGGGGATCCAGAAGGATTAGGCTCAACCTTTTCCCTTCTGGGATCAGTTTAACATGAATTTTTACAGCTGACCTACAGGGATACTGACACGGGGGACACCCTGTATCTGGCCAGGTGGGGCACCTGGCCTATGTTCTCTGCCACCCCTGACATCACACGTGAAAACCCGGGCACGTGTTCAGGGTGAAGTTGCTGCAGGCAAGAAACTAAATTGCTTCATTTACACATCAGGTTTATGGTAAATGGTCAACTCCAGGGCACTCTCCAATCATTCCTGAGGTTCTCACAATTGCTTTCCAAAAAGAAGGGAGGTGGTATTCATATTTGTACTTTGGTGTTTGTGAGTCATCTGGAGCATCTGTTCTTCATAAGGACACTTTTCCAAACAGAACTTGTGAAGAGGTGACCCAAATTTAAAGACAATTTTGGATGCAAACTGTTTGTTTTGACCACCAGTTGCATCACTGTTGAAACTAGCTCTGTCCTTGTCTTCCAAAGGTCCTAAGTGAAATCTGTCCAGATGGGATTTTCTTCCAGATACTCAGGGGCAAGGGCTACGGGAAGGGGTAGGGCCAGGAGGAGATTAGATAGGAGCTTCTAAATGGCTAAAGCCGGGTAACCGCACATGGAGTCTGCTTATGCTGTTTTCTTTACTTTGGTATGTTTTATTTTTTCCATGATAAAACAAAATTAAATTCACCTTTCTTGAGCTTATCGAGACCCATACATGACATGACTAGGGCCTGAGGCAGGAAGTCGAGTGGAGTTCACGATGGAAAAGGAAGAATTAAAAAGACACCCCGGGCACCCACCCTGGGAAGAACAGAAAGGAATACGTGATACGGCTTTTGCTCCCTCTCTCATTTTACTGTGAGAATGTGAAGACCAGAAAGGGTATCTGGGTACCCAGCGTGGCACAGTAGTGCCGGGGCACCACGTTTCAGAACTGGTGAAGACTTCTGGTCCTATTTTAAATCATGTCACATAGCAGAAGAAAATAATCTGGTGTTGCTATCTGTCTTAGTGCTAGTCTGGAGTGCTACCACAAAGTACCGTAGACTGGGCTGGATGGCTTATAAACACAGACACTGATTTTCCCACAGTTCTGGGGGCTGGAAGTCTGAGGTCAGGATGCCAGCCTGGCTGGGCCCCTTCTCAGCTGCAGATTGCCCTGTTCTCATTACGCCCTTGCCTGGCAGAGGGAGGTGAGAGAGCAGCTCTCTGGGGTCCCTTTCCTAAAGGCACTAATCCCATCATAGGGCCCCACCCTCATGACCCAAGCCCCTCCCAAGACCCCATCTCCTGAGACCCTCACCTTGGGAGGCAGAATTTCAACATTTGAATTTGGTATGGGGGGGACAAACATTCAGTTTGTAGCACTGCGCTGTGACATCATGTAAGGCAGGCATGCGAGTCTTCTGCTGCACCCCTGGGTAAAAAAGGGGAGGTGTGTGGCCAGCCATCTGGTACCCCAAATATCTGGATGCTTCCAGGTTACATCCTTCTCATCTTTTCAGACATTAAGATGACAGCAGGTGATATGGCTGATGCCACTTGAGGTATTTTTGATGTGGAATTTGATGTGGGGGACTCACGGCTTCTGGAATCTCTGGAAAGGCTGGAGGAGGAATATGGTCTCCACTGGGCCCCAGGATGTGACTCTTGGAACAACACAGAACTGATGCTCTGGGAGAGCCTCGCCGAAGCTAAGACATGAAGGTTGCCATCGGAGCTGCTGAATCCAAGAGCGCAAACTGCAGTGGCTGCAACCCCGGGTCAGGAAGACACTGTCTACTTGTCTACTGACGCTCTAAGGCAGGTGCCTGGGTGGTGGCTGCAATCCCGGGTCAGGAAGACACTGTCTACTTGTCTACTGACACTCTAAGGCAGGTGCCTGGGTGCTGGAATGTCACCGCAGAAACCCTGGGTCTCCACAGCTGTGGCACCTGCCAAACACAGCTGGGATGGGGACTCTGCCTGGCGGCCTCATCTCTGCCCCGCCATCCATCTTCTGCACCTGCATTCTCGCCGGCTGAATCTCGTTTCCTTCTAGCCCCTTGGCTGCAGAAGAACCTAGGAGATGTGGTTCTTTTACTTTCCAGAATCAGAAGACAAATGAAAAAATGGGAGTGGGTTCTGGAAACCAGGCAGTCATGCTCTTTTGGCGGTCTAGAGCAGGCCTGCAAATTCTGGGATGCTCCCTCTCTGAGAGGTGACATCTTTGGCTTCTTCCCTTGGGCACAGGCAGGCCCCTGAGGCCACCTCACGGGCTTGGCTGTGGCAGAACCAGCGCTGTGTGACTTCCAGGGCCTGGTGTGCAGTTTCTGCCTGGCGTTCTCTCAGGACACACCCTCTGGAGCCCTGAGCGGCCTGGTTAGGAGTCTGCTGCTCGGAAGCCATCAGGCTGTGTAAAGACAGGAGAGAGTTTGAGAAGCCTCTGCAGCCCCAGCCCCTGCAGCTTGAGTCTTCCCAGCGCAGGTGCCAGGTATGAGAGTGAAGGGGCCTCGAGTGCCCCAGCCGAGCCCTCCTCTGAGTGTGTTTGAGGCCCTGAGTCAGAGCCACCCAGCCTGGCCCCTCTCAAATTCCTGACCCACAGGAATTAGGAGAAATAATAAAAGACTGTTGTTTAAAGCCACTGCATTTTGGCATGATTTGTTATGCAGCATAGATGACCAGAAAAAAATCTGATTTACATTTTAAAAGTAAACTTTTTATTGCAATATTACACATATACAGAGAAGCCCACGAAGTAGCTCAGTGAGTTTTCTGAGGAAACACATTCTGATGAGCAGTGTGCAGATCTGGACACGGTACCTCCACCCCCCAGAAGTCCCCTGACAGTCGCCACCTTGCACAGGTGACCCCTCTCCTGGGGAGAACCCCTCATGTTTGTGCAGCATGAAACCGTCTGCAAATTGCTTTCCCATGCCAGGTCCCACAAACCAGTCTCCTAGTAGTGATGGCTCCCCCATGCCCATTTCAGTTTGGAGTCCTACACAGCTTTGGGACTTCATGGAAGGAATGTGATTTGTGCTTGAGAAGTAAATTGTGTGGCTACCCTACAACCTGGCTCTCTGAGTGTGTGCACCTGGGCCATGTCCCCGTGGGTCCCACGTGTGAGGATTTGTGGAAGTTCAGCTCCTTTAGGGAAAGGGGGGGACGGAGGGCTGCACGCATGTGGTGGGGTTCCCTGAGCGGTGGAAAGTGTTGGGTGCAGGGTGCTCAGAACAGCATGAACTGGCTCCAAGTTCAAGGCTTTTGGAGCCGGGCCAGGGGCCCGACAACATTGCAGCTTTGAGCTTGGGCTCTGGAGCTCAGTGCCAGGGTTCAAGCGCCAGGCCTCCCTCGACTGTGACCTTGGGCAAGTTACTTTCTCTCTAATTTATATGCTCAAAAATATGTCTCAGGAAGATCGGTTCCCTTCATGGAGGGTAGTCTCTGTCCTTCCCAAAGGGGAGCCCCCAGAATAGGCAGGGGAGGAAGGGCTGCAGTGAGAAGGCTGAGGACCAGTAGCTGCAAGTTGGATGCAGCCTCTAGTTAGTGATTAGGAGAAATAATAAAGCCAGTAGCTGCAAGTTGGATGGAGCCTCTAGTTAGTGATAAGCCGCTGAAACTCGGTGGGGACAGCACAGCTAGAGTGGCCATGTGTCCTGGTACAGAGCAGGTGTGTGTACGCCTGTTATCCTGGTGTTCTGTCCAGTTTGGGCGAAGATGGGCAGAGAAAATAGTCTAGAAAATGATACAACAGACACTGGAGTGAGGGCACAGAGATGGGCAAAGAGGCCACCTGATGGCTAATGCTAGTGACACAGGAGCAGGGGCAGGACACATTTCTGTCATTTTCAGAGCCCCCAGCTGGTGGTTATTTGTGGTGGCAGCCACAGGAATACAATGCAGTTTTAGAAATCTATTTTTTCACATGTAGATATATGCGTGCACTTGTACCATAGAAGATACAGCATTACTAATCAGTGGGCAGCGAATAAAAGTTATTATATTATGTTGGTGAAAAAAAGGATAGGTCTCATTTTATCCATACACTTTATGCGCTGATAAAGATAAAAATTTGAGAGTACATAGGGTTGCTCTTGTTTTAATTATTTCATTCTTTCAAACAATAAACAATGTGGCTAAAACAAACAGAACACATTTTTTCATGAAACAAACAGAAAGGGTTCAGTGAGCTCAGACAGGGCGGGCTGTAGACAGCACCACCATGTGTGGGGTGCATCCGCGGGGACTGGGGCGTTGCTCATTTGGAGGGATGGGAGCGGGAGACTTTCCGAGAAGTGTTCACCAGCCAGTCGCTGCTGGGCGCAGAGCCGGCTCCCTGCTGCCTGGTGGGCGGTCTGAGCTGGGCTGGGTGAGCACTTTGCCTGCCCAAGGCCTTTGACGGTACAGATGCAGGCAGGAACCCCCAACCTCCAGAGTGGGCTTCACCAGTGCTCCCACTATTCCCGAAGCATTTGGGGACCCTCTTCTCCATGCTCACCACGTACCAATCTGTTTAATGATCAAAGGAACGGGAGGCCAGACTCTCACTGTCATCGTCTCCATTCTCCAGGGGAAACTGAGGCAGAGTGGTTCATGCAGGACTGGAACTCCAGAGCCGCCCCACTGCAGGACGGGGCCTGGGCACGCAGGAGAAAGCGGTTCTGGCAGACTCACCCTTGGCACTGTCTCCATCTCTCAGTTCCTCACTGGCTTCTTTGGGTCAAATCCCATCCCTCCCCCCAGGCACCCTCAGCATTTGCTTAACACTCCTCCTCTGGTTTATCTTCTTAGGGTACTGGGCTTGTCACCATCGAAAATTACGCTCCTTGTTTGGTGTCCAGTGCCCCCTCTGGAGTCCCTGTCCTGCGGGCAGTGAACGGCACACTGTGTTTCCAGGGCTCGCTGCCACCCTGGCACGTGTTGTGGCCGCTGGCTCTGAGGTCCTGACTCAACATCCTCATGGACCGAGCATGTGGTGATGACGGGGGCACTATTGAGGGTGCTGGGACATCCCCTCAGCCTCTGATGCTCATGTCCACCTGCTGAGTGCCAGGTGCAGCAGTGTTTAACTTTCCATGACAATGGGAGGAAGGTGGAGTGTGAAGAAGCCAAGTAACCTCACCCAGGTAACAGGATCACAGGTAGCTGAGAGCCCCAGCCTGCAGCTGGCCTGAGGGGCAGGAAGATCAAGGAAATTCCAAGGGAACAGTTTCTCTCCTTGTTAGGAGTCAACAGCCCTGTGCCCAGGGGGCTGGGTGCAGCTGGTGTCTCCATCGAGGTTTGGAGAGAGGATCCAGAAAGCAGGTGGCAGGTGTGAACTCACTGCCCTGAGGCAGGGTCACTGCAGCAGGATGTGGCCTGAGTGGGAAGCAGGCTGTCCCTGCCTCAGCCCATCAGCCCTGCCTGGGGGACCTGGGGGTCTATGTGCTCACACACTATCCTGGGCTTTGGTGCAAGTGTGTGAACGGAAGATGCCACGGTGCCCAGGTCTGCATCCTAGTGGCTTCATGCTTTGCTGTCTGACCCTTTCACGTTCCCTTCAGAGGCGGTGGTTCCCTGTAGGAGGGATTAGTATGCTATGGTGGGAATGCAGAGAAAGCTTTGATTCTCAAAACAGGCTCTTTGTGCCTGCAGCAACCCTGTAGTCCTGAGGCTAGGAGGAGATAGCCCTGCATTCTACCCACGGCCCTTTTCGTATCAACAGTCAGGATCCCAGAAGCAGGGCCTGGAGCCCCACAGGGGTGGGTGGAAGGGTGCACTGCCTGTCCTTAGGGGAACTCTGAGAGGAGGGCGTGAGGCTGAGGGGACAGTTCTCAGGGCTGAACCTTGATGGGGCAGCTGGTGGGAGATGTGCTGCAAGGACCCAGTTGACTGTGGGAGCAGTTCTTCTGCGCTGCTCTCCTCAGCAGAAAGGGGACAGAAGTTTCCAAGGTGGCAGAGAAAAATAGCAACCCCACTGTGTGAGTGTCCGGGGCTGCCAAAACAAATTGCCACCAACTTGATGACTTAGAACAACACAAGGTTATTCTCTCCCAGTTCTGGAGTCCAGAAGTCAGAAATCAAGGGCCGTGCCCCCACCCATGGCTCCAGGATCCTTCCTGCCTCTTCCAGCTTCTGGTACCTCCAGGCTTCCTCGGCTAGTGGCCACATCGGCCTCTGTTTTCAGATGGCCGTCCCTGTCTCTCACAAGGGCCCTCCCCACACCAGGATGATCTCATCTCAGGACCCCCAATTAATAATATCTACAAAGACTTCTTTTCCAAAGAAGACCTTGCTGGGAGCCAGGGGTCCTGGTTGCCTGAACCCAGGTAACCTGGTTTGATTACTTGGCTGAGCTAGAAAGTTCAACTGAGGCACATCAGTAATTCAAAGCAAAAATAAATGGCATCTGGAAATAAAACCAGGGCAGCAAGGCAGTGTGGATAGAGAGCAAAAGTAACCTGCACAAGTTTCAGGGTAACGAAGAGAGATTTTATTTAACAAGAACAAAAAGAGAGCTTAGAGCCCTTCCAAGAGAGTAGGAAGCGGGTCCCTCTCCTCATGAGAGAAGAGGTGAGGGAGATTGAGACACAAAGACCACGCGAGGGTATAAATACCTCTTCCTCTCTGTTTGAAATTGGCTGCAACTCTTTCATTGGCCCCTCTGGCAGCTCCAGGCATTACTGCCTTTTTCTGTTGGTCATTGGTTACCTAGGTTACCTCGTTCCGCACTCAGACTTCCCGGTTCAGCAGGCCAGGCTTTCCTCCCCTCTCCTAGAAGCCCCTTTCTGAGTGTCCCTTCCCAGACCTCATCCACAGGGCCCAGGGGTTAGGATGTGGACACCCCTTTTCCTTGTGCAGGAGGTGACCATTCACTTCGCTGCACCCAGCAATCGCTGTTCAAAGCCCTTGGCTGCTCTGGGATGATGGAAGTTGTGGCAGGAAACTGTCCCATTTCATTTGTCTGGAAAGCAAAGCTGGAGCATGCGGAGAGGAGGGGAGGATGGGAGATGTGTTAGTAGAGTGTGAGTCTGGCCACTGCAATAAAGAGCCAGAATAACCTGGGTCTGAATAACAGAGAAACTTAGTCTTGCTATGAGCAGCACTGTGGGTGTGCAGTGTGCAGGGCTGATGGGATGGTCCCCTGTGCCAGACATCCAGGATTTCTGTCTCTCCTGCTCATCTGCCAACCAGCTACTACCTCCACTGCATGACTCACCCCAAGTCCACTCTCTGGCTGAGGAACAGGCAGCCCCGGTGAGCAAACACGGCTTGTGTACATCTTCATTTCTCAGAGCCTGGACTGGGGTGGTGGTTCAATGTCGGGGTCATCACCTCCGCATATCACTTCCAGTGGGGGCATGATGCAGGCGCTGAATGTATCCCTTCCTCACACCCCATTGGCCAGCAGTTGGTCATATGACCAAAGCTAGCTGCAAGGGAGTCTGTGTATTAGATTCTTTACTGGGAATGGCTTTTTTTCTGGTGGAAAATGCTAATAACCCAGAAGTCAGGGAAACAGATAACCAGGTGACAGTGAAGCTTCTATGTGAAGGATGGAACTGGTGTTCTGGGAACAGCCTCAGTGTCTCCTGACTCTGACACAGCCTGGGAATTCCTGAAGGAAGGCTGATAGGTCTTTGCCTGGAAAAGCTCTCAATTGTATGGTACCCTGGATCCTCGAGCATAGTAGATATAGGTCATCCCTGGCTTGGCTTTGTTCATTTGTACACAGCTAACCCTCCTACCCCCACTCCCCAGCATGGACGGATCTAGTTCTCTGGCCTTTGGTGAACCACTCTGCCCTTGGCAGTGAGGAGAACTGCGTCGATGGCACACTTGGTGCTGGGTGCTGTAGTAGCTAGCTCCTCATGCATTGCTGTTTTTTGATAAGTGGCAGGAGCTGTCTGGCCAACAGCCCTCTGCAAAATAGGATGTAGACAACCTTCTAGGGTAGCTTGCTCAAGGCCTTGGGGACCTGGAGGCAGCTCCCAGCATGGGGTGGCCCTGGGGCTACTGCACAGGGCTGTGTGAGGTTACTGTCACAGGAAGCCAGAGCTACCTCCTTTTCCTTGGCAATGTCCCATCTGCATTGTTTGCTTCAAAGCCTCCTGCCAGACCCCAAACCAAACACTCCCCCTGTCCTGTTCTCTTTCTGGTTCAGTGACAATGGAAAATAAAATTGCCATTTGTGAGAGGTGGGGGCTTCCTCCTTCCCCTGCTCTAGTTCAGCCATTTAGTCTCCGTTAGCAGCCATTTATCCATTCAGCAAATAGGATGATCAATGAATGCCGCCTATTGAGTACCTTTTAGGGGCCAGGATCTGTGACAGAATGTGCCAGACATCACCCTACGGGGGCCAAGCCGTGTGTGGTATTGTGTCTAGAAGACACAAGAGCAAAAATGTCACACACTGCTGCTATCTTAATGACAACACAAACTGCCCATAAGGGCAGGAAATGGGTCCAGCCTCACTAGGGCTCTTGAGAAAATGTGAATTCTACCCACCAGGTACCCACTTCTGTGTATATATCTAAAAGAATTGAAAGCAGATCTCAAAGAGATATTTGCACACCCCTGGACAATAGCCAAGACGTGGACACAGCCCAGTTTTCCACTAGTGGAAAAATAGGTACACATAGTGTGGTGCGTGCAGTGATGGAATATTACTCAGCGTTAAAAAGGAAATTCTGACCATGCTACAACAGGGATGAAACTGGAGGTCATTATGTGAAATGAAAAGAGTCAGTCACAAAAAAACATATGCTTCCATTTACATGAGAGGCTTAGAGTAGTCCAATGCACAGAAACAGAAATTAGAACGATGGATACCTAGTCCTGGGGTGTTGGGGAGGGGGAAATGGGGAGTTGTTGTTAGATAGATATAGTGTTTCAGACTTGCAAAATAAAAAATTTCTGTTTCACAATGCTATGAATATACCCAACACTACCGAACTGTACACTTAGAAATTGTTAAGATGGGCTGGGTGCAGTGGTTCACACCTATAACCCAGCACTTTGGGAGGCTGAGGCAGGAGGATCACTTGAGGCCAGAAGTTTGAGATCAGCCTCAGCAACTTAACAAGATCCCATCTCTACAAAAAAAGTAGAAATGCAGGGGTGAGCTGTAGCCCCAGCTACAATTCAGGAGGCTGAGACAGGAGGATCGCTTGAGCTCAGGAGGTGGAGGCTGCAGTGATGGTAACACTGCACTCTAACCTGGGTGACAGAGCAAGACCCTGTCTCAAAAGCAAAAATGGTTAAGATGGTAAATGTTATGTTATGGGATTTTTACCACAATAAATAAAAGACAAGGAAATAATATTCTTCACCTGTTGGAATATCAGTAGCTGAACTCCGTAGGGAAAGTGATGTAGCAATAACTATGAAACATTAAGCACGTCCCTCCGGTGCCCTGATCTGCAGCCTCTCGTTTGGAAGTCTTGAGAAATGAGGGGATGTGGAGGTTTGGCTTAAAAGAGACAAGGTAGCATGAGCCGTCGGCCGGCAAACAGTCCACACTCAAGACACAGTGCTTGATCCTGATGGGATCACTGTTAACAGTGGGGAGGGCGTCTCCTTGGACCTCCCCCTGAACTTAATCAAGGGGGCTGTGTCAGCAGTACAAATGGGGGGTATTAATTTTTAGGAATTGGTTCGCATAATTTTGGGGGCTGGCAGGTCTGAAATTTGTAGGGTGGCCTGGCAGTCTGGAAACCCAAACTGGAGGCTACAGTCATGAGGCCTAATTTTTTCACCCCAGGGAAATCTCGGATTTTGCTCACAAGGCCTCCATCTGACTTGATCGGGCCCCCCACATTCGTGGCCACAATCTGCCTTATTTAAAGACTTCTGACTCAGAGGTGGGCACACCTACCAAATACCTCTGCAGCCAGGTCCAGACGAGCATTAGATGGAATCACTGGGCCCTGTGGGCTGCTTACTTCGACACGCAAACAGGGCAGGGGCTCTGGTCTGCTCATACTGTGCCTGGCTGGCTCCCTCTTCCCTGCAGCTTCAGGCTCTGGGGACAGCCAGGCAGGAGTCCCTCTGCTCATGTCTCCTCTCACGCTCAGACACTTGAGTGACTTGAGGAGCTGGCTGACACCCGGAAGTTTTGTGTCATTCTTCACATCTCAGCTTATCAATGTGACAAAAAGTCAGATCCTCGACTGTTTGCTGGCCTTGCTGCCACCTGGCAAGGCTGCAGGTGGACAGCCTTCTATGAGAGCTGGCACTTGGCCGTGGGTCGATGACAGGGCCGTCACACAGATATAGGAAGGGAGGATGACCATAGCAATACCTACTCAGTGTTTATTATGCACAGAGGCCTTAACCCCCTTCTAAGTCTTAGCTCCTTTAATGATATAGGTAAATCTTATTATTACACCCATTTTGCAGATAAGGAAACTGAGACGCTGAAGGTTAGATAAGGCTTAGGGTCACATGGCTAGTACTGGAAGCCAGACCCTCTGGCTCTACCGTCTGTTTTCTCGAGCCCAGAGCACGTCCCATCATTGGATGTCACTGTCTGTCCCTCTGTCAGACTCGGGACTGACAGCCAAGGAGTCTACGCCGCCTACGACTCACCCAGGAGTCTTAGCTCCAACTCTGAATTCCTCTTTAGAGCAATGGAGATCTCAGTCCGCTCTTGACGCTGTATCTCCTTATCCAAAGCGGGACATAATCCCCATCTCTTTTCTCTGGAATGTTGGGAGAATTTGTGTCTGTCAAATGCTTTGGAGAAACATGAAAAGAATTTTTTAAATGCCAGGTCTTTAAAAAAAAATCAATTATCAGTTTGCCTTTGGAGTAGCCCTAAGACAACTTGAAGTCCCAAACTTTCATCCCTTGGGAGTGAACAAAAATAATGACCCTGTTGGGTTTTCAGTGATGTTGCGAGAGTGCCTTGGATTTCTTAGGCAAACGCTGCCCAGGAGAGACCCGAGGCCTGGAGGGAATTCTAAAGAAATGAGAGTCGTGTTTCCAGCTCAAAGGCAAAGGTTTTTCTGAGGCAGAGCCACTGGGCAGCTGAGCAGCTGACATTTTCTCAAGTGGCATTTGCAGGGGTGAAGTGGCTCTGATGGCCGCTTCCCAGGGCCGAGCAACTAGATGCTCTGAAAGCTGGAAGGAATAGGCTCCCAGCACAGCCAACCGGCAGACCCCTCTTCTTAAGACTTGCAAATGTGCGAGACACTTAGTTTTGGAATAACAGGAAGAATGGAATTGCACGAAACTAAAGATTTGAATTTTGTTCTGCCATCACACTCTCCCCCGAGTCTGTGGTCCCCTGGCCAGCCAACAGTGGTGGCCACAGACATCCCTATCGGCTTCCTGGTGCTACACACGCTCCCTTGGAACTGGCGTATCCCAGAAAGGGGCAGCATCGAGGCTCTGTGCGCTGCAGGCCTGGCCTTCTCAAGGCAGAAGCCAGATCTGCTAGAGGAAGGAGACTGCGTCCAGCTCAGGCCTGGAACGTGAGTCTCCACAGAATCCCCCGCGCCACGGTAACGGCTGCAAAATTGCTCCCTTCCTTCTCGTCTGCTCCTGGGCGGCTCCAGGAGGCCCTCTGACAAGAGAGCATTGTGAGGCCTCAGACCCTGCTCCTGCCACAAAGGGGGCCTTTCATGGCTGCTGATTTGGGAGGGTGGAGACCTCGAGGCCTGCTCCCTGACTGCCCCTGGGCACAGCGGCCTGCTCAAGGTGCTGCTATCCCGAGGGGCCCTCTGAGGAGATGAAGCCTTCTTTTGGGGTCTAGCAGGAGCTCTCCCCCAGGAGGCCTCCTTGGAGAGGGGTGTCAGTTGCTCACTGGGGATAGAGATGCAACTGAAAGCCGTCTATTAGAAAACCCCTTCGTTCTGGAGGAAGGAGAGGTCTGGAGGGCATGGTGTGCCCAGTGTTCAGAGGGTGTGCAGGACACCGGAACACTGGGTGTCTTTGCCGAGCCGGGTAGCTTGGAGAAAGGACAGAGGGAAGACGCTCACGCTCTGTGCTGGTGCAATAGCGAATGTGAACAAGTATCTAATTTAAAAATGTCTTCGTCCCACAAGAGGCCAAATACACACTTCCCCATCTCAGAGTGGAGGTAGAGGGTGGGTGAGGATGAGACAGGTCTTGCTGGCTGTTCCTGAGGGCCAGGCAGGGTGTGATTGTGAGTGTGGGCGTGTGAGTGTGTATGTATGTGTGTGAGTGTATGTGCATAGGCTTGAGTGTCGGCGAGTGTGTGTGCACATGTGTGTGTGCGTGTGGAGAAGAGCTAAAATGTAATTGCTTTCAGTAGAACACGGCCCCCCGTGTAATTAAACCAAGGGGTTGTCGGCTCCCAGCATTTAAGGGATTTCAGGTGCGTTTGGTGATCAGCCCTCTCCTTGGATAAAAGTGCTGCTTGTATTTTCACCGTGCAGAAAGGTTCCCACACCGGGATGAAGTGGCCCTGCCTTTCCCCGCCCACTCTGGCATGAGGCTGGTGGGAGCAGACTGCCCAGGGAGGCCGGGCTTCTGGCACGTGCCAGGGGACCCTCCACTACTGTCTCAGCCAGTTGTATGTCATGTCCCCCACCTCCGTGTTTCTCTGGATGGACTGGGCCAGTGAGTTCTCCGTCACCCAACAACTCCCGTGCTTGGCCACGCCAGCACTGCACTGCTGGAGCCAGGGTGCTCCTGCCCCTGATCCCCCTCTTCAGGGTGCTCTCTCCTGTGACCTTCAGGTTATGTAGAAGCATGTTCTTTAATTTTAATGTATTTTGGGTTTTTTCCAGATATTGTTTGTGGTCAGGGAACATGTGGTGTGTGCTCAGCACCCTGCAACATCCCCCAACTTGTTTCTGGTCTGGCCTGGGGGTGCCTTGTGCTGCCGAACATCCCGCCAATCCCACTGGGTCCAAGTGGCTGATAGCATCATTCAAATCTTATATTTTTACAGATTTCTTTTGCCTCCTTGCTCCGTCCTCTACTGAGAGTAGGAATGTAAAATCTCCAGTTGTGACTGTTACCTCTTTATTGCCATGAAGTTCTGCTTTGTGGCGCTTCCAAGCTCCGTTGTTAGGTGTGCACAGATTCACCTGTTCAGGTAAGTTGCCATCTGTGCACGTACTAACCAGTGGCAACATGCACCACTCACAGCAGGTGTAATGAGGCATCCACCGTACTTGCACACGCACAGTGTATCAATGTGCACGGGCCGTGCACACCCAGATCCAGGTGGCTCACTCCCAGCTCTGTGCCCCAGATGCCTGGATGTTACTGGCTCCTCTCCCTTCCCCATCACAAGTAACCACTTTTATTCTTGTGGGTTTTCTTAATGTACGTGAAAGAGAATGTAGTTACATATGTTAGTAGTCCCCTTCTCAAAAGCCAGCACACGGTGTGTCCTCTCCTGCTGTGTGGCTCTGCCCTCGACAGCACCCCTGGGCACCCTTGCCCTGCTGGTATGTGAACAGCGAGCCCTTCCTCCATCCTGGTGGCGGGCCTCTGGCTGGTGGCACACACTGGCTGTTACACACTGGCCTCTCCCTGTCCCCACTTCCGATTCCCCTGCTCCTGCCCCATGTGCCCTTCCCCACATCTGGCCCTGCAAGCAGCCAGGTAAAAGAAGCATCCTTTTAGAAAGTGGAGCCGGGGGGTGGCAGTGAACATGCATCATTTTATGTTTTTCTTCACACACAGGCGCCTCTGGACACTTGCACACAGCTGTGCCCAGCAGCTGCTAAAGCATGCTCGTGAAAGCAGTTCTTCTGTGCAAATACCCTGAAAATTGTGACAGCATTTAGCAGTTGCTGCTCTGTTCAAGGCACTGTAGTATAGGATCCGAAAGCCTGGGCATCTCAGCTGGAGCCTAGCTCTGCCCCGGGCTTGCTGTGGGCTGCTGGGCAGTTGTCCACTTCAGGACAATGGGATAACAACAGCTCACACTCAGGAAGGGGGCTCGTCATATACCCAGGGCTACTCTTAAGAGCACTAGATATTTAATTTTATTTACTTGATGACATTTTGAGGTTGGTCACATTATTTTCCCCATTGTGTTAGTTTTTCTAGGGCCCAGAGAGGTTATGTAACTTGTCCAAGGTCACACAGCTCAGCAGAGCTAGGATTCAATCTTAGCAATCTGGTTTCAGATTATGGTGAGGGTTAAATGCATCAGTGAACACAAAGTTTACGGATGAGGACCTAGTACGTAATATGTGCTCATTAAATATTAGCGCTTGTTGCTATGACTTGCCCAAGGAATTGGAATATGGCACGTCCTGCCTAGGTGGAGAGGAGGGAGGCCTGGAAAAATCCACGCACAGTGAAGAAAGTCAAAGGTTCAAATTTACTCGTCCAGTTTTTAAAATTACTAGGTCTGTGGGAGAAGAGGAGGAGGGACTTCCACCACTGGGATCAGGTGGAAAACGCTGGGTGGAGGGGTGAGCCTGGGTCACCCTGTCGTTACACACCACGCCCTGGGAGCCTCACGTCCCGTCCTAGTGCGGAGTTCTGTCAACGGGAAATGTTGACAGAAATGGATCTGGAGCCCCCTTGCTTTTCTTCGCAGCAAACAGAGAAGCAAAGAAGTTAGCGAGCTTGTTTTGGCAGAGGAAAAAACACAAAATGCCCAACCACAGAATTCTGAAAAATATTGCTAAGCACTAATTTTGCTAACATGTTAGACAGCCCTCGGATCTAGGCAATCTTGTTCCTCGGCTGGAAACAGTTCCCGAAAGCCACGTGATCCCAAATCCACCCTGCGCAGATGGGGATAATGAGAAAATCAGCTCGGCCTTCCCGTGCCTTCCAGCCAAGCTGCGCTGGGGCATTCCCGGTGCTTCAGCTCAGGGCCCACCCAAAGGATCCCAGCTGGTCTTCAGAAGCCTCGGCCCTGCCCTGCTGAACTCAGTTAAGACCTGGAGGTTTACTTGCCCTCAAAACAATCGGTCAGACCAAAACCCACTGTCCAGGTAAAAGTCACTGCACCAGAACGCCGACATCAGGGGGAAGGCAGCCTCCTTCCTTGCTGGCATAGTCCCCTGGACCTTCGAAGGCAGCGTCCCCATCGAAACAGCCTGAGTAACAAGGCAAATGGGTTAGCAGCACTGTTATGAAGGTAATGAGTCACAAATGCTATTTCGATGGTTTTCTTTGAAAGAAATACACACAACCAAACCAATTTTAATTAAGGATCTTGTCTTTGTAATCAGGCCACCGCAAATGAGGGTGAAACTGCTTTCATGTGGCATGATCCACACAGAGCCGGACTCGTTTTCCCATAAAAGGGCAGGGTCTTTTTTTTTTTTCCCAAATAAGAAAATAGTTTGTTCCTACCAATATGGGGGATGCGACAAAAAGCTGTCTTTTTGCAACGTCTAAAATTTCGAATCCCCCCACGGAAGCCATTTGTTGATGCTAAACCAACTCGAACGTTTGCCAAATGCACATGCCAGCTGGGATTATCCTACCCTTTGAGATTAGACATGTGATCCTGATTTTTAAGTGAAAAACACAGCTAAAAACCAAATAAACATACCTACAAGTACATCTAAGGCTCAGATGGTGGAGAAATGATTGTAACACACCGCAGTGTGTATTTCTGCGGGAGAGTCAACATGAACATGAAAAATGATGTTTTCATTTTTAGTTTTAAAACTACAACATAATGGAAATACCTCCCCTAAGTATGTCCTGCGAAACCAGCAGGGAGATAATCGTTTTCAGTTAAATATGCATGTAATTTAATAATCCACAGAGAGGCAATGCATTCGAGGTGGCCTGGGCACAGTGGGGCGTTCCCGCTTATTGGCAGCGTAGAGTCGCACAGCACCACACCCCCCTGGGATGTAAGGACAAGCACCCCCCACTCACCAATCATTATCCTCATCTGTAACTCCGCGGAGCTGTGTAGAATTCTAACATGGCCGGTAAAAGCATGGGCTTTGGACTGAGACAGAGTGGGATGGGTCCCACCTCTGGTAGTAGATTTGGGACAGGGTTCCCATCTGTACTATGGGGTCTCGGGGTTGGTGTGAAGGTTTAATGGAATTCTAGCTATGAAAGCCTGCACCTGCTCCCTGCAGAGGATGCCGTGCTCAGTTGAGTGACTGCTCCATCTTGCCTGATTTCATTTATCACGGAAGCCGGCATCTCTTTGATATCTGCATACTATGTCCTTTTCTGGTTCATAAACAGTTTTTAAAACACCACAAGATTTAAATGTAGAATTACCATACGACACAGCAGTTCCACTCCTAAAAAGCTACCCAAGGGAACTGAAGACTTTGTCGGCACAAAACACTTACACACAAATGTTCACGGCAGAGCTACCTGCAGCAGTCACAAGGTGGAAACTGTGCCCATGGATGGGTGATGGGTAAACAAGTTGTGGTCTGTCCACGCAATGGAATATTACTCAGCCACAAAAAGGAGCTGAGCACTGATACGTGCTGCCATGTGGATGGGAAGCACGTGCCAAGTGAGAGAAGACTTTTGCAAAGGGGCCGCACGTCTGATCCCCGGAGCAGGTGGATTCCTAGACACAGGAAGTAGACTGGGGGAAGGGGAAGAGGGAATGCAAATTATTGTTTCCTTGTTTAATTGTTACAGGGTGATAGACAAGTTTCAGAACTAGACAGTGGTGACCTTTGCATAACATTGTGGATAAATTAATGCCACTAACATTTACACTTAAAATGGCTAGACTGGCAAGCTTTGTTATACCTATGTGCCTATTTTATGGCAATTTTTAAAAAACTGTGGTGAGCTGTGATTTTCTTTCCTAGAAGGAACTGATGTTCTTGTGGCTGATCTGCAGCCGGTCCCCTGCACCTGCAGACCAGGTCGCTGTCTTATCAGAAACAACACAGTGTTTGCTGAAGCAAAGGGACCACCCTGGAACCAGGTGTCTGCAGAACCCCCAGCCTAGGTGTTTGTTTTATGCACTGGAGAACTTCTGAGGAGAGAGACCTGCTTACACAGATGGACCTCGCCCACTGTCCTGGGAGGGCACACATTCCCTGACACAAAGGACTGCTTCTGTGGGTGGCACCTTCTGCTCAGGAGCCCTGGCGTCCTGCGTGTCTGACCCGACTCCTCTGTCCGGTCTTTTTCCTGTACCAACATTCCAGACTGCTCTAGGCTATCCCCTTCCCAGAAAGCCTGGGAGTGTCCCAAGACAGAGCTGCTCTCAGGTGGTAGCAGCGACCAGAGTCTGCCTTTGCTGTGTGTCTGGCGAGCTCGCCTTGGGGACGGACACTCCTGGAGATAGAGCCAGCATTGCAGATACGGCAAGGGCTGCGGGTTGGCACCATCAATCACAGTTCTAGTAAATTTTTGTCTTTAACTCACTTAAATGTTTTAAGCATAATTTCAGGTTTATAAAATTTGAGCAAAAGGCATAGACTCCCCACATGACCCCTTTTCGCTGCCCCATTCCCAGTTTTCCCTGTTCCCATCTCGTGTAACTTTTGTCATAATGGATGAGCTAATATTGATACATATTATTAATTAAAGTCTGCAGTTTTCATAGGAACCACTCTGCACGGCACAGGTCTCAGGGATAGGACAAAGGCACAGTGACCCCCTTTCTGTCACTTCTGTGTCCTACAGAGTAGCTCCACTGCCCTAAAGTCCCCACCCCAACAGCTGTTGATGTTTCACTGTTTCTGTAGTTTTGCCTCGTCCAGAATGTGAAGCAGTTGGAAACACAGAACCTGGAGCCTTTTTGGGTTGGCGTCTTTCGCTTACTAGGGCTTACCTAGGTCTTTTCCTGGCTTCTTGGTTCACTTCTTCTCATTGCTGAATAATATTCCACCATCTGGGTGCACTATGGAATGTTATCCGTCACCTACTGAAGGCACGGTGGTCGCTTTCCAGTTTTAGAAATTATGCGTAAAACCGCGCCAAACGTTGTGTGCAGGCTTTTGGCTAGAGGTGCGTTTGAACTCATTTGGGTCAACACCAAGAAGCAGGAACGCTGGGTCCTGTGGCAGGAGTGTATTCACTTTCATAAGAAACTGCCGACTGTCTCCGGAGGCAGCTGGCCACTCTGCATCCACTGTCCTGAGCCAAGCTCCCACTGCTGCTGATCCTCACACACATTTGGTTAGGGGTTCCGATATTAACCATTCCCTTGGTGGGTCATGGCATTTTGTCATTTTAATCTAACAAATTTTTACTGGATGATCACACACAAACGGCAAAGTACACGGATGGAAGGGGACAGCTTTCTCGAGGATCACCCCTGAGTACGGCCCTGTAACAGCACTCGGATCAGGAAACCAGCAGTAACAGCCCCCAGCGGCCCCCTGGGACCCCAGATAGACCATTTCCTATGATTCTGTCTTGCCCTGCGTATGTTTGCCTCAGCAAAGAAAAGGAAAGACAGAGAAATCAAAATCAATCCCGCCAAACAGTGAATGAGTGCATTAGGAATATTAGAAATGAAAGTTCTTTTCTAGTATGGGTACATTTATTATGGCAAACTCTAGTGATTCAGGGAAACAGATGTTCTTTATACAGAAATGAAAACAGAAATGTGTTGATTCAGTATGAAAACAATGGGCTCCCTGAGGCACTTGATCCATTCACTTATATAATATCAAGACTAATCTGATAGAACCATCTCCCAGAGCCAGGCACAAAATAAAATCGCAAAGCTGCTGGCCCTCCTTTGGTGTCTGGGCAGGACCTCCCTCCCCAGTTGGTGTCACTATGGACCAGCTGTCCAGCCAGTGCAGTGGGATGGTCTCTTCTGTCCCCTCTGCGTCCACTTTCTTTTGGGGACTTGTGACATTCAGGAGAGACAATGGTCTGAACCTAAGGAGAGGAGGGGGCTTGGCCATTTGGCTGAGGGAGATGGCCTGTCGGCAAGTCGGCAAACCCCAGGCTGTGCAGAGAAGCCTCTGGCCGGGGCTAAGATGACGGCTGCCGGTTTTTTGTATGTGCAGCTCTGCAGGGAGCCCATAGTCACGTTCTGAATAGTCTTTAAAAACAGAAGGCAATGTTTCCACGCCAGCAGCACAGCAAAGTGCCCTTGCATCTTATTAAAGGAATGATCCTCTCCTCTGGAACCAAGAAAACATCGTAGGTGCAGACCAGGGCAGACCAGGAGTCTTCACCACCCAAGACTCACACGGAGCTTCCTCCTGCCTGTAGTCCTCCCCATGCCCTTCTCTGTCCCTGAAGAGCCCCCTGCCACCTTCCCTGGGCCGACACACTCTGCAGGGCACAGAGCGGTACACCCTCCTGAGGCCTCCCCCTCTTCCCAAGGCTGGGCTCCTCTGCACAGCCAGTGCCCCGGCACCAGTGCTACACCTGTCCTGGAGGGTTTGTCTTCAGCTGGAAGCCACAGAAGGCACAGTGGCTTAAAGATGGTAGATTGCATTTCTCTTTCACACCTAAGTCTGAAGGCAGCGGGCCGGGCAGTGTGCAGCCCTCCTCCCAGAGAGAGACGCAACTGCTCTGTCTCACTGCTCTACCAGGAAAGAGGGCCCAAGAGGAAAGGGTGGGGGCTTGGGTCCGCGGAGCTGCGTTTGTTTTTTAGGGAAGGGGTCGGGGTAGGCGCAGGGGAAGCAGTCTGCTTAACCTGATGGTCCAGAGTGTAACTGCAAGGCCAGGCTAGCTGCAAGGGAGGCTGGGAAAGGCAGTCTCCTGTCTGGTTGGCCCCGTGCCCAGTAAGCTCCAAGGCTCTATTATTGCAGAAGCCACAACAGATTGGGGTGGAAAGGGCAGAGATGCAGGCATGAAGAGGATTAGTACACGGACAAACGGGGACTACAGGTGACGGTCCCTCTGCCCTGGTCCTCACCTTTCCCACCTGAGCCCCATTGGTCTGTGCAGCATGTCGGCAGGTAGAGCTGCCCTTCAGTCCACATTTTGTTTGTACTGTGCCATGGAGTCTGGCTTTGCGCAGAGCTGTGCCCAGGATCATCTTTTACGATCCAGTTAGCTGCATGCGGACCCTCCAGACCCCTGGGGTGAAGGGGTGGTTTGCTTCCCACATGTGAACCCGGAAGGAAGGGAAGAAAGGGAAGGGGACAGGGGAGGGGTCGGGGAAGAACAAGGCTCCTGAACCCGGCCAGGCCAGCAATGAAAGAGGTGGAAAGCAGGGAGTCTCCCCCACGCTTCCCTCAGGCGGCAGCTGTTGCTCCTTTAGTCCCACAGGGGCCTCCTAGAGCTAAGGATTCGAGTTCCTCTCTCTCCTGGCAGGCAAGTGACAAGGGTCCTTGTCTGTACCCCCCATACTCAGCTGGGGCAGCAGGGAGAGGAATCTCCAGAGGTCTCCTGAGGACTTTGGAGCCCCTGTGCCCAGTCTCCTCCTTTGATAGAAGGAGAAACTGAGGCACAGCAAGGGGTTTGGGTTGCCCAAGGTCCCAGGACCAGACACAGGGCCTGCCAACTTCCAGGTCACTGATACCCTTATCAGGTCCCCCCAAGGCCTGCTGCACTTGAGTTGCCATCTTGCTCCTATGATATTTAAACTAAGAACAGCTCTTTGTACTGAGCGTCAGGAACTTGCCCCTCTCCAGCTCCAAGAGCCTTGTTTTCTTGTGCCCTCACACCCGGTTGCTGTCGTCAGAGGGAATCCTCCAAGGAATCAATCACTCTTCCTTGGGATGGGAAACTGTGGCCCTCACAAGTCGATGAGCTGCATCTCAGAAAACACACCTTCTGACCCTGGGACATGCCACCCAGGTGCACTGCGGAGGCTGATCCTGTCCCCAGAGGCACTGGCCACCTGCTCTCAGGCTTTTATGCCCAGAGGCTCTTCCCCAGCTGCAGGCATTGAAGTCATCAGGTGACCCCCACCCCCAAATTGAGCAAGAGTTGGACAGAGGAAGTTAACAAGCCACCCTGGGTTCCAGCCAGAGTGGGTGACACCCCAAGGCTGAAGATGCTCCCTGAGCTTCGTATTTAAAATAGGGGTGGGATGACACGCTGACCATCTCCCCACTGCGGCATCCCAGTGTGACTATTTCTAAACTCTAAGTCAAATGCAAAACCTGCCCCAAACCCACCTGCCTGAGTTGGCATCCCCCTTCCCCCTGCAGTAGCTGCTGTGTGACAAGCCTGCTGCCCACACCGCCTCCCCCCAAGGGCTGGTGGGCCACTCAGCAAATCTCCGGGTCTAGGGGCGCACTCACGAACTTGGCCTCTCGCTAATTACCCCTCCCAGTTGTTGCTCGGCCTGATAACTGCTGCAGTTGGAAGTGAATGACACACTTTTCCTACATCTGCTCTAAATTTGCATCTCAGAAATTAGAGAACTTAGCTGTGTGGTATCACATGCCAGTCCAGGCTGGGCCTCGGAGGATGGAACTGATTGGATATTCTGCCTAAATGAGAGGAGTTTCAAGCTCTTTCCAGGAAATTGAGTGGAACACCCAAACTGACATCCAATATTAAATATTATATTCGTATAGTTGTTCTGTAGAGTTCCCTGGCATCCGACATCTGGGAGCAAAATTTATAAATGGAGAAATTGAATACCTGGTTGGAATGCTGCTCATCAGAGCTAAGAAATTAAAATATTACTGAATGTACTCCAAGCCAGGCTGCTTACAAAGGTAGAGCTATTAAAATATGATTAGCCAAACTGTATTTTGTCTCAAAAATGTCATACACCATTAAAGTTGAGAAGGCTTTGATGCAAATACCCCTGGCAAAGGCTCTGCCCTGTCAGCAGCAAGAGGCTCCAGAATGTTCTCTGCAAATATACTGGCTCGGTGAGGGGAGGGGCACCCACAGGCGCTGCCGGGGACGGTGGCATTCCCTGTGACTGCAGGGACCCCCAGCGCCTCTGCCTCAGTCTAGGTGGGCTCACCAGTATCTCTCTGTGGGGCGTTTCAGGCCAGGGAAGATTCACTGATGTGTGTGGAATAGAGAGGGACCAAAATTTAACAGTGTGCCAAAAGTCTTGGTAATCATGATAAATAATAGTTTTGTATAATATTAAAAAAATATCAAACTGGAAAACCACAGCCTGATGCCCCTGGCCAGACTGGTTTTGTAAATAAAGTTTTTTGGAAAACAGGTCCAGAATTAGGGAATGGCCAGAGAAGCAGTGTTGTACAAGGTCGAGGTCAGATCCTGTCCTTATTTAAAATTTAGGTTTTAACAACTGTCAAATTAGAATATTATCTTTTGTGTGTGTATGTAAGTCTCACTCTGTTGCCTCAGGCTAGAGTGCTGTGGCATCATAGCTCACAGCAACCTCAAACTCCCGGGCTTGAGCAATCTCCTTGCCTCAGTCTCCTGAGAAGCTGAGACTACAGGTGCCCACCACTATGCCCACCTAATTTTCTATTTTTAGTAGAGATGGGGTTTTGCTCTTGCTCAGGCTGGTCCAACTCCTGAGCTCAAGCAATTCCCCCAGAGTGCTGGGATTACAGGCATGAGCCTCCACTCCAGGCCTAAGATCCTATCTAAATGTCTAGGATTTGGGGCAGCAATTTAAATTTTGTGCCAAAAGCAAATGCCTCCCTCACCTCACTCTAGCTCCAGCACTGGCCAGGGGAGAAGTGTGGGTCATGCAGCACCTCCCTCCCCAGCTCAAGGACACCATTTGTTACTCAAGAGAGCCCCCCTTCTCTTCAAGCTGCCCTCTCCTCCTCTGGGAGGAACTGAGCTGGGTCCTGGCAGATAGAAAAATGAGCTTCCCTGGGTGCAGAGCGGAGGTGGCGGCCTCTCTGCCAGGACCCCACTGGGATTTCCCCACAGGGACTGATGGTGCTCAGAACCCTGTGCCCAGGGAGGGCATGTGGGGCACAAGGGCTCTCAAGGAGACCCGGGACCCCACGCCAAAAGCCACCTGCCCCCCACTTGACCCAAGCAGTGGCACTGGAGTGACCTTGGGAGTTGTGGTGTGCAGCCTGTAGCAGTGGGCTGGAGAGTGGCCTGGGCAGACCTTGCTGGCCCGGGAGGCTATCCCAGCTCTGGTGGGCAGTAGACCAAGGCCTGGTCCTTACCAGCCTTCTGCATCCGGGCAGGTCACTGTTACAGCCCCTTGGGCCTCGGTTTCCTCAGCTACACCTGGGCGGGTGAGGACACTCGCTCTGCCTGTGCCTTGGGTTTGGGGTTCTGAAACCTGAAGTCAGTGCAGGTGCCCCAGCTCCGAAGGTGTGTGCACAGATCCTGGATCAGTGTTCTCCAGCAGCAGTGGGGTCAGAGGAGCCATGTGCCTCGTCCAAGGCCACACACAGCTAGTAAGGGGGGCACCAGTGTTCAGAAAACTCCCATCTAGACTTTCACCCCCTTCTTCTAAGTCAGTGCTTCTCTGACTGGACCCTGAATGCTGATGTCCAGAGGGCTTGTTAAATAGGCTGGGTCACCCCACAAGCTTCTGACTAGGGAGGTCTGGAGGGCAGGCCTTTGACAATCTCCAGGAGATGCTGCAGCTTTGGTCAAGGGATCATTCTTTGGAAACACTCCCTGAGGGTGATTGGGGAGGGGAGGGAAGCCCAGAGTATAAGCAAGGAAGGCTAGGCCCAGACTGGGGTCCCTGCCCAGGATGCACACCCTGGTCAGGCAATTTCTCCCATGTTGCCCCTTGTCACCTGCACAGGAGGCTGCTTTGAAAAGATCTCTGTTCCTGAGCTCCATCGCAGACCTACAGAGTCAGAAAGGGCTGCTGAGCAGGAATGTCCATCTTTGCCCCCCTTCCAGGTCATTCCAATGCCCACGAATTAGAACCAGCCGTTTCTCTCACCCCTGGCTCCTCATATTGCAACAGGGTGGGGAGTTATTTCTAAACACCAATTCCCGAGCCCACCCCAGGGCGTCTTTAACTCCTAGCTCTCGGCAAGTGTCCAACACACAGCCAGGACAGAGAAGTTTGAGCTGGAGGGTTTTCCCTGAGTAGCGCCCTCCAGGCCCCAAGTAAGAGGTGAGCTTACCAGGGACCAGCTAAGGGAAGATGGCTGACCGTGGCTGGTATGGAGAGTCATTGAAGAAAGTCGTATCTGGGGCCATGGGGTAAGGTGCCATTACGCGGCAGGGTTGGTTTTTCCTTCAAACCACTGGGGCTTGGCCTGGGCCCAGATATAATAGAATTGACCGTACTGGCCACTTAGGATACAGACCCCACAGCCTCATAAACTGCCTTAGAGACCTATAAACTGAAATAACAGCCCCCACCTCCACCCCTCTCTCTACCCGCCACTTGTTTGGCTTGGCAAAGAGTGGGGCTCATGCCTGGTGTTATTATTATTATCGTGGGTTTTGGGGTGATTCGCCTCTACATTTGAGCTTTCCCCTTTGCTGCTTGCAAAGGAAACCTCTCTGACGTCTGTGTTGCCACTGAGGTTCGTCAGGGCGGTTGGCGCCCTGGACCTGACAGGGGCTATTCCCTGGGCTCAGGCCGCTCGAGGGCGGCCTTGTCATCCAGGGGTCTCGGCCTCTGGATAACACCCAGGGGATCAGTTTCACGAGTGAGTTCTGGGCCAGAGGGCAGGATGTTCACATTCTAGAAGGGACCTTAGTCACTCAGGATGCTGATCTGGCTGACCCGAGGCGAGGTATGTGGCCAGACTGTGTGTTTCCTCAGTGCAGTCTGAGGAGGAAGGGAAATTGAGTTAACCTCAAAACTAGGCCCAAGTTTGGAGCAAGACTGCCTTGATTCGAATCTGAGCCCTGACATAGACCTGCTGAGTGTCCTTGGATACACTACTTAAAAAAAGATCCTTTCAATGTGCCTAAGTTTCCCCACCTGTAAAATGGCAACAGCAACCATAGTGTCAGGTGGGGTGTGTCAAACCCACAGTCAGGTCAGCCTTAAAGGGCATTCCTGCAGCAGGAGTGCCCAGAGACCAGAGAGTGTCAGCTTCAGAGAATGTATTCAGGCCCTGGGGTCTGTATTAATTTTATCAAGTAATCCGTCCATCTTTCCATTCCTCAATCCATCCCTCAATCTATGTGTTTTTAAATTTATTAGCATTATTATTATTTTGAGATAGTTTTGCTTTGTCACCCAGGCTAGAGTGTTGTGGCATCATAGCTCACAGCAACCTCAAACTCCTGGCCTCCAGTGATCGTCCTGCCTCAGCCTCCTGAGTAGCTGGGTCTACAGACACCCACCACAATACCCAGCTGGTTTTTCTATTTTTAGTAGACATGAGGTGTCGCTCTTGGGCAGGCTGGTCTGAAATTCTTGAGCTCTAGGGATCCTCCCTCCTCAGCCTCCCAGAGTTCAGGGGTTACAGGTGTGAGCCACTATGCCCAGCCTTTATTATTATTCTGTTTATAGGAGTCAGACTTTGCCAAAGGTCTGGTTCAATCTTCTCTGAATGCCTCTGTTTAATGTTTTAACAATGCATGTTTGGAGCCCCCCCATAGAAGTGCACGGTCCCTTGGGAACGTGATGTGCAGAGTCAGAATGTAGTAATTTCTAAGGGGATAAAAAGGAGAAGGAGGGAGGGCAGGGCACCTCAGGGAGAGGGAGCCGCACAGGCAGAGGGGCTTCCCCGGAGGTCTGACCTTGCTGAGGGCAGAGGCTGAGTCACCCAGCCTTCCGTCCACCCATCTATGCAAAAGCATCTACTCACTGCACTGTCACTAGACGTCCCAATGTGCCTCTCGCTCAATCCCCACAGCTGTCTCCCAGCCGAGCGCTGCTGTTACCGTCTTTGGACATGTGAGGAAGAGGAAGCTGAGGCCCTGCAGCTTGCTCAAGGTTGCACAGCTCCAGCTGGCACTGCTGGGGTTTGACACCCTGAACGTTCCCATATCAGTGCCTGGGGCTGTCCCCTTCCCCTCACAGCAATCTGGCATTTCCGAATGGTTAAGAATTGATGTGGGTGATGTCTCCACCACTGGTGTGGTAACTTTGACCTCAGAACATGACATCATTGCCCCTGAGGAGTGCTGAAACCTCCTGCAAAGCCTGGGAGTTTCCCTCCTGGGGAGCTGGGGTCTGGATCTGAGATGGCCTCAGGCCCCCCACCTACACGTGGGACCCAGGGGGTCATTTATGAGACTGGACCAGGACATGTCCTGGAAGGAGCATGTCCCATCCATCAGATCCTTGTGTAGTCACGTGGGAACAAAACCGCATTTCCTATGTTTACCCAAGCTGCTGTGTGGGATGAGCCGAGACCCTGGTCACTCTGGCCCAGGAACATCCTGAGAGACAAGCCATCCAGGAAGTAATTCAGGGGTAGGGGCAGAAGGTATGAGGTGCAGGTACTGGGGTGGGAGCCGGGTCAGAGGCGCCCTTGGCCACTGGTGTGACCAGCAGTCTGTGGCGGTGGAAGGCAGGTGAAGAGGGCTGCTGCCCCTACTCCTTTAGGGAAGGGAGGAGGGAGCCTCACTGCAGTGGGATTGAGTCCAAGGCTGGAGCACGGGCCCTGCGGTGTAAAGAGAGGGAGGCCAATCATTGCCATCATTATCACCGTCAGCCCTCACCGTCATCACCGTCACCATTACATCACCACTGTCACCACCATCATCACCATCACCATTACATCACCACTGTCACCACCATCACCATCATCATCACAGGTAAACAGCAGCTTTTACTAATATTGAGGCAACTTCCAAGAGCCAAGCACATGGCACAGTTCATCTCCCCCCAGGCCGGGGTACCATCCTCTCCACTGCCTGGACAGGAAAACTGAGCGGCAGAACTGAGTAACTTTTTCCAAGCTATACAGCTGGTGAGGGATGGAGCCTGGACCAAACCGGGGGCTGTCTGAATCCAGGCACTTCAGCCACAGGGTTGCATTCCAGGGCTTGACAGATGCAGGCTGTGAATCCCGCCCAACAGGCAGGAAAACCAAGGCTGGGGCGAGCACGGCTTGTGTGGCTCCTGTCTGAGCCCATGTCCTCCACACAGACAGCTTATCACCTCCCTACCCCTCTTTAATCCACATCAGTAATTAGCACCCCTTCTCCTGCTCCCTGTGAGCAGGGCTGACCCAGGCTGGTCTGTGCCAAAGAGATCCAGGTCCCTGGATTGGGGCATTTGTGGGGACCGGAAACAGGACACTGCATGGCATGGGGTCCAGCCCCACCTTAGGCAAGTCCCAGGTGTGCAGCCACCAGCTCTGTGAAGTTGGTATGATGGTGAGGGCTACAGGAGGGGGCACAGCACAGCCCTGGCCCACAGGAGGTGTCTAGGAAACAAGAGCTGCCACCTCCTGTCCCCAGCCTTCAACACGCCCCCGTCTGGGCAGGGCTTCCCAGGGGTCGGTACCCCTCACCCCTGCTGGCTTCAGAGACACGAGGTAGAAACATGTACTCTGGATAAATCACTCTGTATGCCCAAGAAGGGTGAGTTCAGCCATCTCACGGTGGGCCGACGGGATGCTGTTGCTCAGGGATGCTTTTTAACTTACTTAAAGCAGTCAGGAGGGAGTGCAGCTCTCCTGAGAATCTGCCTTGGCTCCCTCTGAGCCCTGTAAGCCTCCTCAGTGCTCAGGACATCCCCCAGTAGCCAGTTATGCCCAGCCCCCAGTAGGCTGGCTCTCGGAGGCCTGGGCCACACCTGTGTCTTCAGGGCACACATCCTCACTGTCTCCTGGGTGTAGTCATAGCCTGTGAGAAGCCTCAAACTTGGCCTGACTCCATTTTGCCATTTTGCATCTGGGCGGGTCCCATGCTAAATTCCAAAAACCCTGCAGGTACAGGAAGGGTGAGGTGGGCTCACCTAATCCAGTCCCTCCCAGTGTTGCCCGGAGTCGCTTTGGGGTAAAACAGGCCCAGTCCTACCTGGACCGGAGCTCCTGGCCTCTGCATCTGTGGGCTGGGTGATGGGCCTTGGTCTGAGGCAACAGATCTCTTTGGTGACACAGGAGCAGTAAGGGTGGGTGGCATAAATTTCCCTGCGCCGACCACTTCCCGCTAGAATGGGTGGGGTGATGCCCAAGAATTTACTTTTCAAGCAAGTTCCCAGGTGATACGGTTGCTGTAGGTCTCAGGGCTGGACCTTAGAGCCACTCTCCTACCTGCCAGCCTCCCTTGGTGGTGTCTTGGGCCAGGCTTTGGTCCTGCACAGAGGTGATGAGTGTACCCAGCCAGAGGCCCCATCGTTGTAGCAAACCAAACCCTCCTCCATGCCTCTAAATGGTGACCATGGGAGGGTCAGTTTGAGAACCCCCACACCTGCTGTGTGCTGCCCCAGTTTTAGGAGTGGGCCCTTTGGCCTCCAGTCTTGTTACCTGGCAGACGCCCGGGGAGCAAAGGTACATCTTCCTACCCTCAGCTTCTCGAGGGAAATGGGCCTGATAACACTCTCCAGCGAGAAAATGCCCCGAGGACACCATGTATCCTCTGGGCAGAGCATGGATCTTGCCATCAGGATGACGGTTGCCGCTGAGAGAACAGGCCCTCCTGCTCTGCATGAAGCACTGGTCCTTCACCCTGAGTTCTGGGCCCCGTTTCTGGCATCATAAAAGATAATCTTCCTGTGAGCAAGCTTCTACTCATGGTGGCTCATCTAGGAATTTCCTCTGCTCCCCACCCCCACGTCCTCCCCTTTGAGACCTAGCAGAAATGGTTGCCCGAGCTGGCCCTGAGTCCTCACCACATGCCCTGCACCCTGGATGGCCCTGTGGGGAGGGTGGGTGCAGGCCAGTGGGGGACATGTCTGCAGCTGGTGGGGGCGGAGAGGCCTAAGTGGGGAGGAAAGATGGTGCGTGAACAATCCGTTGACCTTTTCCTCTCGGTGTTTGGGTGAACATAAGCCTGTTTACAATAAACCTCGGGGAGATTTTTCATCCGTCCAAATGGAACAAGGGTTATGTAAGCAGAGAGACCTCAGGCCCAGCAAACACCTGCTCCAGGGGGCCAAATGGAGGGAACACAGGAGAAACGGGGCCCCTTGGTTGACTCACGACCAAGTTCACGATGACAGGGGTTTTATTAAGCTGAAAGACTGCTGGGAAAGGCAGCCAGCACTTCCCGGGCGTTGCAAAGCAGGCCACACATGAGGGGGGGACCCCTGTCTCCTCTGCACCGCTCCCCTGCACTCCGGGGAAGTTGAGATGAGCACAGGGCCTTGGACCCCTGAGGGGGCCACCCAAACCTGGCTTCCATTTCAAAAGTATCCTGGTGTCCTCTCTCTTTTAAAAGTCTGCCTTCGCCAGGCACATCTGATGACAGTGACAGGAAAGTAGAAGATCTGTTCAGGGACAAAACCTCAAGAGCAATTCTTCCCCTGTGAGTTTTGGACAACCTTGCTGTCCTTCAGGGGACATTTGTGCTCCCGGGAATGTTTACTTATCAAGGCCAGTCTCCTGTCTCTGGGAAACCTAAGGTGAGCGATCTGTGTGCTCAGATGGTCGGTGCAGTCACTGTCACCAACCTGTGCCCACTCATGATTTGGAGAGTGTGGCTTGACCCCACGTGGAGGGGGTGATTCTGTCCTTAGCTCCGAAGAGGGGCACAGACTTAGATGTTTGATAATGATCCTAACCTTGGGCTTACACCGTGTTCGGCCAAATCTTTCCTCTCACTTTCAGATTCTCTTTTTCAGATTCCCTGTTAGTGTTTGGCAGACTGTATGTTCCAAAGTAGCAGCAACAGGATCTTCCATCCCAAGGCTCTTCTTATAATGATGCCTCCCCAGAGCAGGGGGCTCTGTGGTCCTGTCTGCTTGAATCTCAGTAGGCCGGCGACGATGAGCAGAAAGCGAATCTGCGTGACGCCCCAGAGCAGAGACCGAGAGGACACACGGCCTGGCCTGGGCCTCTTAGGACACTCATTCTTGGAGTCCAGATGCCATGCGGTGGGGAAGCCCAAGAGGCACAGGCAGAGAGGCCCATGGGGACAGGAACCGAGGCTGCCAACCTTCAGCTGGACCAACTCCCAGATGACAGCCATGGCCAGCTTTGTCAGAGGGGAGGAAACACAGGCAGCTTTTGCGAAGCTCCCAGCACTGAGACCTGAGTTTCCTTTGCATCAGCAGAGATGGCGGAAGCTGGTGACGGAGCTGGTGTTGCTTCTGACATTTCCCTCCTCAGGGGTGTTACTGTGCTATTTTTTTTGACTCTGTCCCTCAGTCAGAAAATGATTGTTCTGTGCATATGAGTGTCCAGGGGAGCAGAAGTGAGTTTGCACATTGTCTTGCAAAGTGCATGAGTTTGGGCTGGTCTGCTCGGGAAGACGCGAGGAGTTGGTCTTTGTCAAGGGTGAGCAGGAAATGTGGTTCTATTAAACAGTGTAATGATGGGGCGTTGGAAGCCGGCAGCCCTTTACTAACTTAGGAGGAGAAAACTTGCTGGCTTTTTACCTGATTGGTCTGTGTTTGGCTTCTTTGAAAAGCTTTGTTAACGATGTTCCCTCCAGGGATTGCAGCAGCACAGCTACTCACACCATGTCTGGCTCTGGTAGGACCCTGTGGGGACCCTCCAGTAGCTGCTGCTCCAGCCGAGCTGAGCTCTGCCTTCCAAGGGGCTGCTGCATCCTGCATAATGGAAGATGCTTGACCCAGGGCTCAAATGGGAGGCCAGAGCTGGCCCTTCCAGAATGTTCCCAGGGCCCGAGTGGGGAGAATGCCCTCTTGCAGAAGCCCGGTGGGTGTGTTGCGGGGTCAGCATGTAGCTCCGTTGTACCCCTCTAGGTTCCTTGTACCTGAAGTTTTCATGCCTGTAACTCAGCGAGGGAGACTGTCGTCTTAGCTTAGGTTCTGCAGAACTGGACCCTAAAATAGGGATTAGAGTGCCTCAGTTTGCTTGAGCGGTATTCTGAGTGGATTGTGCTCTCCAATGCATGTGTTAGAGTCCTGACCCTGTGACTGTGACCTCTTCTGGAAAGAGGACCTTTGCTGGTGTGATGGGGTTGAGAGCAGGTCGTTCTGCAGCAGGGTGGCCCCAAATCCAGTGACTAGCACCCCCATGAGAAGCGAGGTGAAGGCACACAGAGAACGCCCCGTGAGGACAAAGGCAGGGACTGGAGCCGTGCGTGTAGAGCCAAGGAGGGCCGGGGCTGCTGGTGGACACCCGGAGCCAGGAAAGTAGCAAGGGGCAAACTGTCCCAGAGCCTCCAGGGGAGCCAGCCCTGCCCACACCTTGGTCTCAGACTTGGTTGAAAACCTAGATGTCTGTTGTTTTAAGCTCCCAGTTTGCAGTACTTTGTCACAGCAGCCCAGGACACCAATGCAGGGGGAGAACCCAGGAACTCTCTGAGACTCTGTCACACAGGATTCAAGCCGGCCTGTCTCCCTGAGCCCTGGGGCTCTGTGGGCTCAGGGCAGGGGCCAGCCCCACACCCACTTACCTTCTTGCTCAGCTCTTCCTGCAAACAGTGCCCTGAACCCAGCCTTCCCCTATACTCCCAGCTCCCAGACTGCCATCTTTCCCCACTTCCACTTGTCACTGCTCTGTGTAAAACCTGTCCCTGGCCCCCTGGTGTCTGCTACAGCCAGGTGGAACTGGCCCCTGGTACAGCCTCCCCTCTGGCCCTCCATCAGCAGGCACACACCTGCCCCAGGCCCTTTGCACTTGCTGCTGTGTGCCCAGAGTACTCTTCCCCCAGATGTCAGCGTCCTCCTTTGGGCCTTTTTCAGTCCGGATTTTAGCAGGTGACAGAATGCAATCCCCGTGTCGGAATAAAGAGAGGTGGAGGAGGATGAAGGAGCTGCTAGCAAGGAGCTGCTTTCACTTCTGAGGGGCTGGAGAGGGGAGAAGATGTTATGCCAAGAACCAGGCCACAGAGCAGCACTGGCTGGGAGGAGATAGTCAACCCAGAGATGTGTCAGTGGAGCAGGAATGAAGGGGGGAAGGGTCCCGGCCTTTCTCTCCTCTCACTTCCTAGGCCCCTGCCTGTTCCAGTTTCACTGGCTGAACCCAACAGAAGGCCAGAGGGTGAGAGGCCTGGGCACACAGTCCACGGGGTGACAGCCTCCTGGGCATGCACTAGGAAGGGCACTGGGTTCAGGGAGCCCAGAGGTAGCACTGAGGCCCCCACTAAGAGGCCATCACCGGCTACCCTTTTTAAATCCAGCCACTCCCTGGCTGTTGCCACCTCTCTTCCCATGGCAGCAGTGCAAACTGACGAGCTGTCTGATTTCCTTATCTTTGTTCCTGTTCATCCCCCACTAGAATTAAGGTTGCATGAGGGCAGGGCTCTGGGGCCGCATCTAACTTTCATCTTGAAAAATTCCAACCCTGCAGTTGAAAGCAAAGTGCTCTGAACACTCACGTACTCAAGGCCCAAGTTGCCAGTAGTTAAAGCAGGGATTATTTTGGAGGAAACTTTCTGGATATATAATCTGAACAGAAAACCTGCTAAACCCTCAGCAGGGATCTCTGATTCTCTTATTTCCAGCTGTATAGCAAACACGGAAACAGTCACTGCAAACGATTACTCATTAAATATTAACATGTGTTGAGCAGGTGAGAGTTTGAATTTTGCATTGATTTAGGTGAACTGTGATTGCCACTGTTCTTGTACACCAGGCCCATGGTGGGGGGGGCGCCCTCTGCCTTTCTTCATGATAGCTTACTTTCACTTTACTGATTTAATATTTATGTCAACTCCACGAGGTTGCTGTTACTGTTTTCTTTTGTGTGTGTGTGTGTGTGTTTGATTTTTTTTTTTTTTATTGTTGGGGATTCATTGAGGGTACAATAAGCCAGGTTACACTGATTGCAATTATTAGGTAAAGTCCCTCTTGCAATCATGTCTTGCCCCCATAAAGTGTGACACACACCAAGGCCCCACCCCCCTCCCTCCGTCCCTCTTTCTGCTTCCCCCCCATAACCTTAATTGTCATTAATTGTCCTCATATCAAAATTGAGTACATAGGATTCATGCTTCTCCATTCTTGGGATGCTTTACTAAGAATAATGTCTTCCACGTCCATCCAGGTTAATACGAAGGATGTAAAGTCTCCATTTTTTTTAATGGCTGAATAGTATTCCATGGTATACATATACCACAGCTGTTACTGTTTTCTAAATGAAGAAACTGGAGCTCAGAGAGGTTAGGCCATTGGCAAACGTCATACAGATGGGAAGTGACGGAGCCTGACTCGAACTCAGACACATTGGAGCTGAAGCTCGTGCTCTGAGCCCTTTTGTTTTATCTACTGACAGTGCAGGGTTAGAAGGGAGGGCTGGTGGTTAGGTCGGAGGGGTGAACTCACACTGCTAGGAATGACCTGGCTCTGCCACTTAGCAGTTTGGGGCCCTGGGCAGGTGATTTTACACTGATGTCACATTCAAGGCACTGTGGGCTCAATGTGGTGTTCTCTGAGAGAGGCAGTCCCATCTTTGCAAGCCGGAGCCACACTGGCATCCCACACCCTGCGCTGGGTCTGTGCCCCTGCGACCTGATGTCCCTGTCCCCACCTGCTCACATTTTCATCCCTGCTGGTTGAGCTTAGTTTTTTCTGATCACAGAGCTGGATGTTTCAGAGGGATGCGAACATTTCCTTCTCTCTCCCTCTTACCTGAGGATAAATATTTTTTATGTTCATACCCCTGTATGGTATTATGATCACAGCAGAAAAATCAGATAACCAAAAAGAAAAAAGACCGATTTTGAGTGACCTCAGGGCTCAGAGACACCTGAGTGTGCGCACGTGGGACTCCCTCCACGGCGCCTTGGAGCGCGTTGAGAACATGCTCTGCTGTACTTACTTCTCCGTCTCTCCTCAGAGCACCTCCCGTGTCATCTCACTGTGTCCTTACACGATTCCGTCCGCTTTGCTTTCCTGTGGTCCCCACTTCACTGGACCAAGGTGAAGCGACTTTTTCAAAGTCACGTGGGTGGAAAGTGATGGGGTTGTGAGCTGAGTTCTTCCCCAGGTAGACACACGTGCTGTCTTGCACAGGCTCACACGCGTGCAGCCTGGGAAAGGGGTGACACACACGAGCAGAAATGTGTTTTCACTACACAACATGGACCCACCACCCCACTCCACGCATTTTCAGCCCCTGCCTCGGAGCTGGGATTGTGCGGGCTCAACCCCGAGTGCTGGGGGTCTAGACAAACGCCACCACAGCGAACATCTTAGGGGCAAATCTCTCTGCACACATCCTTAGTTATTTCCTTTCTAAAAACCCCTAACAGTGGGGAAGCCAAGTCCCTGTTTATTCAAACTTGCAATTTTGGTTGCTATTGCTAAATCAACTTCCAGAAAAGCTGAACGAATTTATGCTTCTGAGAGCTACATCTGAGCAGGATTGACGGGGTTTGGAAACATCTTTTTAAACTAGGGTTCTGGTATCTTAGAGGCTTTTTGGCCACTAAGACCCCAATAGTGTTCCAAGGCAGAATATCCCAATTACCTAGGAAGCCGAGCCAGCAAGCTGTGATCCCTGGGAAGGAAGGAGGCAGAGGGAGGGGGTGGGATGAGGAGGCTAATTCTGCACAGACTGCTTGGGAGAGACTCTTCCCTAGAATTCACTCGCCGTGTGTTTGGTCTTCCATGCGTGAGGCTAAGCATTTGTAAGGAGAGAATTTACCCTGTTACTGATGGGGATGAGTTATATCTGAGAGCCCTGGAAAGCATTTCTTAAAACTTTAAAGATGAATTCGTAGAGGAATGTTGAAGTGACTGGGCGTGAACTCACGAAATGTTCCCTCTTAGAGCACGGGTGAATGGCCTTCATCAGAGTACCCATCCCACCGGACTGGGGCCCCGTCACACCCTGGGTCCTGGGCTCACAACCAGCCACACCTCCCTCCCTGGGTAATTCCTGTGTAGCCCCCAGAGACTTGCTGACCACTTGGGCACAAAATAAAGAGGGTTTCCAAACAGCTCAGTGAGCAGAAGACAGCAATGTGTGCGTGGAGAGAATGGGTTTGCGGAGGGACAGACTCCATCAAAATCTGCCTCTGCATCCTGCCACCTCAGGTCCCCTGGGGGGCATCTGTCACCTCTCAGCTCCCTCCTGGGGGCTGAGACACCTGCCTGCAGGGTGTGGAGGGAGGGGGGTTGGCCCAAGGGGCCTGGGCCACTCGTAAGTGGTGCCCGGTGCTAATTTTTATCCTACAATCAAGAAAGGAAAGAATGAGGTCTAGAATGAAGGAGCTACAGGGGAAGATGTGACTTCAACACCACAGGTGTTTACAGACGTGTAAATCCCGGGTGTGGGACCTGCTGGACCCCCAGGCCCTGCTTCATCTGGGAAGAACCCTCCAATAAAAACAATATAAGAAAATGGAGATTTATTTTGCAGCCTGTGCTGGGGTCCAGAGGGGTGGGGTTGCAGGAGGCAGAGTGGAGGCCAGCAGCTCAGCAGACTGGCCCCCTCCACGTGTCATGGGGCAGCCTCAGCCTCAATGTTTTTCTTCCAAGAAAAACAGGCAGAGGAGGCATTTCCTTGGGGCTCTATCATGTTGTGCAAAACTGTGAAACGGTTATTAATGTTTGGATTATCATAATTTTTTTTAATTAAAAAGGAGGTTCTGCGGAGCGATGTCTGTTTCCCATAATTGGCGAGTGTTCCCCAGACGGCCATTCAGCCACCTTGAAAATCAATGTTTTCATGACCTTCGGCCCCGTTTGCACTGAGAGCGTCTCTCCTACAGGTTGCTCTCCGGGATGAAAACAATAAAAGCAAATATATAACAGCAAAGGCCTGAGGTTAATGTCTTTAACAAGATAATGTTACTTAAGGGAACTGTAAAGCAAATCATTCTGAAATCCCATGTATTCACTGCAGCCCCGACCATGTCAGGACACACGCAGTACGTCCGGCCACGGACAGCGTCCTTCATACGCTCCTCATTTTGATCCTGTGTCAGACTGTTAGTTTGACACAGGATCAAAACCCCTAAAAGATACACAGAAGGTTGTTGGTGTGACTGCAGAAATCCTTGGACTTCAAGCCTTGGCACCGCCTCTGTTTCCTGGACTCACTGATCCCTGATATCGAGAGGGACTGATGCTCTCACGGGGACAGCTGTGCGAGTGTGAGGTGTGACAGGTCCTCCCAGAGCTCGCCTCTCCACGATGTGAAACCTGAGTGTGACAACCGAAAACCTCAGCTCAGCAAGCAGATGTGCTGGCTACCCGATGCCAAACATCTGGCCCTCTGCAAAGGGGGAGGGTTGATGGAAATGTTCGGGCTTCATCTGGATTTTGGCATCAGGTAAACACAGGCTTACATCCTGGTAGGTAAACTCCACTTATCATGGATGTAATAGTTCTTGAAACTGTATACGCGCTATTCAAACCACACTCATCAGAGCAAAGTCTCAATCGCTGAGCATGAGAGTGGGACGGGAAGAGAGGTACTTAAAATCCTCCTCTCTGCTGGAATAAGAGCGAGCCCCTCCCCAGCGCTCTCCTGCTGCCATGTCAAACCACAACAAGACAATCGCCAGGACGGCTGAAAAAGAGGGACAGACGTATGGACAAGGGCATCAAGCTGGCCAGGACATTGCCACCCGGCACACAGACAACCACCAGGACATTCCAGTGCAAGCCAGCCAGTGCCTCCGGGAGATGGCCTTCAGGCTTGGGAGAGGCAATAAGGCCTTTGCGCCAGACTCAGGATGGGGAAGGCTCCCCCGGGGAGCTTAGATGTCAGCCGAAACTTGCAGAGGTCCTCAAACTTTTTAAACAGGGGGCCAGTTCACTGTCCCACAGACCGTTGGAGGGCTGGACTGTAGTTTAAAAAAAAAACTATGGGGTGGCACCTATGGCTCAGTCGGTAAGGCGCCGGCCCCATATACCGAGGTTGGTGGGTTCAAACCCGGCCCCGGCCAAACTGCAACCAAAAAAAATAGCTGGGTGTTGTGGCGGGTGCCTGTAGTCCCAGCTACTCGGGAGGCTGAGGCAAGAGAATCACTTAAGCCCAGGAGTTGGAGGTTGCTGTGAGCTGTGTGATGCCACAGCACTCTACCGAGGGCCATAAAGTGAGACTCTGTCTCTACAAAAAAAAAAAACTATGAACAAATTCCTATGCACACTGCACATATCTTATTTTTTTTTATTAAATCATAGCTGTGTACATCAATATGATCATGGGGCACCATACACTTGGTTCATAGACCATTTACATATCTTATTTTGAAGTAAAAAAACAAAACGGGAACAAATACAATCACACTGCCTCAGGTGGCCCGCGGGCCATAGTTGGAGGACCCCTGACTCACAGGCATTCGCTGAACACGAGTGGAGGGCAACCAGAGTCAAGGCTGGGGGACAGGACTCCTGACTCTATCAGGAAGCGGCACAAGATTCAGGGATCTTTTGGAAACATAGGTCAAAAGATTGCACCGTCCAATTTCAAAAGGTCCTGCAGACACTGTCAGCTGACTAAGCCATCTCGGGCCTGTAGGTGCCATCCCCTGTGTCTGCCTCTGCTCGGGAGGCCTCTCCAGCCTTCCTTGAAGCTGGAAGGGCCTCCATTCTGAATTATGACCACTGGGACTTAAGAGACGGGGCTCAACTTGGTTTTTCCCATCTGCAAGTTGAGGAGGCCTGAAGCAAAAATCCATCTGCATTTTAAATTTCTCTTCATGCCCTCAGTTCCCAAGAAATCTCCAAATTGAAAACACGAAAATGGTAAGCCATGGAAGATTTTAGAACAACAAAAATATTAACTTCTGTATGCATCAAATGACTTTCTCCCCCCTGCCAGCCCCTTCTCCTTCCATAAGAAGAGTATTTTTGGAGCATTTTCAACCAATTTTCTCTGAATCTTAGCTTTCTCCCTCCCCCACCCACCAGGTACCTGAGGTGTAGAAGTGAATTTATAACAGGAAGCCTTTGATTTTGGAGCCTTTATGTTTTTGAAGTCCTCCAAAGCTGGGCTGTAAAACAACTGGCATGTCTGAAGGAATGTCATGTCCCCGCGCGGGGGTGGCCGGCCGTCTTCCTCAGCCCGCCAGGGAGGGGGCACGTCTGCCGCTGACGGCGAGGAAGCGCCTGCCCCACGGAGGAAGAGGGCATCTGGGGTCCGCTACGCACTCCGCTGTGTGCCCGTCCCTGCTCCCCGCAGGGCGCCTGTCCTCAGCCAGATGGCAGGGCCACCTCAGCGCTGCCCCCGTGCAGATGTGGGATCCCCATGACTCTTTTCTCCTTCCACCACTTTGGTAACTGCCTTCCTGGTGACCAAAGGGAGGAAAGGCCATCGTACTGGCGCAGGTAGTGCCGGGAGAGGTTCGCAGATTCCAAGAATGTTCACGTGTGATCAATATGCACCTTAGAACACAGGAAATAGGGTCAGCAGGGACTGGGCCCCCAAACAATTCTAGATCTGGCCAGAGCAGGTGCCTGACGAGTCCAAGCCTAAAGCCCTAGCCCCCACTCAGCGAGGTGGCCGAAACAGTCCCCTGGACTTTCCAGCTGCTCAGCTGACTTCCCAGACAGGATGTCAGCCCAGACCCCGAAAGGCTGGCCTGAGGGAAGGACCCCAACAGTCGCTCTCTCGCCCTTCCGTCTATATTACTCTTCCTGTTTTACATAAGAGGGGCCTGCGGCTGGGGGATGGGCAGCCTGATGGGCAGCTAGACACAGCGTCCCACCCTCAGTGCACGGCGCAGTGACACCCACATCGGGATTCCAGCACTGCTCAGCTCTCAATGCACATCCATGCGTTTCTACTTGTCCCCGTCCCCCCACCCCCACCCCGGTTGATGAAGAGGGCTATTCCCACTCCACAGTGGCGAGTTGAGCTGTGACGGGGACACTATGGCCCCCTGAACCCAAAGTTTCTTTCAGAAGAGGAAACGGCATCAGAGGGTTGAGCCACATGACACATCCAGGGTCACACAGCATAGGTGGCAGAAGCTGAAACTCAAATTCTGACCAGAACTAACTTCCGTCCAGGCTGGGGAGCTGCCAGGCATGGCCCACAGGCCGAGTGCAGCCGGCTGCCCGCCCCTGTCCGGCCAGTGGTGCTGGCACAGCCACGGCCATTCATCCGGACATTGTTGTCTATGGTGGCTTTTCTGCCACAGCAGCTGTAACAGTGACTGTCTGCCCCACAAAGGCTAAAATATTTACTCTCTGGGCCCTTTGTGGTAAAGGTTTGTTGATCTGTGATCTAAACACATATAGAGTCCGTTCCAAAACGATTAGACTGCCGTGGACTTTCATGAACAAACCCGGATCCCAGCCACGGAAGGTCAGTTTACTGGCGTGGATTAGCTGCACAGCACAAAAAGTACTGCACTTACTAGCACGGGGGCTGGGAGCTGGAGAAACCGTGGCCGTGGCCTGGGCTAGACAGATGGGGACGGATGCTGCTGCCCAGGGAAATTCTGCCTCTGGCCGCACATGCCTGCTTGCTCCCGTCTCCTGAGGTAGGAATGCGTGGTCCTCTGCTGAGACTGCTCCAAATGCTCCACCACTCAGCTGCCCGCTACCCACCCATCAGGGCCCTGCCTAACCTCCTGTGGGAAGTCTTCCCGAGGTCCTCGGGAAGCCAGCCCGAGGCCCATCTCTCTGTCTTCCCGGGAGCCGGCTCCACTGGACAATCACAGCCATCACCCTGTAAGGCGACACATCTGCTCCCTGCTCTGTTGCCGGTGGCAGAACTACTTCCCCAAGACGGCTACAACGGTATTTCCCATCCTATGTGTGACTTTGGCACCATCCCCTTTAAGTGCGGTCTGAGTCCCTGTTCCTTAAAACTCGGCCAGTGCTCATGATTGCTCTGACCACCAGAGTGTGGCAGAAATGATGCTGAGTGACTTACCCAGCCAGGTCACAAAAGATGGGCAGCTTCCCTGAGGCTCACAGAGATGCTGGCTTTGGAAGCCCTTGGCTGTCAGCTGAGCAGCCTGGGTGCCCAGCATGGCCGGGCAGCTGTGCTAGGAGGCAGCCCAAAGGGCCCTGCAGAGAGACCACACAAAGAGGGCGTGAGACCACCTGAAGAGAGGAACCTGGGATGCTGCAGGCTGCTTCCCTGCTCTACCCTCTTTTATTTCCAAACACTGTGTCACAACTCACAACATGGGAGGTGATGACACAGATGGGTCCAGTTGAGCCCTTCCTAAGATCCTGACCAGAGAGCACACAGGAGGTGGTAAGAATTGAACCGTAAGCTCCCCCAAAGACACCCTGTAGCCCTAACCCCTGATACCTCGGAATGTGACTGTATTTGGTAGTAGGGTCTGTCCAGAGGCAAGGTCATCAGAGTAGACCCTAGTGCAGTCTTCATAAAACCAGGGAAATTAGACACAGAGGGACACAGAGACACAGGAGGGCCCCAGGACGATAAGGGCTGAGACTGAGGGGGTGTTTCTATATCCACAGCGCACCAGAGATCGCCCACAGCTAGCAGCAGCCTGGAAAGAGACTGGAGCCAGAGCCTCATCTCCCTCACAGTCCTCAGAGGAACCAGCCCTGTGGACACCTCACTCCTGCATTTCTGATCTCCAGGACTTTGAGAGAATAAATTTCCATTGTCTAAGCTGCTTCGTCTGTGGTGCTTTGTTACAGCGACCCTGAAAAACAAATGCAGGTGCTAATAAAGTGATGGTGCTGGCTGTGGGGTGATTTGTTACGCAGCCCTAGCTCACTGGCACACTCACAGAAGTCTTGGCTCCTTGAAGGCAGGACCCGGCAGGTGGTGTGTGCTTGTTAGATATTTGCTCACTAGCATACAGGCTGGCTAGTGGAGGATTTGCTACCATCAGCCTCAGATAACTCTCTGGACAGCCCCACCGGGCAAGGATCATCCCCAGAGAATAAGGACTCGGCGGCAGCCATCTGGGGCAGCACGTCTGGGAACCAGCGTGAAAGACACACGGGTGATGCATTTCCTGCCTGAGCCAGGCTGGAAAACAGGAAAGGTCCTGCCTGTGCACTTTTATGGGCACCGGCATGAGGCTCTGGAGGATGGAGGCCCGAGAGCCAAACAATGCACATGAACGGTTAAGAAGGGGGCAGCCATGTGCTTTTGCATTCAAGGGACACATACAATTGAATAGATGTCACAGGCATCTCCATGTTGATGAAAAAGCTACAAGACGGCTTAGCTCTGAGTTCCGGAATGTGCCCTGCACTACGCAGACAGTGCCATGGGAGCAGGGAAAGGTTTGCAGGGTTGTAGAGTTTTAGGAGAATGGAGGGGTTCTGGCAGCCAACCCCCCACTTCCAGCCAAGTAGAAACCCACCACCCAAAATAGAAGGCTTTTTTTTTTAACATTTAACTTTTCTCCCCCCAAATATAGTAAAGTGCTAAGGGTGGGAGTTGGTCGTTGACCTTTATTGAAAAGGTCTCAATGTGTGACACATATTTGGTAACAGGACTGCCTGTCACTTATAGGACTTTCTGTGTCCTGGACGCAGGGGTCAGCGAGACAGGAGCTTGGAAGTCATGCAAGATGGTCGTGTCCCAGCACCATACAGCGAGGAAGTGTCCAGGCTGGGCTTTGAGCTCAGGCTCACTGAAAGCCAGAGCTGTGACCTTACCCCAAGCTGTGCACAGATGCTACAGCCACGCAGCTCTGCTGGGGATGAGGCACCAAGGGAGAGTGCAGGGACTGAGCAGGACTCAGCCAGCTTGCAGGGCACCTGGGACTGGAAGGGCCCCCATCAATGTCCTCTACCTACCTGTCCACTGGACAGTGCTAGTTTTGTTTAATGTGTTCACTATTTTAAATCACCTAAGCGTGCAGACGCCTCTAAATCTGAAAATAGTGGTTGACTTACAACCAAGCTAGTCTGCGGGCCGCCCTTCTGTGTCCACTGCCCTGTCTGCGTTTCCTCCCTTCCTCTGTGTGTACCCTTAGAATGTTTTTGTTGTTCTGATGAAATATGCTGCTATCACTTGCTGAATTATAAGCATGGCCGGGTCCTCGTATTTTCTGTTTTCAAAGCCCCGTAATAACATCTCACCACAAACTTGAGACCTTTTTTATTTTTGCTCTCCCACATTTCCTTTGAATATACTTCTATTTCTTAATTTCGGGATTTTGGGGGGTGCACATGTTCTGTTTACATCCTTTGTCTTTCGCACAAACTGAGTCAAGGTTACGAGCTTACCCCCCACTCAGAAGTGTGCACCGTACCCAATAGGTGTGAGTTCACCCGTCCCCCACCCCCAGCTTGATGAATATGTTTCTAAAAGTGAGATTTGACTAAATAAAACTATATGACTTTTGGAAAACAGTTTTTTAAATAGATTATTTTAATTTAATTTTTATTAAATCATAACTCTATACGTTTATAGGGTACAATGTGATGATTTGATATACAAGGTGGAATGCTTAAATCAAACTGATGAACATAACCATCACCTCGCTTATTTTTTGTGGTAAGACATTTATAATTTATTCTTCGTTAAGATCACTTTTAGAAAAGACTGTAAGAATTCTGTCCTCGTTAGTGAAGTCCTATAGGTCTGCAGAATCAGGCTCATCTCTGTCCAGGGAATATTTTGTCTGTTTCTGTGAAGAGCTCCCGGAAGACGGTATCCCTGTCTTCTAATTTAAGCCACGCTAACCTAATTATTAAAATCGTTATTTTTACTCGTATTATTTTTCTGTATCAGAAATGTGTTTCTTCAGCTCAACAGAACATGGAAGTGTGAAAAAAGCCTTGCCTTCTGCAAAGGATGTGAGCTGGCCGGCGGCCAGCTGGACTTCACCCCTCGTAAATACCCCTCCCTTTCCCGTTAGGAGCCCTGAGATAAGCCGGCCAGGACTGTGCGGCGGAGAGGGTGGCATCCCTCCGTCTGCTCAGAGTGAGGACCCCCAAGGTCAGCTGCCCCGGTGATCGTAAGCACATTGAGTGACAGGATGGTCTATTGTTCACCTCTGCAACGTCCCGAGCCCCCAGGAGGCATGTCCCGCAACTGTCATCTGAAGAGACCTTCTAGGTTCTTGTACTGTGAAAGCCACCAGTGTGTGTGGGGGGGGTTCTGGTGAATCCTGTGCTGAGCCAGGGTCCATCTGTCTGCTGTCTCCTTTCTATTCCTACTCTCTGGCCTCGTACCCCCACCACCGGGCCCACCTGCCTGTCACTGAGGCCTCCCAACACGCGTTTCAAGCCTGTCACATTCCCTCCTGTGTTTTCCAGGTGAGGTGCAGGGGCAGGGAGCTGCAAGACAGCAAGATGAGCTCCTTCTGTGCCTGGGTGTCCACACCGGTCACCGTGGGTATCATGAAAGAGTGGGTGGCGATGCCACACAGTTACCCACTGAGCACGGCCTTACAGCCCTCTGATGGTCACAGCTCGCTGTCCCACCTCCACAGAGAGGGTACCTGTGGTACCACGTGACCCTGAAGCACACACTCTCCTCAGGGAAGTGGACGGTCTCTGCGGCTGCAGGGAGAGGGGTGACTTTAAGAGAGGAAAGGGGTCCTCATGATTTGGAGAGGACACCCGAACCCAGGCACTGGGAGGGAGGGAGGCCAGCACACGGGGGCTCATCCTCTTTGAGTGAAAAATAGAGCGGCATTAAGGAGAATTTGGGGAAAATGTACCCAAATCTTCAGCTCAAATGGTTTCATCTTTTTTCCGTGGTAGAATCTATCGTGTCTATATTTGGCTCCCGCAAACGCTTACATATGTAGGGGCCAGTTTTACCCTTGATTGCTGAGGTGGTTTTTGTTCATTCATTTTGGTTTTTACAACTGTGAGCACAGTCTCACCGATCATTAGGTTGAAGACCTCAAGGTGGTCTGCTAGGTCGGCCACCATGACCTCTTCATAAGCCCACGTTGTGTGTTGGGCTGTCATCACTTTTCTCTTCCTGTGTCTTCAGTATAGGAAGCATTGCTGGGCAGACTGTCCCTTCTCTGGCCATGGTCCTGGGCTGAATTCCCAGGTGGGGATACTCACACCCTGTGTGTTACCAGGGCATGGCCTTTGCCTCTCCTGTTTCCAAAGGGATAGAAGGTGGTTTGCAAAAATTTGGGCACTGTGGTGGCAGAACATACTAGAAAGGGCCTGTGTCTGAGATCACAGAGGCTTCACTACTTTATCTGTACAAGGCAAGGAGGACAATGGTAGCCACCCCAGGACTGGAAGCCAGGCTCAGAGGAAAGACGCAAAGTCCCCGGCCGGGTGCCCGCTGGTGTGTGTGCAAATCTGTCTGGGTTACCACGTTGGGTGGGACTATGACAAAAGGGATGTGAAAGGTTCCTGCAGTGACGATGCCAGGACAATGGTCCAATGCGGGGTCCTTGGTGCTGGCCGTGGACTAGGCTCTGGGTTCTGTCACTTGCCAAAGTCAGAGGGAAATAGGATGATACTGAACTTTACAGTGCCTATAAAATAAAAGAGAGCCATTACTGGGGATTACAGCTGTTTCTGATATCAAGAAATTTCTCCCATGGGTGTTTTAAAAAATATGATAAAAAACTGGAGACAACTGAGGAGTCAGTGAGGTGTGTGAGGGAAATTAAGTTAAAGCAACTCGAGGGATTACCATGGGGCTTTAAAACTATTATTATTAAAATTTAACCATTTACATAAAAATATAAAGAAAATCCATTAAAAATATACGCATACTGGGATGGCAACATCGGATTAAAAGGTGAAGGTCCTATTTCATACTTTTTCAAAATTGTCTTAGCTGTTTGTAGAAGTTTATTTTTCCATATACATTTTGGAAAATCCTCAGAGGGCTCTGCTGGGGTTTTGACGGGTGCCCCGGGGCTCCTGTGGGTTAATCTGGAGGGAAGTGGCTGCAGCTGGTCATCCCACCCATGAACAGATCGCTTTGTATTGTCCAGGCCTTTCACGTCTTCATAAAGTTTTCGATTTCTCCATAAAAGTTCTGCACTTTCTTTGCAAAGGTGATTCCCAGTGCTTCATAATCACTGAAATGGCACGTCGCTGTGCGCCGCGTGTAATGTGCCTCTGCTCACCCGCAGCAGAAGCTTGATCTTCAAATCTCGAGCTCACACACGGCAACCTCACTACACCTATTTCCTGCCTTTGCTTGCCCTGTCAGAATACTTTTGCGCCTGCATATACATAAAAAAGCGCCGGTGGGTGCATAAAACGTCCAGGTGCAAGCTGCACGCTCCCCTTCCTCCTCATCCCATACGCACCTCACTTGTTCAGGGGCCGGCTCTACTCTCTGGGGGGCCCCAGGGTCCCAGGGCACTCAGGCACTGCGGAAGCAGCCCTGGACCACCGGGGAAGGGAGTCTGAGCACAGCTACCCCTCCTGTCCCATCCTGCTGCTGGGAGGACTCCGAGGCATGTCCTGCCAGCCTCCTAGGCTTCCCCTGCAGCAGGATGGAGCTCCGGTTACCCAACGCATGCAGCCGCTGGATAATGCACCTTTTATTGGCCGCCTCCTTCTTCCTGTCTCACTTTTTCACTCCCCTGTGGGTATTTCCTGGGATCATTTTCCAAACACGCGGCCTGCATTCTTTGCCCCAGGGTCTGCTTTTGAGGAGCCCAGACAAGACAGCAGCTGACTTACTCCACTGAGCAGGGAGCTGGAGGTGTGCAGGGGAGCACTCAGTGTCCGTTCTGCTCAGTTTCTTATTCCCGGTGCACGGCCCACACTGATGCTTTCATAATGGTGCAGTCGGCAGATGAGAAGGTGGATGGGTGGATGGGGGGCTGGAGGGAAGGAGGGAAAGGAGGGGAAGGAAAGATGGAAAGAGCGATGGTTGGACAAAGGGAGGATGGAAGACTGGATGAGTGGCTGGATGGGCAGTTACGAGGGGGAGGTGGGAGGAACTGGCCCTGCTCAGTGCGGAGGCCGACCACCTTTGTGTAACAGGCTTCCCATTCTCCCACACTCCCGCTCCGTGCAGTCCGCACCCTTCCCTGACAGTTTCTGTGCTGCCTCTGAGATCATCACTCTCACCCCACCCTTCAACAGCAACCCAGGCCTCCATCCTCCTCAGGACCTTGTTCTGGGAATGAGCAAAACAGAAAACCACAAAGCCAAGCTGGGGTGGATATTATGGGCTTTCGGTCCAGCTCAGCACGAAGACTGAAGCCATCCCTGGTGTCTGGTGACTCAGACCCAGGTGCCTGGCAGGATATACTGTCCAGGGCATCAGGCCGGGGAGTGGGAAGGGACGTCTACCTGGGCCCCTCAGGAAGGGCTCCCCATTCTCTACATCTGCCCTGCCTGCCAGCTCTGACCCCACATCCCTGGAAACCCTGTAGCCCTCACCTATACCGCACGCGCAGGCCGAGCCTGTGGCCGCCGGGCCCAGCACCCCGTGGTTCACATTATCTGCCTGATATTAGATCTTTTCCTGAAAGCTGGGCTTAATGATGGGGAGGCGAGTCTGTGTGCGGCCATGGTGTTTGAGGTGGGGAAGTGAGATAAATACCATGGAAGGACAAGGAAGAGCCTCAGCAGGATGAGGGTGAATGAGTAAATTCTGTAGCCTCGACACTGGCCACATAACAAACTCAAATAGCAAAAGCTAACCTTTGAGGGGTGCACAGGATAGCTCATCTAATGATCTTGGAAGCATCTAGCTAACAATGGTGCTGGGTGGGTGACATGACAGCCTCCTTTTACAGATGAGGGCCCAGAGGAGAGGCACAGAGAGGTTAAGTCTCTTGCCCCCAGGCACACAGCAAGTTAGTGGAAGGGCCAGTTTCGTCTTTGTCCACTATCCCTTTTGCTGCAACATTATTGCTTCTCTGCCCACTGCCCATTGGGCTCAACCCCAAATCATTGGATACAATCGATTTATCTCTTTTATTATTGCTTCCACTAAAGGGGCAATTTGCTTTCTCCGCCACTGCAAGTGACAGCCAAGGACTGTGAGGATACTTGTCAGTCCCTGATGCCTTAGGGAGGGTTCAGAAGACAAGGAGTCTGCACTCCAGTGAGCTGAGTGACCTCAGTTTGTCAGTGGTCCTCTCTGAACTTCAGTATCTTCTTCTATAAAGCAGAGGTTGGCGTGTTCCAGAGTTCTTGTCAGTTCTCAACTTCCAGAGTGCCCTGGCCATCTGGTCATCGTATGAACTGAATGCTTCCATCTCTCTGAACCTTAATCTCCACACCAGACCAGGTGCAATAATAATTGTACTTTTTTGTGTGAAGATTAATTGGGGCAGAGCATAGAAACACACTTAATGCAGATCATCTTCACAAGGATGGACTTCCCGCTGCCAGGAATCCTCACAGCTTACAGGCTCAACACATGGCAGCTGCTTACCCAGTCACACAGCGGTCAGTCTAGATCCCTCCGGGGGGCTGGCCCTCGTGGGGGCTCTCTGCCTCCTGGGTGCCTGGGGACCTCTGCACTCAGCAGGTGGCCGGGGACGGATAGCGGCATATCAGGGTTTGACAGATCCGGCCTGGAAGTGTCAGTTATCACTTTTGTCACAGCTTGGTCATTTAGTTGCTCCCAGTGACAAGGGAGACTGGGAAATGTGGGTGGCTGTGTTCCCTGGAGAAAAAAAAGGCAAAAGGGGAACAATTTGCTCATCTGTGCCACTGAGCTGCATGTGTGAGTCACGGCGATGAAGGTGCCGTTTTGTAGAAAGAAACGGGGGATCCTGGACTTACCAGGATTGAGAGAGACAACACAGTGACATGTGTGCAAGTGTGTATGTGTGTGTGTATTATATACAGGTGTGTGCATGGGCATGTGTTCCCCAGAAAACAGAGCCTGGGGCAAAAGCGGATCTGCTGCCAGTGCATGTGGGGTGCAATCCCAGGAGCAGGAGTGAGGCAAAGGGCAGCCGGTGGGGGGTCCGTGATGGTCCTTCTTAGGGACTCTTCCAAAGGTCCACATAAACTATTGCTTCTCAGCATCCATCCAGGACAGAGACAGAGAGAAGAGAGAAATTATTCCGCTGGCTTCTGCTACTCCCTGGCAGACCTTTCACCCCACAATGCACCAAGTGTTTCCTGGTGGTATGAGGACAGGCACTAGCTGAGCCCTACAGCACCCCGGCCTATGAGGCAAGGCGCCTGCAGAATTTGGCTGGGACTAGGAAGAGCCGCTGCCCCAGTGGGCCTTGAGATGAGGACCCTCGCCCCCAAGGACAGGTGAGAGGGAGAGGCTCTAAGTGGCATAGAGAAGATGCTATCACGGCGTCACCTGCACCAAGCTCACAGACACCAGGACGGCAGAGGAAGCTCGGCGTCCAAGCACCTGGTGAGCACACAGCTCTGCTGCCTGGAGCTGAGCCTGGTTCCCGCCTTGCACTGTGTCTGACCTCTGTTGAGCTCGTGTGTTTGCTGGAAATAAAAAGCCCATGCACACATGATCCTCTGGGGCCGAGGCCCTGTCATCCTTCACCAAAATGAGCCCTTCAACAAATGTAAATACCCTCCGCGTTCTCCTAGAGGCCCGTCCTAAAAGGGCTGTGCTGGGGCCCCCATAATCCCTGGGATCGCAGAAGCTTTTAGGTTTAAGGGAGTAATTTGTAAGGCTGCCTGTCCCACAGCCAGCTGTGCAGTGACTTGCCTGCGGTATGTTCCCAGGCGTCTCCCTGACATGGTAGGACTCATTCGGGGTCGTCGAGCAGATCTGCCGACTCAAGCTCAGACCTTCTGGATCCCAGAGTTGCAGAATTTTCCTGGAAAAACGACTATACCAAGCCTCACCCTTACAGGCTTGGTGAGGGGTGGCAGGGGGAGCCGGGCGCACCCAGAGCCTGGAAGATGTGGGCGGGAACAGGGATGCCTCTGAGTGCCGGGGCAGTTGTGGGTTGCCAGGAAGAGCCCCAAGCTCAGGGAGCTAAGGGACTCAGCTCAGACCCCAGGAGCGGGCTGACTAGCAGAGGGGCCTTAGGAAGGTTAGCAGACGTGTCGTCAACACTCCTTCGGGGGCTTTCTGGGTCCTGGCTGAGGCTCAGAGGTCTGGGTGTCCCTACTGCCTCCCAGGCCTCCAAGCCTCACCTGGGAGGACCTCTGCAGCTCTGTCTGTCCCTGGAACTTCTGCTGTCTCCTGTGACTTCTCTTCTCTGTCCCCTAGTCACACCGAGACGCAGTGGAAGATCCCAAGACCATAACAAGTGGGTCCTCAGTTCTTGAACGGCTATGTGGAGCCAGCCACCCAACCATGAACGCGCCAGGTTCAGTCTCTGAAATCTGGGTTATTTGTCCCACCGTGAGCCTCTGCTGACTGACCCATGCTCAAGACACCAGTTTAACCTCCTGGAGCTGCTTTCTTATGATGGAAATGGCACAATGCATATGCCCTGCTGTTAGGGGCTAACAGGGCTGTTAGGAGCACAAATGAGGCAGCGGGGAGTCTGGTGCCAAGGCAGGCAGGGCTCTGGGCTGCAGCATAACAGCATACCACCAAGCAAGGCTGCTTACCAGGGCCACGGTCAAGATCTGATCAGTTCTTATGAGTAAAGTGCCCAGCCACTGCCCAGGCCTGCAACTGGCCCTTCCCCACACCGGTGGCATTCCCTGGGGGGCAGCTTCTCCCCCGTTTTCCTCTCCAGATCCACAGTCTCTGTCCAGGTTTCAGCCTCAAGAGATGGCATCACCTG